>NC_059104.1:151016914-152216914 GCF_020740685.1 Jaculus jaculus | reverse complement strand
CCAGGTCCAACATAAGTCAGATGCCCATGGTGACACATGCATCTGGAATTTGTTTGCAATGGCTAGAGGCCCTGGTACGCCCATTCTCACATTTTCTTTCTCTCTCCTTTCTGTCTCTAATAAACAAATAAATAAAAGTAAAAAAAATTTTTTTCTTTTAAAGCTGAAAAGAGGAGGGCTTGGTGGTACAGGCCTGTCATTCCAGCTACTATTTAAAGCTCAAGGCCTGTCTGGGACCTGGGCAGCTTAGTAAGACTGTCTCAAAGCAAAGTAAAAAGAATAAAGTACAAAGTCTGGATATACAGCTTAGTGGTAGAGCACTTGCCTAATATGTGCAAGACCTTAGGTTCTATTTCCAGTACTGGGGAAGAATGAAAGTGAACTCACATATCCACCAACAGATAATTAATAATGATATAATTCATACAATAAAATCAACATAGAAAAAATTCTGGAAGCTGTGCATGGTGGTACATGTCTGTAATCCTAGCACTCCACAGGTGGAGGTAGAAGGATTAGGAATTACAGAACAGCCTAGGCAACATGGGGAGAGACCTACCTCAAAAAAATAACAAAAACAAAACAAAATGTGGAAAACATTGAATAGTAGAATAAGAAAATGTAAGCAAGCCATGGTGGCACACACCTTTAATTCCAGTACTCAGGAGGCCAAGTTAGGAGGACTGCTGTAAGTCTGAGGCCAGCCTGAAACAACATAGTGAATTCCAGGTCAGCCTGGGCTAGAGTGAAACCTTATCTTTTTCTTTGAAAGAAAAAAACAAAAGTATACAAAGTCACCAACAATATATTACCAAAAGCTTAAAAATCAAATATACATATTTTACAGATCTCTACTCAAGTTGCAAATGAGTTTTAAAGCACTGGGAGAGGAAAATATATCAATTTTAAGAGAGTGACTACTATTGAGGCACGTGGGAGCTCCTGCAGGGATAAGGAAAGGATATGACAAAGCTCAACTTAGGTGACCCAGGTATAAAGAGTCGACAGTTGGGGCCGGGGTGGAGTGCAATGGATTGTTTATCTCTGGACATTTTGCACAGAGACATTGCCTCACCTGCATAACTGACTGATGCCACATAATGCATGACCCACAACACCCATGGGGTTGACCTGTATCCCTAAGGAGGAAGGCCTCTTCAGAAAAGGAGCAGGGAGGAAGGAAAGAGCAAGCAATCTCCACAAACCTCACACCTTTCACTGGGCCCAGATGCAGATGTAGATCTGCTAAGTGAAACCCAAAAGCTTCTAGAAGAGTTAACACAGAACATTTCTAACTTTGGAGTAAGCCAAGATTTCATGAATAGACACACAAAGCATTAACCACAGAAGAACTGAAAAGACCTTACATTACAATAAAAATTTCTGTTGATCAAAAGACACCCCAGAGAGAGAGAAAAAGTAACTCAACAGTGCAAGAAAAAATCTTTTTAACCAGGAACTTTTATGCAAAATCCAGAAAGTCTGCACACAACTCAATACAAAAAAGTCAGGAATGAAAAAGAAATGGAAAAATTTAAAAGGCTTTCCAAAATAAATAAAAAATCAGTGTTTGGTTACTAAACAAAAAGTTTATTTTTACTAGTCATCAAGGAGTACTAATCCATAAACCCATGAATAGCTGGAATGAAAAAAAAGGCAGAATAAAGTGTTGAAAAAGATATGGAGCAACTGGAACGCTCAAGATACTTCTGGCAGAAACATAAATTAACCCATTTACTAAATTTGGCCTATCTATGACCCAGCAATTTCTCTCCTAAAAGAGTATATGTATTTTCATCAAAAGAAATGCATAAAATATTAAAACAACAGTATTCACAATAGCCAAATATTGAGAATTACTTAAATGTCTACCAACAGAATAGTAGATGACTAAATGTAGCAGTCATATAATACAGAGATGAGAATGAACAAATGACTTCCTTGTGTATGGATGAATCCCACAAACAAGTGAAATAAGGCCAGTACAAGAGAACATGCTGTATGATCCATTTATATCAAGCTTAGAAGTCTGGTAAATCTACTCCAGGATGTCAGAAGCCTGGGGAGCTGCCGCCACCTTGGGGTGAAGGTAGCAAAATGCAAGAACTAGACAAGAGCTCACTTGGGAAGTTGCCAAGGTTCAGCTTCTGGATGTGGACACTAATTATACTGGCATCTCTTCAGTTTATGAAAATTCATCAGGTTGTCCATTCAAAATTTGCACACTTTTCTACATGCATGCTTTGCACCACTGAAACTGTATTTAAAAGCTATCTGACACATGCATATTTTCAATACTTTTAAGTTACAGATGCCAAGAATTACTATTATTATAATTACTATTATTATATTATTATTATTATATTATATATTATTATATTATTTTAGAGCCTTTAAGAAAGAACTAGTATGAGAGAGAGAGAACATGAAAACATGGCTTGTCTCCTTGTGTCTTTTTCTTCCACATGAACCAATGACTAATATAATGTGTTTTCGCTGCAAAGCCCTTACACTGATGGTTGTCCTGAACATGCCCTGGCTGCAACCAAATCACTTTTTGTTAAGTGCTTCCTCCTGACTACTTTCAAGTCTTCTCTGCTTTCTGGTTCTTAGCATGTTCACCCATAGTTTCGCGCTTTTATTATTTTATTTTATTATTTTGTTTGTCTGTTTATTTTTATTTATTCATTTGAGAGTGACAGACAGAGAGAAGGAGGCAGAGAGATAGAAAGAGAAAAAGAGACAGAGAGAGAGAGAGAATGGGTGTGCCAGGGCTTCCAACCACTGCAAATGCATGTACCCCCTTGTGCATCTGGCTAACGTGGGTCCTGGGGAATCAAGCCTCGAACTGGTGTCCTTTGGTTTCACAGGCAAGTGCTTAACCACTAAGCCATCTCTCCAGCCCAGTTTCGTGCTTTTAAACATTCATTTTAAGGTGTTTAAAAGGGTTTAGAAATCTACTCTATGGTTTATTCTTCATTTTTTTCAGAAAACAAAACAAGTCCCCGGCAAACACTATATACTATCCTACTGTTGATATCTAACATACCACCAAAACTTTCCATGTTTTTGCTTTTACTCTTCCCACTCACCACTGCTAAAATTGAACCACATACAGAATAAAAAATCTCATCTAACATCATGGAAAACATTCCTTCAAACAGATTAGCAACATAATGTGAAGGTCCCTTCAAATTGAAAATTTCCACATTATTTACCATAATGACCTTGTGCATGTGTTTTTGTAGGCCAAGACACCTACAATCTTGTAAGGGACACAGTTTATCTAGCCATCAAAATGAACATGGTAAATCTGACTGTGATAACAAGTTCCCAGATACAGAACTAATAAAAGATTCTCATAATTTTGATTTTAAAGGGACCAAGGTAGAGTAAAATATTACCAATGAAATCATTCTTCCTCTTTTAACATAAGGATACAGACCTGCTAATTCGGACACAGGCCTGCTTTTCCTTGTCTACAGATAAGAAGACTTCTATGGCAGACAGGTAAACCTTTTCCTTAACTGTCAAATTATCAAGATTATAAACTAGATCTGGCTTGGTAGTGCAAATCTGTAATCCCAGCACTCTAGACACTGAGGCAGGAGGATTTATAGGTTCAAACCCTACCTAGACTAACTAGCAAGTTCAAGGCCAGCCAGAGCAACTTAAAAAGATTTTTACTTAAATTTAAAAAAAAACAACAACAACATGATAAACCAGGCATGGTAGTGCATGCCTTTAATCCCAGCACTCAGGAGGCAGAGGTAGGAGGATTGCCGTGAGTTCAAGGGCACCCTGAGACTCCACAGTGAATTCCAGGTCAGCCTGGGCTAGAGTGAGACCCTACCTCAAAAAACAAAAACACAAAACAAAACAAAACAAAAAAACCCACATGATAAAAGGTCAAAGATGTTACTTAATGATAACATGCTTGCAAGGCCCTGAGTTCAACCCCCCAGTATTTCCAAAAAGAAAAAAATAAATCAGTCCCCCCCCCCCCCAAAGTAGGGTTTCTGGAATTCATTATGTAGTCTCAAGGTGGCCTCGAACTCACAGCAATCCGATCTCCTACATCTGCCTCCCAAGTGCTGAGATTAAAGGCATTAAAGGCGTGTACTACCTCGCCTGGCCCAGTTTTGATTTTTAAAAGTAAATTCTTCTTAAAATGTGGAATGGAAAACAGTATTCAAAGTTCCTTTAAACTTTAGACATCTATAAATATCTAGGTTTCTATGATTCTGCCAGCAAATTTCCCTTCCATTCATATACAGCATCCTCCATAAAAGATGAACATATGGAGCTAGAAAGGGTTAAGCAGGGATGAACGCAGGGAAATAAGTGAAAGAAGGGAGTGGGGTGAGAGGATTAATCAAAACTCAGGAGAAAAAGCCATATGGAAAGCTACCTTATAAGCCAATCAAAATATAATTAAAAATAAGAAAATGAACAGTGGTGCAGATGGATAACATTGCTCACAGAAGGCATAGGTTATCTAATAAATGAAAAGCACAGGAGCAGGTGTGGGATATCTCCCTAGGAGTTGTTGGCTAGGGAAACCTCAGAGGACCCCAAATATTACAAGGTATTGCTATTGGTCTTGGTTACCCACCAGAAGTGAACAGCAAGGCCCTCTTGCTGAATACTCTATGCCCTTTTGGTGCAGAATGTAGAGAAATCAAGCTGGAATGAACTGGAACCCCCTCCTTACTGGCTACCGTTCATAGTACCAGTAGGTGCTATGAAGGCTGCTGGGACAGAAAAGTCACTATTGGCTCCACCCAGTGGTGCTAAAATACTCAGCTGCCAAGTAAGAGATGTCCACTAGTGCAATAGTGTCACCACTACTACGGCTGTAACCAACTGTTTTCTGATCTGATATGAGACAGGCTCTACAACAAGAAATTCGTGACTGATACTGTAAAGCAGGTTAAAAACCTATAGCTGAGGAGGTCACAGTTCTCGGGGGAGAACAATATCATACTCCCCCTACACCTGCAAGTCTCAGGGAACAATGCAAAAGTAGGGGCAGGAATAAGAGCTGGAGGACAGGGAGCAGTTCTGTGAACTCTCTGGCCTGGACATGACATGGCCATTGAACTCATGAACTCAAAGCAGTTGTGGTCAACTGAACAAGACCTGCACAAGACAGGGTCAGTCTGGTTGGGGAGATGGCTCAGTAGGTAAAGGGCTTGCTGCTTAAGCCCAACTACCCAAGTTGTATTCTATATCCCACATTACCAAAAAAAAAAAAAAAAAAAAAGCTAGAAGTCATGGCAGGCTTCTATAATCTCAGTACACTGATAGCAAGATGAGAGGTGGAGTCAGAGGACGTTCCCAGAAGCTCATGATGAGTGCAGCACAGAACAACAGCAGCAGAGAGAGAAACCTTGCCTCGAATGAGGTGGACAGATGAGCAGTGACTTGAGAGGTGCCCTCTGACCTGGACATGTGCACTGTGATACGTGTACACCTGTACTCACATTCTGTCAGGGATAGGGGAGGAACTTTTGAGTCCCAAGGAGCTACTAGTAGTTAATGGTTGCTAGGGCAGAGGAATCATTATTCATGCTGTATCCAGTAGTATGTGATGGGAAGAAGGGGTTTAATGGAGGTGGAAGGGGGATAAGAGAGAATAATAGGGGTTCTATAAGATCAAAATACTACATATATGTATGAAGAACAAATAAAACACAAGAGAGAAAATAGAGCCATCTAGAATATTAAGAAAAAAAAAACCCATTCATAGTGCCACGCTGGTACTGGGAAGGTAGAGAGATGGCAGATGCCCGAGGCCCACACATGCACAAAAGGTCAATATATAGTAGTGTCCTAAATTTAATTGTGACAAAATGACCTCTGGGTGGCCAATCGAATTGAAGAAAACTGATCTTGGGCTGGAGAGATGGCTTAGCAGTTAATACACTTGCCTGCAAAGCCAAAGGATGCAGGTTTGATTCTCCCGGACCCATATAAGATAGATACACAAGGTGGCACATGTGTCTACAATTCGTTTGCAGTGGCTAGAGGCCCTCATCTAACTATCTTCCTCTTTCTCTCTGTCTTTCAAATAAATAAATAAAAGTAATTATTAAAAAAAAGAAAGTTGGGCTGGAGAGATGGTTTAGCGGTTAAGCGCTTGCCTGTGAAGCCTAAGGACCCCGGTTCGAGGCTCGGTTCCCCAGGTCCCACGTTAGCCAGATGCACAAGGGGGGGGCGCACGCGTCTGGAGTTTGTTTGCAGTGGCTGGAAGCCCTGGCGCGCCCATTCTCTCTCTCTCCCTCTATCTGTCTTTCTCTCTGTGTCTGTCGCTCTCAAATAAACAAACAAATAAAAAATTAAAAAAAAAAAAAGAAAGTTAATTTTATTTCTGCATTTACCTACAAATCTAAAGAATAATTTTAAAACTTATTTTTATTTATTTATTTGCAAGGTAAGGAAGAGAGAAGGAATGAAAGGAAGAGAATAAAGGCCAGGGCCTCCTACCACTGCAAACAATTCCAGATGCATGTGCCATTTTGTGTATCTGGCTTTAGGTGGGTACTGAGGACTTAAACCTGAGCCATCAGGTTTTGCAACAAGTACCTTTAACTGCTGGGCCTTCTCTCTAGCCCTAGGAAAATAATATTTAAAGCCTTAGTGATTATTGAGACAAACTTTATTATGATTATACTTGAATGTAGAGAGGAAAAACACACTAGTTACCTGATACACAACAGATTTACCATCCTCAGTGGCAATAGTGAAATGCACAATTAATCATTACAACACTAAGCTCTAAAACAGAAGGTGCACAGCAATCTATTTGCTTTTACGCTACCTGCCTGCAGTGGACAATTTCTCATAACATTCTAAGAGAAGAGAGTCTCAGGAGCCCACTACTCTGACGAAGGGCAGCAATTCTAATGCACAGACCAACACATGGATTCACTCATTTGTTAGGAAGCTCTCCCACTATACAAGTTCTCAGGCAAATGAACCTACCCATGTCTCTGCCGCCAGCCTCCTCTGCTTTCTCCTGTCAGATTCCAATCACACTTTTGTGATACCACCACTGCCTCCAGTTTCTGCTAGCCTGAAATACTTGATGGGTACCTTGCTATTTTCCCAACACTTCTGTTTTCATTCCCACCAAAACAAATTCCAATTCCCTGTCACATGTATAAATTTAACAAAGCATTGCATTCAGGTTAAAAAAAAAAAAAGTCATCTGCACCACAGGTACATTTCCAAGTAGCTAATTGTGTAAACAGGTCTTCAATTTGTGGTTGACAACAGGTTTTCTGTGAGCTAACAGTCGGAGGCAGCTGCTAACTCAGTCTCAGGCTTTTTCCTGAAGCACAGAGTAATAGATTTTTACAATGGTCACCCAAATCTGAAGTGTTATTCTATTAGAAAGGACAAGTTTGGCAAAAGAGCATGGCGAGCTGCCTGTAAATCATTTTATAGGCAGGAAGGGCACGGAGCCAAATGTGGTATGAAGTCAGGTAAAATTGCCAGAGCAGCTAGCCACTGAAAGCAGCAGCAGACAAACTGGGAGAAGTGAGAGCCAACTTTCTATATACTAAGGTCAGAGGGGTCTGGCATCTAGTGTTTTCAGATGGTACCAGGTAGAAAGAAAGCAAGAAGGTCCACTGTGAAAGGATCAGCAAGCAGGAAAGGGATCTTGGAGCCCACAGATTCCAAGCTATGTGGGACAGAGATAGTAAGATAAACCAAGGACTTGTCCAGAGAGTTTAGTGATAGATATCTTGATAAATTAAGTAGCAAATAGAATTAATTTCTCAAATGTGAGGAGAAATAAAGTTGGTAATCATATATTCTAATAATTCTATCCTTAACTGTAAACGTGTAATCTTTCCTAACACAAATAAAGCATTTCCCAGAGTATAGCTGCTTAATTCTTCAAGCACATGGAATACAAATAAACTTGGCAGTGAACAATTCTGTCTTTTTATAGCAGGTAAATCTCTTTTTTGCAGTTAATCTTCTTAATGGTGGTGGGGGCAATGTTAGATAGCATTTTAGGCACCTTTTATTACTAATTGTCACTGGCTCCTTTGTCCGTGTTCTAGGTCAGAGGCCTGATGAGAATAGGCTTGGTGATCCCTTGCACCATCCTCCCTAAGTCAGATGGAAGGAGCAAAAAGCAATGATAATGGTTCCAAGCATTTGTGACAAGGCGATGTGTCATGCAGCTCTGCAGTACTAAATGTTGATCTGTTTTGATTATTATCTCTGGGTTTACAATAGCCCTTGTGTTCAATGTTTGTGAGCAGGGTCAGTTGGCAACTGTTTAAAGTTTCTCAGGGAGTTAGTTATTGAAGCCAACAATGAAATAAAACCAAGCACAGGACTCCCTAAAAAGTGTGAAGTGCAGGGAAGTCTGCCTAGGAGAGTAATGCCAGGCTGTCTTACTTACCTGGAGCAGAATATCTGAGCATACATGTTATTAGTGGAGGGCCCAGCTACCAAGGGAAACTGGGGCTAGTCACATCTTCATCCCCATGGGAATGGTTTAGTTTCTATGGGGCTGAGGTTCACTGAGCACTCAGAAGTGGGAAGAGATAGGAAGCAATGTATTAACAGTGGCTAAAAATAGTGTCCCACTCTTACTATTACATAGTCAATGGTTCATAATCTTTTTCACTGAAGTATTTTACTGCTTTGACAATTATTAAGATAGTCACAGCCAGTCATGTCTTAGGAGAAGATTCACTTTCAGATGAGTTGAGACACACAGGATGTGGAATGGTAAAGAACGTTTGGCTACTCAAGGAGGCTGCGTAAGCCTATGTTTAAGGTCAGGTGAAAGCAGACAGGTGCTGTGCATCTGTAAGAGTGCTGATTTGTGTCAAGAGTTTCCCAAGGACTGAAAATGCAGGGTCCTGCAATACGGCTCACAATGTGACCACTAAGCTCAATTTCCTGGTAAAGCTAGGGGCTAACCTACATAGAGTCTTTTCCTATAGCCCTGTAAGTCATAATTCACCACAAATCAGGACCCAGCTCTACCCTCCCAGTGGCATCAATCACAGAGACAAACTAGGCCAGATTCCTCAATGGATAAAGAGCAGACTGGCCATGCTGAGGAACTCTCTTGAGTTGACTAAATTATTTCTCCAATATTCTATACTCTTCAGTCCTTTTACATTTCAAAGTAGAAGCAACTTCCAATAGAGAGGCTGTAACTACCAAACAAGTTGACAGCTGAAAGGGTGGCCAGCTGAATGGAGTCAAATCTACAACAAAAATAATGTAACCATGCAGAGGAATGAAAAGTTACTGAAATGAAGCAGCTACTGGGGTGTGAAAATTCCTCAGGATAAGATCAGAAGGAATAAAGGTGAAAGACTAGGGAAAACGCCCTTGCCCCTTGCAGTTTAGGGTCCTCAACCCCTCATGGTGTATTGCAGGCTTAACTTTTACTCTTGCATAACACCCCATTGCAATTTCTGTTTACCAAACTGTTATATTTTTGTAAATCTTTTGTAATCTGTTCACTCAAGCTTCATGTATGTGCTACTGTAACCCATGCTTGCTTATACTATAAAATCCCTAATAAACTTGAGTGCAGGGCTGACACCAATGGAAGAGAGCTGGCCGTCAGTCCACAGGTGTAAGTGAACTTCCTCTCCTTCACTAGACTCAGCTGCTGGTCTCTTGGCACCCAGAAATTCCCATAACATTTCTGGAGAGCCAAGTGAGATTGTGCAACTATAGCCTAGTTGGTCATAGGGGCCGCCGCTCCTAGGCCCTGCAGCCCGCCTATGGCCCCGGGAACAGAGAAGTGCACACTCCCAAAGGGTTACCGGGGTCTTCTTCCAGGAGGCCAAAAGAAGACTGCAAGACCCTAGATTGGGGCTCCCACCAGGTAAAGTGAGTGAGGGACCTGAGGGGATGAGAGAGCAGAAGGGATGTCCAGAACAGGTACAAACCCTAGGGTAAATAGACAAGAGTGACACAGACCGATCCCTCACAGGAGATTGTATCCAAAGTCTGCATGGGATTCCAAGGTGGCACTGGCCTCTGACCAGGCAGAAAAAGGGGACTGCAATTAAACCTCGAAGGGATTCCAAACTGTACTGGTCTAGTAGCACAGGAAGTTAAAGGGAGTAAGTAGGAACAACTGTTTTAAGCTCTGAATGACTGTGTGTGAATGTGAGATTAAAAGCTATAGCTCCAAAACAATGTACCAGGGAATCTGAGTGGATCCTAACCTGTGGTTCCACTGAGAGTGTTTTGCCAACACAGTCACTCTTCTCCAATAGCAGGAGGTGACCCAGCATGGGGTTTGTATGTGTGCCCTAAGGTGAGACCTGTTAGGACACCACAAGGTGGCTGGCCAGACAGCACTTGAGTGAGGGAGAGACTCACACTTTCTACCCTCCACCTGTGCACACTCCACATACCATACCTGAGACACATATAAAACTCTATGATGTGGGGCGCATAGACACAGGAAAGCTGTGACCCATGTTAAATGGCAAACAGCAGCAGGATGGTGGCAGGGAGACCCCATGCCACAGCCAGACACAAGCTGGGATCCTGCAACCATGACTTACTAGATCTAGACAAGAGAATATAGCATAGACAAGAAATCATTAACTGAGGTAAAGAACCAAGAAGAGCTCTAGGAAAATCTCAGAGGGTCGGAGGTTTGAATCCAGCCTGCTTTCTAGCACTGACAACAATAGCCCTTCCAATTAACTGTGAGAAGCAATCCATGTGTACACCCATGATATGTTATTTCTGCTAACCAACTGGCCCCTGAGGTAACAGGTTGTCCTCCTAGAAATTCCTGTAAGATTAAAAGTATAGCCCCTCATAAAGCACAGGAACAAAACTGGTGGCTTTCATCAGGGAATTATATTTTTGTTAATAAAAATTGTTTCCAGGACTGATAACATGTTTTGCCTATACTCACAAATGTTAAAAAAAATATATGTATTCTTTCAGATATGGCTTACCATGTCAAGTACCATAAATGTTACTAAATAATGTTAAGGTTTTTAAGACCATGTTTTAACTAGATCTGTTTTGTTAAAGACAAAAGGTACAGACTAGAGAAATGGCTGTCATTAAGGCACTCATGTGCAAAGCCTGAGGAACCATGTTCGTCCTTCCAGGTCCCACATGAGCCAGATGCACATGTGCAAGGTTCCACGAGGTGGCACATGCATCTAGAGTTTGATTACAGTGGCTGGAAGCCCTGGTGCACCAATTCACTCCTCTCTCGTCTGTTGCTCTTGCTCCCTCTCATAAAAAAGGAGGAGCATTGCCGGGCGTGGTGGTGCATGCCTTTAATCCCAGCACTCGGCAGGCAGAGGTAGGAGGATTGCTGTGAGTTTGAGGCCACCCTGAGACTACAGAGTGAATTTCAGGTCAGCCTGGGATACAGTGAGACCTTACCTTGGAAAACCAAAAAAAAAAAAAAAAAAGAGGAGCAGTCTGTTAGATTTGACTCAAAAAAAAAGATGGAGACACCCTCTATATTTCCATTTCTCTCCTGGGTGCTTAACAACCAGATGTAGACGCCAAAACAATGAGGACTTTGGGGTTAAAGGGTACCCAATATTTTGGCCCCAGCCCCTCCAGGTCAAAAAAGCTCAAGAGACGATGGGGCACTTACTTCTATAGAGGGTCCTAAAGCTCTTGGTAAGTCTATCTTCTTGATTAGGGAAGATATGGAGACCCAGAGAATGGACAGATCCGGGTGTCAGTCTGTCAGTGTAAATAAACTCCTTTCCTTCATCTGAGTCTGCCACTGGGCCCTTGACACATAAAAATTCCCATAACCACCGTAAAAATAAAAAAAAAATAAAAATCAGGTTTTTTTCTTCTAAAGATTGAGAGAGAATAAATTGAGAGTAGAATGAATAAAAAATCCTATAAATAAAGAAATTTTATTTCCTCAGATGGTCCACAAAGCACATCTCACTGAGGGAAAACGGTCTGCAAATCCCCACCACAGTATGTTCTTCCTACATATTCAGAACCTCTATTCTGGAAAAAGTTCTGTAACCTTGTTTTATCTAGATAATCAAGAAGTATATGTAGACATAGAAATTAAAAAAAAACTAGCCTTGAGAGGTCCATAGTGTTGTCTGAAAAATTTGAAATCTCTGCAAATACTATTTTATTTCATTAGCAACTCTTTCCTCAGTGAGAAACTCATGTTTACACTCATTGCTTAACACATTAGCATATCTTTGCTTCAGTTCAAATTTTAATTTTTGCTGCCTTTCTTAATACAGTTTCCTTTTCTCTGTAAGTGTATGGGGGAGTTGTCTTTCCTTCTTTTAATCCCACACTGGAATAAATTGTTGACATTGTTTTCTTACACTAAAGCAAAGGCCAGATTTTCATATTCTTAGTTTTGGAGTTATACCTGTATCTGTAATCTCTGATATGTAGAATTCTTATTCTGTCAAATTTTAAATCTGCCCCCACCCCGCAGCCTCTTTCCCATCTTTAATTAATATCCATAAAACATAGCACAGGAAGTAAAGGCAACTTGGAAAAGAATACCAACATAACGAAAGAACTCCAGCCTAAAATACTAGTGAAGCCAACCTCAGCACACTGTCTACTTACATACAAGTACAGGTAATACCCTCATCATATACAGAACGGAACAGACCTCCTGCCAAGGCAGAACACCCTCTCATGAAGTGATCATTTCCAAATACTGAGTGTTCTGGTTTCAGAGTGCTTTGTTATGGCCAAGAAACATAGAAACCATGTCTTAAAAAAAATGAAATAAAATGAAAGTATATAATTTAGTCTTTAAAAATGGCAAATAAATCATATGGAATCCTCTGGTTTCAGACAATGGAACACTAAAGAGCCATAGATTGTTGTTAGAAAATTTTCAGTGCCAGGGATGTGATACCTCCAGTGAGTTGTTGACCAAGGAGGTCCCTGAGGCCCCCAAAACATTATAGGCCATGGCCAAGGCCCTTGGTTTCCCACCAGGAATAGATGGGAAGACCTTATTGCTGAAGACTCCACATACTTGGGCTGCAAGGCCACTGAGAAATCCTTCTGGAGCTGAGCTGATAACCTCCTCCATGTAGACCAGCTGACAGAAAGCTGGAAGAAGCCATTCTACATGCAGTTCAATGGGAGAAAGAGATACCACCAGTGAAGATACTCAACAGTGGACACTGCAAGCCTTATAATTGGCCAGACAGCCCAAATGAGCCAACGGATGCAATAGTGGAACATCTGTCTTGGTGGAAACCAACTGCCCTCCAATTGGACTGGAGGCCCACTCCATGGGGGAAAACACATCCCCGATACTGAAAAGTTAAAACAGGGCTAGTCATGTGCCTTAGGGGTGTAACATCTGATGTCTGGAAAAATGTATATACTATGCTTATTAGACTGCCCAGTAAGCACTTCTCTTAATATTTATACCCTTGTATTAACGCTTCTCTCACTTTGGGTAGAGAATCTTCTCTTTTCAGATGGCAGTGACCTTGGGATGACTCAGAAGGTAACATAGTGCTGGAAAGAAGTGACTGGAGTACTGAGTAACATCTCAATCACACCTTCCAAGGCTCAGGGTCTAATGTGGAAGAGGTGGCAGACAGAATGTAAGAGCCAAAGGAAGGGCAGGACTCCTTACAACATTCTCCCTCCAGACATAAAATGGCCTGGATATCCATGACCTCATAGTGCCTGATACTACCTACACAAGACCATCATAAGAGGAGGAAAAGATCATGACATCAAAATAAAAGAAAGACTGATTGAGATGGGGAGGGGATATGGTGGAGAGTGGAGTTTCAAAGGGGAGAGTGTGTATGGGGGGGGTATTACCATGGGATACTTTTTATAATTATGGAAAATGCTAATAAAAATTGAGAAAAAAATGGCCCAGTCCAACAAATAGTTGGCAACATTTATGAAAATTGAACAACAGGCTTCTGTGAACTGACTGTTTTCCCCTTCATGTGCTACAGAGCCTATTACACTGTCCAGGGCTGAGCTCCATCCCAACCACTGGAGGCTGAAGTTCACTCTGCTTTGCTCTCACTCCTGTGTCCCTTGCCAGTCTACGATCTCCATAGTACTTTCATTCTCTCTGATGAATGAGGCAAACTTTGCTGCAAAATGTAGTGCAGTACCTGCCCCCATCAGATATCTCCTAATGCTGGTGACACTGCTGTCATTACTTAATGGCCACATTCTGAGAAATATATCTTTTAGTAATTCTGTCACTTTATACATACCATGGTGCTCAAATACACAAATCTAGAGACCTAACTTCTTGACATAATTGAGAAGACGTAAACACAACACACTGTTTTGCAGTTCAGTTTTTTGTTTTTTTCTTTTTTTTAATTTTTTGTTCATTATTTATTTATTTATTTGAGAGCTACAGACACAGAGAGAAAGACATAGAGGGAGAGTGAGAGAATGGGCATGCCAGGGCTTCCAGCCACTGCAAGCGAACTCCAGACACATGCGCCCCCTTGTGCATCTGGCTAACGTGGGACCTGGGGAACTGAGCCTCGAACCAGGGTCCTTAGGCTTCACAGGCAAGCGCTTAACCGCTAAGCCATCTCTCCAGCCCTGTTTTTGTTTTTCAAGGTACCATCTCACTCTAGCTCAGGCTGACCTTGATCTTCCTACCTCTGCCTCCAGAGTGCTGGGATTAAAGGTGTGTGCTATCACACCCAGCTTATAGTTAATTTTAAATAGATAGTAGGACATGTTAAAGTGATAATAAAAGTATAGTATATGAGAAGGGGAGAGAGTGTTTGTTGCTTAAGTAGGGGGGGACATACTTGGGCTGGAGATTGCCAATTTTTTAAATTTACTTCTTATAGAGTGTGTGTGTGTGTGTGTGTGTGTGTCACACACAGAGAGAATACGTATGCCAGGGCCTCCTGCAAAGTATTTTGTGTGTCAACCTTTATGTGGTACTGGAGAATAGAACATGGGCTGTCAGACTTTCCAAGCAAAAACAGCTGCGTTTTCTTGCCAGCCCCAAGGCTAACAATTTTGATTCCTCAGAAGCCATGTAAGAAGCTGGGCAAGGCCAGGTATGTCTGTACCCTCAGTCCATGGAGGGTGGAGAATGGAGAACTGCTGTGGCTTGCTGATGGACATCAGCTCTGTCCACCATGTGCAGATGAGTGATAAGAAAAACACACCTGCTATTCTCTTCCGCCTCTACACACACATGCATTGGACTAGTGTATCTGTCAGACATCATGTATACATTCTCTCTCTCTCTTTCTCTCTTTAGTAGAGAAAATGGGTAAACCAGTGACATAGTCACTCATTAAGTATCATGTAATATACATAACAATACATATACAGAATACTGTGCTTCACACCACTATCACCACAGACACATTGTACCACATTAGGACTATGACATCCTGAAACAAGAACTGTCCAACTCCATTTCAATCTTATGTGACCACATCCTCATGAAAGAGACACTCTGAGGAGGACCATAACTACAATCTGAGATACTCAGGGTCTTAGAAGGAATCTTTTTGGGTGCTGCTCTCTGGAGCCTTAGCCCAAAGTGACAAGACATTTGCTGTTTAAAAGGCTGGAACTCTGAAGTCCCTTGAAGATTGCTGTAAATAAGCAATTTTTTGCAGTTTTTAGAGTGCTGGCAAAATGTACCTATTTTCTATCACTCTACAAAGGAAGTTTGCAGTGGACACACACACCACACACATAAACACATGGAAGGAATGAGGGAGGGAAGTACCTGTGTTTCTTTATTGGGTGGTGAGGAATTGTTCCTGATAGTATAGATCTGTTCATGTCTTTATTTTCCTCAATAAAAGGGAAACTTTAGATTCACTATAAATTTCACAAGTAATTTGGTTATATCAGATGATGATGCAACCATCCATTTGGTATAAGAAAGGGCTAGCAGGCTGGAGAGATGGCGTAGTGGTTAAGCACGTGCCTGTGAAGTCTAAGGACCCCAGTTCGAGGCTCGATTCCCCAGGACCCACGTTAGCCAGATGCACAAGGGGGCGCACGTGTCTAGAGTTCCTTTGCAGTGGCTGGAAGCTCTGGTGCACCCATTCTCTCTCTCACGCTCTATCTGCCTCTTTCTCTCTCTGTCACTCTCAAATAAATAAATAAAATCTTTAAAATAAAATTAAAAAAAAAAGAAAGGGCTAGCAAGCAGAATCAGAACAGGAAGTTTTATTTTTTATATTGTATAATTTTTATGGAGGGGGAGAAAACTGGTGTGCCAGGGCCTCTACACACTGTAATTGAACTCCAGATGCATGCACCACCTTCTGTGCATGTGCAACTTTGCACACTTGTGTGTCTGCGTCTGACTTATGTGGGACCTGGAGAGTTGAACATGGGTCCTTTGGCTTCACAGGCAACAGCATCCTTAACCACTAAGCCACCCTCCACTGTAGGGAGTGTTATCTTTGTTATAAGTAATGTTTTGTTTCCCATGTCTTCAGCAACATGAGCAATACCATTAATTTAGGTCTATTATACATACATGTACACAATATTTACATATGAACATATATACCTTATACATATAATACTGTAATACATACATATATAGGTATATGCATAGTATTTCGTTTCAGTTTTCTGCCTGTAAGACATTTAAAAATGAGTAGGACTTGGAGCATAGCTCTGAGGTACAACATGTGCTTAGCACACTCAAAGTTCTAGGTTTGAGCCTCAGCACTAAAAACAAAGCAAAATTCCTCCCTAAATTAGAAGTAAAATTTCAACAAAGTCCCCAAAATATATACTACCCTAATTTTCTTGTATTCTCTGATTTTCTTATACTTACTTTTCCATCCTAGTTTGTATCTCTATTGTGGGTTTTTAAAATATTTTATTTATTTGAAAGAGAGAGAAACAGGCAAGGGGTGGAGATAAAATGGAATCTCCAAAGCCTCTAGCCACTGCAAATAAACTTCAGATGCATGTACCACCTTGTGCATCTGGCCTATGTGGGTCCTGGAGAATCAAACCTGGGTTCTTTGGCTTGATAGCCAAGCACCTTAACTGCTAAGCCATCTCTCCAGCCTTCTCTCTCTCTCTCTCTCTCTCCCTCCCTCTCTCTCTCTCTCTCTCTCTCTCTCTCTGTGTGTGTGTGTGTGTGTGTGTGTGTGTGTGTGTGTGTGTGTGTGTGTTTAAACTGGGAGAGGATTTTGTCATAAATAAGACTGATTTCCATCACCTTAGGTATTAAGGAAAACTGAGTTGTGGTTTTTGTCCTCATCTTTACTCCTCAGCTATTTTTTTTAGCTTTCCCTATATATTATACCTTATTCAATAGCGGTAAGTTCCACACATTCACTGAAAAGTACCAAAAAAGAACAACAACAAAACCCTATGATATTCAGAGCTGCTAACTTCTAAGCTAACTGCAAGCAGTGGGTTTTCTTTTATAGGAAAAAAAAAAGTCTGAAGTTTCACCATCTAAATGTAGCCTGTCTAAAACACCTGGAAATGATTTCAAAATTTTCAAAGTCACTATTCTAATAGGTATCACTTCCAACCTAACCATTACTAGCCTTTGAAATATAGAAGCTAAAAGCAGACTGGACAGATCAAATACTATGGATAAAAGCATTTTGAAAAAGTACATAGTGCTATGAAAACATTAGGTGGTGGTATTAGAAATACATTTGGATATGAAATTCCAAGCTCATTCATTTCAACAATTCCTTAGTGCTTGGAATAGAGTAGAAAGCAGTAAGGCTTAAATCCAGATTCAGTTCAGCATCTTACAGGAATCATTTCAGGCCAGTTGATTTTAATCAAGTCACCCTCCATCCACACATGACTGGAAACAAACCCTGGTTTGGTCAAGCGCCACTGTTGTTCACTCAAGGCCACAACAGTACTTGCTTGTTTGGGAGGTTGGAAATTAGACAATCAAATTTAATGTAACTTTTCAAGAGTTGTATATGGTCTTTCTAACAAAGACAAACTTTAAATTTATAGCTGATTTCAAATCTCTTGCCTGTAACCAATTGATAGGATAAAAATAATCACAACAACAATGAACATGTATATAAACCAGAAATATTAACACTGCAAATAAAGGAAATTTATACTTCATTCTCATCTATTAGATATAGTCAATAATATGGCCGAGAATGATGGCTCATGCCTGTAATGTCAGCACTGAGGAGGTTGAGGCAAGTAGATCACAGTGAGTTCAAGACCAGCCTAGTCAACATAGTGAATTTAGGACAGCCAAGGCTACAGAATGAGACTGTCTCAAAAGGACAAAAAGAATATGAAAAAAAAATGCATTGCTTAAACACACACACACACACAAGCCAATGAAATTGTGTGTGTGTGCACGCATGTGAGTGTGTGTGCTGGAGACGGAACATGTCTTGTGCTGTATATGAATGATAGGCAAGAGCTGTGCAACTAAGGCTACTGAGGCAAAGGCTACGATGTTGGGCATGCTACAACCATAAGAAACACATATAGCAACAAAAAAAAACAGGTGTTTTAAAGATTGATGAGACCCACCGACATAACTCAAATCTAAGTAAACAAATCCTTCCTTAGCAATGAAAAAAACTAGGGTTGCTCACAGACAGCAATTATGAGTAATGACTACAATCATAGCTTACTGCCTTGGGCTTGCTAAGTGTTTTAACAAACATTACCTTATTTGGGTTTCCAACATCATGAACTGGAAAGCCCTGCATACTGATAAAGGGATTAACAATAGTAATGAATCTGAAAATGTGTCAGAACAGAATGTGATAAACTGCCCCAGGGCAGAGATTATATGCACTCATAGCCCTAATCCTCTTGACACTGTGTGAGCATGAGCTCGATGCATAGCTGTTGAGCTGAACTCAACGCCACTTTCATACTGCAAAGAGAGAGGGAGTGTGTACAAACGGGTATGTGGATAAGGAAAAACTACAGGAGGACACAGCCTGGCTTAATATTAGCCTAATGCCAGAGAATAGGCATAGAGATCAGGAAACTTCACATTGTTTCTGTTGTTGGCATTTTATTATTATTTTTTTGTAATAAGCAAATAAGCATGCATTATTTTTGAAATGTATCAAGTGAAAGAAAAATAAAAATGTGGGGCTGGAGAAATGGCTTAGTGGTTAAGGCTTGCCTGTAAAGCCTAAGGACCCAGGTTTGATTTTCTAGTACCTATGTAAGCCAGATGCACATGGTGACACTTGCATCTGGAGTTCATTTGCAGTAGCTAGAGGCCATGGCTCACCCATTCATTCTCTCATAAATAAATTGTTTAAAAGTTAATAATAAAAATGTGGGCTGGAGAGATGGTTTAGCGGTTGGGGCAACTGCCTGCAAATCCTTAAAGACCCACGTTCGATCTCTCTGCAGATCCCAAGTAAGCCAAACACACAAAGGTGATGCAAGCACAAGGTCACATATGCATACTAGGTGCCACAAGTGTCAAGTTCAAATGCAGTGGCTGAGGCTCTGGAGTGCCAATTCTTATTGTCTCTCACTCTAAAAATAAATTAAATAAAATATGCTAGCTAAACGTGTCAATAATTGGGATTAATTTTAAAACAAAACCCTCAACTTATATAATTTTGTAAAGAGGAAACATATTGGGATTGTACTGTGTTTGGATTACTGTGCCCAAAATTATTGGTTCCTAAAAATGGACCATAGTGAACCTAATGATCAGATACACTTAACACGGGCCTTGCTAGAGAACGAAATTAGGCTCCACTTCTGCTTATTGACCACCATCAGATGACAGATAGTGCTAGACAGTGATGTTGTAATTTAAGGCTTATAGGAGATCTGAATTAAGTTTTTCCAGAGTCTTCCTTATATATTCCCAGTTGTGACTTTTATATTTGGAAAAGAGAAACATAATGACATTTTCTCATTACCAAAAGTGTTTATTCCCAAGTCGTAGTATCAGCACATTAACAATGGTTGAAGTGTCCTTATTTTCCCTAACTTGGAGGCACTTTAGCTGGGGTAAAATTTGGCCAGGTAAGAAGACTCACTTTATCAGGCATTATGAATGGCCTATCAGAGTACAAACCATATTCTGTAACTTGAATGTGACAAAAGATCATTCTTCCCTACTTAGACTCAGAACTGACTGACTGTTACTGGATATACCTGGCTGTCTATAATTATCCTACTTGGAATAAAGATAACAACTTATTCTTTAGAAATGTACACCTCAGTTAACTGAATTTCTCATAAAAACCTTCAACTTCTGTGAAGAATTTTGTGCATGTCTCTCAAACTACTGTCTCCTGCATTCCATCCCACACTACAAGGTCCTTCTCTTTAGCTCCAGGACAGGACTGGCATCAACACTGCTAGCTGCCACAGCAGGCAAATCAGGTCAGTCTTTGCTAGGTACTAGAAACCCCTTTGCCTTTGTGCTTAGCAGCTGCATAACCTTAGAGAAAGAATCTCAAGTGAAAAATAGTTTCCTGAAAAACCATCTGGGAAACCCTTAACTAACCAAACAGGGTGACTGGATTCTTTCCCAAACTTGGGTTTGGTCAGTACTACTGGGAAAAAATGGATGAGCCCCAACTCAATCCCAGTCCCCTTTCCTGGCAAGTTCATATACTGTTCTAGAAGAGACCATATTTCATTCTGAGAAAGCCAAACTACTAACTCATTACATAAGTATTCCTTGAGCAGTTACATTTTGTTTATAGACACAAGAAAGAACCAAGATGTCAGTGTGTAAGGATTTATAGAGTCAAAGTCTTACACTGAGATACAAAGGATAACATTTTAGTGTTGACTTATATGTAAAAGGCATCTATTAATAGAAGTAAAAATAGGAAATGCCTTCTAAAATGAGAATTAGCACAGTCAAAATGTTCTTGAAAAAACTAAAACAAACACAAAACGTATCAGTCATAACAAGAGTGACCACATAGAATTTATCATCCAAATCACAGTTTTCAAGAGTGAAAGGGCACTATTAATAACTTCTAAGAGACAAGGAGAAACCAGGACATCCCAGGCAAGCCGTAAGTAAGTATCTTGCCTTACTAAAAAAGACAGGCATAGCAAATGGGTTCAAATTCTCAGCTTTCCCCCTACTTTTGGCATGTGCATGTATGTAAGTGTGTGTATATGCTTGTCCATGTGTGTCCAGGTATGTGGGTACATGTGAAGGTCAGAGGATAACATACATTTGGTATTGTTACTCAGGTCCTTTCTTTTATCTTTTGTTCTCCTTCCTTTTTTCCCTCCCCCTTTCCTTCCTCCCCTCCTCTTCCTTTGCACTTTCTTCCTTCTCCCCTCCTCTCCCTTTCCTTCCTTTCTGCCGTCTTTCTTGCGACAATGTCTCTCACTGCCTGATACTTGCATAATTATGCCACAGTAGCTGGTCAGTAAACCTTAAGAATGTGTCTTTGCGTCCACAGTGCCGAGATTACAAATCAAGTATGCATCACACTTGACCTTTAACACACACACACACACACAGACACACACACACGGGTTCTAAAACAGAGCTCAAGTTCACATGCTTGCAAGGCACGCACTTTATATTGACTGAGCTCTGAACTATCTTCCCAGCCTGCCTCTCAGTTTTTTCATGTACTGTTTTCAGAAATTAAAAATCAGTGAAGCACACTGAAGCAAATGGAAACTAAATAGAATACACACAAAACTTCTACATGTATTCAAAGAGCAGAGCTACAGATTTACTACATTTCAAACTAAATTTTAATTTGGTAATAATCTTGTGGGCTTGGGAAATATATTTTACATCATTTAGAATTCAATATCAATACATTTATATTATCTATAATTCCACAGTAAACAGTCACCTTCTAATGTTTGGGAATTTTTTTTTTTTTTTGAGACAATGCTCCACTGTGTAGTGCCAGTTGGCCTGGCACTTCCTATGTACACTAAGCTGGACTCAAATTATATTAACCCTCCTGCCTCTGCCTCTCAAGTGCTGGGATTATAGGCATAAGTCACCAGGCCTCGCTATGTAAGTTTAACATATTCAGTTATAAACTTGTTTAGATGCATAAAGGTTGTTTTTGAAATTATGAAAAAACACACACACTGTAACTCTGTCAAAATTATATAGAAATTAGACTTTAATGGACCAAATTCAAATGCAGAAATCACTCAGTTGTTCCAAAGAGTGAAGATATTTTGAAGCATCTTTGAAAGACCAAGTAATATTACCTATAAACCAGGAGGTACTTGGCTGCAAATAGCACCATAGTCCCTGCGTCTGGGTATAGTAGTACATACACACATCTACAAAATACACATGGAAACATACGCCTAGCTGCCTGTTACCAAGCTTGTTGCAACTAGGAGAAATGGATTCCTGGTGAATATACTGACCATGAGGAAAAACATGAAGATGCAAACCGATGCACATCTCAGAAGTCCAAGTTTCCTGCCCTTCAGATTCCTCTTCTGATCTCCTGTTGTGCAGTATTCCCTTTCTTCTATATACTCTAGAAGCTAAGTGATGGCAAACTAGTGACTCCTGTCGGGGTAGCTCATCCAGCTTGCACACTCCAGGCACACACTTGGGAGGCCAGCAGCAAAGCCACAGCTGTCATCATTTGTTCACTCACTAACACTTGAACTAGTGTCCTCGTCACATGCACTCCTGTGTAGAAAGCCTGGGCTCGATGGCAGAAACATGCCCAAAGGAAGTCAATTCTTGCTCTAGCATCTCAGATACGGACTGAAAACCCAACTGAAAGGAAGGCATTAAAAGAAGTATTAGAACTCAGGAAGAAGCAAAACCTGTCAGTCTTGGGCTGAAGAGAAGGCTTAGCAGTCAAGGCACTTGCCTGCAAAGCCTAAGGTCCCAGGTTTGATTCTCCAGGTCCCATGTAAACCAGATGCACAAAGTGGCACATGCATCTGGAGTTTGTTTGCAGTGACTAGAGACCCAGTGCACCCATTTTTTTCTCTCTCTCCCTCCCTCCAATAAATAAAATAAAAATCAAACTTAAAATATTTTTTAAAATAAAGGGAGAAACTTCTTTTAAAAAACAAACAAAAACACTGTCAGTCTAAAAACGCCAGAGGTTTCATAAAAGCGGCAGCAGTGGAGCCAGGACTTGGATCTGTGTCCACTGGGCAACTCAGACAAGAGGGATGTAGATGTAGTGCAGTTAGGCACGTAGAACACTAAGGCCAGGGTTTAAAGCAACAAAAAGCACATGTCATGAAAGGTGTTGTAGTTTCAATGTAAAATGAAACTCATAGATTTGTGTGTTTGAATATTTAATGCTCAGCTGATGATGTTCTGGAAGGTTGTGGAAACTTCTAAGAGGTGGAACCTTACTGGAGGTACTGTATCAATGAGGGTGGCCTTGAGGTGTTACAGCCTGATATTCTCACTCTCTTCCTCTCCCACTCCTCTCTGCCGATGATGATGTGACTTACAGCTTTCTGTTCCTGTCACATTTTCCCATCATGATAGACTCTAGCCTCTGGAACTGTTAGGCAAAATGAACTTTTGCCTTAAGCTGCTTCTGGTCAGTTTTTTTTGTTGTTGTTGTTGCAGCAAAAACAAAACAAAACAAAAAAAAAATTAATATGCACAGAGTCTCTTTCCAGAAAGTACAACTTGTTAACTCCTCAGCTTTCTTCATCCTTTTGAGCTCAGTTCCTTTTCTTTCTGACCTTCAGAGTGTTTTTATCCCTCAAGGGAGAGACCTGAGTTCCAGTCTCCATTCTCACTACCAGCTGCTCAAGCTTGGAGAAGACCCAGACCTTCTCTGGGTCTGAGAGTTCCCATTTACAGGGACTAGACACAACTATGAAATTCCAGGTTACCTAAGTAGAATGTCAACAATGATTACAGTATATTTTCATTTTTATAATCCTAGTGAGTGAAAAGGATTAACCACATAAGTAAGCTCATCTCTACAACCGAGCACAAACCAAAGCATGGTTAATGCAGGATAGCTGGAACTGTGTGGTATGTTGAGCCAGCAAATTCTCTGTCTTGGGGTTTTCATCTGCAAAATGAAGATGATGAACTCATCACTAAAGTGCATTTTGAAGGTTAAAAAAAAGTGGCTCACTGAATACCTGACATGCAGTAAGTACTAAATAAATGCTGGGTAGATATGGTTCAAAACAACTTTCAAATACATTAGCACAAGCGTCAATTTTAACAGTATCAGTTAACAAAAATATGTAAATACAATGAAGTTCATTATATAAACTACTCAGAAAGTGGAAGGCTTTGTGGCTTTCAAGAAAACATCTATTATGCAATAAACCAACTAATTGCTGCTTCTGATGAGACCAAAACAACCATTCCTGTTTCCACCCCAGGTGACCCCTGGAGAGTAGAGAATTTACTTTTGATTTTCAAAGCATATCTGATTCCTCCTAGCCATTACAGACTCAAATAACACATGGACTTAGATTTGTTTCACAACAGTGAAGGAATAAAAATTTTCCTTTCAGTTCTGCACTTGAATCACAGACCTAAGTCTTCTAAAATGGTCATCAATACAATTATGAGCTGAAGTGCTGTAAATTAACAGTCATCTGGGCAATGTAAAACAGAAGTGGTGACGATGTGCTTCTAACTGCACGGGAGATGGACTATTAGTGATATCCTACATTCTGCTATACTGCCCACTAAGCTGCATGCATTTTCGTAATAATGGTCTTACAAGCTAGAAACAACAAGGAGTCAAAAGTCTTTTTTTATGATGAAGAGCAAGCCAAAGTGGGGGAAAATATGCACCTGAAACAATGCCTTTAGTATCTGGAAGAGGGGGGAAAGAAAAAGAAAACAAATATTGGCCAAAATAATTTTAAGTGAATGCTTTGAAATCATTCTTCAGGTTGAAAGGGCATGCGACATTATCTCAAATTTCTATATGAACAACACAGTCATTTCCAAGCCCCCAGTGCTACAGTCTGTCTGCCATGTGCTGGTTCTGGCCTGGTGAGGGAAATGCTCATAGAACTGACATGGAGGAATCCTGAGAGTGCTCCCAAAACTTCAGCCTGGCAAGCCCCAATCTCCTCAGCATTCAACTGCCCATCAAACAGATTGATGTGCGTAGGAACACAAACCACACATCTTCCAGGTGGATCAGCACAGCACAGGCTCCTGCCAACTCATCTTTGTTCCTTTTCCTGATGTGCGGAAAATCTGTGGAGAAGGCTGCCCTCCTGTGTTCATGCTGCACCTTGCTGGCCACTATGAATGTCTGTTTGCACCATTATCCACTGAGGGGATGGGACCTTAGACTCTGTCCCTCAACCTCCACTCCCAAACAGGGCCATAGTCAACAGACTGTGGCTGAGGCTTTCACAGATGCCAGAGCTTCTGACTTGCTCAGGTGTTAGAAAGCCTTTCTGGACCTCTGTGGTGGCACTGCCACATTCACCTGGTCCTTTATGCACCCCATCAGGATGAGGACTGCCTTCTGCAATCTCCTGATGCTGAAATTCCTGTTTTTCAAAATGCCTCTGGTTCTGTGATCCTCATGTGAAACAGTCTACAAAGAGAGCACAGGGCAAAGAGGTACTGAAAACAGCAGGACAACCCAAAAGAGTAGGAGGAGAATCCAAGACATGGACTATGGAGATGTTTCCTAAAAACCAGCTATGAGAGATAATCTGACTCTGTGCTGTTTCCCATGGCGGTGAACTCATACTGAAAGTCCCCATGAACGTGGCCTTGCTGGAGGTTCCCCAGACTGCAGAGCTGGCACTGCTCCTCTTGTCAGCAGCTAGTTATCCTACTGGCTGCTGAGCTGGGATGAGAGCTGGGAAAGGACTAGAAATAACTTGAAACACTAAGCACCTAAAATGAAAAACTTGCCTTAGTGAGTACTACAAAACCATAGGTAATACAGTAACCACAAAATAAGTGAACATGAACAAATAACAAGGCTATAAAATTAAGCTAACAAAGGCTTGTCTTTTTCTAAAAGAGGCTTTGGACCCTAAGAAAGGAAAGCTTATCAAAAACGGTCTATAGTCCTTTGGTGATCCCCAACAGCATGCCTCTAACAAATCTCAATGTAAGGACTAGAGAAAGGGAACGTCAGCATAGGAAAAGGTCTCATCCAAATGCAGATCCTCTGAAAAATGAAAATACATTAAACGCCACCCAGGTGCTCTACAATTAATTCATGCCATCATCACAGCAGTTGGTCTCTCTAGAAGTTAAAAATAAGAGGCTGTGGGCTTCACAAATAACCCTGCAGTAAGAAGGCCAAGGACAGACATTGTGTTGAAGGAAGCTCTTTGGAAAAAGGAGTTTGGGATGATGCCTGATGGTTCAAGTTGAGAAAGCTGGTCTAGAGATTAAAAAAAAAAAAAAATCCTTGTATGACAATGAGAGTGACCTTTCCCCCCTAATGACTAGCACTAGGGTGATAATAAAGTTAGGCAGGGTTTAAGTTATAGCCTCTTCTTTAGCTCCCTGTCATTAGGAACAGCTCAATAATGTAAAGATGTAGAGTCTTCTCAGGTAAACTTAGAAATTCTTGCACAAAAATTATTTCCTATTATAGAAGCATAAGTATACATGGTGTTTGTGCATAGGTAAAAGGTGAGAAGGGTATGTATATATACACACACACACACATTAATATATTTGTGCATAAAAGCATGAAGGATTATGTATTATGCTGACAGCACATGTAGCAATCATTGCTAGGGATCTAACTTAACAAGATATTTACTAGCTGCGATAAAACCAGGTTAAAAAATGAATTACCACAATAATCAAAATCCAGAGAAGTACCTGACAAGTACAGCAGAGTGAAAAGCTATGCTATTTGCAGGATTCCCTCCCTCCCTCCCTTTCTCTCTCTCTCTCTTTTTCTTTTCTTTTGTAGTGATGGAAATTGAGCCCAGTGCCTGGCATAAGCAATTGTGAGAATTTAATAATGAAAAAAATGGTAGCAAAACTGTAAGGAAGGGATCAACAGAATGACTTTAGATGTGCTGGCTAATAGCTGTGCATCTGTACAAACACCAATCTGACTTAGTTTATGGGTTACCTGGTCCAGGTACTGCAAGAGCTGAGGCTGGTGCATGGGAATTACACATCAGAAGAGCACAAGTGCCAAATGACAAGGTTGAGTTAGGGAACTCCAAACAGGAGCGTGCCAGTGAACCTGAGACTCTTCTACATGACACTCCTAAGCGTACAAAACCACCACCATGGGCAGACTAACACCCCAGACCACAACAGGTAAGTTTTGCCTTCCCCCTTGGAGCACCAAGCTTAGGAGACTAGTAAGGTGCTTCAAAAGGCTGCTGGGGTGATTATGAGCTAACAAAGCCTAAAACCATACTCTCTTGTTGACCACCACACAGAGAGACTCAGAATGTCAGTTCTCCAAGAGTGAGCAGCCTTGTCTACTTCACCAGAGTGCAGCTGTGAGCCTCCCAGAGCACCTGGGAACACAAAGAGGGGAGGGAGAAGCATTAGTTTCAGTGTCAACTAGAATTAAGCAAAGAATTTCCAGTAAGTGCACCTTGTCTCTGGAGATTAGATAACTATCACATTAAAATACAACTGGCTGGACAAGGTGGTGCAGTCCTGTAATTCCAACACTTGGGAGGGAGAGGTGGGATGATCAGGCCAAGGCTAGCATCTGCTACACAGAGAGTTTGAGGTTAACCTGAGGTGTATGAGACCTGTCTCATACACAAAAATAAAATAACTACAGACAGGCACATGCCTTTAATCCCAGCCCTTGGGAGGCAGAGGCAGAGGCAGAGGCAGAAGGATCAAAAGATCACAGTGAGTTCGAGGCCAACCTAAGGACTACAAAGTGAATTCCAGGTCAGCCTGGGCTTCAGTGAGACCCTACCTCAAACAAACAAACAAACAAAAAAAGCCTACCTCGTTTTTTTTAAAATGAGAAATATTCATATCAAGACAAGATTTTGCTCTTAACTACCAAATTCTAGCATTTCTACATAAAAAAAAGAAACAAGTCTTTCAAACTTTCTATATTCTTTATGTACTAGAGAATTTTGGATGTCAAACATTAAGTAAGTAGTTTCTGGCTGCTCACATTTCTGTCCCCTAAATCAAGTGATCCTATTAATTGATTACCCTTTCAACTAATACATACTGAACACACAATAGCAATCAAATGTGAAGACTTACAAGGCCCAGTCCCTGAGGAACCTGTAGTTACCCTCATCCTCCAAATGAGTGAAGTTTAGGAAACTAACCTAGGTGTTTATCTACAAAGGAGAGAGATTTCCTTCCCTAATCAAAGGTGAACTGACTGTCCTCTGCCTTCACATAAGGCTGAGAAAAAGTCACTTACTTTTAAAAACAATGCAATATAGTTTGTTCCAAGGAAAAAAACTATGTAATTCTTTTCTCATGCAGTATGCAATACTTTATTTATTTATTTTAGACAGAGACAGTAAGTACACTAGGCCCTCTAGTCACTGCAAATGAACTCAAGATGCACGTGCCACCATGTGCATTTGGTTTTACGTGGGTACTGGGGAGTCAAACCTGGGTACTTATGCTTTGCAGGCAAGTGCCTTAATTGCTGAGCCATCTCTCTCACCCAATAGTTATATGTTTTTAACCTTTATATAGATGGTCTATAACTGGCTTCATTTTTAAATTAAGTATACTTGTGAGACTGGCCAAAATTGATAATATTGTTCATCTTCACTTGTTTATGACATTCTACTTCATAAATACACCAGAATTTAGTTATCTGCCTTATTATCATGTATTTTTAGTTTTTTTTTTTCATAAATACTGCTACTACCATCAACATCCTTATACTTGTCTCCCCCTCCCCTTTTTAATCAGAGAGAATACAGTAAAAGAAAGAGTGTGAGCGAGAGAAAGAGAATTGGTGTGCCAGGGCCTCCAGCCACTAAAATTGAACTCCACACATGTATGCCATCTTGTGGGCATGTGCAGCCTTGCCTGCTTATGTCATCTTGTGTGTCTAGCTTATGTGAGATCTGGAGTGTCAAACATGGGTCCTTAGGCCTCCCAGGCCAGAGCCTTAACCGCTAAACCATCTCTCCAGCCCACGTCTCCTTTTTAAAGAGTATACTTGGACCAGGGAGATAGCTCAGTTAGTAAAGTGCTTATCATGCAAACATGAACACCTGAATTCAATGAGCAGAATGCACTTAAAAGCTGAGTGTACTGGTATGTACTTGTAATCCCAGTGCTAGGGAGGACAAAGCAGCTGGATCCCTAGGCTTGCTAGCTAGCAAGTGTTGCCTACTTGGTAAGCTCCATGCCAATGAGAGACCCTATCTCAAAAAGGGATGGGTGGCATTTCTGAGAAATGACACCCAAGGTTGTCCTCTGGCTGTCACATGCATGCACACAAACATGCAAGCATACCTGTACACACATGAAGACACACATACATGCAGAGAATAGATTTAAGTCTGCATTTTCGGATCACATGGTTTTTGAAATCTCAACTGTTTCACACCTACAGCAAAGGGTACTGCCAATTGTAAAAACTTTTGTCCTCCTTATGATTATAAAAGAATATTTCATTGTAATTTAAAAAATACATTTCCTGGGCTGGAGAGATGGCATAGCAGTTAAGCACTTGCCTGTGAAGCCTAAGGACCCCGGTTCGAGGCTCGGTTCCCCAGGTCCCACGTTAGCCAGATGCACAAGGGGCCGCACGCATCTGGAATTCGTTTGCAGAGGCTGGAAGCCCTGGCGCGCCCATTCTCTCTCTCCCTGTCTTTCTCTCTGTGTCTGTCGCTCTCAAATAAAACAAAAATTAAAAGAAAATACATTTCCTAACAACTTCACATCTAACATGTCTGCCACATATGTTCACGTTTTAGATCATAAAAGAAACATGCTTTACTATCCAACATCACTTTCCTCAAGCCACATCCTTTATCTTTTCTGAAAATATTAAGTATAAATTTTTCATAATAGTGCTTTTACTCAAAATTCATAATCATAGTTAGCACATCAGCAGAGAGAGAGAGCTCAAAGATTAAGGTGCTTTCCTGCAAAGTCTAATAACCTGGGTTCACTTCCCCAACAGTCATGTCTTCTATCTATTCCTACAGACTAACTCCCCAGGATGATTTTTCAACATAGGATGGCCTTTAAAATCCTTGACAGATAATGTCAAACTGTATTCTAATGAACTGTCTTAATTTATGCATATAAAAGGGTATTTCTTGACTTTATTTTTTTAATTTTTAAAAAGTGTTATTTTTTCTTATTTATTTGAGAGTGAAAGAGGGAGAGAGGGAGGGTGTGCCAGGGCCTCCAGCCACTGCAGATGAACTCCAGATGCATGGATCACCTTGTGCATATGGCTTATGCGGGTCCTGGGGAATCGAACCTGGGTCCTTTGGCTTTGCAGGCAAACACCTTAACTGCTAAGCCATCTCTCCAGCCCTTAACGCTCTTTAATACATGCATGACAATCAGGTGGCTGTCTTTTAATAAGACTACAGGGAGAATGGTATACAGTACTCTCCCAACATTCACAAGTTATTTACAAATGCCAAACTATCTCTCCATCTGAGGTATGGTATAATTACTAAGAATAGAAATCATATGTTCACTTTAGGTTTCTTAGAACTTAGCTTTTCCTTACACCATTATTGTCCTCTCTTTCTTACTTCCAAATACCTGGCATCTGGCCAGCTATGATCTCATTTGTTTGGCTAAATGCAAGGCTCTAGCCTCCCTGGTCTGCCCAGTGTTGGTCTGGCCACTTTGCAATTGAAATACAAGTATATTTCCAAAAAAAAATTCAGAATGTAATATAACTTGAGTCCTTCTCATTATCATGTGAGTGTTCTAAGTATAACTACTCACTTCTTCAACTACTGTATCTAAAATAAATGCAGGCCCAAACCACAGGGGAACTGAAGAGCCTGCAAGAAGACTGCCACTGAGTTTGTAGACTGTTATGGCATGGGAACCTGTACCCACTGTCCCAACTAGCAGGCAAGAGGGCCTAGCCCTTATAGAAAAGAAAGTGTCAGTAGCACTCCTCCTAGCTCACCCTTGGGAAGCTCTGAACTGTCTAAGAATAGCCTGTAGACCACAGCTGATGGGCACTCCACTCAGGCCAGTCTTACATTTCCATGCCTGTGTAATGCATGCTGGACTTCAAATCTCCATTTCTTTCTACAGCCTCATGCTGACCCCACTCAGTGTAAGTACAATCTAAAGTTCTGCTGGCAACAGCTCACAGTTGCTTCTCCATGTATTTACTATGTTTCAAAATGGCACTTTGTGCCAATCCTTCTTTATTCTCTCATGAGATGTTAATGCTTTCCGCGCTGCTCACCTGGGGGAGATTATACCTTCCATCACTGACCGTGTAACATTTTCATCTTTCCCTCTCATTGGCATAAACATGCTCAATCAATTCTAGTGAGAACACACACACACAACTATTCCTTCAAACTATTATCCCACTTTGCTCATTTCTTTAAATAACAAACTTCAGAGAAACTATTTCAATTACAACTTCTTTGATCTTCCTTCATGATCCTCTCTCTACTTTTTAAGTGTCATTTACAAAAGAGGATATGGTGGTGCACAACTATAATTACAGTACTTGGGACAAGGCAGAAGGTTCCTAAGTTTCAGTCCAGTTAAGGCTATACATAGCAAGACCTCATGTTAAATAAGAATGAAAGAGAGGTACATACTATTTGGATTAGAGGAAATTAAACCCCTATATGGTCTAGAGTGCAGTGAGCTTCTCAGCAGACAAACACTTCTTAGGCCTTGCAGCAGTATTAATCCAATTTAGCTATTCAGAAGACACATGGTCACAGCAAAGTACTTCAGTTAATGAAAATGAGAATTAAACAAAACAACTTTACCCACATGGTAAGTACTTTATCAAGTATCCAGCAACAATCTATTAGGAGGTGGCAGAGAACAGAAAGAATGCTTGCCTTTCTAGGACATGCCCAGTGGTTTCCAGGATTAAAGGTTGTGAACTTATCACAGCTAAAATTTGCAACTGCAATCCACTGACTGGAAAGAGTTAGATAAGGGTACACATAAAAATGTATTAATAAAAATGTTATATGCTAAATTAAAGACGTTTAGCCAAAGTCACAGTAAGATCAGACCACATAAGTTTTAGTTTGAAAAAAATCATCTAACTCAAAAATAAAAAGTAAAGCAATGTGATTAGTAGGATATTAGACTTAATAAAGATACATAAATTAACTAAAAAAAGCTAAATATATAAAGACTTAATTCTAGGACTGAAGAGGTGGCTTAGCACCTAAGGCATTTGCCTGCCAAGCCTATGGACCCAGCTTCAAATCCCCAGGACCCACATAAGCCAGATGCACAGGGTGGCACATGTATCTGGAGTTCATTTGCAGTGGCTGGAGGCCCTGGTGCATCCATTCTCTCTTTCTATCTGCCCCTTTCTTTCTCTCTGCAATAAATAAATAAAATATTTTAAAAAGACTTTAATTCTTTAAGGGTATACAGACACAACATCAAAACAAATTAATAAGACTGATTAAGATGAAAGGAAAGTCCAAATAATATAGAAACAAAAAAATTAAATAACTACAGGTAAATAAGTAGGTAAATGTGTGCCAGCTTTCCTAATAAATAACTATGACAGAGTATGGGAAAGTTATCTAGCCTTTCTAAGCTTCATTTCCCCATATGTAAAATGTTTACCTCATTTGGCAGGGAGTAAATAAGACAATCACTCCCAAATATTAAGAACTGTTTCTAGCACACAGTATACCTGAATAGATGCTAATTGTTGATATAATTATAAGAATATTTATGCAAATGACCTGGATAAACAGTCTCATTATCTACAAGAGCATGAATACTGACACAAGGAACAGGATAAATAACATAAGTGGAATAATAACAATAACAGATGAGGGGCTGGAGAGATGGCCTAGTGGTTAAGGAACTTGCCTACAAAGGTAAAGGACCCAGGTTTGATTCCCCAGGACTCATGTAAGCCAGATGCACAAGAAGGCTCATGCATCTGGAGTTCATTTGCAGTGGCTAGAGGCTGTGGCATGCCCATTCTCTCTCTCAAATAAAGAAAAATAAAAGATTTAAAAAAAAGAAAATAACAGAGGAGACTTAGTTATAAAATTGATAATCAATCAGGGACAGGCAAAGTCATGGCTATCAATACCAAAATTTTTTGGAATCAGGCTGGAGAGATGGCTTAGGGGTTAAGGCACTTCCCTGTGAAGCCTAAGAACCCATGTTCAACTCTCCACGTCCCACATCAGCCAGACTCACAAGTGATGCAAGCACACAAGGTCACACATCTGCACAAGTGACATACCTTTCTAGAGCTAACATGAAGGCCTATGACCTTCTCAGCCACTGTCTTATGACTAGGTATTCAGATTCAGGCATGAATTCCCTCAGATGGAGTGGGCTTCAAATCCAATCAGCCACTATTGCACCAGTGGGCACATCTTGTCTGGTTGGTCAACTATGTACCTCAGATAGTCCACTGCTGAAAGCTGTTAGTTATTTGTTGGTTAAAATAAATTCTAAGAGCCGGGTGTGCTGGAACATGCCTTTAATCTCAGCACTTGGGAGGCAGGGGAAGGAGGATCACCCTGAATTTAAGGCTACTCTGAGACTACAGAGTGAATTTCAGGTCAGCCTGAGCTACAACGAGACCCTACCTCAAAAAATAAAGAAAAATTCTAAGTGGTCATACTAGTAACTAATGTACATTTAAAAATTCTGAAGTGTATTTACAGCACTACAAAAGTACCAACTTTCAAAATAAACCAAGTCAAATTTGCTGGTAAAACACTTCAACAGTTTCTTACTTTCAAATCACTTCATATGTATAATCTCTCTCTCTCCCTCTCCCCCTCTCTCACACATGTGCACGCACACGCACACACACACACACACATTGACAAACATGAACAAAATTTCATTCAACTCACACTGATTACTGACATTGACTTCCTACTAGCCTCACAATCAACCATGGCAGAACTAAAATCTGCTTAGAAAAAGACTAATATTTACTATTTTCCTTTTGCCGTGAAAACAAAAATATCATGTTTCCTCTCAGAATATGTCCCTGAACTTTAAAGGTTTGGCCATATGGAAGAGATTCAAAAGAACATATGAAAAGGCTAAGGACTTGGAATTCTAATTCAATTTCCCCTCACATCTTAATAAAAGCCTGCAGCAAACATTTATTTTTAGAGATATTTTCAGTGGGGAAATTGAACAAAAGGCTATTGTGTATTAAACACAGTGAGGTCTTTGGTCCCATCCATGCCAGCTTTGCAAGCATCAGGTTAGAATTAAAAGATTTTAAACTTGAAATCAACTATTTCGAGACTCCAAAATCTATTCCATACTTATCAGTACATACAAATTCTCTGAGTTATAGCTGAGTTTAAATGTGAAATCTGTATTTTCAAGTATCAATAAAAGAACTTTCCTTTACATTCTCACTTCTTAATAGTGAATTTTTCAAGAATGCTATATAATGTTTTCATTTCCTCTTCCAGCAGAATCATTTTCATGTGTACTTGATAAATTTATTGGCTCCATCATTTCTGATGAAAAACATATGGGTAGCAGTCCTATCTCTCTCCACTATCTTCTTATTAAGTAGGAATTACAACCTTTTCTCTAAGTTAACAAAGTAAAAAAGACAGTTCACTATGAACATGTCTTAATTTGTGATTTGTGTCCCATGATGGTCCTATAAAAATGCAGAAGGCTGGAGAGATGGCTTAGCAGTAAAGCACTTGCTTGCGAAGCCTAAGAACCCAGGTTCAACTCCCCAGTACGCACAAAATGGCACAAGTATATGGAGTTTGTTTGCAATGGGTAGGGCTCTGGTATGTACATTCTCTCCCCCTCTTAAATAAATAAATAATTTAAAAAATTTGAAATGCAAAAGGAAGCAAAATGGTCTATGTTTGGCAGTGTGGTTATTTCAAAATATTGCAATCTCACATATTTTGAGAATGCTTCCTATTCAAAGGTAAAGTTAAAAGAAACCAAAAAACGGTCAGTTAGTACCCTTCCTTTGAAGAAGAGCCTCTGTTAGTGAGTTACTTCGCACAAATGAATGTGGCAGGAGCAAAGCTGAAGGCTACGGAGGATAGTTCATAAAACTGATGTAGTTCCCTCCTGGTGCTCCCTATTTGGATGTTCTATTAGTCCACTTTGTGTGACTGGGACTAAATCCTCACAGAAACAACTTAAGGGGAGGAATTATTCATCTTAGCTTACACTTTCAGAGATTTCATTCCATACTCTTTGGCTTCACTGATTCATGGTTCATGATGAAACCAAACATCATGGCATTGCAAATGCATGGGGAGGGCCCCGAGGCTGCTCACCTCATTACGTGAGGAAGCAGAGAGAAAGAGGAAAGAATGGCTGAGGCAAGATTCACCCTTCAAAGACAAACCTTCAGTGACCCACTTCTTGCAGTGTGGCCCCACCTACTCAAGTTTTCACAACCTCCTAAATTATCACTACCAATTGTAGACCAGATTTTAACAGATAACATGTGAGTGACACTGAATATGCAAACCACAATAGACAGAAAACAAACAGCTGTACAGAAAGGCCTAAGTTCCATTCCCAATCAAGGTTCCAGTCAAGAAGCAGCAACAACCTCTAATTTGAGTGAAAGAGCCTTCTTTAGACTCTAGCCCCAAGGAACTGAGGCCCTCACCAGACACCAACATAACACAGGCACTGTCCTCACCACACCAATATTCAATGCCTAAGAAATAAGTGACCTACATTTTAAGCCACTGGGCTTTAAGGGGTTCATAATGCAGATTATTCCAGCCAAATACAGCTAGCTTATCTTTTCATCCAAAATTTATAAACAAACAACAAAAACTTATGCTTACATATCTGGTCTCAGTCAGCTTTCTCAAGCAAGTCTTCACTGCTCTAAGAAGCCAGCTGCCTTTTCTTGGGTTCTCACTCCTTAACACTAACTTCCCCAGCCTCCTACTTCACCCCTGAATTAAACTCACTGCTAGCTTTAAGAGTTACTTTTATTAAATACCCTGGCTTATGAAACTTGCTACTGCTCACATATGCCCCATGGTTTTAAATCAATGAACAAGTAAAATTTTCCTAAGGTTTTTCTATGACTCTCAACTTACTGCATCAGTTCAAGATGTTCCGATGGAGCTAATCAAATGGGTTATCAGTCCAACCAAGAGACCTTTCAAGTATGTTTCTTCTGAGGAATACTAAGTGAAGAAATAGCCTAATGACTGAAAAAAAAATTCTTCACAAAACACAACACTGACAAGTTAGAAGTGGCAGTGGAGATGGAATATTAATGTTCAAGGAAAAAGTTTCCATGACGTAAGTAGTTTTTAGTTTATTCCATTGTGACTGGAATACCAACCTGTCATAATGTAATGACAACTTTGAAATTCAATTTTGTTGTTGTTTCGTATAGTTTTATGTTAGTTGCAATAATCAAATGTGTATAATATACTGTTATTTAAGATTCTGCCCCTCAAGTTTTAGATAAATGACAAATAAATGAATCCATGAGAATCCAGTCATTCTAAAAAACAATTAACTGTAGATCTTCTATTTCTACCAAAAGAAATGAAAGTAACTAAGGCAATTAGTTTCAATCATTTGAAAAGTTCAAGGCCCAGCAAGGTTACTCAGTTGGCCAGAAGCAGTTGGTATCATGGCAGTGCAACTAGTTAGTGGCAAAACTATGAGTAGAATATTGGTATCCTCATTCTTTCTACTTTTTCAGGGAGCTCAAGTAGACTGGAAAGCACTACTGTGTGTTAGTCTGAAAGGCTGATCAAAGTAGTAGCTTGCTTCTAAGTCCTGCAGTGTCACACTCATGATCCTTCTCTTAAGTATCCTGCTTGCCAATGTGAAGAACCAGGATGCTATCAGAGGGGCCACAGGCATTGTCAGGCAAAATGAGATGGGGTGGTTGGTGGTGGTCTGGAGGAGGGGAAGCAGGGTGATCCAGTTATTTGAAAGCCATTCCCAACTCTACTACCCCTTCCCTTAACTAAAGAAGCTGCAAGGATAAAACAATCAATCCTGGATCTCCCTTGCAGCTATGGTGGCCACATATGACAAATTTGAAAAGTAAGAAAACATACAGAGGTTATTAGGAAAGGTACTTTTCTCCCAAAGGAAGCATGCTATGGGCTGTGGTGGTTAAGAATGATTATCAACTTCACTGGATTTAGATATAATCTCCCTCAATGATTAGTAAAGCATACCAGAGATAACAAATCACATGGGTTTGACATAAGGTGAGTTCATCCATTCAAAATTTAGACAGAGCCAGGTGTGGTGGTGCATGCCTTTAATCCCAGGCCAAGGTAAGAGGATTGTGAATGTGAGGCCAGCCTGAGATTATACAGTGAATTCCAGGTAGGCTAGAGCAAGAACCTATCTTGAAAAACCAAAATAAATAAATAACTAAACTTAAATAGACTAATGAAAACTGGTAGCACTACAGAAATCAGGTCTGTCAGGAAAAGACAAGTCCTTGGAGACCATCCTGTCACTGCTTTACTCTGCTTCCTCTACACCATGACATGACCTGCTCTGCTCTGATTCCTAGGTTGCATGGGATGGAGAATCTCTTCTACTGTGTAGTTTTGCCACCATGATGTTCTGCTGTACCACTGGGCCAGAATCAATGGAATCAAGGACTATGGACCAGAGAAAAATAAATATCTCCTTTAAGTTGGTGCTGTCAGGGTATTTGGACATAGTGATTATAAAACTAATATTATGTTCAGACCTCTGTACCCTTTTCCTGTGGAGACTGTGGATGGGATTCTTAGACACAGTTCCTATGTTGGTTCTATGGAGACAAAGGCTACAAGGTAAGATTTGCACAGTAGGTACAAAAAAAGAAGCTGGGTTTTGGAGGACACAGAGAACCATCCCAGGAGCCATAAATAGCTAACGTAAATAGCTAACGTCGGGCTTCCAAGTTTAAGACTAACATCTAAGTATAGCCCTAATTCTTATAGGAAATGCACCTGACTTTTTCTCTCAATGGACTTTGCCCCAAAATGGCGTGTCTCTCTGCCTTTGTTTTTTTTTTTTTTTTTTCGAGGTAGGGTCTCACTCTGGCTCAGGCTGACCTGGAATTCACTATGTAGTCTCAGGGTGGCCTCAAACTCTCGGCGATCCTCCTACCTCTGCTTCCCGAGTGCTGGGATTAAAGTCGTGCGCCACCACACCCGGCTCCTCTGCCTATTTTTATATTGGTAAATCTTTGGCAAACAATGTTCAGAAACTAACAACACTTCACAATTTTTAGAATAAAAGTGTGGTACTACGCCTACCAAGAAGAAATGAAGTGTTAACTCACAGTAGGTCTCCCTACAGTAGACAGCAGAGTCAAGGTTGCCTTGAGAGGCAGATGGCAGCATAATGGTTTCCATCCTTCTACTGACACATAACCTCAATCAGGGATAGTATCTAGAGACTCAGAAGCAGAAAGAAAACTAAAGACTAATACATGCTATGTTCCTATTACCTCTCCTGGGAAAGAGCAAAACATGGTGCCTTAAATGAAAAGCAATATTAAATAGCCATCCACATAGGAGTACCTTTTCTTTTACCACAGCCTCAAGCTAAGATCTTTTATATTCCACTTCAGAAACCAAGTTCAAGAATCTAAGCAACACAGTAACCCCAAGGAGAGTGTAGGAATAAAGCAAGATTCTTTCCACTCTTCCAATGTTCTTTCTGATAAAGCTGACTATGGGAGCTCATAAAGCTATTTATTATCAGTTGTTAAAATTCAGAGGCATTTTCCAAAAGGATGGAAGAAAATTAAGTAACATTCTGAAACTAGTAGGATAACAGTGAGAAGATAGTAGAAGAGAATTAGATAAACCTGAGAAACAGCTATGAATTCTACAATTTCATGTAAACTTTTTTTTTTTTTTTGTTTTTGAGGTAGGGTTTCACTGTAGCTCAGGCTAATGTGGAATTCACTATGTAATCTCAGGGTGACCTCAAACTCATCGTGATCCTTCTACCCCTGCCTCCTGAGTGCCGGGATTAAAAGCATGCATGACTACACCCGGCATTTTTGTTTTGCTTTTTTTAAAAAAATATATTTCTGTTCATTATTTATTTATTTGAGAGTGACAGAGAGAGAGAGAGAATGGACATGCCAGGGTCTCTAGCCACTACATACAAACTCCACATGCATGCGCCCCCTTGTGCATCTGGCTAACGTGGGTCCTGGGGAATTGAGCTTCAAACGGGGTCCTTAGGCTTCACAGGCAACCGCTTAACAACTAAACCATCTCCCCAGCCCTGTTTTGCTTTGTTTTTAGAGGTAGAGTCTCACTCTAGCTCAGGGTGACCTGGAATTCACCCTAGGCTTCAAATTCACAGCAATTCTCTTACCTCTGCCTCCAGAGTGCTGGAATTAAAGCCGTGTGTCCGGCTCATGTAAAATTAAAAAAAAAAAAAATTACAGAACATTATTTCTGCAAGAATGGCAAAATGTTTGGGCAATTATTTTTATTAAGATCTATAAAATCCAAGCAAATTATAAGTTGTTCTGTAGCAAATGACTTAGTCTCTAAACACTAAAGAGAAATTTACGGTCTAAACAGTCACTGAATAGTTTCTACAATTGAAAATGACCATACTGTTCAGAATCCAAGGTTATGACAGAATACAGCTTTCCGAAGTACACCCTAGTTCCTATGAGGAACCTGAATTTACGATGACACTAAGCATTTCCAATAATAAATTTTGCACAGGAGGGTGAAGAACCAAGCCAGTAGTAAATACTAAGGGTATGGGAAACAATGTGCAGAAAAATTAATAGCAAATAATCAAAGACTATTAGTGAAGCAATTCTCAGTAAAAGTACTGGTAAAACAAAGGACAGAGAGTCATAGGTGACTCAAGAAGTTGTCTTTACTAGAGCTACAAACTGACTCACATGTGACTGACTCAAACATGCCAACTTGACAACAAAAAATCCTAAAGAAAAGATCATTATTCCTTTCGAAAATGCCATAAATGGCACATTAGATGGTTGGAGTCGGTATACTATCCAACAGCACCCTACCCAGCACATTTCCTGGGGGCACCTCCTCTAACTCCTCCAGCTCCTTTCCCATCAGAAGGTACAGGTTCTCCAGGGTACAGGATGCCATGTGCGGCACTGGGGGGAGGTCCTCAAGTGGAGCTGAGAAGCCTAGTGGAACCTGGACAGAGACAAACAGTGGAAGACAAGTTATTAATATTCTCTGTAACGTTGTTTCAGTCTTTAGTAAGACAAAATGTAGTCACTTTGCATATTTACCTAAAATGAACAGATTAAAACCTCAAATACTAAAAATCAAAACTGTCTAAATTCACACTTGTCATAGCTTTAAGGCTAAGAAACACATGTTCTTTTGTGACCCAACAGCACGGCTTCTGCTGCTTCCCTGGTCCACCTGCTCATATTTATGTGAATCAGAACACGCACCCATTCTGCTCTGATTTAATCTTCTTTAGGCATTCAGAAAGGACTTTGGTAGTGCTGTGAAACTCATGGAAATAACTAAAAAGCCACACACTTGCTATTATATGCTATGTGTCACTCTGGAATGGAACATATGGTGCAATATTAGGAGCACTGATGAGACAGAGTGCACACATACATACACATACACACACACACACACACACACACACACACACACACACAGACAGCAAAACTATGAAGAAAGTACAGACGAGTGACAAACTCCTCTACATTGTATTTACTCTTAAGGAGATATGTTCTTGAATAATTCAAGGTAAGCCTGTGTGAAGTCTCAGGAAATGTATCTTTTCTACAAATTTCAGTACACAGAAAATAATTCAATCAACTATGCAACACATCTTTGGTACTCATAGAGCCAGTGCTTGCTAGCATCGTCTTGTTAGCAAACATCATGCATATACAGTGACAAAAAAGTAGAGACAAGTAAATTCATAAAGGCTGAGGGGAAGGAAACCTCATGAAAGTCCTAGCTTCTCTAGCGCATGATATATCTAAATGTACATGTTCTAATACAATCACAACTTGGCAGAGTAGGTCTAAAGATAAGCTGGAAGGAAATTTAAAATTTAAGTATTACACCAGGCCTGATGAGGCAGAAGAATTACAAGTTCAAAGCCTTCCTGGGTTATAGAATGAGTTCAAAACCAGCTTGGGGAACATAGTACGATTGTCTCAAGATAAAAAGTAAAAACAGGGCTGGATATATATAGCTTAGTGGCAGAATCCTTGCCTCATATGCATACATGAAGCTGTAGGTTCAGTATCTTTATGAAGAAAATGAAAAATCATAAAGGCTAATCTGAACAGATGGATAAGCTGAATGATATATTTACGGATGGAAATTTGTGACACTACAAACAAGTATACTAGGTTAAAGTAATTACAATCAAAATTTCAAGAGGGCTTTTCAGGAACCAGACATACTGACTAAATATATAGAGGAGCCAATAGTCAGGAATAAACAGGACACTCATAAGGGAAAATGAGGTAGAGGAACCTGGCCTTTTAGATGTCAACACATTTAGAAATACAGACAGCACTGAAAGATAGACAAGTTTTTGTAAATTTTTTAAACAGGAAAGGTAACAGCCCAGTACCAGATGCATATGCATGAGCAAATATGATTTAGCATGAACAGAGCAGATGAGTGAATAAAGATGAACTATCCAGGGATGCCAGACTAGCATGCTACTTATATAGTGAAAAAAAGTAAAACCGCATCTTTTCATAGTATACCCTAAAACTGGACTAAACATGTAACGAGGACAAAAAACTTACTAAACTTTGGAGGGAAACATAGGAGAAAGTCATAATTTTACTGTAGTCCTAACTGCAATTTTCTTAAACAAGCTACAAAAGGAAGTAATAGATGAATTAAACTAAGTTAAAATTATGAATTTCTGCCCATTAAATGATAACACCCAAGCTTAGCAGTTAAGATGTATATGCCTGCAAAGCCTAAGGACCCAGGTTCAATTTTCCAGGTCCCATGTAAGCCAGATGCACATGGAAACAAACATTTGACATCTGGAGTTCATTTACAATGGCTAGAACCCTGGCATGCCCATTCTCACTTTCTCTATCTTTCTCTCTCCTTCTCTCTGTCTCAAATAAAATTTAAAAAAATAGCCAAATAATTTTTTTGTCTTTCTTTTTTAAACATAGCACAGTAGAAAAGCTGGGAAATGACCCAAGAGAGATTATTTAATGGGAGCAAATATGATTGTCCAAAAAACTTATTAAAGGAGGAAAAAAAAGTAAATTAAAATCGCTACCAAACAGCACACTATATTTGTAAGACTGGCAAGAACTAGAAGCCAAACAATAGCAAATGTTGGTGAATTTACAGAGCAATTAGGACTGTGGAACACTCCTAAGTATAGATCAGAACTGCTAAGGAGGGCAAGCTGCAATTACCCTGTTATAATGAAGATCACTCAGGCAATACCACCGTAGTATATTACCCAGAATTTCTTACAAATGTGCACAAGAAGATATGTACAACAGCATTTCCAGGTAGCATTTGTTTAGCAAAAAATGAAAGCAACCCAAATAGGCAGTGGCACGACAAGCACTGTACATATTTACGTAACAGAACACTACACAGAAGTGAACAAGAAATGAATGATAGCCATAAACACTAATACAGATTAATCTTACAATGTTAACAAAAAGTGAATTTTAAAGAGAAAACTATAGCAAGAGTACCTACCATGTATACGAAGTTCAAAATATGCAAAAGTAATACTATATTCTTTAGAATCACAGAGACAGACTCTAAAACTAAAGAGAAAAGGATATAGCAGACAGATTACAGATACAGTCTCCTGAGTTTGTTGGTAGTGTGCATGCCTCTGGGGTACCCCTCTCCAACATATGCATGGATCTGAGACTTGCTTCTAAATGGGGATAGAAGCAGGAGTGATGATGTCACTCCTTGATCACATAAACCATATACGACTCAGTCTTGCTAGTTTATATCCTATGGTCTTCATGGCTTGAGTAAATGAGCCAAAACGCTTAGTTCCCATAGCCAGAAACTGCAGGTGTCTTGAAGGAGCTATGGATGTCAAGCACTAGAAAAGAACCTGAGATCTTCAGTCCTTTAGGTGCAAAGACAAGAGTTCCAACAGCCACCTGTGCTCTTAGAAGCAGATCTTCCCTAGTGTAACCAGCCCAGCAACATCCTGACCACAGTGCTGATACTCTGAGGATAGCCAGCTAAGCCAGGCTGGGCTCTAATGCTCAGAAACTATGAGATGATAAAGTGAGTATTTTGTCAACCTGTCAAATGTGTTTTAATCTACAATACGACAGAAACAAAGTAATACAAAGGACAAACAGCAAATCTGAATAGGTCTGAAATACTTCATACTTTTTTTGTGTGAAGAGGATTAGAATTAAGTTTTATGATACCCAGACCATAAAGTAAGTAATTTGTGGGTGCTGGGAGATGGCTCACTGGGTAAAGTGTTCATTGTGCAAGCTTCATAAGCCAAGTTCAGATCACCAGAACCCATGTACAGTCAGATGCACAGTGCAAGCATCTGTAATCCAGTACACGAAAGGGAGGTGAAGACTGGCGAATCCTGATGCTTACAGGCCTGCTACTCTGGTGAATATAGCTAAGAACAAGAGAGACTGCATCAAAACAAGGGAGCGGGATACTTGAGGTTGTCCTTTGGCCACCACCCATGTACCATGGCAGACACACCTATATTCACACACTATTAAAAACAAGAAGTAAATTGTCATGCTGATTCATATTATCATTCTGTTGGGTTGCCTGGCACATAAACAACTGAAGATACACTATTCACAGAAGATAAACTGGAGTGCTCAGGAATTGTAATGCCCACTAAATCAGTGCTCCACGAAATAACTTTTTATCATTTGAATAGCTTAAAGAAAAATTAGTAACAGAAGCTTCCGGTTAAAATGGCGGCGTAGGTACCACGCCAAAGCAGCCTAAAGGGGGGAAAGACCAAAAAAATCAGCAAATTACACACTTTTACCAAAAAGTGAGGTGTATAGGAAATTGAAGCGGCAGCGGAGAAACAGAAGAGAGCCAGAGTATCCAGAGCCCCACAGGCCGGCAAAAACGGCCCCTGCAGGTCTGCCAACTGCGGTAGCTGCGCACCAGAAAGCTGCCAGGCTCGGCTCCAGCCATAGGAAAAGCCAGATGCAGGGATTTTCCACTCACACCGCGCTCTCCACAACTCAAGAAACGTGAAGGGAGAGCGGCAGTGAGCAAAGGAGGAGCAGACCACCAGGTTGAAGAACAAGTGGAACAGCGAGAGAACCAGAGCAGCTGCGGCTCCCCCCCCTCCGCCACCACCTGAGCCCAGCTCCAGCAAACAGAGCGGCATCAAGTTGGCCACACCAACTTGAGCCCACAGCGGGACCCAAGCAGGAGCAGAGTCCGACAGCAACACCAGCGGCTCCAGCAGCAGCAGACCGAGTAGCAGCAGCAGTGGCAGTGGACCCAGCAGTAGCAGCTCCAGCAGCAGCAGCTCCAGCAGCAGGGGTGCTGATCTGCAGGGCCACAGTTGCCACACTCGGTTTGCCCTGGAGGAGCCAGTGCCTAGCTCCAGAAATCAGAACAACAGCCCTATGACCCAGGCAGCAACTTGACTGAGACCAAAGTCATCCAAGGTAACTGGGATTGCACCAGGGAAGGGTCTCACTTGGTCACAAGCTGACATGGATCCCCCAACAGACCAGAAATCTTAACCTCTTTGTTGATAGAGGATCTGGTCGTTTTAACAACTACTCTTGCATACATACTTGGTGCTGTTTTTGATTGAATGTTTACAGTGTTTAGTTAACTTTTAGAATCTATGTGTACTTTATTCCACTCAGCCTACTTGAATACTCCCATAGCAAGGAAACTCAACCCCTACGAACACCTTTGTAGATACTCTGAGAGTCTTAAGAGCCACACCTAACACCTTAAGCTCCTACCCTGAAAATATATAACATCAAATCAATTGATACAACTAAAAATACCCAGCTAGCTAGAAAATCCAAGCATTAACTTAATCCAAGATGCAAAAATATATACATTATAACACAAGAAACACTAAAAAGCAAGATGATATAAATCCACCTAAAAGTATTAATGCATCAGAAATGTCCTCCAGTGAGAACGAGTTAGAGGAAATGACTGAGAAAGATTTCAAAAGAATGATTGTAAATATGTTCAAAGAGGTCAATGAACAAATCAAAAAGAATCAAAGAGGAAATCAAAGGAATCAAAAAAGACGCAGGACACCATATAAGACATAAATAAGGAAATAGAAATAATAAAGAAAAACCAGTCAGAATTACTAGCAATGAAGAACACAGTAAATGAAACAAAAAGCTCTGTAGAAAATCTCACCAGTAGGATGGATAAGGGAGAGGACAGAACATCTAAGCTAGAAGACCAGGTGGCAGATCTAATACAGTCCAACAAAGAGAAAGACAAACTTATAGAAAAGTGTAAGTGGGAATTTCAAAATATTCGGGACACTATGAAAAGATCAAATATAAGAATTCAGGGCATAGTAGAAGGAGAAGAATTCCACTCCAAAGGCATACTAGGCACCTTCAACAACTCATAGAAGAAAATTTCCCCCAAATTAGGAAAGAGGCGCCAGTGCAGATACAGGAAGCCTTTAGAACCCCAGCCACACAAAACCTGGAAAGAACCTCTCCTCGCCATATTATATCAAACTTCCAAACACACAAACCAAAGAAAAAATATTTAAAGCAGTTAGAGAGAAAAATCAAGTTACCTACAAAGGCAAGCCTATAAGGATTACAGCAGATTATTCAACACAAACTTTAAAAGCCAGAAGGGCTTGGAGTGATATATTCCAAGTTCTGAAAGATAACAACTGTCAACCAAGGTTACCTTATCCTGCAAAGCTACCCATTCAAATAGACGGAGAAATAAGGACATTCCATGACAAAAGCAGGTTAAAGGAGTATCTGAAGACAAAACCAGCTCTACAGAATATATTTGATAGAATCCTCCATGCTGAAGAAAAGGAAAAGCACACATATAAGGAACCTAGAAAAAACAAGCAATACTCAAATACTAGTTAACACGAGAGCACAAGTAGAACCGGAACCACAAAAAAAAGGCAAACATAAATACACACCTTTCAATAATATCTCTTAATATCAACGGCCTCAATGCCCCAACCAAAAGACATACGTTTGCAGACTGGGTTAAAGAGCAGGATTATACAATTTGTTGTCTCAAGGAACTCACCTTTTTTACAAAGGATAGACATTATCTTAGGGTGAAAGGTTAGAAAACAGTGTTTCAAGCAAATGGGCCTAGAAAACAAGCAGGGATTGCTATCCTAGTATCTGACAAGGGAGACTTCAGTCCAAAGTTAGTCAAGAAAGATAAGGAAGGTCACTTTATATTGATTAAGGGCACACTCCAACAGGAGGACATTACAATCCTAAACATATATGCACCTAACATGGGGGCTCCCAAGTTCATCAAACAAACACTATTAGAACTAAGGTGACAGATAACACCAAACAAAGTGGTGGTGGGTGACTTTAATACCCCACTCTCATCAATTGACAGGTCATCCCAGGAAAAAATAAACAGAGAGGCATCTGGACTAAATGAGGTCATAGAAGGAATGGACCTAACATATATACAGGACATTTCATCCAAAGGCTGCAGAATATACATTCTTTTCAGCAGCACATGGAACATTCTCTAAAATAGACCATATATTAGGACAAAACAAATCATAACAAAGTAAGGAAAATTGAAATAATTCCTTGCATGCTATCTGACCACAATGGAATCAAACTACAAATCAATAGCAAGAAAGGCTATAGAGCATACACAAAATCATGGAAACTAAACAATACACTACTAAATGATGAATGGGTCAATGAAGAAATCAAGAAGGAAATCAAACAACTTATAGAGTCAAACGGTAATGAGAACACAACATATGAAAATCTCTGGGACACACTGAAGGCAGTTCTAAGAGGTAAATTTATAGCCTTAAGTGCCTATATTAAGAAATTAGAAAGGTCGCAAATAAACGACCTAATGCCTCACCTTAAAGCCTTGGAAAAAGAAGAACAAGGCAAACCAAAAATCAATAGACAAGAAGAAATAATAAAGATTAGGGCAGAAATTAATGAAACAGAAACAAAAGAAAAACAATCCAAAGAATTAATGAAACAAAGAGTTGGTTCTTTGAAAGGATAAACAAGATTGATAAACCCTTAGCAAATCTGACCATAAGAAAGAGAGAAGAGACAAAAATTAATAAAATCAGAGATGAAAAAGGTAACATCACAACAGATTCCACAGAAATTCAAAAAATCATAGGGACATACTATAAAAGCATATACTCCACAAAGTATGAAAATCTGAAAGAAATGGATGATTTCCTTGATTTATATGACCTACCTAAATTAAATCAAAATGAGATTAATCACTTAATAGACCTATAACAAATATGGAGATCCGAACATTTATCAATAATCTCCCAACTAAAAAAAGCCCAGGCCCAGATAGATTCGCTGCTGAATTTTAACAGACCTTTAAGGAAGAGCTAACACCACTGCTTCTTAAGCTTTTCCAGGAACTAGAAAAAGAAGGAATTTGCCGGGCGTGGTGGCACACGCCTTTAATCCCAGCACTCGGGAGGCAGAGGTAGGAGGATTGCCATGAGTTCGAGGCCACCCTGAGACTCCATAGTGAATTCCAGGTCAGCCTGGGCTGGAGTAAGACCCTACCTTGAAAAACCAAAATATAAAAAAATAAAAAAAATTTAAAAAAAAGGAATTCTACCAAACTCCTTCTATGAGGCCAGCATCACCCTGATACCAAAACCAGGCAAAGGTAGAACAAAAAAAGAAAATTACAGACCAATCTCCCTCATGAACATTGATGCAAAAATTCTCAACAAAATATGGGCAAACAGAATACAAGAGTATATCAAAAAGTCATTCACCCTGACCAAGTAGGCTTTATCCCAGAGATGCAGGGATGGTTCAACATACGCAAATCTATAAATGTAATACATTATATAAACGGGTTGAAGGACAAAAATCACATGATCATCTCATTAGATGCAAAGAATGCATTTGACAAAATCCAACATCCCTTCATGACAAAAGTCCTACAGAGACTGGTAACAGAAGGAACATATCTCAATATAATAAAGGCTATTTATGACAAGCCTACAGCCAACATATTACTAAATGGGGAAAAACTGGAAGCTTTTCCACTAAAATCAGGAACAAGACAAGGGTGTCCACTGTCCCCACTTTTATTTAATATAGTTTTGGAAGTCTTAGCCATAGCAATAAGGCAAGAGACACACATAAAAGGGATACAAATTGGAAAGGAAGAGATCAAGTTATCATTATTTGCAGATGACATGATTCTATACATAAAGGACCCTAAAGACTACTAGCAAGCTGTTAGAGCTGATCAAAACCTACAGCCATGTAGCAGGATATAAAATAAATACACAGAAATCAGTAGCCTTCATATATGCTAACAACAAACACACAGAGGATGAACTCAGAGAATCACTCTCATTCACAATTGCATCAAAAAAAATAAAATAAAATAAAGTACCTTGGAATGAACCTAACCAAGGAAGTAAAGAATCTCTACAATGAGAACTTTAAAACACTCAAGTGAGAAATTGCAAGACACTAGAAAGTGGAGAAACATCCCTTGTTCCTGGATTGGAAGAATCAATATTGTGAAAATGGCAATCTTACAAAAAAAATCTACACATTTAATTCAATCCCTATCAAAATTCCAAAGGCATTCTTCATGGAAATATAAAAAAACAATCCAAAAATTCATTTGTAATCACAAAAAAACCTCGAATATTTAAAATAATACTGAGCAACAAAAATAAGGCTGGTGGTATCACCATACCTGATTTTAACCTATACTATAGAGCCATAGTAACAAAAACAGCATGGTACTGGCACAAAAACAGACATGTAGATCAGTGGAACAGAATAGAGGACCCAGATGTAAGCCCAAGTAGCTATAGCCACCTGATATTCAATAAAATGCCAAAAATACTCATTGGAGAAAAGACAGACTCTTCAGGAAATGGTGTTGGGAAAACTGGATATATATCTGTAGAAGGATGAAAATAGATTCTTCTCTCACGCCATGCACAAGAATTAAGTCCAAATGGATTAAAGACCTTAACATCAGACCTGAAACTCTGAAACTGCTAGAGGAAAAAGGAGGAGAAACCCTTCAACATATTGGTCTTGGCAAGGACTTTCTGAATACAACCCCAATTGCTCAGGCAATAAAACCACAGATTAATCACTGCGACCTCATGAAATTACAAAGATTCTGCATTGCAAAGGACACAGTGAAAAAAGCAAAGAGGCAACCTACAGAATGGGAAAAAATCTTCACCAGCTATATATCTGATAGAAGATTAATATCTAGGATATACAAAGAACTCAAAAAGTTAAATAATAAGGAATCAAACAAGCCAATCAAAAAATGGGCTATGGAGCTAAATAGAGCATTCTCAAAGGAAGAAATACGAATGGCATATAAGCATCTAAAAAAAGTTCTACGTCACTAGTCATCAGGGAAATGCAGATTAAAACTACATTGAGATTCCATCTCACTCCTGTCAGATTGGCCACCATAATGAAAACAAATGATCATAAATGTTGGCAGGGATGTGGAAAAAGAGGAACCCTTCTACATTGCTGGTGGGAATGCAATCTGGTCCAGCCATTGTGGAAATCAGTGTGGAGGTTCCTAAAATAGCTAAAGATTGATCTACCATATGACCCAGCTAAAGAACTCCTAGGCATATATCCGAAGGACTCATTTCCTGAGAAGTATGTGCTCAACCATGTTTATTGCAGCTCAATTTATAATAGCTGGGAAATGGAACCAGCCTAGATATCCCTCAATTGATGAGTGGATAATGAAGATATGGCACATTTATACAATGGAGTTTTACTCAGCGGTAAAGAAAAATGAAGTTATGAAATTTGCAGAAAAATGGATGGACATGGAAAGGATTATACTAAGTGAGGTAACCCAGGCCCAGAAAGCCAAGCGCCACATGTTCTCTCTCATATGTGGATCCTAGCTACAGATGATGGGCTTCTGCGTGAGAATGAAAAAACTTAGTAGCAGAGGCCAGTAAGCTTAAAAGGAGATATAAAGGGAGGAGAAAGGAAGGGAGGAGGGTACTTAATAGGTTGATATTGTATATATGTAAGTACAATGATTGAGATGGGGAAGTAATATGATGGAGAATGGAATTTCAAAGGGGAAAGTGTCGGGCAGGAAGGAGGGAATTACCATGGGGTATTTTTTTATAATCATGGAAAATGCTAATAAAAATTTAAAAATTTAAGAAAAAGAAAAAATAATAACAGATACCTGACTGCAACTGATGACAACTATGTTCAAGCCAAATGATAAGGTAGTCACAAATGGAGACTTATACATGTCATAAGAGCACTTTCACCTTCTCACCTTCTTTGAATACCAAGTGTTGTATTTTGCTCCCACAGCCTATCAAGAGAAACTGATGGCACAGCTGCTCTCTCCCTTCTTCACCTGTCCTGAACCACCTCCACAAAGGCTGCCTCTGTGTGGCCAGGTGCTTCTGCTCCTCAGGTTTCAGGTTATACACCACTGAGTTGGCTCCTGTTATCTTGACTGGCCATCTGGCTATCTGGTATCTCCCTCTTCCATGACCATTACTGTTTAATTATAATGGATGTGTCTTTTGTTCTGGCCTATGGTCTCTTTTCAGCCCTCTGGCTCAGACATTTTACATGCAGGCTGCCCATCTGTTCTCAGACCCTCCTGACCAGAATCCTGGACAAGTCAGGTGACAGCTATCACCTGCTTGGTTCCTGCTGTAGTTTGAATGTATGGCCCCCAATAGATTCAGATATTTTATTAAAGCTTGTAACTTGGGGCTAGCGAGATAGCTTAGTGGTTAAGGCTCTTGCCTACGAGGCCCAAGGACCCAGGTTTGATTCCTTAGAACCCACGTAAGCCAAATGCACATGGTGATGCAGGCGTCTGGAGTTCATATGCATCTTCTGGAGGATCAGGCATGCCCATATTCTTGCCCTCTCTCAAATAAATTGGAGGGTGGGGGAGAGCTTGTAACTTGGATTTCTAGCTGCCAGGCTGAGAGATATCACTATGGGGGGACCTTAGGGTCCAGGCCTAAAGTGTTACTGGGGATAGGTCTGATTTCCAGGGCAAAAGATGTGCTGCAGAGCAGTCTGGGTTCTGCTACCAGGTTAGTGCTTGCTTGTGATGCTGGGTGTTTGGTGGTGTCTCTCTACTTGAACCTGGGAAAGGGGGCCAGCTTCTTCCACCAATATGGAACTTCCCCTGGATCTATAAGCTTCAAATAAATCCCTTCCTTCCTTAAACTGTGCCTGGTATGGACGTTCATCCCAGCAACATGGAACTGACTACAACAGTTTCCACACCTTTGACTTGGGCCACTGAGGTTTTGGATCTCCAAATTTCTTGAAGATACAACATTGCCTTGGATCCAAGAACATCGTCCCCTAACAGATCGTTCTTCTAGCCCAAGGTGATTCTTACTTTGATGAAAATAGCATCAGAATTAAAGAAAGCCTGAAAAGTTGACCCATATGCTGGTATTGTTTCCAAAATATTACTAAGTGGGCCACATATATCACATGTTACCAAAGTAACACAACAGGTGACAGAGGGACTCACTCAGTGTGGTCCTTCTACTCATCTCCCTACAATAACATCACCAAATCCAGCCAGTACGAAAGTTAATAGACCCTTTGTGTTTTAATTCCAACTCTTACCCGTTGCAAAAACTCAACAGGACTGTACTTGGGTCCCAAGACAAAAATTTTCTTTCCTCTTCTAGCTACACCACTGAATACACGAGCAAATGCAATGAAAGACTCTCGACTATTGTCTTCCTGGGGCACAGGGTGAGGGGCTGCACTCTCCACTTCCGGCTCATCACCTGCCAGACACACAAGGATAGTAAGTGCCAAGAATGCTCTCTTCAATGCAAGAAATGCTTACATACAAAGGGAATGGTGAATATACATTTGGTCCAAGCATAAAAATCATATTGACAACTAAAAGGTGAGGGCTTGAACACACCAAGTTAAGCAAAATGTCAAGTACTTTGTACCAAAGCCTGCTTAGGAAAGTTGTACCTTTTGACTCTTCCTGTGGACTTGTTTCCAGAGCAGCCCCACCCTGTGTGGACTCCAGGGGGACCTGTCCCTGTGTGGCCGCAAGCTTCTCTGCATGTCTTTGTCTCGCACGTTCACGTCTCTGAGCAATTTCTTCTTGAGTGAGAGGCCTGCAGGATGTCACAAATACATTATCATCTAGCACATCAAACACTTCTCAGTTCTTCAAGGATAGGAATCAGCCAAGTGAAGGTATTGCTGGTTAAAATGACTATAGTTCCAACTCCTTCTAGGCAGAGACTTCTCCAACTTCCCTCTGTCACTACAGCAATAAAAGGGCAATGTTCTCTGACCATGCTCCATTCTCACAGACTACAAACTTATGAACTAGCAAAAACAAGTGTCCCTAGACCCATGCAATACCAAGTACAATAATATATACACTCATTATTTCTAACAAGAGGCTAACAGGGAGAAGGAAGGGAATGTGAAATATCAGGACTTGGAAAACTGAGAAAAATGCATTTCTCTATGAGAAATGAGATTTTCTTATTCAGTTAAAAAATGTCTTCATAGGGCTGGAGGGATGGCTTAGCAGTTAAGTCATTTACTTGTAAGGCCAAAGGACCCAGGTTCAATTCCCCAAGAACCACGTTAGTCAGATGCACATGGGGGCACACATGTCTGGAATTCGTTTGCAGTGGCTGGAGGCCCTGGCGCTTCCATTTCTCACTCTCTTCTCTACCTGCCTATTTCTGTATCTCTCTCTCAAATAAAAAATAAATAAAAATAAACTATTTTTAAAAATGTCTTCATAGACGAAGAGGGTTCACAAGGAAGGGTTCAAGGTCAGGCTGAGAATTGTCAATTCAACAGGACTACAAGGTCAAATTAAAAATTATCAGGGGCTGAGGAGATATGCGGCTCAGTGGGTAAGAATACTGGCTAGTCAAGCATGAGGGCCTGAGACGATCCAAGTTCAAACTCAGATAAAAAGCTGGATATGACCATACCTGCCTTTACAGGAGGCAGAAAGAGGGAAATTGCTAGGGCTCACTGGTTAGCAAGTTTGACTAAAAAAAAAAAAAAAACCAAAAAACAAAAAACAATTGTTCCTGGCACAGTGAAAGACCATCTCCAGGCAATAACACATAGGGTGATAAGAGTATTCTCTATTCTCCTCTGGTTTTTGCACACAACTGCACACACACATTGTATAATCACATACCATACATATACCATACTACACACATACCACACACAGAACGGTCATGCTACTGCCTCTGGCAATCTCTGAAAATAGGCTAGTGGAAGGGCTGTCTACAGTCAGTACCAATGGTGACCACACTTCCATGTAGCTCTGATGACAGAGGACAGGCAACTGAAAAGAAATGTGTCTGAAGTGGCATCTTGCTACTACTAGAAGTTGTTTCTCAGGGAGGAACAAAAGCAACCTACCAAGCAGGGACACAGCGGAACAGAATAGATGGAAAACTCCAAAGAGAAAGGTACTTAATGGGCTTTTATTACCAGATGAAAATTAAAAAGAAAAAAGCACCAACTACAAAATAGACTGACAGGGTAGAGAGTTGCCTGCCTAGTGATAGAGTGGGCACTGAAAAGCCACAGGTTGCTGAAGGGCAGATTTTACAAGGAAGTGAACAACTGCAGACTCTGAAGCCATACAGGCCTGGATTAAGTAATTTTGTAGCCTTCTTCTGACTAGGACCTGAAACACATTACCACATTGTTTCTAAGGCTTCACGAGTCAAACTGAAACACTAAACGTTTCTCCACTGCAGAGCTATTGTTAGATCTAAGGGCATAGTAAGTGGTATGGGAATACTATAAAACTTAATGAGCTGTGGCCAATTGTGAGCTTTAAGATGGAGAAGTAAAGACTTGACCTACAGCCTGGGTGCCAGTTCACTGCCTCAAAGATAACCAAAAGACCAGTAAAACAGGAAAGAGAGTCCTGACACAGACCCAAACATAAACAGAAACTTCACTTTCAAAAAGCTAAGCAGTGGGAAAAGGGCACTCTTTCATGAAGTCTGGAGAACCTCTTAAGACTCCTTGGGAATCTCACTAGCCCCTTTAGTTCTTCTCTTCATCATGTATCCACCATTTCACATATCCTACATGACACTAAAAGAAAATAATATTCTGCTGCTCCTGGTTTACATGTCTAATGGAGCAGAGATGAAAATGCTATCAGATAAACCTCCAATGGTATATTTCCCCAATTTAAAAGCAGTAAGTTACATGAAAAAAAAAAAAAAAATCAGCCAGAAGATGGGAAAGAACAAGACAATACTAATGACCTTGCCCAGATATATTTGAAAACACTGTTGTGTACAAAGTAAGTGTGAAATTGATGCTAGTTAAGTAACAGAGGACAAAGTAAAATCATTCAACAATCTTATGTAATAGGATTAATTGCTTTACCAAAAATATACTAACATACGATGACTTAAGAAAATTATTCAAAGAATAGAAGGAATATACCTTAACATAGTGACAGTTATTTGTGACAAACCTATAGACAACATTGTACTAAATGGAGAAAACTTGAAGCATTTCAGTAAAATCAGGTATAAAACAAGGATGTCCACTTTATTCACTTTTATTTAATATTGTGCTGGAAGTCTTAGCTACAGGAATAAGACTAGATACACAAATAAAAGGGATTCAAATAGGAAAGGAAGAAGCCAACTTATCATTTGTGGTGGTTTGATTCAGGTGTCCCCCCCCCCCCCCCATAAACTTAGGTGTTCCAAATGTTAGGTTCCCAGCAGATGGTATTTTGGAAATTGACATCTCCTGGAGGCAGTGTATTATTGGGGGCAGGCTTAGGAGTGTTATAGCCAGCTTCCTCTTGCCAGTGTTTGGCACACTCTTCTGTTGCTCAACTGATGTTGGTCAGGAGGTGATGTCCACCCTCTGCTCATGCCATCATTTTCCCCTGCCATCATTGAGCTTCCCCTCGAGTCTATAAGCCAAAATCAACCCCCTTTTTCCCAAAAGCTGTTCTTGGTGGGTGTTTTCTGCCAGCAATGCGAACCTGACTGCAACATCATTATGTGCATATGATGCAAATGCAAATACATGATGCAAAATTTGCATATGATATGATTTTATACATAAGGAACCCTAATACTCTACCAGAAAATTGTTAGAACTGATAAATGCTTTCAACAAAGTAGCAGGATACAAAACTAACACACAGAAATCAGCAGTAGCCTTCCTATATACCAATAAGAAACACGCCAGGATGAAATCAGGGAAAAGTCCCATTCACACTTGCCTCAAACAAACAAACAAACAAAAAACCTTGGAATAAACCTAGTCAAGGAACTAAAGGATCTCTACAATGAAAACTTTAAAGCACTCAAGAGAGAAACTGAAGTACAGCAGGAAATGGCAAGATATTTCATGTTCAGGGAATCAATACTGTCAAAATGTCTATTGTACCAAAAGCAATCTACAGATTCAATGCAATCCTCATCAAAGACCAATGGCATTCTTCTCTGAAATACAAAAAACAATCCTAAAATTCATTTGGAGGCAAACACACACACACACAAAACCCTCCAATAGCCAAGGCAATTCTAAGCAACAAAAATAAGGCTGTGACATTACCATACCTGACTTATCCATACTACATTAACAGCATGGTAATGGCACAAAAATAGGCATGTAAATCAATGGAACAGAATAGAGGACCCAGATATAAACCCAGGAGAGTATAGCTCCCTGATTTTTGACATAAGTGGCCAAACATTCACTGGAGAAAAGACAACCTCTTTACAAATAGTGTTAGGAAAATTGGATAACTATAATGTAAAAGAATGAAAATAGATCCTTATCTCTCTCCATGCACAAGAACTGACTCCAAATAAATCAAAGATCTTACCATCAGATCTGAAACTCAGAGAATGCTTTAGGAAAAAATATAAGATGAACATTTCAAAATACAGGCATAAGCAAGGGCTTTCTCAATAGAACCCAATCGCTTAGAATATAAGACCACTCATCAATCATTGGGATCTCATAAAATTAAAAAGCTTTTGCATTGCAAAGCACATTATGAATAGTGCAAAGAGACATCCAACAGAATGGGAGAAAATCTTTTCCCAGTTATACATGTGACAGTGGATTAATGTCTAGAATATACAAAGACCTCAAAAAGCTAAATAATAAGGAACCAAATAACCCAACCAAAAATAAGCTATAGAACTGAATAGTTCTCAAAAGAAGAAATACAAATGACCAAAAGACATCTAAAACCATGATCTACATCCTTAGCCATCAGGAAAATGTAAATTAAAACTATTCTGAGCCAGGCATGGTGGGGCATGCCTTTACTCCCAGCACTTGGGAGGCAGAGGTAGGTGGATCGCTGTGAGTTCGAGGCCACTCTGAGTGAGTTCCAGGTCAGTCTGGACTATAGTGAGACCCTACCTCAAAATATAAATAAGTAAATAAATAAATAAATAAGTAAATAAATAAATAAACCCTATTTTGAGAATCTCTCTCTCTTGTCAGAATGGCTATCATCAAGAAATCAAATGACAACAAATACTGGCAAGTGTGCTGAGAAAGAGGAGCCCTCTGCATTGCCAGTGAAAACAGTCTAGATACATAGTTACATAGTCATTTTTTTTCTTTCTAACTTACTTATTTAGCAACTCACTTATTTGTCTATTAACTTGTGTATTTCTGTGTTCTTCATGTATCTTTCATTCATACTTTCATTCATTCATTCATTCATTCATTCATTTCTTCCCTTGTTCTCAGGTCCAAAAATCATGGAAGCTTCCTATATTCAAATCACTAGGGTAGAACCTAAGAATTAACTACTAAACAAATAAACACACAAAGAACAACAACAAAACACCTTTCTCTTGAAGAATAAGCAGAATTGTATTTGAAGAAGAGACTTCCTAAGATAAGGAATAACATTAGAAAAGATTTGGAATATGCTGATGGGACAGGTACCAGAGAGACAGAAAGATAAAAATCTAGTCAAATATGCTTGAGGGTTCAAGTTATGATGGGACAAACTTAATTTTCGGCTGGTGATTTTAAAACTTCGGTAATTCACATATTACCTTTATGTTTTCTTCTATATCTTCATATTATTTACTCATTTATTTAAATGGACAGATATTTTTACTTCATTGTAACTTAAAATCCCATTTTATAAAAAGAAAAACTAAGGCTGGGAGATGGCTCAGTGGCTGAAGTGCTTGCTGTGCAATTCTGAGAGCCTAAGTCAGACCCCCAGATGCCACATCTAAGCAGGAAGCTAGATGGGCTTCTGTAATTCCAGTGAGCCTACAACAAGAGGGAGCAGGAGACAGGAGAACTTCCCGGAAGCTCACAAACAGATCAGCAAACATGACGCTGCCTCAAGCTCAATAGAAGATGAGGACCAACCCAAACATTATCCCCTGACCTCCACATGTATGACATAGCACACACGTTTCCATACTTAAGTGCACAAATAAACATACACAATAAATAAATAAAGCAAGTATTACCATTTGATATAAACACTAGAGACACAAATACACATTAGACTTTGTAGACACCCCAACACCTTTCTTACTTTTGTCTTCATCATTATTACTATTTAGCATATTCTAATCTACACCAAGACTACTTATTAAATTAAAATTTGTTTTCCCAGGCTGAAGAGATGACTTAGCAGTTGGGACATTTGCCCACAAAGCCTAAAGACCTAGGTTCAATTCCCAGTGCTCAAGCCAGATACACAAAGTGGCACATGTGTCAGGGTTCATTTGCAGTGACTAGAGGCCCTGGCACATCCATTCTCTCGCTCACTCTCTCAAATAAATAAATTTTTAAAAATTTAAGTTTGTTTTCCTGAGTGACAATGAAATTATCTATTCTAGGCAATGAGCATCACTAGGAATTTCTAACCAGAGAGCTAATCTTCATAGGTAAGTCTTATAAAGATTATTCTGATGCTGGGTAATAAATGCACTTGTAAATTAGAGGCTGGGGTGGAGTAAAGCACTCAGAAGCTGCTGCAATGACTTTCATAGAGATAAGCAGGATACAAGGAGTGGTGTGTTGGGGAGAGGAAGAGGAGCAATGGGAAGAAGAACACATATGGAAAGTAGACAGTGTAGAATGGATTAAGTCCGGAAGACTGAACTTGAGATATAATCCCTCTCCACACCCACTGTCTCTGCAGACAAACAATCCACACAGAGAACAGCTCATCAGACATTCACACTCTCCCCTTCAGTAGACAGAACTAAAGACACAGCAGGCTTGGACTACATTTTGCTTGACATGTTCAACAAAAGTTAACTCTGGTTACTATGGCTGTTACTAGTTTTCAAGTTTTTATCAGGTAAGGGCAATATCCCAGATATGATTACAACAGTTTCCCCTTACAAAGATGTGACAAAAGGATATACTACTGTACAAATTCTGTTACCTTGGGAATTTGCTCAATTTGAAGACTTCAGGTGAGGAGGATTGTATCATCCCCTCCCACCCACACCCCAACTTCCTTCCACCCCAATCATAAGCCATTTCACTAGCCCAGCCCAAACTACCTCTTTGCCTTACCTTGGCTTATTCTGAGGCAAGGCCTTAGCATCAATTGCAAACATTTTGGAAACAAAAATAATAACTGGAGCAGTATCCTCACTTCCACATTTCATAAAAGCTAAGAGGACAGAAAACAAAAATGTCACTTTTTCTCATTATTAAGAAATCACATTTTTCAAGAAAGCAATTAAGTGAATTAGAATATAGCTCAGTTGGAAGAGTGCCTGCCTAGCGTTCATGAAGTCCTGGGTTTGATCCCTGGCATGGTGCACTATCAGGCAAGGTGGGCAGGTGTGCAACCTCAGCCCTCAAGAGGTGGAGGCAAGAGAATACACATTATCTGCAGCTATATAGGAGTTCAAGCATGTGTCAGGAAATCAGGAAGAAAGTGTTCTAAGGAGGAAGAAGTGGTCAACTGTGTCAAATGCTAGTGACAAATCTGGTCAGAAGATTGAAAACTGGACATTTGATTTAATGAAGTAAAAGCAAATAGTGACCCCAAGTAAGACAGGTACTGACTTGGGGGGGGGGGGGATGCAAGTTTTAATAGAATGGGAAGACAATTGGAGGCAGTGGGTACATACAGACAAATTTCATGGTGCCTTCATAGTCAGGAATGGCAGCTTCCCCTTCTCGGGGGAGAGTGTACAGAGCAGCTCTTAGCAGTAGAGCCTCTGGACTCACTTTTCCAGTCTCTAGGGAATAGCCATGGAAGTAACACCACAGCCCAGGGAACATATGCCTGACTACTTAAGAGGATGAAGCAGAATGTGACCATGAAATGAGATCAGAGCAGAAGGAAGGAGTCCAAGTCTCCAGCAGCCCACCCAGCTGGTTGAACAAAATGCTACAGTGCAAGAGAAACGTTTGCCACTGGGGCAAGAACAGGTAGTATGGTCACCTGTGGAAGTATTTACTTGTGGTACTGGACTGGGATGAACAGGCCCTCTTTAAAGTAGTATTCAACAAAATAGTCTAAAGCAGTTTCAAGTGAGCACAGTTAACAGCACAGCATATCCCAATCCATCCATCTTTCCTCACCTGCTTTCAGGGCTTGAGTTTCTGGTGGCAGAGTGTCAAATGTTTGTGATCCTGTGCACATCAGTTTCTCCACTCGTTCAGATGTAATGTCCAGAGGACTGGGTAGTTTCTGACAAACCATAGCTAAAGCCTGTTGTTAAGGATTCCACACTCTGAACTGTCACTGTCACTGTCTGCACTCAACATTTGAGGTAACTATGTATCACTATACAGAAAATGTGTGTGGCTTGTAAGGAACACTGCTTTCTGACTCACATCTCAAAGTACATAAACACCTGCCTTGTGTTCAGTGCTTCTAAAGCTCAGACAGGGTTCTGCAGTCTGAAAGCCTCACTGGCTACCAAGAAACAAGTAAGGACAACAGACTTCAGCAAGGTGACTACCTATAACCTTTGGGAAATTATAAATTACACATGCATGTCTTATTAAAAATACTTTCTTTTTGTCATACATTATATTAGCTATTCTTATTATTTTATGTAACAATATAGTTTTCAAAAGAACCTTCAGGGGCTGCAAAATAGCTGAGTTGGTAAAGTGCCTGCCTTTCAAGCATGAGTGAGTACCCAAGTTCAGTGCTCAGTACTCAAGTAAACCTCTCGACATGGAGGTGCACACCTGCAATCCCACATCTGGGGAGGCAAACACAGGAAGATCCCTGGAGCTCATTGGCCAACAGTCTAGCCTAATGTGAGCTCCAGGTCAATGACAGACCTTGTCTTACAGCAGGTGGACAATGTTCTAGAGAATAACACCTCCAAGTGTGTCTTCTGAGCTCCACACGTGCGCATGTAAACAATAGGAAGGAGTCTAAGAGACTGGCCAGGCTTCCAGCCAGTTAAGCAAAGTGCTATTGTGCAAGGGAAATATTTGTGTGTGTAGCGAGGGTGTGAGTGCAGGAACAGATGACAAAACTATTTGTGTGTTTATTTGTGGAATCAGACACAGAAGGGCATATACACATGCAGAGCAAAGGAATACAGTATTGATATCTATTAACATATTAATTTTTAAGATACTTTGCATAGTTTTTAGGTAGAATACTACCGGACTATGCAATTTCCAGAGGACTACCTGGGTGTCAATAAAACATTTCCTTTCTTGGGCTGGAGAGATGGCTTCACAGTTAAAGCACTTGCCTGCAAGGTCCAAGGACCTCCGTTTGATTCCCCAGGATCCATGTAAGCCAGGTATACAAGATGGTGCATTCATCTGGCTAGAGGCCCCGGTGTGCCCATTCTCCCTCTCTGCCTGTTTCTCTCTCTCTCCCTCTCTCAAATAAATAAGTAAATAAACATTTCCTTTCTTAATATATCAATACCATTTGATTAAAAACCATTAAAATAAAGGATACGGAGAACAGCATGGGATATGGGTAGCCACTGGCTGCAAATGGCGTTGATCTGGACTTTAGGATCTGAATGTCGTGCCTCCCGGGCTCCAATTTTTAACCCTAAAGAGGTCACTATTTTATCAATTTTTTCTTTATCCCTATAGTAAAGATTAGAAGAAAACACACCGACATAAATTAGTAGTAGGGAAAGGAGCTCAATGTTATTTGGCACATTTTTTCCCAGCATACTTTTTCAGAGAAACTAAAAATAATTAAAGGAATGGTGCCACAGCGGTGCCTCCAGATGCTCTATTATTCTTACAGTCCTAAATGAATGCCTTTAGAACTTAGCATAAAGCACCCAACCACAATCTCTTAAATGGCACAGTATGCCAATAGGCAAAGCAGCTTTACAAACAAATGCTAAAAAAAAAAAAAAAGTCTGATTTTACTTCTAGAATAACAGAGAAAGTAGATTTACTAAAGCCAGCTTTCTTTTCCACTCGTATTAGCCAAGTTGTTTCCCAAGTTCCCCATTACTGACTCTAGGCATCAAGCATCTTTCCTAGTGTAATTACTATTTTTTAAACTATTTTTAAAAAAAGTCAGGACTGGAGAGATGGCTTAGCGGTTAAGCGCTTGCCTGTGAAGCCTAAGGACCCCGGTTCGAGGCTCGATTCCCCAGGACCCACATTAGCCAGATGCACAAGGGGGAGCACACATCTGGAGTTCTTTTGCAGTGGCTGGAGGACCTGGCACGCCCATTCTCTCTCTCTCTCTGCCTCTTTCTCTCTCTGCCGCTCTCAAATAAGTAAGAAAGAATAAACAAAAAATTTTTTAAAAAGCTCACTGTTACTTTCCATCCTCATACCTCATCACCTGGATACCCTATAACATTCTGCTGTTCCATCCCTTCTGTAACTCTTGCTTGATTTGCATGTACTCCTTTAAATTGTTTCCATGCCCTTTAACCAACTCATCAGTGAAAGCTCTGTCCACTGTTCATCCAGCTCAGTTTTCTATGAGACTCATCAGACTGGAAAGTGAGGCAAATGATACTGCCCAAAGATAAATAATTTTATAATAGTCTTACTTTTTCAAGACAGCATCATACAAACTCCATATATTTTCCAGGATCAACTGTACAAATAAAGGTTTCTTTCCTTTGGCCTGTACAAAAGAATACATGAAGCTTAAGTTTTTCAGGCATTTATGCATAGTCATTCTCAACATTGTTTAACTATCAGTATGGCTCATTTTTACTCAAAAATAATTAATGGTAGACATACAAGAAGTTCTAAAGATGCCATAAACAGTCAACAAGCCACTATCCTCTTTCTCTAAGATGTCAAAAAATGTGAGCAATTGGGGGACCTATCTCTGTGGTTGGCTCACCACTATCATCAAACAAACACAGACAACATCCAAGCTGACAGTAAAACACCACTCTTCATAAAGTGTGGTGGGCTTTCTTCACAGATTTGGATTTGATGTGTTTCAGAGGAAAAATAAAATGTTCTTAAGCATATTAAAACCTGTACACTCCGACTGGAAAAATAAAGTCTACAAATTATAAAAAATTATACAAAAAGTTAAGAGCAAGAGTACTCTGAGTTATTAAACATAAGATGTTTGTTACATTATACATTGATGCCATCTTTCTAAAGACCCACTGACATTAGTTAGTTTCAGTAAATTATAAACCAATGCCTTGAATGCCTAAAGAAAGGAATCATAAAGACAGAAATTTATGTACAAAGATAGTTTTCACAGCTTTTTGGTACTGCCTTTTAAAAATTTACTATTTGTAAGTGAGCGAGAGAGGGGGGAGGCAGATAGAATATCACAGCTTTTTTACTTACAATGAAAAACCCACTATGTCCAATCTTAGGAGATTACTTAAGTTAATGTATCCTCTCAAAATAAGAAAGTGACATATGACAGTCACTGTTGTAAAGCATTTCCATGGATTAGTTCATAATTACCCTAAGTACTCTATGAGGTGAGTTATTATCTCAGTTTCAAAAAAAGAAAATCTAAGACAAACGTCACAGAGCCAGTCTGTGGTGGATTCAAACACCGTGTTGACTCTCAGGCCACACTCTCCCACCTAACCCTACTAACTCTGTTTTAAATGTACTGTTTAGAAAAAGCTTGTAATGACAATGGAAGAGGTTTGAGAAGTGACATCAAGCAAAAAGGCAGCAGGATAATATCCACTAAAGAATGATGTATGTATCCATCAAAAAAGATTCAAAGAAATGTAAATTGTTATAATTATCATTGTGGGCCTCTCACTTTTTCTCTCCTGTCATTTTACACTTACAAACACTCTCTAAAAGAAATGTATGATTTTCAATGAGAATAAAATTTCCAGAAAGCTCAATTTTCCTTTAAAAAAAATAAAGTTTCAACACAAGTATCTTTTGAGGCTCTGCTCAAAGCAGTCCAGCATCCTCCATATGCACAGTACTGCAGAGGGGAAGCAGGGAGATAGGTCTTTGCTCAGTGTGGTGCAACAACACCCATAAGAGACAGACAAACCCACAAAGTATGTGTCTTCAAGTGCCCAGGACTGGAGAAGTTTGGTATTCTTTACAAAAATAAAATAATTTATGTAGTTTATTTTTTTGAGATAGAGACTCACTATGTGGCCAAGGCTGGCTTCAAATTCATAGGGTCAAGTGATTTCTCCTAAGTAACTGGAACTATAGGGGTGTTCCACTGTACTTGGCTTGCTCACTGAATTTAAAGACTTGGAACTCTATATTAAAAAAATACTTGGACGTCTCATGCATAAGCCTTCTGTAGTTATATGAAGCATAAAGTACCTCATGAACTCACATGTGTTAATTAAAGCTGAGCTGCTCCTACCCAAGATGGTATAATACAAGCTTTCTGTGACCAATAATCAAAAGATATATGCCACATTACCTGGTCAACTTTCATAATCTTCTTAGCCTTCATATTTATATAATAATCTCCCCATAAGGTTTTCAAAAGAACTTCTTTTTTAATGCCAATTTTTTGACTATAGATTTTTGCAAAGTGCTCAATTCTGAAAGGAAACCAAGAGTTCATGTTATAACCACAATACAACTCACAATTGACTATTTCCATGCCAAGTGCTATTCAAAATTATTGATACGTTACCATCACTAAACTTAAATGTTTTCACCTACCTTACAAAATTTCTCCAATTTCACAGAAAGAACCATGACACACAAAGATATTACATATGTAATAAGTGAAGTTGGGACACAAACTTAAGTATTGTGACTTCAATGCCTGTGGCCTTGTCTAACACTTTATGCAATAATATGAATTAAAATCTAGGTGACAGCTCCTTTTCTTAATGTCACAGGTGTGAAAAAAGACAAAAAGAAGAAGGGCCAGGAAAGCGGAGGCGCCAGCTGCCCATCACAATCTGCCAACCACAGAACTTACTTTAGCTCTTAGCTCCTGTAGTTACTCGCTCCTATAGATGGCTATTCACAAAGGAAATGAACTAGAGCAGGCACCTAACAAAACAGGTGTTTCAGCATTAGCATCCTGGAAGAAGCAGTAACATAAGCACACTTACTCAGTTCTCATCAACCACAGAGATCAGCTAGCACCATGGCCAACAGCCATGGCAGAGCAACCAATCAAAATAAACGTACAGTGCACACTCTGGATAAAGAACCCAGGAAATACCATCTTTGTAGGAAACAGTGTATTTCATCAAAGATCATGTCAGGAGCTGTCAAGGTACCAGCAGCATCTTAAAAGATGCCTGTTGAGGCCAGAAGACCTCTCAGCACCCCTCTTCAAAACCATACTAGGAACTAGACTAATATAATGAGGAAGGGAATGAAACTAATGATTAAGAAGGATGGAATAAATTTTCTTTGCAGGTGACATGACAATATATGCAGAAAAATCTGAAGGAACCAACAAAATACATGTCCGCCATCTCACTGTATAGGTATACAGGTGACAAACAAGCACACACACGTCATCAGAAAAATGCAGCACCACATTCCTATTAGAATGACCAAAATCCATGGCTCAGTGAATAAAGTGCCTGCCTTACAATTCTGAGTAGTTGAATTTTGATGCCCAGACCCCATGTAACAGTTGGAAGCTATGGCAGCCATCTACCGTCCCAGTGTACTCGTGGTTACAGTATGCCTGATGTGGAGCCATGAAAGGAGTGCCTCAAAACGAATGGGAGATGAAGACTGACCATAAAGTTGCTCTCGGACCTGCACATATCTGTGACTAATGTACGCCTGCATTCACATGCATGAACACAAACATTAAAATAAAAAATTTTAAGGTGCTATAAAAAATAAAACTGGTCAATAGATCACATCTTTCAAAAAAAAAAAAAACAAGAATGCCCCAAATTCAGAACAATGACACCAATAAATTCTGGCAAGGGTGTGGAACAACAGTAATTCCATTCACTGCTGGTGGGAATGCAAAAGGGTACAGTCACCCTGGAAGGCAGTATGACAGTTTCATTAAAATATAAACATTCATGTATGATGCAGCAATGGTATTTAAGCACTTATATAAGCTTTGCAAAAACCTGCACATGGATGTTTATAGCAGCTCAATTCACAACAGCTACAATTTGAAAACTAAAAAGGCATCCTTTTAAAGAAGCAAATAAACTGTAGTATAATCAGACAGGGCTATGATTCAGCACTAAGAAGAAATGAGCTATTAAGCCACAAAAATACAAAGGCAACTTAAGTGCATATTACTAAGTGAATGAAGCCAATCTGGAAAAGCTATATACTGCTGATTTTAACTATGAAGGATTCTGGAAGTGAAACTATGAGAAGAAAAAAATACTAGTGATTTTCAGGGACTAGAAAGGGAAGGAATGAATAGGTAGGACACAAAATATTTCCTGGGCAGTAAAATGATTCTATATAGTATAGTGATAACAGATGCATCACCAAAAGTAATTCCAATTAAGGTCTTTGGGTGTTAACAAGTGAATCTACATGCGGGGTGGTTATCAAGAGTGCCTGTCAATTCTGAACCTTCCTCTCAGTTTTGCTGTGAACTCTTATTTCCTGGGATGGATGGATGTATCTACCTAAGTGTGTACATGTAGTTTCAGTTGACTCTCCCTTCACCCCTTCTCTCTCCCTGCCTCCCATTCCTGTTTCTACCCTTCCACCCACAGCATTCTCCTTTTCACTTCCGTATCACTTAAATTCTATTACCATCCTTACCCCTTGAGATCTCCTTTTTTCCCCTTTCATGGGTCCCTTTGTAATTCCTTCAGATCTATACACTATCACAAACACATAAACACAAATATATAAAGATTCAAAGAGAAAAAGAAAGATGCCCACCAGTTTCTTTGCTGAGGAAGGAATCCAATTTTAGCATACTGCAGACAATTCTGTATGTCAGCCAATGTGGCACTGCCAAAACCCAGGGGCTAATGTCAAGGAACTTAAGCCCCATTAGTGATATTAAGAAGTTGCAGGAGAGGAAGTGAACCATTATAGCAGAAACCAGATCTGCTCAGGGCATCAGGCAGCAGCTCAGCAGCAAGGCAAACACTACAGAGACTGCTGAAAGTAAATATCCACTGATCCTTCTCACCAAGGGATCAGAGAAAGAAAAATATCCAATCAGAGACCAAAACCCAAATTACACTTGGAGGTGGATGCCTGAAACTCTCCTCAAAGTCCATTATTTTGTTTTCTATGTAATTTGCTACTATATAAATCTACATAATTTGTTACTAGGTAATCTGACCCAACAGATTATTTATTCAGCATAGATTTTTGGGTGTACTTCTTAATTTCTAAAATTTGATTTCTATGAAATCATTACTATTAATTGCTATATTTGTGTGTGTGTGTGTTTCTTTGAAACAGGAAAACCTTCTTCCCTCCATAAGTTCTCATCTTACTGCAAAGACTCGTGTAGCTTTCCCATTTAAATGCTGAAAGGAGAAGGGAACTCTCCTATCTCTCCCTCCTAAAGAAAAAGGCTCCCTGAAGAAATTAGGTTGGAAAATGAGCTTGGGAACTCAGGTCCATGTGGCTGCCTGCTTTTTTCTACTCTCACAGGTAGACCTTGGAAGGCTGCTTGGTTCCCACAATGAATACCAGTAACTCCACTGAGGAAGACCCTCAGCAGAACTGGGACAGAGGAGAGAAATAAGAGCACAACCTCTCTATGAAAAATAAGAAAATGAGGGCTGGAGAGATGGCTTAGCAGTTAACCACTTGCCTGTGAAGCCTAAGGACCCCTGTTCAGAGGCTTGATTCCCCAGTTCCCACGTTAGCCAGATGCACAAGGGAGCGCATGTATCTGGGTTTGCAGCAGCTGGAGGCCCTGGCGCACCCATCCTTTCTCTCTCTCTCATCCTCCTCTCCCACAGTAAATATCTCCAATTTGTGAGACTTACACTCAAATTAGCATAAAATCTAACAATTATTATGAAAATAAATATTAAGGAAAAGCTCTCCACCTTGTGGTTCACTAGGAATTAACAAGTCTGGCACTGAATATTACTATATGTCATTGTACTCTCTTTTTGTTAATATCTGAAAGAGGGTCTGGCTATAGCTTATGTGGCTTAGAACCTACTATGTAGCCAAGGCCTGGTGACATATAAATGTATTCCTCTTAAGAAAAGGGCTAGAGAGATGGATTAGCAGTTAAGGTACTTGCCTGCACAGCCTATGGACTTATGTTTGACTCTCCAGGTCCCACGTGATGAGCCAGACACACAGCAACCCAAACACACAATGTCATACATGCACACAGGTCGGGGCGAGCGTCTGGAGTTCAACTGTGGTGGCTGAAGGCCCTAGCGTGCCAATTCCCATTGTCTATCTCTCCCACATTAAAAAAAAAAAAATTAAAGACAGCCAGGCATGGTGGCGCACACCTTTAATCCCAGCACTCAGGAGGCAGAGATAGGAGGATCGCTGAGAGTTCGAGGCCACCCTGAGAATACATAGTGAATTCCAGCTCAGCCTGAGCTAGAGTGAGACCCTACCTTACAAAATAAAAAACAAAAAAGTTCAAGGCCACTCTGAGACCACATAATGAATTACAGGTCAGCCTGGGGTAGAGTGATACCCTACCTCAAAAGCCTTAAAAAAAAAAAAAAAAAAGATATTGGGAACAAGGTAAAAATGTCCACCCTCTTCATTCCTCCTTAAATAGTTCTGGATGTTCTAACCAAAGCAGTAAGATGAGACCAGACAACACAAGTGAATACATATAGGAAGGAAGATATACAACACTCTCTCTGTGTAGATGACAATAGTATTATAGCAAATATCAAATTCCTAGAATAAGAAAATTCAACAAAGTTATAGTATAGAAGAGCAAAATTTTTAAAAATTTAATTACATTTCTATGTACTAGGAATAAATATGTAAATACCCAAATTGTGAACATGTTACCATTTATAATGTAATATAATACAATATAATATAATAATATATAATTTATATAACGTTAGCCAGATGCACAAGGGGGCGCACACGTCTGGAGTTCATTTGCAGTAGCTGAAGGCCCTGGCGTGCCCATTCTCTCTCTCTCTGCCTCTTTCTGTCTGTCACTCTCAAGTAAATAAATAAAAATAAACAAAAAAAATTTAAAAAAAAACACTAAACCATACAACTATTAGAGAGAAAAAAAAGGAAATCTTCATGTTCTAGAGGCAGGCAAAGAGTTATTCAACTTTACACCAAAAGAAAACTCACTGGGCTGGAGAGAAGGCTCAGCAGTTAAAGGTGCCTGCTTACAAAGCCTGCCGGCACAAAGTGGCACATGCATTTGGAGTTCTTGTACAGTGCCAAGAAACCCTGACATGCTTCATACATTCTCTCTCTTTGTCTCTGTCTCAGATACGGAAATAAAATAACATTTTTTAAAAAAGAAAAGCCCATCACAATAAAACAGAGTAAGCTGAAATTCATTTAAATTAAAACAACAGTAATAATACTTTGCTTTGTAAAAGACAGTCAAGAAGATACAAAGCCTAACTACTAACCAGGAGAAATATTTACAAGGCACACACAACACAAACAAGCAGCATCTACATATACATAAGAAAACTCAGCTTGGAGTTAGGAAGAAAGTAGACATAGCTATGCAAGAGTGTCATGTGGAAGCTCTATGATGATGAAAATGTTCTCGAACTTGACTGTATCAATGGCAGTGCCTGAATGCAATATTACTATGAGATGGGCTGTTACCATGGGACAGGGAAGGAGTGATAGCTTTTATAGTCATTATCAATTGGACATAATCACCTAAGCAGCAGGCTTTGGGGCAAGTCCTGGAAGGATTATCTGGATTAGGTTAGCCTCTGGTCATCCTAGTGAGGTATTATCTTGATTAGATCAATTTAGGAAAAAAGACCCACCATAAGGGTGGATGGCACCATTCCACCATCTGGGGTCCTGGAGAAAGCTAGTTGAGCACTAGGACTCATCATTGTCATATTGACTGTGGAATGAATGTGACCAGCTGCCCCAAGCTCCTGTGACTATGCCTTCTCCCTCATGATGGACTGTAACCTTGAACTGCAAGCTGAAACAAACTCTTCCTTCCTTAAGTGGCTTCTTTTCAGGCAATTTTTGTTGTTGTTGTTATTGCTGTTGTTTGAGTTTTTCAAGGTACGGTTTTACTCTAGCCCAGGCTGACCTGGAATTGACTATGTAGTCTCAAGGTGGCCTTCAACTCATGCCGATCCTCTTACCCCTGCCTCCCAAGTGCTGAGATTAAAGGCATGTGCCACCATGCCCCGCTTCTTCAGGCATTTTATCATAGCAACAAGAAAGTAACTAATACAGAAGGATATCTGAATGAAGGGTATGAAAAAACTCCATTATTTCTCATAACTGTATGACAACAATTTATCAAAAGTTTTAAAAAGTTAATGGTATGTAATATCTACAAAAGAGACTTACACTGAAAAAGACTTACCCAAAGCCCCACCCATCTATTGCACTGGTAAACACCACATTGCCTTGCTCTGGAGAGAAGTAAAGCTGAGAGTCATCCACGTCCTCCAAGCCTGTGCTCCAGTCATACACTTGATCGCCTTGTTCAGAAGTTGTGTTCACCTGGGATTCTGTCTCTCTCTCTGCTCTTTCTTCTAGGACTTTAGAAGTAAAAAGAGTTCCTGTAAGTGCGTTAATCTAGGAGAGATGGCGAAATGGCAGAGTGTCACACATGGCAGAGCACACACATGAGTAGGGACACACTGTCTAACCTTCATTAAGGCTAAAATCATTGTCAGAGTTTAGGGCCAATGGAGATTACATTCAAAACACACACACACACACACACACACACACACACACACACACACACATCTACCCTTTCAAATTCGAGCAAAATGAAGGCTCCTAAACTAAGACTTCATATAGATCATTTCTATCATCATTTAAATGTTCTAGGGACAAAGTGGTGCATGCATCTGGAGTTCATTTACAGTGCATGCACCACTTTGTGCATCAGACTTTATGTGGGTTCTGGGGTATCAAACTTTAGCTATCAGGCATTGCAAGCAAGCACCTTAACTGCTGAGCCATCTTTCCAGCCCCCTTATGAATTCTTTTACCAGTCCCTAGGTCTTCTTTCCAATCTGTAATGCCCGTTGATTTTTTTAATTCCAAATTTAAGTAATTTTATTTCCTATCTCAAAGCAAAAAATGGACCTCACTCAGAATTTTTGCATGCTATCACACGCTAATCTGTAAGTCTGTCTACATTAATAGATACTGCTAGACCTTCCCTTGCCACTCACTGTGGGTAAGAATACTTCTACAGAGTATTTTGCAGAGGACAGATGCTGTTTATACTTTTGCCTATTCATAGGGAAATGGATTATCAACCATTCTTTCTCATTGCTCTATCTTTACCTTCCCTGTCTGTGGCAATACACTCAAATTGATCTCTGAATTAAAGAAATTCAAACTCTTATGTCTCACCTATATGGCTCACTAGAATTTAAGTTTTACATTTCTTTCTGCCACCTCTTGTCATTACTTAACATGGTTTCTAATTCTTTAGGGTACTGATCAACAGTTTCCTTGGAAATACTGTACCATGCTTTCACTTGCCTTCAGGATTTTGCACATTTTACTGTATTTCCTATAAATGTCCTTCCTCTAATTCTCAACATAGCTATTAACATTTCCTTTCCCCTCTCTTAAGGTTCCATTGTGGGACTCTCTGTCTCTTCCCCATCAACTCAGGCAGGATTAGGTGGTTCTCATGCTCCAAAATTACACTCGTATGTGGTTGCTCTCCAAGTGTTTCTTCAGCTGTTTGTCTCTCTTACTACACTGAACTCTATGAAAACAGGGACTGTGGTCTGAACACCTTCATATTCACCAGCCCTAGCAAACCAAAGACATTTGACAATTTATATATTTGGCATATATCCATACAGATATTTGCTGAATAAAAAAATAAATGCGAGGGAAATTTTTCATCTAAATGCAATATAGTTCCATGCCTCCTGCTCTAGGTGCTTACATCTCCCCACTTCCCTCCCACACTTTTCTCTCTCTATCCCTCCAATCCCAGATATATACATCCCTTTTTCTTTCTAGCTTTTCTCTTTCCCTTATTCCAATAAAATCTTGGGCCACCCTCAAAAAAAGTTTTAAACCAAGCTTAAAATGTGACAGTCTATTGTTTAAGCTATATACTTAAGCATCTTTCCTGAAGATGGAAGGGATTCCGACAGCATGCCAGTTCTGCACCACTACAAGATTATGTTGACTCCAACAAGCAGAAATCTTAAGTAATGCTTTTTAAAATAAGGCAATTTTCTGCGATATCACCTTATACTCAACTCAGTAACTTCCTTACAAACTTTGAGTCTGGTTTTTAAAGTAGTGAATACAATACCTGTTCTAAAATATTCTTCAGGTGAGAATAGGCCTCTTGTGGGGTGAATTTAAGTTCGACAATCAAGCGATCAATCTTATTAATCACTAAAACGGGACGAATGTTTTCAAGCCAGGCTTGTCGCAGAACTGCCTGTGTCTGATAAAAACAAAGAAAAATGTAAAACTCTTGATTTGCAACACATTAGAAAAGTCTTAGTATTCCCCTGCTCCTTTTTCACAACTCAGATAAAGTTAGTCAGACAGAGTATTCACAGCACAGTATCAAGAACAACAGTAAGCATCACAGCCTGCCTTCATGGAACATGGAAATTTATGTAAGAAGGACAAATAACACTTTAGAAAAACAAGAGTTTAGAAGAAATGTGTCAATTTAATTATAAAACAAACCACCACAGTTCTATCATATGTATCAAAAAATAAAATATTCTCCAGGAGCCTCTGGCCCCTCTCTTATCATAAATGACCTCTGTGAGATAGCCACTAGTCTGCTATGCTACAGTCAGGTGCATTCACTTCATCCATCCTGTCAGATACCTCAGACACTACTTAGACTAAGTTTTTAATCCTGAAGCCAAGACACCTGTGGCCTCAGAGAACAAAGGGGGACTACAGGATAATCATAGTGCATCTTCCTGGAATACCATATTTCCTCCACTTGAGTAACTTGTCTTTTATACTTCATATTTATATTTATTAACTAGATGTGTATATACAATAATAAAGCATCTATGTAAAAAAATTAATTAACAGCTTTTCTCACTTCCATCCCCACTAGAGCTGCATGTTGACTCTGGCCTGAATGATAACTCTGTTCAACTTTGGTGGGAACAGATTACTAGAAATAGTGGATTAAGACTGGAAGAGCCAGCACTCGGGAGGCAGAGGGTAGGAGGATCGCCGTGAGTTCAAGGCCACCCTGAGACTACAGAGTTTTAATTCCAGGTCAGCCTGGACCAGAGTGAGACCCTACCTCAAAAAAAAAAAAAAAAAAGACTGTGGAAGAGTAAGCGAGGAACTCCTCAAGTAGGAGGGTATGTGCCATGTGTATATGTGCATGCGTGTAAGTGTAGGAAGAGGTGTAAACTGAGACACCAAGAGAAGAGAATTTCTCTCACTAGGGAAAAATTATGCCATCAACAACCTCTCAGGATTTAGAAACCTGTTCCATTGGAATAAAACCTCTAGATCCTCTCAAAATCAACATTTCTCCCTTTTCTAAGTCCTTCAAAGAGGACATACATGTGGCCACCTCTTTAAGATCTCTTTTAAAATTTGGTGATTTAGCCTTATCACAGACTAGAACATTACCAAATGTAAAACATAACACCAACTTTTAGCAGCAGTACATGTAATCAAGTTTCTCCTCTTTCTCTTCTTTCTTTAGGTACTACATGTTTTTTCATCACAACACTGAAGCTCACACACATCTAACCTGCGGACAGACTCCTTCCACAGCATCTACCACAATGATGCATCCATCACAAATGCGAACCGCGGTTGATACTTCTGAGGAGAAATCCACATGTCCTGGAGAGTCTATCAAATTAATCAGGTATTCCTCATTGCCTGAAAAAAAAAAATTTGGACACATTATCAGTTATGCAGATAAAGCAATCTTCTTTCTCAAGTGTTCTAGAAGAAAGACTGCTTCTAAGACAAGACTGAAAAATCTAAAGGAACCAAAGGCTCAATCAACTGCTATCATTTTGTTTTTCTCCATGATACAACTATGGACTCCAAAGAGAATCCACATAAAATGTTAATGAACTTTATTACTGAAATAGTTATCACATCCTAACAGCCTGATGTGTGGCTGGCATTGTGCTAAAGACTTTTAATGCATAAGCATGCACTGCTGAATCCTTATATTACTGCTTTGAAACAAATACTACTCTCCTTTTACAGATTAGTCAGTTGAGAATGAAAGAAGAAACCAATGCCTACGGGCTCAATTTAAGACACAAATCAGATGACCAAATTCCTTCCTATAATTTCTCAAGGAGTGGTATTGTGTAAGTCTGCTCAACCAATAGACTAAAACCTAAAATTTGTATAAAAATTCACAAAGTTTAAAAAACCTTAAGGAGCAGTTATGTGCTAAGCAATATGTTAAATGCTAGCATACATATTATCTTCAATATTTCCAACAAATGTATTAAACTTACAGTAGCTGACAGCAAATCTTGACTTGTCTGGTTTTGTAATTAATATTCACACATCCTATCACAGCCCTCAGTCCCAGGCAAACCAGAACTGGTGAGCTAGGATATGGAGACTAAACATTAAGACACAACCTAGCAAACCACGTGGGTACCAGCAATGGAAAATATGCACTCACACTCCTCATGTCATTACTTAAACACAAAAAACCTTTGACGGCAAAATAATTATTTAAATAAGTAACTGAATGTTCAGACATAATGTAGTTTACTTTTGTTCCTCCTCTTCATATTTAAAACCACAATGTTTCTAAGAATTACTACAAGACTTAAGGTTAAACTCTATGGACCATTTAAAGATGTGTGTGTACTTTTTTTTTCTTTTTCTTCCTGGAATGGAACGTTAGTGACTTGCAGCCAAGGTGATATAAAGCAGCACACAGCATCAACCACAAGCAGAGCTTGTGCCTGCCTGCAATTGTTTTACATCAGTAATGTTCACTTACAGTAACCCTCTGTAGTAGTTACCACTATTAGCCCCATTTCAAAGAACTATTTTCCCTACTTCAAAGATCAATTTAGTAGAGCACAGAAACGTTCAACATCTTTCTAATGAATATTATGCTAGAACCCACTCAAAGCTTGTTTAAGAAAATACAATTCAAAATGGCAGAGAAGGTCAGGTCTGGTGTCACATGTCTGTAATCCCAATACATGGGAAGCTAAGTCAGGAGGATCACTAGCTCAAGGCCAGCCTAGACAAGTTCCAGGCCAACCTGGCCTGTAGGACAAGACCCTATCATCCTCACCCCTCTCATTAATCAAGTTGAGAGGTTCAAACCCATCCAACTTCAGAGGCCATACCTCTGGCCACTACACTTAGGCAATAAGTCCCATCACACATACCAAGATTCCACTGACAGTGAGTTAGAACACTGGGTTATGGCTTTTTAGACATTCACTTCATGCTTTTGCTGCTAACAAACTTTTATACTGCCTCAGTATATAGGTTATAAGTATACCAATCAAACATTTGCTTCTAATAATAAAACAGAAATAAATTATTTAAAAATATTTCTTTGGTATACATATAATTTTACCATATATTAAAGATAAAAACAAATTTGCATACTAAGATGATGGATGTGCTCGTTTATTTTTACACAGAGAATTAAATCTTGGCTAAACGTCTGATACATCTTCAACATTTTTCATAATTGACCAATATTTTAATTTTGTAGTCATCAATGCTAAAAATGCTGTTTCACATAAATGTGCAGAATGTGGCAGAAATATGATTAGGGCCAACTCAGAATATTTTAGAAATTCTGTCTTAACCCCAAGCCCAAATGAATTGAACCTACCTTCCTTCCTTCCTTTTTTTTTTTTTTTAATGAAATTTAAGTCAGCATCTCAAATAGCAATTTTTTAAGTCAAGGATTTTAACAATACAAACCAAATGATACACTGATTTGATGCTTCCATGCAGAAGAATTATGATACGAAAATATTGTATCAGGTTTCCATAACTGGAACAAGCATCATTTCCATAATAAAGAATGCTGCATTCTATAACACACAATAGTCTAATCTGAGCTGAGGTAGTTCAGGCAGCATTTGTTGGCATCATGTAGCATGAGGACATGCACATTGCCAAGTGCACATTGTTGTATGATCAAAAAGAACCAAGGCTGCAGTGAAATCACACACTGCAACACAGATAAATGCTGCCAGAAATGCTCCTGGATTCATTTACTTTGAATTTGAATTCATTTTTTTATGTCTCATGTTCAGATACCTTTAAGTATAACCCAAATTTATCATGGGCAATTTTCAAAGCAAATCCTGTTAAATAACCAGGGCCCTAAACCAATGGCCTATTGTGTCTTAATGAAACTTTTCACTGTCACATCTCACAGCACTGGTTTCAGTCACCCTCTTGGATTAAGTACCATGGTCTAAAATAATAGCCAAAGAAAACTGACCAAGTTTAGCATGGTCCAGGGTCCTATCACACAAAAGCAAAAGCTAAGAGCCTTGGAGTTACTAAGCATTTTCTTAGCCTTAACCTTCAATGCATAAACACTGTAAAGGCTCAAAAGCTAAGAGATTTACCCATTCTCAAGAGAAGAAATGAGAAACCAAGAGATATTTGATGGTCTTAGTTCTTTCTTAGGTCTTAAGATGCCTTTGTATTTTACAGCTGGGAAACTAGGCTTGCTTATTTGTTGGCCAAATTCCAGACATAAGGATGGGCAAATTGGCAAGCGTTTTGCCATCTTTTGTCTGTGATGATGCCTGGACCTAGAGATGGAAACTTCAGAGACTGGATCTCCCGTCAAGTTTTTCAAATTCTAAAATAAACTCCTGCAGAAATCTTAGGCATCTTCTGCATTTATCTTTTATTTGAACAACAAACCTTTTAGAGAACAATCAGAGAAATGAACATGTATCTACCTATACCTTCCTAATTATGCATTTAATTCTAGACCCTCTGAAATTCATTCAGAGATGACAAATTAAACTAGGAGGGAATCAAGTGTTTCTACCTAAAAATCTATATTCTCAAAAACAAGAGTGTGCCAGGTGTGCCTTTAATCCCAGCACCAGGGAGGCAGAGGTAGAAGGATCACTATGAGTTTGAGGCTACCCTGAGATTATATAGTGAATTCCAAGTCAGCCTGGGCTAGAGTGAAGCCTTACCTTGAAAAACTGGAAGAAAAAAAAAAAAAGAGTATGTAATGAAATAAACTTGAGAAGCACAGATAGCCTTGTAGGTCACCACACACATACATCCAAAGAAGCCCAGTAATAAAACAGCCTGTCAGCCTCTGTTAAACCTGGAGTTTCTCAAGTGCAGCAAGTGGTGAGGAGGAAGTGCTGTGGCCAGCCACAAAGCTGAGAAAAGGCAGAGTCACACTTAGAGCCAGGCCTTCCAGCTCCACTGTAAATGCCGTTTTCATCTTCACTTTTTCTCCATAACTTTAAACTAAATTTCTAAGGTATGGTAAAATTTGTCCCACATCCATCCAAGAAGAAAAACTCCCTAAGTATAGCTCTTCTATGAGCCAAGTCACATTCTGCTACTTTGAAACTTGTTTGCAGGCCAGGGAGATAGCTCAGCAGTTAAGGGCACTTGCTTGCAAAGCCTGCTGGCCAGGTTCACTTCCACAGCAACCAGGTAAAGGCACATGTACATGGAGTTTAATTGCAGAGGCAAGTGACCCTGAAGCACCCCTACCACCATGGAAATAATTGCTTTAAAAAGTTGTTTACTTGAATATACCAGTGTGTGTGTGTGTGTGTGTGTGTGTGTGTGTGTGTGTGTGTGTGTGTATTAAAGAATATCGGGCTAGAGAGATGGCTCAGTCGTGAACAGCACTTGGTCTGGGTTCAGTTTCTCAGTATCCAAGTAAAGCCAGATGCACAAAGCAGAGCATGTGTCTGCAGTTCATTTGCAGTGGTAAGGAGGTCCTCGGCATGCCCATATTCACCCTCTGTCTGCCTCTTTCTCTCTCAAGTAAATAAATAAAAATACTTTTTAAAATACATAAAAATGTCATGAAGCTTATATTACTGACTGATAATAGAAATTACATACATATGTATACATATGAGTTTTTGTTTGTTTTGTTTATTTGAGAGCAACAGACAGAGAGAAAGACAGGGGTGAGGAGAGAGAGAGAGAATGGGTGCGCCAGGGCTTCCAGCCACTGCAAACGAACTCCAGACGCGTGCGCCCCCTGGTGCATATAGTTAACAGGGGGTCCTGGGGAACTGAGCCTCGAACCAGGGTCCTGCTTCACAGGCAAGCGCTTAACCGCTAAGCCATCTCTCCAGCCCTGTATTTTAATTTTTTAGAATATTTTTGTTTACAAGAAAGTGTATGAGTATGTGAATGGGCATGCCAGAAAATTTTAGAAATTCTGTCTTAACCTCTTGCTGCTTCTGGATACTGGGGAATCAAACTCATGCCAATAGGCTTTGCAGGTAAACACCTTTAGCCACTAAACAATCTCCCCAGGCTTCCCCCTTTTTTTGCAGAAATGGTCTCATGTAGCTCAGGCTGGCTTCCAACTCACTATGTTGCCGAGGATGGACTTGAACTTCAAATCCTCCTGTATAATATCTCCTGAGTGCATGGTAACAGGCATGTGCAGCCACATTCAGTTTCATGAGGTGATGGGAACTGAACCCAGGACTTCATTCCAGCACTGCAAACTGAGCTACATCTCCAATATCTACCTATCTCTCTCTCTCTCTTAATCTACCTATCTATCTATCTGAGAGGAAAGAGAGAATGGGCATGTCAGGGCTTCTTGCCATTATAATGAACTCTCTAGGTCCATGTGCCACTTTAAGCGTCTGGCTTTATGTGGATGCTGAGGAATCAAATCCAGGCCATTAGGCTTCACAAGCAAGCACCTTTAACCACTGAACCATCTCGCCAGGCCCCCTGTATTTATTTTTAATGGAAATTGAATAGGCTGAATGACCTTTCCAACTGGTAACACAATCCCCGCCTCAGTGTCCTGATTGTTGAGATTACAGATGTGAGTCACCACACAAAGATTTCTCTCCCATTCTGAACTTTTTTTTTTCCTTTAGAAAAGCCAGAGTTGGGGTCTAGCTGGATATCCTTGACTCTGTGAAGTGTTAAAAGTGAGATTCCAGGAGGAAGGAGGGGACTTTCTATTTGGAAAACACTAATCCCTGCTATATAGAAATTTCTGATATGTTTTCCCAAGTATTACGAAATTAACTCATATTCCAATGATTTTCTTCATGTAAGAAAACTGTTCTTTAAAAAGCTAAATAACAATTTATTTTTTAAAACATGTTCCAAGGCAACTAGAAAAAAAAAAGCAGAAAGATCTAAGTTAATTATGGGAGAAATCTCCCAATTTCTGCTAACAGTTACGCAGAAAGAACCTTGGCACTGCCCCTTACTTTAAAGTGGCATAGATAATCGTTTCTTAGAAGGGTCACAATTGTCACCAGCACCTGACAATGAGATTCTCCTGAAAAGTAACTTACTGTAAGGAATTCAGTATTCCATTTCCAAAACAATGAAGACACCACTAAAGAAGGGCATGGGAAAATTTTCCTAAGGGAAGAGACAACTTGTGTTTTGGGTGAAGACCTGAACTGAGTAAATATCTTTTGATGTTTTGAGTGTGTTAGAAGAATACTGATCTAACCATAAAAATTACAGGAACATAAGAAGGACCATAAGTTATCTAAGGATGTGTTGCTAACCAAATTCCTTAAACATGTCAATTATGTACCTGATATATAATAACTACCAAGTACCGCAAGTTTCCATCACATGACATACTACTACTGTCCTTGCATATTTTAAATCAATGCATAAGATTACAAGTTACAAATCAACTACAATGACATACTACAGTGTGTATCTAGAAGGCCCCCTCAAGGCCCATACATTAAAGACACTGCCCTCAGCTTGGCACTATTGTGAGGTGGTAGACTTTTAAGAGGCAAGGTCCAGTGGAAGGTCTTAGGTTACTGGGGGAGTACCCTCTAAGGGTGGCACTGTGGTCTCATTCTCTCACATCCTAGTGAACAGCTTCCTCTACCACAGCACGAAAGCAGGGGAAACAACCAATCCAGACTGAAACTTCCAAAGCTGTAATCCTGAAATTCTGAAAGTGGCCAGGACAGTAAGTGGAAGAAGGAGAGAGATAATCAGCATTATTGTCGAGAAGCAAAGCTACACAAGTGGTTCTCAGGGATGGTGAAGAGCCACTTTGGAGGAATCACATGAAAAGGAAAATTATGAGCCAAATGTCAAAGTCATCAATGAATGGAGACACTAATCAGGTGATCACAGTATTGAGAAAGGTGAGAAACTGGGTGGCATTAAGTCTAGAAAGGAGGAGTTTAAAGGAAGAATGGGAGAATTAATTTTGGAACCAGTATTAGGACAAGAAGACAATCCTTTGTCCTAATCCAAAGACCTAGGGAACAAGAAAGAAATACAAGGAAAGCAGAGTCATCACTGAGAGGCAGGAGTGGGAGGGACTGACAGTAAAAAGATGCTGAGGATGCAGGGATGTGTTTACCTTAGAATTTCTATAGATATTTTTTGGAAAGAAAGGGAGTGGTAGGAGGTTGAGGAAGGTTATTAGAATCACAAAGAAATACAGCAAAGAGATCATTAAGAGAGGCCTTATCATGCAATTTACATCTTGGGTAATGACCAAAGACCACAAGGATGTGGGTAAAGTTGGCCACAGGAAAATGTCCATAAGTAATCCCAGAAAATCTGTGGTTGGAAGACAGACCCCAGGAAGAATCAGCCCAGGGCCTGGACTGACTAATTTCCAACAGATTCTTGATCCAAGTGAACCGTCTGAAAATGTGAATTCTTGGTTTCTAGGACTGCTACTATATTGTGGAAACTACTCAGTCCAAAATTTCTTAACTCCATCTTGTACAGAAGTGAAGTAAGGATGATACTATCTCAGAGGGCTGCTGTAGGAATTCCACAGTCATCCTGAGAGCTAGCGAAGAACTAAACTTCCCATCACCTACTTTCTCAACACTGGCAGCAACTGAATGTTTTACAAAGCCAAGTAGTCACTGTCTTAAGAGGAATTAAAAACAAAAAACAAAAAACTGACCTTTCAGTCATGTAAAACAAGAGAAACCTTCCTCCTAGAATCAGGCCAAAGGAATACAATAATCAGGACCACAGGAAAATGCTCACACAGGCAGATGGAGGAAAGGGGCACTTCTGCCTGTAGTAAAAATACACGCTGGCCCTGTGTGAATCTGGGTGACATGAGTTCTTTGTGGCCTAGCCTTTGGACAGCCACAGAGCTGAATCCATCCTGAGTGTAAATCCTGCACCTGACCCCCTGCACTGGGACCTCTTGGCAGAAAGAGCCCATTTAGAGTATATCCTAGCTACAAGAGGCCACAACTTGGGTGGATCTGAGGCGTCCTGAGTAAAGTTACTAGGGAGCCTATATACCTGAATTTCCTAAGTGAAAGCCTGTCAACTCTTCCACTGCAGTCAATATACACAGCATTCTTCAATGTTCAAACAAGCTGCCAATATTTTTAAAAATATTAAAATATTGAAAAATTAATTTCTAAGCTGGGTGTGGTGGCACATGCCTCTATTCTAAGCACTTGGGAGGCAGAGGTAGGAGGATCGCCGTGAGTTTGGGGCCACCCTGAGATTACATAGTGAATTCCAGGTCAGCCTGAGCTAGAGTGAGAACCTACCTTGGGAAAAAAAAAAAGAAGAAGAAAATTTCTCACATGGCCTCCATCAATGGTGCTGGCTCTAATGGTAAGGATGATGGAGGTATACTGTAGGAAGACAAAATTTACTCTCTAGTCATCAACATACCTACTCAGACCATCTCACCAAGATGTATGAACAACAAGAACCAGTAACCTTATATTTAATAATCTTACTTGACTGGTATTGGAATAATAAGCTATTTGGGGGAATTTAGGTTAGATATTTACTTCCATGCATACATATATGCACACATAAAATTCTTGTTGGGCTAAGCATAAAAACTGAAAACAAAACTAGTGATAAGATTCAGTGATTCCTATTTCATTCCTGTATTTTATGATATATCCTATAATAAAATAAGTTGATTATCCTTAGGCTGGAGTGATGGCTTAGCAGTTAAGGCTCTTGCCTGTAAAGCCAAAGGGCCCAGGTTCGATTCCCCTGGGCCCAAATACACCAGATGCAGAAGTGGTACATGTGTCTGGAGTTCGTCTGCAGTGACTGGATGACCTGGTGCACCCTCCAATAAATAAGAATAAACCCCTTAAGATGTGAGTACTTTAAAAAAGGAAATGTTACTTTCTTTCAATATTAAATACTAGGAATCCATGTGCCTAAAAGCTTCAAAACTTATTTGATACAAAAATACTTTTAAGACTGATGGCAAGGAAAACAGCCACACCCCACCACATAGTACATCCCTTGATGCCAGTGCCAGAGATAGGGTACTGTGCATGATGAACCACAGGTTACTCAATTAGGAAAAGAAAACTTTATTGTTTTCTTTTCACAGAATATACATCTGTATAAAGTTTTCTAACAGTACAATAATAATCTTGAAAGGTACAGATTTCAAATAATCTAGTCTCTGGGAATAATTACTGTGAAGGTTTAATATGTATCCTTCCAGAAACCTTCATCCACGTTCATGTTTTTATTACCAAAACACATTCACATCTTAGAAAATACTCTGCAATTTGGTTTTGTCTTAATATATCATTTTTTCCATATAATGCCTACAGATTTAAGCATGTATGAGGTACACAATACTTCACTTCACAGATATATCAGACTATTTAGCCAATCTCTTATTAACACTTAAGTTATTGATTTTTTTTTTTTTAAACGAGGTAGTCTCACTCTGGTCCAGGCTGACCTGAAAGTCACTAGTAGTCTCAGGCTGGCTTCAAACTCACAGCGATCCTCCTACCTTTGCCAGATGCCAGCCTGAATTTTTTTTTTTTTATTAACACAAACTTTTGGTGATTATCAGTAAATTTACATCTCACATATTTTTTGACTGTTTCTCTCAGGGAATTCCTGTGTTACTACTATCAAAATGGCATCCATAGTTAGGGATAGGAAGCTAGTACTGATGACAGTAACCCCACAGTTAAGTAAGACTGCAAATCTAACATCCATGGCATGGAGCAGAAGAAAGATCCAGGCAGGAACTGGGGCCCAAAAGGAAGCCAGCAAAGCCCTATCTCTGACATTCCTCATGAAGCAATCCATACCATAGGCTGGTGGAGAGAGGCAGCTGTGAACGGACAGTTCTGCCCTCAAGCCAGCCAGAGGCGCCCATCTGCATCCATGCCTGGATAGCCTGACTGACAACAGGTCATATGGAGAGGCCAGAGTGAAGTACATGGAACATAAAACAAAGACACTGAGACCTGCAAAGAAAAAAAGGGGCATGGAAGATGCAAAGTATTTGTGGTTAAAATGCAGATGGGTTTACCTGTTGTATAATGCAGTGAAATGGCACTGGATTTCATGGTGATCCCTCGTATCTGCTCATCCTCTCTGCTGTCCATGTATCTTAACTGGAAAAATGCAACAGAAGTACCCTTACTTCCCAAAGAATAAAATGCAATGTCAAAATGGGTAGAATTCTATTTTGTTTTAAACACATAGTTTGTATTTTTTTTTAAGTAGTAAGGGGCTAGAGATGGGAAGATGGTCAAGAGGAACACAAAGACTGAAAAAGCACTACTACTAGGGACTCTCAAATGCATTCAAATTCTGCCTCTCCTCCTCAGACATCCTCCAATCTCTCACTCATCCAATTTCCAACCAGGAAGGGCTGGACAGTACAAGACAAGTCATAAAGATTACTCATCTAGAGTAATTCTTCAGTCCATCTTAACAGTCATCATTTTCTATTCAGATGTAGTTTCATTGACAAGATCTCTAGAGCCTTGAGAAGGTTTTGCCTAAAGTGAAGAATTCTAAATACAAGCTTTTCTGTTAAAAAAAAAAGGATATAATAGAAAATATTAACAGTACTAAAAATTTAGTTGATATCTTTCACAAAGCTTCAGTGCCCACAAATAAGGCCCTAACATCTTATTTTCCAGACTTTGCAGGACATCAGTATTGGCTCCATTAATTGAAGTGCCACGACTTTAAGCTCTTCAGCCCTAGAATACACTATCATCCTTCCTGTCTCCAGAGTCCTTCCTGTCTTCCTGCCCTGGCTTCTTTCTCTCCACTAAAAAATTCTTTTAAATTCTTAACTCTGTATATGCTTGTTTCTTTTACTCAAAAGCCTTGAGACACTTGGTAATATGGGATTGCCACACTTATTCATCCCACATTCACTCCCTTTTCAGAAAGGTTTCCATTCCCATTTGGCAAATCCAGACACCTACATCACTCATCACTGGCTGGAAGCAATGGTCTTTTCACTCTGTGCTTCTCTGGATTCCATCATGTTGTCAATCACTCTTTATGCACATGTGTATTCACATCATGTGAAATCTTCCCAAGCTGAAGTCTTGGAGTTTATCACTTATTCCTCCTTAGACTCCCCTGCTGATTTCCCTTCCTGTCCACCTTCAGACAGGCCTTCTTTCTAGGTCTTCTCACTTGTTACTCTTCTCTGGGTCTTTAAACACTTGGGTTGCTACAAACAGATATGAGGCATAAAGAATAGTAGCTTCTAATTATGTATATTTTCAAAGTCTCCAGTGCTAGGAGATCCATCATGAGTCTTAGCTTGACCATTTCATTGCTTTCATTAAAACTTCTTAAAGAGTCACTAAACAATGTCACTTATAATTGCAACCTTTAAGATAAAACCACACCCTAAATGTTATTTTTTTTCTTTGTTCAATATTACATTCCTGAGTCAAACATATTGATGTTTGTAGCTATAATTCATTCAATTTCATTACTGTAAGAAATCTACCACATTTCTTCATCCATACTTGTGATGGACATGTAAGCTCACATTGTTTTTGGTAACTATACCTGAGCTGATTAAGTTAGGATTATGTCTCTTATACCTAAAATGAAATTTCTGAATTATCAAATTTAAACATCTTCATTGTTAACAGATATACACTAATTTGTTTGACAAACTGGTTGTACTGGTCTACACTCAACCCTGGAATAGTACTTTCCTTTCTTCATAATCTCAACATTTTGTCAGACTTTGTCTTCTAAATCAGGTGAGTAATAAATAATATTTCATCATTTAAATTGATACTGCTTCAACTGCTAATGGGACTGAGTATCTTTTTACAAGTTTATTATCTTGACTTGGCCTTCGCCATTCCTCTAAGTTTTTTGAAAAAAATTTTTCTTCATCCTTCCACTGGTTGTATTATAGGCTTGTTTTGGACAGGAGTTATAAACGGTCTCTAAAATTAGTACTTTGTCAGGTATATGCTCATTAATATTTCCCCTAGCTCCAAGACTTAATTTTTTTTTCATTTTTTGGAATATCTGATAATAAAAGTTATTAATTTTAGTGGAAATGAATTAATCAACCTTTTATATAAATGTTCATGCTTTATCATCTTAAGAAAATTTCCTGCAAGATTACAGAAGTGCTATCCACAGTAATTTTCTAAAAGTTAATAGTTCTGCTTTTCATGTATTTTAAATATGTGTGTGTGATGTGAAGTAGAGGTCTAATATTTTTTTTTCCCACAGGGAAAAACTACTACCCAAAGAACATTTCTAGGAAGGTCATCTTTTCTCCAAAGATCTGAAATGCCAGTTCTATACCAAACCAAGTTCTCACATGTGCGTATGTCTATTTCTAGCCATCAGTCAATTTTATGCCTCAGTCAATACTAAAGCACAGGTCATAATGCATTCATAAGTCTGGCCATCTGGTAAGAAATAGTACTGAACCCTCGTTTTGGCTATGAAACATAATGAGCAGAAAGAATCAACCACCTAACTTATTTTATTCTTGAATTTACACAAAAAAGTTTCAACACTTCATTAAATCCAATCTTAGCTGGAGGGTTTTTATTAGTTAAATCCAATCTCAATTGCAGAGATTCCATAGTAGATTATGGAAGCTACTTTCTAAAACTATTTTATGAAGATGTCTTACTACAATAGATTTTAATTTTATTGCAGATTCTCTGCACATACCAAAATGACTGTTTTTCTTTAATCCACTAGTATAGTCACATTAAAATCAATCTCCAATTCCTTGAGGTAATTTCATTTGGTTATGATGCTCTTTTCTGTTTTTGCATGTACATGTGTGTATTTGCACATTGTGTGCAGATACACATCCCCCATGTATGAGTGAAGGACACAAGAAATCTTTTGTCACCCTCCATCATTCATCTGAATGTTTCCTTGAAATGAAGTCTCTCTGATTCTAGCACTTGTCATTTTCTGAGCTCCAGCAATTCTCTAGACTCTGCTTCCCAGAGGACCGGAGTTACAGATATGCATGACCTGTTCATGTGGGTTCTGGGAAATTGAACTCAAGTGTTCTCAGGCCCTCAAGCTTGCTTAGGAAACACTCTGACTACTGAGCCATTTCTCCAGGCAGAACTCTCTTTAAAAGTAATGCTGGATTTAGTTTCTTTAATAAAAATATTAATTTTTATACAGTAATTTAAGGTTGGCATACAATTTTCCTGTCTCAGACTACCTTTAACAGAGTTTTGGACTATTAGAGGACTTCTACTCATATGATCTGCCAAGTATTTCCTATTGTTGGGATTTTCCCCCCATGCTACTGATTGGTTCAGAAGATCTGAAATTATTCGTTCCTTGACTGTTTGGTATCATAGGCAATTAAACTAGACAGGCACATTTAACTAGTTATGCCATTTAGGCTTCTTTGTGGAAAGACTTTTGTCAACCAATTCAATGAATTCTCAACCAATTCAATGTCTTAAATGGCTATAGAATTACTTAAGTTTTCTATGTATTTTCTTGATTTCACTTTAGTATGTTCTAATTTTCCAGATGATTTTCTGTTTTACCACTCTTAAATTTACTGTCATGAAGTTATCCATTATACTCTATCATTACTTAAATGTCTACAGCATTTTTCTTTCCTAGTGTCATTTATTTCTAACCCCTTTCTGAGATTGATAAATCTTACTAATACTTGCCAGTTGTATTTACCTCACTGTTATTAATTTATGAAATTGTTCTTTAGTGATATTACAGTTTTTATATTACTAAGTACAGTAAGCCACAAATATAGACATTAGCTGTTCAAAAGTACCAAATAGTCCTCAACAATGAAAGTTTAAAATAAGAAAAATTTAGTCACAATAACCATAAATTATCTATATTGTTAGTAATTTTAGTTTGTAGACATTATATTTTTAGAGCTTTTTAAAATCTATAGAAAAACTGGAAAATAGAGGTTCTCAGAAACATCCTACCAACAGTTTGTCCCATTATTTGCATCTTTATTCCTGTGTGGTGTGATGTTTTTAACCAGTGAAACAATACTGATACATAATTGAAATCTACACTTTACATTAAAGCAGATGTAGCCATAATTTTCAGACTTGTTAATTCCCAATTTTGGTTTTGCTGATCTTTTCTATAAAATATCTGTTTTCTATTTCAATAACTTATGTCTAATTATCTTCATCATCTTACTTCAGTTACTGTAATTCCAACTTCCTAAGTTGGGAGGATACAAGTACTTTATTTTATATTCAACCTTGGCCCAGCTTCCCACAGAAATGGCCTCAAATTCCCAATTTTAATCTTTAAGTCTCCTGATTCAATTTTGTTTCTCTGTTTTCCCATCTCATTATTCTTTATCACTTGATCAGCCTTGTTGATCATATCCTAGATTCATTAAAGAGAGAAAAATCTTTTTTATTTTTCTACTGCAAAGTTAATGATTCCAAGCCATTTCACCTCATGCTACAAAAAAAAAAAAAAAAAGAATTCTTTCACTTCCTAAAACACTATTTTCACCATGATTCCCAGGCTTAAGACTTCTTTAGTATTCAGAATACCTTGCTTACCCTTCAATTTCTTCTCTGATGCATTTTATCAGCACATTTCTCTCCCACTAGCCTTTGCACAAAAGTTCCACTCAAAATTAGCTCTTACATGGGTAAGATGGCTTGTGTTTTTTCCTCAAACCATGCAACACATCCACCCGTGAAACCTTGCACAATCATATAACATTTTTAACTTGTTGCAATTCAGCTTTGTGCTTATATGATATTGGGTTAATATAAAGCTACACAGAACACTATAAGCTGTTCTCAACATCTATTTTATCTCGCTTAGTGGCTTAGCAGTTTCTTACAGTTGTTTAAGTTGCCAACACAGCAAATAGATCATGGTGTTGTAGACAGCTAATACAAAAGTGCATTAAGTATCAAATAAAAGGACATACCTTGCCTGCCAGGCGGCTGGAGATGATTCCATTACTAGATATAAGGCAATCAGCAAGAGTAGTTTTTCCTGTTAAAATAACATAATTAAAAACCGTCTTCTTTTTCCTTAAAAGGGGTTGGGGGATGAGTTATACTTACAGATGCACTATCTGGTTATAAAAATTGGTTTAACAAAGATTTTTCATTTACCTACTAGATGACACATACAAAAACATAGAAACATTTTAAGTTTTAGAGATGTTTGGTCAGTATTCAATCTAGAAGGAAGTGTTAGCTCTCTGTACTACAAATAATTTTTCCCCCCTTATGGAGCTCATGAATCTCATCTGCTGTCAGGTACCCTTTTTTTGTTTGTTTGTTTTTTGACGTAGGGTTTCACTCTAGCTCAGGATGACCTGCAATTCACTATGCAGTCTCACAGTGGCCTCAAACTCATGGCAATCCTCCTACCTCTGCCTCCAGAGTGCTGGGATTAAAGGCTTAAAGGCATGAACCACCAGGCCCGACTCAAGGTACCTTTTTTTTTTTTTTTTTTTTGATATTTCAAGGTAGGGTCTCACTCTAGCCCAGGCTGACCTGGAATTCACTATGGAGTCTCAGGGTGGCCTCGAACTCACAGAGATCCTCCTACCTCTGCCTCCTGAGTGCTGGGATGAAAGGCATGTGCCACCATACCCAGCTTGACTCAGGTACCTTTTTTAAGCACAGAAATTTCCTTAAACTAAGGCCAACCTTACAGAGTAATTTTTCTATGAATTAATATAATTTATCCTAAAAGGAATTAATAAGCCCATTACAATTATTCTATCAATCATCCCATATTCCAGAGTAGTGATTCCACTTAAAAACTTATAAAAGCCCTAAAAGCTCAAAATGACAAAAAGACAACAATAAAATTTACCTCAGAAAGGTATACTGGGTAAAACATCAAGAAACTATAGAATGTTATTTTCTGCCATATGCATATGACCTTAGCCAAAGTTTGCTTTCCTGTTCAACTGTTTAAACTCATTTAGGAAAGAAACTAAGCCATTTGTTCGTTTATAACATAGCCTGTGAAGGGCTACATTGCAGCCATCAATACAACCTGGTATCCAAACTTAAACTTAGAATCTACCTATAAGAGAAATTTTTTGGATAATAAATTATACATTAGCCTAGTATCCATATGGCATTATGGGCATATTTAATTTTCACAGTTGGACTGGCTTAACAAAGGCTGGGCTTTTCCTTCAAACCAGCTCTTTCTGTACTGTGTGAACCATACAGAATCTGAGTAATAGTTCAAACCCTGAAGATCTATAATAGCTTGTCTTATAGATATTGTGTATTCCCATATAATTGTAGAACATCACTTTCCTGGCACACAATCAAGTAGAATGCATTATAAGCATGGCAAAAACCACCCTAGAACGTAAGGACCCAGACAACAGGGACTTTGCTTTATACATTTTTTTGCTGATTCCTTAGGACAAGAACAATGTCTGGCATATAGGAGATATTCAATAATTAGTTGCTGAATAAATGAATCATAGGTTTTCTAGGAGAGTACCAATAAAATTATTTGTTACACACACACACACATTACTGAATTTCTAATAATTCTCAAAGGAAAAAAAAAAAAACCACCAAAACTTTCATGTCCTCCAGATGTGTGTAGTCAATCAAAAAAACCCAGGAAGGCTAGCCACTGATTTGTACAACTCAATCTCAGTTGGCTTTACCTAGGAATTGATCCATTATCTTTCAGTTCCTATCCTCACTTCCCCTCAGCTGTCACAGCAATGGCAACAGTCTTTTTTGTGTCTTTTAATCCCTTCCAAGCATTTTTACAAGTTTAATCTAATTCACTATTTGAACACATCACCTTTACTTTTTCCCTAATGGCTCCTTACAACCTAATGAAAATGTTAATGACTATTTTCATGCCAAGGGATTTAATTACTATCCTCTTTTATATAGACTGTATTCAGACGCTCAAAAGGGCACAGTAACTTCAAAAAGAAGCTTGAGAGCTTAGGTTGTTTAACTGCAGAACACGAAGGGGCACACAGCCCTTTATCCTCAAGTCTAGTGGGCATGAAGAGCTCTAGGAGTCAGGACCCGGCCTGCCTCTTCACCCGTCTACTGCTCCCTTCCTGTTCTGTCGATGGCAACTAGGTTTTCCTTTACATGGTCTTCTGATCACTGTGCTGTGTCTCCCAGAAAGAGCTCTGAAAGAGCTCTGACACAGAGAAGAGTAACTGGGTCCTAATAACATCTGTCCCTATCTCACACATCCATGAACTGGGCTTTGGCTACACTTATTTCCTTTGTCCCTCCATGACACATCGCACCTTGCAGTATCAGTCCCCATTGGTCATCTAAAGCCCCTCTTCACAAGTTAACTCTCATGCTAACTGTGCTGTTGCACTTTTCAAAAAGTTTTATTCATTTACTTGATAAGAGTGGTGGAGAGACAGAGAAAGACAGAAAGGGAGACCCAAAGCCTTTAGCCACTGAAAACAAACACCAGACGCATGTGCCACCTCCTGCATCTGGCTTTACATGGGTACTGGGGAATTGAACTCAGGTCCTTAGGCTTTGCAGGCAAGCGCCTTAAACGCCGAGCCATTTCTCCAGCCCATATAACACTTTTTTTTAACCCACCTGTGACTTCCTGATGCTCTAGTTTTCTCAACCCACAGTATGGACTACTACTTCTCATGTGTCTCATATTGCTCTGCTTCACCCCTACAACTTCATCAGAAGGCAGGCAGGAGGCCCCACTCACAAATGTCTATTTCCTAATTAACCTTACAAAACACCATGAACTTAGCAGATGCTCAGCAACTATCTGATGAATTCAATAGGATCATATGGCAGAATATAATGTCATTTCAATTTTCACATTTTAACAAAAGTTCAAGTTCCAGTTTAAAAACAATGTGACTTACCATGAAGAATGCTGATCACTAGACTAGTTAACCCCCTTTATCTCAAATACTTTATAGCATGCTTGACATCACAAAAAAAAAAACACTTAGCAAGCATCACTCTACATTGTCCAGAGCTTCACTCTAATTAAACACGCACATACACACCTCCTTTGCTAAAGAAAACCATTTATAAAGAGATTCTTACCATGATCAACGTGAGCCAAAATACAGATATTCCTGATGTTGGCAGTGTGTTTTTGGAGTTGAATCATCTTATCCACACTATTTAGCACCATGGTTACTTATTTCCTGTGAATATCAATTGGACATGTATTACTAACTACACAAGCGCCTAAAAAAAAAATCAGGGCTAAACCACCACACCAAATTTAGATTTAGATGCTGGAGGGTGCCGACTAGTCTCCTCAAATCCCTTAAAAAGGAGAAGTCATGGAACCTTTAGGAGCTCAGATCCAAGTCCAGTTGGAAAGTCATCTTATCTGTTCTCGGAAGGTACTTAGGGGAGTTTGCATGTGCTTCCGGTCCTGCCGGTGAGATGAATCACCAGCTCACTCAGAGGACTGGGCGTAACGACAACACCCTGCCGAGGTATGTCTATCACAACTCCCGGACAAGGACCACCACAGGAAGGGCGCAGACCTCTCTCTTCCCCCTCCACGGCCCTTCTGCAAAGCCCTCGTTCCGTGGAAGACTTCGCTCGCCGTCAGCCCAAGCGAAGACCTGGGTGACTGGCAGCGCTCGAGGAAGTTTCGGGTCACGTGCTTAGGAGCCAAACAGGTGCACTCGCACCTCTCCCATTCCTCTCCGCCCCGGGAGGGGAACCCCTCGCCCTGCACGCCCTTCCTCTCGGCGGGGAACCGCGGGCTGGGTTCTCGCTGAGGGTCCCGGTTCCGAACAAGAACCGGCCGACCCGGGCTCCACTCTCCCCTAGCTCAGTCCCCACGATGTCCTCCCCTTCTCTCCCCCCTCCCCCGACACACATCTGCTCCCGCGACCACCGCGGGCCTCACTCACCGACTCCCAGCACCAGCCGCGTCTGAAGCGCCGGGACAACAGCGGACCGGAACTCGCGCGCGCGCGCGGGGGGCGGGGCGGGCGGCCGCGTGACCTCTGACCCGCGCGCGTCCTGGACGCCGCCGGAAGCCGCTGCGCGTCCGTCCATCGCCCCCCTCCCCGCCCGCCCGGCCGCTCGGCTCTGATTGGGTCCCGCGGTCGCCTTGACAACAGCAGACGCCTGAGGCGAACGCCGGAGGAATTTCTGCGAGCCGAGAGCATGAGGAGCTGGTGCCTGTGTCAGATCTGCACCTGCGGGTAAGAAACGGCCGGCAGGGACCGCCGTGGACAGAGCTGAGCCCCGGTCCCCCCCCCCCCCACACACACAGGGATGTCCCCATCATCATCCCGCCACCAGTGTCCCTCTTTCTACTCGCTGACTCCTGGGGTAAAAACTTGTCTTCGTGGTCGACCCCGAGGCTTCCTAAAATACAAGCCGGCCATGGTGGTGGTGGCGCGAGCCTTTAATCCCAGCACTTGGGAGGCTGAGGTAAGAGGATCCCCGTGAGTTCGAGGCCAGCCTGGGCTAGAGTGAAACCCTACCTCGAAAAAATAAAAATAATAATAATGTCTGGGCCAGGTAAGTAGTCTATATAGCTGGTAAGTGGTGGAATCTGCTACTACCTGGAGAGCTCATGCCCTCTCCCCCAATATTTTATTTACAAGAACGGTATGCGGGGTCTTCATTTTGCAACCCGTGTTAAACTTTCTTTCATTTCCAGCTTTCCGTTCCGCCCACGCAGACCTGATATTTTCATTCCCATCCATGCAAAGCTCCATTGGAATCTGTCTGACGGAAAAGGCAGTTTGTCCCCACTCTAAAACTCGGAACTGGTCTTTAAGTCCTTCCTAACAACCTTCCAACACTTGTCAACACAGTCTTCTCCTTCCACAGCGTCGCTGTTTACTCAGGGATTAGATCATCATTTGCTAAATAAGAATAAATAATATCAACCCTTCGGTATTTGTAAACCTTCTCAGTACATGTTGATGGAAAACATTTTGACTGCTACTTTCATAGTAATCATTGTTTGCCTATAGATATGAAAGATAACTTTTTATTGATTACATATATATGTGTGTGTGTGTGTGTGTGTGTGTGTGTGTGTGTATACCCACACACATACATACATACATATATATGTCCGTGATGTATTTTGGTCATAGTCTATTCCCATAACTCTTTCTTTATTTTATTTTATTTTATTTTTTATTTGAGAGTGACAGACACAGAGAGAAAGACAGATAGAGGGGGAGAGAGAGAGAGAATGGGCGCGCCAGGGCTTCCAGCCTCTGCAAACGAACTCCAGATGCGTGCGCCCCCTTGTGCATCTGGCTAACGTGGGACCTGGGGAACCGAGCCTCGAACCGGGTCCTTAGGCTTCACAGGCAAGCGCTTAACTGCTAAGCCATCTCTCCAGCCCCCCATAACTCTCTCTTATCCCTCCAATCCCTTCCAGTGGACTCCTTCCCTCAACCAGTACCTCTGCTATTTTAATGTCTTATATCTCTGTCTGATGTTCATCATCTCCCTTCCCCTTCTCTCTCTGCATTCCTTAATCATCCATGAGGTCACATCCAGAATATGTTCCAAACCACGCAAGTTTGATAGAGATGTCTCATTTAAAGCTCAGTATTTAACTCACTTCATCTAAGCACTTTGAGAAGTCTCCCCATTTGTCTCACTGCCATCAGAAACCTCTGATCAAAAGTGACAGCAGCATTATGATGTAAGCATAAACAAGTATTTAGATAGCATTCTGATGGGTACAGCATATTAATTTAGCAAAACAACAGTAGTGACTTCTACCTTGCACCTATGACCTTTCAAACCATACCCTTTTGGATAGGTTTTCAGTACCAAGCATGAATTCTCTCCTGTGGAGTGAACCTCAAATCGACTCACAGAGCAGTTGGTTACCCCATAACAGTCTTGCCATGAATGCAGTAGTACACTCATCTTTCCTGGCTTGCTGGTTGTATGGTTTTCAGTGTCCCCTGCTGGTTAAGACTGTTGATGGATCTCCACCCCCCACCCCAGCAACCTGCATAGTACTTTCCAGCACTCTGGTAGCTAGCCAGCATGGAGGAGGCATCTAGCACAATACCAGCTTGATTTCACAGTGTCTAGGAACCAACAACATATGTAATGTCTTCAGCAATAGGGTCTTAACTGTCTAGATCTCATGGGGACCAAGAGCACTAACAATGGTCTGTGGGTCTATCCCTGACCAGTAGCTCACTGGTTGGCTTCTCTAAGGACCTTGAATTTTATTTTTATTTTTTATTTATTTACTTTTTTGATGAGAGAGAAAGAGAATTGGCATCCAAGGGCCTCCAATCACTGCAGTCAAAATCGAGATGCATGTCCACCTTGTACACATGTGTGACCATGCTTGCATCACCTTGTGCATCTTGCTTATGTTGGACCTAGACAGTCAAATATGGGTCCTTAGACTTCACAGGAAAGCACCTTAACCACTAAGCCATCTCTCCAGTCCTTAAATTTTATTTTTAATTATGTAACAAAGAAGTGGGTCTCCATATACCTTATTCATATCGTCTTTAGTTCTGTAAGCCTCCTCACTTCCTCACCCATCCACCTCCCTTGACCCCCTTAGATCTTTCCACCCCAGTATTCTGTTCCTGTGCTTATATATCTGCTATCCTCTCCCCTTCAATACTCCTCTATACTCTCCCTTCATAGTCCTTTTCTAGCTTCCTGTTCTCTAATACAGACTCTTACTCCAAAAGGTAACTTTTTTGCAAAGTCTGATATACAAGAAAAAATGTAATTGTTTTCTAATCTAAGTTTATATCCAAACTAAGTCCCTTTCCCATCCAGCTGCTAAGAATTTAAATCTTCATTTTGTTGAGGGTTCCCCTACCCTCAAATATATTTATTCAAAGAGTTGAGACACTGCCATGTAAGAGAGGATCCTTTTCTAAGCTTTGGACATTACTAATGATTTCCACTGAAATGTCCCTTGCTGAAGCTAGCATACTTCCTTCAGAAGTGGTTCTTCTGCTACCTTCATTCTTGCCATTGAGGTACATGAATATTTGGCAAAGTAAGAAGTTCTATAATAGGGTTCCACTCAGCCAACTTTTTTGAAATCTGATGAGTATGTGGAACACTGTCTCAGAACTCCTTCCCCCTCATTTTTTGTCTCATTTTTGAGAAGGGGGAGGAAAGATCTTTACTTATTTCTTCTACGTTTTTTCCCATGACCATCTGTGTGAGATACATTTACAAATGAAGGGAAGACTTACTTTGGCTCACTATTTCAGAAAATACAGCCAAACATGACAGGGAAGACATGGTTCTTGGCCCTAGAACATGAGTCAGGGCTATTCACATCCTAGTAGACTAAGAAATGGAAATCCCTTGGAATCAAGGGACAGGATTTGACCTTTGAAGGCATTCCTCCAGTGACCTACTTGTTCTGCAGCTAGGCACCACCTCGCAGAAGTATCACAGCCTCCCATAACAGTACAACCAGCTGGAGAACAAGGCTACAAGCATGAGACTGTGGAGAACATACCAGATTTAAGCATTTACATCCTTCTTTCCCTCTTAGGACACTAAAAGACAATTGTCTTTGCTGTATTAGGGAAAATAGATTTATTTTCTTTCATTAGTTGCCTTTTCAAAAAGAAAGGAAAATTTAACAAAGCTAATAGATACAGTCTCCAGCAAAGTAAAAATAAGAAATAAGAAAATTTTCTTCCAAGGAATGGAACTGTTAGAACGGTAGTCTTTTGCTTTCTTTTACAACTTATCACACTGTATGGTAGGTTACAATGCATTTGTCTCATAACAATAAAACAAAAATAAAAATAAACAACTTCCAAAGCATTATAAGTGTATGTCATTGTATCAGAACCTCAAGATGTGTTGTAGTTACCTTTCGTTGCTACGACAGACACCCAACCAGAAGCAACTTATAGGGAAAGGGGGTTTATTTTGGCTTATAGTCTCAAAGAGAAGATTCAAGATGGCAAAGAAAAGATGAGCATAAGCAGAGGATGAACATCGCCTCTGCAACAGCAGGTGGAAAACAGCAACAGGAGAGTGAGCCCAACTAACCCTGGCAAACTAGGGTCTAAGAAACATCAAGGTCTGCCCCCAGTGACACACCTGCTACAACAGGGCTCTACCGTCCATATTGCTACCAGCTTGGATTAAAGCATTAAGAACACATGAATTTATAGGGGACATCTGATTCTAATTGCCACATTCTGCCCCTGGCTCCCATAAACTGATGGCCATCTATAACGTAAAATGTAATGCATTAATTCCAACTTTAAAAGGACCCATAATTTGTTCTATCTCAACACTGTCCAAGCATCACCACAGTCTCTTTAACTGTGAACTGTAAAACAAAAGTGACACAGAACAAAAATTCATGGTGTAAAAGATGGCATTGCAAGGAAAGATTTAACCAACCAAAATGCAAAATCCAAAACAAACTAGGCAAACATCAATTCCTACAGTTCTGAGTCCAATATTTGTAACCAGTGACAAATTGGGGTTCCAATTCCAACCTACTGCTGGGTTTCTCACTGCCTGGGAAATAATCCTAAGTAGCACCTCCCCTAGCAGCCATCCCACATACTAATATCTTCCAAGAGAACTCCACTGTTACATTTCACCCTTATAGCTCCATAAGGCTGCCACCATTGGTCTCCAACAAGCCTGTCTCACATTGCCCAGTGGCCATTTGCAAAAAACAAACAAAATTGAAAAGCCAATGTCCTTTTCTGTATTTGTTAGACTCCCATAGGTATATATATATAGGTGGGCTATCAAATTTGTTAATCCAGGGGAGAATAAGTTCCCAAGACATGGGAAGAATGCAGTAAACCTCTTGCACAAACTGCTTCTAGCCCAGCCTGGACAGAGCTCTTTTTTTCCCCCCTCACAAGCCAAGCCTCACAGTCCACAGTTCTTTCTATGACTAGGTATTTAAACTTTGACCAGAATGGTCTATCAGGGTCTGTTTAGAGTACTGCAAGGCATCTCTTAGCCAAAGTTTCCAAATCCGTCTACATTTCTTCCATAAATTAGTTCCAAGAGGCCAAAAACCAGCAAGTGTTTTTAGCAACAATGATCCCACTCCTCTGATACCAATTTTCTGTTGTAATTATCTTCTTATTGCTGGCACAGAGCACCCAATAAAAAGCAGCTGATAGAAGGAAATATTTATTTTGCCTTACAGTTAGTCTTAAGGGGCAGCTTAATGATGGAAGGAAAAGATGGTAGAGCAGAGGCTGGAAATCACCTCCTGGCCAACATCAGGTAGACAACAGCAGTAGGCGAGTGAGCCCAACTAACTGTAGCAAACTGGGGACTAATAAACCTCAAGGTCCACCCTTGGTGACATACCCCTCCAGCAAGTCTCCACCTCCATATTGCTACCAGCTGGGGTTCAAGCATTCAGAACACATGAGTTTATGACAGACATCTGATTCAAACCATCACAGCATGTATGATCTGTGAAGCCTCCTGATTTTTCCAGAGTTCCAGACCCTGCATGGAACTAAATTGTTTCAGCGCTTTCCAACAGCCTCATTTTTAGCTGATAGTCCTGAGTCTTATGACTTCTGACTTCAGAGTTTCCAATATTTCTTGATATCTTCTACTCTTCCACATGACAGTTCTTCATGCTGTTCAGCAACCACCAAACACCATACTTGTTTTCTTCCTTGGTGTTTATATCAGCTTTCCCATTGCTGGGACAAAATACCCAACCAGAAGCAGGTTTAAGGAAGGAAAGGGTTTATTTTTGGCTCACAGTTTGGAGGAGAAGTCTATGGTGAGAAAGCATGAAAGGAGCTGGTCATATTCAATCCATCATTGAAGAAGCATAGCAGAGCAATGAATGAATACTGCCTAGCTAGGTTCTCCTTTTTACTCAGTCTAGGAGCCCAGCCTATGAGATTGTACCACCCACTGTTAAAAAAAAATATCCCCAACAGGCATTCCAGGATGTTTTCCCATGTTGATTCTAAATCCTCTAAATTGAAAAGCAGAGACTAACCATCACAAAGGTCATTGGGTTTATGTATGTTAATTGGCTGTGTTGCATCTGCAGAACATAAGCATTTTCTCAAGGTCCAGCTATATATAGGGTTGTATTACTAACATTCCTCATGGCTTGCAGTCCCCACATAATAACAGACCTAAGAAACTGACCTTAAATTTCAGAATATTGATGTGTTTATTTGTTTTAAGGGTTTTAATCCCTGATTATACACCTGAAAACATCTATAATATCATGAAAATCCTCAGTCCTTTCTTGCATAGATAAATATTCTTTAAGACTTGTACATACCCCATGTTTTAGTTTTGAAAAATGAAGACAGGGCTGGAGAGATAGCTTAGTGATTAAGGCACTTGCCTGCAAAGGACCCAGTTTCATCTGGGCATGGTGGCACATGCCTTAATCTCAGCAATTGGGAGACAGAGGTAGGAGGATTGCTATGAGTTTGAGGCTACCCTAAGACTACATAGTGAATTCCAGGTCAGCCCAAGTTTGAGTGAGACCCTGCCTCAAAAAGCCAAAAAAAAAAAAAAAAAAGAACCCAGGTTCGATTCCCCAGGACCCATGTAAGCCAGATGCATAAAGTGGTACAAGCATCTGGAGTTCATTTGCAGCACCTAAAGGCTCTGGCATGCTTATTCTCTCTCTATCTCTCTCAAATAAATAAATAAAAATAAATTAAAAATGAGGACATACTATGCTACAACCCACTTTTTAAGCTGTTTTCAATCTTACCGTCTTTTAATGACTATACCTAAAGGTCAACCTCATTATCTTTAACAACTTCCAAGTATTTACTTACATGATATCCAGTCATGTCTCAATTAAAACGAAGATGATGACTTGAGAAAAGAAATCATTGTTAGGAAATTTAATCATTGTATGAACATCATAAACTTCCATAAACTAAGCTGGCTATGATGTTACTAGTAATATAAACTTAAGGAATAATCATTGTATATGTGATTTTTTAATTGATTAAAATGCCATATACTGATCAAGATACTTAGTTGCAGTATAATCTGTTCTGGTTAGTTTAGAATATATGTATATATATTTTATATATATATTCTATATGTATATATTCTCTCTATATATATGTGTGTATACACACACACACATATATATATATATTCTATTACATATATTATATAACAGTAACAAGTGAGACCTAACCAATGCGTAAAACCTTTGTGTAAGACAACTAAGAAGTTCACTTGTTAGCATTTCATCTAGGTTAGCTGAGAAATTAGCTGAAAAGTTATGTTCAGAAGACACTAAGTTGTTTTGAGCAAAACTAGTTTTATGATGTAAGAATGTACTATATTATTTTTATAAGCATCATTGTAGAGGAAACAGATTTTTCAATTAAAACTGCTTTAAAGTTTGTAAGTTCTAAGTACATTGGAGAGCTCTGGTTAAAATTCACACACCACACAAAATGTTTCTTAAGGCAAAATGTTTGTTTGTTTATACAGGCGACATCATTGTCCACATGGAACCACAAGGATTTATGAGAATTCAGGAGTGTTTTACCCCACAACTGAATATATGGAAAAATATCCAAAGTATGGCAGTGTACTTCCACCTCAGAGTCTTAAACCCAAGCAAGAATTTCAAGCGTGCCGTGGTAAAATGGAAGGAATAAGTACATTTAAGTAAATATCAAGCAACTTTTTGCTTATTTTTCAACCAACTCTCTAGTCTTAAGAAAGTTTTCTTATTATTTCAGTTTAACTAGCTGCTTGATTTAAGTTGAACTAAACCAAGAAACAAGAAAAGCAGGGAGCTAAAAACTAAGGTCCTTTGGAAAAAAAAATACAGAAATAAGGGCTGGAGAGATGGCTTAGCTTTTAAGGTGCTTGCTTGCAAAGCCTAAGGACCCCATGTTCCATTCTCTGGATCTCACATAAGCTAGATGCACAAAGGTGAGCAAGCGCAAGGTCACACATACCCACTAGGTGACACAAGTGTCTGGAGTTTGATTACAGTGGCTGAGGCCCTGGTGCGCTCTCTCTCAATCTCTCTCTCTATCTCTATCTCTCTACCTTCCTCTCTCTTTCTCTGTCTCTAAAAAAATAAAAAATGGGGCTGGAGAGATGGCTTAGCGGTTAAGCACTTGCCTGTGAAGCCTAAGGACCCAGGTTCGAGGCTCGATTCTCCAGGACCCACGTTAGCCAGATGCACAAGGGGGCACACACGTCTGGAGTTTGTTTGCAGTGGCTGGAAGCCCTGGCGTGCCCATTCTCTCTATCTATTTATCTGCCTCTTTCACACTCTGTCACTCTCAAGTAAATAAATAAAAATGAACAACAACTTTTAAAAAATGGGAAGAAAAGGTTCTATTTATTTTTTAACCACCTGAAATATCTCAAATTTATATCCTTTCTACTTCACTACCACCTGGAGGAATGCCTCAGCTTCCCAGTTATGTGTTTCTGATCTAGTTTTTGCATCTCTGTTTGGCTTCCAATACTTATTTCCTTTAAAGTATGTCGTTTGTTTGTTTGTTTGTTTTATAAGGCAGGGTTACATATATCCCAGGCTGGTCTCAAACACACTGTATATCCCAGGATACCTTGAACTTGTAATCCTCCTACATCCATCACCCTTGCAGGTGCTAACATAACATTCATGTACCACCATGCCTGGTTTATGCTGTTCTGGGAATCTGTGCATGCTAGGCAAACACTTTGCCACCTGATCTATACCTCCTGCCCAGGAATTGTACTTTCTATTGCCTAACTAATCAGATAATCTGAGCCTGCTAAGCTTTATCTCTGCCCTTCTCTCCCTGATTTCTTTGCTTCCTGATAGCGTTTTAGCCTGTTCTCCCATAGCAAGTATTTGAGAGGAGCAAAGACAACTCAGATGTCTTAAAGAAGAAAGGTATGTGTCTTTTACTATAATACACCCATTAAATAAATACATGTTAAGCATCAGGTCCTTTGCTAGGTACCTAGGATACAGTGTGAGCAAAAAGGCATCTTTGTTCTTAATGGTCTAGTGGAGATGGCAATCCAACACATCATTTAAAATAAGTATGAGTTATAGCCATGGCTAAATTATGTGACAACAATCTTAACATCTAAAATTGGGGCTTAACTTTATCAAGGAAATGAGAAATATGTTCTAAAACTCAAAAGAATGATAAGTAGTTAGCTGGATTAAGAGGAGAAGGAAGTATTTTACAGGCAGAGAGTAGAATATAGAAGGAAGAAACAGAATCAGAAATTCTCAGACTCTGAGCTAGAAGCATAGAGTATGAGGAAGTACAGTATATGAGGCTAATGAAGGTAGAAGAATCTTTTGGCCATGTTTAGTTCTGTCAAGGTCCTTAGAGCAATAAAAAGGCCCTCAAGTTTTCCTTTCTGCTTATTGTTGATGCATGTGACATGGAGAGAAACAAGAAAATGGCTCAGAAAATGGGAGTAAGCATACATTGGTCAGAGTTATATGTGAAAGAATTATCTGTGGAGCAAAAATTGAGGAAACACTCAATTGGATCTAGGTAAATGAGTTCAGGAACTAATAAAAGCAATTTGAATGAGCTGTTATGAAAGCTTTGAATATTAGGTGGTGATGGTGTTGGAGAAAGGTGGTTAGATTTGAAAGATACCCTATTAATTACAAAGTACCTGAAAAAAAAAAAAGAAATTTAAAGGAAGAAATGTTTAGTTTGGCTTACAGTAACAGTACCTGTCAATCTATCATGGTGGGAAATATATGCCAGCAAGAGCTTGCAGTAGCAGCTTTCACATGGTGCCAACCAGGAAACAGAAAGAGCTCCAGCTCAAACCTGAGCAGCCTGTAACTCTCAAGGCCTGCCCTCCAGCAGCCCATTTCCTCTATCCAGGCTCCATTTCCTAAATGTTCCATAACTCTGTCAGCAATGCAACCAGCTGAGAGACCAGGTATTCAAACACATTAACATGTGGGAGACACTCCCCTTTCAAACCTGGACATATTTAGGTGGCAAAATTGACAAAAGTTGATGACACCTTTGGATAAAAGACGGAGGTGAGATATAAAGGGTGAGACCTAGGTTTCTTACTGTGAGTTGAAGAGTTGGATGTACTATTCATTAATATAAGGAACAATTAGAAAGACTATAATTATTGTGGGAAAATAGTGAGTTTGGTTTGGAGCATATTGCGTTTTGAGATGCCATGGAGTAAGGCTGTCTAGATATGGGTATGGATCCCAGAAAAGAGATCTAAGCTCAAGTGAACATTTAAGAGTCTTGTCTATATAGCTAACAAGTGAAGCTGTGAGAGTTAGAAAAGTTGTTCTCAAGAATGAAATGGGACAAGAAGAGAGAGAAGTTCAAGACTAGAGGACCTCCAGCATTTATCTAATGGTTTAATAGAAGTGGTTAAAGCTGTATAGGCAACTGAGAAAAGATAATGAGGAAGGCTGAAAGGGGAAACTTCTCTGGAAATGGAGTACGTGGGCAATAACGTCAGCTGCCATTGGAGAGGTCAAGTAAGATAGGGACTGAAAATGTCTGATGGACATAATTACATGGAAGTCATTGTGAACCTTAGAGCTGTAAGAAGGAAGTGGTAGCACTGGAAATCAGACTGAAGTGGATTGAAGAGGTTGCTGAAAGGGCTAAGGAAGTGGAGTCAACCAGTCTTAAGCTATATCGTACATGAGAGAAGGGATTTAGTGAGATTTTGCTTTGTTTTTGAAGCTTATGAACATATGAAACAAATAGAATTTACACAGGTTTAATCAGAGTAATATGGTCAGCACAATCCAGAAGAAAAAAGTAATCTATGAGAGATTTTAAACAAAGAATATTAATTGCTAACATATTGTCCTTCCCATAATCCAAGTACTCTTTTAAGCATATATATGTCCTTAAAATAACCTTTATGAGGTGGATAATATTATAGTCCCACATCATAAGAAAAATAGGGCATATATGGGCCATGCAGATATTTAATGACAAAGCCAAGATTTGGGTGCAGGCAGTCTGGTTACCCAGAATCTCTAGTTTTGTCCATTCTGTCTCACTATCTCAGTATCTGCAGTGCCACCTTGGTAACATGATGTTATATAATGCCCAAGGTAGCTAGGCTGCCATTTAATTCACATTCATGGCAAGTGCTTCTGAAAGATCCAAATATGAGTAGGATTCATATCCATCCTGTGAGCCAGAGTTAGCAATCATTTTAACAATGAGCAGGAAGATAGCAAGACTTCTATAAGGAGTGTGCCTAAACACAGCCCGTGTAGAATAGATGTGGATTTTGATAAAGTGGGAATGGGGAATATTTCTTTAAAAATGTGACCATTTATCAAATCTTTTACTGACATCTTCCACGTTAGTCAACAAATAATTAATTACTTGTATATTTTGTTCACTTAAGATCAAATTAATATTTTGTAGGTATAATAAAACAGATTTTCAGTACTGAAATAACTGAAATAAAAGAACTTGTGAGACAGTGTTTCACATATATTTCAGATCAGATTACCGTCCCTATGAAATAGTCAAACAGCCTCGCCACATACCAGAAGAATATAAGCCTAAACAGGGGAAGATTGATCTTGGTACTACCTACAAACAAGATTTTAATTCTTATAAAATGCAGCCGGTGGCAATAGTTCGGCCTGTGGAAAGACGACAAGTTAAAAAAGAAAAGTTGGACACTGTCCCTACTTACAAAGGTAACATGTTATTGAGAAAATGAAGGATCAAGAAACTTCTAGCTTTGACATCAAAATTAAACTAATTTTAGTGTATTGCCATACTTAGCCTCCATGGTTTAAGAAAGAACTTTCTTCTTTTGGGTCAAAACAGTGTTGCATAGCATAAATAAATAAATAAATAACTCCTGATGGAGAGGTTAAATGAGTTGTAACTCAATGTACATTAAAAGCAAAGGATACCAATGGACGAGATTGAGTTAAAATCCTATCCCTATTGAGAATGGTGAGGTCTTTGAAAAGGTCAAATGAATACCAATTTTCTTCTCCGTTCAAGTTTAAAACCAGCCTGTAAAGCAAAAGAATTAGTAGATGGAGAACCAAAATGTTAGGGTTGAGGATAAAGCTTTCATGGGTAACAAATTATTCCTGATACTGGCCCTCAGAATAAAACAAGCTTATCCCTCCCTGTGGGAAAATGATGGATGGTAAGACTTCCACTGTAGAGGAAGGGTTAGAATACTAATTCCACCAGTATGTATACTGTATTATACTTGGAAGGATAAAATCTGGGCAGTATATGACTAGTTCCTTCCCAAAGTCCTGTGTGATCTTAAAATACTCTATTACTTTTGGAGATGAGCTCTTTATTTAAAATTAGGTCATATTGATGTTTGCTATCCTATACTTTCTTTTATAAGTAATATAATTACATATGTAGGCTTAACATTCTTTCTAGTAGTCGTAAGAAATAGCTGAATGGGTACTGTTTAATATAAAATCTCTTTGTAAGGCTGATACTATCTAAAACCAAAGCAATGATTTTTATTTTATTTTATTTTAATTTCAATTAGGTAATAGCTAAGTACATACTTTTTCTTCAAGTTTCATATTTACCAGTTTAATAGGTAAGTAAAGTACATGGTACTAACATACTGTAATTTATAAGCTACTTATTAGAGAAGTCAGGAAACATGTTCTTTCTGGTTTTAAGACTGAGTACATAAGATGCTATAAAAGGAATAAATTGAGAAGACTGAATATGGTGAACAAGTATAATCAAATAGCATGCAGAAATTAATGAAACACAGATTTACTGATACAAAATTTGACATAAAAGATAATGAGGAACTTGGGAAATGGCTAAGTGATTAAAAGCACTTCCTGCACAAGCCTGATGACCAGATTTGGATCCCCAGAACCCACATAAAGCTAGACATAAGTAGCACATGTGTTCTGTAATCCCAATGTAACTGTGGCAATGAAGAGGAGTCAGAAGAGTTCCAAAGCTTAGGAGCCAGTTAGTCTGGCATTCACAGTGGCAAAAACAAGAGAGACTTCCTACTTCATACACGGTAGAAGATAAGGACTGACTCTCCAAGGTTATCCTCCAACTTCCACATGGCTGGCCGTAGCACACACACGCACATACACATGTACATGTATACAGAAGATAATCAGGGAAAAATATTTTACTTCATCTTTTATACAACCATTGCAAGATTTTCTTTTTTTTCTTTTTCTTTTTCTTTTTCTTTTTCTTTTTCTTTTTTTTTTTTGAGAGCGACAGACACAGAGAGAAAGACAGAGGGAGAGAGAGAGAATGGGTGCGCCAGGGCTTCCAGCCTCTGCAAACGAACTCCAGACGGCCCCCTTGTGCATCTGGCTAACGTGGGACCTGGGGAACCGAGCCTCGAACCGGGGTCCTTAGGCTTCACAGGCAAGCACTTAACCGCTAAGCCATCTCTCCAGCCCAAGATTTTCTTTTTTCTTTATAAGATCTATAAACACTAACAGCAATACTAACATCATCTGATGCTGTCAACCTACATGCAGCACACATACATATATTCCCAGGCTTTCAGGCATCATTCTGTATAATGCTATTGCTTTCTGATACTACTTTTAGTTTTTTTCTATAAGATCTAAGAGTTTGTAGGTAAAGGGAAGACAAAAAAAGACATCAGCAAAGTGAGAAAAACCCTGCAAAATAGTAAGCAGTTTAACATTCACATTCTGGAAATTAGGACTTACAAAACATAAATGTGCCTGTATCCAGTAGCCTCAGCTTAGAAGTTATCTTGATATATAAAATGTACATGTCAAAATAGCTCACGGTGTTATTCGGAATTATTCTGCCCTGTTCTCATATAGAGAATACATAGATCTAGATTGGAGAATGGTTGCTGACATTTAGAAATTTTATAATTTTACCAAGAAAGTAAAAGATCAATATACTGAAAACTTTAAAATATCAATGTAAGAAATTAAAGAAGACACAAATAAATGAAAAGCTGCTTTATGTTCATAGACTAGAAGAATTAATATCATTAAAATGTCCATAGTGTAACAAAAGCAATTTACAGATTGGATACAATCCATATCAAATTCCAGTAGCATTATTTTTAACAAAAATAGAGAAAATAATGCTAAAATTCTATAGAACCACAAAAGACTCTTATTAGCCAAAGAAATCTTGGGAAGGAACAATATTGGAAACATTACACTGTTTGATTTCAAAATAGTGTTGTACTGGCAAAAGGATGGGCACATAGACCCATGAAACAATCAAAAGTACAAAAATATATTCAAGCCTATGCAGGCAACTAATATAAGGACCTAACAGATACACAATGGAAAAAGAATGTAGAGTCTTCAATAAATGGTGTTGGAAAAACTGGATATCCACATACAGTATGAAATTGTATCTTCATACCACACACAAAAAGTAACTGAACATAAAGACTTAAATATAAGACCGGATATTTCAAGTATAAGAGTATGTAATGCCAATAAGGAAAAATTAACCTTGGATATGACTTATTTAGACAGAATGGCAAAAGCACAGGCCACAAAGCAAAAACAGATAAATGGGATTATAACCAATAAAAGGCTTCTATATAGCAAGAAATGAAAGGGTACCTATACATTGAGAGAAAATGTTTGCAAACCGTGTATTAGATAAGGAGTTAAGTAAAAAATGTATAAGAAACCAATACAATTTAATAGCCAAGAAAACTTAAGAATTGCCAGTGGATCTGAATAAACATTCTTTCAAAGAAGACATAGATGGACAAGTATATGAAAAGGTACACAAAATCACCAAGATCAGGGAAAAAGCAAATTGAAAAATAAGGCTGGAGAGGTGGTTTAGTGGTTAAGGCACATGCCTGCAAAGCCTAAGGACCCAGGTTCAGTTCTTGAGGTCCCACATCAGCCAGATGCACATGGTGGCAAATGCATCTGGAGTTCGTTTGCAGTGGCTAGAATCCCTGGTGCACCCATTCTCTCTCTCTCACTCAAATAAATAAATATAAAACCTCTTAAAAATTATCACTTTTTTTTTTTTTTTTTGGTTTTTCGAGGTAGGGTCTCACTCTGGCTCAGGCTGACCTGGAATTCACTGTGTAGTCTCAGGGTGGCCTTGAACTCTCAGCGATCCTCCTACCTCTGCCTCCCAAGTGCTGGGATTAAAGGCGTGCGCCACCATGCCCGGCTAAGTTATCACTTCTTTATGATCATCAATTAAAAAAAGATAATACTTGGGTTGGAGAGATAGCTTAGCAGTTAAGGTGCTTGCCTGCAAAACCTAAGGACCCATGTTTGACTCTCTCTAGATCCTACATGAGCCAGATGCACAAAGGTGAGGCAAGCACAAGGTCACACATGCCCACTAGATGGTGCAAGTATCTGGAATGCCATCGCAGTAGCAGAGGCCCTGGTGTGACAGTTCTCTCTCTGTCTCTCCCTCTCTCCTCTCTAAAAATAAAAACTAAAAAAAAAAATTTTTTTTTAAAGATAATACTTGTTGGGAAAGAGGAACCTTTGTATTCCTACTGATTGGAATGTTAACTTCCTCAAGAAGATGAAAATAGAATTAATGTATAATCCAACAGTATCTCTTCAGGATGTGTACTTAAATATTACCACAGGGGAGTATCCCCATAATTACTGCAGCCTTATTCACATTAACCATAATATGGACACAATCTAAATGTCCAAGAATGTGTGAATGGATTAAGAAATATAAAATAGCTTATATAATGAGTTGAAATCTGGAAGGATCCCATATGCACAGCTGGTTTCATTGTAGGATATACACTGGTGTTAAAGGGACATGAGCAAGAAGCTGACCCCCCCCCAAAAAAAAATCCTTATTTGCAGTAAATACTTAGGATATAAAGCTCCACTCGAATAAAGGATTTACCATAAACACACTCCAGGCCTTGTCCTTGAGACTTAGAACATAGAGTAAGATGATGTCTAAGTAAAGGTGCCATTGAATGCTGATCTAGCTTGATTCCTAATTGGATTTAGGTGAACTATTCTACATCCTATCTGCCTAATATAGGAAAGAAAAAACATCCCTTGTTAAAAACTGATTTTAGTTTCTGTGATTTTAAAAAATTTATTTATTTGACAGAGAAAGAGAGAGAGAGAAAGAATGGGTGTGCCAGGGCCTCTAGCCACTGCAAACGAACTCTAGACATGTGCACCCTCTTGTGCATCTGACTAACGTGGGTCCTGGGAAATTGAACCTGGGTCCTTTGGCTTTGCAGACAAACGCCTTAACCACTAAGCCATTCCTTCAACCAGTTTCTGTGATTTTTGGATACACAACATCTGGCATATATGTAAAAATGAAACCCATAAAAAAATATGAAATATATTAAAAGTAGAGGTCCAAAAAGTCCTAAAATTTGTGATAAAATCACTGCAAAGATTCAAGGAGGTCAACAAAGCCAAAAAAAAAAAATATTATCATAGTGGAAACTACCCTAGAATCTGTCATTAAAATTCTGAAGACAGGCCAGACATGGTGGTACTTAACTTTAATCCCAGCACTCAGAGGGCAGAGATGGGAGGATTACCATGAATTCAAGGTAACCCTGAAAATATAGTGAAACTCCAGGTTAGCCTGAGGTACAGCAAGGTCCTACCTTGAAAAACAAACAAACAAACAATAAAAGCTGAAGACAGATGATGAAAAAGTAGGTTTTCTATGAAAAGAAAATTTATTATCTGACAGCAGAATTTACATTGGAAACAACGGAAGCCCAGAGACAATGGAATGACATCTTTTAAAATACAAGGAAAAAACCACAATTCTAAATGCAATTCTGGAATTTTATATCTAATTAAAATAATATTCAGGCTGTAGATCTGGCCTACAAAGCCTGAGGACTCAGGTTCAGTTCAGTATCCATGTAAAGCCAGATGCACAAAGTGGTGCATGCATTTGGAGTTTGATTGCAGTGACAGGAGGCCATGATATGCCCTTTCTCTGTGTGTGTCTATTTGTCTTCCTTTTCTTGAAAATAAATTTTAAAAAGTTAAAAATATGCTTCAAAAAATAAAATACAGATATTCTTTCAAATCTGAGAGAATCTAGTAGCAGAAGAGCAGTATTTCAAGGTATTAAAATAAGTTCTTCAAGCCAGAGGAAATAATCCCAGGTAAAAGTATGAAAGGAAGGAATGAAAACAAATGGAAAATATGTGGAGAAAATTAGAATATTGATTTTATAAAGTCATAATAATGTTTTCACACAAATATAGTAGTAAAATAGAATAGCATTAAAGGAAGGAAAATATAATTGAAGTTAAACTATGGAAGACCTCTATTCTAGAAGTGGTAAAAACAGCATGTGTGAGTTGGAAAGATCATATAATCAGAATATGTATTTTTATTTTAAAAATACAGAAAGTCAGGCTGGAGAGAGGACTTAGCAGTTAAGGCGCTTGCCTGTGAAGCCTAAGGACCCAGGTTTGATTCCCCCCAATACCCACATAATACAGATGCACAAGTGGCACATGTGTCTGGAATTTGCTTGCCATGGCTAGAAGCCATGGCATGCCCACTCTGTCTTTGTGTCTGCCTCTTTTTCTTTCTCTCTCTCTCATAAATGAAAATACTAAAAATATTTTTTAAAAAATTCAGAAAGTCATAATTCTAGTAAAGAATAGGGCTGAGGAGATAGCTCAAGTTGTTGCTAAAGTGCTTGTTTTACAAGTATGAGGTCTTGAGTTCAGTCCCCATTAACCATGTAGAAATGCCAGTCATTGCAGTGCACACCTGTAATCCTAGCATGTGGCAGGTAGAGATTGGCAGATCCTGAAAGTTTGCTGGCCAGCCAGTGCATGCCAACAAGAAACCTTATCTCAAAGGAGGTAGGCAGCATTCCTGAGGATGACAACCAAGGTTGTCCTCTGGCCCACAATACACAGACACATACATGTGTGTCTATACCACACATACAAAGAACATAGGAGAAAGGTCACATAGTGATACACTCAGCTTAAGCTTCAATCATTCATTATTATTAAATGTAAGTAATCTAATTCCAAATACTAAATTGAAACTCAAAGTCTGAAATTTCATACATTAAAAAGAGTAATTAAAAACATACCTGGTTGGCAAGATGACTCAGCAGGTAAGCACACATCCTATGCAAGCATGAGACTCTGAGAGACTGCTTGAGTTTAATCCATAAGACCTACATAAAACAGGTGGCCATGGCCACATATTTCTGAAGTCCAAGTCCCATAGGAGAGCAAAGACCAAAGAGTCACTGGAGTTTGGAGTTTGCAAGAAAATAGCAATCTGTGGGACCAGTAAGAGACTGATGTAATAGAAGGCAGAAGAGTTGTGGAGTGAAACTCCAAACATTCCATTCCACCTCTGCAGGTAAGTGCACTTTACCACAGGTGAGTGTGTGGGGCTCTTCATGGGCACATGCATGTACATATGTCACACACACAACAAAAGAAAAAACAACTTATGCCAAGAACGCGAAATGGAAGAATTTGAAAATATGATGTATCAAAACTAAAGTCAAAATAGACCAAAATATCTATTTGAAAAAAACAAGTTTGTGGAATTGGAGCTATATTTTATTTAAAATTGTAAAGAAAAACCTAGGATGTCCAACTTCTGAGTAAGATGTAGAAAGCTGGACAATGTATATTCTTAACCTAAGACCAAATAAAAGTCGGATAGTGTATGAAATCATAATGATCGTGATACTTTAGAAAGCTTCGGCACGGATAACACGCATGAGTGCACTGCAGGAATGGTTTCCGTCAAAAAGTGAATGTCTGTTGAAGTTTGTGGTAAGGAAAAAACAAAAAGTAAAACAAGACCTCTAAATGGAAGAAGGATTTTCCTCAACCACTACAGATCTGCTACATGATAGGAGAGATGGTGGCATTGAGGAAGCCCCAAGGGCACAGGACTGCTTGACCAAAGCTGGACAAGACCAAGATCCTGCTCTCCACAGGAACACCCCAACATCACATTACTGAGGACTGAGTAACATCAGTCTATTGGGGAAGGTTATATGGGGAGAGAGATTTTCTGAGGTACCTGACCAAGGATGGAGCTGGCATTGAGAACTTCAGAAGCTCCACCGTAAGTACAAGATGATAGGAAAGGAATGTGAAGATGGAGGTGCATCAAGGTAAACATGGCAACAACAAGTCCCAAATTTAGCTCAAGTACGGGTTTGGTTGACTGAACTATACCCACTAAAGCTCTGACATCCATTTTCACACAATGTGAAATGGAAATAGCTAGAAAGACTTTAAAATCCAATAACAGAAATGACAGTACTTTTCATGAGTACAGAAGTAGGTACCATACACCCATTGGGGAAAATCCAAACTTCAGACAAATCAATGTGAAGCACCTAAATCAAAACAAGGAGGAAGAGAAAAGCACAGTATGGAACACCAAAAAAGAGGGCACTTTGAAATGGGCCTAATACATGTGTTTGGAACCCCAAAAGAAAAGAAAGAAAACAAAATGGAATTATTCGATGACAGAGTGGAAAAGATTTACCCAAGAGAATGGGTGACATCAAAATACAGATCCAAGAATCCTAAATACTTTAAACAGAGTAAATTTGTAAGAAGAAAATAAATCACGTAGAAATGTTCACATTGCTGAATGTGAAACATGAGAAAAATCTTTGAAACAACCAGAGGCTAAAAGACACATACAGCTCAGCATGGTGGCCACACCTGTAAAGGTAGATTCAGGGAGATCAAAAGTTCAAGGACATCCTCAGCTGTACAGGAATTTCAAGACGAGCCTGGGCTACATGAACCCTTGTCTAAACAAAAAGACCTGAAACACAGAAAAGAAAGTACATAGCAATGTGAGCAAGAAGATAATGGAGTTAAATCTAAATGCTGAATGGGGGGAATCCCTCAGCTGAATTTAATCTCAGTAAAACGTCTTTTATAGATAAAGTCTTCCAGACAAGGAAAATTCAGAATCATCAGTTGACAAAACCTTGTTCCACATGAAAAAAAATGAAGTCCCAAACAGGAATATAATGAATAATATGTATTTTTCTGGAACAAAACGGAAACAATTTTATGTGATTATACCAAGTAGAAAAGTTGACCAATAGTATAAAAGGTGGGAGGTAGGAATTGAATGTGTACTGAACCTTAGTTCTTATAATACAGTCATGTGTGCATAATTTTGTCAACAGTGGACTGCATACATAACAGTGGCCCTCCCTACAATTATATGACCTAGTGATACTCTAGCAGACAAATCCAGGTTTGCTGAGTTGAACTTCCAGACCAGGCACAGTTATGGAGGAAGCTTACAGATCCATAATGGCAGAAGAAACCAGCCTGCTTTCACAGGACCAAACACAGAGAGAGAGAAGCACAAGCCTAAAAGCCAAAAGCCACACATTACCGCACACTTCATGAACTCCAGCTAGCATACTTTGCATATCTTTAGATTGAAATCTCAAACCACACCTTAAGATCCAACCAGTGACACCACCTCCAGCCAGGTGGCTGCAGATCCAAACTACAAGCTAACAAAACACTGAATATGTTGGGGGTCATATATTCAAACTACCACAGATGCCATAGACATCTTATTGTTTACTCTGATGTTCACATGGCAACAGTTCCCTAAAGATTCATTTCTCAGAATATATCCTTATCATTAAGTGTGGTATACAAATATATATGTAAATCAGAATAATAATACTTAAAGGTAGACTAATTTATTTAAAAATACTGTAATTTTAAGGCAAAGGCAAGCAAACTATGACCAAGTTCCACCCACCATGACTTTGTAAATAAAATTTCATTGACATGCAAGCACATCCATTTATTCACATACTGCTTTTAACTGCTTTCATAATGCATTGATAGAATAAAGTAGTTACAACCAGGACTGTATATTTAGGGACTAATGTTTAAGCCTCAAAACCTAAAACATTCCCACCTGGCTATTACAAAACAAAGTTTGCCAACACCTATTCTGTGGTGACCATTGAATATTACTGAGGTGTGGAATCTTAAAGGCAAACTAATTTTATGTAGTCATCTAGAAGTGATATCCTAATGTGCTTTCAAACCTTTTCTTGATCTCCAATTTTTTTTTTCGAGGTAGGGTCTTACTATCCCAGGTTGACCTAAAATTCACTATGTAGTCTCAGGGTGACCTCAAACTCACAGTTACCCTCCTATCTCTGCCTCCCGAGTGCTGGGATTAAAGCTCAGCTTGATCTCCAAATTTTTATTGCCTTCTTTTTAAAAGTCAAAGTTGGTTTGTAAGCGAGAAATATATTCTTCTGCTCATTTTTCTCTCATTTTGGAAAGCAATAGCTTTCCAGGTATGAATGTGCCAAGCTACAAAACCATTAGTATCATCTCTGATTTCCTTTTAGCTACTGAAAAAGTAGTGTTATAATTTTATACTTTAGTTTGCAAAGAACAGAGTTGTTTTTTTTTTTCATGATACCTCAAGAGTAAGAAACATTGTTGTAAGGCTTCATGTGAAATGGAAAGCTATCAGGAACTGTGATTGCTGGAGGGAAGAGCTCCCTTAACTCTGATGCCAACATGACTTCCTTTGCATCTCCTTCACTTCCTTCAGACCCCTGCTCTGATTGCTGCCCTACTGACTGGCCTCCTCTGCTGACATGCTTTGAATAGAACCTTATCCTGCCTTACCCCTGCTACTCTACCTCATGACATCCTTTCAGATGACATCCTTTTATACTCTTCAACTGGCTCTTGTTTGCAGCTTTAGGGTCACAAAACAAGGCTGCTTGATCTCGTTCATTTTTTTTCACAATTTTTTCATAGGTTTCTGGAAGCTTACAGATTGCTCTTGGATCAAATTTCTCCTCTCATTGAAACATCCATAGCTTCATCATTTAGTTCAAAATTTAGTGGGAATAACTTTGAGGTATTTTTCTCTTCACAGGAAATATTTAAGGTCTTATTATTCCAATAATCGTGGCCTAGACTTAGTTAATATTCTATTGCGTTATCATGTGTCTTATAATCATGTGTCTTAAAATCTTGTCTTATAAATTAATTTTTGGTATTTAGAAATTTGTGGTTTTTGAGTGAAGTCGGTTTTATTATATTTTTCAGCTTAATTCCTTTCTCTCTACAAATGGAAAACCTAAATAACCTTTATTTGAAATAGAAACACTTCATTTTTCCATTTATGTGTAAGTAAGCTGCATAAATTAGGCTTAAGGTATTGAACTTCTAACTTAGGTATTGGCTCTGATGTCTCTAAATTCTACATTCAATTTTAAACATTTTTAAACAACCTCAGTTCTCGTCACTGGCCTCTAGGTGGCCCTGTATCTCTTGGGAATGCCAGAATGTTGAGTAGTTCAGTCCCCTGTGTCTTTATAAGAGTCCCATTGGCTTCCTAGATTATAATGGAGTTGAAATTTCCTCTCCTTGGAACTGGTTTTAAGCACTGCATTTTATGAGTTACCTTAGCATTTCATATGTCACAGTGAAAACCGAAGCCAGTAAAAACTACCTTGTTCTCCTAAGCTCTGTCCTTACCACACAGTCTGTGTGGCTTTTTGTCCACAAGAAGGCTCATGTGTGCCAGTTCTTTGTATGTAATCTGATTAATCTGGAAGTGGAGAATTAATTATGCTAAAGTGGGGAGATGGCTAGAAAAAGACGTCAACGAAGCAAAATGCATCTGAGGAGAATCAGAAATTTCATACTTGGTGCCAGTATATCTAAAGAAAAGGAAAAGATGGTTGGCAATGAGTGAAATCAGTTATAGTTCTTAAAAGATGGCGGTTTCCTATAGTATTTAAAAATGTTTTGTTTGTTTAATTTTCAAGATGATTATAGATCTTGGGAAATTCAGAAAAGTGAACTTTGTAAACCAGAACAAGCATACCATCCCCCGACTGTAAAATTTGGAAATTCAACTACATTTCAAGATGACTATGTTCCTCAGGAGGTAAAGCCTAGGCAGAGCTGTAAGCCCTGCTCTGTGGTCAAGTGCTCTGCAGTCCCTTTCAGTGGTGCTACCAGTCACCGCCTTGATTACGTTCCTCGTCAGCTAGAAGTCAGAGTTGCAAGGCCAAAAGAAGTTTACAAGCCAACTAATCAACCTTTTGAGGATCTCACAACTCACAGGAATGACTTTCAGGGTCTTGCTGGTAAAACTGCAAAACTCTGCAGACCTGCCTATCCCAGGGTGACCCAACGTGCTCAATTTGAAGGCAGCACTGAATTCCGTGAAAGTTTCCAGCCATGGGAAATCGCCCCGCCTGAGGTCAAGAAAGTGCCAGAGTATGTGCCTCCTGCAGGCAGTATGCAGTTAGACAGCACCAGCCATCTTGATTACGTTCCCTATCAGATCAACCGTGTTGCGCCTATCAAGCCAGTTTCCCAAAGCAGAAAAAGCAATTTTCCTTTCCAAGGAAAAAGCACCATGAAGGAAGATTTTCCAGCATGGGAAAGTTGTCGTCAAGGACTTATTAAACAGCAGCAGCAGATTCCCAACCCATCTGGAAATTTTGATGGTTTGAGCACTTTCAGATCTCACTATGTACCACATGAGTTGGTTCCAACAGAGAGTTGCAAACCTTTAAATGCAGCCCTGAAGAGTTCTGTTCCATTTGATGATGTCACCATGTACTCTACAGAGTACACACTGAAGAAACCGGAAATCTGCCCAGCCAGCTATCCCTCTCCTCCAGGTTATATATTTGAAAATATAAATTCTCAAGGTCATAAATTCTTTCGCAAGATAACTCCTGCAGTGAAAGCCTTTTAATCCTCAAATAATGCTTAAATGAAAGTTAGCAAGATACTGGTTTTCTGAGAGAAAACCTAACATAGTGAAAAAATTATGAGAGCTAAAACAAATGATTTTTTTTAGATTTTCAAGGAAATATATTATAAATCAAAATCCTAAGATCTATTTTATACTGATGGTTTAACCAATATTAATATTTTATCACTTTTGTTTTTGTGTGGCAAGGCCTTTGTGGCCCAGGCTGGCCTGGAGCTTGCAGTCCTCCCGCCCCAGCTTCTGGACAAGAACGTTCTTCAGTGGGCATTCCTGAACACTGAGTAGTACACATTTCCATCAGAACATACTGCTTGATAGCTTGTCCTCAGCCTATTATCATTTATGCTTCAGTTTGTCGTTTTGGCAATTATATGGCTATTCACAGATCAGCTGTCATTTATCAGCCATGTGAAAACCATCTAGAAAAAAAAGCTGAAATTGATACATGGATTCCTCTTGAAAAAAAAAAATCAGATTCATTTTCTTCACTTAACATATCTCCATAGCATACAACGAGTCAAGCTTTGGCTGGTAGTGGTAGAGGCATGCTGTCCTGCTTCTCACCCCAGTTACTGTAACAATACCCACAGTGGACTGGGAACCAAAGGAGAGGAGTTTCAGTTCTAATGCCATCGATTTCTACTTGTACCACTGTAAGCAGGGGCTTTGTGTATACATCTTGTTAAATTCATTTGTTCTCCCTGTGGTAAAATGCATCAAGTCATAAAATACATTTTAATCCTTAAAGTAACAGCACAACTGATAAGGATTGCTTCTAAATCACTCAATTACCTGTTGTACCTACTTATGCCTTTTCAAGTAAGGATAACTTCATATTCAGTACTAATTTCTTGGTCTGTGGCAAGGATTGTAAAATAACCCAAATTGCTTTGAGTTTGCGAGTAATGTGTATTTGTGAGATTAGTCTCAAGACTTATCTTCTGTATCTTCATATGCACCATAGAGAATAGAGAGCTTAAATTTGACACCTTGTTGTAAATGACTTTATTTGAGAAACTGGAAAAATATGTGCTAGAGTCATTTTAGGAGAACTTGGAGCACTGAGGAAATAGGGTAAATTTAGGTAGGTAATGCACCTAATGGGCACCTCCAGTTTCTCTGTTCAGAAACACAGACAGAACCAGTAAGGTAGCTTAATTTACTCACTACTTCCATTGTGCAAAGAAGTGCTGAGAAGGGAGCATGGTGGCAAGGGAAATGGAAATTGCATTAAGACTCCTGTGCTCTGCTGACTAGGCTGGCCGGGTATTCTGAAACAGCATGTTATACATATGAATGCTAAAACTTTCCTAGTGAATTAAAACTAGTGTTTTAAATACATGATTGTAATATGAAAGAATGATTTGACATAAAGTGAATTTTAGCCTTTAATACCTTCATAATTGCTTAAAATACACATTTCACTGAGAATGAAAAATATTTGGTTAAATATTTCTAATTGAAAGTAATTTCCTACATTTTCATTTTTTGTGAACAGTATGGTACTTAAAAATATTTCTATGCATCATTAATAAAGTGAATTTTCATGAAGTTATTTCTGTGCAGTTTTCTTTGTGAGAGTTTTTTTAATATTTTATTTTCTTTCTTTATTTGACAGAGAAAGAGGGAGAAAGAGAATGGGCATGCCAGGGCCTCTAGCCACTACAGATGAACTCCAATGTATGCGCCCCCTTGTGCATTGTGGGTCCTGGGGAATCAAACCTGGGTCCTTTGGCTTTGCAGGCAAATGCCTTAACCGCTAAGGCATCCCCTCAGCCCATGAGAGACTTTTTTAAAAAATTCCTATCTAGATTAACCTGTACATGAGTAAATATCCTTATTTTTAAATAGAAAATACTATTTTAAGGCTTGGAAGGTGGTTCAGTGGTTAAAGACCCTTGCTTCACAAGCCTGACTAATAGAGATTAGATCCCCGAAGTCCACATAAACAAGACATTTAGTGGCACCCATTTCTGTAACCAACCTCCAGAAGTGGGAAGTGAAGTCAGGAGAGTCCTGAAGCTCACTGGCCAGCTAGTCTAACATGAGCACAAACACGAGAGAGCCTGTCTCAACAAGGTGAAAGAAGAGGTAGGTGGTCCTCTGACTTTCCCAAGCATTCCTTTGAGAAATGGAGTGTTAGGGGTTCAGGAAAGCCCTTGAACCCCAAATTCTGCGTTCATGTCTACTTCTAACCAAAGAATTGAATAAAGGAATACTGAGAAGGATAAATATTAAATTTTTATATTTATTGAGGGAAGTACAGAACCAAGGGAAGGAAAATGAATACACCCACGTGGCAGGTCTGGAAGAAAGGTAAAAAAAAAAGAGAGAGAGAGAGAGAGAGGGAGGAAAGAAAATAAAGTGCAACTAGCTCCTGCCATGTGGAGGACAGGAGTGGGTAGAGAGCCCACGTGAGAGTAGGGATGAGGAGGTTCTCCCTCGTCTCAATCCAGCCAGGCCAAGTCAAGGGGAAACTCACCAGAACCTGGAGATTCAGGAGTGGTCAAACTTCCCAGAGAGCTTGCCCTCCCCTCGTAAATGTATTTATAACCTTATGGTGGTGGGTCCTACCTTCTGGTCCAGGTGAGCCAGAGAGACAGCCAATTGGTTTGGGCTAAGGGCTGTCTCAGGAGCAGGCTAGCCATGATGCCAAATTCTGGGGGCTGAACTTGACCAACCACAATGTTAGGATTAAATTCTTGGGAAGACCACATCCCTCCCAGGAGAGGCCCGTGTTGTTTGTGGAAAACAGATCCAGGGAAGAGATAAGAAGTCAGACCAAATTTGATCTCCAGCAAAGTAGAGACTGCAATGGATACCTTCAGGGACCCAGTCACCCTAACTGCTGAACAAAGCTACCTGACTCCCTCTCAACTACATGCTTGCACCCATACACAGATAAAATAAAAAATAATATAGCAATAAAAATTGGGTACCATTAGAATACTTTCTTCTTCTTGGCTTATATTTCAATGTGTATCCTCAAATTCTCCTGCAATTTTATGGAGGTGATCTTTCTTGACAAAGGTCTCTTTTAAGAAGACATCTTACTATGCTTGCCTGAAACAATTTACCTTTTGTTTAGGGCACAATGATGAGTTGGTATATATCCCTCTGTAACACTCAATATAATAGGTATAAAAATAGAGATTAGAGGCCAGAGAGGTGGTTTAGAGATTAAGGAGCTTGCCTGTGAAGCCTAGGAACCTAGGTTCGATTCCTCAGTACCCACATAAGACAGACCCACAAGGTGGCTCATGGGTTTATAGTGGCTGGAGGCCCTGATGTACCCAATTCTCTCTATCTGCCTCTTTCCCTTTATTTCTTCCTTCCTTCTTTTCTCTCTTCCTTCCTTCTTTCTTTATCTCTCCAATAAATAAAATAATAGCATTAGAACAGACTATACTTTAGGACACTAGCTTGGACATTTGAGAAAGTCTCCCAAGGAGATTATGGCTGAGCTGGATCTAGAAAAGTATGTAGGAATTTAGGAACTTGACAGATAAAGAAGTGGGAAGGTATAGTATAAACACGAGCATAGGAGGATCAGTATCTGCACAAATTAAAAAGACTTCCAAGGTGACAGAAACAGAAAGATGCAATCCCCAAGTCAGCTCCTTCTCAGATCTTGAAATCATATGCAGGAACACATTCATACATTTACCCAGCATTAGAAACTGGAAATGTGCCAGATACCAGAACGAGTTTCAACTTAGCTAAACTTGGATGAATCTGATGAAGAGAGAAATTTAAAGAGAAAAGTTGATAGAAGTTGCCTCCTCTAGCCTATCCCATTTCTCCATTGTCTCTGTGAATACTATTCCAGAAATAAGAAATAGAGTCATTATAGCTTACAAAAGAATGGCAGAGAAAACCCAGAGTGAACCTCTAAAGTCAGCTATGGACTTTTGGGTGCTGATGTGTTGGTGTAGATTATTTAAATTTTAACAAATGTCCCACTCTAGTGGCAGATGATGGTAAAAGAGGTTATGCCTTATGTACATGGGAACCCTTCATTTTGCATGTTTATTTATTTATTTATCATTGTTTTTTAATGAATAAAACCCTGGACCTTTAATGAACATCGAGACAATGTTAGTAGCATACATCACTGGTTTTTCGAAGTAGGGTCTCACTCTAGCCCAGGCTGACCAGGAACTCACTGTAATCTCAGGGTGGCCTTGAACTCACGGAGATTCTCCCTCCTCTGTCTCCAGAGTGCTGGGAGTAAAGGCATGCACCACCACACCCAGTTTAACTGTGTGTGTGTGTGTGTGTGTGTGTGTGTGTGTGTGTGTGTGTGTGTGTTTTTCAAAAAACTAAAACTGGTCTAAAACATAAGGTTTAGTTTTTAAAAATTATTATAGGAAGAATGGATGACAGTGTCCACCTGTTAGAGTATGGGAATTTCACACTACAGCTTCTTGATAATCAAACTTTCTTTTATGCAAATGTGCAACCTAAGGCTCTCTAAGAATCACTCAAGAAGGGGTGAGTAGATCTTAAAATCCAGCAAAGGGGAAGATGGACCTTGAAACTATTTTGAGTTGGCACTTCAAAAAAAAAAAAAAAAAAAACTTTTAGGGCTGGAGAGATGGCTTAGCAGTTAAGCGCTTGCCTGTGAAGCCTAAGGACCCCGGTTCGAGGCTCGGTTCCCCAGGTCCCACGTTAGCCAGATGCACAAGGGGGCGCACACATCTGGAGTTCGTTTGCAGTGGCTGGAAGCCCTGGCGCGCCCATTCTCTCTCTCTCCCTCTACCTGTCTTTCTCTCTGTGTCTGTCACTCTCAGATAAATAAATAAAAAAATGAACAAAAAAATATTTAAAAAAAACCTTTTAAAAGTGTGCTACTAACATCATTTAAAAAAAATATTAGAGGGCTGGAGAGATTGCTTAGTGGTTAAGATGCTTGCCTATGAAGCCTAAGGACCTAGGTTTGATTCCTCAGTACCCACATAAGCCAGATGTGCAAGGTGGCACACATGTCTGGAGTTCATTTGTCGTTTGCAATGGCTAGAGGCCCTGGGTGCCCATTCTCTCTCTCTCTCTCAAATAAACTATTTTTTTAAAAAAGATATTAAGAGTCTATAATAAATGATCAAGATTCTTTATTTTTGCTGTTGGTTTAGCTCTTTTTTTTTTTTCTTGGCCCACTCAATGCTCTTTTATAGGGAAAGAGCAGATTTTCACTTTGTCACAGAGGACTTTTACCAGTCATCCCTGCATCACCTACCTATAAACATGATACACAATTCAACAGCTGTGCTATAGGGTGGCAATGTGTATTTTGCCATCCTTTCCAGTATCCCCAAAAGATTTTGTTATTTATGTTCATTATGGGACTATACTGGCTAACAAGGAAGTGTGGTGAGAAGGTTCATACAAACATGATGGAAACATTAGGCAAAACTACAACATTGGTAAAAGTTATAAACAGATAGTTAACAGAAAGGATATCATCAGTTTTCTAGAGATACAACAGAAAACATCTATTCATAAAGAGCTAATTAAATAGGCTATTGTTTTACCCCATAGCCTGCATGAAATGTAAATATGTACTGGCAAAGTCAAAGAAGTCAAACCCCAAAGGTTACAGATTTCATGGCTCCACTTGTATGAATTTCTGGAAAAGACAAAACCATAGGGACAGAAAAAAGATGAATGGTTGCCAGAAGCAGGAGCTATGGGACCATAAAGAAGCAGGACAAGGATGGTAAAACTGTTACATAAGTACTGGTGATAAGTATACCACTCCAAATTTGCCAAAACAATTAAACTACCACAGAGTCTTACTATAATATAAATTGTAAAGACCATCATCTAGGGATGGAGAGATGCCTTAATGGTTAAGATGCTTGCCTGTAAAGTCTAAGGACTCATGTTCTACCCTCCAGGTCTCACGAAAGCCAAGTGACGCAAGCACGCAAGGTCACACATGTGCACAAGATGGCACATGTGTCTGGAGTTCGATTGCAGTGGTGAGACCTTGGCACGCCAATTCCCTCTTTCACTATCTCTCTCTCAAATAAATAAAATAGCTCGTAAAAATTCAATCATTGCTCTGCTAAGGGTTCTAATTGATAAAGCAGCAAGGACCAATGAACAATTAAGCAGAGAGACTGGAATTCTAAGAAATGACAAAAAGAAATACTAGAGATAAAATTAAAAAAACTAACAAAAACGAAGACTGGGGCTAGAGAAATGGCTTAACTGTTAAGGTGTTTTCCTGTGAAGTCAAAGGACCCAAAACCTACATAAGCCCAATGCACAAGGGGCACATGCATCTGGAGTTCATTTGCAGTGGCTGGAGGCCCTGGTGTGCCCATTCTCTCTCTTCTCTCTCTCTCTCTCTGCTTACAAATAAATTTAAAAAATTTTTAAAAATGAAGACTGAACTTTGATAGGATCATTAGTAAAATGGATTCACCTAAGGAAACCATCTCTGAGCTTGAAACTGTATCATGGAACTCACCAAACGAGGGAAAAGGACTTTAAAGAAGCAGAATTTCCAAGAACTGTGACACAACTACAAAAATATGTAACATACACATAAATGGGAATTGCACAGAGAAAAGAGTAGAAATACTTGGAACAGTGATGGCTGAAGAGTTCTCCAAATTAACGTGAGACACCACACCTCAGATCCAGGAAGTCTATAGAGAACACCAAGCAACATAAACACAGAAACAAAAAACAAAATCCTTCCAACATACATACATACATACATATAAAGTTTTCAAGCTACAGGAAAATCAAAGAAAAAAATACTGAAATAAAAAACCGAACTTAAGCCAGGTGCAGTGGTGCACACCTTTAATCCTAGCACTTGAGAGGCAGAGGCAGAGGTAGGAGAATTGCTGTGAGTTCAAGGTCATTTTGAGACTACATAATGAATCCCAGGTCAGCCTGGGATATGGTGAAACCCTACCTCAAAAAACCAAAACAAAACAAAACTTACCTACAGAGGAATAAAGATATGAATTATATCTAACTTTTCTTCAGAAACCATGCAAGCAAGAAGCCAAAGTCATACAAAGAGAAATAGAGCTTACCAGCCAACCATGTTTATAGCTGCTCAATTTACAATAGATAAGAACTGGAATCAACCCAGATGCCCATCGCTTGATGATTGGATAATGAAGATGTGGTACATATGCACAATGGAATTCTACTCAGCAGTAAGGACAAATGAATGATACAATGAAATTTGTAAGAAAATAGGCACATTTGGAACAGATCATACTAAGCGAGCTCACACAAGCACAGAAAGACAAATGCCGCATGTTCTCCCTCATTTCTGGTTCCTACAGCTTGAGCCACAGATGTACCTGATAGACAACTTGAGAGACAGATAAGAGGTATGGGACGGTTTAGTGGGAGGTGAATGGGTAAGAGTGGGGAGATATACATAAAACCAAATCCATAATGAATTGGAGCCATAGAAACCTTCCTCCTGGATAACAGAATGAAAGATAGAACTCTCACTAGAAGCATGGAGGGATCATCTGGTAAGAAGGGACCTGGAGAGGGTGGGATGAAGCCTCTAAAATATTTGGTTCTGGCTTGTGACTCCCAGCACCAGAAATTGTTACAATTCATGTTGAGCTGTTGATCAGAGAGATTTATGAGTTCCACAAAACAAGATAGGTTTCTGTCAAGAGAATTTGATTGCCCACCTGAGGTAAAAGGTGAGATCCTATTATTGAAGACACTGCATGCTGCCAATGCAGTACACTGAGAAATCCTACTGTATCTGGAATGAAGTCAGCCCCCATATGGTTAGCCCTATAGTGCTGAAAAGTGCTACCTGAACAGCTGGGGGAAAATGGCCAATAGCATTGTGAGCAAGCAGGGGGACACTGGTAAATGGAAACCACCAGCCTGACAAGATGTATATACTCATGCAATGGTGGCACACAGTCTAAGTGGGTAACCAGTGGCTCTCTGGCTGTAAGATCTGCTCCAGGGAAAGAAACCCATAACTGGACCTGAGTACCGCATCAGAATCCTATGGTGACCAAGATTATGGACTTTAATGACGTAGCTGCCACTAATCTTTGTCCAAACATGATGCTACACCCATCAAAAATCTCCCTAAATTATCCCCTTTAACCTATCCTAATCTCACTCTATGTTGGAGAATCTGTTATTCTTTTTCAGAAAGTAGCAAGAACCAAGGACAACTCAAATATATCAAGACAAGGATAGCTGACTCCCTGGCAGGAAAGGAGCCACCCCATGCACAGCAGCTAGGGCCTGTATGAAGCCACAAAGGACAGACAAGATGAATAAGAGTGCTGCTTCCACAGACAGCCTGACAGCCTGGGCCAGGGTGGTGGAGACAGACACTGACAATACTCAAAAAGCACCAAAGCAGAAATCCAGAAGCTGCTAATAGCTCAACACTACCGTAGACTTAAAGCACACCCACCAAAGCTCAGGAAATTTTGTAGAAGAGGGGACAGAAAAAATGTAAGAGCCACAGGGCAGGAAGGAATATCCAGAGGCGTTGACTGACTGCTGCTCTCATAGCTCCATGGTGAATACCAGCTATCCCACTAAGGAGGTATCTCAGTGGAGTGGGGGACAGGGAGAAGAGAAATGATGGTACCAACATATGATGTGTCCATACAAAGTTTCTACTTTGTAAAAAAAAAAGAAGAAGAAGAGGCTGAAGAGATGGTTTAGTGGTTAAGGCATTTGCCTGAAAAGCCTAACAACCTGGGTTTGATTCCCCAGTACCCATGTATAGCCAGATACACAGGGTGGCACATGTGTCTGGAGTTTGTTTGCAGTGGCTGGAGGCCCTGGTGCACCCATTCTCTCTGTTTGTCTCTCTTCTCTCTCTGCCTGAACATAAATAGATAAAAAAATATATTAAAAAGAAGAAAGAAATAAAATATAGAAGGGATAGGGAGGGAGGAAATGAAAGAACATATGGGTTGTGTCTAAGAGGTATACTAGGGTATACACAATAATATGTATGTACGAACATACAAAATGATCATAGAACCTAATCAAGTAATATTAAAACTAAAGCAAGACCAGTCAGATATTTATACAGAATGAAATATTTAAAGAAAAAGAGGAAATAGGGCTGGAGAGATGGCTTAGCGGTTAAGTGCTTGCCTGTGAAGCCTAAAGACCCCGGTTCGAGGCTCGGTTCCCCAGGTCCCACGTTAGCCAGATGCACAAGGGGGCGCACGCGTCTGGAGTTCGTTTGCAGAGGCTGGAAGCCCTGGCGCACCCATTCTCTCTCTCTCCCTCTATCTGTCTTTCTCTCTGTGTCTGTCACTCTCAAATAAATAAATTAAAAAAAAAAAAGAGGCCCTGGCCTCCCATAGAAAAAGAGGAAATGAATATAAAATCGATCTTAAAGAAAATTTTAAAAAGGAAATAGAGCATAGCATGGTGGTGCATGCCTATAATCTCAGCACTCTGGAGACTGAGGTAGGAGGATCATTGCCAGTTGGAGGCCAACCTGAGACTACACAGTGAATTCCATGTCAGCCTGGGCTAGAGCAAGACCCTACCTTGAAAAGAAGAGAAAAGGAAAGAAAGAGAGAAAGGAAAGAGAAAGAAAGGAAGGAAGGGAGAAAGAAAGAATCTGAATGGGTTTGTGAAAGAAATTCAATCCATAACTGAGTCTCTTCAAAAGCTGAGAGCACCAAGCAGAGGTGTGCTCACTGTTTAATTCTACTAAATGATTAAAAAGAAGTTATGTCAACCTTCTACAAGCTCCTTCAGGGGATAGAACATTTCCAAACATTTGGTATGTTGTGGGATTTGAGAGTGATGGAGACTTTCTTGGTTCGGAATGCTCTTAGTGTTGGCACTAAGAACCTCCATCTTGACATGGAAAATCTCCAGAACCAGATATCATGTAGTTTGTTTGTTTTTTTCCCCCTCTAAACTGCAACTTTCCATCCTCAACTTTCTTCTTCCTAATGGGATTAATAGCAGCCACCTCCACTTCCTTCCTACTAATGAATCGTTATTAGTCACTCCCATTTCCTCCTCTACTGGGGATTGGCTAGATGGAAAAGTTTCTGTCCCCAGGACCTCAACTCTTTCCTCCAAGAGCCCTGTAACCACTCAGTTGTGAGCAGAATGTGTGCTCTGGATCCTCTGTGGGAAAACCCCTCTGCGGGTGTTTACCACAACCACCTTTCCTTGCCTTCTTTCTTCTCTGTGTCAACCTGGTACCTTACACTTAGTTTAGGGGTTAGAACGTAGAACACTCAGGAGTCTCTAAAACTCCCCAAGACAGTGTCTCTAGAGTTCATTGTCTTGAGATCCACAAAGAATGGCAAATCAAACAAGGGTTATTAAGAAAGAAAGAGCAAAGCAGAAAAACCCCCACGCTGGAAAAGTAGTTGGTAGTTGCACACTGGCTTGGAAGGGGGGCAGGGATGTATTATTAAGTATCAACTAAGAGTGGATTGGATTGGTTACTTTGAATGTAGTAGGAGCTTCTGACTGGTTGGTGATGTGATACCTAGGGAATGTAAGTTAGGCATCAAATTAGGGTAGGGTTGGATCAGCTACTTGAATGGAGGAGGGTGGGAATGGTAGTTAAAGGATTGGTTACTTTGTATGTGTGGGCCAGCTGGCCTCCCAACATGAGTCAGGGCCTTTTGCATTTCCTTTACTGGATCCTTCTCTTAAAACCCCTGTGTTCATGGCTATGCCAGGACAAATTATATTTATTCCTTTTGGGACTGTAACTACCTACATACAAAATGGGGACTACTTTTCTCTAAACTCCTATCCAGACAAATACTACAAGAAAATGATACACCATTATTTCTCATGTGCACAAATGCAAAAAATCAACAACATATTATCACATTGATCCTAACATTTATAAACATATTTAAAAAAATGATTGAGTGAGATTTGTCCCAATTATGTAAGGGTGGTTTATCATTCAAAACTCCATTAATCCTTCACACCAACAAGCTAACAAAATTACAGGGTCATAACAACATATGGTCTAGAAAGTATTTGCCAAAATTAAACATATTTTTAAAAATAAAACCCTCAGGGAGGGGATATGATGGAGAATGGAGTTTCAAATGGGAAAGTAGGGGGAGGGAGGGTATTACCATAGGGTATTTTTTATAATCATGGAAGTTGTTAATAAAAAAAATTGAAAAAAACCCTCAGTAATCTAGGAATAGAGGAAAGTGATTCAACATAATAGAATATCTATTAAGAACCCTACAGACAACAAGAAGTTTAATGCTGAGAAACTTGAAGGGTTCCTATTAGATTAGAAGCAAGGCAAGATGACCTCTTGCTACTCATTTCCAACACTGTACTAAAAGTCCAAGCTAAAGTCGTAAGTTGAGTAAAGCAACAATGTCGACAGCTTGGGCGGGGGGGGGGGGGGGAATAAATCTGTGCATGATAAGTTATGTAAAAAAAAATCCTCAAAAACACCAAGATAAATCTACAAGAAATAAGTGATTTCAGTAATGATGCCCACACAGTTAATATACAAATTTCCATTGTCAAGCCAAGGTTGAAGTTTAGTGGAAAAGCACTTGTTTAGCATGGCTGAAACTCTGAGTTCAATCCCTAGCATCACCAAAAATGTCAATTTCTTTCCTGTATGCCAGCAATTAACAACAAATTTAAAATTGAAAACAATAGTAGATATATTGGAACCACTCAAATGGTATAAATTTAATAGTATGTATACTACAAGAGCTACATACCCCAAATCTACAAATCTTTGATGAAAGAACATCTAAATAAATTTAGAGATATTCCACATTAATGGACAGAAAGACTTAGGATGGCAGTTTGAATCAGATGTGCCCCATAAATTCCTGTATTTTGAATGCATGGTCTCCAGTTGGTGGCAATTTGAGAGGTGGAGGCTTGCTAGGGGAAGTGTGTTTCTGGGGACAGACTTAGGTGTGTGATGGCCAGTTTCCCCTTGCCAGAGCTTACATCACTCTCTTTTGCTGCTATTTTCTACCTGCTGTAGCCAGGAGGTCATGTCTAGCCTCTTTTCTACCATCTTTTCCCTCCCATCATGAAGTTTCTCCTCAAAAACTAAAACAAACAAACAAACAAAAAAAAAACTCTGTAGGACAGAATAAACCCTTTTCTCCCATCAGCTGCTTTTGGTCAGGTATTTTGTACCAGCAACATGAAGGTAACTACAAAACTTAGTGTTGTCAAGATAGTAATCCTTCCCAACTTTATCTATAGATTCAACACAGTCTCCATGAAGTTCTTATCAAGTTATTTTATGGATATTAACAAAATGATTTGAAAATTGAGGCAAAAGACCCTTCTTAGTCAAAACCGTATTGAAAGTAAACCAAGTTAAAGGACTGACCCCACTCGATCACAAGACTTACTACAGCATTAATAATAAAGACACTATAGTACTGACAAATAATAGACAGTAGGTTAATGGAACCAAAAAAAACTTGTAAATAGACCCACATGAATACAGTCAATCGATGTTAGAAAAAAATGAGGTAAACTAATACAATGGAGTAAAGATAGCCTTTTAAACAAATGGTGGTGAGAAAACTAGACATATATTTGCAGTGAAATGCAACTCTACACACAAATCATACACCTTTCCCACAAATTAGCTGAAAGTGGGAAAGAGGAATACTTAGCACAAGGAGGATATTTAGGGCAATAAAGATACTCTGTGTGATACTAGAATCATGGAAACATATTATTATGTATTTGTCAACCTCACAGGATGTGCAGCATCAAGAATACTAAAGGAAACATCAACTCTTATTTGCTGTGCTGTGTCCCTGTAAGTTCACAAGTATGACAAATGGAGAACTCTGGTGATGGATGTTGATAGTAGGAGATATTTATGCAAATTTTGAGAAAAAGATATATATTGGAAATCTGTGCTTTCTACTCAATTTTTTTCTGTGAATCTAGGGGCTGCGGGGATGGCTTGCAGTTAAGGCATTTGCCTGCAAAGCCAAAGGACCTAGGTTCAGTTCCTCAGAACCCATGTTAGCCAGCTGCACTAGGGGATGCATGCAGACAGAGTTTTTTTTACAGTGGCTAGAGGGCCTGGCACACCCGTTCTCTCTCTCTCTCTTTCTCTATTAAATAAATAAATGAATGAAAATAAAATGTTTAAAATGTATAAATAAAAGAGCATTAGTTCACCTTGCTTTCCATAGATGAACTACCCATTTCTGTGCATGAACCCAGAGCCGATTTGTCTCGTCGAGCTTGCTAGCTTTCCCTGGGACTTCACCTGCCTCCACCTCCTGAGTGCTATGATTACTGGCATATGTGGCCACATCTTGCATTTATACAGGTTCTGGAATCCATGTGTGACAAGTGTTTTACCAAATGAGCCATCTCCCAGTCCCTGTTGATATTCTTTTAAATATGATTCACAAGATGTAAGTGGTTGGGATGAAGGAATTAGAGTGACTCATTGTGATCTCAAAATATTGTAACCCACACTTAGACGGACGATCCAAAGCATCAAATGCATTGAAGTTGTTACTGGACTAATAAGGGAACAGGCAAGGTGATAATACCAAAGACTACCAAAACCACAACACAAAAAAAGCCACATTTATAAGGATGCCACTGAATAATCAAAATGATTTATTTTTGAATTAAGGATCATAAAAGAGGAACATTAACTCTCATATAAAAAAAAACAGTAGTAAAATACAGTACACAGGAATGTCATTTGAATGTTAACAAGATGAAAGTACAATAGAAAATGGAAAACTGTTATTTTTAACCTTAAATACAAAGGTGAAGCAATTTAATAAGAAATTTTGTTAGTAAGAAAAATATATGTCCCATGTCTTTATTACACACTGTACAAAATAAAATATTGCACCTTTAAGTCATACAATAAATATATACAAGGAGTATTTTACAAAATGATCTTTCTTTTAATTTAATAACCTTCAACAATCAAACAAGACTGATGATTGACAACTCCTGGCCTGGTGTGTCGTCTGTGCTCTTCCCCCATCCGTTCCCCACCACCAAGCCCTCCACCTACAGTAGTGCTTATCCCAGTGTTGGCGAGGCTGGAGTTAGAACAAGAGATCTGTGTACAGAACACGGTTGAGAGACTCAGCAAGCTGGTCCACAGACAAATCCAAAGCCAAAATGCACTGTTCACATGTTCAATGGAAACTAGGCCCAACACAGCCTGCCTCGGGCATCTTCCCTTGCCAGGAGGCTGCAGCATGCTTCCAGCAGCTGGGACACTGAGGAAGGAAGCATGGCACTTATTTGGGGCTGTGTGGCATCTAAAGCCATAACTGGCAAAATACCAGGGAAAGATCTTCATAACCAAATCAGTTTTAAAACTTGAAGTTTAATGCTAGCCTGAACCTAACTTCAGCAGCAACCTTTATTACACTAACACCAGCAGTGGCCCCAATAGACCCAACCCTGTCCTAACCTGGCCCTAACCCTAACCCCTAAAGCCAATTCTGGCCTTAATTTCATTTCCTTTATCACTTACACTAATCATAGCTCTAATCTGAAACTAACCCAACCTTTCTTACCCAGAGCATAACCCAAATCCTAATTCTAACTCCTAACCCTAACTTTCAATCTAACCCCAATTTACTTTGAATTTACTGGGGAAAAAACAAAACAAAACAAAACAGCTCAAGACAATTATTTACTATAAACAATTCTTTTAACTATCATGTTTCTTATTTAGATTAAATTCTTTATAGACTTTACAACATAAAAATCCTCAGGAATACTATTTTCTGCATAAATTAGATCTAATAAGGCTTTGATTTTCTGTTTGTGTGCAAGAGAATAGTGCTCAGAAAAAGTTTCATTCACAGCTCTTAAAAGAAAGCTTTGAATATACTTCAAAATCAGTAGAAAAGGCTAACTTTTCCTCTCTTTTGATTTCCAGGATGCCTCAGTTGGTCACAGATAGATTTCTGCAGTTGTGAAAATGACAGTTATATATACTCAGTTTTCTTCCCTGGATGCTCTAAGAGCCAGGACAAGATGTCATCCCTGCTGAGTCCTTGGCTCAGTGGGTGTTATAAGCCTTTCCAGGAAGATTCCAGGAAGGATCTACGAAAATGACATTAGTGCTAAAAATGAACAACTACTGGCCAGAGCCTTTAAAATGTAAATACCTTATAAACATGTGGAAATCTACAACTTCAGAGAAACCAACAATTTCTATCTCTTCCAAGTCTTCAGGACCAATGTCTTTGTGCTCATCTATGTATCTATCACAGCAGGTGCTGTGTGCACAACCATTGTGATTTCTTGGTTAGGTGGACACAATGTGGTCCCAAGAGCAAGGGTGTGGGTGTTATAGGATTTTTGTCAATACTAGAATATATCATTTTTAGGAATTGGAATTATAACAACAACCATGGGAAAAATTTCACTTTACAAGTTTTGAGCAGTGCTGTTTTTGCACCACCCTCTAGTTGATCATGGAATCCAGAGTCTAAGAAGTATGTGCTTTTGAATCAGAGACATGGGGGAAAGAGCTTGTAGATTCTTCTTTTATCCTCACAGCAGCATCAAAACCTCGCCAAAGGTTTATCCTTCTTGGCAGGACTGGCAGCACCGTTGTTTGTAGAGGACCAGAGAGCACAGGTTAAGGTGCTTTATGAACATACAGTAGTGACTTGTGTCTGTGCAGTCTCCTACAAAAAAGAAAAAGAAAAAAGAAAAATAATCCATAATCCATGGCTCCTTAGAGACTGAGGGCTTATTATGTGCCCCTTGGAAAACTTGTGAAAGCTAGAGACTTGCTCCCAAGAAAAAGAGCACACAATTAAATCCATCAGGATATTTTCTCACCTATGCAAGCCCATCCACTCGATCTTAGCAGGGTGTTCTTGTCAGAAAGGCAAGAATGAATACTTAAGGAGACTGCTCAGTGAGTGATTAAAGGTGCTTGTGTATGCAACTGTCTACCAGGGTTCAGTTCCCCAGCACCCATGTTAAACTGGATTGAGTGGCACAAGGTTTTGGTTTCCTTACAACAGGAAGAGACACTGATGCATGCCAACACACACATGTACAAATAAGCAAATGAATATTGTTTTGTTTTGTTTTGTTTTTTTCAAAAAAAGGTAAGAATCAATATGGCTGAACCCTAGTGACTTAGCTATTCTCTCAAGGTGAGAAAACATGTGCCATCTGGTGCAGTGTGGCTTGTCTGTTATGGAAGAAAGCAACTGCTCTCTGATTGGATTTGAGATCCTCTCCATGAGAGAGAATTCATACCTGGTACTGAACACATGGTCAAGAGCCTATGGCTAGGGAGGTCATAAGCTGGGGCAGGGGAAGGGTGAAGCTACTACTACTATTGCAAATAAATAGATTTTATATATATATATTCTATTTATTTACAAGGATAAAGGAGGAATGAATGCACCAGGGCTTCTTGCTGCTGTTCATGAACTTCAGATTCATGTGACACTTTGTGCATCTGGCTTTATGTGGGTACTGGGGAATTTAACCCAGGCCATCAGGCTTTGCAAGCAAGCTCCTTTAACTGCTGAGTCATTTCTCCCAGCCTCTAAATGGATATATGATGCCCACCAAATTTCCTTCTATATAATTGCTTATGTACATATATTAATGCTACTCTCACTTTTAGTTAGAGAAGCTTCTCTTTTCAGATGGCAGGGACTGCTAAGAGACTCAAAACCCATCAAAGTGCTGACAAGTAACAGTGGAGTGTTTAGCACTGAGAGACATCTCTATCACACCCTCCAAGGCTCAGGTACCATTGCAGAAGAGGCGAAAGAAAGAATGTAAGAGCCAAAGGACAGGGAAGAGGGCTTTAGAATGTTGTCTTCCAGACACAAAGTGGCCATTGCATTCATGACCTCTGAGTGGCTGACACTACCTACTCAAGACCTGCATAATATGAAGGCAAAAATGTTTACATTTTAGGAACTAGCTAGAAAGAGGAAGAGGTTTAGTGGGAGGAGATGGGAGGAAAGGCAAAGGAGGGTGGTGGGAGGGGATTATGATGAGAATACATTGTGTATAATAGAGGTTACCAATAAACAGGTTTGTTTTTCACTTTTTGAGAGAGAGAGGTAGACAGTGAGAGAGAGAGAGAGAGAGAGAGAGAGAGAGAGAGAGAATGGGTGTGCCAGGGCCTTCAGCCACTGCAAATGAACTCCAGACACATGCGTCCCCTTGTATGCGTGTGCTTGTCACTGTATATCTGGCTTACACAGGACATGGAGATTCGAACATGAGTTCTTAGGCTTCTCAGGCAAGCACCTTAACCACTAAGCCATTTCTCCAGCCCATTAAAAAGTTGCTTTTTTTTTTTTTTTTTTTTTTTTAAGAGAACACAGTTTTCTGCCCACAGGAAGGAGATAATCTCTTATTGTCACAAGCTACCACATCCATTCTGTGGCCTCTCAAATGTGACACAGGTGAGGCGGACGCCCTCAGGGTCTACTTTGGACAAGGCTTCTAGGAGCAGTGGGGATACCTGAGAGGGGTACGTACTATCACAGGAAGGCCCAAGACAATGCCTCCAGGGTGCTGGCTTCTTTTTCTGCAGACAGTGTCTGTCGGCCACAGGTTTGCAGCTCCTGGTGTGAACACAATCAACTTTCCGTGACTGGAAGCCCCTGCCACAGACTGCCGTACAGGGCTTCCAGGGGCCCGCACGCCAACACACGTCACAGGACGCTGATGAGCAATTCCTTCTAAAGGCAGGTCTGGTGGAAAAAAGGAAGAAATGAAAAATGGGGGGAAAATGAAGGTGAAAATAGGGATGTGGTATGTTGTTGTGTGTGCTCATATGTGTGTGTGCATGCCAGAGCCTCTTGCTGCTACTAACGAGCACCAGACACTTGTAGCACTTTTTGTGTCCATGGGTGGCTTGAGAATTGAACCCAAGCCAGCAGATTTTGCAAATAACCACCTTTAGCTACAGAGCCATCTTCCCAGTCCTGTGATAGCACTTCTTCTTCTTCTTCTTCTTTTTTTTTTGAGTTTTTTTTTGAGGTAGGGTCTCACATTGGTCCAGGCTGACCTGAAATTCACTATGTATTCTCAGGGTGGCTGCGAACTCACAGTGATCCTCCTACTTCTGCCTCCAGAGTGCTGGGATTAAAGGCATGCACCACCACACCCGGCTCTGACATCACTTCTTGCTGGACTTAAGCCTTCAACCCTAGTATATATTCCAGGTGGTAAAGTTTTGACATTTAGCCCCTATTCCCCAGAAAACTTCTTTGTTTAGTTCATTGTTGGCTAAGCAAAGTAGTGGTACAATCATGACCATAATAAAGATAATTAGATTACTTCAGGATGTAGACAAACTCCTAGCTATTGAGAATGACCCTACAGTCTACCTACATTATCAATAGATGTTTTAGGAAGGTTCTGGAAAATGACACAGATATATGATAGAAAAGTAGAAGACCTATCATACAATAAGTCAATAAATATGTAAGATTTTATCTGTTAGTTACATGAGTATGAAGAGGTAGAAATGGGTAAAATTCATGCTTAATGTCAAAAGAAAGTTCAGAAATGTGTGATGGTGTTGCAGTCAGCTTCACATTGCTGGGAGAAATCACCTGACCAAGAGCAGTTTTGGGAGAAAAAGGGGGTTATTTTGGCTTATAAACTCAAGGGGAAGCCCCATGATGGCAGAGGACAACAATGGCATGAGCAGAAGGTGGACATCACCCCTTGGCCAACATAAGGTGGACAACAGCAATAGGAGAGTGTGCCAAACACTGACAAGAGGAGACTGTCTATAATACCCATAATCCTGTCCCCAACAATACACTGCCTCCAGGAGTCATTAATTCCCAAATCTCCCTCAGCTGGGAACCTAACATTCAGAACACCTAAATTTATGGGGGACACCTTAAACCACCACATTCCGCCCCAACCCCATAAAATGATAACCATTCATGATGTAAAGTGCAATGCATTCAGACCATGAATTCTAATGATGTTCAAACATCCCCATAGTCCAAGGTCTTTTAACAGAGCCATAATTTAAAAAAAAATCCAAACCCATAATGGCACAGAATAAATATTCACACTACAAAAGATGGCATTAGACATAGCAAAGATATATTCAACAAATACAAGATTTAAACAGGGAAACATCAAACTCTGTAGCTCCAAGTCCAACAACTCAACTCCAGTCAGTGACAAATCTCCAAGTCCGATAATTCTGAGCAGCAACAAGTCTCTGGAGTTCCAATTCTGCCCCTCCAACTAGGCTACTCACAGACCTGGAAACTTCATTCGGGGCTGGCAGCTCTCCTTAGCAGCCATCTCATGGTCCTGGAATCTCACTGCGTCTGCACTGCAAGCCACGGTTCATCCTCATGGCCCCATGGGGTCTCCATGCAGGCATCCAGCAAACCTGCTTCACACTGCCCATGACCGTTTCCAAAACACAAGACCGTGTTGCAAATTCAATGACCCTCTTTTTCCTGCATTTCTTATACTCCATAATACCAGGTAAGGTGCCAATTTATTAATCCAGGGGGGAATAAAGCAGACTTTGAAGAACAGGACATTCCTTGAGCACTCAGGCCCCTTCAAAAGAATCTACATTCTTCCTGTTGTCCCAGTGCAGGTCAGCTGGCCCAAACTCAAAGGTTGTAATCTCTCAATTGCAGCTGAATAGGCAGCAGTTTCAGCCCAAAGATTTCATTTCTGTGTCATATCCCTCTGCTAACATCAGTCCATTTTTGTGCAAAGCAACCCTGTACAAATTCTCAGGACATGGGCATCGCAGCAAGCCTCTCACACAAACTGTTTCTAGCCCAGTCCAGGCAAAGCTCTTTCTCACCCTCATAAGCCAAACCTCACAGTCCATAGTTTTTACTGCATTCATGTCTTTCAGCTCTGACCAGAATAGTCCATCAAGCTGTGCTTACAGCACTTCAAGGCATCTCTTAGGCTGAACTTTCAAATCCTTTCACATTCCTCTTGAAAATCAGCTCCAAAAGGTCAAAGCCACATAGTCATGTGTCCAGCAACAATCACACTCTTTGTTACCACTTTACTATTGCAGTTAGGTTCGCATTGCTGGTAGAAATCACCCAGCCAAGAGCAGCTTTTGGGCAAAAAGGTTTATTTTGGCTTATAGGCTCGAAGGAAGCTCCATGATGGTGGGGGAAAACAATGGCATGAGCAGAGGGTGGACATCACCCCCTGGCCAACATAAGGTAGACAACAAAAACAGGAGAGTGTGCCAAACACTGACAAGGGGAAACTGGCTGTAACACTCATAAACCCACCCCCAACAATGCACTGCCTCCAGGAGGCATTAATTCCAAAATCTCCATGAGCTGGGAACCTAGCATTCAGAACACCTAAGTTTATGGGGGACACCTGAATCAAACTACCACAGATGGGGAACCAGAAAGTCCCTAAACTGCCACAGTGTTAGTCAAGGTGAGAACATTGCCCCATGAGAAGGCCAGTGTGAGTGCTCACACACTGGTTTAGGCAGGAAAAATCATGGGATATGGAATTATTACAAAGGCATCCCTGCCATTGGGAAAGGATTTCCTCCTCCACCGATGGTGCATTCTTACATCTAAAACCAAGACATGCAAACTGGGCTTTGTGGTAAGGCCTGTAATCTCAGCCACTTGGGAGGGTGAGGTAGAAGGATCAAAAGTTCAAGGCCTGTCTCAGCTACTAAAAGAACCTGAGCAACCTTGTCTTACATTTTTTTTTTATATTGAAAAAGGGCTGTGGGTGTGACTCAGCGATAGAGCACTTGCCTAGCATACACAAGGCCCTGAGTTCAATTCCCAACATTGCGAGAGATAAGGTAGTAAATAAATATAAAGATATGCCTCCTGCTTCTCTGCCATGCAATCTACAAAGACAGTGACAACATTCCCCACTGCCTGGGGCCGAGTCTCTGCTGTGCCATCACCTGAAAAAGGGAGGCATGGCCAAACATGTGTTCCCATGACTTCCAGCACCAAATCAGTGTGCACATGTCAAGAGCTGACTATGCTGATAAGTTGGAGGCACTCAACTTATGCATGGAAGAGAGTTCCTATAAGGACCATAATAAACCACTTTAAAATTGTGGGCAAGTCCTACAGTTTTTGTTTATAACTCCTGAAAAACTTCTGCTATAAGCAAGAATTTGTATTTGAGCAATGTAGTCTGCTAAGGAAAGTTTGCTTACATTCATGTTTAGGCCCCATGCAGTTGTATCCTGAGTGATTACAAAAGCCATTTACTTGAGAAGTGGGATTTATCCCTGGTTTTCTCGCCTCTAAAACAGAATGGAAACTCAAGGGCTGAAGAGATGGCTTAGTGGTTAAGGTGTTTGCCTACGAAGCCTAAGGACCCAGGTTCTATTCCCTAGGACTCATGTAAGCCAGATGCACAGGGTGGCACATGCATCTGGAGTTTGTTTGCAGTGGCTGGAGACCATGGTACACCTATTTTTTTCTCTCTTTCTTTCACACACACTCTCTCTCACACACACACAAAATAAATAAATAAATATTAAAAAAATAAACTCAGTGCTCTCTGATGTTCAGAATATCAGCCCTGAAGGACAGAGCCACTTTAGTGGACCTATTTTGGGGGATCTATCCTTGTTTTTTAGCACATATCTTCCAGGAAGATAAGTTTGCATGGTAGCAGAAAATTTCACTCCATCTTTACAGATAGATGACTGGGAAAGAACTCTGACTTGAGCTGGTTCAGAAGTTGGGTTTCTCTTGGGAATCTGGAGGATGCTAGAATAAGATGTGTACACCTGAATCTTGGAAGAGGAGTGTCTTCCACATGTGTCAGAGAAAGATTCAAGAATAAAACAGAAGCAAAAGATAGCTGAGGTCAGAGGAGAAACAACAAAGCAAAGATGACTTCCCACTTTTTAAATTATCCTGAGTCTGACTGCAGTTTCTCATTGGATTCTTACAGATGTTTTTGTATCTCTTATTAAAGCCTAATTATCAGGTCATACAACTCTATGAGAAATACTGAAACACCATTAGAATTGAAGAAATCTGTGATAACCTGAAATCTAAGGGAGTCTTAACACATAGTGGGACGCAATGTTTTCATTAGCCAGTAGGAGGAGACTCCATCAAAGGGTTTACTTACCAAACAGTAGTATCCTACCAAACTGTTCATAAGGTCTAGAGAAGAGACAGGGAGGGTTGTCCTGTTAACAGCTTTTGCTGTCTGCAGTGGGTATGAAACTTAAGGGGCAAAAGTTCAGTCACTTTGACCTACAGAGCAGACTTAGTACTTCTTAGTCATCTCCCACAGCAGAGATTATCTTTCTACTATAGAAGGTCAGACAAATATTCAAAGAATCTGCTCAAGGAGATACTAAATTGTTCACACGGAGTATTAGGTGCTCCTGTCTTCTCCACAAGTGTCCTCTTTGCATTAATCATTCCAAGTTGAGTTTTGTTGTTTTCAGCCTGAAGGACCTTTACTAATACAACCATTTCCTCTGTTAAGATGGAGGGCAAGGCCATCTTCATAAAAGGATGACAGACCCAGCCCGCTGTCAACCAACATGGAGGCTGAAGCCTAGGACAGTTTGGATGCTGGGGAGGAAGAAAGGAAAGGTTGGTCCCTCAAAATGCATCACTTCTTTAGACCAGGGATAGAATGACTTAAAATGGGGACAGGAGAGCCAGATGGACAGAGTCCAGACACCAGCACTATGACTACAACTGTGGCTCATGTTTTTCCTTACATAAGATATGAAGGTAGAAATGGCAGCAGAAATCTTGAAGTGACTGTTCTAGCTTTTCTCAATTTCTCATTCCACCCCTGCTTCAACTAACTCACCACCAGCCAGATGGAGCCTCGGATTGTGAGAGCAGGCCAACTCAGTGTGGAGCAGGCAGAGTGGACAGCTTTCATAAGATGTAAGTGCTGGGCAACCTCCTGACACTTTGATACCATTAGTCAGAGGTGAGGCTCTTTGTGGTGGTTTGATTCAGGTGTCCCCCATAAACTTAGGTGTTCTGAATGCTAGGTTCCCAGCTGATGGATATTTGGGAATTAATGCCTCCTGGTGGGAGTGTATTGTTGGGGGCGGGCTGATGGGCTTTATAGCCAGTTTCCCCGTGCCAGTGTTTGGCACACCCTCCTGTTGCTGCGGTCCACCTTATGTTGGCCAGGAGGTGATGTCCACCCTCCGCTCATGCCATCATTTTCCCCTGCCATCGTGGAGCTTCCCCTCGAGCCTGTAAGCCAAAATAAATCTCTTTTTCCCAGAAGCTGCTCTTGGTTGGGTGATTTCTACCAGCAATGTGAACTGGACTGCAACACTCTTGAACTGTTATGTTGTAGAATTTTTCTAGAAGATTCTGACCCTCTGGTTAAGGTTGGAAATAATCTCTTTGAGAAACAGGCCTTCTGTGTCCTCAGCATTTCTTTAGGTCCCCAGGTTTCCTCTTGTTGTCAGTCTGATTTGATTCTACTTTGACAATTCCCAGGCCCTATACAGCCTTCTTGATGGAGGCCATGCTTCCTAAGCCCTTTCTAGGGCCCACAGAAGGTGCCAGCATATGGCCTACCCACCCTGATTCTCTACCTCAGCCCTTATTGTCATTTCCTATAAAACACCCTATCACAACTACTGAGGTCTTAGGGCATCTCCCCTCCTGAACGTTGCTTCATTTTACGAATTTTGAAGGGAGTTCTAAGGCCACATACACCTTCAGGAAATCCACAGCCAGCAACCACACCAATCCAGCAGATGTCTGTGAGGAAAACGAGGCTATAAAACTGTAGAAGAATCCTTCATCAGCTCTCTCTAGTAAACAACTTAGTCCCTCATTCATAAGCCATCTGACATTTGAGAAAAGCAATAGCACTAAAGGAAAATGCCAGATTGTGAAAACAGAACAGCCGAGTCCAGCAGGAAATAGACATGAAAGGTAGCTTGACCTCTCCCCAAAACATAGCGCTAGGAATTTTTCTTGCATTATTTAAAACAAATCCACTTATTTCACTTCCATATATTTTTGTCTAAAATCCTATGTAATCAGATTCTGAAGCTCTTGATATATTGTTCCATCCCTTTCTTTTCTTCTCTTACATTTTTCTGCCTCTTGATTTTACTGTCTTCAATTGGAACCCTTATAAGGATGGTGTAGTTGGAACACAAATACAGAGAGAAGGGGAAAGAGTGAGATTTGGAGGAGGCTGTGTGATCACATTAAGGATTTTGGTCATCTTCTTCCTAGAAACAAGTAAAGCCTCTAGGAGGAAGAGAGATTAAAAGAAACCATAGGGAACTAAAACTCACATTGAAAAGTAACCAGAAAAGCACAGATCACAGGAAATAGAATTATTACCCATGAGATTGACAATAAAATTTAACAGATTGAAAATCTGTGTGATGAAATGGGGTAATTCTCATATTGTTGGTTTATAAATTTTTAATTAATTTGTTTGCACATGGTTGTGTGTATGTGTGTGTGTGGACGTACCACAGCCTCTTGCCACTTCAAACAAAAGCCAGATGCTTGCACCACTTTTTGTGTTAGGCTTAAGTGGGTGGCTTGTGAATTACACTTGGATCAGTAGGCTTTGCAAGCCAGCACCTTTACCTACTGAGCCGTCTTCCCAGATATTTTGATGGTAATTTGGTAATATACAAATGAGCCTGCCAACCCATTCAATTCCATTTCTAAATAACTAACCTATGAAATATTCTCATTTGAGAAATAAGATATATGTGTCCCAGGATGTTTATGGAAGCATTCTTTCAGAAAAGAACAAAATGTCCAAAAAATCAAATGTCCACCAGCAAAGAAATAATGGTATATTAAATATCACACAGAAATAGGATAAAGTCAATGTGGATTAATTAAGATGGAAAACTGTCTAACACAACAAGTATAAAAAGCAAGCTTCAGAAAAATATGTATAGATGTTAAAATAAAAGGTTCCATCCATATATGTGTTGTATAAATGTCATTGTGACTACAAAGGAAAACATCTGGGAGGCGCACATCAGCTGTGTGTGGTCCCTGTCTTCTCAACAAAGTAGGAAACAAGGTTGTCTGCTGAGAATGAGGGCAGCTGCTGCACACATTTTCCACTTGAGGAGAAGGGCTCTGGCTTGAAATCATACTGTGGGAATAGGAAATACAGCTTACCCTTCAGTGCCAAACCTTACTGGAGACTCAGAATGGTAACCAAGCCAATAGTCAAGATCATCCCACTTTTTTTTTTTCAGCAGGATTCAGGATGCATGGGAGGAAGAAATAATTAGGTGTGGCATATCTTCTATGACCTAGGCTTCTTAAGCGCTGACTAATTAATACACTCCCACTGAAAGTTCACATGGATGGCGATACTCCACTGCGTGCAGATTTAGGCAGTTACATAGTGCAAGAGCTCACAAAGAGACAGTGATAGGATAAAAAGCCTCTGTGCAGTATACCTTCTAGGGGCCCTCTCACTTGCTTCTGACTGGGGTGCTATCCTGGGGGTCAGTAAGGCCAATAGGTTGGAGGCTAGAAGTCCAGGTGTTCTTACGAGCAAAGTTCTACTTGATACCACCATCTGCCCACTCTGACCTTTGTGCAGGAGAAAATCTCTTCATGTGTAAGCCCCTTTGCAAGATACAGCACCCCTAACCTAGTCAAAACAGTTTCCAGGGCTGGGGAGATAGTTCAGTGGTTAAAAGCACTTGCTACACAAACCTGATAATGGGAGTTCAGATCCCCAGATGTCACGCAAAGCCAGAGGCAAGCAGCACGATTGTCTGTAATCTCAATGCACTAACTGCATTAGAAGACAGTCTGGATGATCCTGAAGCTCATGGGCCTGCTAGTCTGGAGTTTGTAGCAGCAAAAAACAATGATAGAGCCCATTTCAAACAAGGTGGAAAATAAGGACTGGCACCCCAACATTGTCCTCTGATCTCTACTGAGGCATGCACACACATGCATATACACATATATATAAAACCACACACAGTTTCTCAACAGGAATAAAGTATTTCACTGAAATCATTAGAAAAGTTTTAATCTGTAAATCTCAATGAAATATGAGTAGGCTTCACCAACTTTATATAAAGAAGAAAAATATTGATTTTTTCCTTTAAGATGTTTTCTCTTTATGTTTCATATCCGAGTAACGGTAATTATAAATAGCATGTATTAGCCATACTTAAATATAATATCAATGAGGATGGCACTAAAGAGTTGATCATCTGATAGGAACTTTCAGATATGAGAAGTGACAGGAACTAGGAATAATTCTATTTTCAGGCATCTCTAGTCGCCTGAGGAGCAAGGGAAGGCTGCGTTCTGGGCTGGGGTGGGGCAGTACCTCCTTCTGCCATCACAGTCAGAGGCAGAACTGTTGTGTCCACAAGCCTTGTGACGCTGCTGCTGCTGCTGCTGCATCCTCACAGCTTGACCCGTGCAATGTGCAGGACACTAGAACGAAAGTACAAGGCCACGTGAACACTGGGCGCCCATGCACGCTGTGAATACTGAGAGGGGAGAGGCCAAGACAAGGGACCTATCGCCCCCCCTGGGAGTCATGTGAGATCAGATCCCAGCTCTGTAGACAGAGAGCCCATGATTACACTAGGAAGAGACCCACCCTTCTCCCATTCTCTCTCCTCTGAAATGTAGATCACCTCAAGGGAGAAGGGGAAAAGATGGGACAAATATTGAACTGATTGGGCTTAAGTCCAAAAATGGCTAAATTTAAAACCATAAGTGAATGCCAAGTTTAGTGATTTTCTGCTCTGAGCAAAAAAAAAAAAAAAAAAAAAAAATGGAGGCACATGGGCTAAGGTGAGTTCAATTATAAGAAAAGCAATATAGTCATCATGCCTATTAATTTTTCCTTATAATTATTTTATGCAAGAAAATAAATGCTTCTCACATCCTAATGGTTCTATTCACATTTAATTAATTTAAGCTTGGCTCATTAGTCAGGTCATAATTTTATGCCCTATATTCTAAGTTTAGTCTCTGATTTTACTTATTACATTACTCAGTTTTTCTCCTATCATCTTTTATTTTTAGCTAAGTTCCATCTAACTATAAATCACTTGTCATGCAATTAGCCAGTTAATTCAGATTTGCCACATCACAATCCCTTTTAGCACATTATCACCATCTTCCAAAGAAACCTAAAAACCTTCCGTAGTCACACCCTTTCCTCTCAGGCCTAGACAATTACAAATCTACTTTTTGCTGTACAGATTTATCAATCTTGGACACATCATATAAATGGAATCATGATATACGTGGTCTCTTGTGTCTGTATTCCTGCACGTACCACAATGATTCAAGACTTGTCCACATTGTAGAATGTGTCAGTACCTCACTCCTTTTAGCAGTCCAATTAGCATTCTGATCCTCAAACATATCACAGCTCAGCTACTCAGCAGTCGCCTCTCCTTCTCGGTAATTATGGGGTATTATAATCTGTGCTCTTTCTGATGTTTGGTTATTATGAGTAATTATGCTACAAACATTCACATGCAAGTTTTGTATGGACACGTGTTTTCATTGCTCTTAGATATTCATTTAGCAGTGGAATTATTGGGTCATAACATATTTCATGTTTAGCCTCTTGAGGACATGCCAGACTGCTTTCCAAGGAGGCTATACCATTCCATTCCATTCCATTCCATTCCATTCCATTCCATTCCATTCCATTCCATTCCATTCCATTCCATTCCATTCCATTCCATTCCATTCCATTCCATTCCATTCCATTCCATTCCATTCCATTCCAGTTTATGACATCTGAAGTTCCCAATTCTGCCACATCCTCACTATCACTTGCACTATGTGTGTGTGTGTGTATTTGTGTGTGGAGGGTTTGTGTGTGAGTGTGCATGTAGAGGCCAGGGAGAAACCTCAGGTATTGTCCCTTAGTAATGCTATTCACCTTTTTTTTTTTTTTTTTTCTGTTTTTTTGAGGTAGGGTCTCACTCTAGCTCATGCTGACGTGCAATTCACTATGTAGTCTCAGGGTGGCCTTGAACTCTCTGTGATCCTCCTACCTCTGCCTCCCTAGTGCTGGGATTAAAGGCATGTGCCACCACACCCGGCTGTTCACCTTTTTTTTTTTTTTTTTGGCAGGGCTCTCACTGGCCTTGGAACTCACCAATCACAGTAGCCTGGCTGGACAGCTCCCACCTCTGCCTCCCCATTGCTGTGAATACAAGTGCACACTACCACCATAGCCTTATTTTTATGTGAATTCTTGGAGGGGGGAGTGTCAAACTAGTCATTCTGCATACAAGGTAAATATTTTACTGACTGAGGCCTCTCTCCAGCTGCCACCCCTTAAAATATTTTTTATTGACAACTACCATAATTGTAAACAATATCCCATGGTAATTCCCTCCCTCCCCCCACTTTCCCCTTTGAAATTCCACTCTCCATCATATTCCCTCCCTTCTCAATCAGTCTCTTTTATTTTGATGTCATGATCTTTTCCTCCTATAAGGTGATCTTGTGTAGGTAGCCCTTTTTAACTAATGCTATACTAGTGTCTGGGAAGTGGTATTTCAATGTGGTTTTAATTTGAGTGTCCCTAATGGCGAGCATCCATTTATGTGCTTCTTGGCCACTTGTATATCTTTAATCAAGAGACATCTATTTAGAGCCTTCATATTATAACTGGGTTAGTTGTGTTTTGATTGTTGAATTGTGGTTTTAAAAATATATTTTAAGTGCAAGTCCCTTTTATAGATACATTCTATTCATATACTGTTCTTCCATTCAGTGGGTACCCTATTTACTTTCTTGATGCTATTTTTTAAAAATATTTTTGTTTATTTTTATTTATTTGAGAGTGGCAGAGAGATAGAATGAATGTGCCAGGGCCTTCAGCCACTGCAAACAAACTCCAGATGCGTGTGTCCCCTTGTGCATCTGGCTAACATGGGACTTGGGGAATCTAGCCTCAAACTGGGGTACTTAGGCTTCACAGGCAAGCGCTCAACTGCTAAGCCATCTCTCCAGCCCCATGATGCTATTTTTTGTAGCACAAAAGTTTTAATTTTGATGTAGTTCAGTTAACCCATGTTTGATTTCACTTAAATTTGCATTTTGGTTGTGCTATATAAAAATCATTTCCTAAAGGGTAAAGATGTATGTCTATTTTCTAAGAATGTCATGGTTTTAGCTCTTAAATGTAAGTCTTTGATCCATTTCATGGCAGTCCTTTATATGCATCTTATAAGTAGGGAGTCTAAATTCCTGCTTTTGTATGTGGAACATAGGTTGTCCTGCAGAATTTGTTAGAAAGTGAGGTGGCACAATAGTGGTACACAGGCTATGAGAGTAATCAACTGCTTTCTGATTGAATATGAGACCCACTTAGAGGAAATTCATACCTGCTACTAAGAACCAACTCAGAAACCTGCAGACCTCAGAGTGAAGCTTCCACTGTTCTTTGCCTAAAGGGAGAGGCTAGTCTTCTTGGCCAGGTGTGGTGGTGCATGCCTTTAGTACTAGTAAGGAGGCCCAAGGTAAGAGTATTTCTGTGAGTTCAAGGCCACCTGGAGACTACATTGTGAATTTCTGGTCAGCCTGGGCTAGAGAGAGACCCTACCTTGAAAAACCAAAGGGGAAGAAAGGCTTCTCAATTTCTTTGTCTTTGATCCATGTTACTATCACTCTTGGCTAGGAAATCTGCTTTTTTACAGATGGCAGTAAATACCAAAGAGATCAAGACACATCAGTATGATAAAAAAAAAAATAAAGTCAACTGCCTAACATGAGATGAGTCATCTGTATCACATATGTCAGGACCTAGGAAACATTACTGAGGAAGTAGCAGATTAAATGTGAGGACTGCTGTTATTGCCAGCCTGAGAACCATCTCCAGGGAGATGGCAGTAGATGCCGAGAGGATTCAAACCTCATCAAAGCAGAAAACCAGAGGTGATGGAGAGCACAACACTAAAGGAGACTTATAACATGAAGAGAAGGTAGAAAGAATGTAAGAGCCACATGGTGAGAAAGGGTACTCTTTGGCCTTGCCTGCCCCCCCCAGAAGCTGACTGGTACATGCACGACCCACACTGAGGAGGACCCTCAGTGGAATGGAACCAGGGGTAGGGAACATAAAAGTGTAAACCTGTGGGAATATGACCAACATGCAATACAATAAAGTTCTCAAGTAAAAAAATGTGTGTGTTAATTTTTTCATTGCTCTGACTAAATGTCTGACAGGCAGTGACTTTAGAGGAAGGACTTGTTTTGGCTTAGGTATCAGGGGTCAAGCAGAGCAGGGAAGGCATGGTGGAAGAAATGGCACATGCTCATAGCCGTGGCAGCAGGCACTTGGTCACAATTCAGAGGATCAGAAAGCTCTGCTGGCTTTCTCCTTTCCCCCTTGTTATTCATCCTGGGACCCCAGATAGTGCTTTCCACATTCAGGGCAAACCTTATCCCCAGGTATTCCTCCCTGGAAATGTTCTCGTGGACTCACTCACAGGTGCCTCACTAAGGCCCTAAGCAGTTCTCAATCAAACCTATTCTTTCTGCATCAAATGATCCCGTCACCCTTACAGCTAGTCAATTGCTTTTGGCTTCTACTCTACTTCAGTGCTACATATGTCTCTCTGGTGCTACAAAGACTGTCTTGATTACCACTATTTCAAAATGAGAAAGTTTGGATCCTTCAACTTAATTCCTTTTAAAAATTATTTTGGCTACTCTGAATCATTTGTACTTCCAAATGATTTCTTAGGATCAGTTTGCCAATTTCTGGTAGGGGATTCTGTGAATCTTTAATAAATTCAGAGTGACTTGTGGTTGGCAATGGTATGCCATGAACATAGGGAATCTGAACTTGAAAGTCATATAACATGGTCTCGTTCTATGCTGGAATTATACTTTGCATCCAGTGCCTATTCCGACCCTAATGATGAACTATTTTGCTCATAACATCTGTGCATCATGCTCCACATAGAATAATGAAGGCTTTCTCTATGCCTCCAATAATTTAGTTTTCTAAAAGTTACTTGTCCTTTTTATTCTGAGAATCAATGTCAGAATTACATTAAGTGCCAGAGAAATGTGTTGCCATTTTAATTAGAATAGTATTACATGCATGAATTCATTTCATACTGAAATTTTCTACTCAGCAAAATAACAGATCTCTTATTTGTCCTTCTCATTTATGTTTTAATAATGTGTTATATTTTTTCGGTGTGCATTTATATGTATTGAAAACAATTTTCCTAAGCATTTTTTTTCATATTTTTTGTGACAGGATTCTCTAAGTATCCTAGGTGGGCTTGGAACTCACTATGTAGCCCAGGCTGGCCTGAACTTGTGATTTTCCTGCCCCTACCTCCTGAATGCTGGGATCACAGGTGTGCTTGCTATTATAATTGCATTCAATGTGGCATTTAGAATGGGAATTCTTAGATTTTTGTGCAAATATCATTAGTGTTCTTCTTTTTAAGGGCTGTTCTTATTCCCACTGCTTGCATGGGATCCATTTCGGAGCTTCTGTCATCGCTCCACTGCATTCCCATGTCCTAAACTTGGCTCACTTTTGCCCTGGAAGACAGAGACACTGTATTTTCCAAGTGGAGACTTTGAGGTCAGGGATGTATCTATCTATCTATCTATCTATCTATCTATCTATCTATCTATCTATCTACATATAGATATATAGAGATAGAGATAGAGATATACGACAATAAGATTTTCTCCAAATTTTTTTTAAAAAGTTTACTAGTCACAAAGTGACAATCACAGCTAGTTCTGTCACCCCACGAAGTTACCTGGCTCCCTGGATCGATGACCTGTTGAGCACAGGGGCGAACAGAACATGGTCTTCTCCCCAGAGGCCGGTCTTCCGGGATGCATGCCCTTGGGGACACCACCTGCACAGTCCCGTTGGCTTTTGTCTGCTTACACGTCACTTGCCGACTGTGAAATCCTTCACCACAAGACACAGAGCATTTTGACCACACACTCGTGAACCACCTGGGAGCAAAAACTACAGGGCCTTAGTAAGGAAGGGTATGAACGCTTTGACTCGAACCCCATGGTGGCATGGGGGGGGAAATATCTCTACAGGAAGGGGCAGCAGTACAGATAGCTCCCGGCCTCCCTTCCTCCTTTACTCAGGGAGCCTCAGAGTCACCATGTGGAGACGACCAGTATAGGGATGGGTAGATCCACCTGCAGGTTTACGTGTCATTGCGTGATCCCAAAGGGCCAAATCAGGTGGAAATTTCCAAAAGGTGAATTTTTTCCTTTCTTGTTTGTCTGGGTTTTTTGTTTGTTTGTTTTGAGACATGGCCCACTCTGAACTTGAATTCAGGATTCTCCTGCCTCTGCCTCCCCTCCAAAAAGTTAGATGTGGGCTGGATAGATGGCTTAGCAGTTAAGGTGCTTGCCTGAGAAGCCTAAGGACCCATGATCAACTCTCCAGATCCCACGTAAGCTGGACACACAGAGGTGAGGCCAGCCCAAGGTCTCACGTGCCAACTAGGTGGCGCGAGTGTCTAGAGTTTGACTGTAGTGGCTGAGGCCCTGGTGTGCCAATGCTCTCTTTCTCTCTGTCTCTCTGTTTCAGTCTCTCTAATATAAAATAAAATAAATAAAAAATTTAAAAAGTTAGATGTAAATTCATTGAAACCAAATGGAGCAAAATATTTCTAAATCATCAGTGTGCAATGTCCCCTAAAAAATACTTACACGTTGTCTTACATAACTCTTCCCATGTTCTTTCCATTCTTGTAGGAAGTTAGATAAATTCGCTAGAGCCATACAAGTAACCTGTCTACAGAGCTGGGAGTGGATTCTAGATTTATCTGACCCTAAGGGTCATGCAGTAATATCTGTAGGAGATTGAACTTCGAGATTAAAAGCTTCCGAAGTGCATTACCATCAAAGACACCCAAGCTACTACTGGGACAATGTAGAGAGATTTTTTACTCTGAAGTTCATGGTCATCCAAGATACTGCACACTCAGTCATGAATTCTAAATGACATTTAGTTTTTCTTTCAACAGTAAAGACATACACTACAAACTACAGTGATAGTGGTGAGAGCTGGGGCTTTATTACCAACAACAATCATGGGTGTTTTATTTATCACATTACAATTTTGGTAGATAGCTCAATACACTTCTGACTTCTAGAAGTTCAAGACAAAAGTACAACTGGACTTTACTGTTTATCATGTTGATAGAAAAGCAAATCTGCTAGTATCATGCATATCAAAATGTTCCAGTAAATGCATTTCAATATAATTAGGTTGCTCTCTAATCAAATATATTTTAATTTGATGAGTTTTAAAAACCTTGGGCCACAATTGTAGCTCAATGGTAGAACATTTGTCTAGTGTGAGCAAAGTAAAGCTCCGAATTTATTCCCCAGTGCCACAAAAAATATGATGAAAAAAGCTTGTGCTCACGCGCGTGCACACACACACACACACACACACAGATGGACAGAAAACACTTCTCCATATTATCAGAAGGGCTATGGCACAGAAATTTTAAGGTTAAGTACCTTTGAGGCACTATCTGTAGGATGAGATGAACTCTACTTCTCCTATCAGGTATGACAGTATATGACAATACTTGTTCTAAAAGTGTGTAAAAGCTAACAAATATTTTTAATAACAAGGATGTTAAGGAATTTCCCAATGTGGTTCCTCTCTCCTTTGTGAAAATCAAAAACTACCATAGAGCAGATTTCCTGGGTGAAATTCCTTCTTTTCTGTAGGATAAGCTTGATGCTTTCCCTGGGGTGACACTTAGTGTGAGATCTTCCATTTACAAGTTATAGTGGGTATTGAATACATGGCAGTTAGACTGCCTGCAATACTGATAGCCCTTTATAAGAACATGCCCCAAGGGAGCTGCTGTTTACACTGTGACTCTGCCTCTCATGTTTCTCCAAGGCACAGGTGATCAGGTGTAGTGTGGGCATTTGGAATGACCACTGATCTATATAACAGTATTGCTTTATGTCCTAATCTGGAAAATAGGGTTTATAATAATGTCTGCTTCACAGATTTGAACTCAAAAATATCTATTTGCTAGTTTATTTTTATGCTCTCAATTTTGGTGCCATTTGGTCATATCTCTTAGGCTCTGTACTATGCAATCATTCATCTTCCCAAGTAGTTAGAGAGCATATTATGGAACAGACATTGTGCTAAGTGCTAGGAATAAATTATTGTGCTCCAGACTACCTCCCATGGAATACATAGTATAGCGGGAGAGCAAAACAGACCAGTAGGAGCAATGAGAGATATTACAATTTTTATCACAGAAGATCACTTATTCTTGAGCACTAAGTCAGATAAGGTTCCCAGAAAATATACAGAGGTATATGAAGACAAATAATAATCAAGTGCCAACAGAGTGGAGAAGTATGTGTGTGTGTGTGCGTGCACACACATGTGTGTATATGTGTTAAGTCAGGAAAGAATAGCACAACAAAGACACCCAAAAAGACAGCATTAGAAGAACACTGGGTAACTGGTGTGGGAGAGACAAGCTGTGAGATCAGCAGGTAGCTTAATTCCCACACAAGAAGGAAATGTAAGCCCTCTACTCATTGATTCAGTCAGTTACCAGGTATCTAGTCATCACCAAGGTTGGAAGCTTCTGCTGTATTAGGTAATGGGGATAAAAGGATGGCTAAGACAGATTCAGCCACAAGGCCAGGGGTCAGCCTTTATCTTAAGAATTCTAAGAATGCACTAAGAAACAGTAAGACAGAGTGTGGTGGTGCACACCTTTAATCCCTTGGGAGGCAGAGGTAGGAGGATCACCATGAGTTCAAGACCACCCTGAGACTACATAGTGAATTCCAGGTCAGCCTGGACTAGAGTGAAACCTTCCCTCGAAACATCCTCCCCCTCCCCCCGAAAAAAAAGAATGCATTGAAAGGTTTTCAGCAGAGAACCATCCTGATAAATTTGTCTTAACAGATGGGTATTCTCATGGAATAAAGGCAGTACTGGAGGAAGGGAGATAGTAATCAGGAGGCTACCACTGCCCCTGTGAGAAAGGAGAAGAGCCCGTATTCCAGTGGTAACTGGAAATGGGCATGCATTAATGGAAGTAAGTGGGGAAGGGGGAGGGGTGCAGTCTAGGATACTGTCACAGGTCTGGAGCACTGTGATGGGTCAGATTTGATAGAGGTTATAAGCTGGGGCTCTTTTCTAATTACTGATTTGTATCATCTATTACATGCTAAAAGTATTCATGGTTAAACTTCCAGGGGTCAAGCCTAAGGCACTGTGTTTTTAACTAGTGGCCCTGGCACCTGAAACCACCTCATTACCTCCCAGGTAAAGCCATAAACTCTGCCTCCCACAATCTTAGGAGCCAATAGCACTGTGAGTACTGGAAGCAGGTCTGGGAGGGGACTTTGCCCATCTGTACAATAGGAAACTCACATCTACCTCATAGGCTCCTGGGAAGCAAGTAGTATAAAGCACTTAGCAGAATGCCTGGGACAGACTGAGTGCTAAGTAAACTTTAACTGTTGAGCTATTGCACCAAATTACTATTTCTTTTAAAACAGAAGCAATGAAATCTGTGTACTGATGAGATAAGAGAGGGACTACACCTACCTTGCAGGGCAGTCCTGGGTGTTACAGGGCTGAAACCCAGCCAGTGGCTTCTGCCAGGGATCACAAAGGGCTTCATTCACTTCCTGTCCATTGGCCATCACACAATGGGGCCTCTGAATGCGCACTCCCAAGGGGCCACACGTGGCAGAACAATGTGTCCAGTTACTAGGCTCCCAAAAAGGCTCTGCACAAAGTAAATGAAACATCAGGACCACCTCAAATAAGAAATTATGATGCCCGAGAAGCAATGGACCAAGGACCACCATGACATGCTCTGTGGTTAGCTGTCTGGTGGTGTTTTCAAGCAGCAACATACAGTGAAGGCCATCACATAGCCTAAGGGGTCCTTTACATTGTCCTTTCCCTCAACTATTGTAAACAATTATGGAAATGGTGGCCTGAATGGGGTCTTTGAACCGCAGCCTGGGAGAAGGCTATTGTAGGCCACCTAGGTCTGCCAAAAAATCCCCAGAGAGAGAGGGGGTGGGGGAAGGAGAGAGGAGGAAAGGAGAGGAGGCCTTTCTCCACATTTTTCAAGCAGAGCCAACAGGACAGGGAGAAAAGCCTCCAGGAGATCCTCTGACATGGTTCATTTCCCCAAAGCAGGTTCAGGCAGAGAGTTAGAAGATAACTGAGCAGGAGGAGGACCAGGGAGCAGGGATTATGCAGTAAGATGGGAGATACATTTGAGTTCCATCCGATTTTTCCATTAATTCTTAACCAACACTTGTAGAAATTGTGTGATTTGTTACAGAGACATCTGGAAAGGTAAGAATGGATGTTTCTTTTATAAGAGACAAAGCCAACCACCTCCAGTAATCACAATATTTTTTTTTTGTTTCCTTTCCCTGCCAACACTTGGTAAAAGATGAGGTAGGACATGATGATGACAGCTTTGTGGATGATCACAGAAAGTGCCAGATTTCCCCAGAATAATCTCAAGTAATTGATAGTTACCAGCTGTGTCCACAGGCTCTCTCATATAGCGGGGTGATTTCTTTAACTTATTGTTTTCCACATTTTCTTTCTGAGTTTTTTTTTTCTTAAATAGCCCATGGCATCATTTGTAGAACAGAACCATAAAACATATTTTCAGTCAGCCCCTCAAGATTATACCTAAAACGGCTGTGTATTGAGAACCTCCCAGGTGATCAGGTGCTAGGTTAGACACTTTATAATCTATTTTTCATTTACCCTTCCCAGTCCTGTTTTGAGGTAGATATTTCTATTGTTATTTGTAGAGATGGAAATTGAATGCAGTTAAACAACTTGCCAAGGTCTGTTACCTGTTAGCTGGACTGGAACCCACATGTGTCTAACACCAAGGCTCTATTCTGCCACATTTCATAAGGACACTTTGACAGCTCAGGGCAGGACACATGTGCATTTCTTTAAAAATGTGGCTTTTTTATTAAAGTATAATTCATATACAATAAAATACTCAGATGTGCAGCTTCATGACTTTCACAATTGTATGAACTTACAGAACCATGATCCAAGCAATGTATGTAATATTCTTAACACCCCAAAGTTTCATTTTGCCTGTTTCCAATCAAATCCACTCCCAGGCCATTAGTTGTTCCTTTCTATCACTATACATGGGCTTCACCTCCTCGTAGACGTCATGTGACATGCTCTTCTGTACTTGGCTTCTCTCACTTCATGTAATATCTTTGAGATTTACTCAAACCATTGTATATACCAGTACTTCATCCTCTTATTACTGAGCTATATGCCATTCCTGAAAATGCTGAAGTCTTTAAACATTCATTCTCCTGTCTACAGTTGTCATGAATAGGACTGGACATTCTTGTACGAATCTTTGTGTGGGCATGTTTCAATTCTGCCTGGATAAAGAACTGTGAGCGGAATATCTGAGTCTTGGGTAGGTGGATATTTGTCTGCATTACAAAGTTCCAGTAGTTTTTCACAGTGGTCTTCTCTCTGCCATTTTATTTGCATCGCTTTACATTCTTCCCGAAATTTGATCCAGTAGTTGTTAATTGTATCGCACTGGGGTTTGATCTGCATTCCCTGAATGCCAACTGTACAGTGTGTTTTGGTGAAGCATCTGTTGAGGTGTTGGTTCTCTCTTTTGTAGTGGAGGTTGCTGTCCACTGTTAACTTGTAGGCGTTCTTCACATGTTTTACGTCTATGTTCCTCATTAGAAATATGCTCTGTCAATATTTCTTCCCAGTTGCATTTGAAAAGGAGATCATATCCTCATACTCACATAGGGGACTCCTCAATAGACTCCCACAGTTTTAGTTTAACTATTGACTTTACCTTGCCCTTGAAGCCCTGGATGAGTTGGTTCTCAGCAGTTCTCCAAACTCATCTATAGCCTTGTTCCTTCCCCTCCTGTACCCTAGTTACATGCCCCTTGTTTCTGTACCTCGATCACATCAGCTCACTCATTGTCCACTCTTTGCACCACTTCCCTTGCCAGAAATGCTCTCTCCTCATCCGACTGCATGAAGGGCTCCATCTCATCCATCAAGGGGCGCAAGGGTCTTCTCCTCTACAGGCCTATCTGAGCATCTTCACTGAAGTGGTCATCAGCAAGCATTATGTACCCCATCACTCCAATCTTTCCTTCTTAACACTTACAATGATGAAATATATACATTTTTACTTGTTCAGTTATTTCTTACCATCTTTCCTATTTTAATGTCAAATCCATACATATTACCTTATTCAACATGAGGATAGAATAATGCTATAGTTTGGTTACCAAAGCAATACTGGTTAAATTAATAAATTATTATCTTTGAAATACTAACATAAGGATCCACTGAAGGGCTGGTATACTCTGCCATGTGTACATATGAATGTTTGCACACACAGTTCTGCTTGTACTCATCTGGGTCTGTGTATGCAGTGGTAGAATAAGGTAGGTGATCCTAATAAAACCAGTGTTTCAATATGACAAAAGCTTGACCTTCACTAGTAGTTTAGTTCCATGAATATCCAGCTGAAGTTCTTTTGATCTTCATGCCAGTGGCATATACTTCTTCATGTCTTTTTCACATTCTAATTTTCTCATTTTTAAATTTATTTTTGAGAGGGGGAAAGAGAGAGAGAGAGAGAGAGAGAGAGAGAGAGAGAGAGAGAATGGGCACGCCAGGGCCTTCAGCTGCTGTGAACAAACTCCAGACATGTGCGCCCCCTTGTGGCACATGTGCGACATTGTGAGCTTGTGTCACTGTGCACCTGGCTTATATGAGACCTGGAGATTCGAACATGAATTCTTAGGCTTCACAGGCAAGCACCTTAACCACTGAGCCATCTCTCTGGCTCTCTAATCTTCTGTTCCTGGAATGTCCTTCCTTTCCTGCCCAGGACAAATATCAGGATGCAATGTAAACTTAGATGATTATTTCCAGAAAGCAGTAGCACCTTTTCTTCAGCGTCACCATTGCACCTTGGACGTGTTCCTATTATAACACTTGCTGCCCTGCCTCAGCCTACCTGTTGCCATGGCTGCCTCCTGCTTAGACTGGGAGCTTCTCAGTAACAAAGTCACCTCAGAATTCTCAGCCCTGGAAAGAGCAAGCATTCAGCAGATACCACTGAATGTCAAGTGGTTAGACAAATGTGCATGTAATCACGGTAGCATTGTGTCTACAAGGAGAGAAGAAACACAACTATCTCTAAATAGCGATGGCATCAGTAACGTAGATTGACAGCCTGACACTTTCCCCTCTCTACTCCCCTTGCATCTCAGGCGGTTGGTTCTTAGCTTGCACCCCCAGAGTCCCTACCTGCCGGGCGACATTTTGTACAATATGCTCTGCATCTGGGAAGAGCCCCTCAAAACTTAAACGTTGAAAGGACACAGCTGTGTGGTTTAACAGTGGCTTCTGCATGCCTGCCGTCACCATCTACCCAGTACTGGAGCGAAAACCATCAGTCATGACTTCTCTGACTAGAGAAGCTCTGATTTTCTCACTTCTACCTTGCTCTTTTGTCCTTCTGCAAAGCTTTGCCAACTTGGAATACTTAAATTAGGTCCTTCTGACTAAGTACTGATGGGTAACGAAGTTGGTATGTATAGGACATTTGTCTGTGCGTGAGAGGAGGGAAATGAAAGAATCGGGTCCATGACTCTTAGCAAACTTTCCTTCTGTGAAGATTTACTGACTTGGCTATAGTTTTGAAACTGGAAAATCAATATTTCTGTCATCAGAAATAATGATGCATATTAGTGATAAGAGCTTTGTCAGCTTCCTTCAGTGCAGGGTTTTCAAAAACCGCTTTTTTGTGAAAGGAGTCAGCTGACCTTCTAGAGACTGGGGGGGCAAGACAAAGAGAATCTGGGCCAATACCTAGGAATGATTTTACGTATGCAAAGTGAAAAACACAGAGATGCTTTCAGCGAAGTCCTTCCCTTTGCACATGCCTCACAAGCAGGAAATCCCAAAATAGTTAATTCCAGACCTCGAGGCAGAGTTTCTCCTGTTGGGTCATTGCTGCTGCTTCTGGTCTTGGATCTCTGGAGAAAATGCTTTTTCTGTCCCTTAGAAAATACAGTCCTACTGTCTGGTCCTCTTCGTTCTAAGAAAATAAAATGTGACACATTTTTTACCAATTTAAAACCACCAATTCTCATCCTAGGTTGAGTGTTCTGTTGTTGTAAACTTTCCATCAATCATTTCACCTTATATGGCCTTTAGTTCTATTTATTTGGGGCATTTGTTCATGCATGTGTTTGGGATATGAGTGTGCCGCAACACCCATGGGGAGTTCAGAGAACAACTTGTAGGTGGGTCCTCACCTTTCACTTTGAAGCGAGATCGCTCATTGTTGTTCACTGCTCCTTTCGAGATCTTCTGGGAAATTCTCTTGTCTGTGCCCGGGATTAAAGCAGCTTGCTACAGATTCTAGCTTTTACGTGAAGTCTGGGGACTTGAACTCAGGTATCAGAGTTGTGCAGCAAGCATTTTATCCATTGAGCCCTGTTACCCAACGTGGGTGTCTTAAAGACAACCACTAGGAGGAAATCAGCTCTCCTACTGGAATGCTGTGTCTCTGTATGCTTAGACTTATACAGTTCTGGAGGGGGTCGTGTGTGTGAGGGTATTTAGAATGTTTAGAATTATGCACTGTGCTAACATGTGGTATCTCTATGTTTCCAAGATTAGAATGTGATGGTTTGATTCAGGTGTTCCCTATAAACTTAGGTGTTCTGAATGCTAGGTTCCCAGCTGATGGAGATTTGGGAATTAATGTCTCCTGGAGGCAGTGTGTTGTTGGGAGCAGGCTTTATGGGTGCTATTAGCCATATTAGCTATTAGCTGTTGTCTACCTGACGTTGGTGAGGAGGTAATATCCCCTCTGCTCATGTCATTGTTTTCCCCTGCAATCATGGAGCATCCCCTTAAGTGCCACAATAAACCTTTTATTTTCCCACAAGCTGCTCTTGGTTGGGTGTTTTCTGCCAGCAGTGCAAACCTGACTACGGTACCAAGCTTACAAAATGAAAACAAAATGTATTCATCACTATTCCAAAAGGGGCAGGAGGACACAGATAGGTCAGACAGAGCTCTGCTTCCTCTACAGGAGCCTTGGGGACATGAGAGTGAGCCACGTTCTACAGGGGAGCATGGTGAGGAGCCTGGGATTTGAGGAAGGTTGTGAAGCATGAGCTTATATGGGGTGAAGGAGTCTGAGGAGTGCGGTGATCTGATCCCTCAGACAGGTGGCCAAGGTTGTGAGCTGGTTGGCTTGAGGGGATTTCACACAGAAGACATGTGCTGGGCAGAGCTGGGCCAACCGTGAAGATTCAGGACCGAGGACGGGGAGGAGTGAAGAATCAGCTGGGCTTTGCAGGGAGCAAAGAAAACTCATGCCAGACCTTTGGCCCAGATGAACTGCCAAGGTTTCCAGTGCTCCATGACTTGAGGTGATTACAGAGGTCCTTTGAGAAGCACCATGTGAAGGTGTGACACTTTGCTCCCACAAAGACTCCATCGGTGTACCCCAAACACCACTGACAACAGGAGACTAATTCAGGCTCTAGTCTAATTCCTCTGTGACCTTCAGGTTTCCCCACTAAAATGGGTGCTATTCTAAATACCAGGAGAATTACTGATGATCAAAGCCTCTGAGCAGGGGCATGGTGTCCCACACCTGATATTCCAGCACCTTGGGAAGCTGTGGTCGCAGGATCAGGAGTTTAAGATCAGCCTTACAGAGAGACCTTATCTCAAAAAATCTAAAATCCCCAAACTAAATTTTAAGAGTAGACATTTTGCATAACAGCAATTCTAACTTCCAACTGAGACACCACCTCCCATATCTTCATGGCTTTCTTACCTGTTGACAAGAAAGGCCATGAAGGAACCTCTTTCCCATGAATCCTGTACTACAACCTTAGTCCCTCCAGAGACTTAACTTCACTCATTCACGATATACATATTTAACTTAACACCTGTTAGATGCTGAATATGTAGAAAGGAACAACGAACACTCTCTTATAACCATTCTAGTTGCCTTCTGTGATGAATTCTCAACTAACTACAAGCTCTGGAGGGAAAGAAGGGTGTTATTTGTTGAATTCTATAATCCTAGAAATTTGCACCTCCTTTTGTTGATTAATTGTTGCATGAGTTTCCCATACCCACCTCCCCCCACCCAAGGAAATCAGTCTAACATCCTGTCCCTTGGAAGTTCAGGAAGGTCTCTAATATGCCTTCCTCTGTTATTCCTACTAACCAAATGGAAAAGTATTCTAAGTGCAAAAGACTGGTGTGATTCAAGCTGTATTGTTTCCTTAGGACTTAACCAGAAACATCAGGCATGCCCCCTCCCTACCTTTGAAGGACTAACAATTTAGTTGAGGAAAAAACAGGAGAGCAATGTGTGACAGGTACCAAGTAGAGACCAGAAAAAGAAGAGATTTAACAAAAACGGTGAAAGATTCACCCAGGTAGGAATTTAGCGAGTTCTATGATTGGAGCAATTTGATATAAGCAGGGAAGGGCATTTATTACTGGGAAAACAATATGCTCAGGAGCTCCAAAGAGGGAAAGAGTAAGTTTGTCTGACTGGATGTTTGTCTGTCTCTGTCTCCATCTCCCCAGCACCCTCATAGAATAGAGGTCAGAAGCATCAGGAGGATTCATACAGGCAGAACATGAAGGACTTAATTCTGATCAGAGAATTTCATGTTGCAGCATAGGTTTTCTTTTTAATATTTTATTTATTTATTAGAGAGTGAGAGAGAGAGAGAGAGACATATATAGAGAGAATGGACACAGCATGGCCTCCAACTACTGCAAATGAACTCTAGAAGCATGTGCCACCTTGTGCATCTGGCTTACATGGGTACTAGGGAATCAAACCTGGGTCCTTAGGCTTTGCAGGTAAATGCCTTAAAACTAAGAAATCTCTCCAGCACCAGTGTAGGATTTTAGCAGAAGAGTGTCTTCCAAATCCACATGCTTCAGAGAGAAAAGCTAGCATGGCAGGATGTTAGAATTTAGTGTGTGTGTTTTAAGCAGGCACTGATAGATAGGACTAAAACCATGTGATACTCATCTCATTCACTCTCCGAAAGAACTGGGCTCTACTTTATACACCCTCCAGATGAGACAACCGGAGCAACTAGAATCTTAAACTTACCCAGCAAGTGGAGCACAGATGTTGCCACTGCTTTCCCAAGAGCATTGGTGGCTGTGCAAACGTAGGTTCCTTCATTCTCAAGGGAAACATTCTGCAACAACAGGGATCCATTGAAAAGCAAGGAAACATTGTCACTCAGAGATCCTCTCTTCAACCAAGTTACATTAGGCTGAGGGACACCTTCGGAACAAAAACAAACATGACCATGGCAATTCCTTTAAGAACAGGGCCACAGAACCATGTGACAATTACCAGTGCTTTGACCACAAGTCAGCAAATGGATTAGTTATATGTAACTGAAAGACTGGCTGTTTCTATTGTAATGAAATCCTTATGGGTAAATCCTAAATAAGCGAAGGCCTTTGGTTCATGGAGTACTTTATCAGTTGACGTAGTATGAAGAGGTAGGAACTGAAGAGAGTATTACTGATCCTCACTGGGAAGGAAGTGAATTTTGAAGTTGAACAGGAAAGTGGAGAGAATGGTTGGAAAGAAGAACTTAGTGAAGCTGGGGTAGATGGAGGCAGAGAGAGGAATTCTCACTATGGTGCTATCACCTGGAAGACTTTGGCAAACAAAAATAGCAGCTACTGGGCTGGAGAGATGGCTTAGCAATTAAGTGCTTGCCTCTCAAGCCTAAGGACCCCGGTTCAAGGCTCAATTCCCCAGGACCCATGTTAGCCATATGCACAAGGGGGCACACGCATCTGGAGTTCATTTGCAGTGGCTGGAAGCCCTGGTGAGCTCATTCTCTCTTTCTCCCTCTGCCTCTTTCTCTCTCTGTCTGTCACTCTCAAATAAATAAAGAAAAAAATTAAAAAAAAATCAGCTACTGAGCTTTGTTGGTGTGCCCATGCAATGGAAATACCCCTTCTTGAGGAAGACTACACAATATACTGAGAAACAGACTTTCCTCATTAATTCTTTTGTAAAGGCAGATAATCTTGGGTAACAAAAAGGTTTGAACTTTATGTAGACATCAGTGGGGCAGAGACTGTAAGGAGCATCAGAGGAGCCTGGATACAGAAGGGAACATGAATGACTGAAAGACTTTCTTCCCCTCAGTCTTGATAAGTCCAAGCATTGTTCTGAGCCATATATTTGAAACACAGAAAAATCTCATTTGATTCTTGTTGCTATTTTTTTTTAGAGAGAGCGAGAGGGAGAATTGTCATGTCAGGGCCTCAGCCACTGAAATTGAATGCCAGATGTTTGCGCCACCTAGTGTACATATATGGCATTGCACTTGCATCTCCTTTTGTGAATGGCTTAGTGGATCTGGAGAGAGATGGAACAGGGGTCCTTGGGCTTTGCTGGCGAGTGCCTTAACTGCTAAGCCATCTCTCCAACCCCTCATTTGATTCTTAAGAGTGGGGCCTGAGATGGTGCCTGGGATGGTGTTAGGTCGATGGCTTGGGGGATGTCTTCTCCTTCCAAAGTGCTCTAAAAACATGGAATGGCTTTATAAACAAAAAAATTGTCACCATTATCCTGTCATGTGCAAAGCACCTTACCATAGGCAGAAGACATGTCCCAAGAATGTGGTGACATTTTAATTCTGTTATCCCCTTTTCCTGGGAGGTGGTCATTGTTAGCTCCATCTCACAGCTGAGGAGACTGGTAACTTTGTAACTTCAGGTCCAGTTCTGTCCACTGTGCCCAGCTGGTTATTAAAGCCTCTTAGGGCAGTTAGTGTGTGGCTTTAGAGAAAATCATCCATCTAGAAATGTGTACATCTACACAGCAACCAAAGACTAATACTTGTACTGAAATATTGTCCTAAAACTCAAGATAAGGAAAAGGCTCAATTCCTGCTCAAAGAGGAAGAGAAATGGAATGGGGAGGGCACTGTGTTGGATAAGAGGGCAGTGTTCTCATTCTTTTCTGTAAGTTTGGTCACTTTTGATGTCACACTGGATCTCAGAAGTCTTCACCGTGAAAGGAAAGTGAACTAAGAAGAGGTATTTTCTTATGTTTGGGGATAATGTGAGAGGTTCTTAAAATCTAAACTCTGTCTTTGGGCTTTTCATCTTTAATTCTGTGGCACTGCATGATCTGAGTGTCATAGCTAGAGTCCTAAAGATGCCACCCCATGATTCTCATCTGCTATCTACTCAATACAATAATTATAATCTAAGTACTGTTTTTTAAAGATATAACTAAGTTTACTATTCTGCTGACCTGAAAATAGGCAGATTATCTTGAAGGACTCATACAATCCCACAAGCCCTGAGAATCAGAAGAGGAGAACTGAAGTGTTAGAGATGTGAACCAAAGCAGTGGAAGAGGCAGGCAGAAGAGGAATTTGGAGAGACTGAACGTGCATGGCAAATGCGAACAGTTACTGCTGATTTGGAAGAAGGGGATAGTGAGACAGGGGACGCAGGTGGTGTCCAAAGGCTGAGAGAGGCTTCCAGGTGATAGGAACAAAGAAGTGGAGCTTTAATCTTGCAATGACTCAGAGTTGAGTTTCACCACAAATAGGAAGGAGTTTGAAAACGGGTGTATTCTTAGAGCCTCCAGAAAGGAATATAGCCTCAACAACAATGTCACTTGACCTTTCATACTCTAGGTAGGTCATTAGCTCAGTGACACTCAGAATCTACTGACTTCCATACAGAACTGTGAGATCTGCATTTCCCAATGAGTAGGATAGATTACAAACTCCTGAATTTCTAAGAGTTTTTTCCTCTTCACCAAGGATTATAGTTTAATGGTATACAGAGTTATGTCATGAAGATGGAATTCTCAAGAATGTTATTAGTGCCTTTACTACAAGATTCCAGGGAGATTTCTGTCTTTACCACCATGAGAAAATGGGCATGAAGAAGACTCTCACCAGACAATAAATCTGCTGTTGCCTTGATTTTGCACTTCCCAACCTCCATAACCAAGAAAAATAAATTTCTGGGGTTTATAAGCTACCCAAACAAAAGTTTTGCTACAGCAGCTCCAATGGTCTACAACAACAGTCATAGTTACCTTGTTTCCAGTGTAACACTGCTAGTTCTCTTCCTTAAACATGATTTCTTCTTTTGGTTTCCAATAGTGATTATTTCAAAGACATTCCCTTCTATTTCTAGCTTATAAGAAATTTTCAAAGTCTTTGAGTGGACTACTTGGCTCATTTCATTTATTTATTTTTAAATGGAAATATTGTTTTAGGGCTTGAGAGATGGCACAGTGGTTAAGAACCCAGGCTTGATTCCAGAAGACTCATGTAAAGCCAGATGCATAGGGTGGCACATGCGTCTGGAGTTCATTAGCAGTGGCTAATGGCCATAGCATGCCCATTCTCTAGAATATACATATCTACCTATTTCTCTCTTTCAAATGAATTTTTCAAAACACCATACTTAGAAGTACTGTATTACTCATCCCTAATCCCATCATTCAAGCAGATCAACTCTTAAATCTGCCTGGAGCAGATGTTTTTAAAAGCAGCTATAGTCACAACCTAGTTGAGCAAACTGTTCCCAACTTCTTTCTTTTCTGTTGGTGGAGAGAGGAAAGGCAGGCTTCATCTCCACTCTTTTTTAGTAACTATTAATTATGCAAAACAATGGATTTAATAGGTTTCATCATGACATTTTCATACATACATATATATCAGTTACTTTGACCAGATTCAACCACCATTACCTTCTTCTGTCGCCCTTTCCCCCTTCTCTTCTCAAATACACCTGGTCTATTTTTGTGTCTTTTAATTTTTTTAAACCTAGCTTCTACATATAAGAGAGAAATGTGTTATTTTTCTTGCTGTGTATGGCCTATTTCACTTACTATGGTAATCTCCACTTGCGTTCATTTTTCCTGCAAATGACATGATTTTATTCTTACTTATGATTGAATACAACTTTTAGTGTATACATTTTCTTTATCCATTCATCGTTTGAGTAACATCTAGATTGATTCTATAACTTGGATCATTGTGAACAGGGTCACAATAAAAACAGAATTGCAAGTACCTTAGTGCTATGCTGACATATTCCTTCAGATATACATCAGGACTGGTATATCTGAGTGCTGTGGTGGTTCTACTTTTAGTTTGTTGAGGAATTTTCACACTGATTCTCATACTGGCAGAATAAATATTCCTACCAACAATGTCTAAGGTTTTTTTTTTATTTTTAATTATTCTCTGAATCCTTGAAAGCATTTGTTACCCTTTCTGATGATGGCCATTCTGACTGGAGTGAGGCTGATTCTCTGTGTAGTTTTAAATTTGCATTTCTCTAGTGGCTAAGGATGTTGAACCTTTCCCCAAATATTTATTGGACACTTGTACTTCTTTTTTTTTTCTTTAATTTTTCAGAGAGAGAAATAGGGAGAGAGAGAGAGAGAGAGAATTGGCATGCCAGGGTCTCAGCCACTGCAATCAAACTCCAGATGCTTGTGCCACTTAGTGATCATGTGCAATCTTATGTTTGCCTCAACTTTGTGCATCTGGCTTACACGGGATCAGAGGAATCAAACATGGGTCCTTAGGCTTTGCAGGCCAGTGTCTTAAGTGCTAAGCCATGTCTCCAGCCCCATTTGTACTTTTTGTGAGAATTTTTTGTTTAATGCATTAGTCCAGTTATTGATGACTTGGTGGGAGATTTGGTGTTTAATTTTTGGAATTATTTATAAGATTCTAAATACTTATTCCCTGTTGGATGTTTATTTGGCAAAAATTTTCAACCCATTCTTTAGGCTGTGTCTTCACTATGCTGGTTCTTGGAAAAACACTCCAGGGGTCCCTAGTGATCCTTTGTTGTTTAGAAGTTTTTATCCTTATACAAACCCATATGTCAAGTATTGCTATTATGCACTGACTTATTGAAGTCTTTTTCAGAATGTCCTTACCTATGTTGTATCAATGTGGTAGAGAGGAACCTATATCTCCAAGTGTCTCCCCTATGTTTTCTTCTAGGAGCTTGTTTCAGATATTACTTGGAGGTATTTGATTTTTTTTTTAAGAAAAGTTATCATCTAGCTCAGGCTGGCTTTGAAATCTGCAATGCTTTTAAAACATTACAAAACTGGGAAGATTGCTCAGTTAATAAAATGATTGCTGCACAGATATGAGGACATGAGTTCTGATCCCCAGAACCCATGTAAAATGCTAGGTGCCTTGGCATGTGTCTGTAATCCCAGCACTGGGGAGGTAAAGATGGGTTTGCTGAATAGCCAGTTTAGTCCAACCAGTAAGCTCTAGATTCAATGAGACAGACTCTGTCTCAAAATTAAAGTGGAAGAGTAATCAATGAAGCTACCTAAGGTTATCTTTTGGCCTCCACACACAAGCACACATATGTATATATGAAACTGCATACATGCATGCATCCCTATACACACAAATATGCACACACACACACACACACACACACACACACACACACATATATTCTACACACACATACAGAGGCAAAAAGTTAAGTAAATTCTGTCTTTGAACCATTCAATAATTTTTATTGTTTGCTTTATATCTCATGGTCTTCATGGTTGACACGTGTATTAGTGACTTTCTAGTTGCTGTGCCAAAGACCTGACCGGAGACAGCAGAAGGAAGGAAATGTTTATTTTGGTTTACAGTCCACCATGGCAGAGAAGGCATGGCAGCAGGAGCTTGAAGCGGCTGGTCACATTCAGCCCACAATCAGGAAGCAGAGGGAGAGAGAGATGAATCCTGGTGTTCAGACAGCACTCTCCTTTTTACCCATCCCAGGACCCCTATCCTAGGAGATGATACCATCCATATTTAGGTAGGTCTTCCCCTGTCAATTCACCTAATCTAGGAAATCCATAACAGATATTTCAAGAGATTCATTTCTATGATGATTCTAAATTCTGTCAAGTTGACAACCAGAGATTAATGTTCATAGCACTCTAGTTGCATTTCATTTTTAAATTGACAGTGGGATGCCCTGCAGTATTTTTCCCTGCAAAAGTAGTTCAGGGAGCAGGATAGCTTTTGAATCTTTAAACGAATAAAAATCGTTTCTTGTCACCAAGTAATATAGCTTAACCAGACCCAGAATAAAGTGCTATAACTTTTTCCTTGGCTATTTCCTAATATAGTGTAATATAATGTAGAATTTAATGTTTTGAATTAAGTCTGAGGCATGCCTATTATTTATTCTTCCTCCCTCCCTTCTTTCTTCCATTCCTCTCTCCCTTCTTTTCTTCCTTCTTTCCCTTTTTTCCTATATAACTGCAACACTGTATCTCAGGGCTCTAATAGGAAATTCTTCCCCACTTCACAGGTCCAGATCAACATTCCTACTTCAAGTGCTGTAGATATTTAGTATCAATTTATATACTTTGTTATTGTTTTAAATGTTTACATTAGAAGGCAAATCAGGCATCTGTGTTTTTTTAACCTAAAGGCCACAGAAATGAACGTAAAATGGCCCAGAGGTCTTGAAAATTCCTAAAATGCTCAGAAGTGACAAGAGAGAGGCCAAGAACTTCACATTAAATCATCTCTTGGGATCTGTTTCAGCTCTGAAGTATGTGTGAGATAAATCCATCCATCTGTCCATCCATTCATGTGTTATAACTTTAATAAAGTAATTTTTCTTATTTGGCCTTGGTAATGCAAGCTCTAGCATGGCAGTATCCCTGCATCAGCCTCAGGTCTTGCAAGCAGATCATGAGCAGAGTGCCTGGCAAAGACCAGAGCTGTGAATATTCGCTGAATGCCTAAATGTGTGAACTAGGGAATAAGAAAACTATATTCTATCCCAATGATAGATCAGTGTGACGATTTCTTTTGGTAATTCATGCCAATTTTATTTTTCAAATACAGCAGGCAATAAAGAGCAGACTAAAGTCTTCGTGTATTGAGACACCAATATTTTGGAATCTACAGTAATCTAACAAAGGGCCACACAAGCTAAGAAGAAAAAATAAGTCCTTAAATATTTAAGGAGAAATGTGCAAGTCACTTCAGAAGTCCCTTCCAATATTTCGTGGGAGGCCAGGCATGGTGTGCATGCTTGTAATCATTGTACTAGGGAGATAGAAGCAGGAAGCTCTGGAGTTCAAAGTCAGCCTTAGCTACATAGCCAGTTTGAGGCTAGCCTGTGTTACATAAAAAAGTATGAATAAATAAATAGTAAATATTTTATGAAATCCACAACACATACCCAAGAGATGTGTAAATTTAACTTGCTACTTATGTCAGGATGCTTTCTACGGGCACTCTACACTTACTGGATCTGAAATACAGGGCTAGGCTTGTTAGAATCAGTGTATGCATGCTTTGCTCTGGAAGCCTGGTAATTCATCTCATTAGAACTTACTGCTCAACAGAATTAGAAACAAAACACAATTTAAAGAACAGGTTCAGGGCTGGAGAGATGGCTTAATGGATAAGGTGCTTGCCTGCGAAGTCTAAGGACCCACATTTGACTCTTCAAATCCCACGTTTGCCAGATGCACAAAGGTGAGGCAACTGCAAGGTTGCACATGCCCACTAGGTGGCAAAACAGTCTGGAGTTTGATTTCAGTGGCTGAGGCCCCGGCATGCCAATTCTCTCTCCCTCTCTCTGTCTCTCTATCTTAAAAAAAAAAAGAAAGAAAACAAACAGGTCCATTAATCATCAGTTCTTCTGATCCTAGCTGTTTTGCATTCCTCATGTCTGTCTGAACATCACTGGAGATAGGGATGACACAAAGCCTACTCAGATCATGTCAGCGGCATACCCTCGCTCCTTGATTCATTGGGAGTTCATCCATCCAGTGAGGATGTTGTCTACACTACGTGTCAGTGCTGTTCTAGGTGCTAGAATCAAAGCCTTGCTGGGATGCTGAAGTTGGTTTTCACAAGTGTAAGGGAGAGCAGGATTCCTCAGAGAAATCTGCTTCTTTTGCCAACAGTCTATTAACATGAATACTCCTGACTTAGCACAAAGCCCCAGGCAAAATTCAGCCAGATTCACTTACCTCAGGAGTTCCAGAGCAGTGACCTACACACAGAAGGCTTGTTAAAGCAAATTGAATAGAACAAGTGACAGGTCAGGGAAACTGTCTTGTACTGTATAATTCAAGCTTTCTAGGGAGTGTGAAGTCTTTTCCATCTGAATATGTGGGTGGGTTTGAACCCTGTCTTTGTGGGTAAGAGCTGCAGAGCAGGGGAAGAACTTGCAGTGAGGAGAGCCCGGAGGTGGGCAGGGACAGCCAGGTGATGGGTCACCTTTGCTGTCACCTTCAGCTTTATGTAATACACTTTCCAAATGTTTGGTATTGATTCTTATTTTGCGGAATGAGACGCAGCTCAGAAGCTGAATTCTGCTCCTGATAAAGGGCAGAAGAGAGGCCAGACAGGTTAATACAAGAGCCAAACACAATGGAGCCCAGGCCAGGAGAACTCCAGAGAACCATGAGAAGGTACGTCTAGAAGGTTTTGGACTGTCCAAACTATGGAACTGATCAGGGTCCGAGACAAATACACTGGGATCCAAACTGCAGGCTGAGATTGCAGGTAGTGATATCCTACAAGTGCTAAGAGTATCGTAAAGTAACACAGCGCGTGGCAAGCTTTCAGATTAAAAGCACAGGCCAAAGTCCCCACTGTTGAGGAAACCTGCTCATGAATTCAGCACCTAGGAGCACTGATACATGTGTAAACATTTTCAAAGAACTGAAGAAGCCAGCGGAAGCTTAGACACAATTCTGCTCTTTGTGATCCTTCAAAACTGCAAAATGTTTGCTCTGTTGAAACAGCTATAAAATGTCAGAAATAGTTTAAACTTATTTATCTAACCTCAAAGACAGGCTATTTCCCACAAGACTTACAGCTCTGAAATATTCCACAGTTTGTTTCCACCATGCTGAAATCGTTTTTGGAAAGCAAATGTTGTGGAAAAAAGAAAGTTCAGATCTAGAAGGTCTGTGAAACATGTGTTGCAAAGAGTTTGCACCTCTAGGGTGTCTTTAAAATAGTCAGTGTTTAGGAACAAATTTCCTTCATCCTTGAAAGACTCATGAAATATTCCATGCTATAAAATCCTTGGTCTATGCAAACTGCTCTAAGATGTTGACACTTTATATAAATACATATTAGCCTTGCATGTTTTTGCTATTTGTTTGTTTCCTCTAGCATCTCAATATTCACACAGTGTTTTGCATTTTTCCTTACACAGGACCAATGAAGCTCTAAACTACCATTAGTTACCCCCAGGGAACCATTAAGCAATGATGCTGTCTATTTATAAGATAAGAGGCACACTGAACACAGTGAAGGTTACTGCAAAGGGAATTGTCACTAATGAAGAAATGAAGATACAAGAGTTCATGGCTTTGGTGTCAGAGATATTATCCTAAAGCTACTAGAACAAAACACAGTCTCAGCTGCAAGGTCAGTCTACGCAGCAGAGGAAGCTTGACGAATGTCCCATTGGAGTTAACTTTTGCCCTTTATGAGGATAAAGGCTTACCTGTCCCGAGACTATATCTAAAATTCCAAATACAAGCCCTGAGGCTTTTACTATTTGGAGAATTCTGTTGACTAGCTGTTGAAGTACTCCCTCTTCTCTAGAAATGATATTAACAAACCATTAATCATCTGAGTCATATCAACTATTCCTTAGCTCTGTACTGAAAGGTCTTTCTCCAAAGACTCCTAAAATGTTTGTTTGTTTGTTTGTTTTGTGACATGGAGGAATGTCTTACAAAACCTTCTTCCTGGTGTAATCATATCTGACTGCTAGATACACTGGGCTTCCATTCCACTAGGGACTGGGCAGTTATCTCTAACTGTCAGTCATGTTCTATGAACTGTTGGATATTGTTCCCTGGGGTCTCATGTATCAGCTAGAGGGTGTCCACAGCCATGGTTTTATATCTTATCTCAATACCAAAATGCTCCCAGCAGGTCCTAGAGAAATGAAGATGCAAATCCAAGAGCTGATGCATATCAGACACAATAATATGAGCTGGCACTATATTCATGGAAATACGTGCATGATGCTATGCATGTAGCCCTACACATGCCACTGTACACGTCGCATGCACATATGGTATAAACCAGTGACTCCCAGTGTAGAGGGAGAGGGAAAGGGAGGGTTGAAGGGGAAGACTGAGGTCTTTGATGAAACTCCACGAAATCTATAGCTTGCAAATCACTGGATTAATGACCGGTCTCATGATGGTGCATCAGAAAAAGAGTGCATTGTCAAGATGAGGATAAGGAACAACTGAGAAAACAATGTGGAGTTATATGATAAGAAGGTCTAAGAGGGCTAGAGAGATGGCTTAGCGGTTAAGTGCTTGCCTGTGAAGCCTAAGGACCCCGGTTCGAGGCTCGATTCCCCAGGACCCACATTAGCCAGATGCACAAGGGGGCGCACACATCTGGAATTCATCTGCAGTGGCTGGAAGCCCTGGTGTGCCCATTCTCTCTCTCTCTCTCTCTCTCTCTCTCTCTGCCTCTTTTTCTGTCTGTTGCTCTCATAAATAAAAATAAACCAAAAAAATTTTTTTTAAAAAAAAGAAGGTCTAAGACCTTACAGATCATTTGTCTCTATTAAAGAATGAATGTTAATGTGGGGCTGTTAAGTTTTTAACACAGAGAAATGTGTCAGTGGGACCCAAGAGAGGGATGGGGCATATATGTGCTAGAGTGAAAGCAGAGTTGTTCGCAATAGGAGTGGATGACAGTAGATGTGATCTGAATGTTTCAAGATGTGAGGAGACTCAGTATAGGTAAACACACAAGGGATTTTGGAAACAGATCTGAAATTTGATAGGTGACTAAAAAGCTCTTCTGGTTTTCATTTTGCATATTCCAGCTACCATATTCTAGATTTTCTTTTCTACTTGATTGTATAGGAACCCATGTTTTCTCCAAGTGGGATATTAAGATTGATATTAAGATGAGAAGCACATCGTCTCTCAAAGAGCATTCAGAATAGAGCCTCTGTTGATCTTCAAAGAATCAGCAGATGTTTCAGAAACAAGTCTCTTTAATCTGCTAAAAATGAGCATGAAGGACTGGAGAGATGGCTTACCAGTTTAGGTGCCTGCCTGAGAAACCTAAGGACCCAGGTTCATTCCCAGTACCATGTAAGCCAGATACACAGGTGGCGCATGCGTCTGGAGTTTGTTTTCAGTAGCTAGAGGCCCTGGGACACTCATTCTTTCTTTCTTTCTTTTTTTTTTTTAAATTTTTATTATTTATTTATTTGAGAGTGACAGACACAGAGAGAAAGACAGATAGAGGGAGAGAGAGAGAATGGGCGCTCCAGGGCTTCCAGCCTCTGCAAACGAACTCCAGACGCATGCGCCCCCTTGTGCATCTGGCTAACGTGGGACCTGGGGAACCGAGCCTTGAACCGGGGTCCTTAGGCTTCACAGGCAAGCGCTTAACCGCTAAGCCATCTCTCCAGCCCTCATCCTCTCTTTCTAGCTGCCTCTTTCTCAAATAAATAAACAAATAAATGAAATATTTCTAAAAATGAGCATGATGAGGTTTGGGGCAAGTGTAGCAGACAGTGCACAGTGTGCAATGTCCTAGCCTCTCTTCTGCAGAGTGGTGTAACATGTGCCCAGGTGAGACCTCCATCAGTCTGGGTCTGCCTTAGCACAGTGGGTGGAATCTTGGCCTGCCATTGGCTGGCAACTCTCGGTATGACTGAGCTGAATTCTAGATATGACAAGTGAGGACAGTTCTCCAGCTGGCACTGGGAACTGGCTTATTACCCAAGCCGCTGATGTGCAGTCCCTGGGCTGCCACAATTCCTAGGCTCTACCTCCCCTTTCGTGTGTTCCTCTGGTGAGGAGCCTCCTGCGTCCGTCCCACCCCACTGTCTCAATTCAGTATTTCCTTCACTGCTGGGTGCCTTGAGAAATTCAAACAGACTTGTGTTTTTAAACCAAAGCTTACACACTGATTAGCTACAGAAACACTGGCAAGTCACTGCATGTATCTGAGCCATTTCCTCATGAACAAAACAAAGATAATATCCACTTCACAGAATGTTCAAGCTGACATGAACTAGGTGCAGAAGTTACTATTTTTCATGAATTTTGATGGCTTTTCAGTATGTCCTTTCCTGAGAAGCTACCTCTTGGCTCACGCTCCTCTGTCTCTACAATGTACCTGCCCTCCATTCTAGACTCAGTGTGGTGTGTCTCCCATAGGCTTGTTTGAATACTTAATCCCCCGTTAGTGGTGCTGTTTGGGAAAGGTTATGGAACCTTTGGAGGAGAAGCCTTGCTGGAAGCAGTGTGTCAATGGGGGCGGGTCCTAAGATGTTACAGTCCAGCCCTGCTTGCTCTTGTGAGTTCAGCTCTGCTGACGTGAAGAGGCGATGCCAGGCTTCCTGCTCCTGCTGGGGTTTCCCTACCATCTTGAAACTTGCCTGTGAACTGACATCAGCTGCTTCTGGTTAGGTATTTTGTTCCAGCAAGGAGAAAGTAACTGAATACATTCAGCATTCATATGCAAAATCCCCTGCCCTAGCCTGGTGCATTCCATCTCCTCAGTTAATAACATTCACTTCCAGATGTCAGGCATATATGTTCTCTCCTAGATGAATCTGAGCAATGGGATCCTAATGCAGTATCTTTAGCAATTGGTAGGTTTTCAGCCAAACAATGTAATCACTGACCCCACTTAAAATGAATATGGTTGAATTCAATGTATCATTTTCTTTTCTTGCTCACTGCTCATTATTGAAAGTTCTATGCTTGGGGGCTAGAGAGATGGCTTAGCAGCTAAAGTGCTTGCCTGCAAAGCCTAAGGACCCATGTTTGACTCTTCAGATCCCACATGAGCCAGACACACAAAGGTGAGGCAAGCGCAAGGTTGCACATGCCCACTAGGTGGTGCAAGTGTCTGGAGTTTGATTACAGTGGCTGAGGCCCTGGATTACCAATTCTCTCTGCCCTGCCCCCTCACTGTCTCTAAAATAAAAATAAAAAAGAGAGTTCTATGCTCTTTTTAAAACACAGGTTGTTTCACACTCTGACCCTGATTAAAACTTCTTCATGGCTACCAAAATAAAGTTCAAGGGTTTACTATGATATGTTTAAAGGCTTTCACTACTTGGTCCCAATATATACCTCCAAACTTACCTCTTCCCACACCCTCTCACAGCCTGGGCTTTAAGTCACACAGATCTGATTGTGGTTTCAGAAATAAACCAGACCCTCTCATGTTTCTATACTTTTTCTTATATGTTTTTTGATTAAAATGACCTTTGCTTTTGCTATGAGTGGCCTGCTTGCAATTCATTTCTTCTGTAAAACTTCTCTAACTCTCTGGAAGTCTTAACTGGTCTTTTCTTTATGTGTCTGATAACACATAAACACCTTAATGTTTATAATTCCTCAGTTGATCTAACTGCAGGAATCAGATCTTACTCATTTCTACACACTAAGGAATCTGGACGGAACTTAGTAGATGCTTACTGAATGCATGTAAAGATGGGCTGGAGAGATGGCTTAGTGGTTAAGCGCTTACCTGTGAAGCCTAAGGACCCCGGTTCGAGGCTCAGTTCCCCAGGAGCCACATTAGCCAGATGCACAAAGGAGCGCACACGTCTGGAGTTCATTTGCTGTGGCTGGAGGCCCTGGTGTGCCCATTCTCTCTCTATCTGCCTCTTTATCTCTATGTCTGTCACTCTCAAGTAAATAAACAAAAAAAATCTTTTTAAAAGATGGACAGAATAACCAATCACTTATGATGGATTGCTGAACAAAACAGGGGATTAAGAGAAGAGCAGACTGGGAAGATTTCCCTATGATATCAGGAAAACAGTGGGAGGGAGCTTTTTGAGTGGGGAAAAAAAAGGTATTTTAAATAGATTTTATTTCCCACTACAATTTTAGTTATTTTAGGGATTTTAATTGTGTTTTTTAATTAATTAATTAATTTTGAGAGAGAGAAAGAGAGAGAGAGAGGGAGAAAGAGTGAGAATGGGCATGCCTGGGCCTTTAGCCACTGCAAACTCCAGATGTGTGTGCTTCCTTGTGCACACGTGTGACATTGTATGAACGTGCTTGTTCACTATGCATCTGGCTACATGAGACCTACGGATTCGGACATAATAAGTTCTTTGCAGGCAGATGCCTTAACTGCTAAGCCATATTTCTAGCCTTTACGTTTTTAACAAAAGGATAAGTAGAGTATAAAATAGAGTATATATGTAAAAATTCCAGTTTAAGAAAAACAAATTAGCCTTAATTTAGAATATGGTCAAAAGCTTCAAAATGTTCAGTTCATAGAACAGGATACTCCTCAAATTTTATTTGTTATTTTCCTGAAAATTATATGGAAAAAAAATGCAGGAAAAGATTGTCTTTCTTTTTGTGGTCAAAAGGATTTGTGACTTAGAGAAATTTGAGAATCACTATCATTAAATTTGCCATATATAATGTAAACCAATAGTTAATGGTAGAAAATAATTGTTGGAGTGATGAAACTATGTTTAGGAATTTAACCATATAATCCTGCTGCACCACAAATATTTTCTTGAGATTCTTTCCTGAGAGGGGCATTGCTGAACACTGAAAAGCAACCCAATAATTTGGCAAGATACCAGAAAAATTCTGAAGTACATTCCTAAACATTTTAACTCTGAGGAAAACCACTCAGCTTGAGAAAATCCTCTGAAATTTTACAATACGTATCTTCTGAAAGTGATTGTCATCCCAATTGTGAAAGGCATATGTGTGGAGGTCAGAAGACAGCTTTTGGATGGCTTCTTGCCTACCACCTCATTTGAAGCAGGGTCTTTCCCTATCCATGGTCATAACTCGTGAACTTCTGGGAAATTCTGTCTTTTCCTCCTTTCTCACTGTAGGTACACTGGGACTACAGAAGCCCATCACAGCTTCTAGCTTTTTTATGCAGGAACTGGTAATCTAAACTTAAATATACAGAGTTGCATGCAAATGTTCAACCCACTGAGACATCTCTCCAGTTCCTCTTGTGTCCCCCAAAAGCAGATGGCACAAAATAACAAAGACTAAGACATTAATCAATGAAATAGAGAGTAGAAGAGCAATGCATTGAATCAAGTTGGGCTGTTCACCACAGGGATACTATTGATATCTGGACATCTAGATAGAGCTCTATATTTTGAGGACACAAGAATATAACCAAAGCTGGGTGTGGTGGCACAAGCCTTTAGTGCCAGCACTTGGGAGGCAGAGTCAGGAGGATCCCCATAACTTTGAGGCCAGTTTGAGACTACATAGTGAATTCAAGGTCAGCCTGGATTTAGAGTTTAGAGTGAGACCAATCTTGAAAAGCCAAATTAAAACAAAACAAAACAAAACAAAAAACAATACAACCAAGATGTGGGACATGTTTATCTAAAACTATTTAAATCTCCTCAAACCAGAGGAATGTAAGAAAAATACATGACTTGGGCAGGGGACATAGTTAATTGGTAAATTGCTTGCCTCCAAATCATGAAGACCTGAGTTTAATTCCCAGATACACACACACACACACACACACACACACACACACACACACACACAATAAATAAACAAACAAACAAATATATAACTAAACACCAGGCATGGTGGCATACACCTATTGTCACAGGACAGGGTGGTGGAAACAGAAGGATCTCTAGGACTTGCTGGCCAGCTTACTTAGCTTAATTGGTGATCTCCAGGCCAATGAGAGAGCCTGTCTCAAAACGGTGGGTGACATCCTCAAGAGTAAGGCCCAAAGTTACCCTCTGGTCTCCACACATGCATGTATAAACATGTGCAGTGCACCATCATCCCCATTCATGAACGCACATACACATGCCCTCATGCATTATAAAAGATACATGACTCGTCCGTGGACATACACTAGATAGTGACAGAATTACTTGTAAAAACCCAAGTTTTCAGATCCTTGATCTCATCAACTGTGCCATCTGTCTCTACAAAGAAAATTAAGCTATCTATGGCTTCTGCTCATGCAGAAACACTAAGTTCAGTACAGGTTTGTTGAAAATGGCACATAACTCAAAATGATTGTGGACACTTCTAGTGGCAAGTTTATTTTGAAATGGAAAGAGCCCCGGATGAGTTACTGTGGTCTGAGTCCATGAGGGGTGACTGCCAGGCAAAGAAAGACCAAGTGGGACAGTTCGTAGAAGAGCTAAAGGATGGAGTGGAGGAGCTCTCCTGGCCCTGAGCTTTACGGAGGAAGAGGAGGAGAAGGAAGAGGGGTCCAGGTAAGGCTTTCCACCAGCAGTACAGTAATAGCACATGGTATGAAGTGGTCTAGGAGGGATCATGTTCTAACTGGACCTGGATAAGATATTAAGCCTGTGATGAGTTTAGTGGTCGTTGCTGGAAAGTTTACTCACAAACACCGTCTCCAACAAATATAGTCCTTGCCTTGAGATTTTCAAAGAACACACCACAGTGCTTTGAATGGATCCTCATCCTGAAAGCCTGATTTAAAATGCCTGGGGAGGTTAGGAATTAAGAAGTAACGTTAAAAATTGAGGTTTCACTTAATAGAAGTCAGATCTATTTTTCAGAATTCTCTGCAGGTGGAGGGCTGAGGAAACTTTAGACATTTGTGGCTTGGCATTTGTACAGTTCTGTTCTGCTTTTCTCCTTGTCCTGGCTAGAGAATGCCGGCTTGTTCTGTAATGGTAGGTGTATTTTTGCCAGAAATTCACATATTTGTGGGTGGAGCCAGCTGGGAGGCTGGGGAGATTTGTCAAGAGTCTGCATAGGCCAAACGTTGCAGGGATTCCAGAGAGTGAAAACCAATACCTCGGGGGTTAGCAAATTTCCACTGTGCGTGGAGCCAAAGGTGCGCCTCTGGAAGCCGAGCAAGTAAGTGATCATTACAGGGGAGGGAAAGCTGGAAGCTGGGCCAGTGCTATCCAGGGTCCTTTCCTGACATCCATCTTCACTGTGCTCCAGCTCAGCAGCAAAGGTTCCTGCAGTGACCCAGAGCTCCCTGCCCCCCCCCCACCCCTTTCCCCTTTAACCTGGCTATGCTGGGTCTGGGACTCTGAAAGCTCCTCCTGGAATGATAATTGGAGAGTGCCCCTGGGTTAAGAGGAGGGGAAAGGCCACCCTTCCCCAAATCCTACCTCTGCATATCACCCAAGGACCCTCTCCCTAAAGCAGTTTATCTCCTCTCTCCATAACCTCCTTCCTGGCCCTCTTTCAACTCTTTTGTTCCAGGCATAGGCATCTCCCCATTTCTCCTCTTCTCCCCAATCTCGTGCATGCAACTCCATCTCTTTCCCTTTCTCTCTCTCCCTTCTCCCTTTCTTCCCATTACAATAAAGTCTTGGATTCAAGAAATTTGTGAGTCTCCTGGTCCACTTCTTTTCAGATCAAACCAGTCTACCCTGACTCTAAGACCCTGGGCCCAAGAGATTATCCATCTTGGCCCTCTATTGTGGACTCAGAACTCGACAATCCTGGCATTTTATAGATATTTCCTCCAAATTGAAACCTTCCATCCTGGAGAGAGATGCATAAGACTAAAGAAGCTGGTGGTGACCATAGGGGTGACTCAAAACTCACCAAAGTGCTGAGAACAAGTGACAGCAGAGTAATCTGGTGCTAGGGAAGACATCCCTATAACACCCTCAAAAGCTCAGGGACCATTGCCAAAGAGGTGGTGGAATTACTGTAAGAGCCAAAGGAAGGGTCGGACAGTTAACAATGCTGCCTTCCAGACACAAAGTGGCCTTGATTTTCATGACCTCACAGTGGCTGATGCTACCTACACAAGGCCTGCATAATTGGAGACATAAAATGATGACAAAAAAATAGGAGACTAGTTGGAAAGAAGAAAGGATTCAGTGGAAGGGACAGATTTGGAGGCGGAAAAGGGAAGGTGGGTGGGAGGGGATTGTGATCATGGTATAGTGTATATATTTATGGAAGTGGTCAATAAAAAGTTAAAAAATGCATACTTTCCATGTTTGTGTTTCAAAATATCTCCCACATTAGAAACTATGAAGAGAGAAAGAAGAAGAAAGAGGAGGAGGAGGAGGAGAAGGAGAAGAAAAAGAAGAAGACGATGCTAACAGAGCTGAAGCAGTGAGCAACTGCTGTGGCGGTGGGGGGAGGGGAGAGGAGACTTTTTGGAGGAACTGCCTGTGTGCTGTGCAGGGAGCTCCAGGGACTCAGCTGTGGTGAGTTGCTACCCAGATGGGCTGGGCTTTTTGGTGAAGCAGCTGCTGAGTTGCCCACATTCCTATAGCAATACCTTGTCCATGCTCCTGCAGCGATACCTTGCCCAAGATCCTGTAGCGATACCTTGCCCACACTCCTATAAGTTACCCCAATGAACTCATTGGTTCAGCTCAGACCACATTCATCAAGCACAGCTATAACCACAGGTCTGTCATTACCACATGGAAATATGGGGAATATAGTTGTTCATGTAAATATAATCATCAATCCACACTTAATTAAAGGCATATGCAAAATTCACTTTAAAATAGTAGATCTCAATTTTAGGCATATAATCATGTAACACCTTCAGCCCCCAACCACTGTAAGATGTACAAGTGTGCAGAATATATTGTTTATCTACAGTTTGGAGAATCGCAGGCCCACTCAAGACAACAATCCCTGGATCGAAGGTTGGGAAGACTGTTCAGTGGTTAAAGGAACTTGTTTGCAAAGCCTGGCGGTTCACCCATGTAAAGCCAGTAAGCCAGATGCATAATGGGGTACAAGCACGTGGCATTTGTTTGCAGTGTCAAGAGGCCCTGGAATACACAAACGCACACACACACACACACACACACACACACACACACACATGCATGCACGAATAAATAAAAACTTTAAAAAAATCTCTGGCTTAATGTGACCAAATAGCTCAAGTTAACAAGGGCAGACTTAGAAGTGTTACTTTTTGTCTGTTTGTTTGTTTTGAGGCAAGCCCAACAGACTGGCCTTTTTAGTCCTATTTATTCAAGAGAGCAAGAGCGAGAGAATTGGCTTGCCAGGGCCCCCAGCCACCGCCCTCGAACTTCAGACACGTGCGCCCCTTGTGCACACGTGCGACCTTGCATGTTTGTGTCACTTTGCGTGTCTGGCCTATGTGGGACCTGGAGAGCTGAACATGGGTCCTTAGGCTTCATAGGCAAGCGCCTTAACTGCTAAGCCATCTCTCCAGCCCAGAAGAGATACTTTTAGTGAAGAAGAAATGGGTCTGAACGGCTGGGTATGTGACTAGCGCTAGAGCCCTTGCTTAGTATGAGCACGGCCCTACCACAGGTGAATAACTAGTCTTTCTAGAGAGGAGGTTTGCGTGCAGTTGTAAACACAGCAGGAAAAGCTGCTGAGACACGGGTTTCTGGAGCCCACCAAAGGACAGTCCAGGACAGAAGACATTCATATTTCTGCTCCTTAGACCTGGCTTTGCCAAACACAGCCTTGGTCTATAGCTGGAAGACACAATACAATTTCCAACAAATCTCTTCTTTCAGACTCATGGTCACGACACAGCCACATGACTGAGAACTGCCCTTTCCTGTAGATTCTCTCACAGGGGCAGATTGCTCTGGCCTTGCCATTCCAATATGCACGACAGTCACAGTCCACAGTGGAGATAAGAAAAGTGTCATTCTGCTTTGGACATTGGTCTCACGAACTAGCATGAGCTCACATTTGAGAGTTTGATCTGCAGCAGATTTACCAAGAATCAGACTGTTGAGCCCATCAGGCGAAGGTATAAAACACTACGATGCCAATAGTCATGTCCTGGCAATCAGCCAGCCACAAGCCTCCCACTGGGAATGTTCTGGCTTACCTTTGACAGGACAGTGGATTGTCACATTTGCTTGAAGAGCTGCTTCCACAATGCCTCCCACTACAATGGACAGATGTTTATGCTCCGGTCTGGTGACATTTCTTTCAATAGACAAGATGACAGGTGCCTCTTAATTCAAAGGGAGTAGGAAACTGTGTTAGGCTCAGGCTCGTGCTCTCTGGTAAACACCGGTGAGCTCATTAAAAGCAGAAGACAGTGGTGGTCTCTGAATACCTCATGGTCTATCATGTGGATGTGCATACACAGCAAGGATGGATTGATGGATGGGGCATGGATGCATGGATGGAGGTATTCAATGATGATACATTGCAACAACCATAAATAAACTATGAGAATATTTTGGTTTCATAAACAAAACTGCGAATAGGTGCTCTGGGAATTTCAGAAATAAGCAATTCATTTCAGAAGAAGCAAAGAGGGTGCCACAGAGCAGGGATAATGTCTCTGATACGCAGCCTTGGATAGTGGATGCAGGCCAAAACACCAGGCGTTAAGAGAAGGAGGAATGTGAAGGTGTAAGTTCTCAGTCCATCCTTTTATTCCTTGATAGACATTGTCCTGGGTGGAGAAGCCTCTCAAAGCCTTCTCACACAGAGCCAATAAGTCCAGGTTCTAGTCAGTGTACATGGTATTCCAAGACTCCAAACTGTGCTATGCTGTGGAAGTGACAAGATCAGAAGTGCTATCTTTATTAATAATCATAATTTGACAATGTCTACGGAGGTGCCAAAAGGCCTATTAAATAAACATGTGGCATCATAACATCAGACAGCCAGGCGTGGTGGCGCACGCCTTTAATCCCAGCACTTGGGAGGCAGAGGTAGGAGGATGGCCATGAGTTTGAGGCCACCTTGAGGCTACATAGTGAATTTCAGGTCAGCCTGAGCTAGAGTAAAACCCTACCACGAAAAAAAAAAACAAAACAACAACAAAAAAAACCTATCAAATATAGTTGTTCTTCAGAGCCAAATCCAGGCTGAAACACCAATTCCAAAATAAAACTAGGGTTCAGAGGCTAAATGAAGCTGTCACTGACAAAGACTGGTCGGTAGGGGCCCACAATGTATTTATTTATTTATTTGCAAGTGGCAGGGCCTGGGGTGGAGAGAAAGGACGAGAAAGAGATACATACACAGAGAATATGGGTTTGCCAGGACCTCCTGCTGCTTCAAAGGTACTCCAGACACATATGACACTCTGCATCTGGCTTTATGTGGGCACTGGGGAATTGAACTATGACTGTCAGACTTTTTAAGGAAGCACTTAAAAGTTTTTTTAAAAATTTATTTGAGAGTGACAGAGAGAGAAAGAGTGAGAGAGAGAGAGAGAATGGGCGCACCAGGGCTTCCAGCCACTGCAAACGAACTCCAGATGTGTGTGCCCCCTTGTGCATCTGGCTAACGTGGGTCCTGGGGAATCAAGCCTCGATCCGGGGTCCTTAGGCTTCACAGGTGAGCGCTTAATCACTAAGCCATCTCTCCAGCCCATAAGAAAGCACTTTTAACCACTGAGCAATCTCTCTAGCCCTTGCTGAGTCTCTTCTAACAATAAGCACATGTGCTGGAGTTAATCTGTCCTCTCTGGGCTCTAGTTGGAATCCCATTAAGGGACTGGAAGAGCACATAGGACTCTTCCAACAGCCATTTTCTCACCCCAATGTATAGCTCAGAGAGGTCCCTTCTAACATTATTTAAAATATTTTTATCTCAACTTTCAAAAGAAAATCTGTTGTTATTGAATGACACCTACTTAAAATATTATTTGTACCTTTCTACATTGAAGAAAGTCTCAATTTATGACACCCTATGAGATTATTCCAAATGCATCGGAACTGTTTGAGAAGTTCTAATTTGGCATTTCAGTGCATGCATAACAAATAACTGCATGCAATTTATATGGAAAAAAAGTACAACGAACCAAAGCTACATAGTCAAGACTTCATTCAAGGACGTTCCCTCCTTTGAACTTTTGATACCTAGTGACTGGATTAACTCATTAATTCAATTAGGAAACAAGCATACTTCGTCCATCTGTGATGTACATAGTTTGTATGAGATGGACAAAGGAAATATGGAATAAGAAGACACACACACTTGCCCTCAAGGTGCTCACAGACTGGCGGGAGCTTCCACCGCCTACACAGGATGTTGAGCTAGAGATAGAGGCTGGCGGCAGAGCAGTCTCTCATAGCACGTGGGGCTCAGAGAAGGCAACATCCTAGAAAGAACATTTGACACTGCTCTTCTCCCATGGTTGGTTTCCCAGCTCTTACCCTTATTATATGAGTTTCTGAGGTGCCAGGCCATATTTCCTTCACCCATTGAGTCACCTGTGCAGAACTAACTCGTGAGAGATATTAGACAGGACAGCTTGCTAGACTTCGGGAGATGCTTAAGAAAGTCATGCGTGGGGAACAAAATGCCATATTCTTTCCTAAACTGTCTAGGGTGGTTGGAAGGCTATCTTGAGAAATGTAAAGACAGGAACCCTTTGGCTGGGAGGGAGAGGTCTTGAGCAGTCACAGCTCTTTCCTCAGCTCCTGGGACCTCATGTGAGTTCTAGCAGGAGCTAGGATTGTTTGGGGATGGGTTTAAGGGCAGATTCATGGTAGAGGAGAGCTCCCCTGTTCTCTGCAGTGCAGAGCCATGGAATTGAGCTTTCCAGACAGCTGGTAAGAAACCAAGGGCTGGAAGGCTCTGCCTTGGGAATGCAGCCAGAGCAAGCACTCAGACTCTTCAATCCATACAAACTTAAGGACCTTTCAAAATCAAAGCATGATAGATGAGAAGTGCCCGCCACAAAGGTGACCAAAGGCTGGCTTCTAACCCATCATGCTGTCCTCATTCTCATCTTGGTTCATTTGAGCTATAGAGGGCAGAAACCAGAGTAGAGAGCTTAGGAATGGCTCCTTTGTGTATTTGTAGTCCCAGAACATGAATTTGCCATAAGAAGGCATTACATACACCTTAACCAGCTAAAATGTTCCTTAGTAATGAAACATTTTGATATCAAAATGGCATTGTCCAGCCCCCATGAACATGTATACTAAGGATCAGCACACATGCCAATCGGGAGGAATATGACAAGTTTAGAAAATAGTTATACTCTTTTCTTGACTGGTGGAACTTTAAACGGGGTGAAAAATAGCATAGCACCAATTAAACTCTACCGTGTTAATTCTCAATTTTTTTTTGCTCATAAACTCTAGAATAACTGTTTCCAGAATATAAGCACAACGTATAAGCATGTTAAAAACATCAGGTCTCAGACTCATCCCAAACTTACCAAGACAGAGCTGTGGTATAGAATCAGAAAGATTGTGTTTGAACAAGTCATCTAGGTTACTCTAGGTCACATTCAAGTTCTAGAGGGCTAGGGTCTCATGTTAAAAGCAGACACTCCAGTTGGGTATGGTGGTGCATGCCTTTAATCCCAGCACTAGGGAAGCAGAGGTTGGAAGATTGCTGTAAGTTCAAGGCCAGCCTGAGACTACATAGTGAATTCCAGGTCAGCCTGGGCTAAAGCAAGACCCTACTTCAAAAAAACAAAAATTAAATAAATGAGTGCTGGAGGGATGGCTTAGCAGTTAAGGTGCTTGCTTGTAAAGCCAAAGGACCCAGGTTCAATTTCCTAGGACCATATAAGCCAGATGCCCAAGGTGGCACATGCATTTGGAGTTTGTTTGCAAGGGCTGGAGGCCCTGGTGTGCCATTCTCTCTATCTCTCTCTGTGTCGATGTCTGTCTCAAATAAATAAATTAAAATGTTTTTGAAAAATTTAAAAAGGAAATAAAAAAAGAAAAGGAAAAAAAAAAAGCAGACACACTAGATTTTACCCATGGGTGTTACCTGCATATAGCACAGATGAACTTCCCACATCCGAACCAAGATGATCAGCTACGGAGCATTCATATATTCCTTGCTCCTTTCTTGTAGGATTTCGAATCTGTATCCTCCCCATTTCATCCAGAGTGATTCTGTAGAACAGTTAAAATGAGGACACATTCAAGTAACATATGTAATGGCTATCGAGTCATACTAAGCTACAGAGAACGAAGAACTTACACACTTTAGCCCGCTAGGATCCTCAAAGGTGGTCTTTTGGAGCCCCTGCCTAGAGGAAGAAAACTGTGCAGATCCAGAGGGTGGAGAAGGCTGGCCTCTTGCCTTATATGTATATATTAGAACTAGGTGAGAGGTGAAATGACATCCAGATAGCCTCTCATTTTACATGAGAATGAAGTTTTCTGGATAGACCTAGGTGCTCAATTAACCACACCTGTTTTGTATGTTTATGTGTGTACAATGCATGGCACGTGTGTTTATATGGGTGTGGGCTCATGTGTGTGTGTGTGTATGCATGTGGAGGCCAGATGTTGACATTGGTGTCTTCTTTAATTACTCTCTACCTTATTTATTGAGACAGGATCTGCCATTGAACCTGAAGTTCATGAATTAAACGAGGCTAGCTAGGCAGCAGGCCCCAAGCATCCTCCATCTCTCCCTCTTGAGTGTCAGGATTAAAGGTACACACCACCATGCCAGGCATTTACATGGGCACCAAGGATTTGAACTCAGGTCCTCATGCTTGTGGAATAAGCCCTGACTGAGCCATCTCCCCAGCCTTAATAACCTGCCACACTTCAAAAACCAAACCAAGAGACCTTCTACTTTGGTGGATGTTAAACCCTCACTTTCTTCCCAAATCCTTTCTAACCAAGTGCCAGCCCTTAGTGAGCTCTGGACAAGGCAACTCTGCAATATTGGTCACTGTTTCATTACTACCTCATGAAGAAGTCAGCTGAAGTGACAGTGTAAAGGCTGCAGTTATAGTGGATTTGGGACATGCAGGTAAGAAGTAAGGATAAACTGTATGAGTTCCTTAGTTTCGCAGATACTGGTAGTCCTAAAAAGCTGCATATAAATACAAGTATGAGACTCACAGTTGATAAAGTGTATCCTTACTAATTACATACTTGTTCAGAGAAGTGAGAAAGTGTACTTGTTCCTGCTTTAATTTTATTTACTCTCAAAGATATATGAATCTGCTTCTAAACCTGGACCAGTTTCCTATATAATTGGCCAACCCACTTCATAGATCTTAGTACAGACTATTCTTGCCTCTAGCTATGTTTTCTGGGTCATTTCATTTCCTGTCACTCATTCTGTGCTCCAGCCATAATGAACTTCTGTTTCCATGGCATTTCATAATCTTTCATCACCCCGAGCTTTTGTAATGTTGTTCACTTCATTTGAAATGGCCTTTTCCCTTTTTGGAAAACTCCAACCTACCCCTGAGTCCATGTAATTTCTCTCATAAGCCTACGGTTATCTCTTGCATCCTTGGGGCTTCTTCTTCTCTGGTTCATATATTTATTTGAAGAAACATATATTTCATCCCACTAGATTGGGATCTTTTCAAAAGCAAATGCCAAATCTAATTTGTATCTGTGTATTCTTGGTGCCTGGAACAGTGAATGTGAAACAGTGAGTTCTCAGAAACCTGAGATGACTAAACTTGGGAATGATTAGAAGAGAACAGGGTAATAGCAGAGAGTACAGGTACTAGGAGGATGTTATCCCTAGACACACACATGAAAAACACAAAAGTGGCAGATATACAACAGAAGGACTATAGCAAACCTCACTATGTATAGGGCTTGATTTTCAGTGTCAAATTCCTATTAAGGAGGAACAGCTAAATGAATAAGCATACACATGTTTGTATGACTTAGTAATCCTCAAGTTATTCCTTTGTTTTATTAGCCTCAATTTAATAGCACAAGAGAGACAATGAGATTTGGAATCATTGACATACATGCATCTTTCATGCCAGGAAGGGCCACCCAGGTACCTTGGCTGGATGAGACCCTGGGCTAGAAAACACAAGGCCATTTTCACTTATAAATGTTTTCAATGAAGAAGCTAAACTTTCTAATTTCACTGAATTTCAACACTATTTCATACATGATATTGATATTGATCTTGACTTGGATACTGTGAGTAAAAGCATGAGTAATCAAAGTAGTCTGGCCAACACAAGGAAAATAACTGTGGTAGTTTGAATGGATGACTCCCAATATATTCAGTAGTTTTTTTTTTTTAAAGATTGTAATCTATATTGTAGCATTCTGGCTGGAGGAGGTATCACTATGGATGGATGGATTCTAGGATCAGGCCCTAAGGTGTGGGGGTGGATTTGGAATTCCAGTCTAAAGATATGCAAAGTGCTTGAGCTTTGCCTGGAGTTTCTAGAAGTGTGCATGTTTGCTTTTTGGTGGCTTGTGGCTTTTCTCTCTCTGCTTGGATCTGTGAAAGTGGGCCAGCTTCTTCAGCCATTATACTTCTCCTGGATCTGTAAGCTAGCTACCACAGAATTGGTCCCAGAATGTGGGGTGTGGCTGAGATGAATCTGACCGTGTGGATTTTGGTCTTTTGGAACTTTTGTTTTGGAGGAATGGACATGGAGTTGGTACTTGCAACTGAAGACACCTTCTGGAGCAGTAAGTCAAGTTTTATGGACTATTTTGATGAGAGTTTGAGAATGCTAGGTGCAGACAGAATTGCATTTAGAAGCTTGGCTTATGAATTTTTCTAAGGGGAATGAAAGACTGCAGAGGACTTTGCTGGAACTGGGTTACTGGCAAAAGGGCTGGCAGCATTTTGCTGCCCAAGCCAGAGAGCTTGATCAAGATTAAATTTATAATGGACTGATGTGCTTGGATAATGATGTGGGACTGAGAGATTTAGGATTTTAAATGGGAAAAACTCAAGCAATTCAAAAATTACTGGCACAGAGATTGGTTGCGAAACTGCTATTGTCAAGTGAATTAGCATTTGGAAGGAAGATGGCCCAAGTACTTTACATTGAAACAACATAAAGAATGCCCGAGGAAAGACTATGTTAGACATGTAAACTCTTTTGGAAAAGAGTTGACTGGAGAAGGAACCTATTTTTCAAGGTTATGATTTATTTAGTCTCTGAATTAAGAATATGGCTGTGTCCTGAACACCTGGTATTGGCTTCAGCAGCATAAAAAATGTGTGGAGTGGTCTGTTTTAGGAGCTGCTGCTGAGATACAACATATAGGCAGGGTATAACAACCCCCATGAATAGGCTGTAAAAGCCACTGAAAGATGGACCATGGTTTTCATGGAGACCCAAAGATGTTTTGGATATACTAGGACTGTGTAAGGGCTACCATGGAAGGTTGTTGGCCTGGGATGGAAGTTTTCCCTGGCTATTCAGCCCAGCTAGAGGGTCAGAATTGGAAAATACAGAGACTGTCACTGGTTGTGATATCAAACTTGATGGCTGATGTTTACTTGATAGTTGTTGAGTTGGCATTGTTCCAGTCTCTCACTTTTATGCCTATTGCAGTTGAAAACGTTTACTCTTTGACTTTATATAATGAAGGTTTATAACTTGTCTTGACTTTACAGGACTCACAACTAAGAGACAAGTTTAAATCTCAGATGAGACTTAGGACTTTGGAATTATCTAAGGTTGGAAAAGATTATGGGCCAAATTCAATTTGAAGTTGGTCTGAATACAATTTACAGTGTAGATGGTTATGAATCTACTGGGGTCCAGGGGTGGAATGTGGTAATTTTAATGGATGACCCCCAATATATTCAGGAGTTTATTAAAGATTGTAATTTATATCTTTAACCATCTGGCTGGAGGTGATATCAGTGAGGGTGGATCCTAGGGTCTAGCCTCAATGTGGGGTGGATTTGGAATTCCAGTCTAAAGATATGCAAAGTGCTTGAGCTTTGCCTAGAGTTTCCAAAAGTGTGCATGTTTGCTTTTTGGTAGCTTGGGCTTTTCTCTATCTGCTTGGACCTGTGAATGTGGGCCAACTTCTTTTGCCTTTATGGAACTTCTCCTGAGTCTGTAAGCTTCAATAAATATCCCTTCCTCCATACCTGTGCCTGAGTTGGAAGTTCATCTTAGCGACATGAGGCTGACTACTACAGTAACTGACAGTATGCTTTGCCTACAATAAAATTTAAGCTTTCAAGTAGAAAATAGAATTTTGGAAAACTAGCATTAACCACTAGGAATCTTATAGTTTACTGAATCTTAAAGATTTTTTTCTGATAGTGATGTTAAGTAATGTATTTTTTTTAAATTTTTTATTTATTTATTTGAGAGCAACAGACACACAGAGAAAGACAGATAGAGGGAGAGAGAGAGAATGGGCGCGCCAGGGCTTCCAGCCTCTGCAAACGAACTCCAGACGCGTGCGCCCCCTTGTGCATCTGGCTAACGTGGGACCTGGGGAACCGAGCCTCGAACCGGGGTCCTTAGGCTTCACAGGCAAGCGTTTAACCGCTAAGCCATCTCTCCAGCCCAAGTAATGTATTTTTATCACGTGTTACATAATGAAACATGTCAATATTTGGGAGAGGTGTACAACTCTGTAAGCCAGTTTTTTACAAAAGCATAATATGATGATGTCTATCAGGGTGAAAAACATAGCCAAAGGGGAAGATAAACCAGTCCCTTTCACTGGGTAGAGTGAGAACATTTCATACATACAACTTTAAATTCTTCATTTCAAGTAGTATATCATTTTACTCTATTAGTATAGTATTAAAGAAAATTGCATACAATGATTTGAAGCAGGTATTAAAGTTTTCCCTCCTGGGAATGGAGAGATGGCTTAGTGGTTAAGACACTTGCCTGTGAAGCCTAAGGGTCCAGGTTTGATTTCCCAGAACACATATAAGCCAGATGCACAAGGTTGTGCATGTGTCTGGAGTTTGTTTGCAGTGGCAAGAGGCCCAGGTGCACCCATTCTCTCTCTTTCTCCCTCTCTCTCTGCATCTTCTCTCCCACACACATAAATAAGAAAATAAAAAGATCCCTCTTCTTTCCAAGTTACATATCTATATCATGTAAATTTTTTTCATCATATAATTCAACTAAAACAAAGTGTGATAACTCATGCATAAGCCAGAAATCAACAAGATTTGTAAAGAGGTAAAATAATACCAGTTATCAGTAATTGGGGATACTGTTATATTGTTCAAAAATATATTTATGTGAGCATGTAATGGGCTTACTGTTTTTTTTTCTAAATGGATTAAGAAAAAGTTGAATGTTTCTTGATTAATTTCTAATATGGTAAAGAATAAAAAATAAAACTCACATTAACAAAAGCTCTGGATTTTTAATTCTTTTTACATTTAAAGGAGCCTGAGTGCAAAGAGATTGAGAACGTTTTCATTTAAGGTTTATTCCACTTACAAAAGTTCACTGTGTAATTGTGTTCAGTTATAGGATCAAAATACAAAAATTAGATCTTTTATTTCTTTTTCTTTCAATCCTTAGCCTAGTATTCATCAAAACTCTGTGAATTCTGCCTTTATTTCTTCTGTTGCTGAAGGCACAGAAGGCCATGATAAAAATAAAACTTACATTTTGACAGTTCCTTGTGGTGTCTGCAAACTAACTTCATTGTTTTGTTTGTCTCAACTATCTCTAGAGGCAAGGAAGGGAGAATTTGAGGTCTTAAATGCAAATTAAAAGAAAACACAGTGTTTATAGTCCTTTGTGAATATACAGAAAGATTTGAAGACAGTAACAAAAGCAGAAGTTCATATGATGACTGATCTTCTGTAAAATGAATGAACTATGACATTTATTCTGGTATAGGTGAGGTCATACAGTATAGTGTGTCAATACTGTGCCTTTACCATCTCAAAAGAATGTGGATTCTTATCATCTACTACTGTGTGATGATGGAAAAGCACTCCAGATCCTCAGTCTTTACTTGGTAGCTACTGCTTGCTAATCAAGCACAGGTTCTGAAGTCATCAGGGACTCTGTTTCTCAATGATCTCATAGAAAGACTGGTGATGTCAGACCTGCAAACCTCACTGGTCTGATGTGAGCCTGAGGGATATGCCACCACCTCCTCGATATATATGGAAGAGCCTCATGAATTCTGATTTCCAATTTTAACATGATATAAGATTAAGACATATATGCTCACTTTTTCAATAGCCATGTATTGACTTTTATTTTGAAGTAAGTGCTACACAAAGAGACAGTCTACACATGTGCAAGCTCATTCATTCTTCTGTCCTACCGGCGTGTGAGCCATTGGGAAGGCATGAGAGTTCAGTTTGAAAACCTCAGAGAGTTCCCTAACACTTTTCAGACTCTTTTTTAGTTGGAAACATATTCTTAGGAGAAGGAATTTGAAAATGTTTACCAGAAAATGAACCAGCGGGAAGGTTCTACAAAGAGGAGCACTGTTCTTTTTACTTACTTTGCGGAGGGTTGCAGCAATGTTCCATCCTTGGTCCACATGTATGTGGCCTGACTGGGGGTCATAAGGTCACACAGAATATTGACGACCTCTGTCCTTTTTGTAATGTACACTGTATTTCCAATCCTTGCATTTATTGTTTTGTTAAATGAAACAGAAGGGGGCTGGTTTGGCCTCATGAGAACAGGTTCTTTTGGCTTAAATGTCAGCTTGCCTGAGCTTTTCACTTTGGAGCTTTGGGGCACCCTTCCTGTCTCCCCTTGGAGCTGAGCCGTCACAGACACCTCATCCTGGTTGCCCCTCCCTTGCAGAGGCACTGGCTGTGCCTTGGCTAACTCAGCCACTAGCTGGTATATCACCTGGGATGCCAGGTCATCACTGGCCTCTCCTGTGTCCGAGAGCTGACTCATGTTTCTGATCAGCTCATCGAACTGGGCCATGTCCACGCTGTAGGCGCCCTGCTTCACTGCGGCCTCCAGCTGCTTATTCCTAAACTCCCAAGATGCGGCGTTTCCTGCAGGGCTGCTGCAATGCCCCAACAGGGCTCTGAAGAAAGGCTGGGTACTCATATGACCATCGTGCAGGTAAAGCTCATCTTTGTTATTCCACATCTTACGCATCTTATGCCACGTGGCTCCCAAACTATTGGCTTCATTTTGGTCTACCCCGGGGTACTCCGGCGTGTGTTCTTTGAGGGTTGGGTGTGCAATGAGTCGGTTGTCAGTCCCAATGAGCTTGAGAACTACAGTTTCCTGTGCAGAGCCAGCAATGCACCGGTACACACCAATGTGGGGGGCTGCAAGACTGTGGATTTTTAGCGAGCCTGACTTGGTAATGCCAACTTGCTTGGAATTCTGCAGACAATGGCCATCTTTCTCCCACTGGATCAGAGACTTCTGGAACCTTCGCACTGGACATTTGATAATCACAGATGTGTTGGGCAGCAAATAAGCTCTACTACCAATGGTCAGGTTAATTCTCTTTTCTTCTCTTGTCTGAATATAGACTCTCTGGACACTGAGAATCTGAGGACCCTGCTCTCCAAGTTTTGTCTTTGTCTGCAGCTTCATTTCTGAAAAGAGAAAGAGAGAAATGTAAGAAACCACTCACATGAAAGTTTTTGACAGTAACCTTCCAAAGCTGATTGATAGAAGCCTACTAATGTATCTTTTTAGTCTTTTAAAACACATGAAAAGGAAAGCATGAATAACAATCTTCGCTCATTCTTTGGAGCAAACCTCAGTTATTGAGTACTTTAGCAGCAAAGAATGTAAGTCTGAATGTGTTGTTTAAAAATAAGTAAATCATGTCATGAATTTCCAGCTTGGGAGAAGCATGAGGTTAAGTGATTGGATGAAATAGAGGGAATCATCCTTTTGGCAGTTGAGTGATACTTATTATGCACAATGTTCATATGCTGGTATCATAAATCCCCAATGTCTGGATATCAGTCTCTTTTACTAAGAAGCTGCAGATATGTTGGCCCTCAACCAATTGGCACGTCTGTCTTGGACCACAAGGCCACTGAATCTGTGGTAAGAGGCAAATGAGGACTACATTTAAGGTCAGAAAAGGAGGATGGAGTGTGCAAGCTGCAGATTGTAACCCAAATATGTCAGCTACACTAGCATGGGGGCCTGAGGAAGCAAGTGGAACATGATCACAAATGGGGGAACTTTCTCAAGAAGCTGAAAACGAACTACCACATGGCCTGGCTCTACCACTTCTTGTTATACATCGGAAGGAATTTATATCCTACCACAGAGGTAGTCACACACCATGTTTCTAGCTGCTCTATTCAAAACAGCAAGGAAATGAAATCAGTCTGGATGTCCATCAACAGATGAACTGATAATGAAAATGTGGTACAAATACATAATGGAACTTTGTTCGGTCATAAAGAAAACTGAAATTATGAAATTTTCAGGAAAATTGATGGAACTGGAAAATATTATGTTAAGTGAGGTCACTCAGATTCAGAAAGACAGATACCACATGTTCTTTCTCAAGTGTGGACCTTAGCTTCTAATTTTTATATATGCGTATTTATGGGGGAGTGAGTATTGTAGAAGCCAGGAAGTTAGAAGGAGCCTATGCGGGTGGAAAAAGAGGACTTAAGGGGGGGGGGTGGGAAGGGTGGTAGAACACGCATGATCCGAAGTGGAAGCGGGAACACGGATGTTCTCGTGGGAATGGAGGACAAGGAGACAGGAGCTGAGGAGACAGCAGTGCGGCAATCAAGAAACTGAGCATGTATGAAAACACTATAAGGAAATTTGACTCTTTGCATGCTAATTAAAATAATTTTTTTTCAAAGGGAAAGGTTGGCAGGCCCTTTAAAGTCAGTTAATTCTGAATTAAGATCTCAGCTCTGCTTCATGGAATTTGTCAGTAGCTTTCTTCTCCTTCTTATCTGTCAAATGTGAATGTCGGTACTTTCACTAGAGGGGTGTGGAAATTAAGTCAGACTGTTCACAACACACTTACAGCCCAGTAGCAGGCACACACTGGGCTAACGAATTTGCTCTCTGTGACCACTGGCCAGATGGCAAAAGAGGTGCATCCCAGAAGCAGAGGGACCCACAGTAGGGACTGAGCTCCATTTCTTCCTGGGCAAAGGAGAGAAGCAACTTTGTCCCTTCTTTGACCTGAGAGGCAGCTCAATGCATTCTCTGGTGACTGGGGTTGGGGAGAGAAGTCTGATTCCTCTTTGATGACACATGCTGTGGTGGTTTGATTCAGGTGTCCCCCATAAACTTAAATATGCTGAATGCTAGGTTCCCAGCTGGTGGAGTTTTAGGAATTAATGCCTCCTGGAGGTAGTGTATTGTTGGAGACCGGCTTCAGGGCATTTTAGCCAGATTCCTCTTGTCAGTGTTTGGCACACTCTCCTGCTGCTGTTGTCCACCCGTTGTTGGCCAGGTAACAATAGAGACAAACCCATCATTTCACCAGGCAAAGGACATGCACACTGAATAGCCATGCAAATTTTATGAAGACCAATGAGTAGCAGCTCAGGGCTGTTGAGCTCAGGAGGGGTCTTGTGTTCTGCCCAAGAACATTCCCTCAGCTCATCTATAAGAGATGTTGGATGACTTGCCACACATCCTGCCTTATAGGGACTGTAACAGCATCCATAGAAGATGTGAGTCTGGTCCTAGCCAATCAAAAAAAATACATTTTTCTATTGATTGGCAACTAATATTTTGAACTTAATGCTGGCTCAAAAATCATCAAAACCAGGAAAAAAGTATAGAAGATTTCCTAGTGAGTTTATAGTCCATAATTACTACAGATGCTAATGATACTCAAAATACTTAATGAGGACAGTGTCACATCATGTAAACAGGGAGTCTGACCTCCTGGAAATGAGCCTTCAAGAAAGCAAAGCCCTACATGGACAGGGCTTCAGGCAGGACAAGTGACTACTGTCACATAGCATAGATCATATGTCAACTAGGCACATCGATCTACAAACGTTTCCAGATATTCCTATCCAAAAATGTCCTTGGGGCTCTCCAAACACTTGTTCCAGCCCAAGCCACAAAAGATATAATGACTGGTCTAGTTGGTAAGGTCAGCTGAACTTGGAACCCCTTCTTCATGGAATAACACCCCTTGTCCCACACCCTCAGGAGCCTTGAAAGAAAGCACATTCTCTCCCTGGGTGGGCTGAAGCTTCACTTCAGACCCCACATGCTGAGGACTTTTATAAACTTTATGCCTGAAGAATGATTGACTCCATGCCTCTGTCATGAGTTCCAGTCTTCCCTAGAAGCTAACACACAGCAATAGAGATACTAGCTGTTCATTGTCATGCCATGGCTTCTTCTCCCAGAAATTCTAACTTGCCTGGTGCAGTTAAGGCATCAGGATTTTAGAGGCTCTTCAGAAGACTTAAATGCTCAGCAAGTTTAAAGGCAATTGTCCTGGAGCGTACCACTGGATTAAAACAAATTGGCAGGAAAAAAGCATTCTTTAAAAAAATATTTTATTCTTTATTTATTTATTTGACAGAGAGAGAGAGCAGAGAGAAAGAGAGAGAGAGAGAGAGAGAGAGAGAGAGAGAGAGAGAGAATGGGCATGCCAGGACCTCAGCCACAAACGAACCTGGGTCCTTTGGCTTTTCAGGTAAATACCTTAACCACTAAGCCATCCCTCCAGCCCATAAAAGGCATTTTTTCTCTATTTTTATTAACATTTTCCATTATCATAAAAAATATCCCATGGTAATACCCTCCCTCCCCGAAAAATGCATTCTTGACCCAACTTCTTCTGTTGAAAGCAATCTGACAGGATGCAGCTGACGAGGAGGGAAGGGGAACAAGGACAGCACATGTCTGAGCACCCTGGTGGCGTCTTCAGCAAGACAGTGGAGCACCTCTACCTCATCTTAGCATCAGATGCATTTTCGCCAAGATAGGATTTTTCTTAAATTGCATTTGTCTATGATCTGGTCTCTTGCAGGTGGACAATAGAAATAATATATGGGCCAGACATGGTGGTGTACGCCTTTAATCCTAGCACTCAGGAGGCAGAGGTAGGAGGATCACTGTGAGTTTGAGGCCACCCTGAGACTACAGACTGAATCCCAGGTCAGCCTGGGCCACAGTGAGATCCTACCTCAAAAAAAAAAAAAAAAAAAAAAAAAAAGTATATGGGCACGTGAATAGCTTAGAATCTTGCTCTTCAAGGACAATACCAAGTCAGACATTTGAATTCATGAGACTAAAGAAAATATGGAGAAAGATCGTTTCAGGGTAGCAGTGGTAGTTACAGATGGGGTCAAACACTGGAGGGGCCTATTCTCATGAAGATAGTACAGAAGCCCACACAGGACACTATCTAGCTGAAAGGCTCAGGTTGAGGATAAACCAAGGCTTGGTGTAAGGCCCACAAAGCTTTCCAATGTCAAGGAACCAATTTGGACATAGGATCACACATCAGCCTTTAGGTCCATCGGTAGTCAGAATTGGTGAGCTGACTCCTTCCAGGGCGGGTCATGACGCCTATGGGTGATAGACAGGGCTTAGCCTTGGTGGCGAGCCCCTTCAAGTGCCAGCGAGCCACAAGCGAAATCCAGCTGTCCAATCATGGAAGGCGGGCTGCATAGCCCCAGCTGGCCCCCTGCTCACATTGGCAGTTGCTCACACTGGGTACAGAGCAGTTCAGTTAGCAGGTGTTCTGGGGAGTGGACTGGCATTCAATACTGGAGTCAGAAACTCGTGAGTCCAGCCAAGCGGCCAGGTTCCATAGCTTGAGTCAGTTCCTCCCTTGTGTTTTCTGTGAGTTCCTTCTGAGCGATGCCTGGAGTGAAGTATGCAGAAAATAACTGGTCTGATTTGGGGTGACTGCGCCCTCCTACATGTGGAAGACCCTAATGTGGGTTTCTGGGCTTTGCAGAGGTACCAGTCTATCCCTCCACTTCTCCTACTATTACACAATGTGAGAAATGTCACACTTCTGGCTTTTGTAGAGGATGAGAACCTTTCTACTGCACGTTCTCCTTTTGGGTCTCTGTGCCTGACTGCCATGGAGGCCAGTTGCAGGTGCCAGATGACTCTGCACTTGCCTCAGCCCGTTGCCTATTTGTCCTGCCTCTACTCTAGTTGTATGCTTGCCCTGACTCTTAGACCTGGGGTCATGCCAGGCTTCTGCCCCCCTGCCATCTGGGCTGGACATTTACACTTGGTCTTGCCAGCATTTGGCTCCCTAATGGACTTTGGCCATGCCCCAGCCTCTAAGCTTTCCTCGTTCCCTGCTGGAATCCTAGGATCCAGACCTCAGTCTGGCTGCCCTGCTGACACCAGTCTCCCTTCTTCTCACTAGGAATGAAGACCTAAGGCCAGCTTGTTTGAAGCTGGACCAAGAATGTGGGCAGTTTTTTTTTTTTTTCCTTCTGGATTCTCTTCAGACTTCTTTGAAGGTAGCAGAGCAGAGGCGACAAGGGATGTAGTGGGTGGGACTTGCTAAGTAACTTATGAAGCCCCTGAGATCCTGTAGCTATGGAATATTCCAGATCAACCTGGAAGAATGGCTTCCATTTATTTCTCCTGTATTTTTCAATCAACTTCAGGCCCCTGGAAACCCACTAAAGCTCTTCAAGAAAGGCCACCAACAGTCACCTCATAGTAAACCCACTGTCATCCCTTTAGTAATCTTGCCTGATCATGATAAAGCATTCAGCACCCTAGTATCATGAACAAGTCTTTCCTACCTAACCTGTGAAAATTATTCTAGTGCTTTTCGCCATTGTTATTGTCAGTGTCCCACTGGCTGTTTTTATCTCTCAGGTACTAACACTTGGCCATTTCCTGTTCTTGCCCTATATTCTACTTGCACAACCTTGTAGTTTTAATTAACTCCTTTAAATTGATGCCACTACAGTTTGTCTATCTCAGTTCTCTCTCTCTCTCTCTCTGGAGCTTCAGGACTAGCTGTTTGTTGGCTACCAGAAATTTCTTCCTAATATTCAAGTTTGAAATATTGTAATTTAGGCTGGGCTGTAGCTCAGTGGTACAGCAATTGCCTAACATGTACGAGGCTCTGTAAAGATAAATATAACTTTATAATATCAACATATATTTTGCTCCTCCCATCTCAACAATCCTCTCCTTCTTATATTCCATAAATTAATGACATCAACTTACACCAGTTTCCTCAGGCCAGAAGCCAAAGGACCACTCATGTTCATCCACAATTCAGTGAGTTTGGTAACATCTGATCCCTACTCTTGAGTTTGCTGATAGGGTGTGAGTAGGGGGGCACCAGTGATGGTGTCAGTATTCACATTTTGGAAATTGGTAAACACAGCAAATGATGGTTCCTTCTTCCCCATCACCAGCCTACTTCCAAAGCTGATTGACCAGTATTCCTGTCCTTTAGCTCCTAATTCTACAGAGCCATTAAGATTTGGACAATGGGGCTGAAAAGATGGCTCAGCATTTAATCTCACTTCCTGCTTAAGCATGAGGGCCTGAGGAGGCCTGAAACTTCCTGAGTTAAAATCTTCAGATTCCCACAGAAACATCGGGGTGTAGCCACATAAGTCTATAACCTCTTTCATGCAAAGGGAGCAGCAGTATCAGGAGACTACCGGACTTGTGGAGAAAAAAACCAAGCAAGCTCAGGTAACAGTACAAGATCCTGGCTCAAATAAGAAAGGGCAGAAAGTAATGGAGCAGGACACCCAACATTTGGCTCTGGCCACCACAGGCAAGTGCCTCCTGTGGCAGGTGAGTGTCCTTTTTCCCCCTGCCACAGGTGACCACACAGGGAGCAACCACAGCATACAGATGTATATATCACAAACACCACAACAGAAAGAAAGAAAGAAATCACTCCTTTCAAAGAGCATAATTTTTTACTTCAGCCGAAAGAAAGAAAGAAAGAAAGAAAGAAAGAAAGAAAGAAAGAAAGAAAGAGAAAAAGAAAAGTTTTGAATTACACATCTGAAACTTCATTATACACCTTCCTTGTTGCTTCTGTTGTCATTTAGATATTGCCATATCCCTTCACCAGACTCCCAGCTGGCAGAGCTGACAACATAAGTGGACTGATACATATTCCTTCTGGTATAAAATCTAAGGCACTTAGCATGCTTCCTAAGTCCCCGTAGCACACTGTTATTACAACACATCTTGGACCTGCATTCTAGCCCTAAGAAATTGCTTTCTCCAACTTTCTCTTCTGTCATAAGCTACCTTTGACCTAGGTTCTTTTCCAAGGGAACTCCTTGAGAGTTCCCAGACTTACTACTTCATTTGACATCCTCTACCTTGTGGGATGCTCTGCTTTTTTTTTTTTTTTTCCAGTTGCCCCATGTGGGCTTGGTGAACAGGGACTTTCAGAAGCTCGAACAAGGTTTCCTCCTTTACACATCTTTCCCTGCCACTGCCTTCCACTTGCGTGGATAAGGGAAAGAACATGTGAAAGAAAATGTAACATGTATGTCTTTGGATGTTCCAGGTGGTGATCTGCAAGCCCAAGACGGGTGCTGATGGGCAGTGCTGGGCCTCGCTTGGTTTTGAGGCTTGGATGGTGCTGCTGGCAGCAGCCAGAGCTGACAAGAGTAGAGAAAGGGCGGCGGCAGGGGGGCCATGTTCCTGCGAGGTCTCCGACGGAAACATGAGGATGGTAGAGCTAAACCACCACGTGGTCCAGTGCAAGAAGCAAGACTAAGGTCTGGAGAGAAGAAAACAGGTTTGTGATAACCCCAGGATGAGGGTTCTTCACAGTTCTGTCACAGAGTGCCTGCCTGGGTGGCCCTTTCCCCCTTATTCTTATGTCAGTACCGTGGGGGGGGGTGTTATAATGCTTCTTCACCAAAACTTAGGGACCCTAAAATCCAGCAGCTATACTTTTTAAAAAATATATATAACCCAACACTACATTTCTGCTCCTTTTCCTTAAGTGTCTGATTGGAAATTAAGGCATAGTTCTAATAGTAATTTGAAGATAGCACATATATGATCTATTTGGAAAACATGTTTATAGTTCATTTTTATAAGCATTTGGGAATATGAAAAATAAAACAAAACATTTCAAAGAACTACGTACCTATCTTAGACAAGTGTGTACCCTAATTAGCCACATGCCACAACACAAGCTGCTCTATTACACTTACTTATCTTCTTACAGCTGTAGAAAGAATTACAGGGAGAAGGTGATGACATTCAAAATGACTTACATTGCTGAGCTTTCAGTCTGTGCCTGACCCTGTTTGTTAGTCCACTGTAGCATCTACCCATGATTCTCAGCATAATCTTGTGAGATGGGTAAAAGTACTATTTCTATTTTATGCACAAAGAAAGTGAGAGTCACAAACATTGGCTTGTTCAATGTCACATGGGAGGTACTAGAAGACCTCTTAACTTGAGTGGGTTACCTTAGCCATAATGTCAAGTTCCTTTCAGACATAAACAGAACTGAGAACGCTTATTAGGAAAGATAGAGGGTTAGCTCTTCTAAAACAAAAAGCATTAGATAGGCAGAGCAAAAAATTTGTATTAGGGGATAAGTCTGAGGTGGTTTGCAGGGAATATTTAGGGACAAGAAACAGGAGTGCAACTGGCCTGTATGGGGACTTGCACGGTTTAGGAGGAGTATGAGAAATTCTCACCTGTCTTTGATACCACTGCATCCCAAGGTGGTCAAAATGAAGAGCAAGAAAAAAAAATCACTCCTTTCAAAGAGCATAATTTTTTTACTTCAGCCCAAGATATTGGTTAGGGCAAGAATTTCAAAATGGAGCCATAGTAATGTTGGGCCTGGCTTCTCCTATTTACATATTCTTCCATGATGGAGGGAGAAGCTGAGTTAAGACCATCTATTTGTAGTTGGGGAAGTAAAGAGGAATGGTGGAAGGTCACTATCCCATTCCAGCCCTCTGTTCCTAGGGAAACAGGAGACAGGTTAGTTGGCAGAGAGGTGACAGTGCAGAACTTAGGAAGCAGCTGCCATGGTGAATTTCTAGGGCTTTCTTGGGAAGTGGACGGTGGCCTACAAAATGACACAGCTCATTTCAGATGGCCCAGTCTCATCAGCAAGGTCACATGATTTCCTATGACAATTCCCATAAACCCAAATTAGGGAACGGACGATAAAATCACTTAAAAGTCATAGTAAGCTTGGAGATGACAGGCGCTCAGGGTGAAGACTAGGAAGAGCATATGGGTCTGGCAGAAGGATCAATAAGGTGAAAGACTAGGAAGAGTATGCTAAGAGAGCTGATTGCTGCAAGAACAGAAGGTCGGAGATGACAGGGGCTTATGGAAGGGCCAGAGCCACAGTGAGGCAGTAACTACATAAGCAGGAGTGATTTGGGGCTAAGGCACAAGAGTGAAAAGCCTACTCCAAGTATTGGTGACAAGGAGGTTTAAAGTGTCACCATGCCATGATGATGGCTCACGAAACTTGGTGAGGGTGGGAAATGGGGATATGAGGTGTTAGAAAGGTCATTAACAAGGACATCAGTTGCCTCATTTGTTGGCAAATGTAGACAAAGGCGGGACCTGGTGATACATCCTAGAGAAAGGTAGAGAGTGTCCGTGGTAGTTTGAATAGATGGCCCCCAATATATTCCGCTTTTTAATTGTTTGTAGTTTGCATCTGCAGCCACATGGCTGGAGGCAGTGCCACTGGGTAGATCTTAAGGTGTGGTGGTGGGTTTCAGATTTCAATATAAAGATATACAAAGTGTACCTAGCTGGAATTCCTGAAGTGTGCTGCATGGCTTTTGGCTTTGGGCTTGTGCTTCTCTCTCTATGCTTGGGCCTATGAAGGCAGGCCAGCTTCTTCTGCCATTATGGAACTTTCCCTGGATCTGTAAGCTTCAATAAATATCCATTCCTCCATAACTGTGCCTGGTCTGGAAGTTCATCTCAGTGAACCTGAAGCTGTCTGCTACAGAACTTTGTACCAGGAGTGGGCTGAGATAAACCTGACTATGTGGATGTTGATCTTTTAGAACCTTTGTTTTGGAAGAATAGGCATGGACTTAGTGCTTGCAACTAAAGATGTCTTCTGGAGTGGTAAGCCAAGTTTTATGGACTATTCTGATGAGAGTCTAAGAATGTTAAGTGCAGACAGCATTGAACTTCGAGGCTTGGCTTAGGAGCTTTCTAAGGGGAAGAAAAGACTGCAGAGGACTTTGTTGGAACTGGGCCACTGGAATAAAGGCTGGCTGCATCCCGCTGCTCAGGCCCAGAGAGTTTGATCAAGGTTAAATTTGTAATGGACTGATGTGCTTGGCTGAAGATATAGGACTGAGAGATTTAAGATTTTAAGCTGGAAAACCTCAAACAAGTTAAAATTACAGGCACTGAGACTGGTTTTAGGTTACTGCTATTGTCAAACACATTAGCAATCTTAAAGGAAGATGGTCCAATTGCTTTACCATGGAAAAGATGCCTGAGGAAAGACTATCATAGAAATACAAACACTTTTGGGAAGAATTGACTGGAGAATGAACCTACTTTTCAAGGCTATGATTTGTTTTGTCCCTGAATTAAGAATATGGCTGTGTCCTGCACAACTAAATTTGTTTCAGAAGCATGAAAAATGCATGTAGTGGTCATAAATTGCACACAGTTCCAGGAGCCACTGCTGAGATGCGGCATGAGGTAGGGAATGATGCCCTCATAGGCTGAAAGAGCCTTTGGAAGATGGACTGTGACTTGCATGAGAACCTAAAGATGTTTTTGATTTACTAGGATTGTGCAAGGGCTACCATAGAGTGCACTGTTGGCCTAAGATGGAAGTGTTCCCTGGCTACTCTGCCCAGCTAGAGGGGCAGAATTGGAAAATCTGGAGACTGTCAGTCTCTGGTTGTATTGGACTTAAACTGCAAAAGTTTGATGTTTGTTTGATGGTGGTTGAGTTTGCATTGTTTTAGTCTCTCCTTGCTATGCATTATACCAGTTAAAAATGTCTACTCTGTACCTTTATATGTTGGAAGTATTTAACTTGTTTGATTTTACAGGACTTACTATTTTAAATTAGTCAAGACTGTGGGGACCTTTAAAATTGAACTAAGTACAATTTACAATGCGTTATGATTATTGGGGGCCAGGAGCAGAATGTGGTAGTTTGAATAGATGGCCCTCAATATATTCAGTTTTTTTTATTGTTTTTAGTTTGCATCTGCAGCCACCTGGCTGGAGGCAGTGTCACTGGGTGGATCTTAAGGTGTGGTGGTGGGTTTCTGATTTCAATCTAAAGATATGCAAAGTGTGCCTAGCTGGAGTTCCTGAAGTGTGCTGTGTGGCTTTTGGCTTTAGGCTTGTGCTTCTCTCTCTCTGCTTGGGCCTGTGAAGGCAGGCCAGCTTCTTCTGCCATTATGGAACTTCCCCTGGATCTGTAGGCTTCAATAAATATCCCTTCCTCCATAACTGTGCCTGGTCTGGAAGTTCATCTCAGTGAACCTGAAGCTGTCTGCTACAGTGTTATATAGGTTTTCATGTGGAGCCTTGGAAGGTCCGACAAGAGCCATTCGTGGGCCGAGCTTCGGAGAAGAGCAGGGAAAATATGGACCCAGCAGGGACGGGAGGCTCTGGCTTATCAACTGGCCCTGGATGAGGCAGTGGAGAGAAGACTGTGCACATAAAAACCCAGACAGATTGCATTAAAGCCAGGCCATGCAAGGGCCATCTATCAGACATGAAGGCCCACAGCCAGGCCACAGCAGGACTGGAGACCAGCCGGGGGTGGCCTGGCTATTGCTGGGAGCATGCGTTCTGGTCCTTGTCTCCTCCTATGATCCATATGTTTGGTAAGCTTGGGATAGGGGTAAAGAAATTACTGTTTATTGTTTTTTATTCTTGTTTCATTTTTCTCCTTAAATCTTGGAATTCTACTTTTCTCTCCCCTGTGTGCCACAATAATTTACAAACACCATACCATACCATACCACCTTGTGGGTCTTAATCATTGTGATATATTCCCACATGGCATTCTCTTATTCTTTTTTGTTGTTGTTTGTTTTGTTTTTCAAGGTAGGGTCTCATTCTAGTCCAGGCTGACCTGGAATTCACTATACAGTCTCAAGGTGGCCTCGACCTCACGGTGATCTTCCTACCTCTGCCTCCTGAGTGCTGGGATTAAAGGCGTTTGCCACCACGACTGGCTCTTTTATTATTCTTGAGGCAGCTGCCAGTATGACTTTAACTGCACTGAGGCAGCTTACAGTCTAGTTGCAATGATGACCATCAGACAGGGAAGGGGCTCAAGTATACATCCAAGGTAAACATTCAAATACTGCAGTGTGCCATTTGCCACAGACATCCTGAACTCCAGGAAGCTTTAAAACTTGGTCTGTCAAGTTTTTAGAATATCAAGATTTAAAAAATTTGTTCTCAAAGATATTTGGGGCAGGAGGCAGTAGAGAGAGTTAATACCCATGAATCAGGAAATAATGGCTAATAAGAGTGAAGGCTCCAGAGCCAGACAGCCTTGTCCAACAAGTCAAATGGTCCAACTGGCAGTCATACAGTCTCGGGCCAGCCACACTTGTTTCCAGTCTTTCATTTCTTGTCTCTAATTGAGGATATATGTGACTCCCAATGTTACTGTGGAGAATAGTGAGACAGTAAATACAAGAAACCACCAATGTGAAGGCTCAATAAATGATACTTTAAATTTTTTTTTTATTTTTTATTTATTTATTTGAGAGCGACAGACAGAGAGACAAAGAAGCAGAGAGAGAGCATGGGTGCGCCAGGGCTACTAGCCGCTGCAAACAGACTCCAGACGCGTGTGCCACCTTGTGCATCTGGGTAACATGAGTCTTGGGGAATCGAGCCTTGCACCCAGGGTCCTTAGGCTTCACAGGCAAGGGCTTAACTGCTAAGCCATCTCTCCAGCTCAAATGATAATTTTTAAACTGCAATTTTGTTTTGTGTTTCTCCAGGAAAGTTGTTAGTAAGCTGAGCACAGACATACAGCATTGAACAGTTCATCTCTGAGTTTGGTTTTACTATAGCAAACTTAGCAGGGGTACCTGACGTAATGAATGCTACCTTATAGGTGATAAAGATGGTAAGGGGCTGGAGAGATGTCTGAGTGGTTAAGGCGCTTGCCTGCAAAGCCTAAGGACTCATGTTAAACTTCCTAGGCCCCACGTACGCCCGATGTGCAAGGTGATGCACGTGCAAGGTCGCACGTGTGCACAAGGGGGCGCATGCATCTGGAGTTCAATTGCAGTGGCTGGAGGCCCTGGCATGCTAATTTTCTCTCCCATAAAGATGTGTGCCACCAAACCCAGAAAAATTTTTTTAAAAGATGGTAAGAATACAAAGCAGAAAGTGGACTCAGAAGTTGTTATTCTCAATGTCCATATCCCCAACTCCCTACTAATTCTCTGCTGCCTATTTTCAAGCCCTGTAGTGACAACCCTGATTTCATTTGTTGTGACCCTCCACATAATACATATTTATGTACATGTGTATGTGCCCTCTCATGTATACTGAAGATTCAGGCAAATGTTACATGCATATTAGCTTTGTATATAATGAAGTCATGATATCAGCTCATAATAGCAAATGAATTATTTATAATTAATTGAGGAGATATACAAATTGTCATTTGTTTAAACCAAAGACAATTCATGTTTTCATGCTTACTGGTTTCCAATTACACAGGAGTAAAAAAAAAAAAATATTGGAATATATTTTACAAAAACTCATGAAACAAAATGATATAAGCATTAGCTTCAATTACTCAGCTCTATTTTTTTCTTTTCTTTTGGTTTTCCATGGTAGGGTCTCACTCTAGCTCAGGCTGACCTGGAATTCACTGTGTAGTCTCAGGGTGGCCTTGAACTCTTGGTGATCCTCCTACCTCTGCCTCCCAAGTACTAGGATTAAAGGCGTGCGCCACCATGGCCGGCTAGCTATGCTACTTTTGATGGAATGGATATAGATATAGAAACATTCTTGGCAAAGTAAACCAGGAAGTAGTTCAGCTTAACTTCTACAAGGCACACATATGAATTCCTTAAGTGGAAGAAATCATGGTAATCACAGTATATGAATCTGCTTGAGGATGTCTCAAAGATGCACTTGTTAAGTGAGCAGACATTCCTTAAAACTATCTTTTTTTGGTGCTGGGCAGATGGCTCAGCAGTTAAAGGCACTTGCTCACCAAACCTGTTGATGTGAGCTTGATCTTCCCCAGCACCTATGTAAAGCCAGGCACAAAGTGGTACCTGGGTCTGTGATCCCAAAACACAGGCCAGCTAGTGTGGCATTTGTTGGCAGTGACAAGGCAGCCTGACTCAAAGGTGTAAGTAGAACACAGGTTGTTATCTGACCTGCACACATATGTCTAAGCATGTTCATGCCTGTAGTAGTGAGCTTCAGGTGCTGAGAGGAACTTCCAAACCAGGCACAGTTATGGAAGAAGGGAATTAATTTGAAGCTAACAGATCCAGGGGAGTTCCATCATGGTGAAAAAGAGAACTCCCATAACCACAAGCAAGAACAAAAACCAGCAGCCAAACCACAGGGGAACCACAGGCAGAACTCAAACACTTTGCATAAATTGAGATTAGAATTGTGGGTCCACCCCCACATCTTTGGCTGGACCCTAGGTTCTGCCCACAGTGACACCTCCTCCAGCTGTGTGGCTGGAGATCTAAAGCTTTACTAAAACTAAGTGTACTGGGGGTCATCCATTCAAACCACCACAAATGCCCCTTTGTGCACACGCGCGTACACACACAAACAAATTATTAGGTGAATCTTGGTCTTTTTTTTTTTTTTTTTTTTTTTGAGATAGGGTCTCATTCCAGCCCAGGCTGACCTGGAATTCACTATGTAATCTCAGGGTGGCTTCGAACTCAAGGAGATCCACCTACCTCTGCCTCCCACGTGCTGGGATTAAAGGCGTGCACCACTACGCCCGGCTGTTTGAATCTTGGTCTTTAACATTCTACCATTGGCTGTTTAAAACAAGTCTGAATTTGGCTTGATTTACTTTACCCACAGATTTGAGATACGCTGAGGCGTGGAGAAGGGAGACTTCAGGACAGAAGGCTGGTGAAGCCTGGATGTTGCATACTTACTACTGCACACAGGCATCTGGCAAGATCTTATGAGAGGGAGCCTCGGCAGGCCCCTGCACATCGTCTCATTGAGGGGGACGCGCCGGCCCTTGGCGGTCAGCCTTTGACACACCTGCTTTCTCCTCTGGGATCCAACACCACAACTGACAGAGCACTGCAATGAGAGTTGTGCAAGTCAGAAGGCGCATGCGCAGGCAGGCCCACGGGACGGCAGGCAGCGGCAGTCTCCATCCGGGATGAAGACAGGTGTTTAAGTATGGCTGTGCCAATAACTAAGCCATTTCCTAGACCTGAATATCGTTTGCCATCTGTGAGTATCTTTTGTTCTTGGCTTCTCCCACCCTTCTTCTTCCTTCCTTTTCTTTTTTTCCCCTTCCTTATGCTTTCCTTTACTTTATTCTTTTCTTCATCCCCCCTTTTTTTAAGATCATAATTAATGAACAGTAATTTACTGCGGTGGCATTCAGTATTTCTTTTTGTTAAACATCATGACTATTTTTTTTTTGCTGTATGTTTATATGGTAAAATAATACTAAATAAGTAAACGAGTATAAAATCAACATACAAAATTAATAGTGTTTCTATATACTAATAGTGAATTATCTGAACCAGAAATCAAGAAAACAGTCCTACTTATAGTTACAAAAACTAAAGTAGCTAACAGTAAATTTAAGCAAAAAGGTGAAAGATCTGTACAATGAAAACTATGAAATATCAGTGAATTGAAGTGGACACATGGAACAAATCCATGATCATGGATTAGGAGAATTAATACCAAAGACCTGAAAATTTAATGTTGACCCTTCAAAATACCAACAACATTCTTCACAGGACTCAAAAAAAAATCCTAAAGTTTGTATGACAACATAAAAACCCCAACTATCCAAGAAAATCCTGAGCAAGAAGGAAAATAGCATTGCATGCTCCAACTCAGAGTAGACTTCAAAGCTACATTAATTGAAGTAGCATGGTTTTAGTATAAAACCTGACATCCAGAGAATTGAAACAGAAGTAAATTGTGCATTTACAGCTAGCTATTTTCAACAAGGACGCTAAAAGTATGAACTAGAGAAAGGATTTTTTTCATTATATGGTATTAGAAAAATTAGGTATGCACCTGTAAAAGAGTGAAACCAGACCCTTACTTCTCACTAGATAAAATAATCAACTCACAATAAATTAAAGATTTCAAAATGTAAAGCTTGAAACTATGACACTACTAGAAGAAGAAATATAGGATCACATACTTTAGGACAACGGAATTCTTAAGAATTTTTTGGATATGATGCCCCCAAAATAAGAAGTAACAACAACAAAAATAGACAAGTAGGATTACATCAAACTCAAAAACTTCTGCATAGCAAAGGAAGCGATCATTAGAGTAGACACAACCTACAAAATAGGAGAAAATATTGCAAACTACACATTTGACAATAGTTTAATGTCCAGAATATATAAGAAACTGAGGTCGAGGGAGATATATCAGTGGGTAAAGTGCTTGCCTTATAGGCATGAGGATCTGAATTCAATCCCTGGAATCATAATGAGAGGTTCTTAGGTCAGTGGAAATGTACTCATGAAAGGGATTGGGGGACCCCTCCCACTCCTTGCTTCCTAGTTTGAGGTTTGATCAGTTCTCCTACCATTGTTATCCACCACTCTCTCCAGATCTGAACTGATGTAGGCTACCGTGCCCTTAAGCTTTCAAACAAACCATGAGGTAAATAAATCTTTCTTATTCACAAATTAATTGTCAAGTATTGCTGTAGTAATGTAAAGCTGGTGAATACAAAAGAGCTTTTTAAAAATTATCCATACTTCTATGTACTAAATAACATTAATACTTAATAATCACTATATACACATGAAATTTAATGCAATTTTATATATTAGTAAAAAAAGATAAAATTAAAGGATTCACTGAAGTTCTGGTTTTTTTTTAATATAATTAATTTCAATGAGAATATGAAAGAAATTCAAGAAACAAAAAAGATTTGGATAGTTGTTTTTAATGACATATTGTGATTTAAGAAAGTATCAGGGAACTTTTGCTAAGCAGGACAGGGAATTTTTTCTACCCTCTTGTCCAAATTCCCAGTTATTTTTCATTATATTATTTAGTTAATATCAAGATTTTTGGTGTTTAATTCTATTCTGCAGCGTTGATTACTCCTAATTTTATTCACAAATGAACTCACCCCTCCTCTCTCATATATACATATTTTAACCAGGATCATTGCGTTCCTGGGATCCGCATTTTGAATCTCCTTTACATTCTACTCAGGCACTCTAGATTTTTCAGGTAGGCGTATTAAGGGGTCAGTTAGTAAAGGTTAGTGAAGCAAGCATGAGGACCTGAGTTTGGTTCCTCCGCACTCAAGTAAATTCTAGACATTACGTCATGCAGCTATAATCCAAGTGCTAGGGAAGCAGAGGGGAGGAGGATTCTCCAGGATTTACTAGTTAGTCTAGTCAAACTGGTGAGCTCTGAGTAAAGTGAGAAACCCTGTCTCTAAAGTAGAGAGCTATTGAAGAAGACACCTGACACTGACCCCTGGGCTTCACATACATGTGAACCTCTACATAATGCAACCTTGCACATACAAACACATATTCACTCACATATATGCACCACATACACATGCAAAAAATAAGTGATAAAAAATTAACTCATTGGAGGATGCTTAGCAGATTGTTCTCTGAGTGAATTTCTGTTGCCTGGCTGTATGTAGAGCAACCACACTACAGAGGTCACGCAGCTCACACTTTCTGTCCTATTCCACAATCATCTGGCATTGAAAGCCCTGGGATAAAGTGGTGCCCGATACGGGGTTTTTATTGTTAATCTGTTTGTTTTTATGCTCCTGGATCTATGAGTAAATTAGCACCTAAGCAGACTGCCTTTCAGGTCATATTTCCTTGGTATATGGTTCACCATCTGATGTGCCAATAAAAGCCTTTATTAAGATAGATATTATCCCTTATTTTATCTCGGTATTTTTATGTTCCATTTGTTTTGCTCTTAACAAACACCAGTGAGGCTTATGTGTGATCTTCTCTGTCTGCCTGCCATATGCACAACTGCCTCTAAAATAGCCAATTTTACATATTTGCTCCTTTCCGCATTACTTTATGTGACTTATTCCAGCCTGTTTACCATTGTTTCCAGTTTTCAGTGACTTTTTTTTTTATTGTTGTTGTTATTGTTGCTTGTCATGTAATTTTTGGTCTGCTAGGTTTTATTTTTGTCTTGTTTGTTCCTTCCCACTGTTCCACATTTTCCTTGTGCATCATGATTGTGCCTTCTTTGGGAACATCAAAACTATTTGGAATTTTCTCTGGTGAGTGAATACCTTGTCAGGTTGGTTTTGTGACTCTTGAACTAGGGTCTTACTCTGCACACTGACTGTCTCTTTCTACTCCCATTTCTCCCTGTAATTTTTATTAAAATATTTTGTTCATGTGTGTCTGTGTGCGTAAGATATATGTGTATGTGTATGTATGTATGTGTGTATATATATATATATATATATATATATATATATATATATATACACACACACATACATATACATATACACACATGTAAAGAGAGAGAGAGAGAGACAAATAGACAGACAGAAAGAATGAGTATGAGTGCTCCAGAACCTTCTGCCATTACAAACTTGAGATGCATATACCACTTTGTGTATCTAGATTTATGTTGGTACTTGGGATTCAAATTTGGGCCATGAGGCTTTGCAAGCAAGCACATTTAACCATTAAACATTCTCTCCAGTCCCTCTCCCTGTAATTTTGATGCATATATTTCATGTAGTTGCTCTGAATGCAACCACTGCTATCTACAAATGTATAGACTTGTGTGTGAGCTGGAACCAAAAACTCAGTAGCAGAGGCCAATAAGCTAGTAAAAGGCTATAAGTGAGGGAAGAGAGAGAAGGTCTTAAGGGGATGGTTAAGTAGAAGAACAGATTACAGTAAGGAGAGAGGCCTAAGTGAGTCCAGGGGAAGAAATTGTGTAAAAGAAGGGCAGGGGAGGAGGATCAATCCAAAGTCAAGATATTCTGAGTAATATATAAGAAAATCTACTTTTTTTGAATAATGGCACATCCAGAAGCCACATATTATTACTAGAAAATTTTCAGTGCCAGGGATGGAATACCTTCCAGTGAGTTGTTGCCCAGGGAGGTCCCTGTTGCCTCTAAAACATTACAGGCTATTGCCAAGGCCTTTGATTTCCCTTGAGAAACAGATGGTAAGACCCTATTGCTGAAGACTTCACATGCCTGAGTGGCAAGGTCACTGAAAAATCAAGCTGGCACTGAACAGAAAATCTTCTCCCTGCATACCAACTAACTGAAAGCTGGAAAAAGCTGCACTGTATGCAGCCCTATGGGAGACAGAAGTCATTAGTGGTGAAAATAGTGGACACTGGAAGCCTCAAGTGTGGCCAGACAAGCCAAATGACTGAATGAGTGCAATAGTGGCATGTCTGCTCTGGGTGAAACCAACTGCTCTCTAATTGGACTGAAGGCCTACTCTATGGGAGGGAATACATGCCTGGTACTGAAAACCTAATCAAAAGCCTATGGCAGAAGCGGTCATGAGCCTTAGGGGTATAAAGCCTGCTCTTGTCTGGCTAAATGTATCTATTATTCTTACCAAACTGCCCTGATAGCACTACACTTACTGTTCATATTCATATATTAATTCTGCTCTCACTTCTGGTTAGAGAAACTTCTCTTTTCAGATATCAATGATCACTGGAATGACCCAAAAGGCAACATAGTGCTAAGAAGGGACAGAGGAGTGTTTACCACTGAAATGTCTCTATCACACCCTCCAAGGTTCAGGGTCCATTGTGGAAGAGGTGCCAGAAAGAATGTAAGAGTCAAAGGAAGGGCATCACTCCTTACAATGCAACTGTCCAAACAGAAATTGGCCTCAATATCCATGACCTCGAAGTGCCTAGCAATACCCTCACAAAATCCTCATAATAGGAGAAAAAGATGATGACATACAAAATAAAAAAGAGACTAAAATGGAGACAGTGGGGAGATAAGATGGAGAGCAGAGTTGTGAAGGGGAAAATGGGGAGGGGAGGGAAATATCATGGTTTGTTGTCTGTAAGTATAGCAGTTGTCAGTAAAATAAAAATAATTAAAAAAAACAACTAAGAAAAAAAAAGAGGCAGGGAAAAAGCCACAAGTTTGCATCAGCTGTTTTCAACACCCTCTCACCAAATTGCTTATTTCCTTTATGAACAACTCTATTCAGATGATAGCCTTTGAATCATTTCTAGAAGCAAGAAAAATGGCTTTCAAGTGGCTCACTGTCATCCAGCAATCACTGCCTCCTCTTTTCTCTTCACATCACTTCATATCTAGTATCCTTCTTTGGCAAGGAGCCATAAAATATGGTTTCTACCTCAGCTCTGTCTCCCCCACAGTTCTTTAGGGACAGTCTCCTTTTTTTCCTCAGGTCAGCTCATGATCCTTTATCTGGTAGACCTTATAATCAAAGAACCTCTTAAATAGGCCTTTCAGGATAGCCACACTTACTCCTAGAGAAATCTGTGTCCAGCTCAGTGCCTAAGGAAATACTTGTCAGCGGTCAACCTCCCCTCTCATTTTGGTCACTGTTTTATAGTCTTTGGCAGGTGTGTCTCAAGATTTATTGTTTTGTATTGTGGTCATTTCATTGTTCACTGCAGATACAGCACTCCTCTTATTCATTCTCCTTGTGTTTATTTTGTTGTGTTCCAAAGGAGATGAGCAGAATTTTAAAGAATGCTTTTATTGTCACATTCAACAGAGTTCTAGTCACTATTTTTAAGTATAGAGAAAAATCTCTGTAGAAGCTTTTGAACAGTTTTTTTTGTTGTTGTTTTGTTTGTTATTATTATTGTTGTTGTTACTTTTTTGGTTTTCTCAGGTAGGGTCTCACTGTAGCCAAGGCTGACCTGGAATTTACTACGTAGTCTTAGGCTGGCCTCCAACTCACAGCAATTGATCCTTCTAACCTCTGCCTCTCGAGTGCTGGGATTAAAGGCATGAGCCACCACACCCAGTTTGAATAGGCATTTTAAAAATCATCATTTTACAAATTATCATTTTCTAACAAATTAGCTAAATGACCATCTAAGTTTCCCACATAATAAAGATCAACATCAACTTCTGTGTGAATGTGCGTGTGCCCCAGCACATACATGGAATCAGAGGATAAACTTAAGCCATTGGTCTTCACTTCCTACCTTCTTGGAGACAATCCGTTTTTGTTTGCCATTGAAGTTGCTGGATTAGCTGGCACATGAGCTTTAGGATTTTCTGACCTCACCTCTCATTGTCATAGGTGCGTTGGGATTGAAGATGCATGCACTGCTTGCATCCAGCCTTTACATGGACTCTGGGGATCTGAGCTCCCTGGTGATCAGGCTTTAACCACTGAGAAATCTAACTAGCCTCAAACATCAACTCTTTAGTAAACAACTACTGATCTACATATGTTCATATAATAGAGTGTTTAAACAACAAACACTCCTTATAAGACACATCTAATGATGCATATGTGTTTGAATTTCTCTCCCCACCATGCAGGGGAGCATCATTTATAAACCCCTTTTCTGGATGGAGGTCTAACAGAATGTTTAGGATTTGGGAAAGAGTAATATAATCTGTGCTTTAATTATTACTTACAAGACATCAATCTTGTGTCAATGTGTCTTCTATGGTTTCACTGTAAACTGGAAGATTATTCAGGAAGGCCTTGTAGGAACACTATATTTTGAGCCCTTACATCTCTATAGCTACTTATTTATGGCTTTTAAACTTGAAGGTCAGTTTGGCAGGGTATAAAATCTGCCACTCTCATTTTTGTTCCTTCAGTGTCTTAATTATGTTTGTCCACTGTCTTCTAGAATGAATGGTATCCATGAGAAGTCTGATGCCAGCATGATTTTTTTTTCCCCTAAGTAACTTGATCCCTTGGCTCAGATGTTCCAATACCTTTTCTTTATATTTAAATCCTACTTGGTCAGTAAGATGTACCTTGATATTGATAATTCCTAATTTCATCATCATCATCATCATCACCATCACAGCCAGGTTTCCCAAGTACAGGCCATACATTTTCAGTATGGCAATTTGAGTCTTTTATTTTGTTCTCTTCTATTATATTATTATGATGATCTTCATTCTCCCTGGTCTCTACATTTTTCTCCTTATCTTTTGTAACTGTCCTTTTTACTTGAATACCTCTTATTTTTTTTTTTCACACTCCTCTTTCCATTACTTCTAGTTTTTTTATACCATTTGTGTCTAGCCATTCTCATGTTCTTTCTAGGTTAGACTACACTGTGGGAATCTACCCTTAGTTTTCTAGTTCTTTCAGAAATCCTGTTGCCCATCTCTTTACAATACTCTGTTTTTGGTTCATCTCATTTCTTAGATTTTATATTTTTAATTTATTTTCATAGTTTTGTTAGTTTCTTTTAGCTTTTTGGGTTTTTTGTTTTTCAAGATAGGGTCTCACTCTAGTTCAGGCTGACCTGGAACTCACTATGTAGTCTCAGGGTGGCCTCAAACTCTTGGTGATCTTCCTACCTCTGTCTCCTGAGCTCTGGGATTAAAGGCATGAGCCACCACACCTGGCTCTTTTAGCTCATGTTTAATATTAAGTTATAATTTCACTTGCTTCAAAGCCAATTTTCTTACCATGTTGCTCTGTTATTGATACTTTTAACTTATGGTATCTTTGGAGTTAGCTAACACTCCTATGTAAATTAAACAGACCCCCCCCCCTCTCTTTCTCTCTCTCGTGCATGTTTTCAAGAAAGAAGACTGTGGGAGTGGGTTATTTTAAGACATTTGTCCTCTTCAGTGTTCAGGGCTTCTTGCTGTCATCTCTGGTGTTAAAGAGCAGTAGTCAACAATTTGGTCACAGTTCTTAGTTTTATATTCTCTTGACTCTTCCATTCCCAAGGGACTTGCACATTCTCTTTCCTTTATCCTATGCCTTCCTTCACCACTCAGTTTATCATTCTGCAATGTGCACTGGGATTACAGTTGCTACTGCTGCAGCACCCTGCTTTATGTGGGTTCTGGAGACCCAACCTCAGGTACTCACACTTGTGGGGCAGGCAACTTATCCACTGACTTGTCTATCCTGCCCTCACCAAAGTGTTTGGAAAGAAAGTGCCCGAGGGGTTTTACATTTAGCCTTAGCCTGATCCTGTGCAGGAGATCCTTAGAGAATGAGATGAAGTAGGAAGAGAAAAGAGGGGACTTTGCGGTTGATAATAACCCCTACCTTTGACCAGTTTCCTGCAGCCAGCTGTGGAGGGCAGTCTGTTCTGGCACAGGACTTATGAGAGGATGCCTTGGGTCCTTGGCATAGTTCATCGGAGAGATTTAAAAAGCTACCATCCGTTAACAGCTGCCGGCACGTAACTCTCCGGTTCTGAGTTCCCCCACCACATGTCCTGGAACACTAAGACAACAAGAGACAGCGTTTCAGTGCGATGTAAGGCTCCCACCAGCATGAGTGTAGTGAGCTGTGGGGTTTCCAGGCTTTTCTACCTGCTGCCACTCTTCAATATGCCAGCTGGGAGGGCAATCGAACTGATTGCATGCTTGTAAGGCATGGGGCTTTTCGTCCTCACATGTTTCTGGAGGGGCTGGGGATTCCTCTGGATGCAGGCAGTATACCTCTCGGGTCTGGATTCCAACACCACAGGTAGCTGAGCAGGGCCCCCAGGAGTCCACGCGCCACCTGTATCAAAAACCAAGTGAGAAAAGATGGCCCATCCGACCGGACGACATGCTGTAAGTACGGGCGATGCCCAGCTTTCCTCTGAACATTTAGACCATATACTCTGACTGCAGACTCCACAAGCCATCACATTTCCATGAGTGCAATTAAAATACAGAAATACTGTATGTAAAGGCACCAGGAAAGTATATAAAGATCTTTCTTCTTTGGAAAAGCCCAGAGTCAAAAGCAGCAGATTTTTTTTTTTTTTTTTTTCCTATCCTGCCCTGCCACCATCCATCAAAAGTAAAATCTTGGTTTGGTTTAGAGTACAGTCCCAAGGCAAAGATGATTTATGTAGGTGTCAAGAGAAATTTTAAATGCTTACAAACACACTTCAGGAAATCTTCAGGGCACCTGGATTCATTATTTGGAATATCCCTAAGAAAATTCTTTTATGTTAGGATTAGATTTACAACACATATATAATATGATTTCTTTCCAATAAGATCTCGGAAAAATCGGGTTTTCTCATGGAACATCTGTAAAAATGAAAACCAGGGCAGCTGCTTTTAAATCCATATTTCCAAGTTTCTTTGACAAAGATTCTGTCAGCTTATACCCCCACAAGAAGCTTATTTATGTGGATGTCTTCTTGCCTGCTCTAATAGTGAGCTGGGGAATACCCTTTTTAAAAGCTTTTGCCCATCTGATAGGTTATGTATTATATTTTATTTTTAGGGAATATGAATTCTTAAGTAGTTACCATAGAGATTCATCATGACTAAATAATTTTAAGATGCTTAAAATATACATAAAAGGATTCTGGCCCCTGGGTAGTTTGAAATAGAAAAAAAGGAAAAATTAAATTTCCCTGAGTGAAAAGAGATCATTTAAATGTATAATCATTAAAGGACAAAGTATATATCCATCCACTCATATGGTATAATACTAATAGCCGTTAAATACTAACATAGATGTAATTGCATAAAAATACAGTGTACGTGTATGTGTTATTATAGTGTTCAGAACTGAGCCTAAGTCTTCCTGCACACCAGAAAAGTGCTCTGCTATGGTGCTTCCTCCCCAGCCCTATGGTGTGTTTTTTTTTATTATCATTAAGAAAGAAATATAGGCCTGGAGAGATGTCTTAGCAGTTAAGACACTTGCCTGCAAAGCCTAAGTACCCATGTTCAGCTCACCAGCTCCCAGATCTTAGACAGATGCACAAGATGATGCATGCACAAGGTCACACGTGTACACAAGGTGGCACGTGCGTCTGGAGGTCAATTACAGTGATGCCGGAGGTCCTAGCACGCCAATTCTCTCTTTCTCTCTCTCTCTGTCTCATAATAAAAGGCCAGTCTCTTGGGCTTGCCTCACAAAGTAAAAAATGAAGAAATATAGATCATAAAATTCTTATAGAGTACAATCCTACAAATGCATGCATAAAAAGTGTGTGAGCCACAAGGCCCCAGGGAGCTTGGTGTCTCTCTACCATGTGAAGACACAGGGAGGAATTAGCTGTCTGAAACCCAGGAGAATAGTCCTTACCAGCAACCAAACTCTAATCATAACTTTCATTTTTCAAAAAAATGTATTTGGGCTGGAGAAGATGGCTTAGCGGTTAGGGTGTTTGCCTGCACAGCCAAAGGACCCTGTTCGATGCCCCAGGGCTCACATAAGCCAGATGCACAAGGAGGCACATGAACCTAGAGTCCATTTGCAGGGGCTGGAGGCCCTGGCATGCTCATTCTCTCTCTCTCGTTCTCTCTACCTCTTTTTCTCTCTCTCTCTCAAATAAGTAAAATATGTTTATATAAAATGTTATATATATGTGTGTATATATATATAATATATATATATATATATATATATTATATATATATATATATATGTATATATTTGTAAGGGAAGAGAGAGAAAATGGGCAGGTCAGAACCCCTTGTTGCTAGGGGCGGGGGAACTCCAGACACATGTGCCACTTTGTGAATCTTGCATTACATGGATATTGGGGAATCAAACCCTGGCCATCAGGCTTCGCCAGCAAGTACCTTTAACTGCTGAGCCATCTCTCTAGTCCCGATCTTTTTTCCTAAATAAGAGGAAAATAAGGTTCTACTGTTTATGGTTGGTTCTTTGCTACTGCAGCCCGAGCTCATTTGAAACACAGTATATTTTCTGGTCACTGTACGTAACTTAGACAACCCCCAAATATTTATAAAGAATGTAATAATCTTCTAAATTATCCATGAGCATGTATAAAAAGATTCCTGGACAATTGTACATGAAAATATTAACAGAAGAAATCATAATGCAAATTAGATGGCTTTTTTTTTTGGTTTTTCAAGGTAGGGTCTACGTAGTCTCAGGGTAGCCTCAAACGCACGGTGATCCTCCTACCTCAACCTCCTAAGTGCTGGGATTAAAGGTGTGTGCCACTACGCCTGGCTAGATGGCATTTTTAAAAAAGCGTGTTAATAAAAAATTTCAAGGGCTGGAGGGATGGCTTATTGGTTAAGGCACTTGCCTGCAAAAGCCATAGAACCCAGGTTTGATTCCCCAGGACTCATGTAAGCCAGATGCACAAGGTAGCACATGTGTCTGAAATTCATTTGCAGTGTCTGAGGCCCTAGTGTGCCCATTCATTCATTCTCTCTCTCTTAAATAAATAAATAAATAATATTTTTTTTATTTCAAAAATCAAAATGTATAGGAGTAGCTGAAATTGATTAGAAGAAAATCACTAGCCTAGATGCATATTTTAAGAAGACAGATTAATAATCTAAACATCTATTTTAAGAGGTCACAGACAGCAACTAAATGAAAGAAAGTAGGAGAAAGGAACCTATTAGCAGAGAGCAGAAATAGATGATCTAGGTGACAAAGCAAGCACTCAGTTCTTCAGAAACAATAAAATGGATAAATCCGCGAGGGAGGAAGCAAAGCTCCAGTGCTTGGTATCGGGAACTTGAAGAGCCGTTTTCAAATCTGAGGCACTGACTAGATGTAAGTTTGTAATGAAATTTTTTGGGAAGTTAATGAGGAGGTCATAGAAATTCAGCAAACTAAAACCATTTATTTTCCATATAATGTGCCCAGTTCTGTATTAAATGCTTCCATGTGTTAGCTCATTCAATCTTCACACAGCCTTATAATAATGCTATAGTTTGTTGACCCCTGCTGTATAAGGAAACACTTAAAATTGGAAAGCAAACGCTTGCCTGTGAAGCCTAAGGACCCCAGTTTGAGGCTCTATTCCCCAGGACCCACATTAGCCATATGCACAAGGGGGTGCACGCATCTGGAATTTGTTTGCAGAGGCTGGAGGCCCTGGTGCGCCCATTCTCTCTCTCTCTATCTGCCTTTGTCTCTATGTCTGTCACTCTCAAATAAATAAATAAAAATAAGCAAAAATTTCTTTAAAAAATCAGAAAGCATTCTTATTTAATCCCTGAAAAGTTGTTTACAACTCTGGGTGGACAGTTATTTATTTATTTATTTATTTTTAATATTTTTTATTTATTTATTTGAGAGTGACAGACACAGAGAGAAAGACAGATAGAGGGAGAGAGAGAGAATGGGCGCGTCAGGGCTTCCAGCCTCTGCAAACGAACTCCAGACGCGTGCGCCCCCTTGTGCATCTGGCTAACGTGGGACCTGGGGAACCGAGCCTCGAACCGGGGTCCTTAGGCTTCACAGGCAAGTGCTTAACCGCTAAGCCATCTCTCCAGCCCAGTTATTTATTATTTTAATGAACTATTTGAAAGAAGAAAGCTGTCCTCTTGCACATCTTTTTACCTGACTGATTCTCAGAGTCTTGCTCTCTGGAGCTCTGTGGTTTCACAACAGTATATCTGGGTGTATGTTTTCATCTTCCTGTTCAAGGTTTGTTGTGATGCCAGATTCTTAGGATTTATATTTTCCATTCATTTCATAGTGCAGTTATTGCTATTTTAAATATTAATCCTATTGTTCTCTCTGTATTTGCATCATAATAAATGATAACCTCTTTCACTCTTTCCTCTTCATCCCTAGCGGACAGGCATATTATATGATCCTTAGAATTCTCTGTGCTTTATCCTACATGTCTTTAGATCTCTCTTCCACTTTACTATGTACTGTAACTTTTACATTCAAATTAGATTTATATGACTTGGCTTTAAATGACTATCCTTTTTGGTTCATGTGTGTGCAGTATGTGTGGTGCACGTATGTATAGTGTATGCGGGTCTGTGTGCAGATACACATGCCCTGTGTGCGTACTTGCAGAGGACATGGGAGTGTCTCCTTTCTTTGGCTCTTAGGCTCTGTTTCTGAGGCAGAGCCTCTCACTGAACTCACCCCTGGTGGTTTGAAAAACCTGGCTGACCAGAGAGCTCCAGCAATTCCCCTGTTTCTGTTTTCCTCCACTCCCTGCTCAAGACTGGGGTTACAGGCATGTGTGTGGCCATAACCTGGAGATCCAACTCATGCTTGTTCCGGCCCCTGCAGGCCCTCATGCTTGTGTGAAAGCACGCTTACCTTTTGGTTACCCTGTTTAAGTGAGAAATTCCATATGATTCAACCTAGTACTTGATTCTGTAGAAAAAAATTCCAGATATTTAAAAAATATTTTTATTTATTATTTATCTGAGAGAGACACAGAAAGTGGGTGGTAGAAAATGGGCACACCAGGGCCTCTGGCCACTGCAAACACATTCCAGATGCATGTGCAACTTTGTGCATCTGGCTTTTCGTGGGTACTGGGTAATAGATTCAGAGTTGTCAGGCTTTTGTAAGCAAGTGCCTTTAACTGCTGAGCCATCTCTCTAGCCCCTTTCAGGTAATTTTTAAAGTTATTGTTCCTCAATAGATTTTCAGTTTCTCACTGATATCTTCATAAGTATTTTTATTTATTTATTTATTTATTTATTTGAGAGCGACAGACACAGAGAGAAAGACAGATAGAGGGGGAGAGACAGAATGGGCGCGCCAGGGCTTCCAGCCTCTGCAAACGAACTCCAGACGCGTGCGCCCCCTTGTGCATCTGGCTAACGTGGGACCTGGGGAACCGAGCCTCGAACCGGGGTCCTTAGGCTTCACAGGCAAGCGCTTAACCACTAAGCCATCTCTCCAGCCCTTCATAAGTATTTTAAGAAAGCTATTTTTTTTTTATTCTATACCTGAGAATTCCATTGTCTGTGAATCTGTATGACTCCCCCAGCCCACCTGTCTGACTCTCACAGAGGGTTTTTTCATTTTTCATTACAAGCTCATGTTCATCAAGTCTTTCTGGGAATTTTAAGGCCTAGGTTTTCCCCATAGGATTTATAGTGCTTCTGTCAAGACCAATGTGAATTAATTTTGGGGAACACACATAGTAGATATAAACTGTGCAACAGGAATAGTCACTTAATTGATTATTAATTAATTTTTCATGTTCATCAATTTGTTCATGAATTTATTTGTTCATGTTTCCTCTTTCTGGTGATAGGCTCCCATACGTCCTCCTGCGTAGCAGCCCTGCCTAGCCTTGAGTCTTCTTGCCTCAGCCTCCCCAGGGCTGATGTTATTGCCATTCACCACCCTGTCCTGCTTACTTAAGGGTTTTAGATTGCCAAGAGACTTTTCCTCCCTTCCTTTCAGGGTCAAAGCCAACACACAACACTGTAGGTGGGGAGAAATGGGTATTTATTTTGCCTCATTTGCTTTTTCGCCGAAGGAGACAGGCATTGTGTGGTGTCTCCACCTCATTTTTAACCTTCTTCAGGTCCAGAAGCTTGTGTGTTGCCAAACAAAAACTACAAAGCCAAAAAGGTTCGTTTAGTGGAATTGGCAATTGTCTCCACAGAGGCACAGCCTTTAATACTGGGTGTCCACTCCAGAGTCACATTCCAACTTGGTTTTGACTAGAGAATTTCTTTTATTTAATTAAAAAAGCAGAGATCTGTATTTCAATTTTTAAAATATATTTTAGAAGGCATGTATGTATGTATGTACACATTATTTATTTATTTGGGTTGGCTTATCAGAAACAGTCTTACTGTGTATCCCAGCTTGGCTTCAAGTTCACAGTGCCCCCCACTTCAGCTTCCCAAGCACTGAGATGACAGGTGTGGCTCACCAAACCCAGCTCAGCCCTTCACCTTTAAATTCTGTCTCCATGGTACCTCAGGGCATGGGCAGAATATAGATAAGTTCTATGCCACAGGCCATTCAAATGGCCTCTGTTACAATTCCTAGTAGCATCCTCATTTGCACCTGAAATCTTGTGAACACAGGATCCATTTATTTTGTCATGGTTTCAGAGGTTTTTGTGTATAATGACTGGCTCCATTGCATGTGGGCTGGAGATGAGGGGACATCATGGCAGCTGGAGCATGTGGTAGGGGCTGCTCACCTCATGGTGACAGAAAGCAGAGAAATGCAACAAGTCTTCCCATATTGCTCCATTCCAGGCTGACTTGGAATTCCCTATGTAGTCTCAGGCTGGCCTCGAACTTACAGTGATCCTCCTACCTCTGCCTCCCAAATGCTGGGATTATAGGTGTGTGCCACCATAATACCTGGCTAAAAATATTTTATTTATTTACTAGACAGAGGAAAGAGAGAGATGGAGAGGGAGAGAGAAAGACACACACACACACACACACACACACACACACAGAAAGAGAGAGAGAGAGAGAGAGAGAGAATGGACATGCCAGAGCCTCTAACCACTGCAAATGAATCCCATATGTATGCACCACCTTGTGCATCTGGCTTATGTAGGTACCAGGGAATCAAGCCTGGGTGCTTAGACTTTGCAGGCAAGTGCCTTAACCACTAAGCAATCTCTCCAGCCCAAATTATTCTTTTTTGTTTTTGTTATTTTTTCAAGGTAGGGTTCACTCTAGCTCAGGCTAACCTGGTATTCGCCATGTAGTCTCAGGGTGGCCTCAAACTCATGGCAATCCTCCTACCTCTGCCTCCTGGGTGCTGGGATTAAAGGCGTGTACCACCGCACCCAACCAAATTATTCTTTTACTTTCAGGCTTTCTAATTGTTTCTTTAACATGCTCACCTCTTAAAAACATTTTTTTCTGATTCTATTTCATAATTTCTAGTTCTTTATTTGGATATTTATTAATTTATATCTCCAAAGATACTAATAACTAGTCTTTTAGGATTGGTTTTTCATTTTCATTTCATCAGGAGTAAATTCAATTTATACATGTTGAATGTATTGACTATTTTTGTTAGTATGACTTTTTGTAATTTTAAGAATAATTTGAAGGAAGAGGGTCTCTCTCTCTCTGTCTCTTTCTTCCCTCCCTCCTTCCATCCTTCCTTCCCTCTCTCCCTCCCTCCATTTACCCTTTGATTAGAAGCTGGATTCACATGTGGTACATCTGCACTGGGGCCTCAGGTCTCAAAGAACCGCAGGACCAGCTCCACTCCCCATCTCCCACTTCCACTTCTTTCCAAGAGTAGTTGCTTTCATGAGTTTTATGTTGTTATGTCATGTTCATTTCTCTTTATTTATTTATTTATGAGAGAGAGAGGCAGAGAGACAGGGAGAGAGAGAATTAGCATGCCAGGGCCTCCAGCCACTGCAACCACACACCAGACTCATGTGCCTCCTTGTGTATCTGGCTCATGTGGGTCCTGGGGAATCGAACCGAGGTTCTTTGGCTTTGCAGGCAAAGGCCTTAACTGCTAAGCCATCTCTCCAGCCCTGATTTCTCTTTGTATACAATACCTATTTTTATACAGTATCTAGAGCAGAATGTAAAGTGACACCACCATTATCAGACCAAGTTCCTATAGCTTTGGACATGAGAAAAGTCACAAAACAACGCCTAGATATCCATTGCATTTTGATGGTAATCTGATTGTCTATCTAATTATTTGGAAGGTTTCTGTTTCACTATAAATACGGTTCATCTTAGACACATAAACATGATTGGGAATGATATCAGTATGATTACCTTTCCAGAAGTACATAGAGAGAATAATCAATTACTGTCACAAGAAATTGGAGATGGAACTCTTTGTAATTCAGGAAGTGAGTAACAGTTTCTTATTAGCTGACAATGAACCAATCACAGATTTGCTTTAATTCAAGAAATGGTCTTGCTTGTTACCTTCCTGTTTCTGTCCCTCACAATGTTGAGTCCAGCCCTTAGACTAGTGGAAACATTATGTAACCCTGCATGTTTCTACAAACTCCTGGCTCTCTCCTGGAAAAAGCAAACTCCATAAAATAACAGACACTCAGCAGTTAGAGGATAGACATGCAGAGTCACCCCATAAGAGCAAATAAACATACAACACCCCACGTTAGAGTCCAGGCTAATACATCAAATGCACTTGCCTTAGAGTAAATAAAGATCCACTGGCCGCCCACCCCAATCTCACTGGTAAGTTTCGCCCTGGGGTGATATTTTACTGCGATTGCCCTTGGAGTCAGTAAATATTTATATGGAAAATATTACGCAATCCCCTTGTTCCTGTTATTCCTACACCACTGGTTTCTAGAACCTAAAACATTTTTGTAAACTTACCTTTATTTTGGCATCAAACCTTTGTCTCTCCTGGATTGACTCCAACATAACTCTCAATCTTCGAAAAGGTTATTAAATTTGCAACTTTTGAAATGAGGAATAGTATTTCCTTTGACATATAAAAACAGACTCTTAATTTTGCAGAGTGGCCAAGACACATTGTCTGCTCTATTCTTTCCAGCTTGGAAGCTCTGTGGCAGGAGTTGCTGAGGAAGAGAGGGTGAGCGCTCTTGCTAAAGCAGTGAGGAGGGAAGGGTACCATACGCTGGCTGATGCACTGAACAAGCACGCCAGCATGCTTTCCTCAGCAGGCCTAGGAAATACTTTCCAGGCTTGTTGTCAAGTCTTACTGTGGTTTCATGGTTACAGCAAGGAGAACACTGCAAACTAAACCCATCCTGCTTCGAACTCCTGGACAGTTCAAGCGGACTGCCATTCTTAGAATGAACTCTGACCAGGTCACACCACAGACAGTGCCCAACTTAAAATGGTTTGACTTAACAATTTTTTTTTTTTTTACTTGACCATGGCAGAAATATGGTACATATGTATAGAGGATGAGTTTACTGAACTGGTGTATCCAGTAGACTAGTGATAGGTAGTCTGATACTCTCCATGCTGAATAATGACAGTGAGTTACAGTCCTCAGTGAGCTCAGTGGCCACAGAGGGAAACAAGCAATACCACAGTGCACTGAGCTTCTAAACTCTGATGGATGGCAGGTTTGACATAAGATGTCTTCAACTCATTGTGGGTTTCAGAGGAGGCAGCCACACTGTAAACAGAGGGGCTTCAAACCCGTGTGAGGTCAAGACGCTGTATAAGATGAAAGCAAAGCATGAAACCACTAGCCCAGAATGAAAGATTGGATGGGACTGGGGAAGTGGCTCAGTGGTCGATTATTGCCTAGAATTCATTGAAGTCCTGGGTTCTGTTGAAGGAGCAACAGGAACAAGGTAGCTAAGAGACAAGGCCCAAGGAGATGCCACCCTGTCTGCCCCAACAGTTAAAACTCGCCATCTAATGCAGATGGCTACACACCATTCCTCAGCCACAGGGCTCCCCGCTGCTTTTCCAATCTAGCATACTTGAGTGGGATGGCCTCTCTTGAGTTATCCCTTGAGTCCATGAACCAATCAGGTCTCTCCCTCATACAGCTGAGTCTGGTGACAAGGTGCATCCTAATTGGATGCCTGCCCCACATAAATGGGTCTGCCACTTGTGAAGTCAGTCTCTTGACTCTGTTGACTGAACTCCCCTGGTACCAAACTCTTCTGAATCTGACCTTGGTTCTTTTTTTTTGTAATTAATTGTGTATATAGTGTGTATACAGCCTCTCCCTTCTTTCCAGCTAGGTTTTCTTAAAAAAGAAGCTAAGCTGAGAAAAGGGAAGGAAATTTCTACCCCGTTGGGACATTTTCCTGCCTTGGTTTTGGGTGCCTTCTTGCTTTGTTAACTTGTATGATTTTCCTCTAGCTTTGGGCCCTTTACTATCTAATCTTTCAGTTTCCTTCCACATACAGGTGAAGGGCTTATGCTCCCATATCCTGGTTGGTGTGCATGTGTGTATGAGTATGTGAGTGTGTGTGTGTGTGTGTGTGTGTGTGTGTATGTGTGTGTGTGTAAGTGTCTATGTGTTGTGCTTGTTTTGAATCTTTTGGCCCAGGCTCCTGTGTTCTTCCTTCCATGTTCAAGTCCTCCCCATGGGTCCCTTCCCTGGCGAGTTCCCTATCTCTCCATCCTCCCATCTCCCTTTCCAGCCAGGCAAGGAGGGGAATTCCCTTCTGGCTTGAGTAGCTTTGCTCTGGATATCAACTCTCAATTCTCCCTAAATAAACCTCATAATTCATCATTTACCTTCCCAGAGTCTGTTTCTTCAATTCCTTGTTAAAATGGATAAGAACCTAAAAGTTGGGATGCACAGGCCATGGGGAACTCCTGCACTCCTAAATGCCATAACACTATTACAGCACCCCGGGGGGGGGGGGGGAGATTGCAGGACAAAGAACCTTGGCAACCCCAAAATCTAATACTGTTTTCATATCCAGAAACTATGTCCAGAGATTTCTCTTTTTGAAATTCCCAAGAGTCAGACGTGGAGATCTACCTCATGTCTCTCCTCTGTGTCTCTCTTCGGAACATTAAGAATTCCTCTCTCCCAGTGGGGTTGTGAAGGGGAAAGTGAGGGTGGGAAGAGAATTATCATGGTTTACTGTCTATAAGTATAGAAGTTGTCAAGAAAAAAATTTCAAAACATGAATTCCTCTCCCCCAAGTGTCTGAGATGAGGATGATATTGTGTCCTGTAGATTTTCACTGTGCCAATGAGAAGTGAGTCAGTGAGAGAATTAACTGGTTTCTTAGAGAAGGGCTGTGGGCCCAGGAATCAATACAAGCCAAGGTCCAGACCTATGAGTGGACATGAGCAAGCCTGGGTCACAGTGACAACTGAGGATGGTTGCTGAGCAAGTTCCTCAGGGAGGGAGGGAGGAAGAGAGAAAGAGAGAGAGAAAGAGAGATGGTTGAAGGTAGTGGTCACAGGAGATGTGCTTTGAGTTATATTCAGAATCATGAGGTATTTTTAGGTTACTATGAATTGAATTGTTTTTCCACAAAGATGTCAAAGTTAGAATTCCTACTATCTGTGACTAAGAACTGACTTGCAAATAGAGTTTTTACAGAGGATCAAATTCAGAGGAAGTCATTAGAGTGGCCCTAACCCAGTCGGAGCGGTATCTTTCTGCAGTCTGGACACAGACACACTGAGGGAAAGTGATCCAAAACCACAGGAAGAACGTCCTTCATAAGCCACGGCGCACAAGGGGCTGTGAGCCAGTGGAGAAGGGGAAGAACCCTCCCTGGGCTCACAGGAGCCGACACGCAGACTCTGTGGCTTTGGACTTGGTGTCTGCAGATCTGTGAGATGAGAAATTTCCGTTCTTCCAGCCACTTCGTCTGTAGCACTGTGTTAAGGCATCTCCAATGTGGTAAGGGAAAAGTCACTGAAGGGTTTTATGTGGGGGATGTATGGGGTCACTCTGCAAATTAGAAAGCCAACACCACTCAGCCCAATGTGTGCACAAGGGTCAGAGCAAGAAAGGCCAGAGGCAGAGTTCATTTAGACAACGGTGAAACTAACCATTCAAGTAAAACCATCTGAATTCAGTCAGTACCATTAGAAACAAAGAGGACAGATTTAGAAAGTACCAAAAAGTAGTTTAAAAAATTACAAAAACATTTCATCAGAAACTGAAACCAGCAAAAGCCACTCACTAAGAATCTACTCTAAAAAAAAAGGCATCCAAATTTCATGGAAAAAATGGGGGAAAATGCTAGACTTGGGATTGTCCTTAAAAACTATGAAATAAAGGACTGTTGACATTGGTCAGTGGTTAAAGGTGCTTGCTTGCAAGCTTGCCGATCCAAGTTCGAACCCCCTCAGTGCCCACATAAAGAGCTCCACTTGTCTACAATCTCAACAACCCTAGAGCAATGGGGGGTGGAGCCAGGAGAATCCCGATGTTCATGAGCAGCAGAGGTAACAGAAAATCTGTGTCAAGGTGGAAAGAGAAGAGGAACACCCCAAGTTTGTTCTCTGATCTCCACAAGTGAGCTGTGGCACACATATGCTACACACACACACACACACACACACACACACAAACAACAATAATAAAACTATGAAATAGTTATATTGAGCATTATTTTGGCTCTAATGGTAACCATGTGGACTCATTTTTAAGTAAAGAGAATAAATTGTGAATTGCTTTGCATTTGGGCATTTTTCTCTGAAAAACGATTTGACAACTTTTAGAATGAATTTTAGTCTTTGCTTGTAGAGAAATAAAAACACATAACAGGGTTCTTTTTATAAAAATAAAATGAAGCCGGGCGTGGTGGCGCACGCCTTTAATCCCAGCACTCAGGAGGCAGAGGTAGGAGGATCGCTGTGAGTTCGAGGCCACCCTGAGACTCCATAGTGAATTCCAGGTCAGCCTGGGCTAGAGTGAGACCCTACCTCGAAAAACCCAAAAAAAAAAAAAAAAATGGAGAACTTTGTCAATGCCCTTACAGCATCTTTTCATCCCTTGATATGCACATATGCAAATCCATGCTGTTTGCCAGCTTATCTCCGTGTGTGTGTGTGTGTGTGTGTGTGTGTGTGTGTGTGTGTGTTTGTCTCCTGTCTGCTTTGTCCTCACCCTCCCTTGTCAAAGAGTTGGACTAGAAACAGAGGATGGAGCTCTGATGGAAAATAGCTTTGTGCCAGTCTGGAATAAGGCATTAAGCCAGGGATAAAATACCCCAGTATTTTAGATCATATTTTCTTCTCTTGACTCTTCTTGGTTCAAGAGGATTTTGAGGATTTTGCACTTGCTTCACCACTGGGTAGTCACCAAAGTCTGCACAAAGTCCATTTCTTTTCTAGTCATCTATCCAGAAAGAGGTGTAGCTAGTGCAGAGAAAGGTGATGGCGGAAAGGCCTGCAAGCCAGGAGACTGTCTGCGCCAGGAGCAGCTCCACCAGTTTGGACCAGACAGCATTTACTAAGAAATGCTCCAAAGTTTGAGTCTAACTTTGCAGCATACAACATATAGGCTTGGGATATTGCTCAGTCAGTATAGTACTTGGCTCACAAGCGTGAAGGTCTGAGTTAGATTCCCCAGCATCTATGTAAACGCCAGGTGTGGTACCATGCCCACATGCCCGTAATCCCAGCACTGATGAAGTGGAAACTTTACTATACGAGACAGGGTCTTTCACTGGTTTTGAGCTCACCCATTAGCCTAGACTGGTGATCCTCCTGTTTCCACCTCCTCAGGGACCAGAGAGGGCACACACTTGCTAACCCAGTTTCAGTCAGCTGAAGTTTGATGCAAACAAAAGTCAGCTTCAAGAGGAAGTCTCTTCAGCATGGTTGCCTTTGAGTGTCCTCACACAAAAAAATTGGGGCTTCCACACAACTTGAGCAGAGAACCGAGCCTTCAATGGGCCTATCTGACCCACCTCAGTAAGCCTGCGAGTCTCTATGCCCAGCGGAGAGAAGGGGGCGTTACCCTCCCGCAGCATGTATTCCGGGAACACAAGACAACACATACCTAGGTGGACAGGGCTCTGTGTTACAGGCCTGGCTCATTGCTGGTGGACGGTGGACCACATCACACAGGCTGTCATTGACTGTCCGCTGTGTCTGGACGTGTAAGCACACTGCTATGGCTTCTTGGTGGCCTGAAGGGTGGAAAGAGAAAGACAATGCAAGTGACGTGGAATGACTTACTCTGTGAAGGAAACACATGGGGGCTTGGGGCTTGGTATGTTCAGCCACTGCCTTTGTGACTGTATCATTGAGCTTTACAGCTGCATTTCAGTAATATCTGCGAGCAAACCTGAAGACTCCCAACCCCAACATTCCTTCAATCATCCCTAAACTCAGTTCCTCTACTCCATATACCCCAAACACTTGGAAACATTTAGGAGTACCCAACCCCTGGTCTGCCCTCAGACTTAGCTCGGCATCCTCCCCAGTGAATTCCACAAGCGTACTTCCCACCATTTACGTTTCTCTAAGAGGAAACTTTACAACCACTGCTAAAGAACAACACTTTCTCCAGATCACTGCATATGCACTAAATCCCACTGTACAATTGTACAAAGTTTTTACTCTGGTTCGAGTTCTTACACACCATCACTGTAGAAATGTCTCTGTTGCTAGCAAAAATCCAAGCAGTGTCTTCCGCCACAAAGGTATAGAAAATACCTTCAACTGGACTATTTGAGCCCACAATAATCATGTGAGGACAAATGAATGATATTTTCAGTTCTATTTGATTAATGCAATAATAAGGGAATTAAAATTGAATGGAATTATGACAGAAAAAGTGGTAGATATCAAAACTGGAGATTAAATTCCCTGCCTCTTGTCTCTCTTTTGCACTTTAGGGATTTGAGAATGTATTATGGCTTCCAAAAGCAGAGTGGGTTCTTGTTCAAATTCATAGACATACTTCTCCTCTAAGGCCAGACAAACAAGTCTATTTAAGCTAAAAGCTCATGCTTTAACTACTAGTGTTTGTTTCTTAAAACAAAAAAGAATTATTGGGCATTTAGAATTTAATAAAATGTATATCAAACTTTAGACAAAAATCAAATAAAAAATGGTAATATCAAATGACTCCACTAGTTAAAATATGCAAATGTATTCAGTTTCATGTCAGAATGCACATTCCGTTATGTTACAAGGCTGTGGCACTTTTTCCAAATGCCACATTTCAATCCAACCATTTTACAGTTGTAGAATATAGGGTAGGACAAAATATGTCTTATAAAACGTATAGTTTTGTTGTTCCATTCTTTCTAATAAATTTCCTTTTGTTGTCTTTAGTTGCAGTGTTATGCTCACTGCCATAGCAGATAGAGTCTTAAGTCTGCATGCTTCTTGCCAGAAGTTTTTCAAATTAACACTCGCTAACCTGAAATACAAGAAGGCATGCCCTAACCTAATAACTCAGGCTTTTATTTGAAAAATTGAATATATAAAACTTTCTTAGTGAGCTCATAGGAGAATGCTCACTTTCCTTTTAAAAATATTTTTATTATATGTATTTGAGAGAGACAGAAAGAAAGAGAGGGAAGGAAAGGCGGAGGAAACAGAGAAAGAGAAGGGAGAGAGAGAATGAATACGGAAGCACTAGAGCCTCTTGCCATTGAAAACAAACTCAGAACTCAGGCTCCACTTTGTGCATCTGGATTTACGTAGATACTGGGATAGTTGGACCAAGGCCGGCAGGCTTTGCAAGCAAGTTCCTTTAACCACAGAATTAACCCAGCCCAGCCCAACCCAGAATACTCACTTTCTAGGTTTTCATCCCTTTTTTCATCTGATACAGGTTTAGTCATATTTTAAATATATTTCAATTTGTAACCAAAGTTCTTTAGAAAATACATTCAGACTACTCTGGAACTTTTTTTTCAAAGAGATTAAATTGGGCCCTAGGGCACCCTAAGCAGTTTGGATGGAATTATGTAGCACCCACAACATACTTTTTGTCTTAAAGCAAGAATTTAAAATTTACTGTATGATACTTACTGGGAGAGGATGCATTTTCCAAAGATGGCCACAAATATTTCCCAGCCCACATGCTGGTCCTACATTGTGACTCTGACACTTCTTACTTCAGGAGGTTTGATCAAATAACGATTTTTTAAAATACTGAGGTAAAAATTATTTAAAAATAAGGTTATCATAATTCTGACAAAATTTAGAAAATTACACTTATATAGTTAGAACACATAGTGAAGTGTTATAATTTCAGTGTAGCTGGGCATGGTGGCATACCCTTTAATCCCAACACTCGGTAGGCAGAGGTAAGAGGATCACTGTGAGTTCTAGGCCACCCTGAGACTACATAGTGAATTCCAGGTCAGCCCGAGCTAGAGTGAGACCCTACCTCAGAAATTCCCCACCACAAAAAAAATTCAGTGTAATTTTTCTAGTAAATTCTTTTTGTTGCATGAGGCTATATCCGCCACATCTGACTTCTGCAGTGTTATTATAAAAATGCCATTTCTGAGGTTTTTTTAAATATATGTACACTCAGGCTACCTGAAAATACCCAGAGAAATGTTATAAGCTGACATCATCATTGTTGAAACAGCATAAAGTGTAATTAAACAAACAAGACTAATGGGATGTCTCTAAGTGGTAGCATGTTTTGGAACCACCTTTATACAGGTGGTGACACATGGCTATATCTGTACACTTATTTGTATACACATATGCACTCAAAGCCTCCACCTAGAAGTCAATGGAACAGTTAAATGTGAAACAAAGACTCCAAGAGTGGAAGAAGTCCCAATAAATAACTTAATGCATTTCCCTTTGATGGTTTAGATAAACTTGAGCCGGGTTATTGACAAGTTCACGCATGCACACACACACTTCAAGGAGATATATATGTCTGGGACCATATTGAAAAGATTATCCAGTATGTTAGGCTTCATACTATTATAAACTCTTGGGTAATGAAAAGAGGGGACACATAATGTTATAGGTCCAGAGAAGCCCAAAGAATAGTGTCATGCTTCACCAAACACACACGTTTGTCAGCACTCCACACAGGTGAGCTCTTTTCGGGAAGTGGTGGAGGAGACAGCTGGTAAAGATTAAGGGTTGTTGAAAGCCATTTGGCTTTATGAAGGGCATCATAAACATCATTGGAGCCTGACAGGAAGTGACCAATTATATCAAGAGTAGATGGAAAAAACTATAGCTTGAGGCTTGTCATGATTTGAAGAGATTTGGAGAGCAAAAGAGCGATTGTTAATGTACCATGTCAGGAACACATCTCCGTAGGGAGCATGTTAAAATGAGTCTGAAGTGAGCCAATTCAATTTTTATTCACTTTGACCATTTGTAGGACACATCAAGAGAATGAACCACTTGCTAAATTGCCAAGGGCATACCCTTGTTAAGATTTCCAAGACATGATTAAAAAAAAAAAAGGAAGGTATACAGGGTCCTTAACTTGGAGAGATAGGTGTTAAGTTTGGGGAAGATACAGACACAAGACAGTCTCAGTTGGGTGCAACTGAGACTCTGTGCCCTGGAAGGAAGAAATAGGACACGTATTTCAGGTCCAAGTGAACCAGAAAGGCTAAATTCCCAGCTATCTGGGATGGGCTTCCAGCACCTAGGAAACAACAAGTAAGAAAAGTGAGAGAACTGGAGGCAGCCAAAGGGTGCCATGTGGCTGGCCTCCATATGTAGTCAAGGATGACCTTGATCTCCCCATCCTGAGTGCTGGCTTTCCAGGCATGCGGCACTACGCCCCACTCTGGGAAGATTTTTCCCCTACCTTCCCCATGGGTAACTGCATGCAAAGCAATGCCTTTGCTTGAGCCCAGGGTAGGGTGCATGCTGCTTTACCTGGGGCTCAGTGCCAGAGTGGCAATGTTAAAGAACAGAGGACAGGCAGATTTAGAGACTGAATTAGATAGGAAGGAGAAAGACAAACATGGCAAAGGATGGAGAATTCAGTCTCAAGAGTGAGGGGTTGCAGGCACAAGAATTTGGCCATGAATTCCACTGTCTGCTAGGGGGTTCCAAGCAACCATCTCAAGACCCCTAGGAGGAGTGGAGTAGGCCCTTGTAGCCCACAGCTCTAGCAATGGCTCCTTTTGCTTGCCCACCTTTGTCTGGGACTGACATCAGGAGCTCAGACCCGGAGTTCTCTGCACCGCGCTGCAGTGTGACCGGCTGGAAGGCACAGCCAGGAATCACGGAAGCATCAGGGCTCCTGGACCTCTGGGGAAACCACAGCTTGGAAGAGTAGCTCTCCAGTCTTCTGCTTTCTGCTCATTCGCTCTCTATAGGATCCTAGCATGCTTAAATAATCCATAGGCCAAGTTCTCCCCCTGAGAGGGGCCACTTGGCTAGTAACAGTTATCTCCTAAACCTATCAGGGTTTCCTGGCTCTGTATGTCACCCGTGCAAACAGAGACATTCTCATTGTGGGGATGGGTTTGCTGTGTGCTGGTTACTGGCTCTGTGTGCAGATATAAACGGAGACATTTTCTGAGGGTGGCATTCGACTGATAGTTGTACCAGCCATGGCAATCCCATGCTGCCTCCTTCTGTGGCACTGACTTTTACAAAAGATCCTTCTATCCACTCAGCAATTTCCTACTTATTCCTCGTTAACCAACTGAGCCCCTTTCCTTCTCAGTTAAGCGATTCTTGGCAAAAGGCTTTTTTTTTTTTTCCAGTCATTTTATAATGCCCTTATCTTTACCTTTCCAAAATAATATCTCCACAACATGAAAGAAATAAACAGGATGGTTTTGTTACTGAATGAATCCATCTCTTTTAGACTTTTGCTAATTTGCATATGTGTCTTATGAGATGTGGTCATTTCTCAAAAGCCATTAGCAACAGACCACATAGCCGTCCCTTAGCAAGGGTTCAAATACCTCCCAAGCATGTTGCCGTGCAGGGAGTAAAGCCAGCATACTCCCAGTCATAAGTCATCTCGCTGTCCTTCTCGTGGAGAGAGACACTCCGCTCTTGGGACACAGGGCTCTGGTCACAGGCTTCCAGAAGGCAAGGCCGCTCAGTGGGCAGCTTGGGGCCTTCACACTCCTCCTCGGGAAGCTCGGTCTCCGTCTGCGTGAACGTGAGCAGCACTCGGCACTTCACGTCGCGTACCTGCACTCCAGGCCCGCACGTGGTGCTGCAGGCTGACCAGGGCTCTGGAATGAACCTACGGGACACCAGGGAGTCAGCGGAGGAGGGATCATTACACAGGGGCCATATGTCACATGCGTCCCATGTTGGCATGCAATGGTTTTGATGGCCGTCGATTATGCAGTTAACACGTTTGCAAATCTTATAAGCAACAGAAATAACTTTTTGTTAAAGGCACACCATGTTTGCATCCAAATTAAAATTAAAGTTCTGTGCTAAGATCAGAGTGAAACAATATTTTTAAAAAAGATTTAGTAACAAACCATAATATAGTGATAATTTCTACTCTTGATTTCTTTTGTGATATAAATATTTTTATCAATCTTTACTTAATATATCTTTTGGAGCTTATCCTTTCTATCAGGAGGAATAATATTGAACTGCCACAATATTTATGAGTGAAATGGTAAAATAACTTAAATGCTGTTTGCAGACAATGGCACTGTGATAACCTTCCATTCTTTACATAAAAATGCACTGAGCTTCTGAGTGCTCCTGGAAACATAAAAGGCTCTACACTACTGACCTTAAGAGGAAGTACTTAGTTCTTATCTTAAATTACTCCCCACTAAATCAAATGTTATTAAAGCGTGGCTTTTAAGCCAAAGCTAGGGGCCTGCCTGTATGTGCACAGACCACCAGGTAAGAATAGCTTTTAATTAATTAATTAATTAATTTATGTATTTATTTATTTATTTATTGTGAGGTAAGTCTCACTCCAGCTCAGGCAGACCTGGAATTCCCTTTGTTGTCATCTTGGGCTGGCCTCCATCTCACAGTAATCCTCCTGTGATCCTTCTACCTCTGCCTCCCAAATGCTGGGATTAAAGGGGCGCACCACCGTGCTCGGCTAAGAATAATTTTTGTATTCTGAAATTATTGGAGATAAAACAAAGATAATATTTGTGACATGCAAAGACTACATAAAATCTAAAATTGAGAATTTATAATGAAAATCTTATTTGAGACAGAGACATACTCAGTTGTCCATCTGTCACCTATGACTGTTTTCTGCTACTTGACAGAGCTAGGTATTTGTGACAAAGACTAAGTTTGGCCTGATAAGCCTAAAATATTTGCTATGAGGCCTTTACAGAAAATGTTTCTGATCCTTGCATGCACTCATTTTAGATGGTTACAACTTCTATTGAAAATTTAATGACAAAATTCAAAGATCAATTCTATAAAATAGAAGCTGAGATCAAAAACACAAAACATGGGGCTGGAGAGATGGCTTAGTGGTTAAGGTGCTTTGCTACAAAGCCTAACTACCCAAGTTCAATTCTCCAGAATCCATATACATCCAGGTACATAAAGTGGTGCATGCATCTGGAATTTGCAGTTGCTGGAGACCTTGGTGCACCCATTCTTTCTATCTGTCTCTCTTCTCTCTCTCTCTTTCTGCTTGCAAATAAATAAATAAATAAATTTAAAAAATTTAAAAAGTCAAAACATGGAGACTAACCAAACCTCTGGCTTAGTAGAGAAATAAATGAAAGTATGTGAGTGTGGCTGTATAGCTGTTTATATACATTGTATGTATATGTGTGTGGATGTGTCTCTATAACAAGAAGATCTGAATGAACAGTCTGGAAATATATTCTATGAGGAGAAGAGCAAGTGTTTTCACTTGAAGGAAAAGTGTGCTTCTGAGACAATGCTATTAAAAATCACACATTAAAGAAAAGGAAGGGAATCAATACAAATAACTGGTCCCTAAGTAAACAAGCAAGAGAGCTGGGTGGTGTGGTGTATTCCTGTAATTCCAGCACTTGGGAAGTGGAGGCAGGAGAATCAGGAGTTCAAAGCCAGCCTGGGCTATATTGTAGCTTGTGGGTAACTGTGGATACATGAGATCCTATCTAAAGAAGAAAAAGAAAAAAAAGGATGTAAGAAATAGAGTGTTGAAGAGGCATAAAACTTTTGTATCCCCCCAAAGATGTGAAAATATGTTCTAAAAGCTCCAACTGCCTACCAAAATTATTGAAAAGAAAGCAATACCTGAAATTAAAAAAAATATTTATTTATTTAGAAAGAGAGAGAGAGGTTATATGGGTGTTCTAGGGCCTCTTGCCAGTGTAAATGACCTCTAGACACAAACACCACTTTGTGCATCTGGTTTTATGTGGATGCTAAGAAACCAAACCTGAGCCAGCAGGCTTGGCAAGCAAGTGCCTTTAATTGTTAGCCATCTCACTAGATCTCACAATACCTGAATTTATTCTAGAGAAGTACTCTAGTTTTAAACATGTGAGAAAAACTTGTATCTATGAAGACAAAAAATAGTTGTCAATAAAGGGTGAAAATGGCAGTTTAGGGGAAAAATAAAATGGAAAGCCAAAACAGGCAAGTGCAAGTACGCAGGGAAATGAAGAGTCTGGGTGTGATGACAAATATCTGCAGTCCCAGCACTTGAAAGGCAGAGGCAGAAAAGTGAATTTGTGGTCAACCGAGGCTGCACGGTAAGTTCAGGCCAGCCTCCAGTTGAGACCTTGCCTCATAAAAACAAAAATAAAAAAACAAAACATCACTCCTCCAAATAATAAACATAATAGACAAAAGTATCAGGTTTTGAAGATAATCTGCTAGGTATGAAAAATAGCAAAATTAACTGAAAATACTTGGAAAAAATGAATTCAACAAAGTAGTCTGAAACTGCAAGTGGGTATATTATATAGAAATATAGATACCTCAGCACTGAAGCAGACCAAAAATGAACCCAACATGGCTCAGGGAAATTTTGCAGAAGAGGGGGCGGAAAGAATGTCAGAGTCACATGTTGGGTCATGATATGCAGAGACATTTATCGTTTCAATAACTGTGGGCTAACTCCACAATGCACGACCCATTTACATCAACAAGGAGGGTCCAATGGGAGGGGGTAGATCGTGGATGAGCCTAAACAATGGTACCAAACTGCCTGTATTTGCTGAAAAGAAAACTAATAAATTAATTTTAAAAAAAGAAGAAGAAAAAAAAAAGAAGAAAATTATACAAATAAAAAATATCATCATATAAAAAAATATATAGATACCTATTCTAAAATTACTGTTCTTCCTAGAATTAACCTAATATAATGTTAGCTGCTAGGCCCTACACTAAGTATTTTACATGTACTATTTAATATAATTTTTACATTACCTCTTCCATATAGAAACCTACTTCTTAACTAGTTAATAATATAAATGTTAGAAAAGAGAAGTTTGGGCAGAAGTATCCTATGGAGGTGGATAAATGTTGTGCCCAGAATCCATAGAGTGTCACTAGAAAAATTTCATTGTCAGAAGTGAGATACCGACCAGCAATTTTTTGGGGAGGCCCTTGAAGCTGCCACCTTTTGGATTTTAGAGATGAGAAAAAATGAAGCTTAGAAAGTATAAGATAATTGCCTAAATTCTGTGACCTTGCAAACTTTTAAGAAAAACTTGCAAGTCTAATATGACTAAAGCTAACAAATGTTAAAAATATTCAAATCCCAAAGATCTGGAGGAATGAAAGGAACAATATAGACCCCTGAACCATAAGATCAAAACTAGAGATGTTTATTCTCCCTCAGTTAACTTACAAAATGAATGCAGCTCTGACCCAAACCTCTGAGGCAATGGGGGAGGCAGATACTCAACACAATTCCAAAGAGTATGAAAGACAGAACATTTTAAAAAGAAATAACAATTATAGAGTGCGTGCTTGGCCTGATAGAGGAAAAAATGCTACTAATAAAAGGATAAAATAATTGGGGCTGGGGAGATGGCTTAGTGGGTAACCTGCTTGCTGCACAGGTGTGAGGACCTGAGTGGGGGTCCCAGAACCCGTGTAAGATTCTGGGCACTGTGGCATGTACCTGTAATCCCAGTGCTGGGGAGGTGAAGACATGCAATCACTGGGGCCTACTCGCTAGCTAGACTACCCAAATCAGTGAGGTGAGCTCTAGGTTTAGCAAGAGTCCCTATCGCAAACACTAAGGTGGAAAGTCACTTTTCAAGGTACTGAGCATCAACCTGTGACCGCCACAACATGTGCACATATGCACCTACGTATACTTATGTACCCACATGCAAATGAACACACATAAACACACGCATGCACACCTCACACATACGCGTACAAAACTAATAAAATAATTGAAACAATATGGTCCTAGCAGTGACATGTTACTTCACTCATTGACGGCACTATCAAACGGAGCAGTTAATATCAAAGCTCAGTTAATAACTCTCGGTTAATACTTCAGAAAGAAATAAATTTAATTCCTTAAGTTAAAAAATCAACTTCTCAATTTAGAAATTTTAATTAATTTTTATATGTCACGTGTCAATGTGAATTCCCCAACGAACTTAAGTTCAGAACAAAAGATGACTAACAAGACAGATTTAAAAAAAAAGAAAAAAGACAATTTCTCCATGTTATCAAAAGTGCGGGAGAGAAGAGCTATGGGAATGCAGCAGCAAAAGACATCAGCACTGACTTTCCAAAGGGAAATTTGAGTAGAAATTAAAGGCTTTCAATGTACCTAGCATCTGGTCCTGAAATTCCACCCTAGCAAGGATGTCCAAATGAGATAATTAAGAGAGCTTGAAATTTGCTGTGCTTTGGTTTATTATGATAAATAATTAGAAAAAGAAAAAAAAGAACAGAAACTTCAGACAACCACGGAGATCTTTACTGTAGAGTCCAGTAGTGATGTCACAACTTCCCTGGTTAATATCCTAAAAGTGCTACTCCCCCAGCTAAAGTACAAGAGCTTAGGGAACCCAGAAGACCTCCAAACTTCGCTTTCCTGGGCAGTTGTGTCCTTGCTGACATTCATGCTCCCTCCATCCCGCAAGGCCCTTCGCACCTAGCTCACAACAGCCAGCAAGGCGTATATGGGTGAACTGGCCTACACACTCACTGTTCCAAGTACCTGCTATCAGTGCTTCTGATGCTTTTGGGACTTTGAGATGCCATGTCTTCCAGGAAGTAATTCCTAACCTAATGTCATCTTACAATACTGTGACATAATTGCAATATGCTGTGACCTTACCATACCACAGTGCAGTCATTTAGGATGGTTGAAACTTGAATTCATGTCACCTGATATGATACCGAAGCTCTTTCTAGAACAGGCTGACTCTTTCTTACCAAAAAATGCTTAACACTGAAAGGGCTTTAGATTTGGGATTATTTATTTATTTATTTATTTATTTATTTATTTATTTGACAGAGAAAGAGGTGGGGAGAGGGATAGAGAGAATGGGTGCACCAGGGCCTTCAGCCACTGCAAACGAACTCCAGATGCGCGCAGCCTCTTGGGCATCTGGCTAGCGTGGGTCCTGGGGAATCGAACCTGGGTTCTTTGGCTTTGCAGCCAAATGCCTTGACCACTAAACCATCTCTCCAGCCTGGATTTTTTTTTATTATTTCTTTATTAGAGTCAGAGATAGAGGGATAGATAGAGAGAGAGGGAGCCAGAGAGACAGCGAGAGTGAGAATGGGCGCACCAGGGCTTCCAACCACTGCAAATGAACTCAACAAACTCAACATGTGCACTCCTTTGTGCATCTGGCTAACATGGGTCCTGGGGAATTAAACCATTGGCTTTGCAGGAACACGCCTTAACCGCTAAGCCATGCCTCCAGCCCCAGATTTTTTTTAAAGTGAGCACATGTGCATATACCTAATGAAGTATCTTGAGGACAGGAAACAAGTTTGAGAAAAAAATTTGTTCCTTAGATATCTTATGCACAAAGCCTGAAAATAATTTTCTGTAATGTTTTTAGTGTGTCTGCATTTAAAAATTTTATTTTTATTATGTATTTGTGTGCATGCTTATGTTTGTTTTTCATATATACGTGTGTATGGCTGCCCAAATGCCACAGCACATAGGTCAAGGTCAAAGGATAACCTTGGGGTGTTTCTCCTCTCCTTCTACCTACTTTTCAGACAGTCTCTCTTACTATTGTAGCTGCTATTTTTGAGCTTTCCAGAACCTCCTGACTCTTCCTCCCATTGCCACATGTGGGCTGGAATTATAGACACATGCCTCAAGCTTTACATGGGTGTTGAGAATAATCACACTTGGGTCAGCAGGCTTACAAGCAAGTGCCTCTATTGAACCATTTCCCCAGCTTCGTGTTTGTATTTTAACCACAACCTATCACGTGAAATCAGGTCTGGAATTTTCAACCTGTGGTATCATGTTGGTGCTCAAAAATCTACAAAGTTTTGAAGCATTCTGAATATTGTATGGTTTGGATTGGACTTGCTCACCTTGCCTTCCAATCATAGTCCACCACTGAATAGCTCTGAGATGTTGGAAAATTCCTGAATCTTTCTATGAGTTCATTTGCACAGCCTTCACATGAAGATAACAGCACCTCCTGATAGGATTATTGTGAGAATTAAATAACTTAATCCCTGCAGAAGATTTAGAACGTGGTCTGGCTCAAAGGAAGCCCTTGGTATTAGCAGTGGTTAGAAAAACAGATTCCTGAAATACAACCCAATCTGGTTTTTAGCAAATGCAATATCCACAAATAGAGAAGCCAAAATAGCAGCGAAGAAAACATGCAAAATGCCTCAGTGCGTCCTATTTCTTTAGTTTTCCATATATGAAAAATGGGAGCGAGGGTAGCAAAGCGGGAGAGGTGTTGAGAAGCCTGTGGAGAGGAGGAAGGCTCCAGGGAGGAACTCAAAACAATGATGAGTCCTTTCAACCGTGAGCACATTCCATAGCTGACAGCTAGAGAGGTCACAACTGAAGCTCCCTTGGCTCAGCATCACATACTCTAATTTTTACTTTCCCAATTAAAACAAAAAGCCTTTTGAACATCCGCTCCCTGTGTAAATTCAGAGTTTGGGCCATGGTAAACCACAGCAGCAGAAGTATTTATCTTCTCCAGGCTGGCTTGGCAGGCTTGCCTCCAGGGATCTGAAATACAGCTGGGCTCTTCCTCTCACTCATTGTCAGCAAGCAAGCATCCCAGACCACAAAAGAGAGTGGTAATAAAAGGATGAACTGGAAGCTGAGATATGTTGTGGTTTTGTTTGGAAATGGAGGGAATGAATAGAGTCAGAAGTGGCAGGAAACTATAAACTTTACACCAGCCCGCCGGGAAGAATTATGCAGGACGATTGCGTAGAGACCTCAGGGGGAGAGAAGCTAGAAGTGGGGAAAAGGCCAGAGAAAAAGAGCTGTAGGCTCAGGACTCCACAGAGCAGGGAAAGTGTGATCTCTTTCAGTAGTAAAGAGCTCATCAGCTTTGCTCTGTCAGTGAAGGGCGGTGAACCCCAGGAAAGTAAGAGGGGGCTGACAGAAATGCAGGCGTGGGGTGACTATGTGCGGCACTAGCTGGAGCTTGCCGAGCATCGCTCTTCTCATTCATTAGTGTGATTAGCGTTTTCTGAATTTTCAAGGAACTTTAGGGACTACCTATCTGACCTACTCGTTCCCATCCCAGATGTGCATTCACCCCCTCTACCCCAAAGTGACCTGGGGTGCATGTTAAAAATGCTGGTGCCACCAGGTATAGTGGTGCATGCACACTTATCATCTCAGTAATTGTGAGGCAAAGGCAGGGCGAGTGTGTATTTGAAGATAGCCTGGGCTACATACTGAGCTCAAAGCCAGTCTAAGCTACGCAGCAAAACCCTGCCTCAAAATAATAACAAAATGCTGCTGAATGAATTCTCAGAGACAAAAAGTAACACAAATCCAGACATAGTGGCACGCACCCTCAGTCCCAGCACTTGGGAGGCAGAGGTAGCAGGATCTCTTGAGTTCAAGGCCACCCTGAGGCTACATAGTGAATTCCAGGTCAGCCTGGGCTAGACTGAGACCCTACCTCGGAAAACAAACAAAAACCCCCAAAAAAGTAGCATAGAAATTACCATTGTCTAGATGGGTAGAAAATCAGACTTACTGTTTAGTAAGTGCAGAATTTATGTGTGGGATGATGGATAATAAGTTGAATGTTCTAGTGCCACTGACCTTCACACTTTAACATGAATGTTTTGCATTACTGATACCCCTGTCCTGAAAAATGTTGATGATAGATCATCGCCCCCAGCAGGTTTGATTCTAATAATCACTTTATTTATTTTTTAAATGTGTGTGTGTGTGAGAGAGAGAGAGAGAGACACAGAGAGAGAGAGAATTGGCATGCCAAGGCCTCCAGCCACTGCAATTGAACTCCAGACACATGTGCCCCCTTATGCACATGTGCAACCTTGCATGCTTGCATCACTGTGTGTCTGGTTTACATGGGACCTAGAGAGTCGAACGTGAGTCCTTAGGTTTCACAGGCAAGTGCCTTAACCACTAAGAAATCTCTCCAGCCCAAATCACTTTTTTTTTGGGGGGGGGGTGGGGAGGCTTTTGGAGAAAGGATCTCATACCATAGCTCAGACTGGCCTTGGAACTCACAGCAATGCTCCTGCTTCAATCTCCGGAGGACTGAGATAATAGGTATGAGCCACCATCCTGGCTTCATTCCATCTTAAAATTGTCCAGGTAAGTCTGACAACAGTGACGTGAGGACCTTTTTTAAAAGCCATTATTCTTAAGCCTGATCCCCTCTCAGGAATGTACACTGCTGTGTGCATGAATGTTAGCTATGTATTCTCTGATCAGCAGGCTGGGGCAGTTTTGGTGGCCCACAGAAAGCAAGAGTGGTCTTGAGTTGCTCACTGTGGATACTCAGTGATGAGCATGTGGGATTCACTGCCTTGCAGTTTTCTATAATGAAAATGATTTTCAGGATAACTCTGATGGTAGGGATTTCCCATGGAGACAGGAGGGTGATGAAGGGCATGGAGGCCATCAGCAGCCTGGTGTGAGCCAGCATGGCTGAGGATCTCACTCAAGCCAAAGCAAGGCAGTGGCCAGAAACAGGGTTCCTTGAGGACAGGTAGAAACCTCTGGGGGCATGTGGAAGTGTTTGAATATTTTAATGCTGCAAAGAAAGAATCCCACTTGTGCTTGGTTTGGTGGCTATGCAGGGACTGGGAGGGAGAAGAAGAAGTTAGAAAACTGTTGTAGATGTTCTAGGAAAGTGAGTTGAAGATGGCAGTGGGAATGGAGCTGGAACCAAGGAAGACTTTGGAAGCTATAGTCGGGCCAATTACACAGAAGGAAATAATGAGAAATCAGTGGCAGTGACTCTGGGCTTCTATCAGCCAGAGGAGGCCATGCAGAAAGTAAGCAATTGCTGTCTAATTGCTTCTAAGAACCAAGCATTCTGGTAGGACCCATAACCCTTGGCTGAGAATTTAGCTCTTCCTTAGGGACAGCAAATTCCCTTCGTAGACCCCTCAGATATCTTTTGTCTGTGAGTTCCTTGCTCTACAAGATCCTAGATCAGGGCTGGGAGAAAACTCTGGAGGCATTTAGCCCAGTGCTCTCCATGTACAGTTCAGAGTCAAAGCAATTTTAACTTTCTTTTCTAAAATCCTTATGATCTTTTAAATATGTTAAGACTGTTCTAATTTCAAGTGAAAAACAGCAACACACACACCACACACACACACACACTTTTCTACCTGCCTATCCATCCTCATCCCTCCAGTTAGTGGTCATATACCCAATATCTCATTGACTTTATAGTTGGAAATTTATTTCTCAAGATCTCTACAATGCTTGCTTCTCTCTCCTTTGGATAGTACTATCCCACAGAGAACTAAAAGTGACTTGCTCATCAGACACTCAACTTTGCCTCATCCTTCACCGTTTTTCCTTGGCCTCCTCTGAGATTTGAACCCTAGCTGCTGTGCCGTTTCCTCTCTTGGTCTGTGCAATAATGAACTGGTCTGGGGGGGGGGTCTTACCTCTTCCTAGGCTCCCTGCATTATTCCATCACATTCCTCCTCTTCCAGTCTTTCTCTAGATCTCTAAGCCTCTTTCATGAGACCCAAATTCCCTTTATTCAATCTCTCTGGCCTCCTTCATCCTTCACAGCATCTACGGTTCCTTCTGTGGTCCCTGTCAGGCCTGTTCATGCAAAAATGTAGGAGTGTTCTTACTGCAGTGTGCCAGTGCTCTTGGCCAGCGTCACTGAAGGCATGGTGCCTTGTCAGAGGGAAGTAATTCACACTTCCCTGGGGTCCACTGCTGGGCTAGGCCATAGTTAAAAGGGACACTGACAAATGAGAGTGTTCTGCAAACAGCCGTGAGGTTGGCAAGAGATATGAAAATAGCACATGAAACCAGCTAAGAAGGCAAGATTGATGAGTTTGCAAAATGCAAAGCTCTTGGAATCCATGACAGCTCTCTCTATAGTTATGAGAACTTCTATTTCCCTGGCAGGGGAGATACCATGATCATGAAACTTAGCAGAACTTACCACCTGAGATAGAAAATAAATGTGCCTTCTTCTGTCTCAGAAAACAGAAATTGAAAAGGAGACTACTTGTGGGACAATAAGATAAAACAATCTTACAAGCAGCTTGGGCTGTTCAGCACAAGAATGAGTTGCGTCTTAATGCAATGAACCCTGACCACTGCTGAAGGGATTGAGTGGTTCTAAGGAAGAGACCCAGGGTGCTGTGGTGTGGGGAAATGGACTCATGATATTATGTGTATCAGAGCAGAGAATCGCCACTATTAATGCTGAGCCCTTACATGGGCCTTATTTTTCCTGCATCGCATTCCCTCTATTTATAAAGGAGGAAGCTGGGGTTGATGTCTGAGGGATATGAGCCAGATGGCTGCTGGGATTTCTTTCCTGTCACATCTGTGAATTTCTTTCCTTCTAACTAGCTTGTCAGCACTGCAGACTCACTCCGTCCACTGTGGAACCAGCTGTCCTGACCAATTATGTGAGTTTCTCACGGATGCTGCTGTTCTGATAGACTCCTGGGCTAGAAAACAGAGTGCAGCCATGTATCCTCCCTCTTTCTTGGTCTCTCTCTGCCTCAAGAATATTTTAATTTTATTTATTTATTTATTTGACAGAGAAAGAGGGAGGGAGAAAGAGAAAGAGAGAAAGAGAGAGAGAGAGAGAGAGAGAATGGGCATACCAGGGCCTCCAGCCACTGCAGATGAACTCCAGATGCATGCACCCCCTTGTACCGCTGGCTAACGTGGGTGCTGGGGAATTGAATCTGCGTCCTTTGGCTTTGCAGGCAAAAGCCTTAACCACTAAGCCATCCCTCCAGCCCCCAAGAATGTTTATTTGATTTGCTTTTGAGTCTGCCTTTCTGTTGCTCCAGCCTCATCGGGTCATATGTATATAATAGCCATTGAATTTTGAGTTGGAATGGGCTACCCTTTACATACATCTAAGAATGAGACACGTAAGGTTGCATAGTGAATGGCGGTTGTTCACAGCTCTAGGACACACAGTACCAGGCTGCTCATATCTCCCTCTGCCACATCAGCTCTGGGATTTCTCCTGGTAATCACCCTGGACGCCCTCATGTGCTCAAGCATCATCGGCTGTATAGAGATTGGCCATGATTTAACTCTAGACCAATTGGCTTATTTTTATAGTATGGGGATAGTCCCTGGTTCAGTCATATGTGCTAATCTAAGAATTATCCCTGGTCTCTTCCACGTAAGAGGACGGGGGCCTGCTCTGAGTTAAAGAACACTGCTCTTTTCTGTGCTTCTCACACCGACTGCCAAAGTCGGACTGCTGAATTGTGAAATCAAGAAAACTTCTAGCCAGCTCATGCTCTCTGGAGTCTGTAAATCCAGGTCATTTGGATCCTAAATGTATTGTTGAACTCCAATGAGCACAAAAATTACATATATCATGTTAACTGGTTATGCTCTGATTATGCCCTAAAAAAATCTCTGGACTCACGTTGGTTCCTCTGTTGCTATTCTGGTTTCTTCTAGTTCTTGTGCTTGTTTCAGCCAAGGTAATTTAGCTTCTACTGGACTTTTTTCTGAGGGAGAAACAGAACATAAACAATAAGTGTAATTACTATCAATCATTAAGGAGTTGGATGCATGCTCATTATTGGTTGGAGATTTTATTAACACAGAGCTTATATTTTTCAGTTGCACAGTACATTCACTCCTGGAATAAATAAAATATTTTGACATTGTTTTAAATTAACACATTAAAAATGCAACCAAAATGACCCCCATGATACAGTTGAATGTGGTCTCAAAGTTAAACTTAACAATGTCTTTTATAAATCAAAACCGATTTCTGTTCTTTGCTTACTAAAGCTCTTACTTCAACAAGATCAGATTGCATCCTTTTGCCACAAATTCTTCTTGCTCACTGAATGCAGAACTTAATAGGGAAGCAAATATCATGGAACCTAATAAGGTTGGGAGTGAGTCTGCATGACATTTTATCCAGATTTTCACTGTTGTAGGAAATAAGCAACTACATGCTCATGAAAAAGTCAGCTTCATTCCCCTTTCTGTGCTTTGAAGTCTCCATACATAAGAGGAGAGAAATAATTTAGCTATGAGGTGAGAAAGAAAATAACTCAGAGCTGCTTCATGGAAATTGCAAACACTAAGAAAATGTCTGTGGAAGTACCACTGAAGGCAGAAGAAAAAAAATCAAAGCTTCACCAGTGGGGTTTTATAATGACTGCGTATGCCTGTCATAGCAACCAGTGATGTTTTTTGCAAGATAGACTCATTCAAACAAATTGTGGGCTAAGGAACTGTGAGATGACCTGTACAGATAATGAACCAAGAGTTCATGAGGAAATTTTCTCCATCCTCTCTAAAGTATCAAGGAAGGGTCCTTGCACACAGGCAAACAGTTTTTGTCCATTTTAAGAAGGAAGCTACTCATCATAAGGATTGGTTGTGTCTCACTAAAGCACATGGGAACAGTCATGTGTAGAGAGGGGCTAATATCTGAGAAGTGATGCCAGGGGCTTGGTAACCATGGATATCTATCCGTTTTCACGGATTCACATGGGGAAAATGAGAACTACAGGAGCAATTATAAACACACTCATAGACCTCTGCTGGAAACTGAAACTCTTCACTCATTCCATGCCCGGTGACACACGATGAAGATGGCACTGCCCCTCCATGAAGAAGGAGCACCTTAGTGGACAGGTGCCAAATGCTGTGGGAAAGAAAGGTGCCTCCAACCCCACTTCTTCCTTTGCCTGGTGTTTTTTTGAAGTCTGCACTCCCTCCTTTTCCTTCCCTTCTTTCTCTTTCCACTCCTTTTTCTTGGAGGCAGGAATGGCATCACATTTTAAAAAATATTATTTATTTATTTATTTGACAGAGAAAGAGAGGAGAGAAAGAGAGAGAGAGAATGGGCACGCCAGGACCTCCAGCCACTGCAAACGAACTCCAGATGTGTACTCCCCCTTGTGCATCTGGCTAACGTGGGTCCTGGGTCCTTCAGCTTTTCAGGTAAATGCCTTAACCCCTAAACTATCCCTCCAGCCCTGCATAACATAAAAAAAATTTTATTTATTCATTTGAGAGAGAGAGAGGCAGATAGAGATAAAAAGAGAATGGGCATGCCAGGGCCTCCAGCCACTGCAAATGATGCGCTCCCTTGTGCATCTGGCTCATGTAGGTCCTCGGGAGTCTAGCCAGGGTCCTTAGGCTTCACAGGCAAGTGCCTTAACCACTAAGCCATTTCCCCAGCCCTACATCACCTACTTTGATGTCCACCATGAAATGTCAGAAAAGCCTAGACAGGTAAGAACAATTCTATGCAAACCATTTCAACAGGGGCTCAGTTTCCCTGCCAGGTTCAACTTCCGTATCTGGGCCTACTGAAAACTGTCAATAAGGCCATTCTTTGAAAGAGAACAAGTGAAAGCTGAAGTGGCGCAATACTGAATGACAGCTGGAAGACCACATTTGGTTTTAGTCAAAACGCCCTCCCCACTCACCTTTGGGCTTATAGCACGGGACCGGGATGACACATTCCTCCTTGATGTGCAGCTTCAGTTGCGGGTTGCAGCCCCCCACGTGCTGCCCACGGTGGTTGATGCACAGGACCACCCGGTAGCGCAGCCCGCGGCCGCAGGTCACTGTACACTTCGGGAAGAGGAGGAGAAGCCAGTGAGAGCCTTTTTTTTTTTTGGTGTCATAGTCCTTATTTTATAACATGGGAACACAATGACTTCTTCCTAAACATTATATAAAGAAGTGCCTATATAAAGAACTGGGATGGAGCCAGGCGTGGTGGCGCACGCCTTTAATCCCAGCACTCAAGAGGCAGAGGTAGGAGGATCGCTGTGAGCTCAAGGCCACCCTGAGACTACACGGTGAATTCCATCCAGGTCAGCCTGAGCTAGAGTGAGACCCTACCTCGAAAAACCAAAAAAAAAAAAAAAAAAGAACTGGGATGATTCTGTTTCAGGGCTCTCCCTCACACAGCCTCCTTCCAGTTTTTAATTCAAAAAGTATTTTAAAATGAGGTCACAATTCAGGAAAATGCTCTGAAACCATACTTTGTTCTGAATCAAATATGCAAGAAACTTGGTAAAGGCCTTCTCAAGTTTTGCAATTATTTTTTTTTCTTTATTGTGTATGGTATGCGTATGGGCATGGGCATGGGTACTTGTGTGACTGTGCCTGGAGGCCAGGGTTTGACACTGGAGGCCTTCCTCAGTTGGACTCCACATTATTCTTTGAGTCTCTTGCTGAGGCCACTGCTTCTAGTTGACTAAGTAGGCACTGAGCCCCAGGGAATCCCGGTTTCTACCTTTTACCTCCCTTGCACCAAAGAGGCTTCAGGCATCATGTGCGGCATTGTCCATGGATACTGGGGATCTGAATTCAGCAGCAAGCACTCTGCGGAGTGAGCCATCCCCTCAGCCCCACCGAATTAAAATTCTGTATGGTATTTCCCAATTTGTGAGGTTGAAAATTTCACACCATGAATATAAAACATTAAATTTCAGTCAGTGCTAGAGGGGTAACTCCTCTATGCTGTTTGTGGCATTCTGGCAAAGCTACTGTCATGTGACAAGACCATCATAGAACATTCAGATGAACAGTGGGAGAAAACTGCTGGAGATTAAAGTCATCAAAACACTGTGCTGCCTCTTTCTGACTTCCTGTGGTGTTTGTCTTGAACTTGAGTTATCAGTTTACAATTGGGAAGTGTTTTTTTTTTTTTTTTTTTTTTTGTCTCTAACAGAGTGTTTTCAAGTCTTATGAAAGTCTAAGAAATCTCTGTAGGTTATCTGTATAGAAGTATGACAGTTCATATGCATGTATACCTGCTTTTTTTAAAATTACTATTGGACTTAACTTTTTGAACATATATTCACTGCACACGGGATAGGCTTCATAAAGACATGTTCATTCGAATGTATCATGTATTTTCTTCCTGTTCACTCCCTATTACTCCCCCCCCCACCGCATACCTTCTATTTCTCAAATAGCCTTCCTTCTTCTTTCATCATCACATATGATCTATGTCTATGTATATATTTACAGGTATATACTTGAAAAGTAGGTTTCACATATGAAGGAAAAGACATAACATTTGACTTCCTGAGTCTAGCTTTCTTCATTGAACTTGCATTGTTAATAGGGAAGCAAATATGAGCCTTGTAGAAATATTGAGAAGATGCCATCTGCCCCTTCCCCATCTTGTCTCACTGTGTTGTACTTGTCACAACACTGTGGCTCCCCTTACCTATGGTTTCACCTTCTATGATTTCAGTTGAATCATAGTCCAAAAACATTAAGTGGAAACTTCCAGATATAAACCATATACACATTTCCATAACTTTTGTTTCAGTATTTTATAACGGTTCTATTTTATTAGTTTATTAGTTCATTAATCTCTTACCACACTTAATTTTTAACTTAGACTTTCTGGTAGGTAGGTATATATAAGACATAAGACTGGTGTGCTCTGGAGTTTCAGCTCATCCCCTCCAGGTAAGGATGCCTATAGTACTGACATATTGTCAGGGTCAAACCCAGAATCCACACTTGGGTTGCTATCGGCTTTAAAAATATAATTCATTTTCTTATTCTAAATAAGCATCACTTCACCTCAATAGCCAATGTGGTGGTTTGATTCAGGTATACCCCATAAACTTAGGTGTTCTGAATGCTAGGTTCCCAGCTGATGGAGATTTGGGAATTAATGCCTCTTAGAGGCAGTGTATTGTTGGGGGCAGGCTTATGGATGTTATAACCAGTGTCCCCTTGCTAGTCTTTGGCACACTCTCCTGTTCCTGTTGTCCACTTTATGTAGGCCAGAGGGTGATGTCACCCTCTGCTCATGCCATTGTTTTCCCCTGCCATCATGGAGCTTCCTCTTGAGCTTGTAAGTCAAAATAAACCTCTTTTTCCGACAAAATTCTCGTGGTTGGGTGATTTTTACCAGCAATACAAACCTAACTGCAACAGTAAAGTGGTATCGAGGAGTGAAAATGCTGCTAGACACCTGACTGTGTGGCTTTGGCCTTTTGGAGCTGATTTTCAAGAGCAATGTGGAAGGATTTGAAATCTTGGCCTAAGAGATGACTTGCAATGCTGTAAGTACAGCTTGATGGACTATTCTGGTCAGAGTTGAAAGACCTGAATGCAGTAAGAACTATGGACTGTGAGGTTTGGCTTATGAGGGTGAGAAAGAGCTTTGCTTGGAGTGGCCTAGAAGCAGTGTGAGAGGTTTGCTGTGTTGCCCATGTCCTGAGAACTTGTGCAGGGTTGCTTTGCATAGAAACGGACTGATGTGAGCAGAGAGTTATGGCACAGAAAGAAATGTTGAGGCCAAAACTGCTGCCTATTTAGCTGCAACTGAGAGATTACAACCTTTGAGTTTGGGCCAGCTGACCTGCACTGAGGCAACAGGAAGAATGTAGACTCTTTTGAAGGGGCCTGAGTGCTCAAGGAATATCCTGTTCTTCAAAGTCTGCTTTATTCCCCCCTGGAATAACAAACTGGCACCCTACCTGGTATTGTGGACTATAAGAAATACAGGAGAAGTTCGTTGAGTTTGCAACACAGTCTTGTGTTTTGAAAATTGCCATGGGCAATGTGAAGCAGGTCTGCTGGATGCCTGGAAGGAGACCCGATGGAGCCATGGGGACCAGCTGTGTATTGTGGTGGAGACCCAGTGGAGATGCCAGGACCATGAGACAACTGCTAAGAAAAGCTGCCGGCCCCATTGAAGTTTTCCAGGACTGTGAGTATCCTAGCTGGAGGGGTGGAACTGAAACTCCAGAGACTTGTTCTTGGTTAGAATTATTGGACTTGGAGACTTGTCACTAGCTAGAGTTGTTGGACTTGGAGCTACAGAGTTTGGTGTTTGCCTTGTTTAAATCATCATTGCTTGTGTATTTCTTTGCTATGCCCAACACCATCTTTTGCAGTACAGTGTTTATTCTTTGCCATTATAGGTTTTTTTGGGAGGATTTTTTGGTTTTATGGCTCAGTTAAAAGACCTTGGATTACGGGAATGCATGAACATCATTGGAATTGATAAAAATTATGGGGACCTCTGATCTGGGAAGAGCCAGTAGTTCTTTGTACTTGCTGAGAAGCAGACATTGTCTGGCGCCTGTGATCATCTCTTTGGCCCTCCTGACACCATTGCAAGGCAGGCAGTGCACTCTCATTTAACAGATGGATTAAGCCATGGTTACCACCTAAGCATTCTTATGAGATCCCACAGGTCCTGAGAGGCAGGGTGGGATTTCTTCCTACTGCCAGTACTCGATCTATTTCCACAGCCCCTCTTTGGAGGGGAACGTAAGGTACATTGAATGAGATCAGATGGTTAACAAGACCTATGGGTTATATAAATGCTAATTGGTGCTGAAAAACTGAGAGGTCCTAATAACTGGGTAAAAGTCCATTTTCAACTGTGGTTGTAGTATCTTTGCTTTGAACAAAACTGAAAGAGAGTCCGATCAAATTACCAATCAGTGGATGCTTAAAAATGTGTGTTTCCTGTGTGTGGGGTATGGAAGTACATGGAGGCCAGAGATCGACAATAGGGGTCTTCCTCAGTTGCTCTCAACCTTGTTCTTTGAGATAGGGTCTCTCAAGGAATCTAGAGCTTACCTGGTTCTGGTAGACCAGCTAATGGCTGAAAATCAGGGATTCCCTGTTTTTACATCCTCAATGCTGGGATTATGGATATACCCCACCACATCCCATGTTTTCCATGGGCAAAATAAAAAAAATCAACAGTAAAACTAACAACAAAATTATTACTGAACCTACATCGCATTCTAGCATTGGGCATATGGATTATTTTAAGCTTCATTTTGCTGTGCAAAACAAACTAACTTCAAATGAAAATTTATTTTTTATGTATAATAAATACATATTTAAAAATATATCTTATTTATTTATTTGAGAGAGAGAGAGAGAAAGGGAATGGGTATGCCGGGGCCTCTAGCCACTGAAAACAAAATCCAGATGCATGCACCCCCTTGTGCATCTGGCTTATGTGGGTCCTAGAGAATCCAATCGGACTAGGATTATTTGGCTTTGCAGGCAAACACCTTAATCGTTAAGCCATCTCTCCAGCCCTATGATAACTTTTACTATAATTTAAATTATATTGTTTCAATTGGTTATTAAAGCTGAATTTAATAATAACTGAGTCCAAAGGAGTATTCTCGTTTTGCATGCATGTGGGGGGATGTGTATGTGTGTGGGGGTCTGTGTCCATGTGTATACAGATTCACATACCCTGTGCATTTGCATGTGGAGGCCAGGGGAGGACATCAGGTGTCCACCACTCATCCCTGTGATGTTTCCTTGAGACAGTCTCTCTCACTGATTCCAGCATTTGCCATTTCTAAAAGCCCCAGCTCTTCATTAGTTTCTGCTCTCCCACAGATGTACAGCCATGCCCAACTGTTTATATGGGTGCTAGGGAATCAAACTTGGGCTGCCTCAGGCCCCGTCAGACCCTCATGCCTGCACTAGAAGTGCTTCTAGTTGCTGAGCCACCTCTACAACTCCTAAATGAGCGTTCAATTATTTTGAGCCTTCTGGACACAGGGAACTGAAATAGTTGTGCCTATTATACATGGTTTCTTGGGGGAGAAGTAGAATAGTGTGAGCAAAAAGAGGCTTTAAGGCATGAAATTATATTATTTTCAGGATAAAAATATAGATAAAGTAGATGGAAAAGTGAATTGGAGAGGAGAAATATGCAAATCAAACAGTGTGTTTATGTTATTCATGAAAGTTGGTAAGGAGAGATATCATCCTGGCATTTAAGTTCCACTGGACACAGATTTTAAAAAAATACCATAACACATTAATTTAAAATGTCTGCATTCACCACACATCACATGTGATATTCTTTCCAATTGAACTTAATGGTAAAAGTATATATGTCAACTTAAATATGAGAAAGTATAACTAATTCTCCAAAATTATTTTAGGGAGAATGTGAATAATTTTTTTATCCCCACTGTCATAAAAGTATGGATGGAATTTGATATTAAGTTCATGAATATTGGAAAAAAAGACAAAGTAGGTTTTCACCTACCCAACTCATGAATCTTCAAGCACCACTTCAAGTCCTACCTCTTTCCTGGAGCATTCCTGACACCTTTGGGAGAGTGACTCCCTCCACCTGCAGCCCCACCCCACTAATGAGCACGCAGGCACACTGCGTCATGGCTGTTTGCATGCAGCTGTGCACTGGACTCCAAGCTTTGGGAAGCAGAGACAAGTTTTCTTTACTTCCGCCATGGCACTCGACAGACACACTAAATAAATGACTAGCTAAATGCCAGTGCTCATACAAAATAGCAAGCATATAAAAAAGGCACAGAAACTTGAATCCAATATGCCTCACTCGGATATTCAATACAAGTACCTGTGTGACTCACTTTTTTATTTTGTTTTATTTGCAAGGAGAGAGAAAGAGAGATAGAGATAGATAGAGAAAGAGAGAGAGAATATGGGCACACCAGGGCCTCCAACCACTGCAAATGAACTTCAAATACAAGTGTAATCTTGCACTACTTGGCTTTACATGGGTTCTGGGGAATTGGACCCAGGCCATTAGGCTATACAATCATGTGCCTTAACCGTTGATCCATCTCTCCAGCCCTGTGTGGTTGGTTCACTTTTGACTAGTCCAGCTACTCTTCATATGTTCTGGAGGTTTATTTTCTCAACTCTCTCAATAGCCTAAATTAAGCTAATCTGACTGGCATGAGATCTTGTCTGGCCACTGGGAGGTTTCCCTTCTCTCAGTTTTTTTTTTCCTCCTCCCTTAATGATTTCTAAGTAAGTTATTTTCGTCTTGTCTTTCCTGATGTTTGGCTTTTTTTCCTCACTGACTTAAACTTACTGTTTGTCTCAAAAATTGGGCTGGAGAGATGGCTTAGTGGCTAAAGTGCTTGCCTGGGAACCCCAAGTACCCAGGTTTGATTCCCTAGTATCCACATAAGTCCAAATACACAAGGTGGTGCATTCATCTGGAATTTGTTTATAGTGGCTAAAGGCCCTGGTGCACACTCTCTATTTGCCCCTCTCAGTCAAATCAAAAAATAAAAATGTTAAAAAAAATTGTGCAGCTTCTTAATAACTACTGGAGCAGGACACATTTCTAATGTCATGTCAACCTTTCCATCTTAGTCTTTCATTTCTTATGAACATGGATTCTCTCTTCCATATAAATAAATTAGGGCCTCTTTCAACTTCTCATTGCTTCTCTCCAAGCTTTTGCTTGCTCAAATTCTACAGTTTTTCAAAGAGGGTTAACTGTTACAATGGTAGCAATGACTTCTTTTTTTTAAATTATCTTTTTTATTTTATAGAGAGAACTAGAGCAAGATAGAGAGAGAGAGAGGGAGAGAACTGGTGTGCCAGGGCCTTAGCCATTGTAATTAAACTCCAGATGCTTGTGCCATCTTATGGGCATGTATGACCTTGCAGTTGCCTCACTTTTGTGCATCTGGCTTACATGGGATCTGGAGAGTTGAACATGGGTCCTTAGGCTTTGCAGGCAAGCACCTTAACCGCTAAGCCATTTCTCTAGCCTAGCAATGACTTTATTGCTTGCTTTGGCACCTGCTCCTTCCAGATGTACTATAGTCCTTAACACTAACGAACGTTACCCACAGTGACACTTGTGGTCTCTCTTTCATTGTCCCTTGTCTTCCAGAGATCTTTCAGAATGCTGACTACATTTACATATAATTTTCATATCTTCTGGTGTTCTGTATAGTGCCAGGCATATAACAAATATGTGTTAAAACTCATATTTAATTAAAAATTCCCAAATCTTACCTGGGACCACTCCATGGCAATCCACTTGGGGCAGTCAAACAGGTTACAAGTCTGCATAACCTTGGGCTTGGGCGCATACATGCACTTCCATTCTTCCACTTGCAATATCTCTGCATGCATGGATTCCTCCACACACACGAAGCTCCGTCTCTGGATTCCTCCTCCACAGGACACAGAACATGCTGTCCAAGGATTATGTTCCCAGCTCAAAAGCAAACAAGTGAAAGCACATTAGTTATTTGTTCCTTGCTTGTTTATCCATGTTTACAACAATGGTTGCAAAAAGGATGTCTTCAAGTCATAAAGTCATGTCTCAGTTGAAAGAACACAAGTCATAAGACTTTAATCTTAATTGACACACACAGCTGCAGTCATGAGGAATGTATCATCTCCTCTGAATGTGAGGTTTCTATCAAACAGGGATTATATATACCTGCCTTAGTTACCCTTTAGAGGGCCATTGTGAGAATTCAATTAATTCAAACACAGAGTGTGAAATGCTCTTTAACCTGTCTCACCTGTAAATTACTGAAGGATAAAATTATTGAGAATATCAGAAAGAACCTTATTAGCTGGAAATTGTGGCACATGTCTGAAATATTAGCACTTGGTTAGTGGGTGCAAAAGGGTTATGAGTTCAAGGCTAGCCTTGGTTACACAGTGAGTTCAAGACCAGGCTGGGCTACAAGTAACCCTGTCTCAAACAAAACAACAGAAAAGACAATACTAATCATCTAGATTTCAAAGGGGATGTAGATTTCTGATCAATTACAGTACATTAACTCCTTCTATAAATACCCAGCAGTTCAAAATATGTTTGATACCTCCAGCACTGGGAAATAACACCATTAGAGGCAGCTCATTCCATCTAATTCTTTGAAAGCCTGTCTTTCTTATCATTGATTCTCTTGTCAAGGAGCCAGTGACTGTTGGTTGGACACAGCAGACTACTGCTACAGATGTTACAGGTCCTTGCCAACCATTTAGAGTATATTAGGAAAGTAAAAGGAAATACTTAACTCACCGAGGGAGAGGTTGGAAGTGGTCGTAGGGCATGATCTCTTTAAATCCATCACTACAAGTGAAACCACAGTGTGAATATCATTTCTAAATCAATCATAAACTTGGTAAGTGACTAATACAGGTCATTGTGAGGATATCATTCCCAAACCACTTAACACACTTGTTAATTGACCAACACAGACTTGACATTTCAAGAGACAGAGCTGTTTCAAATTGAAAGCCATGTATTATATGCCATCTGCCAAAGTTTAGCCAGTATCTCTTCCATTTTCCAGAGTGATGCTGACAAACATGAATACGAAAACAGTAGAATTAATATATGATGAATAGTAAAAAGGAAATAAGTGACATACTAATCAAATAAAAATTAGATAAATCTACCCTTTCCTTTTCACCATCATTAAGTGGTTAAAATATACTGATGCTATTAACAAGGTGTCATGTTGGATGAATCTTTTTTTTTTTTTAAATTTTTTTTTTTGTTTTTTATGTTTGTTTATTTGCAAGTGACAGAGAAAGAGAGAGAGAGAGAGAGAGAGAGAGAGAGAGAGAGAGAGAGAGAATGGGCACGCCAGGGCCTCCAGCCACTGCAAACGAACTCCAGACACATGTGCCCCCTTGTGCATCTGGCTAACGTGGGTCCAGGGGAATCGAGCCTCGAACCGGGGTCCTTAGGCTTCACAGGCATGCGCTTAACCGCTAAGCCATCTCTCCAGCCCTGGATGAATCTTCATAACATCACTCACTGTCATAGAATTTGTCCTTTCTAAGGTCTCTACTACTAATAATAACAAGTATTATTAAAAATGGGCAATGTGGAGATAGGAAATGCAATACTCAGAGCAGGCTTCCTTTCCTACTTGCACACTGTTGCCTTAGCCAGCTGGAAGGTAGTTGTGGGATTCTGGAACTTGATATTGGACTGTTATTTTAAGATACTGTAGGAAAGCCAGGAAACATGCTCAGGCAATCCAAGTCAGCAGGTACTAAATTATGCACTAGGACAGTTTATGCCTAACACTTTTTTTTTTTTTTTTTGCCTGGCATTAATACTTTCTGCTTTCTTCCACAATACATTATTTATATTGAGTTGAATGTGAACACCTCAAAAGTCAACATGTTGCAATGGGTGACCCAGTTTAAAGCCTAACGTAGTGAGCATCAGATATTCATGACTGGCAGACGGGCTGCACTTGGATGCTGGCAGATGCACTGTGCTCGGGTAAAGACATCTTGAATATACAGATATGTAAGATCAGATTATACTAAGCGGACTCACACAAGCACAGAAACAAAAATGCCACATGTTCTTGCTCACCTGTGGATCCTAAACTGGAATATTTTGAGTTGCAGGCATACCTGACAGACAATGCGAAGGACAGATGAGAGGGATGGAAAAGTTTGGGGCAAGGGGAAAGGGAGGATGGGAGGAGATATACACAAAACCAAATCCAAAATGAATTGGTACCATAGAAACCTTCCTCTGGGACACCAGACTAAAAGATGTAACCCTCAATAGGAGCATGGAGGGCTCGAAAGGTAAGAAGGGCCCTGAAGAGGGTATGATGAAGCCTAAGCCTAAAATATTTGGCCCTGGTTTGTAACTCTCAGTACCAGAAATTGGTTGCAACCCACATTGAGCTGTTGGTTGGAGAAGCCCACGGGGTTCCCCAAATAGGACAAGCTTCTTTCAAAGAACTGATTACCTGCCTAAGGGAAAGGTAAGATCCTATTGCTGAAGACACCACATGCTGCTGACACAGAACATTGAAAGATTCTGCTGAATCTGGAAAGAAGTCACCTCTCAGTAGGTTAGCCCATATAGTGCTGAAAAGTGCTACATGAACTGCTGGGGGAAAATGGCCAACAATGTTGTGAGCAAGCAGGAGACCCTCCTATATGAAAAAAAAAAAAAAGCCAAACAAGATGCACACATCTGTAAAATATCAGCACACAGCCTAGGTGGGTAACCAATGGCTCTCTTATTAGCTAAGAGATCAATTCAGTGGAAAGGAACTCATATCTGGAACTGGGAACCAAGTCAAAATCCTACGGAGACCAAAATTATGAACTCCAATGAGAAGTTCCCACTAGTCTTTGGCCAAAAGTGAGGCTACGCTCATCAAAATCTCTCTAAATTAACAATATTTATCCCCCTTAACCTATCCTGATCTCATTCACCATTGCAGAATCTGTTTCTCTTTTTCAGAAAACAGAAAAAACCAAGGACAACCAAAATTCATCAATAAACAAGACAGCTGACTCCTTAGCAGCAGGTGGGCCACCCTTAGTATAGCAGCCAGGGCCCAGGTGAGACCACAGAGGAAAGGGCAAGTCGAACAAGAGTGCTGCTTCTATGGTGTTGCAGTTACATTAACATTGCTGAGCAGCTTTGGGGGGAAAAAGGATTTATTTTGGCTCATAGACACGAGGGGAATTTCCATGATGGCAGGGGAAAACGATGGCATGAGCAGAGGGTGGACATCACCTCCTGGCCAACATAAGGTAGACAATAGCAACAGTAAGAGTGTACCAAACACTGGCAAGGGGAAACTGGCTATAACACCCATAAGCCCACCCCCAACAATATACTCCCTCCAAGAGGCATTAATTCCCAAATCTCCATCAGCTGGGAACCTAGCATTCAGAACACCTAAGTTTATGGGGGACACCTTAATCAAACCACCACATTCCACCCCTGGCCCCCATAAACTGATAACCATACATGATGTAAAACAATGCATTCATCCAACTTTAAAAGTCCTCATAGTTTTATCAATCCCAATGATGTTCAAACATCCCCATAGCACAAAGTCTTTTTAACTGAGCCCTAATACCAAAAATAAACCAAAATACTCATAATGACACAGAATAAACATTCACACTGCAAAAGATGGCATTGGGTACAGCAAAGAAATATTCAACTAATACAAGATTTAAACAGGGCAAACATCAAACTCTGTAGCTCCAAGTCCAACAATTCTAGCCAGCGATAAATCTCCAAATCCAATAATTCTAACCAGAAACAAGTCTCAAGTTCCAATTCTGCCCCTCCCTGGGCTATTCACAGTCCTGGAAAACTTCGTCTAGGGCTGGCAGCTCTCCTTAGAAGCCATCTCATGGTCCCAGCATCTTCATTGAGTCTCCACTGCAATCCAAGGTTCCTACTTATGGCTCCATCAGGTCTCCATTCAGGCATCTAGCAAACCTGCTTCACACTGCCCATGGTCATTTGCAAAACACAAGACTATGTTGCAAATTCAATGACCCTCTCTTTCCTGCATTTCTCATACTCCATAATACCAGGAAGGTGCCAATTTATTAATCCAGGGGGGAATAAAGCAGACTTTGAAGAACAGGACACTCCTTGAGCACTCAGGCCCCTTCAAAAGAGTCTACATTCTTCCTGCTGCCCCAATGCAGGTCAGCTGACCTGGTCTCAAAGGTCTTAATCTCTCATATAATTGCAGCTGAACAGGCCAAAGTTTCAGCCCAAAGATTTAATTTCTGTGCCATATCTCTCTGCACACACCAGTCTGTTTCTATGCAGAGCAGCCCTGCATAAATTCTCAGGACATGGGCATAACAGCAAGCTTCTCACACAAACTGCTTCTAGCCCAGTCCAGACAAAGCTTTTTCTCACCCTCATAAGCCAAACCTCACAGTCCATAGTTCTTACTGCATTCAAGGTCTTTCAACTCTGACCAGAATAGTTCATCAAGCTATACTTGCAGTGCTGCAAGGCATCTCTTAGGCCAAAGTTTGAAATCCTTCCATATTCCTCTTGAAAATCAGCACCAAAACATTAAAGCTACACAGTTAGTTGTCTAGCAGCAATCTCACTCTTGGTAACAACTTTACTGTTGCAGTCAGGTTCACATTGCTAGCAAAAATCACCCAACCAAGAGCAGCTTTTGGGAAAAGGGGTTTATTTTGGCTTACAAACTCCATGATGGCAGGGGAAAACAATGGCATGAACAGAGGGCGGACATCACCCTTCTGCCAACATAAGGCAGACAATAGAAACAGGAGAGTGTGCCAAACACTGGCAAGGCAAAACTGGCTATAATACCTATAAGCCCACCCCCAAGAATACACTACCTCAAAGTGGCATTAATTCTCAAATCTCTATCTGGGAACCTAGCATTCAGAACACCTAAGTTTATGGGGGATACCTGAGTCAATCCACCACACATGGCGAGCCTGAGAACCTGAGCCAGGGTAATGAAGATACACAGTGGAGATACAAAAAATTCACCAAAGCAGAAATCCAGATTTTAAGAGCTCAACCCTAAAGTATACTTAAAACACACCCACCAAGGCTTAGGGAATTTTGTAGAAGAGGTAATGGAAAGAAAGTAAGAGCCATAGGGTGGGAAGGAATATCCAGAAGCACTGCCACCCTCGCATGACAGATGGTTCCTCTCACAACTCATAACCCACAACCCCATGGTGAATACCAGCAACCCCACTAAGGAGGGCCCTCAATGGAATGGGAGCAGGTGAGGGGGGGATGATGGCATGAACACATGATGTGTCCATACAAAGTTTCTACTGAATAAAAATAAGGAGAAGAATTGCTCACAAAAGTTTCTTATAAGGAGCTTATGGACACACATTCCCATGACCAGAGTGAGCTAGCCAGAAGGACCAGATTAGCTAATTCCTACTGACTGCGATCGTAAGTGTGAGTGTAGGCACCTGCCGCTGGTGCGTGTTCAGGGTTCAGGAAATGGAAACCAGTTGTCCTGTGAGACTGATGTACCCTGACTGAAACGGATTCATTTCTGTTAGCGAAAGTGGGCAACTGCACAGACCTTGACGGGCAAGGGTCCATGCTGCATTCTTTAAGCTTCGGTTTCGGTTTGACATTTTCAGGGTAGTAATGACAGTAGTGGTCAGGTACCACCCTCTTCAATCGGATGTCCACACATTCAGCAGAGTTGAGCTGATAACCTAAAGGGATGGGAGAGGAAATGATGAGCACCGGATCTGCTCTGTATCTGCTTGGCAAGGGTACCATATGCCATACACTTTCTCTAAAATCTTAGCTCAGTGTTTTGTTTTGTTTTTTTCCAGTCTGGCCATATAACAGAATCAACAGGGGGCTTTTACTATACACCAGGGCTCTTCATGGGCCATTTAGGCCAGAAGCACTACAACTGAGGTCCAGGAAATCCGTACTTTAATAAAACAGATTGACAAGTTCTTCTGAGATGTCTAAAATCTGTGGCCAAAACGGATGACAAATACTTGAACTCATGTCGGCTCTCCTGGAACTTGTAACTACGAAGGTACAATTGACTCCTTTTAGGAAATGTCTGGAACTTGGATAGTTTTCTTTATTGACCACAGTTTACTATCTCATGTGCTCATTGTCACTGAGGTATCATGACAGCCTCTCCTCTTATATCCTTGTATTTCCCTGTGTTCTCCTATTGCAGCTGCCATTCCTATTTTCCGCTGTTCCCTAGACATCTCTTCTAATTCATTCTTTAGATGTCTTTAAATGTATACATACTTATTATGCATTATGATCATAATTCAGTATGTAAAATAAACTAAGTTAAACCATATTTGTGGTGCTGAGAATCAAACTTAGAGCTCTGAGCATGCTAGGGAAGTATACTACCATTGAGCTATACCCCTATCTTCAATAACATCTTGAATCTTGTTGTACATTATTTTTTTGTCACTCCATGGTATGTTTTTTGAGAGCTGCACCTTTGTGCTAGGTCATTGCTGAGGTAAATATTTCTTTCACCATATTCCAATGATTTCATCCACTACATTTCACTCATCTGCTGCCCTGGGCCAGGCAGGGTACCTCTAATGCCAACAACCTTTCCAACTGTGGAATTAAGCATGGAGGTACAGGAAGGAAAAAAATCCATATCCCTAAGTCCTGTACCAATGCTGTCGCATATTCTTCCACAGGAGAAAAAATGGACACTTACTCCTGATTTTATTACATCCAACTTGTACAGTCTTTCTTTGAGGAAAGTGAACATTCCAAGCAAATGAATACTGTAAAAAATAATAAAAAACAAAAACCTCACAACATGACACTGCTTTCCTTGAAAGATCTGATTCCAGGCTTCCTTCACTAAGTAAGTGTCATTTTAACTGTTTTTTTTTTTTTTCCCTAAAAGGTGATTTTTCAAAGTCATAATGAGCTAAAGATGTTTTTTAAAAATAAAGCTAAACTCTCAATCTCTGCTGATTGGTCTAAAGGTCTAAAAATACACTTCAAGTCCCAACTACTGGGAGGAATCTGATTTTAGAAACCGCTAGATATCTTTCTACAAGGCATGGCTTGGATGTAAGCTGAGCTAGAGGACAGACTGGTACACATTATAAAAAGTAAGGCTAAAACCGCAAGAATGAAAATCCAAATGGCGTCAATAAAATGTTACTTGTGTGCCAGCCTCTGCCAGAAAGACTCCAACCTCAGCTAGCCGTGGTGATCCCAGCGCCTCCTGCAGACCACCTCAAGGGTTCCGTGTAGACGTTCAGAGACCAGAGCAGAAAGTCCCTCCAGTACCTGCGGTGCCTTCGAGACCAGCAAACTAATTTTTTTCAATAACCATAGAAAATCTCTGAAATGCCATTCACACAAATCATGTAGATTTGATTACTAATATGATTAACTTTTGGCGTGCTTTCCCTGTGGGTTTTATATGTGTATTTTTATCATCCCCTAAACAAGTACCAAATGAGATTATAGCCAAGAGAAAAATCTTTATCCAAAATAGAAACATGCTTCTGAAAGGAGGAGACATACAGGTGTTTATAATTTAGGAGGGAGAATTCATTTTCCTCCTTAATTTTATTGCAATTTAGAGGTTAAAAGAGCAAAGAAATACAGCCTCTTTTTTTTTTTTTTTTGGTTAGCAAATGGATTGAGATCCTGCTCATACACAGAAAAGGGCAGACACTCGGGAACAGCATAATGCCTGTCTGTTCTACCTTTCCCTTCCAAGTGGTACAAGCTCACTCTTGAGGTACCCTGAGCACATCCTTAGTTCCAGAAGGATGAACTGACTATCTGTGGATGGCTGCATGTGAGAAAGGCCTTTCTCCCTTCGAAGAATATAATCAGTTAAGCTAGGTCGACTCTTTCTGTGAAACATCCCAGCCAGAGTAGCAAGCTTGGCTTTTGTCTTTTATCTTACAGGTCCAAGTGGAAGTGTCTCTCTGAAGGAACTGTGCGAGAGGAGTAAGAAATCAATTAAAAAGAGATGGTTGTCTGCTTCTGTGCAGAGTGAGAACTTTAAAGAAAAAAAAAAAGCCCTACTATCTCCTTGGGGTCCATGAGAAACTGCTGTCTTCCCCAGAGCTCTGACCCACCTGCCCAAGGAGGTGGAATTCGCCAGCCAGAGTTTGTAGGTGTGCCCCACTCACTCGGGAGCTCTCGTCTGGGACTGCTGGGTCACGTTTGCACCACACTGTCCACACTAGCATGACTGAGATTGCCAGGAGTGAGGGGGACAACCAGGATCTTCTTTGAAGGGGCATTATAGACAAGATTCAGATTTAAACTCTGACAACAAATATCCCCCAAGGGCTCACAGAGTGCCAGACACTTCTGCACCTTCCTAGACATGCCACCTCATCTTGCTGTGCAATGTGCTATAAGGGGTGCTGAGTTCCGTTTACAGATAAGAAACTGAAGCTCAAAGATGTCTCAGGGGCAATCAGTAGAGAGTCCAATGAGTGCATCAAGTTGCTCAAACTCCAACATTCCTCTTAGCCCACTAGGCCAGGCTGCCTTTTTCTTTTGGTGATAGAGAGAGAACCCGGGGCTTGCATATGGTACACAAGTACTCTTCCACTGAGCAACACTGTCAGCCCCTACACTGGTGTGAACTCTGGAGTGCACATCTCAGGGAAAAGGGTTGGCTACAGTATTTCTAAGGCCTGGGTCAGTCCAGCTCACAGTCTCTACTGGAAACATGGTTCCCCTCAGTCAGCTTTAGGGCAGCTCAAATGGTTATACATTCTCTGAGGGTCTGTGAGGAGTCACTGACTCAGGTCTAAAGGAGTTTTTGCTGCATAAAAACGCCCATCATGTTTGACAAAATCCAGGAGAAACTGAAATAAACAGAGAGAATATTTCAGCTGGCGTGGCCTTGAAGATTTTCTATTTACTGTCCTGTTCACACTGTATTTGTTTCTGTCATTGTACTTCTTTGTATGACAAAAGAAAATCCTTTTCCACTTTAGGTAGCAAGATGAAAATTCTTCTGGTAAATCTGTTAAGGTTTTTAAAGGTCTATTTAAAGAAGTAACTAACACAGGTGAACCAAAAGACCAGACCTTAATATGGCTACCACTGCACTCATAGATGCTGCTTCCTTCTGTTATGTAAACGCAGAGCAGCAGGACCCTTAAAAGCCTGTGAAACATTTGCCCACCCCGCCCTCAGATCTCAGACTGCAGCCTTCAGTAGGTCTGAGGTGGGCCCAAGGATTTGCATGTCTAGTGTTGGCTCTCAGATGCTGCTGCTGCTGCTGCTGCACATCTGGGTCCCCACTAGGAATGAGTGCTGGAGAATGAGAATCAAGTGGTCCATCACCCCAAGTTAAAACAACAACAAAAAAGAGTTAACTGGTAATGGGGAAGACCCAATTTTTACTTTCATTCCAGAGCCCGGCTCAGCGCTTAAGAGTATTCCTCTGCGTTGCTGAGGAAGATGTGTTACTCCCACACCAATCTTGAGGTCCCATTCCAACAGACATGCATGTCAATTCTAACTTCACACACTGCATATTCGTGAACGAAGTCAGTGTCTCACCTCCTCCACATGTCACAGTGCAGGGAAAGAAGTCAGTCTGTCTCCACTGATGACTGATGGGCTGGTAAAAGAAGAACTGGACCACGCTGTCTTTGGCCACGGTGTACCTGGTCTGGACAGAGAGAATGGTGAGGACACATTGCACACGGTGAGCCACAGCTCTTCCTGTCTTCTTCACTCATCCATGCAACCCCACATGTGCCCAAAGTGACCACACATGAAGACTCCAGGGACTTTCAGACAGGCGAGCATTTCACCTAGTACTTGTCAAAAATGGGGGTTCTGATGAGCCTCAAAACTCTCCCTGGAATCATTTCCTTCCAGATAATTCCAAGTCTGTGAACAGATTCACAAAACTCCACGCAGGCTACTTTTGTTCATTGGACATTTTTCCTTCCTAAAACATCAATTCCAATTTCCAAGACAACAGAGACTGAGATTTAATTTGGGTTTGCTCACAACATATCATATAATTAGAATTCTTATAGTTTTTAAACTTTTATCCTAATGATTCTTTGCTTTGATCTTATGAACAGAGTATTTAATTTTTTCATTAGTATATATTAATTGTACAAGGCAATGGGTTTAATTATGACTTTTCATACATGCAAATAATATATTTGGAATCTTAACGGTTTTGCGTATTTGTGTGTGGTATGTGGGCATGTGTATATGCATGTCCACAGGCATGTGGGCTCACATATGGATGCATACATGTGGAGGCCAGAGGTAAAAATCAGGTGTCTTCCTTAATCATTGTCCAACTTATTTTCTGAGACAGGGTCGTTACATGAATATAGAGCTCACTGATTTGCCTAGACCAGCCAATTAGAAAGCTAGATTCCTACTTGCATTTTCAAGCAGACAGAGAGAGAAAGGGGATAGGTGTGTCAGGGCCTCTAGCCCCTACAAATGAACTCCAGATACATGCGTCACTTTGTGCTTCTGGCTTTACATGGGTACTTGGGAAGTTGAACCCATGTCGTTAGGCATTGCAGACAAGCACATTAACCACTAAGCTATTCCTCCACTTTGAATTGCAGCACCTTTAAGCAGCCCCTTCTGAAAAGTCCTCCTTCCTCCTAAAACACAACTGGGAAAACTCACCTGAGGTAGCACAAAAGATTACTGCATTCACATGTAAACATTTTAGACATTAGAGGAGGGGCTGGAGAGATGTTAGCAGTTAAGGCACTTGACTGTGAAGCCTAAGGACCCATGTTCAACTCTCAGGTCCCACATAAGCCAGACACACAAGGTGACACAAGCCCCAAGGTTGCGCCCGGGCACATGATGTGAGGGCACACACATCTGGAGTTTGATGGCAGTGGCTGGAGGCCCTGGTGCAACAATTCTCTTTCTCTTTCTCTCATGAAAAAAAAAAATAAAAAAAAAAAAAATATATATATATATATATGGGAGGGGCAGAGCCAGGCATGGTGGTGCACGCCTTTAATCCCAGCACTTGGGAGGCAGAGGTAGGAGGAACTCCTTGAGTCTGAGAGCCGCCCTGAGAGACTACATAGTGAATTCCATGTCAGCCTGAGCTAGTGTAAGACCCTACTTCAAAAACCAAAAACCAAAAAAAAAAGGGGGGGGGGAGGGTCACTACTGAGAAAGGGATGCATTTGCAGATAAGGCTACATGTACAATTTCAGGTGATTTTATTGAAGCAAGTTCTCTTCATACTTTTCCTGTTTCTTCCCTGTTGAAGAAAACTAATGAGTTAGGAAGGCTTCCAGAAAGCAGCATGAAGTGAAAAAGGCAAAAACCATTAGTTAAGTTAATGAAAGACTCATCCAAAAATGCAGAAACACACATGGTGTCCAAGACTTTATATCTGAAATTTGCCAATAAAGTAGCTTTTAATTGTCTTCTGCACAGAAAAATGAGGTAATTCTCTTTATCTAGCAACTCCACAATGTGCATATTTTCAATATACCATGTATACACCTATAAATACAAATTTTTATTTGTCAACTATAATTGTAAAAAAGATACACATTTTAGAAAAAAACTTGAAAATGTAATTAATCAATTAAATAAAGATATATTTAGGGCTGGAAAGATGGCTTAGTGGTTAAGGCACTTGTCTGAAAGCCAAAGGACCCAGGTTCAATTCCCCAGTACCCATGTAAAGCCAGATGCACAGGGTGGCGCATGTGTTTGCAGTGGCTAGAGGCCCTGACATGCCCACTGTCGTAAAAAATAAAAAATTAAAAAAACTGATAAGGTGTCCTGAACAAAAGCTAACGAAAGTACAGAAGAAAGTTGTCAAATATAAGAAACAACAATGTGAAATAAATCAGTAAGCGTTATGAAAGAATTTTAAGAAGGGTTAACTGAAAAATAAATATTTAGTGGATTTAATTATAACATGGCTTAAAAATTCCAGGCAGTTACAGGGAAGGGTTAAGGTGTTGATGGCAGGATGCCTGTAGCAGTGGCTTGTGGAGGTAGAAAACCCAACTAAGGGGTTTTGTTTCTGTCTGTGGCACAATATCTTGTTTCCGAAGGCTCCTCTCAGAAAGAGTAAGAGAAAATGCACTATAAAATATTTTTAAATGTGCATTAAGTCATCAGAGAAGCATTGTACTGGCGGGGATTGGCAGGGATAATGTCTCAGACACCAAAAGGGTCCGGAAAGGTGAGCATCATGTTTGGCCCCTCTGTTCACCTCCAGGCATTTTCTAGTTTGCAAGTGATGATGGGATCTGGGAAGCAGCACACTCCTGTCAGCAGACTAGTCAGGCCTGGGAGAGCAAAACTTGAACTCCAAGCCAGCCAAGGTGAGGGACCTTCACAAACACCCCAGGCCTTCAGCTATGTCCCTAGAAAGCTCTGCCCCAGGAATACAAGAAAACCGGTAATAGAGCAGCTTTCAAAGACAATGAAGCTAGGTTTCTTGCTGGATCAAGGTGATTGGTTGGTTGGCTCCTAAACTAGCTGTCTTCTAGAAGCAAAAACACACAGTCATATATTATATCTTCAATCTTCCCTCTGCAATATGCAATTCTGACTTGAAGAATAGTCAAGCATGCAAAAAAAATAGAATTTAATCATCAGTAAAAAATTTTAAAGCTATTACAAGCATTGCAGGAAATCTGGGTATTGGCATTAAGTGGTGGTGATTTTAAAGGTTAAAATTTCACTCCTACCCTCTGCCATCCCAGCCTTGGCTTCATGTCTGGTTTGCTTGCTGGAGGAGCCAGACACACCTCATGCTATTCCCATGGTCATAAAGCATCAGTGTTGGCATAGAGCTTTTGCCCTGGGCTCTGCTGTCAGAGGATTTGGACTAAGATGTTATGACTAAAATGCTCAGGAAATTAAATGATAAAATATAGACACTCGCTAGAAACAGAGATATAAGTGTAATATGTAAACCAATATTTCAATGGGTCAACACAGCAAATTAGACTGGAGCTGGGAAAATCCTTTTTAAGAAGACAGATATTGGACTTCTTAAGTTTTCAGGCTGTGCAACTTGTCACCTCTAAGGCTGTAGTGCAAAAGCAGTTATCACTAGCATCAATGTACAAAGAAGTGGATGTGGCTATATTCTAATAACACTTTATTTACAAAAACAGATGAATGGTTTGCTGGCCATAATTTGTCAACCCTTAAGTTAGACATACCAGAGCTGAGAATCAGTAAAATAACAGATAAAAAAGATAGTGGAAATTAGGCACTTTATGTAAAAAACAAAAGAAAATATAACATATTGCCAGAAATAGAGAAAAGTGTAGGACAGAAGCTAATCTGAAGATAATGAATGAAAATCATTCACAACTGATGGTGGATGATTTATGGTTAACCATAAATTTATAAGACACTATGGACTTCAATTTGAACAAAGCTACCAATTACAATACAGTCTAATAATGAAAACCAAAACCAAAGATAAATCATTAAGACACAAAGAGAAAAAGACACATTATTTCTAAGTAACAAACTGTTTTTCAAATGAATTAATGAAAGTCAGAACATCTTCAAAGTTCTCAAAGAAAATAGTTTTAGGTCCATTTATAGGAAGATTTGATAATTTTAAAGGTGAATGTATCTTGCCAGGCATGCCTGATGCCTTGGGCTCAAATCCCAGGGCAATAAAACAATAATAATAAATGCAAAAATACCTAAAACTAGTCTTAGAATATATGATGTGAACAGGAACCAAAGAGAAAATGTACAAATGCACAGTTATAGAAATATTTTTAGTATATCTGTCATGGATATAGAACGGATCTTGAATAAAGTCATACATATAAACATATGTAAAAAGCATATATTGAAAATTGCAAACATTATTGAGAGAATTTTTAAATAACCTAACAAATGTGTGGAGATACAGAATCTATGTATTAACAGAATTGTTGTTGGGAAGGTCTCAATTTTCCCCAAATTGACAGAATCCAGAAGTTTATAAAGCCTGACAAGCAAAACCTCAATATTGATGTGGAAATGCAGAATCAAGAGTAGAAAAGAATATAAAAGATCCAAGTGGAAATACAAAAAATTTTCAATATGTTCATATATTAAAGTTCCCAATGAAATATTTTTATTTATTTATTTATTTGAGAGTGACAGACACAGAGAGAAAGACAGATAGAGGGAGAGAGAGAGAATGGGCACGCCAGGGCTTCCAGCCTCTGCAAACGAACTCCAGACATGTGCGCCCCCTTGTGCATCTGGCTAACGTGGGACCTGGGGAACCGAGCCTTGAACTGGGGTCCTTAGGCTTCACAGGCAAGCGCTTAACCGCTAAGCCATCTCTCCAGCCCCAATGAGATATTTTTTAAGAGGAATAGAAAAGGGCTGGAGAGATGGCTTAGCAGTTAAGGTGCTTGCCTGCAAAGCCAACGGACCCAGGTTCAATTCCCCAGGACCTGTGTAAGCCAGATGCTCAAGGTGGAACATGAATCTGGAGTTTGTTTGCAGTGGCTAGAGGCCCTGACTTGCCCATTCTCTCTCTCTCTCTGCCTCTTTCCCTATCCCTCCCTCTCTTTCTCAAATAAATAAATAAATAAATATTTTTTTTAAAAAAATACAAGAATAGAAAAGACAATCATGGAAAGCAGAGCATGAAAGCTTACATTAATATGATAGTAGAAAAGTCAGAAGGATATTGGCTTAAATAGGTAAACAGGTGCATGAAACATCAATATAACTATGCATTGTGCTTTCTGTAGATAAAGGTTTGTCTTTCACCCAATGGCTTAGCGTTAAATGGATGGTCATGTGGAAAGAAATACTGTTTGCATTTGACAACACATGTAAAACCTAAAGCGAAACTTCAAAGCTTCCAGAATAAACATAGAAAAATATCTACATGACATTGGATTAAAAAAAAAATTCGTCACCAGATTACAACTCACAGTAAAACGAAGGGTTAAAAATTAGGACTTTATACTACAAATAAATAAAAGTATTTTTGTGTAGGGCAACTAATAATCCTAAATAGAGCAAAAGGAACATGAAGGCAGTCATGAATTTAGCTCTAGAAATTAAGGATAAAACATAAAAGTAAACCCATATAAGGAAAGAAAATAAAAGTCAAGATCTACATAAACAGAAAGAAAAGTAAGACTAAAAAATAAATCAATACAACTATAATCTAGTATTTAGATGTCACTGAATCGCTATAGATAATAAAGTTTAGGAATGAAAGAAATAATAGCAGGGCTGTAGGGAAGGGCCCGAGGGCCTGTGCCATCTACCACATCTATCTTGGGATGGGCATTTGGTGCTCATTTCTGTGCTGGGAGCGAGCAGTTGCGCATCCGAGCAGCAGGTCTCATCGTCATACGTCTAGATCAAGGTGACCACAATGATTCACTTAGAACCACCAGGATTTTCCCCAGGTCTGCAAAGGAGGTATGAACAGTGGCACAGAGCTGGGTGTCCGTGGGTGTGGAAGTGGGTAAGCAATTACCCATGCCCGCCACAATAAAGATGACTTCTTCCCCTCAAACACCTGAGCCTGGTGCCTTTTCTTTCTCTGCTGTTTTCTTAGTCTTTTCAGTGGTAACCAGCTTTGCAATTTACATTTTCCTAGACAGTGTCCAGTTTATCTAATTTTACAAATATAAAAATAGTATTTCTTTATCATTAAATAATATCTCTACTGTTGCTGTTATATTTCTTTCATTCCTAAACTTTATTATTTCCTTGTCTAACTTTTGTTTTGTTCAAATCATCTCCTGCCTCAGTCTCCCAAGTGCTAGGATCACAAGCTAGTAACACCACATGTGACCACATAATTACTTTAAAAACATATGCCCCTACCCTCCAATGGGCCATTAAGGCTGCCAGAAAGAATAATATTGTTTCTCTAGCCCATTACTCTTCCATTACTTTTTTTAATCTTTTTATTTTAGAGAGAAAGACAGGCAGAAGGAAAAAGCATTGTCTGGCTTACATGGGATCTGGAGAGTCGAACATGGGTCCTTAGGATACACAGGCAAGTGCCTTATCCACTAAGCCATCTCTCCAGCCCTTGCTTTTTTCTTAATTTGAGAGAGGGACAGAGAGAGAGAGAGAATAAGTGCACCAGGTCCTTCAGCCACTGCAAATGAACACCAGACATATGCACCCCCTTGTGTGCCAATCCCACTTGATAACTGTATTCCATTTCATGAGATAATATGAGTAGGAAGAAAATAGGAGAAACACCCCTACATCTGCCCTCAGGTATTCTGTTCCTCAGTAACTAAGCCTTTCCTTGCTCCAGAACCACTTCCCAGCTGTAGATTGGAGCTGAGAGCCCAAAGAAATGTACCAGTTCCTCACCAGCTGTCCTGTGTGAGCCAAATGGGTTGAACACAACAATGAGTTTTGAATGGAAAAAGAAAACAGCAATAAGAACATCTGGTCACAGAGGTGGCTCAGCAGTTGTGAGCCTAAGGAGATTCAGGTTCGATTCCCCAGGACCCACATAAGCCGAATGCACAAGATGGTGCATGTGTCTGGAGTTTGTTTTCAGTGGCTAGGGGCCCTGGTGCATCCATTCTTTACCTGCCCCCCACCATGAATAAATAAATAAAATAGTAAAAAAAGAACATCTACTACTGACTGGGACCATTATATATATGCATATGATTTTTGCATGTGAACACACATTTGTGTGTGGCGTGTGTGTGCCTATGTGTGTGTGTGTGGTGGGTGGGTGTAGAGGCAAGAGGTTGGTGTCAGAAGTCTTCCTCAGCAGCTCTGTATCTTATTTTTGAGAAAGGGTCTCTCACTGAGCCCAGAGCACACCAACTACCCAGATGAGACCAGCAGTCCTAGGGGATCCTCCTATCTCCATATCCCCAGAACTGGGGTTATAGGCAGAATCACCATGTCCATTATGTTAGTTTGTATTGGGATGCGAACTCTGATCCTCATGCTTGTGCATCAAGTACTTTACCCACTAGGCCATCTCCTCAGCCCCTATATGTGTTTATAAAAATATTTTTAGTTATATATCTGCAAGGGAGAGAGAGAAAGAATGAATGAGTATTCCTATTGCCACTGCAAACAAACCCCAGAGGTATGCACTACTTTGTACCGAGGCAATGAACCCAGGTCTTCATGCTATGCAAGCAAGTGCTTTAGCTGCTTAGCCATCTCTGTAGCCCCCTATATGTGTTTTTATTTTGCAAATGTACTTGAAGCAGCAGTATTCTCTGTTTCCACTCATTTTTGCCTTATCTGCATAAAAGGCATTGGTGGTAATTTGAATGGATGTCTCCCAATACATTCAGGAATTTATTAAAGCTTGTAATTTAAATCTCCAGCCACCTGGCCGGATAAGGTGCCACTGTGTGGATCATAGGGTCCAGCCCCAAGGTGTGTGTCACTGGGGGCACATGTAAACTCCAGCCTAACACACGTGGAGCGGTTTGAGCTCTGCCTGGAGTTCCTGAGTGCACTTGCTCACGTTGATGGCAGATTTTCTCTCTGCTTGGACCTGTGAAAGTGGGCCAGCTTCTTGGGCCGTTATGGAACGTCCCCTCTATCTGTAAGCTTCAATAAATCCCTCCCTCTATAACTGGGCCTGGTTTGGAAGTTCATCCCCGTGACAGGAGGCTGACGGTGACAGGAATTAATATGACCATGTCTGAAGGAGAAGTACTAAAAGAATTCCTGCCCTGAGCTTCATATTATTTTGTTGGCTTTGTAATTTTGTTTTTATGGTTCTTAAAGCTAGCAGAAAAAAATATATTGCATTTTATTTTGTGAGAGAAACATTGAAAGAAAATATAGTCCCTGGGGCTATAGTTTCCTGAGGTTTCCATACTCACACAATCTATTGTACAGCCTCCACAAGCATGCAAGCATCGAAGAAAGAGAAAATGTTAGTCAGTGTGGTAATTTGAGTGGATGACATCCAATATATTCAGGTTCTTATTAAAGTTGTAATTTAGATCTGTAGCCACCTGGCTGGAGGAGGTGTCTCCGTGCGTGGATCCTAGGGTCCATTCCTAAGGTGTGGGGTGGATTTGGAATTCCATTACAAAGATATGCAAAGTGCCTGAGTTTTGTTTAGAGTGCCTAGGGGTGCTTGCTTGCTTTTTGGTGATGGCTTGTGGCTTTTTTCTCTCTCTGCTTGGATCAGTGAAAGCAGGCCAGCTTCTTCTGCCATTATGGAACTTCCCCTGGGTCTGTAAGCTTCAATAAATCTCTTCTTCCCATAACTGCGCCTGGTTTGGAAGTTCATCTTAGCAACCTGAAGCTGACTGCTACAGCCACTCTGTTGTATGACCATGGAATTGAGTAAGATTGACAGGTGTGGAAGTGTACCCCTATAACTTCACACTCGGGAGGTAGAGGTAAATGAATCAGGAGGTTAAGGTGATGGACAACTGTACAGCAAGTTCAAGGTCAGCCTGGGCCAAATGAGACACTCTCAAAAAAAAAAAAAAGAAAAAAAAGAAAAGAAATTGAATAATATAAAAGAAAAAAAGTTTCTGCATTGTACAGGAAGGAGGTACTATACAAGGGTTCATGGGCACACATGTGGCCACCTCAGTACTATACTTAAATAATCCCATGAATTCATCATTGCTAAGCCAGAAATGCCAACTTCACACAATAAAAAGCACGATTAACAAAATCTGCTTTAGGGATGGGGAGGTGGCTTAGTGGATAAAGTGCTTGCCCCTGAAGCTGGAGTACCTGAGTTTGATCCCCAGGACCCCACATTTAAAAGCCTGAAGCCAAGGCAGGCTTCTGTGATACCAGCACACTAAGGCTGACCGTGAAGGGAGGTGGAGACAAGAGAATTTCCCGGAGTACGGGCAAGTATAGCAGAGAGAGAGAATCCAGAGCAAGAGCCACTGCCTCGAATGAGCTGGATGGGTGAGGACTGACCCAAACGCTGTCCTCTGACCTCCATGTGTGCATTCACACATCCGCACACACACACGCACCCACACCCAAATTAAAGCATTAAAGCCTTCAAACCTGCTTTGCATTTCAAACCGAAACAAATTAAATGAACAAGTCATATAGCTTTTCTTTGTTGATATATATTCATTTAGAGGATCATTCTAATAGCATATTTTAATCAAACTACAAACTACACTGTATGCAATAAGATGAATCTGAAAATAAATCATTCAGTCCATTTATTCCCCCCCAAAAAAAAACTACTGATAGTTTGGATCTCTAATATTGATGAAGTCTTGATACAGTTCTTCCCATGATTACTTTATGTTTACAGGGTTCCTAATATGAAAATATATTAAAAACATCTTTGGAGTGTGGTACGGTAGTATCATTCTTCCTTGAATAAAGTCGCTGTTATTACCAGATAACTACCAAGCATTTTCAGAGAATTTTAATCCCAGGAAGAACCTTATACCTAAATATTTACTCAGGAATGCTGACATTATACATTATTTTAGAAGGAAAACTTGGAGATATAAGATTGTTCCCTTCAAATTTACAAAAACTAACTGAAAATATAAAGACCTCACTCAGCTACTGAGTTCTTTAGAGAGCCAAGTTCTTTAAATCTGCAAGGGTCTTTTTGTTCCTAGAGTTTTTATTTATTTGTTTGTTTGTTTATTTATTTATTTATTTATTTATTTAGAGATTGAGCAATGGAGTTAAAACAGACTATGACAATCACAGGAGTTGGTTTTCTTGTCTGTTTGTTTGTTTGTTTGTTTCTTGCCTTCTTAACAAGTCCCCTGATTGATGAGGCAAAAGGGAACAATTCAGATTAAGCTGTACCCTGGGAGCTCAGTCTGATTCCACCACTTAACGAATTCTTATCAGACATTTCATTTTTGTGGGGACTTGTCCACCTAGGAGCTCACGCAGGCGGAGAAAGAGGGAAAGCCTACTGTCCAGTGGTCCTCCTTCCACGCCTGACCCACGTGAGCCCTTTGGCCTAGCCTAGGGAGTTGCCACACTTTCAGAGTCTGAGAGCTCGACGGTGCCGGCCCGGGCCGGGGCCGTGCGCTCCTCCGCGGACCAGCCCCTCGCGTTCCCCATGCGCTCTGTTCACGCTGTCTTGTGCTGTAGCCAGGACTCGTACGCAGTCCCTGTGGACTCGGGACTCTCTCTGGGGAAGCCATCTGCTTCAGGGCTAAGCCAGATGCCTTTGCAGGTGAAAGGAGAGGATGCCGTTATGGAGCCAGCACAGTCGTCATCCGTGGAGCCTTTCTGAACAAAGTGAGGCACGCGGCTGACTGCCGTGCCCTCCCAGCCTCAGGGTCATTTTTGTCATCCTCACAGCCCCCCTTGGTCATCCAAGAGTATAATGAGCCTCTCTCTGTGGGCTCTACATCTGTAAATTCAACCACCTCTACACTGAGAATAGTTTTAAAAAGAATTTGGCGGGCATGGTGGCACATGCCTTGAATCCCAGCATTTGGGAGGCAGAGGTAGGAGGATCGCTGTGAGTTCAAGGGCACCCTGAGACTACACAGTGAATTCCAGGTCATCCTAAGCTAGAGCGAGACCCTACCTTAAAAAAAAAAAAAAAAAGAACTTGCTGGGCTGGAGAGATGGCTAAGTGGTTAAAGCACTTGCTTACAAAGCCTAATGACTTGGGTTCAATTCCCCAGTACCCACATAAAGTCAGACGCATAGTGGCCTATTACATCTGGAGTTTGTGTGACTAGAGGCCCTGGCAAATCCATTCATTCTCTCTCTTTCCTTGCAAATAAATAAAATAAAAGATATTTTAAAAAAATGAATGTGCTTCCATACTGAAAATATATATATATATATATATACACACACACACACACATACATACATACATATATACAAAGGGGTTTCTGATTATTTTCCCTCAACAATAAGATACAACTAATAGTGTTTACATTGTAAACATTCCAGAGATGGTTTAAGACACATGGGGCATATGTTGAGCGTTCTACAAATGCTCTGATAATTTACAGAAAAGACTCGAGCATTTTGGTGCCTGAGAGGGGTCCTGGAAGCAATCCCCTGGGGATAATGAAGGACAACTACACATGGAGTTTTCTAGACGTCTTCCACACCGTGTGGGAGCTGGGGAGATGCTGAGGAGCTCCACACAGCTTCCCCTGGCGACTGTTTCCTTCAGCTGCAGCTCTCTCAGGGGGGTGCTGATGGTGATGTCATCCTATGAGGCGCTTTTCTTTTGAGATTGTAAGTAAGAAATAGAGTAAACACTTCTCTTCTGCCTCAGGCTCTCCTTGAAAGTGTCTTAGCATGTTTCCTTGCTTCGGAGAGCTTGCAGTTACGGCTCACTGTCCTTTCCTCCCTCAGGTGCCCCTGTAAGGCTCCTACCACATCCACTCGGGCACAGGGGAGTGGTTTTTCACGTCTTCATGAGATACAGCTGTGGTGCCCGCTCTTGAGGTCTGCTGGGGGAAATGTTATGGGAACTAAGTCAATTTAGAAACTTCTTATCTTTCTACCACTAAGGTTGACTTTATTTATTAGAAAAAGAGAGAGAAAGAGTGAGAGAGAGAGAGAGAGAGAGAGAGAGAGAGAGAGAGAGAGGCAGAGAGAAAATGGATGCACCAGGGCCTTCCGCCACAGCGAATGAACTCCAGATGCATGCACCACCTTGTGCATCTGGCTTGGGTGGGTCTTGGGGAATCAGATCCTTTGGCTTTGCAAGCTAGCATCTTACCCACTAAGCCATCTCTCCAGCCCAAGCTTGAATTTTAAAACAAAACTACAATCCAAACTAAACAACAATAATAATCTTCAATAATCACAGGTTGACTGTTAATGCTGTCTTTTTGTAATTCCGCTGACAGTAGCCTAGTCATTACCCCACTACCACTGCCACCCCTATAAATAACACTGCTGCGGCCACAGAAGTGGCCAAGTACACCCAGGAACAGCAAAAGGAAAGTATATGTGGACATTTACAGCAGTATGGTCTCTTGATTAGGAAAATAATGAACTTGCATTCAGCTCCCCAACTTAGCCACTTCAAAATAATTCCTGAAATTATTTATGAATTAGATTTTAACATAAAACTATGCATAGGCTGTATATAGGTAACATAATTATACATTTTGGTAATAAGTATGACCATATGTGAACACAGTTATTCATTTATGGAAACAAGTCTCGCTATGTATCTCAGGTTAGCCTCAAGTTTGTAATCCTCCTGCCTCAGCCTCCTGAGAGCGGGGATTTCATGCCAAGCTGGAACACACCACAGAATCATATGCACGACTCCCCAGGCTTCTTTTGTGATTAGCAGCTACTGCTTGAGGTGGGATGGGATCTGGATTGAGGGAGTGATGGAATGGGTAAGTCTCTTCTCCCACTGAACTGTGTCTTCCAAGAGACAATGCTGGAGTGCTAGTCTACAGCATCTCAAAATATGATCTGACTTGGAAAGAGCATCTCCGTAGATATCATCCTGTTAAGATGCGGTCATTAGGATGGGCCCTAGCCCAATATGACCGTGTCCTTAGGGAATGGGAAGTTGGATATGGAGGCAGACATGAAGAGGGAAGCTAGTGTGGAGGGGGAGGGAGAATGCCTGAGATGCAGGAGCACAGGAGAGAGGGCCTCAGAACAGGAATGAGTTCCACAGTAACCTTGATTTTGTACATTTTGTCTCCAGATCCGAGTCAGTAAGTTCTATTGTACCGCCACACCATCCATGGCATTTTGTTTCAGCAGCCTCAGGAAACCAATGCAGATCATGGCCCAAAAGTTGCCCTGCTGCATTCAGAAGCACCAGAGGACCCAAGAATTTAGCTCCTGCTTGCACCACATGGCAAGGCCTTATCATGTTCTCAAGGAAACAGGAAGCTTCTAATGCTCTTGTTTTTGGATAAGTTAGATATGCTGCCAAGTTTTTAATTTTTTATTTTTTTTGGAAATCAAGACTTTGAGTAGAGTGCATAAAAAACATTAGAGCTAAGGTTGGCAGAACCTGGAACGCTCACATGGCCGCAAACTAGTTTGGAAAAGCAAAAAGAAAATATTTTCCTACAGCAACACAAAATAACTGAATAGGAGAAAAGTGACTCCCCAAGAAGATGGCTGGCAGACATCAGAAGATTACAGGCCACAAGGAAGAAAACCTTTTTTCTTTCCCCTGAAGATAGATGCGTGTTTTTAGAGGAGAAGCAGTGTGCTAGCTGTTTAAAATTAATCACAAAAGACATATCTTAATCATAGCCATTTAGTTTTATTTTCTTAGGTCATTTCAAGGACATATAAACTTGACAGTCACAAACCTCTGCTGGCAAATGCCACTGTCAGGTAAATTTCCACTGGATGAAACTAGCTCGCAGATCTTGCTGTCAGAGATGCCCATTAAGAGCTTGACTTGCTTAAGACTCTCTACTGCTCCCTGGTGGCCACCTCCGCATGTTGAAGGAGCAAAGTAAACTTCCCAGTCCTGACTTTCCAAAGCCCCACAGCAACAGGGCCAGACAGGAGCCATCATGAGAAATCCTTTTTCAGGAAACAAGATTATACCTTGAGAAACCCCGTGTAAAGAAGAAAAGGCACAGTTTACTAGAACAATCGAACCATGAAAACAGAGCTTCTTAAAGGATAGAAGAAAAAAATAATTTTTCTTTCTTTATGGTGCAGTAAAATTTCTCATTTCTGACCCCCAAGCAACAACAGCACAATCTAACACACTATTGATGTCTACGTACTTTACATGTAAAATATCATCGTTTTGGGCTGGAGAGATGGCTTAGTGATTAAGCGCTCGCCTGTGAAGCCTATGGACGTCAGTTCGAGGCTCGGTTCCCCAGGTCCCACATTATCCAGATGCACAAGGGGGCGCATGCGTCTGGAGTTCTTTTGCAGAGGCTGGAAGCCCTGGCGCGCCCATTCTCTCTCTCTCCCTCTACCTGTCTTTCTCTCTGTGTCTGTCGCTCTCAAATAACTAAATAAAAAATGAACAAAAAATATTTTTAAAAAATATCATCATTTTAAACAGTCCATTTGCTAAAAGCCCTATTTTTGTGAACTCTATGGCATAAACTATATGAAGGTTTGTGCTTTCACATACCTCAGCATCAGCAGGTGATGAAATCTTCCTGTCTCAGAACCCTCTGGAAGGCTTGACATTTTTAGACCAGCTGCTCTTGTCTGACTCAAGAGGAAGGAGGAACAGTGAAACAGGTGGCAATCATCGCATCATCCACGCCTTTACCTTCCTCTCCATACACGCACAGCCGTTACTCGGCTGTGAGGAGAGATGAGCAGAAGCAATTCTTTACCATAGCAACACCCAGGCTGGGCAACGCTATACTACTCTGGACCAAGAGAAGTGATTGATGAAAAAGAATACTTCCTAGAAACCCACGTTATTTGGACAACCTCTCAACTCAAGGAAAAACAACATCAGCGTCATCCTTACTTCATTGTAAGCAGCCTCCAACTTTGCCAAATTCTCTCCCACCAAGCACACACGCATGAAAGAAAATGGTTGTGGGCCTGAAAATGATGCTATGTTTATATACGAGTCAGTTGTGTGTAACACCCTCTTTGATAAATATATTTTTTAAACAACTTCTGCAGTCTTAAGAGCCCAAAAGCTTTCCAGACATTGAAACTGACATCCAGGACTATTTATTCAGACTAAGAGCCAGAATTCAGAGACAGGAGAATAAAGTACTGTTAAATCAGACCATGGACAACACGCTGTTAAAATGTTCCCTAATAAGAGATGGGTACGTATTCAGGTAAAAAGGTTTGAAATAATTTTTACTTACTTACTTGAAAAATTTAGGAGTTGCCGGGCGTGGTGGCGCATGCCTTTAATCCCAGCACTCGGGAGGCAGAGGTAGGAGGATCGCCGAGAGTTCAAGGCCACCCTGAGACTACAGAGTTAATTCCAGGTCAGCCTGGACCAGAGTGAGACCCTACCTCGAAAAACCAAAAAAAAAAAAAAAAAAAGAAAAATTTAGGAGTCAACTATGACTGAAACAGAAGCAGTTTCCATAAAGCATACAGGAGCCTATCACCATGGATGTTGTCTTCTTCCACATATTACATACACATATGCATACACACACTCACAGACATGTACAGTTGGAGTACGTTTGCTTTTGTACACAGTAACGACAACGTATCTTCAAGCTCTATCCATGCGGGTCCTCCGATACCTTGTCCTCATCTTTGAGGGTACCTCCATCCCCTCATCAGACTAATGGCTCCATCAGAGCTCTCTACAGTGACTTAACAATATAGATCCTCAGTGAATTAAAAGAGAATTACAAAAGAAAAAAGTACGCAGTGCACCACATATGCATGTGGGTGATCACATGAGTGCTCTAGCATAGACTCCACGTCAACAACGCACCATGAGACTGTCCGAGAATGATTTCAGGCCCACGCTTCAGAATCTCACCCAGAGCTCATAAACTTTGGAGATTTTGGAAGCTGGGCAGATGACAGAAACACCTGACGCAGGATGAATGGCAACAAGAATCTTCTCCTACAAACCTAGTGATGCCACAGGGAACAGTGTGGACCACAGCAATGGAGACGGTTGGCACAGACCAGAGGGAAGTCGCAAGAGCTGTAGACAACTATTGTTCTGATAATATAAAGCTACTGGGCAGATATCCCCCCCACACACACACACCAAAAACCCCAACCTGTTATTTTTACATTTTTAAATTATTTATTTATTTATTTGAGAGCGGCAGACACAGATAGAAAGACAGGTAGAGGGAGAGAGAGAGAATGGGCGCGCCAGGGCTTCCAGCCTCTGCAAACGAACTCCAGACGCGTGCGCCCCCTTGTGCATCTGGCTAACGTGGGACCTGGGGAACCGAGCCTTGAACCGGGGTCCTTAGGCTTCACAAGCAAGCGCTTAACTGCTAAGCCATCTCTCCAGCCCCATTTTTACATTTTTTAAATAAACCTTTTTCTCCTACAAGCTGCTTTTTTTGTTCTGTTTTTTTTTTATATTTAACTTATTTATTTGAGATAGAGAAAGAGTGAGACAGAGGGAGGGAGAGAGAGAGAGCACACCAGGACATCCAGCCACTGCAAATGAACTCCGGATGCATGTGCCACCTTCTGCATCTGTCTTACACGGGTCCTGGGGAATCGAACCTGGGTCCTTTGGCTTTGCAGGCAAGTGCCATAACTACTAAGCCATCTCTCCAGCCCCAATCTGTTATTTTTATATTTTAAGAAAACATCTTGGTTTCATAATTTAACTATTTAAAAATCCATAGAATTAAAAATGAAACAAAACAGTTCAGGCTGACTCTTTGCTGGTTACACTGCAGGCTAAATATGGGCCTGAGGAATCTGGGTAAGTTAGTAAATTTAATGTACAGCTGCACATCTCTCTTTGGTAGCTCAACCAATGAATCAATAAAATTAATTTGACAAATTAATATGTGGATCACAAATAGTTTTCTTTTATATTTCAGGGTTATTTTGTGCTGGGTAATATTATCAATGTGACAGTATCTATAATCACTTGGGAGATACACCTCTGGACTGATCTCTGAGGAAGTTTCTATATTGGGTTAATTGAAGTATAAAGAACTACCCTGAATGTGGGGAGCATGACTTCATGGGATCAGGCCTAAGACTGAATAAAAAGGAGAAAGTGGGATGGAGAGATGTCTTAATGGTTAAGGCATTTGCCTGAGAATCCTCAAGACCCAGGTTTGAATCCCCAGTACCCATGTAAGCCAGATATAAAAGGTGGCATATGAATCTGGAGTTCTTTTGCAGTGCCTGGAGGCCCTGGCATGCCCATTCTCTCTCTGTGTCTCTCTCTCTCTCTAACTCTTTCTCTCCCTCTTTCTTTCTCTCTTTCTTTCTCTGTCTCCCTCATATAAATCAAAATGAAATATATAAAAAAGGTGAAAGTGATCTGAGCACCAGCATTCACCTCTCTCTGGTTCCTGACTATGGATACAATGTAACAAGCTGCCTCAAGGACCTGCCACCATTCACTTTCCCCCCTGACGATGAGTCACAATTAACTCTTGCTGTCCTGAATTGCTTTTGCTAGAAATTTTGTTATAGCAAGAAGAAAAGAAGTTAATACAGGACCAAGATGTGGGATCATATCTCTGATAAAACCTGACCATGTGTTCTTAGGCCTTTGGAACTGGTTTGCAGGAGAAATGAGGAAGAACTTGAAACTTTGGGTTAAAAAAAAAAATCCCTAGAATGCTCTAAGCAAAGATTAATGAGATTTTTCTTTTTCCTGGTGAGAGTTTAGAAGACAAGAATGCCTAGAAAAATTCATACAGTAGAGGCATGGTTCATGAGGTTTCAGAGGGCTTTTTCTGGAACTGGGTTGGAGGCCATCTTTGTTATGTTCTGGAAAAGAACCTTGTTGCCTTCTGCCTGTGTCCTGAGAAGACAAGTGAGGAAGAAATCAAAAGTCATGTGCTCATTTGTATGGCTGAGGAGACCTTAAACAGGATAGCATTCAGGTTGCGTAATGGTTAGTGTTCACTATTATTCTCCAAGTTTATAGTGAGAAAGAGCAACCAATGAGCAAAATGATATGAAAATGGTGCTATTCAGTGGGGGAAAGGAGAGAGTTTAAAGCTGTAGACAACCCTGATGATGAGAAAGTAGATGCAATTATTAAAGTAGATGTAATTATTAAAAAGATCAGCATCTCTAAAGAGAAACCACCTGCACTGCACTGGGACCATTGGAAAGGTGGTCTGAGGGCAAGACCCTGCCCATAGTAGACTGTATCTTGTGAAAGCCCAAATGATTTTGAAAGAAGACAGTTTAAACTGGTAATGCCCTAGAAGAGGTTCCCTGCTTGAAAACAACCATGTTGTGATGTGTTTCCCCAGAGTCAACTTGGAAGGAACACAGAGGCTGATGCAACTGTAGTCCATGGGAGGCCAAGCTACATCTCAAGCTGGCAGCAAAACTTGGCAAGTTTTACCCACTGGTAAAAGAGTGTGGGGGAAGGGGCAGCTTGTGTCAAGGTTCCAGAGGCCTCTGAGGCAAAGCAATGTGGCAGGGCTGGAGTCCCTTCCAGGAGGCCCTGAAAGGCTATTGTGTGAATCTCTGAAGGTAAAGCAGTGGGGATCCCAGGTGTCAAAGATACCAGGACCATGGAACATCTGTTGAGGAAAGCTGACTTTATGGAGTGGCGCTGGCCCAAGTAAGAGGCTGTAGGTGCTGCAGGCAACAGAGCTGAAGGTGCAGAGCCAGCCAAGCCCTTTGGAGACCAGACAGTTCTATCACCAGTCCCAGAGACCTACATGGAGAGTAAAATTCAATGAAATTCCAAGAAACTCTGTTTCAATTTTCTTGGGTTCAATATTTCCTTGCTATGCCCCCATTCTGCTCACTTGGAATAGGAATGTTTACTCCATGCCATTTGTATGTTAGAAGTGTGTAACTTTTTTTTTGTTATAGGAGCTCACAACTAAGAGATTTTCTAAGTCTCAGAACAGACCAGAGTCCCATTTTTGAACAGTGTTGGAACTATTAAAGACTATGAAGGCATTTGAAGTTGGGTTGAATTCAATTTACATTATGAGATGATCATAGTCATATGGGACAAAAGGTGAAATGTTGTGGCTTAAAAGTGATATATTTGAGTGTCAAGTAGACAAAGGGTGGATCAAATTGATAAGATCTAAAATCACCTAGAAGACAAACCTATGGGGCTACTTGTGAGGGAATTTCTAGACTGGGTTAATTGGAGTGGAAAGACCCACCCTGAATGAGGGTACTGCCATTCCATTAGTTTAGGTCTAGAGTGAATAAAAAGAAGTTAAGCTGGATACCAGCATTCACTTCTCTCTGATTCCTGGCTGCAGATGCCATGTGACCAACTGCCTGAAAGCTCTTGACACCAAGACTCCCCCAGTAATGAAGAACTCCAAGCCAAAATCACCCTTCCTTCCTTCCCTCCCTCCTTCCCTCCCTCCCACCCTCCCTCCCTTCCTTCCTTTCTTATGTTGCTTTTGTAAGTAATTTGTGACAGCAAAGAGAAATTAGCTAATGCATTTTTTCACACATAAAAATATGACTGGTAATTTTATTCCTTTTGCCTAAATTTTGGGATGATTTTTATGAAAAGGGATAGGGAAAAAATCATCCACTGAGCTATCATTTTCTTTTCATTTCTTGGGCATTTTCAAATTTATCACAAAAGTTTGCACATGTGTCATTTTGGGAGTAGATTGGCCCCTAAAACTTCATTCCTCTTCAAGAGGCAATATGGCTCAGGTCTGCCTAGAAATTGGACACAGGTTCATGGGGTCCAGGAAGACGGTGTGTTCTATGACTGTGCTCCCCAGAGAGCAGACCAAGAGAATGAATTCTCTGATCTTGAACAAGTTGCTGCAAGACCACATACTCAAAGGGCTGAAGGTGACAGGGACGATCCCTGGCAAAGGTGACTGAGAAATGATCCTTGGTTTTCTAAGTCCTCTGCTATTTTTGTAAGGTGGTGCGTTTAATTATTACACATCTCTACAAAACTCCATCTGGAGATTTACACTGATCAGAGATCCTGGATAAATGTGGAATTAAGCTTTCCCCTATAAGAGTGACTATTGACATTTTAGGTCTTTCTACTTGGGACAGAAGAACAATTTTCAAGAATGAACTATTCAGATGGAAATACTTATTCATGCTTCATAGGAAAATAATCAGCAATGGCCTCCTGCTGAAGAGACTTACCATATTAAAAACCCAGATAATTATGATGATGATCCTCCTACCTTGAAGATGAAGTCAGCCATTAGAGGTCCCGGAATCTTAAAGGTTTGCCTCTCTGAGCCCTTCTGAAACTCAATGGTTGTATTTTCTACAACAAAGACCCCAGGGCTGTTGAAGTTGTGCTCTCCTCTGCTTCCTTGAAGTGTTTTTGATTCAATAACTAAAAGTAAAAAATGAAAATTTTAATGTGAGCACTATCCTGAAGGCATATGATTTAAATGGCATTTTATTACCAACACATTATCAAAATAACCACTTTGTTTATGAACATTGATTTATATGGGTGGAATAGCTATGTAAGATTTTTAGTTGCCCATAATAAGGCTCTTTTAAAGGCGGTTTGACCTCAGAAGGTCTTCTCAAGTCTTTGGGGCCATGTACACCAAAGGGGAAGAGAAAATACTTCTTTATGCCTTCTCATTTGGTAGTGAAAAGCACTGATGAATAAAGCCATGTTTCTTCCTTATTACCAGTTCAGAAGTATTAATCTCCAATTATTTATTTATTTATTTTTAGAGAAAGTGAGAGAGTGAGAGACAAAGAAAGAGAGAGACTTGGTGCACCAGGGTCTCAGCCTCTGCAATAGAACTCCAGATGCTTGCACCACCTAGTGGGTTCATGTGACCTTGTGCTTGCCTTACTTTTGTGTGTCTGGCTTACATGGGGTCTGGAGAGAGATTGAACACAGGTCCTCTGGCTTCGCAGGAAAGCACCTTAACACTGAGCAATCTTTCCAGCCCCTAATTTTATTTTATTTTTGTAATGATTAAAGACTCACAGGAAATAACAAAAACAGTAAAGAAAAGTCCTATGTAATCTCATCTACTCTTCACCAGTGGTTATGAACCTATGGGAAATAGCCAAACCAGGAAACTGATGGTAAAATGTGTATATATTTGAATGTTGTTTTATCACTTAGCAATATGAGCAAAATATAGAACCATTCCATTGTCACAGAGGTCCTTCTGGTTTATGTCATCCTTATATTCTAATTTTTATATGATCATACATGTTTTCATGATCTCCTACAGGAACCTATTTGCCCACAGTTTATTTAATAATTTCTTTTTCTCTCACTTATGTTGATGTGTGTCCGAGGTCTGATGTGAGCTTGAGGGAGGTAATAACGTGACATGTACTAGCTGGGTGCTGTGCACCTGCATTTCAGGTCCCACCTCCTTCTCTAACTCACTACCTCGGTTTTTCATTAGCTCCTTTCTACATTGAAGACCCAGAGTGCATGATTCTCCCACACTAGCTGTGCTTTGAACCCTATATTGGATCTGATGGTATTGCAACAGTCTTTAGGAATTTGGAACAAAAGACTCAACAGAATCAAAAGTCTTCTTAGCACTGGGAGTTCTAGCCCATAGCTGGTGGGCTGTCCGCATGTGCTGGGCCTTCCTCTGCCCAAGACCAGCTGCTAGGATGCAGGACACAGGGCATCCCAGGCACTGGCATGAGTATCCTTGACAAGCAGGCTGAGAATGCTTTTGGGACAATTCAAAGGCTGGACATGTGCTCTTGATCTGGAAGTGTCATTAGTGGTCGCACAATAGATTGGGTAATGATTCAAAAACCCCAGGCCTCTTTGGCCCTGGTTTCGTTCCATGACCACATTGGAGTTTTGGAAATGGTGAGATTAAGCCTGTATGAATTAGGTTTTCTTTTAAAAAGAAACCATGGGATGGAGAGATGGCTTAGCAGTTAAGGCATTTGCTTGTGAAGCCCAAGGACCCAGGTTAGATTCCCTAGTACCCACATAAGCCCAATGCACAAGATGGCACATGTGTCTAGAGTTCATTGGCAGGGGCTAGATGCCCTGTTTTGCCCACTCTCTTTTTCTGTTTTACTCTCTTTCATAAACCAATCAATCAATAGAAACAGTGAGCATAAAGGCAACATCATAACAAAGTGAAATTGCTGAGTTGGGCATGGTGGTGCATGCCTTTAATCCCAGCACTTGAGAGGCAGAGGTAGGAGGATTGCCGTGAGTTCAAGGCCAACCTGAGACCACACAGTGAATTCCAGGTCAGCTTGGGCTAGAAAAAGACCCTAGCTCAAAAACCCAATAACAGAAACAAACAAAAATCCAAAGTGAAATTGGCAATTGGTGATTCGCCATGAATCCATGCAAAACATCAAGTTTCTAGGCCAACACACAGTCTGAGATGACTGGATTAAGCTGAGGTAATTGATAATGGATTCCACATCTATGTTGGGGCAATGATTGCTTTCCCACTGCTGACTTCTGAAGCACAACCTTCCAAGTTTCACCAGGAAGCAGTACCAAGGGACAAGAGGTAAGACTCTGCAAAGGTGATCTGGGAGCAAAGGAATCCCAGATGCTGTGACATCCATCCCTGAAGTATAGGCCACAATTTCTAGGAGTTGGGTTCCAGTGTCTTGTGTGAAATGTGAGAGTCATTCTCCTACTTCAACAGTGCTGAAGATTTTCAGTGATAAGGATATAAAAGCTCACAACCATTTTTCAAGGTTGTGTAAATTGCTCCAACCATTCTTCTTCCCCATTGAAACTGTATACGGCTTAAGACAGAGCTTTATTTCATTTCTTTCCAAAGGCTTCCAGATTGCTAAGGAGCAAACACTGATTGCGTAGCAGGAGTTAGGAAGCAGATGCTCTGACTTGGGTGGTGTAAATGCACGGCAGAATCAAAAGCAAGTGAGTGCCGTGTTTATTGGGGACTGAGTGGTTGCTCAGTGGGTAAACCAATTACTGCACAGGACCCGAGTTTGGCTCCCCAGAACCCATGTCAAGGCTGGGCATCATGGGCGCTGCCTGTGGTCCCCGTCTAGGGGAGGCAGAAATAGGAGGATCTCCAAGACTTGCTGGCTAGCTAGTCTAGCTGAATCAGTGAGTCCCAGCGCATTCACTGAGAGATTCCATCTCAAAGATGTGAAAGAGTGGTTGAGGAAGACACCTACCACCAAACTCTGGCCGCCACATGCATGTGCTCACATACATATGAATATGCACGCATGAAAAACCACACATACACGCACGCACGCACGCACGCACGCACGCACTGACGTGGTGACAGTAGAGATATGTGTACAGACAATTCTGATCATTTGCATTAACAAAACCTCTCTGTCCACGGTGATGCAGAGGCCACATTCCTCAAAAGTTGTTATTTTTCAATGGTGACAAATGTGTTTGTTGCCAACTTTTAGGCCATTGAAAGTATGTGTCAGAAAAGGAATTCGGTAATTCCAATGAGGTACTAACTTGTGGTTGGCTTCGTGACGTTGTTTTTCACTTCCTCATATTTACAGCAACCCTACGTTGTGCCAATGCCTAAATGATAGCTGGTAAGCCTGGCACAGGCGGTCCCTTCAGTACCAGAGTCTGCACAGCACCTTCCATGGCTACTGCAGCAGGTGGTAAGGATTCAGGAGATATAGGATATAAGGAAGAAAAGGGACTATAATCATCCTGGCCACTATTAATGAAGAGGATGTGTGGGCTTTTTTTTCCTGATGCTCACTGCCCAACTTATTTCTCCTCTCCAGGGTTGGCAGTGCTGGAAGGGAGACATGAACAGGGAGGCCAAATGCCTCAAATAGCAAAAACTAGAATTAGGAATCAAGGCCTTCCCCATCTCCAAATCTTTGCAACTCGAGTTTATAATGGCATCTTTAAATACTGTGCTCCAGGGCAGAAGTATGACTTTGTGGCTAACGTGTTTGCCACGCAATCATGAAAGCCCGAATTTGGATCCCCAGCAACCAAGTAAATGCTGAGTGTGCCTGGAACTCCAGGGCTTGGGAAGCAGAGACAGGCGCCCCCAACGGCAAACTGGCTACTTAGTCTCAAAGAATAGGGTGCACAGCAAGGAAAACCCCAAATATCTACCTCTGGCCTCTGCAGACACAGGTGCACAAGAGTGTGTACACAACCAGGTATACACACATTAAAATTATAATCCATACTTGTTATATTTAGAAGAAATGATGACTAGAAAGATAATGTATGCGTGGAGTTGCTGCTGGTTGAAGAACTTACGCTGAAAATTATCAGTCTAGATTTCGTGCAAAAGAAGCAGAGCCAAGTAACTTAAAGACCTGCTTAAACTCTAAAGGTCATGAAAGGCTGTTAGGACAAAGTGCAATAAGATACTGGCACCGCTGATGTAAGGATTCTTCAAGCTTGTGCCCACAGCAGGGCCACACTGTGACGGGATGGGCTTGGTTTATTTAACATCACTTTCTTTTGGTCTTTCTGTATAGCACCCATGCTTATATTTACACATCACAATTTACAGTCACCAGACAGGTCACAAAGGAAAAGAATATTCGTCCATCTGATAGAGGTTTTAGTCTAGGGCATCTTGGTTTTATTGTTAGTCAAACCTATTCAAACATTAAATGCTGAAGGTTTGCTACAATTAAATTTCTTTCACAGGTCTGTCTTATTGTTTTCAGTATTTTGCATGTGATTTATGTGGTGTGCATGTGTGTGTACATGCATGTTTGTGTGTGTGCATATGTACATGCTCATATACATATGGAGACCAGAGGTTAACACAGGGTGGCTTCCTCAATCACTGTCCACTTTTTCTTTAAAAGTGGGGGTCTCTCACTTAAAGCCACAATTTGCCAAGTAAGCTAGTGTAGCTAGCCAAGCTTGCCCTGGGGACCCCTATTTCTTCATCCCAAAAGCTGAGATTGAAGGCTGGTTGCCATGTGACCCCCCCCCTCAGAGTTTACTTGGGTTTTGGGGATCATAAATCATGTCCTTACACTTTCTCAGCAAGCACTTTCCTGACAGCCATCTTGCCAGTCTCTGCTTCCATTTTTTGAAGGGATACATTATTGGAAAATTGGGGCCTGTGTGCTCCCTATAATAATGTGAGAAGACTTAGATCAGGACTAGAAATTCAGGATCTAAAGAGCTCTAGGCAGTGTGTAAGTCAGACATTCTATAACTGAATATGTTCCTAACACAAAAGACTTGAAATTAATGATATGGAATGTTCTCAGTTCTCAATTATCGGCTATTTGTTGTGTTAGTAGGGAGTTTTGAACAATGATTTATACCTCAAAAGAAGCTTGACTTCAGAAATACCTTTTTTATTAATAAAAACATGAAAAACCCAATCATGTAAATCAAGAAAATAAAATCCCTTCTGTATTTAGATATCCACACATGTAAACTAAACCCTTTGCAAATGAAGCCAGTCTCAATCATTGGCAGGAAAGGGTACCTTTCAGAAACATTTCCATAGCCAACTGTGAAACAGTTTAAAAGCGGAAAAGCTCCAAGCAACAGATCTGTCACTTTTGGAAAAACTGGGACATGCCTGAGCCCTGGCACTGTGGAAGGATGCCAGTCTTGGGTATAAGGTTACGTTTCATAGGCCAGCATATGTTTAGGTAAATGCATTTTTTGCCACAGAGAGTTCATTTAATTTTTTTAAAATTGTTTACTTGTTTACTGTTTGGCTTTATAACTAAAAAAAAAAAACAAAAAACTATAAAACAAACTTTTTAAGCTGGGGATAGGGGCTCATCCCAGCACTCAGAAGACTGAGGCAGGAGGATTTCTGCAAGTTAAAGGCCAGCCCAGGCTACAGAGTGAGTCTTTGTCTCAACACAACAACAAAATTCTACTGAACCTGATTTTGGGGAGTTAACTATAGTTCTTTTAGAATGCTCTATTTTTAAATGTCTTTAAAATATTTTTGAGCTATAATTTACATGCCATAAAAGTTGCCCAGTTAATTGCCTGTCTCTTCAGTGCTCTGTATTGAGCCCAGGGCCTTACACATGCTAGGCAAATACTCTACTTTTGAGCTGCACTTCCAGCACCAAATTTACCTATTCAAAATATGCTTTTTTGTTCATGATTTCATGCTCAGCATCTTTACTACTGGCTAAGCTTAGAGCAGGTTGCCCACTCCTGTGTGAAATCCCATACTTAGCCAGGCATTCGCCTATTTTCCAGCTCTGCTGCTTTACCTGTTTCATCTAAATGGAGCCAGGGGCCAGGTGGCTCTTTGTGGTTGATTTCTTTTAGCGAGGCATGATGGTTTCAGAGATCATCCATGTTGTAGCATGTATTTGAAGGCCATCCCCTTTTGTTTTATCACAAACAGTATTCCACATGTGACACATTTTACTTATTAATTCAACAACTGATGGACATCTGTATAATTTCCACCAGATACCTAATATAAATAACACTTTTCTGAATATTTAGCCATTTACTTATTAAAAAATTTTTAAAAATATTTATTTATGAGAGAGAAAGAGATAGACAGAAAGAAAGAGAGAATGGGCACAACAGGGCCTGTAGCCACTGCATATGAACTCCAGACACATGTGCCCCCTTGTGCATCTGGCTTACGTGGGTCCTGGGAAATCGAACCTGGGTCCTTAGGCTTCACAGGCAAATGCTATAACCACTAGGCTATTTCTCCAGTCCCTAACTTTAAAAAAAAAAAAAAAAAAAAAACAGGATCTGATGGGCTTGTTTGAAACTCATGGCATATCTGAGGCTGGCCTTGAATGCCTGATCTTTTGACTAGTCTCCTGGGATTACAGGCATACATAACCATGCCCAGTGCCCTGCATATTTTTAATCCAAACTATATTTCAAAATATTATTACTAAAATGATTCCCAATGTTAGCTCTGAATAATTTTTCCCAGGTTCCAAACATCAGGGTTGCATTTCTAAGAGGAAGAGTTACTCTCTTCAAGACCTCAAGATTTTCAAGCCATTTGGAAAGGAAAGTTTTTGAAAGTTTTGATGTTTAATTTTAGAGAAAACCTTGAATGAAGTGAGCATTATGTGGTTGTAAACATTTTAGTCATTTTACTTAAAAAATCAGCTATTCTTTTAGGCATAATTCATATAAAAAGTGTTGTCACAAAAATTGCTCAGCTAATTGTCACAAAACATTTCTTTGCTTCCTGTATTTTAACCATAATGTACTACAGAATTACTTTCCATGTAAATTTACTCTGATGATGACCTTAAATATTTCTGTGTACACATATTATATTTTACATTTTCCTCAGAGGGCATTTGTGGCTAAACTATTAGTTTTGGATGCAACACATATATACACACTAGCAAAAAAGGTGAGATATTTCTGGCTCTGAGAAATTCTAATGATTTAAAAATCCAAGATGGTAGTGGCTAAGAAAAAAAAAAAAGGCATTTACATAACATTTAGACTCAGTGGGCCTTGAAAGTGTGACTTTATAGGAGTTAATCCTGTCCCGTGCTCTTTATGGCCAGAGCTGGCTAAACACAGTAGCTTCTTCCCACCTAGGGCCCAGTCTGGCTGACCCACTTTCTTCTGGATACAACTAAAATGTGTTTCCTGAGATCACGTGGACAAAGGGAGAGGGAAAAAAAAAACAAAACCTGGCATTCCTAGGTCTGGCAGAATTGAAGAGATCAGAAGCATTAAGGAAGGAGATGCCACCGACATTGACCAAATAAACACCACCACTGTGTTCTGGTTAGCTAATGTCAGCGTTCCAGAAAGCTGGCATCAGCTTGCAGTGCCGTGGGGCTAGAGATAATGATGAACTGGCCTCAAGCCTGTCCCTCCATCAGCCAGGGGCATTGATGGGACTCTGTATTTTAAACTTTGTTCTGTTTCACCTTTAGTCCCACACGTCCGAAGAACTTTATAGCCTTGTACAAACACCTTACTTCATATCTAACTTTATTCTCATTCCCCTGGGGGGGCATCTTCCATTGCTATCTTCCACTGGAGCATGAGAACAGAAGATCTCAAGGTATGGATAATTTTCCTGGAGATACCAACATTTTCAGAAGAATAAGCAAAAATCCATGAGCTGTTGGTCCACCTACTATGAACACAGGAAATAAGTTTTTACTTGTCTGTTGTTAAACAGACTTATAGGTAATGTCAAAAAATATTAAAATTAAATTCTACTTACATAGATGGGCAGGTCCTTTCATGGTAATTCTCACACTGCGACTTCCCAAAGGAACAGCGATTACATTTTCTTCTCCTAGGAAAGAATATAAGAGAAATATAGCAAAAAGGAAATAAAACATGCACTCAAGACCTGTGAAAAGGAGAAAGCCAGTCAAAATCAGGGGCATTTGCCAAGTGTTCTGACAATATTTCATCTCTATCAAATAGTCAGAAAACTTGGAAAGCACCAACGATATATAAAGGCAGATTAATATACTCACATGGTTTTACTTAAATGCATGTTCAAATCGCATTAAAGAAGAGGTTAAAGTAAGTGCCCTCACCTACCACCCCAGCTGTCCTTGCTTCCTCTGTGAGCTTCAACGAGGGTCCTCAAACTGTGGCCCTCGGTACATACCCCACTTCTCTCGCTCAGCCAAAGCGGCCTTATCAATATGAAGGCAGAACTGAGCAGCAGACACCAAGATTAGAACATTTACTCTCCGGTTCTAGCAGAAAAGCTGGCCTAGATGGCTAACTGCTGGAAATCCTGGTCCTTTTGTGTGTTGTTCAGTATAGCATACAGCTACAGCTGAATGTTATCTGGCCTTAGAAAAGAAGGGAATCCGGGCCCATGCTACAACAAAGCATACACTAAAGACACTATGCTAAGAGAAACAAGCAAATCATAAAAGGCTATGTCTTCACACTCATAAGGAGTACCTTACTCAGCCAACTACTTAGAAACAGAAAGTGGGGTGATGGTTACTAGGGGTACCAGGAAGACAGAAATAAGCTATTTTTGCTAAGCCAGTACAAACTTTCTACTTTGCAAGATGTAAAACTTCTAGAGATGGTCATGATGGTTCCATAACAAAGGGAATGTACTTAGTTGCCCTGATCTATGCATTAAAAAGATCAAATGCTAAGTTACATGTTATATATTATCAAAATTAAAAATTCAGGGCTGGAGAGATGGCTTAGCGGTTAAGCACTTGCCTGTGAAGCCTAAGGACCCCGGTTCGAGGCTCGGTTCCCCAGGTCCCACGTTAGCCAGATGCACAAGGGGGCGCACGCGTCTGGAGTTCGTTTGCAGAGGCTGGAAGCCCTGGCGCGCCCATTCTCTCTCTCTCCCTCTATCTGTCTTTCTCTCTGTGTCTGTCGCTCTCAAATAAATAAATAAAAAATTTAAAAAAAAATTAAAAATGCATATGGTGGGCTAGAGGGATTACTTAGCAGTTAAGGCATTTGTCTGCAAAGGCAATGGATCTAGGTTCGATTCCCCAGGACCCACGTTAGCCAGATGCACAAGGGGGCACACGTGTCTGCAGTTTGTTTGCAGTGGCTGGATGCCCCGGTGCACCCATTCTCTCTCTCTCTCTCTTTCTCTCTGTCTGCCTATTTCTGTGTGTGTCTCTCTCTCAAATAAATAAATAAAAATAAAATATTTAAAAAAATTTTAAGTGCATATGGTGTGTTTCCATGGCAGAAATGTGTTTCAGTACTGCATTCTCATGTGTATATAATTTACAGCAATATTACCATATTCTGTTACATATATATATATTGTTACATTATATTATGTATAACTACATTGGTGAGAGTGTATAAATGCAGAGTACTGAAGAATTACCTATTCTTAGATGAAAGAAAGGGATTTCAATTCTTTTTTTTAAGTTTTGAACTGTGGGGACTTTAAAAAAAATTTCATTTATTTATTTGCTTCACAGAAGAAGAGGGAGGGAGAGAGAGAGGGAGGGAGAGAATGGGCATGGCAGGGTCTCCAGCCACTGAAAACAAACTCCAGATGTGCACCCCCTTGTGCATCTGGCTAAAATGGGTCCTGGGGAATTGAACCTGGGTCCTTTGGCTTTGCAGGCATATGCCTTAACCACTAAGCAATCCCTCCAGCCCAATTTCAAATCTTTAATCATTTTAATGTAAGGGAGAGTTTCTACCAAATTACTGACAGTGATTACCTCTGGCCGACAGTGAGATTTGGAGTGACTAGGAGAACATGACTTCATGCTTTATGAATTGTATACTGAGGATGTATTTCTATATAATATATGCTATAACATATAATTTTATTTCAATCTGAAATTTAAATAAAAATATTAAACCTAAATGAATTTATAATGAATAAAAGGAAGAAAAAAACCAGGATTGTAAAGGCTTACTCATTACAGTAATAATGAGTTTTGCCAGACCTTAAATAAAAGTTATAGTCCAGCTAATAGAAAGGCTGAAAGTTTTCCCATTAGGTATTTTTGTTGTTGTTGTTGTTGTTTTTTTTATTTGAGAGTGAAAAAGAGAGAGAGAGAGAGAGAGAGAGAGAGAGAGAGAGAGAGAGGCAGATATAGAGAAAGAAGGAATGAGGGAGCCAGGGCCTCTAGCCACTGCGAACGAACTCCAGACACGTGCGTCCCCTTGTGCATCTGGCTAATGTGTGTCCTGGGGAAATCGAGACTCGAACTGGGGTCATTAGGCTTCACAGGCAAGCACTTAACTGCTAAGCCACTGATACTCTCACTAAACACAGAAAACACAGAAAACAAATACAATGGATCCAATTTTAATTGTGATGGCAGATTAAATAAGTTCTAGAACTCTATCAAGAATAAGTTCTAGAACTCTATCAAGAATTATACAACATGACTAAATAGAATATAGTCTACAAATTGAATGGCTGATTCAATATTAGGAAATATATTAACATAGTACAAAGAATTTAATTGTAGTGGTTTGTTGTGAAATGTTCCCATGCACTTCAAGATTCCTGAATCAGTAGTTCTACAGAATTCTTATCCAGCAAACCTAAATCTGATGAGGCCCTTGGATTTAGCCACCTATTTAAAAGAAGTAGAAGGGACGACAACGAATATGTTCAATCACCACTGAAATGCAATATTAAAAATGTATACTATGGAAAAATGCATGCAGCAAATGAAAATTTTCTTCAATAAGTAAAATTCAAGATGAAAGGATAGGAAGTGTTTATACTTTGGTAAAAGTTAGGAGACCAAAGGCAATCTCCAGATAAGATTTTTTTTTTTTTTTAAAAGTAAGGATTTCTGAAAAAAAAAAACCAAAAAAACAGAAAACAATAAAAATTACACTAATCAGGCTGGAGAGATGGCTTAGTGGTTTAGCGCTTGCCTGTGAAGCCTAAGGACCCTGGTTGAAGGCTTGAGTCTCCAGGACCCACATTATCCAGATGCACAAGGGGGCGCACGTGTCTGGAGTTCGTTTGCAGTGGCTGGAGGCCCTGGTGTGCCCATTCTCTCTCACTCTCTCTCTTTCTCTTCCTCCTCTCTGTCACTCTCAAATAAATAAATAAAAATAAGCAAAAAATTACACTAATCAACAATTCCAAATCTCTGGAAATTAACCAAAGACTTGCAATAATTTGGGTAGCAATTATTCAAGAATTACTCAAGAAAAATATGCAGTGAGGACAGCACATATTATGATATATCAACTTGTTTATTTTTATCTTCCCTACTCACCACCTCCATAGTAACCTCAAAAATAATAGACCACAATCACAGAGAAAACCAGTGGCTTGCCAGACTCTGCAGGAGCTGGAGTGGGTTTGGAGCTCCCTCAAAGCCCAGTTCCCAGTGGTCATTCCTTGTCCTGTGCATGGTTCCTTGGAAGCCCTCACTCACAAAGCTGTCTTTATTTGACCTAACCGTGAGCTTGCCCAGTTAGGGCAGTTTTTCCCCAGGAGAGTTTGACCAAAACAATCAGAAGTAGTTGTTTAATGCTGAGGCTGCATGAGGTCATTGGTAATGAAGGGGGTTCAATATGAGCAAAGTACAGTGATATACAAGTATGGAACTCATTATTTTGCGTGCTAAATAAAGAAGTTATTTTGAAAATGGATATGACATACAAAAAGAATATTTTAAATTTCCCTGGAGACATAAAAAAATAAATCAAAGGGAGGGGGGAATGAAGAAAGATGACTCAGAGGTTAAAAGTGCTTGCTTTTAAAGCCTGCTGACCCAAGTATGCTTCTCCCCAGCACACACACATAGACCAGACATAAAGTTCAGGGTGAATCTGTGATTGCAATGTGCCTATGGCAATGGGAGGTCGAACAGGAGAACCCTAAACTCACAGTCCAGCCAGACTGGGGTTTGTTTGGATTGGCAAAAGAACCTGTCTCAAAGAAGGTGAAAGAAGAGTGAAAACACCCTGTGGTTGTCCTGTGATCTCCACACGTGTGCCATAGCATGCACATGCCCATACATACATACATACATACATACATACACAAAAAATAATTTTTTAAAATTTAAATTAAAACAGAAATATTAATTTATTTGAACTAAAATTAAACAAACAAGATCAAAAGTCAAAGATGGAAAATTTCCTTAATGTGATGGTTAGTCTTGATTGTCGGCATGACTGGATCTACAATCACTTACAAGACAAATCTCTGGTAACATCTGTGAGGAAGTTTCTAGACTAGGATAATTTGAATAAAGAGAAGAAATCAAACTCAGCATGAACAAGGGCAAATACAATTGAGTATGGAAAATAAATACAAATCAATTGGAAAACTGGATAAATGGCTGAAAAAAAAGATTTACAGAAAAAATATTAAAATGTCAAGAAAGGATATGGGAAAATAAGCAATATCTTCAAAAACTAAAATTATATAAATAAGAACATGGTTTCCTTGTCATTTCTTATGTGGTCATTAACATGGGTCTGATTTCATAAGTTATGTTATGCTCTCTTCTGTCTCAGTCTCAAAACTAAGGGAAACTCATGAGTACTGATGGGCAAAATATCCTCAGTGAAGAAATACAAGGTGTACAAGCACATACAACAATTCTGCAACACCTCTCAAGAGCCCATGCATGTGTAGAACGTTTGCCTTGCTGTGGCGGTTGCATGTGAAATGTTCCCCATAGACTCATGTATTTGAATACTTAATCCCCAGCCAGTGGCTCTATTCAGGAAGGTTGCAGAACCTTTGGGAGATGGAGACTTGCTAGAGGAAGTGTGTCAGTGGGGGAGGGTCCTGAGGAGTTACAGCCCAGTCCCACTCGCTGTTCTCCCTCTCTACTTCTCCCCTACTAATGTGACTGCACCACACCAGTATCCTGCTCCTCATGCCTTCCTTGCCATGATGGACTCTACCCTCTGGAATTATAAATCAAAATAAACTCTTTCCTTCCATAAGCTAGTAAGCTGATTCTAGTTGAGTATTTTGTCCCCAAAACAAGAAAGAAACTGATACAATGGCACTATATGATGAAAAGGAATCCTTATCTCTCACTCTGCATAAAAAAAAAATCAACTCAAATGGATGAAAGACATTAATGTAAGAGGTCAACCTCTGAAATTGTTAGAGGAAAGTATTGAGAAAACACTTCAAGTGTATTGGCATAGGTAATGGCTTTCTCAAAAGGGCTTGAGTAGCTCAGGAAAAAAAAAAATATATATATTATATATATATATCAAATCTTGGCAAATGGAATTCTGTACAGTAAAGAAAACTGTAGATGAAGTGAAGAGACAGCCTGCAGAATGAGAGAAAATCCTTGCCAACTATACGCCTGACTGAAAACTAATATGCAGAATATATAAAGAACTCAAAATACTAAATACCAAACGAACAGTGAAGACTGCTAGATAGGATGTGGTGGGGAGAAGGAACCCTCAGGTTGGTCACTGTGAAAATCAGTATGGAGGTTATTGTGGCTTGAAAGCCAAATGTCTCCTGTGTTTTGAAGTCTTGGTCACCAGCTCGTGGTAATATGGGGTGGGTCTGGAACCCATGGGAGGTAGAGCCTTGTTGGAGGAGGTGTGTCACTGGGGCAGACTGTTGGGATTTCTTAGTTCAGCCCATTTGGTGTTGGGCTGAGACTACTTCCTTCATGCTGATGTGTCAAGATGTGATGTCCAGCTGTCTGTTCTGCCATGTTTTCCCCTGCCATGGTAAAACTTCCCCTCAGAACAGTCAGCCAGAAAGAAACCGTTTACTTACATATGCTGCTTTGGATTTGTCCCAGCAAACAGAAGTTAAAAGCCTTAAAATCAGAATTACCTTATGACCCAGCTATACCAGTGTTGGATACATAGCTGAACAATCCTCAGCCCACATACCACAGAGATACCTGTACATTCGTGCTTCCTTCAGCACTAGACCACAGCAGCCATGCTGTGGAATCACCTAGGTGTCCATCAACAGATGAGTGGGTAAAGATATGTGGCACATATACACAATGGAGCCTGATTCAGCCATAAACAAGAATGAAATTGTCATTTGCTGGAAAGTGGATGCAACTTGAGACCAGCATATTATTTTAAATAAGTCAGACACAGAAAGACAAATATCGAATGGTTTCTCTTGTTTGTGGATCCCAGATTTTATATAGATACATAAAACTCTCCTCTTTCTCTCTCTCTCTCTCTCTCTCTCTCTCTCTCTCTCTCTCTCTCTCTCTCTCTCTCTCTGTGTGTGTGTGTGTGTGTGTGTGTGTGTGTGTGTGATGAAAGTAGAGGTGACACTATGGGAAGGAAGGATGAATATGGTAAGCATTTATGATATACCTGAAAGAAATGATCTCTATAAAACTAAATACTATCTACAATGAATATAAACCAATAAATTAAAAAATAAAATGTCATGAGTTTCATAATGTCATTTTCATACATGTATGTCATTATACTGTTCTCTTATTCATCCCTCTACCCCTCTTCTCCTGGCTGACCTCCTTCCTCCCCACAGTTAGTGACCTCTTCTGAGTTACTGTCCCATGTTTCCATTACTCTCTATTAGTCCTCTGTCCCAACTCCCTTAAAATTCCTTCTTCCCCCTTCTTCCCCTACATGCACACACGTGCACACACCCGCAAATAAATTTAACATTCGATCCTACATTAGAATCACCTGGGAAACATGCTAAAGCCCAGATGCCTGCCACCCACAGGGATCCTGCCCCAGAAGTCTAGGGTGGAACCAGAGGGTGCCCCCCCCCCCCACCAGGATACCGTGTTGCAGTGGCCCAGGGCGAGGGAAAATTCAAGGTGGCCCAGGGCAGGGGAGGAGGCATGATGCAGACACATCCTTTTGTCCTCTCTGACCTGTAGGGAGCAGCACAGATCAAGCTCTCAACAGTCCCAAGCGCAAACCCTGGTGAGACAGAGGGTTTTAGGAGGGAGCAAAGGGCCGGAAGTCTCAAGTGCCCCACAGAAGAGAGCCTCAAAGTACCTTTGGGTGGAGCAGGAAAGAGATTGTTCATGAGCTTTGGAAAAGCAGCTTCCATGCCGAGTAAGTAGCAGGCTCTGATGCTGAGGCATGAACAAGGATGAACAAGTAGAGGCAGCCTGTGTCAACAGTCTCTCTAAAGCTTGGCAGCGGAGGGAAGTGAAAGAGCTGGGCAGGGGCTGGAGATGGGGTATGTTAAAAAGACACATAGGGAGAAAATGCTTTTCACGTGTTTTATCTACTCACATCACTGTACACGTGCACAATTAGACTTAGGCACATACACACAGTTTTAAAGATTATACTTTCATTTGAGATGGGAGAGCCCTGATCATGGACAGCCCTGATGGGGGAGAGAAGAGAAAGAAGAAGGGCTTGATGGGTGGAGTGAGATCTCCGAGGAAGCAGAGCAGCAGAGTGCAGGGCCCGGATGCAGGGATTAATTAAAGCTGGAAAGCAAGGGAGCTGTAACGGGAGGGAGAAGGCGTGGATGGGCGCAGCTGCAAGGCGAGGTCTCTTCTAGTGGTTTCTGTTTTTATTGGGACTGTTTTCAATCCTCTTTGGAGCCTAACATATAATCACTTTTTATTTATTTACTTTTCATTCTTTTATTTTTGTACTAAGAATTAAACCTAGGGCCTTCTGCATACTGGAAAGTGCTCTGCTACTAAGCTAAACCCGCAGGCCCTTTTTGCTTTTTATTTTAGGGTCTCATTAAGGTGCACAAGCTGGTTTCAATCTCACTCTGTGTCACAGACCTAGGGCTTGCAATCCTCAGGCCTCAGCCTCCAAGTGCTGAAGACTCTAGGACTGTGCTCCCAGGCCTAGCTTTTTAATCAGTTCTTGTAATAAAATTTCCATAAATAAAGTACATTTCCCTCAATATCAGTGTTCAATACATACCTGTCAATGTCACAATTACAGAGTCTACATGTAATTTTTATTGTTGCAAGTATGCTAAAGTCTCTAACAGCATTCTCATGTCTTTCAGTTTTTCTTATGTACCGAAGTACGTTAGCTTTCTGTCAGTTTACAGAGAGTTACTTTGGCTCATGGTTTCAGGGTTTCCAGTCTGTGATCACTGAACCCGGTTGCTTCGGGACTGTGGTGAGGGAGAACGCCATGCTGAGAAGTGGATAGTGAAATATAACTGATCACTCCATGGCAACTGGAAAGCAGGCATTTCAGGGTCTCAAAATCCTTCTCAAGATCAGGTCCCAGTGCTAGGTAGGGTGGCATATGCCCATAATGTCAATACTAGGCCAGTCTGAGCTACATAGTGACTAGTGAGTTTGAGGCTAGCCCAGACTACATGGTGACATTCTTTCTCAAAAAGATAAAAAGTTGGGGGGGGGGGCTGGAGAGGTGGTTTAATGGTTAAGGCATTTGCCTGCCAAAGCTAAAGGATTCCTGTTTGATTCTCTAGGACCCACGTAAGCCAGATGCACAAGGGGACACATGTATCTGGAGTTTGTTTGTAGTGGCTGGAGGCCCTGGCACACCCATTCCCCCTGCCTCTTTCTCTCTCTCAAATAAATGAATAAATAAAATATATTTTTTAAAAAGTTGGGCCTGGGCTGGAGAGATGGCTTAGTGGTTAAGCGCTTGCCTGTGAAGCCTAAGGACCCCGGTTCAAGGCTCGGTTCCCCAGGTCCCACGTTAGCCAGATGCACAAGGGGGCGCACGCGTCTGGAGTTCGTTTGCAGTGGCTGGAAGCCCTGGCGCGCCCATTCTCTCTCTCCCTCTATCTGTCTTTCTCTCTGTGTCTGTCGCTCTCAAATAAATAAATAAATCATTTAAAAAAAAAAAAAGTTGGGCCAGGCATGGTGGCGCATGCCTTTAATCCCAGCACTCAGGAGGCAGAGATAGGAGGATTGTTGTGAGCTCGAGGCCACCCTGAGACTCCATAGTGAATTCCAGGTCAGCCTGGACTAGAGAGAAACCCTACCTTGAAAATCAAAAAACGAAAACCACAAAAAAAAAGTTGGGATCCATGACTGTGGTGGTTTGAATGTGAATGTGTGTTCCTTACAGCCTGAGGCACTTTTTGATCAAAATGAAGCTCTCTATGTAAGTATTCAGCAGTCAGAGCACAGCTGGAGGAGGTAGATCACGGGGAGCCGAAGGTCCTGAGCTCAGACTTCTAGGTGTGTAGAGCCAGCTTTGATTCTGGCTGCTCGTTCTGCCTCTCTGCTGTGGCTGTGGCTGTATGAAGACAGCCAGGTTCTTCCGCCATGATGACGCTTTCCCTGGAATCTGTAAGCCTGAAATAAACCCTTTCCTCCCATAAGCTGGTTCTGACCAGTTACTTGCCCCAGCAATGACAAGGCAACTGCAACAATGACCTGACTTCTTACTACCTGGCCCCACCCCCTAAGGGCTCCACTATCACCCACTCAATAGCATCCCAGCCTGGAGATCAAACCTTGAGCACATGTGCCTTTGTTAGACATTTAAGATCCAAGCCATCCCGCTGAGGTTTGATTGACAGATAGAACATGTGCAACGGGATGCGACTTCTTAGATCATTGATTTTAGATCGCGTATTTATCTTTGCTTCTTTTCACCTGACAGGTTGCTAGTGCTGGTCTACGCCCTGCTACCTGAATTTTCTTTATCTTGCCTGTTTCAACAGGCTGCTTCTAGGCCTCCTGGCAAGCTGTCCCTAGTTCTAGAGCTATCTTGGAACTGGACACCACGCTGAGGGAAGGGCAAGTGTAAGAACTGCAGGAACAGGCTATCGTAGGCCTTGGCAACCTCCCGTCCCTAAAGGGCAGATGCTGCTGGAGGCCCGCGCAAGGCTGCCGTGAGATCGCCTGTGTGCCAGGGCTTCTGAGCCCAGTGGTTAAAGCATGCCTGAGGGAGGAGAGGCTTCTGTCGTGTCCCACACCACTTCTGTCGTGTTGGTGATAAGAGGCCCACATCTGGGAACATCTGGATCTGTCGGTAGTGGTGGTGGCGGCAAGCGGTTCATGCTGGACAGTTTTTCAAATCCTCTCATTGTGATCCTTGATATTGCTATTCATAGCGCCATCTTCCAGGTCTTCTTGTTACTTCAAAAAATATGTATTTGTGTGTGTGTGTGTGTGTGTGTTGTGCATGCATGTGTGTATGCTTATGTGTGTGAGTATATGTGTATTTGTGAGTATATATGCATGCATATGTGTACACATGCATGTGGAGGTTGTACATTGAGGTAGGGTATCTTTCTTAATCATGTTCCAACTTTTTTTTTTTTTTTTTTTTTTTTGGTTTTTTGAGAAGGGTCTTACTCTAGCTCAGATTCACTATGTACTCTCATGTTGGCCGCAAACTCATAATGATTCTCCTCCCTCTGCCTCTCGAGTGCTGGGATTAAAGGCGTGCACCACCATGCCCACTTTATGCCATTTTTTTTTAAATTATTTATTTATTTATTTGAGAGCAACAGACACAGAGAGAAAGACAGATAGAGGGAGAGAGAGAGAATGGGCGCGCCAGGGCTTCCAGCCTCTGCTAACGAACTCCAGACGCGTGCGCCCCCTTGTGCATCTGGCTAACGTGGGACCTGGGGAACCGAGCCTTGAACCGGGGTCCTTAGGCTTCACAGGCAAGCGCTTAACCGCTAAGCCATCTCTCCAGCCCTATGCCATTTTTTTTTGGAGACTGTTTCTCGCTGAATCTGGAGCTCATGAATTTGGCTACACTAGCGACTCCCTGTCTGTGCCTCTTCAGTGTTTGGATAACAGGTGTGCACCACCATGCCAGGTTTTTATGGGATGCTAGGAATCCAAACTCAGGTCCTCATGTATTCATGGTAAGCAACTCACTGGCTGAGCCATCTCTTCAGGCCATCCCCTCAAGTTTTTCTATGTTTAGTTTCCTACTTTGGATTATAGTCCTGCATGGTGGCACACATCTATAGCCCTAGCACTTGGGAAGTAGAGGAAGAAGGATCAGGGATTCAAGGACACCTTTGGCTGCATGAGAGTCAGTTCCAAATAAACAACAAACAAACATAAAAATGTCATATGGGAAATTGTACCCACAATATTAACTAATCAATACTATCAGTTTCAACCTAGACAGATTATATCAGGTTGTTTATTTTCACTAGTAAACCCAACAGAATCATACCAAACTCTCTCTCTCCATACATACACACACACACACACACACACACACATATATATGTATATATGTATATATATATATATATATATATACACACACACACACACACACACACACACACACCCATATCTGTATATTCCAAGATAACACACAAAAAAAGTGTTTCAGTGACTCACGTTAGCAACATCTCCACTTTTCTATTCTTGGGTTTTGATTTTATTTTCATGTTGGTTGGATTTGTTTTTACTGAATGCAGTTTCACTCAAATAGTTTTCACGATACTTTCTCAACCTTCACTTTATTCCTTTTTCTCTGACCTAAGTGTACACACACTATTTCCAAGGAATAAATGAGATTTTTGTTTTAAAAAAAGGGGGAGAGGAAGAAAGGTATTTAGTAAATACTAGTGCTATAATAATTGAACCTTGTAGAAAAATAATGTTTGCCTTTACAAGGAAATAACAGATATGAAGTATTTTGCCAACTGAAAGAAAACTGTGTTTGGTAATGCCCTCATATGCCCATTGCCACCTGGCATCATTTAGACTAACGACAACACCTCTGTTCTGCTTCGTAGGATGGGAGCTTCAACTTTTCACAACTGGAGTAAACAAATTAGCTTCAAGTTCAACTGTCACTGTGGATGCGATGGGTGGCCAAGCAGAATGGGCGAGAGGAAAATCCTGAGCCTGCAGCTGGAGGATGACTTTCTGCTGATAGAGATCAGCACAGCTGGAATATGTGGGGGGGAGGAGGAGGAGAAGCAGGAAGAGGGAAAGCTGGAGGGGAATCGCATTTTTAAGTAGGAATACAAAGGGATTGGACTTGGTGAGCAGAACCGCAGCGAGCTGCAAGCTGACTCCTCTCCCTCCGCCCTTCCCTCAGCCACTCATGCTTTCACCCCTCCCTGACGACTGCTGAATCGGCAAACACAGGCCCTTCGGATTTGGGCCCTGTATAAATGCAAAAGCATGCACACTGAACCTGGAGGCATATTTATTTACTGGCTTAAAATTAAAATGTCCTTACATGAAGAAAGCAAGACAACCAGTCGTGTGTCTAGCCATGTGATAGATTTGCTGCTCTCTTCCACAGCTCGCTTTTAACAGCAGGCGGCGGACAGGGTTGGGATACACGACTCTGATAGCAAAGTTCTATCCCGATGTTCCTGAGCATGCCACTGTGCCTCTTTCCTTCCCCACGTGCTGCATCTAAGAAACAGAGAGGGCTGGAGAGATGGCTTAGCGGTTAAGTGCTTGCCTGTGAAGCCTAAGGACCCCAGTTCGAGGCTCGATTCCCCAGGTCCCACGTTAGCCAGATGCACAAGGGGGTGCACGCGTCTGGAGTTCGTTTGCAGAGGCTGGAAGCCCTGGCGCGCCCATTCTCTCTCTCTCCCTCTGTCTTTCTCTCTGTGTCTGTCGCTCTCAAATAAATAAATAAATAATTTTAAAAAAAAAGAAACAGAGAGGCGGGCAGGACTAAGATAGTCCATTACCTTGGGACTTTGTTGGGGCTGAAAAGGATTAACCAGTGGCACATCCAAATCAGCTGTGCAGGCTGGTGACACACACAGTTACCCAGACTTGCCCCCAGAAATTCCAGGGCAGGGTTAGGGGATTAGAAGGTAGCAAAGATTGTCCACATGATCGGGACTTGTCTGCTGAGTAAGGACTCAAGGAACTGGGCTCCACCAAGGAGAAATAGGCGTGGGTTGGCTGAAGCCCTCCTTGATTCCACTCTACTTTGTCCCCAGTACTATAAATCTTGGTTCACATTCCACCCTGTGGAATGTCCAGCTCTCCTTGGAGCATAGCTTGGTCTGATGTTAAGCCGTGTGGCTGCTTATGAGCTGTGAGACCTTGAACAAAGTGCTTAATTTCTCCACTCACACCAAATGGGGACATGTAATTGTATGTACCCGATAGGCTTGTGATCTTAGTAAATCAAATCACCCAGAAAAAAAGCTTGCCCAGTACCTGATGCCAAACAAGCATACAACTGGCAGAGTGAGACCACCACCATCATCATCATCACCATCATCTTTACTGCCCTGGCAACTGTTATTATTAACTAACTTTCATTTGGTTGGTGGATGTGACTTTTGGAATTGTGGGCTTTGGCTACCAACAGGCTGGGTTTCTCTCAGTGTCCTTGGGAATTGCTGCTGTAGAGATGTTGTTGGTTCATGTGGGCTCTGTCTGTTCAGGTCAACACCCTCTCACTGGGGACACACCAGAAGCCAAGTAGGGTGGTAGATGAGGTGTGAAAGGGCCATAGTAGCTCCCATGTCAGGGAGTGAGTTAGTATAACACAAACACCCTCTCGCCCACAGGTAACCACAATGGTATGTACGAAGATAACCAAGGGGGAAGTTCACAGGATGTAGGAGGGGACGTCACACCAACTTGCTTTTGTGGTACATACAACTTTCCTGAGCCCCTTAATGCCACCTCTGTCAAGTCTTTTCATAATGATTTTGGGGGAAAAAAAGTATATAAGATCTTAGGTCTCATTTTTCTAGTCTCCATTCAATCCTAAGGGCTGTTGGTTTTTTTTTTTTTTTTTGGTTTATTTTTATTTATTTATTTGAGGGCAACAGATAAAGAGAGAGAGAGAATGGGCGTGCCACGGCCTCCAGCCACTGCAAATGAACTTCAGATATGTGCACCCCTTTGTGCATCTGGCTAATATGGGTCCTGGGGAATCGAGCCTCAAACCAGGGTCCTTAGGCTTCACAAGCAAGTGCTTAACCAATAAGCCATCTCTCCAGCCCTTCTTGTTGGTTTATTTTGGTTTATTTATTTGAGAGTGAAAGATAGAGAGACAGAAAGAGGCAGAGAGAGAGAGAGAGAGAGAGAGAGAGAGAGAGAGACTATTTTTTTTAAGAGTAAACTACAGTTATACTTAAAAGATTCCAGAGCTATAAGACGTCTCAGAGCTTGCCCATGCTAACACCCTTACTATGCAACTGAAAAAGCCAAGACTCCAGTCAGTTGAACGTCTTGCCTATGATTGCAGACTGCTACTAGCCAAGCTCAGGCTATTATAACAGTTTTTGGCATCCAGGCCAGGCCTATTGCACAACACTACCCAGCCCCACTGAAATCATAATGGGAAGCAGAACCATGCCTGGCCAGATGTGCTCACTCATTCGCTCCATGTTAACTGAGCTCCTAGGATGTGCTTGGTACTGGACCAGCACTAGGAATAAAATGGACAACACAATACACAGAGTGCCTGCCCTTGCAAAGCTTTGCTAAAGGGAGAGGCCAGTTAAACCAATAAAAGGTGAAGTTACTTTTGCAATAAAGATTACAAAGGAACTAAACATAAAGAAGAGCCAGGGCTGGAGAGATGGCTTAGCGGTTAAGGCATTAGCCTGCAAAGCCAAAGGACCCAGGTTTGATTCCCCAGGACCCACGTTAGCCAGATACACAAGAGGATTCATGTGTCTGGAGTTCGTTTGCAGTGGCTGGAAGCCCTGGTGAGCCCATTCTCTCCCCCCTCTCTCTCCATTTGTCTCTCTCTCCCTCTTTCTCTGTTAAATAAATAAATAAGAACTGGCTTCAGGAGGACTGGACAAAGAAAGCCTGCCTGAAATGGGGCCTAAGCTCAAGGGTGAGAAGCAGGCAGTCATGTTAAGAGGAGGAGGCATATTCCAGGTCAAGGGATGGATCAGTGCAAAGACTCACGGGAGAAAGTATTCTTGGCATTCTAAAATCTTCGACAAGGTGGGAGAGATTGCTTAGTGGTCAAGGCACTTGCCTACAAAGCCAAAGGATTCAGGTTCAACTCTCCAAGACCCATGTAAAGCCAGATGCACAAGGTGGTACAAGCATCTGGAGTTTGTTTGCAGCAGCTAGAGGCCCTGGCATGCCCATTCTCTCTCTCTCTCAAATAAATAAATAAAAATAAAAATATTTAAAAATCTACAAAATCAATGTGATTGGACCTTAGTGTATGAGGGACAGATGACAGCAAATGTAATAGAGGCCAGATGCCAGGCTTTGGAATGACTATGGACCTTACTGTAAGTGTGAAGACACACAACAGAGGACATCCATGGTCTCTTCTGTCTCACTGTGGAAAATGATCTATTACATTCTATTCTTCTATTCTATTACATTCTATTCTTCTCAAAGGTCCACTTGTCATTTTTCTCCTTTTTCTCTCTCTGTGGAAGGCTCATAGACAGGCAAAACCATGCAAACAAGCCAGGCAAGCACTGGTATGCCGGCTCTCAATTTCTAGCCCCAAGCTTTTTGCTCCATGACACACAGCCTTCCCGGTGAACTGAGTGGAAGGAGACATCCCGCTGGATACAGCAGTGTCTTTGGTTTGAATCTTCCATTACCAGCCAGAGTTCCAGAGTGAGTATGAGAGCATGATCAATCAGAACCTTGCCATAGGAACGTGAAAAGACAGAAAAGGTGATGCATGAAGAAAGAAGGAAGAAAAACAATGTTCACCTTTAGTAAATCTTTAATTTCTGACTCACTCTCCCTTGAGATGGATTAAGCTGAATTTGTAGGCTAACTCTGGAAGTGACAATCAGAGCGAATTAGCAGTGTGAGCAGTGCATGAGGAGGAAACCTCAAACCTCACAGCCCACCCACCCTGGGATTCAGCGTCAGAAGAACCTACAGGTGCGGCGGGGATATGACAGTGTCACAAGTCAAGTCAGGAGCTGGTGTTGCCGCTGGGCCTTGGCTGTCAGCTTCCCAGCAGGATTAGTTGCCACCAAGCAACTTTTGCCCTTTCATGGATAAGATCAAAATAACAGACAAATTTACAAGTATATCTAAGTCCCTGAAATGCCATGTTGAGACTCTCGAAACACATGTGTTTGCTTCTTTGTTGAAGTTCTTATCTTAAACTTGATTGATTCTTCCCCACATTGTACGCCTATATCGAAACATCACTTGTAATCCACACATATGTATAATTAGGATTGGTCAATTAAAATACTATTCGATAAAATTTCTGTGTGTGTGTGTGTTTTCATGTATAGAGGATGCATATGTATGCAAGTTCACATGCACACGTATGTGCTAGAGAACAACCTCAGGTATTGCTCCTCAGACACTGCCAACCTTTCATGAAATGAGGTCTCTACTGGCCTAGAACTCAAGTAGGCTAGACTGGCCAAGGAACCCCAGGGTTCTGCCTGCCTCTGCCTCCCCAGCACCGTGATTCCAAGGGTGAGCCACCACGCCCGGCTGTATTTATTTACTTATTTAGAGAGAGAAAGAGGATGGGCAGGCCAGGGCCTTTTTCAGACACTGTGAATGAACTCCAGATGCGTGCGCCCCCTTGTGTGCATGAGCGACATTGCATGCTTGCGTCACCTTTTGCATCTGGCTATATGTGGGACCTGGAAATTTCGGACCAGCTTTCTTAGGCTTCGCAGGCAAAAGCCTTAACCGCTAAGCAATCACTCCAGCCCCATGCCCAGATTTTGAATCATGAATTCTGGGGATCATACTTAGGTCCTCATTATTGCAAGACAAGCAGTTTACTGACTGAGCTATCTCTCCAGACCGATTGATTTATGTATTTTACATTAAAAAAAATTCTGTACAGTGAGGATCACCAGTTTTCTCTCTTAAAAATCTGAGTGGCCTTCAGTTCCCTTTTCCAACATGCGAAGCTACTTATGCTGGTTGTTGGTCTGGTCCCCTCTTCTCTCGGAACAGGAAATTGGTGTGTTATATCTGGATTCGTTTCTGATTTTTCTCATAGCGAAGGTTTTGGCTCCAGGCTCTTCTACCTTGTGTCTGCCTCTCTGTGTGATGGAAATGACATCCTGTGTGCAGCCTCCTGCATTTTATCCAGTGAACGGCTGTGCCAATAGCATCTCACTGCCATGTCCTGACTCAAGGACAGTCCCTGGGAAGGCTGGAATGATGGCTTGGCAAGGTGTGGACTTAGGAGCTGTGTGGACCCTGCAGGCTGCTGAGATGCACACTCAGGGGGCGCCATGGCTTTATTTCCCACATTTCTTTCACACAAAGCATGATTACAGGGAAGTGCTTCCATATGGCCTAAGGGAAACCCCAGCCAAGCCTGCCTCTGCTGGCCAGTTTCAGAGCCACGACAACCGGGAAGGGGCCATCATGAGAATCAAATGCATGAAACACCATGCTTTCATATGGAAGTGGGAATTCTCCACCTTCTGCCTTAGCATCTCGCACGTGGCCCTAGACCCAAGGAGATGCCAGCCCCTGTGTGTCACTCACCCTGTCTGAGCACTACAGCTCCCTTTCTTAGCAGAAATTGATTTAAAAAAGAGAGAGAGAGAGAGCTGACACATTTCAGAGCTTCTTAACCTGGAATGTCCCAAATGGGCATAAGGACTTCGAGAGTTCCCCTGCCCAAAACCACCACACAAAAAAGAAGGGAAAACGAAGTGACAAATTTGGAGCTTATGACTACACATGCATTTTCCTGGGGAGGTACTACTTAAGTTTCAGTAGATTCTCAAAAGGATCTATAATCCAAAAGCTGACAGTAAATGAGGGGAGAACGGGGAGCCAGGCGGGTTAGAGAGAGGGAAAGGGAGAGGGAAAGAGGCAGAGGAGAGGCAGGGTCTCCCCCAGAGTCAGGCACTATGAAGACAGGCCAACACAACACTCTGGCCCACGGCCCTTTCCATCTCAGGGTCTCCTCTCCACGTTTCCCCCAAACAGTGAATTTTCACTGGACTACCCTGGCTCAATTATAATAGGTTTGATCACTCCGGAAACTCAATAAGATGAGATCTTCTTTGATGAAATTTCCAAACCTTGTAAGGCCAGCCCTTACCTTTCCAGCACACTGAACCAAGCTGCCTGTCATGTCCCCCACCTGTGCTCTCTCCCATGGGCTTTCTTGTGTTACATGGGGGTAATTCTGGTCAATCAGACAGAAGTCCCTGGGAGGACACCCCTTCCTGAACGAAGGACACAGAATTGAAAAAAAAAATGCCTTTCCCATTATCTTCTTCCTTATTACCTTGGATATGTACATGCTGTCTAACCGTCCAACTTTGTAGCCACACAGAGAAAAGCCACCCTCTTGGGATGTGGGAAGAGAAGAGCCTGGATCCTGAATGATGTCACAGGACAGTGTACGGCACCCTCCCCACTCTCGGCAACACACTCCAGGCCTCCTGTCAGAGGATACGCATAGCTCCAAAGTTCAGAAGCTGGGCTTTCGATGATTTTCAGCATTTGCATTCCTCATCGATGTATCACCATTCAGAGCCTCGTGCTTCATGAAGTCCCTAGATTGAACCCTCTGTGACATCATGGTTTCCACATAACCCTCACAGCTGCTCCTCTACCTTTTACTCCCATCAGTGAGCTCCGTCTCCTTCGTCCCCCAGGAACAAACACAAATCTCCAGCAGTCCTTACTCTTAGTGGCCAACTCTACCTCTTAACAGTTGATCAGAGCCAGTGGGATGGGACACATATGATTTTCCACCATATTCTCCAGCTCAGCATATATGGTTACTTGGCTCTTGTCACAGCGCTGGTCTGTCCACTCTCTTCTGGGAAAATCCCTTTCTTTATCCCCTCTCACCTTTTCTCACCTCATTAACTCATTGCAATCAGCTTTCTGTTTTTAACCCTGAAAATTCATTGAAAATTCTCTTGTGAATGGCACAAATAATCCTCAAATTGCCACAAAGAAATGTGTGGTCCTGGGTTCCATTTGTCCTCACAGGAGCACTTATCATGGCTACTCACTGCCATCTTGTTCAGATTTCTGGTTCTGTTGCTTCTGGGGCTCTGTTCTTGCTAAGCTCCATATTGAACCTACTCATATTTTTCATTCCTTCACAGCTGAATTACCTGACACTTCTCCACTGGCTAAATAAGTTGACCTTTAGTACTCCTCAGGACATAACCTGTGGCATGCCCTCTTTGGGTGACGCACTTACAAGCATGACAAAATACCACAGATAAGGGTGACTTGCCATTAGCCATCATGGTCTGAGATGTTTCAAACCAACTATCCTGCCACAAACAAAATACACTCAACAGCTGTTTGAAGACATCACAAGGGTGCCAAATAATTGACTTCCTATGAGGCCCTGCGTTGTTAAGAGAAGGAAAATCCAGGGAGGTGAGCACTTTCTCTTCCTATGTGTCTTTTTTTCATGAACTCTTTTTTTTCTCCAAAGGATAGCAAATACACCTAACCAGCTGCTCAAGCTGAAAGAATTTTCTTTATCCCAGCCTGAGTATTCATTTCCTTTATTACTCAAACAACTGATGAAGTCTGATTTGGTAATTCTTCCTCCTACATACTTTCCTTTCTGAATGGTCCCGTCCTCAACCTCTCCTGTTATGCTGCTTTAGACCTAGGACTCATTACTTCAAGCACCCTTGAGTGTTGAAAAGAAGCCTCTTGTTGGAACGCCCTGCTTTCAGCATCCCCACACAGGTGAGCAGCAAATCTGCATCACTCCACTGCCCAAGTGGACTTACTGACTCCACTCATCCTAAAATGCCAAGCACACCAATGGGAGCTTTTATAGTGGACTCCCCAAAGTCATCCTGTCTTCCTTCTCCCTAGCCAATGGGCTTTCAAAACTGAGCAACATATAAGCAGGACCTCAACAAAGCCAGGCTGGTCGGACGTGCATGTGCCTATAATCCCAGCTCTCAGGAGGCTTCAGAAGGAACCACAGAAAGTAGAGGTCCCCTGGAACGACACAGTGATATCTTTTCTCTCTAAAAAAAAAAAAAAAAAAGACATGAAACATCAGGCTGGAGAGATGGCTTAGCAGTTAAGGCACTTGACTGCAAAGCCTAAGGACCTAGGTTTGATTCCCCAGTACCCACATAAGGCAGATGCACAAGGTGATGCATGCATCTGGAGTTCATTTGCATTGATTGGAGGCCCTAGAACTCCCATTCTCTCTGCTTCTTTTCTCTCTCATAAATAAAGAGAACAGTTAAAAAAACAAAACAAAACTAACAAGAATAAAATTCTAGGACTTTCTCTAGTGTCATACTATGTTGGGCCCTGAAAGGCCCGGGTGTGAGGCCTAGTGGAACTCCCTGAGCCTAGGTAAAGTGTGGTGATCTGCCTCGGACTCAACAAGACACCTAATGGCTTCTGGCCTGCTACTTCTGCGCAGGAGTTGGAATTATCATTTCAATAGTCACAATTTACTATTGGCTCTTACCTTTCTCCCCATCCTAAAATCCCCGCCTTCGTCCCCAACATCTTATAGGCAACTGCTTGTAACAATAAAGCGAGTTCCTGCTTCCACAAGACTCCCAACTCAGTGTGGTTTTTCTCCAGTGAATAGGAGAGATTTTGAGTCATCTGACTCGTCCACCCTTCTCCTCAACCCCTTGGGGGAACCAGCTGGCCTGGTCCCTCCTCAGCACTACCTGCCCGCCAGGGAGGAGCCCAGCAATACTATGCATGAACTAAGTGTTTCTTCTGCTTGGAAGATCTTCCCTCCTCTCCTTCCTTTTTCCCTTCCTATATAATGTTCTTTCCAACTGAGAAATAAATAGTATCCAACTTTATAAGATACATCAGCAAATTCAGATAAACATAAGACTTAAAGGTAAAAAACAAAACTATAAAAGTATTGGCAGAAAATGTGCACCCCTGCAAGGCAGGGGACACAACCTTAAGGCCAAATTCAGCCTGCAGCTTATATTTTAAAATGAAATTTTACTGGAACACAGCCATGCTCATTTGTTCGTGAGTGCTTTTGCTTGTCAGTGGTGGTTCTGAGTAGTTGGGAACAAAGACTATATGCTGCGTAAAACCCAAAATATTGACTACTTGGTCTTGAACACATAGGGTTGCCCTCTGGAATTAAGGGATTTAAACTAAGGCAGATAGGACTGAAATGAGAAAAAAAAAAAAAAAAACTTCTTCATAAATGTAACATAGAAAAATTGGTTTTATAAAAATGAAAGTCAAAGGCAAACTGAAAATCACATTTGAAATAGGTATGACAGATACAGGAGTAACATTCATGATATATTAAAGGGTTTCCAACTACCAAGGCTCAGGAACTTTGCAGAAGAGTGGGCAGAAAGATTATAAGAGCCACCATAATCATGCCCAGAGGCATTGCCTCCCCCCAATACTGGCTGCTGCTCTCACCATGTATAATCCACAACCGCATGGGGAAGACCAGGAACCCCACTGAGGAGGGCCCTCAGTGGAATAGGGTCAGAGAGGAGGGAAAAGATGGTACCAACACATAACATAGCCACACAAAGAATGCTCTTAGTAAAAACATTATAGATGGATAAATTGCTCTAATAGGTTATTGAAATCGAAAAGCATATAGGCAATAAACACTATGGCATTTTCTACCACTTGAGACATCACAGGAAGGAAATACAGAGGAATTATTGCCTCACAGTTTACCTGAGAGATACTTTTAAGCTGTTTAAAAGTTTACCACCAAATAGTTTAAAAATGATAACACTTTGTATTGGTAAAGGTTCAAAAGACCTAAGGAGCCTTTAAAAAAGATAATGGGAACAAAAATTTTGTACACATTTTTTTGAAAGAAATTTCCTTCCAGAAAACTGGTCAAAGTTATTTCCAATCAGAGAAGCTTAGCAGTAGGAATATGTTATTCAGGTAACATTCCAAAGCCCGTCTTGCTTTACGGTAACATAGAATTGTGTTTCGAGACCTACTTTGGTCAGGAGACACGTGTGACTTGGCCTGACCCCGCACCAGCCTGCAGGTGGAGCCGTCGCCTGCGCAGACTCCACAGTTGTCTTCCTTGGCCTTACTGCCCAGCTGCCGGTCACACCCCACAGCCTGCACAAGAAAGAGAGGGTCAGGTACCTTGCTTACGATGTTATCCTGCTTAGATTCCTGGGCTGTCTTTATGAGCTTTATAAACCTGAATGACAGGAGATCTTCGAAGCTGGAGAGATGGCTTAGCAGCTAAGCACTTGCCTGTGAAGCCTAAGGATCCCAGGGTCGAGGCTCAGTTCTTCAGTACCCACATAAGCCAGATGCACAAGGTAGTGCATGTATCTGGAGTTCATTTGCAGTGGCTGGAGGCCCTGGTGTGCCCATTCTCTCTCTCTCTCTCTGTGTGTGTGTGTTGCTCTTAAATAAATGAATAAATAAATAAAATAGAAAGATCTTCGCATCTAGTATCATTTGCTTGATCCTTATGCAAGGCTGCCCAAACAAGAAAGGTTGAAACGGTCACTCCTTACTCCTTTTTAGTTATATTACCTTCAGATATTTTTCCTGCATATAAAAGTTATAGATGGCATTTCTTCTTCCACTTTCTGCTTACCTGGGCCCCCCTCTACCCTATATTGAGACAGAGTCTCTGTAGCCCAGGCAGGCCCGTGGACTTGAGGATGACCTCAGTACAGAACAGATTTCTGCTCTTCCTACTTTCCCCGGCTGCAACTGCAGGAGGCAACGTCACACTGGGCTCATGCCACGCTGGGGGTTGAACCCAGGACCTCATGCATGCTAAATGAACACTCTACCAACTACATCCCTAGCTCCTCTCCCTACCCCTTTGCTCTCTATCCCTACTTTTTTTCCAGCCTCTCATTTCCTCCTGCATCTGCTATGCATCCTTCTGGCCCACCCCACCTGCATGCACCATCGCCTACATCCATGTATCCATCACATTCTGCATCTTTACATCCACATCTACTTTAAAAAAACTGTTATCAATACCTACACTTATAGTTCCACCTTTATATAATTTTATCCACATTATAGAGTCATCTTTTTGTCTACCGAGTTGCTTATATCTGTGTGTATTGCTAGCTTGAAATCTTCCTTACATGGAAAGTGGTTTATTTTACAAATAAGTCTTTCACATAATGTGTATCCAATAATATTAATTGATCTGATGATTTCTTTCTATTTTTTGGAGTCCACTGAGGCATTTTATTCATATGTATGTTTTCTTTACACCCCTAGAAAAAGAATCCCAGAATTCTCCCTCCGGGGTTTTTGTCCATGATGCCAGCTGAGGTGGTCAGTACCACGAGGCCCAACTAACAGGATAGGAGCAAGCTATTCTGACATTTTTTCTAAGTCTTTGAGTTGTACGTCAAATCTGGGACTGATCACTGCACACTTGTTTAACCTGTCTGTGAGGTTCACAACAATCTTCCTAGCTGTGTGATCACTGACGTTTTCAAACTCACTAATGTAACCATGCTTCACACTCACCATTAGAAACCGGTCAAGGGTTTTGGAGCATGGCTTAAAAAGGACCTGGTGTTCACCTCTTTTGGCAGCATTGTTGACGCTCTTGAGAGCATCTGCCAGGACATTCACACACACCATGATGGCCGCATGGAAAGATGGCAGAAAGAGCTGATGATTTATTTCTACCTCCCATAGTTGTCCAACTTTATTTATAAATCTAATGTTTAGTGTGGGAACTTTGGAGGCACATGGGCATATTCAGATATGACTCACCCCTATCTTTCAAAGGGCAGAATGCTGAGCAATTCCGACTCAATTTCTTCAACAGTAAAACAGAGGTAAGAGTGCTAACGTGTACCTCACAAAGGGTCTGAAGAGGATTAAACGAGAAAATACACATGAAACCTGGGTGACTGCATCGTTATAAAGAATTCAGGAAGTGGGTCAATTTTATTATTTCTTTGTTTTTCACTCTGTTTGACGTGGGGAAGAGCCCATGCTGTGGGTGGTGGAGCTGCCAAATAGCTCTATGCCCCAGGTGCTGACGAGAAAATAAAACTGGAAGAAGTTCAGGCCACATCTAGAGACATTTCTTTACAGAATTTTGGTGTTGAAGGGAAGGAGAAAGATGAAATGAATGTTTCAGGGAGAGGAGGAACAGTTCCAAGGAAGTTTAGGGGATAGTCTGTGTGCTAAGACGTTTTCAAACTCACACAGGGCTGTCAGGAACAAAGGGTCTACATTTGTTCTGTAGATGCTGAGAGGCACTAGGTTAAGTATAATTTAGTACAATATAAAAAGTCTGAAAACCCAAAGGTTTTTTTTTTTGGTGGGAAAACTATAGAAAATAATAAACTATTGTATGAGTAGCTGGATCCAATGACTTTTGTGATTCTTTCAGTAGGATTACATGACTTTAAAGATTGTAATAAATATTTTTTTACCGAACGCACACCATGTGCTTGGCATTATGCCATAAATGTTGCCCATAGTATTTCATTTCTTTCTTCGTAATAGTTGTATGATACAGGTGAGCTCTTTTATCTCCTCATTTTGCAAATAAGGGCCCTCAATCTTACTGAGGCTAGATGACTTGCCCGCATGGCATGGCTAGCATATGGTATCAATGACAGTTTAAATCCAGATCATCTAATGCCAGCATCTCAACACTATATCCTGCTTTATTCTACCTCTGCTCCACAGACAGACAGCCAAGATCCCTACATAGGATAAGGCTCTATATGAATATTTACAAGTACATGTGGAATAGCTTAAGACTGATTGATCCTGGAAACATACTTACATGGTTGGGATTTGACCACTGAGTAACTTGTGTTCATGCAACTTTCTCCAAAGGGAATAATTATGCCATGAAATTAAAGACACATTCTTCCTGGGCCAAGCTCTGTCCTCACATGTCACTGTCCCTGAGCACTTTGCATTTCATGAGAATGAGAATTGAGTTCACTTCCCCCCCCCCACCTCTCTCTCTCATCATCCAGGAAGGGTGTGGGCTGAGGAACAAGGATTGGCTTGTTTTGAAAACTGTTTAGAACCTTGCAAATTCTTGAGCAACGGAATTCCTCCCTGATCACTTGTATTTGCTTCATAATTTTTTAAAGTTAAAATTCATCCAAATCTTACAGCCAAATAAAGCATGTGAAAATATATCACAGGAGAATGATATCTGAAAATGTATGATTGCCTTGTGATTCATCAAGTATAAGCCAGAAAATATAAGCCCTTGAAATTGAGGGAAGACTGAAGTTTGGCTTTCATAGCCCTCAATTGTGGTTAAGAAGCAACTTTTAAAATATTATCCGAAGTGTTTTCAACTTCTGTGACAAGGTATCTAATTATAGTGATTTATAAACTGCTAACTGATAAATATATCAAATGTATTAGCATCAAGCAAATAATCATTTTCTATAATTCTAAACACTACAAGAATAAATAAACAAGACAAGATTTTTATCTTATAATATAGTTGATGAGACAAGTTAAAAGTTATAAGATGGTGGTAGTATAAACACATTTTTAAATATATGAGCAGTGCTTTTTGGAAGATATATTCATCTATAAACATAGCTTCAGCAAAGAATATTTCATAGTTACTACAGATAGAGTTTAAGTAAGTGCCATAAATCCAAATTAGGTAAAATGTGAATTTTCCAGATAAATCAAAATTAATCCTTCAACAACCAAGGTTTTTGAATGAACTTTTGTTTGAGATCTCTGAAAGTTGGATTCTACATTAGAGGAAATTCTAAGATTTCTGGCTTAAAAATCAAAATTTATGGAGTTATGGTAGTCATAAGAATATTCATATATAGGCAGGGTCTAGTGATGCATGCCTTTAATCCCAGCACTCGAGAGGCAGAGGTAGGAGGATCACTGTGAGTACAAAGCCACCCTGAGTCTACATAGTGAGTTCCAGGTTAGCCTGGGCTAGAGTGAGACCCTACCTTGAGAAATAAAAAAACAAAAAGAATATTCACAAATATTTTGTTCTCCTCTCAGCCCACACAAGGATTGTATTTTCTTAACTCCCATTAGAACTCACCTATAGTCACTAGCTATCTTTGGTCAATGAAATATGAACCCAATTGATCCAGGTCACTTATGTAAGGTTTAAGGTTCAGCATGAGACTTTCATGGTCTCTTTCTTTCCATTGAAGCTATGTAAAAAGTGTGCTCAACTGAAACCTCCCTTGGCCTGGGTTTCTTCCACATCCCAGGAGCAGAGGCTTCTGATGACCTATGTTGGGCAACAGCATTAGCAAGAAGCAGCCTTTAATTGTTTTCAGCCACTAGGCTTTGGGGATTGTTGGTTTCTGTAGGAAAACCTAGTATATAAACCACAGGGTACAATTTAATCATTTTTACATAAAACACTTGTGACAGAAAGATAATTTTTTTGAATAATTGAAAGTTTCATATCAAAATCCAAATATCTGGCTTCTCTTGACAAAAAACAAAACACCACCAAATGACAAATAAAATAAGACCATTGACATGCTGATATTCCCTTGTTTCCTTCACAGTGATAGCATGAGCATGATTCTCCAAATCACCATCACTTCCATCACTCACTGTGCCTGGACCTGAGCAGTTTCTCTCCAGGGCAACGTGTGTGTGCATATGTACATGTTTGTATGTCAACATTTGAGTCTGAATCTATACTGAGCTATCTATATGTAATTCACCTAGTGTATTGAATGTTCTACACCAGAATCACATTCAGCTTTCTGAAAAATAACTGCACAAAAAGTATCATTAGCTGTTAAGTAAGACAGGCACCTTTGATGGCAGTAACCTGTCTCCACAGTTAATGTTTTTTCTTTATTCTCTATGTTTTTAATTTTATTTATTTATTTGCAAGGATAGAGAGAAGAGGAGAGAAGAGAAGAGAGGCAGACACAGAGAGAATGGGCATGCCAGAGCCTCTAGCCACTGCAAATGAACGCCAGATGCATGTGCCCCTTGTGCATCTGGCTTACGTGGGTCCTGGTGAATCAATTGAACCTGGGTCTTTTGGCTTTGCAGACAAACGTCTTATCACTAAGCCATTTCTCCAGCCCCATCTTTCTTTCTTTTTATTACTTATTTGAGAGCGCAAGAGAGATGCAGATACAGAGAGATATAGATAGACAGAGAGAGACTGGAAGGGGGGAGAATGGGTGTGCCAGGGGCTCCAGTGGCTGAAAACAAATTCCAGATGCAAGCGCCACCTTGTGCATCTGGCTTATGTGGGCCCTGGGAAATCAAACCTGGGTCCTTTGGTTTCACAGGTAAGTACCTTAACCACTAAGCCATTTCTCCACCCCTGACCTTTCTTGTGGTTTTAACAAAGAATCTGGAAAACCTGACAAAGATCAAGTCAAGGTCACCTAGACACTCAGACTCCCTCTTGCAGACCACCTAGGGTAAACTGTCTTCTACTACTGAACTTACCATGGCAGAACTGTGTCTGTCCTCCTTCCTTCTTGAACTGTCACTGCAAACTGAGCATGCTCAGGAGTGTGCCTGCCTCCAGTGACTTTCTTTATGAATTGTGAAATGTATAGGTCCTGTGCTTTCTTTCCTTGGGGAGAGCATTGATTTGGAAATAACCTCAGTGCTCATATTATCTGCTGGTAGTGTCTTCTGGCCTTGAGCTCACCAAGATATGAATCCATGGTGGACAGTCATGGATGGTATCATCAGCTTAGTGCCACAGCTAAGAAAAATGGATGCTGAACTTAGAATGCTTAGCACCAATTTTTTTGTCATTTAGCTAGTTATATGTAGTTTGTAATTTTCTAATTATGTATAAGCAACTGAGTGCTTGTGTTCCCCCTAAAATACAAAATGAGCTGAGAGCATAATCTCCAAAGCGATAATATTTTGGGTGGGACTTTTGGGAAGTGATTAGATCATGAGGGCGGAACCTCAAGAATGGGATTAGTGCCCTTAGAAAACAGGCCCTGGAGGCCTCTCTTGTCCCTTCCAACAAGTGAGGACACAGCCATCCATGAGCCAGGAAGTGGCTTCTCGTTGAAGAGTAAATCTGCCAGTGCTTTGATCTGGGACTTCCTTCCTCTAGAATCGTAAGAAATAAACTTGTTATTTATGAGCCAGATACACTGTAGTGGTTTGTTCCAGCAGCCCAAATACACTGAGGTACTCTGGAGAAATTACCTAGCCTCTATCATGATCACTTCCCTTGTAAACAGAGGAAGGTTTTCTATAACCTACTTCTTCAGGTGATGATGAGCTAACAAGTAAGGTGCCTGGGTTAATGCCAAATCCCCGGAAAGCACCCAGTGTCATTTATTATTTTTGTCATGAATTCTATGTAGCTTCATCTACCCAGTTGTAAGAATTCAGTAAATATCAATGAGAAATAAGAATGGTCTGCAGATCTGGCCTGATAAATCTCAGAAACAGAAGCAAATTCCACTTGGTGAGTATGGTTGTCTCGTGTGTGCCGTTCTCAAGCTAATGGAAAGCTGTTCCCAAGAGCTTTGTGACACAGTCATTCAAATGAGTAAATCATAAACACACTTGTAAGACTTGTTTGTAGTCTGTGCCAAATGCTCATCAGGGCTCTTTCAGTAGTCCTGAGGCCAGAAGAGTGAGTCATACAGTTTGCTTTCTCTCCCTTAACACCTACTAATGCCAAGGGCCACACTGTACAGAAAAAACAGAATTTACATACACATTACCCTGTGGAAAGAAGGACATTGAGTATAACTGAAAAGTGCTTGGGTCTTTTCAGTCTGGTAGCCTGGTCAGAAAAGCGCTTAGCTTTCAACAACTAATATTACCTGTTACTGCTCTAAAGAGTGGGATTGCCGGCTAGAGAGATGGTTTAGTGGTTAAGGTGCTTGCCTTTAAAGCCTACGGACCCATGCTTGACTCTCCAGATCCTGCATAAGCCAGATGCACAAAGGTGAGGCAAGCACAAGGTTACACATGCCCACTAGGTGGCGTAGGCCTCTGGAGTTCAATTGTAGTGGCTGAGGCCCTGGCATACCAACTGTCTCTCCCTCAGCCTATGTCTAAAATAAAGAATGAATTGAAAAAGAGTGGGATTGCCCCCTTGGGATCACAAAAACATGATGGCAATCACTCATTTCAGATGAGCTAATTCTGCACTGAAAACCACCCTTCTCCTGAAAACTTCAAATGCTGGGGATTACTGGAACAAACCAAAAGGGTCCAAGGCCCATGAGCACCAGGAGACACAGGGAACACAAAGTAGGGTTGAAAGAGAGAATGGGCGCATCAGGACCTCCAGGAACTGCAAACGAATTCCAGATGCACGTGCCACCTTACGTATCTGGCTTACATGGGTACTGGGGAATAGAGCCTCAAACAGGGGTCCTTGGGCTTCACAGGTAAGCACTTAACCACTAAGCCATCTCTCCAGCCATAAATTGTTTTTAATAATAACAAATGCATATTAATTTAAAAAGAACTGCATTCCAGTCTAGGGAGATGGCTCAGTGATTAAAGGTGCTTGCTGACAAAGCCTGCCTGGCAGGGTTTGATTCCCTATTACCCATGTACAGCCAGATGCACAAATGCTACTACATATGTTTGGAGTTTACAGATGCAAAAGGCCCTGGTACATCCATTCTTTCTCTCTCTCTCTCTCTCTCTCTCTCTCTCTCTCTCTCTCTCTCTCTCTCTCTTTTTCTCTCTCTCTCCTCTCAGTCTCTCTCTCCCTCTCTCACAAAATAAATGAATAAAATACTTTGAAAAAAGAAATACATTCCATTAATAAGGTATTGGGAAACAACAACTATATTCCCATAGAAAGGTGATGAAGACTATGTAGTGGGAGAATGCAAAAGTGCGCGGTGTCCATAGAAGGAAATCACTGACAGCATGTGGCCTACAGGAATGGGATTCTAAGCTTTGACCTGTGGGAAGATTTGTCAACAGAAAGCGTCACACAAGATGAAGCAATGGCAGGAGATGAAGAGACAGAAATTGGTAGGCAGCTGTGGTGGTTTGATTAGGTGTCCCCCATAAACTCAGGTGTTCTGAATGCTAGGTTCCCAGCTGATGGAGATTTGAGAACTAACACCTCCTGGAGGTGGTGTATTGTTGGGGGTGAGCTTATGGGTATTATAGTTTCCCTTGTCAGTGTTTGGCACACTCTTCTGTTGCTACTGTCCACCTTATGTTGGGCAGGGGGTGATGTACACCCTCTGCTTATGCCATCATATTCCCTGCCATTGTGGAGCGCCCCCTCGAGTCCATAAACCAAAATAAATCCCTTTTTCCCCAAAAGCTGCTCTGGGCCGGGTGATTTCTTCCAGCAATGCGAACCTGACTGCAACAGCAGCTAAGGAGGCTGGCCTTGGGATAGAGAGGAGACAGTATGACTAGATTTTCTTTTTTAAAGAATGAAACAACAGGGGAGATATAGCACAGGCACCTGCATGTAAATGACTGTAATGTAATTTCAGAAAAGTAATGTTGAGAATTACAGAACTGAAGTAGAAATGAAAATGAAAAGGAACAGCACTTAGCGTACCTAACACATATAGACCTTCTGGTTTATATGGGCCTATTTTCAGGGCATGCTGAGTTGTTCCCAGGGAAACATCAAGCCTGAGTTTGAAAATTCAGGATTAGAGGTTGAGAGAGAAATAAAAGAGTGATCAAGAAACTTAAACATTCTCTGAGTTTGTGAGTAGAAGGGCCTGTTTGTTTAATTGGGGGACCAGGTGGTGCAGGAGTGAGCAGCAAGCACCCATGTCCTCCAGGAGGGAGACTATCATAAATCAAATAGTCACAAAAATAAACATGGAATTATAAAATGTTATCAGTGTAATTAAAAGGTGTTATGATTAAATAAGGAGAGCTATTTTAGGTGAGGCAATCACAGAACGTCTCTTATGGGCGTTAAAAGTTGATACTCTCAAGATGAGAAAAAGTAGGCAGGAGCAAGCACGAGAGATTAAAAAAAAGATAAAAATGAAGGACAGCTGGAAATTTCTGAAAAACTGCAAGACTAAGCAACCTATTTCTGCATAACACATGGACAAAGGACAAGTCTCAAGACTAAGTAAAAGCTAGATTGAATGTAATGAAAATGAAAGCAACTTGGCAACATGAGTGGGATTCGATGAAAGCCATGCATAAAGGGAAGTTTTATATATATATGTAAGGCTGGAAAGATGGATCAACCACTAAGGTGCTTTCTTGCAAAGCTTAATGGCCAGGGTTCTATTCCCCAGTACCCACATAAAGACAGATGCACAGAGTGGTGTATGCATCTGGAGTTTGCAGCAGCTACAGGCCCTGGCACACCCATTCTCTCTTTCAAAAAAATTTTTAAAAAGATAAAAAAGAATAAAGAAGGAAGATCTAACATGAAACAGTTAAGCTTCCACCTTAGTAAACTCAGAAAGCAAAGCAAGTTAAATCCAAATTAAGCAGAAGAAAATAACTAATAAAAATTAGAGGAAAAAACACATTGGAAGTGATGGGAAATCAAAAGATTATAATACCAAACACTGGTTTCTAAAAGGATTAATAACACTGGTGTCTTATAATCAACCTTTGGATGAACTAATAGAACAAAGAAAAAATAAACAAAATTCTAATATCAGAAAGGAAAGTGAAGAGGGCTTGGGGATGGCTCAGTGGATAAAAGTGCCTGAGACATTAACATGAAGACCAGAGTTCAGATCCCCCAGCATTCATGGAAGTGGAAAGGGGAGGGGTTCAACAGCCTGCCTGTAATCCCAACACTTAGGAAGTAGAGACAGGGATCTGCAAGACAATCTGAGCTCAAGTGAGAGCCCAGTAAATAATGTGGAGACTGATGGAAGAAGGCACTGATGTCAACCTTTGGCCTCTACACTTACAAACATACATACGCATACTCATACACATGCACGCATGCACATGCTCACGCACATGCACACGCGCACACACACACACGGAAATAAAAGAAGCCAGTTTGAAAAGGCTACATATGGATTGGATATTGCTCAGTGGTTAAAGGTGCTTGTGTGCAAAGCCTAATGGCCCACTTTCAATTCCCTAGTATCCACATAAAGTCAGATACACAAAGACACATAAGCCTGGAGTTCCGGAGTTCATCTGTAGCAGTAAGAGGCCCTGACAAGCCCATCCTCTCTCTCTCTCTCATAAATAAATTAAATACTTGATAAGGCTACATACTATATTATTCCAACTATATGAGTCTCTGAGAAGGTAAAACTATGGAGAGAGCAAAAAACTTAGTGATTACCAGTAGTGGAGGGGAAGAGAAAAAGTAGAGAGGATTTGAGGGGAGTGAAACTACTCTCTATGGCACCTGTAATGGATACATGTTGCTATGTATGTGTCGAAGCCTCTTGAATGTATATCATCAAAAGAAACCCCTAAATCAGCATAATGACGCATGCCTGGAATCCCAGCACCCCAGCGGCTGAAGTAGGAGTATTGTATGTTTGAAGATAGCCTGGGCTAAGTAGTTATTTTGAGGGCAGTATGGACTATATAGCAAGATCTTGTCTCAGAAATGAAAAAGAGAGAGAAAGACATAGAGATATATGGGTGATAGATAGATAGATAGATAGATAGATAGATAGATAGATAGATAGATGATAGATAGATGATAGATAGATGGCCAGCTAGAAATCTAAGTGCAGGAGACTCAGGAGATGATGTCTCAAGGTAGGGTCATCAGCTGTGGCAACCACTCACTGAAGTGGGGAATGTTGGTAGTGGGGAGGATGGAAATATGTAGGAGCAGAGGGTGACTGGGAAATCTCCATCGTCCTCTAATCTTTTACTTGAGTACCTACAAATGTTCTTAGAAGAGATAGATTCAAGCTAGGCGTGGTGGCACACGCCTTTAATCCCAGCACTCGGGAGGCAGAAGTAGGAGGATCACTATGAGTTCAAGGCCACCCTGAAACTACATAGTAAATTCCAGGTTAGGCTGGGCTAGAGTGAGATCCTACCTCAAAAAAAAAAAAAAAAAAAAAAAAAAAGAAGAGATAGATTCAATGTAGGCTTTGAAGGGAGACTTGACAGGACTTAGCAATGGATCAGATGTGTTCATTGAAAAGGAAGATACCAGCTTTTCACAAAAGCTGAGTCATAGAACCAATTATACAATCAGCACACGCATGCAAGAAAGTATGGTGGATATATACAGTGGAATTTTATTCAACCATCAGAAAAGAATGAAATTACATAATTTTCAGGAAAGTGGGTAGAACTTGAGATCAACATGTTAAGCAAAATAAGCCAGTTTAAAAAAGACAAGTATTGCACATTTTCTCTCATGTGCAGAATCTAGGATATATGTAGATAGATAGGGTCATAGACATAGATAGATATGGATATAATGAAAGTCAAAGGAAAACTAGACATAGGGAGTCTACATGGAGGAAGCGGGAGGAATAAAATAGGATAATTGGGAAGAAGACAAATATTGCATATTTCCTCTCATACACTCTATCCATCTATCTATCTATCTATCTATCTATCTATCTATCTATCTATCTATCTGTCTACCTACCTACCTATCTAATGACATAAAATCTAGAGAAGCCATTTGGGAAAGGAAAGGGACCAATAGGAATGGGGAAGGGGACGTGGTGAATATGAAGTACAATGAAACCCATATATGAAAATATCACAGTGAAACATATTTTATTGCATTTTAACTAAAATAATTAATAAGGTAAATAAAATTTAAACATTAAAAAATAATGATAAAGGCTGAGATGAACAAGTGCAGGCTATTGTCTAGCAGAAGGGTGAGCAGAGTTGAAGCGTGTCTGAGGAGCAAGATCAAAGCATGTCTGTCTGTCTGTAAGTGTGGTAAGTCTGAGGCTCCGTGCAGTGCCTGACACTTGGTAGGCAGCTGTGCCGCACCCATGGTGTGGTGACTGCTATTGTCATGAGCATAATAGGGGGATGAACTACTAGATATTCATTGTTTTGAAAATGTTCTTCAGAGATCAAAAGACTAGAGGTGGAATTCTACCACTTTCCTGCAGTCCACACTCTGTCTCGGAAACCTATAATCCTCACACTCGTTATTCCCCCTGGAATGTATGCCTTAGCTCCACAACCACAGCTTGTACCCAACATGCCTGTTGAGATGCATCTTTGCTGGCAGCATCTCAGTAAACATGCCCTTGCTCCCAGAGACTGGTATTGCCCTACCAAAGCAGTGGTATTCTGTGCAATCATAGGAGCATCAATAGCAAAGTCTTGGGCCTCACCCCAGCAGACCTATTGAACCAGAAATTCTGGGAGTGGGAAGGGCTTCATACTGTCACAAAGCCTCTGGGGACTGTGCTTGCAAGCTCCAGTGGGAGGATCACTGCTCTCGAAGTATCACAAGTCATAGACTGAAATCCTTGGGTTATCCTTGGGCAGAATTCACACTAACAAGTCAAACATGATTGGGACGCTAGGCATTCAGATCTCAAATATGTTTCAGAGATGAAAACAAAGGGGTTGGAATGCTAGCCCTTCCCTGAGTCCTCACATTCTCCAGTAAGAAATATAACATTCTCTACAGCATTTTTACACCGGAACAGTTCGCATTTCTTTGCTAAGGCTGAGCATGACACATCTGGGGCCAGAAGCAAGGATGTGTGGCAGGTGTGGCTTACCTGGCAGATGCCACTGATGCACATGTCCAGGGAGTCAGCATTGCACCGAGTTCCGTCCAGCACTTTGGGGGCCAGCTCTACTACCACGTTCTGTCCCCGCGCATGACACTTGAGTGCGCACGGGGCGGCAGGGTCGTTATATCGTGGAAGCCACTCATAATAACGCCCCTGGTACTGCACGTCATTGTAGGCTGAGCACTGCTGAGCTCGGAAGTCTTCAGCATCCGCAGGGCAGTCCTGTAAACAACACGCAGGGCCATGTGCACATGAGCCAGTGACAAGGTCTGAGCAGGCTACTCAAATCGCCTGGAACCAAGCCCACTTGCTTCTCTCCTGGGAATTACCTTATTTTTCCATTACCTTCCCTCTCTCTCTCTCTCTCTCTCTCTCTCTCTCTCTCTTTTATTTGCAGATGTATATGGGAAGGGAACATGCTAGGGCCTCTCACTGTGACAAACAAACCCCAGATGTTTGCACTAATTTTTGCCGCCAGCTTATGTGTGTGGCTTGGGAAGTGAACCAAGGCTTTGCAAGCAAGTGCTTTAACTGCTGAGCCATTTTCCCAGCCCATACTTTATCTTTATAAAATTATAAGTTTGTGTCTATGCTGTGAGATTCCCCCTAAGCCTCTGAAATGATGACCTATTCAGGAAATTATTTCATTTGCTGTGATCACTCTGATCCAGGACTCCCCCCACCTCCAATGGATACAATACTTAAGTGCTAAATTTTGCCCTGTATAAAAGTTTACAAATGCACTGAACAGCATTTATTTTTATTTTATTTTATTTTTAGCAAGAGTGAGCAAGACTCAAGGGGAGAGAGAGAATTGGTGTGCCAGGGCCTCAGCCCCTGCAGTTGAACTCCAGACGCGTGCGCCACCTAGTGGGCATGTGCGACCTTGTGCTTGTTTCACCTTTGTGGGTCTGGCTTATGTGGGATATGAAGAGTCGAACATGGGTCCTTAAGCTTCACAGGCAAGTGCCATTAACAGCTAAACCATCTCTCTAGCCCACTCCCTCTTTTAAAATATTTTATTTTTATTTATTAGAGAGAGAGAGAGAAAGAGAAAGAGAGAAAGAGAAAATGGGAGTGTAGGGCCTCCAGCCACTGCAAACAAATGCCAGATGCATGTACCACCTTGTGCATCCAGCTCATGTGTGTCCTGGGGAAATGCTGGGTCCTTTGGGTTTGCAGGCAAGTGCCTTAACCACTAAGCCATCTCTCTAGCCCAGCTTCTTTCTTGTTAAACAGGGAGACTAAAGGCCTTTCAATGTTTAAGGAGATTCAAGGTCTTCAGTAGGAACATAAGCATTAGTGGTCTCCCAGGAGCTGGGAAGGGTCAGTTGTCCCAATTTTAGCACCAAACTACCATGTTTTGTGAGAATCTATGTCTGTCCTTTGTGCCAGTAACTATTTAATTCATTGCATTTCACCCTTCTCATGATGCCACCCACTGCTCTTCACTGGTACCAAACGCCTGCCTTCAACTAACCTGTCAGAAATTATGTTCCCCAACAGCTCATAAAGTCTAGTACCCAGTACCCTGGGGAACATTCATAATAAAAAATGCAAGTATTGATGACTCAAGGGTTTTGTTTTTTTGCTAACCCTCTAGATATTTCCAAGGCTAGATGCTGAATGAGACAAATTTTTACTCATCCAAGCTTCATTTATATTATTTTATGTTTTTCTTGTCATGAAAATAATTAATGTTCATTCTAATAACTTTAGAAAATAGTTTATTTTATAAAATGTTACAAACATTTTTGTACTTCAATATTTATACAAATCTTGATTATTTTCCAAGGATTAGTTTCTAGAAATAAAAATTGTGAGCCTAAGTTTATACATATTTTATGAGCTATTCAAATATTGCCAACTTTCCGTCTAAAAAGGTATTATTATCATCATCATCATTAGTGGGCTTTAAATGATGCCTTTCTCAAGCCGGGTGTGGTGGCGCACGCCTTTAATCCCAGCCCGTGGGAGGCAGAGGTAGGAGGATTGTTGTGAGTTCGAGGCTACCCTGAGATTCCAGGTCAGCCTGAGCTGGAGTAAGATCCTACCTTGAAAAAACAAAAACAACAACAATTAAAAAAAAGTTGCCTTTCTCAACTTTTCTTTCCAATTTGGCATTTCTAATCAGAAATGTATAATAGGATTTCACTGCTTTAATTTGTATACTCTTTTTTATTATTCAAGTTGAATATCTAGTCCTGTATATTTGTGCTTTTGGTAACAATCCTTCAAAACTTTCTTGCTTTATGTCTGCTATTGGAATGTTTGGTTTAAAAGCATGTTTAACAGATAAAGGCTATTAATGTTCATAGTGAAGCTATCATTTTTGGAACTATTTTCCTCATATATTTTGGTTTTGGTACTTTGTGAAGTCAAGAATTTTTAAATTTTTATGTAGCCAGCTCCATTAATATTTCCATTTAAGATTCCTTTCTTTTTCAATGGGCTAGAAATCTTTTTCTTACTCTTCCCTGAGGGCAGGTAAATTATAAACACATTTTATTATCCCTTTACAGATTGACAATTGTAGTTACTTATTGTTTTTATGTGTCTCTCTGTGTGTTATGTTTTCCTTTTTCTTTCTTTTCCTTTTTTTCCTTTTTGCTTTGTCTTTTCTTCTTTCTTTCTTTCTTTTTATTTTATTTATTTATGTTTTGAAATACGATCTTACTCTGTATCTCTGGTTATCCTGAAACTCAATAATTAGCCAAGGGTGTCTTCTTATTTACAGTGGACCTCCTGCCTCTTCGTTTCATCTGAAATTTAGTCTGAAGAATGCTATGAGGTAAAAATTTAACTTAATTATTTTTTCTAAACATAGTTACTTATCAATTTTAAGCCAGAATTTTGGAAGTTTCTTTCATGTCTCCCTTGTTTAACTACATTAAGTTTGTGTTTTACTGCTACAATGAAACTAGTCCTTTAAATCCTGGCCAGAGAAACTCCATCTTGCTTCAAACTGTCATTTAGCTAGTCTACATTCCAGAAAAAAAAAAAAAACATGACGTCCTTACTACAGTTGGGCAGTGTTTGCTAACACTGGCAGATCTCTGGTAAGGGCAAAGGCAGAGTGCGCATGATCAGTTGCTTTCCCAGAGTGACTGTCTGTTCTTTATGTCGTTTGCGTCTGCAGGAACCACCACCACTGCTTTGTCAGTAGGTAGTGCTCCAGAATAAAGTTCACATCAATTTTTCTGTAAACTTAGAGCCATATAAAATCAGTGTGGGGAGAAGTTGGAGAACTCAAGGAAGTTTTAGCTATCCATAGTCACTGACCACTCTATAAGCAACACCTAGTAAATTCACTTTACTCATCAAGGTGAGCTGGACTGAGTCACTCTTTGGGCTGTTGGCACCATGTAAGTTTGGGAATAGATATTAGTTTTACATATCACCCCCCCCCCCAAAATGTTATACAACTGTATGTATCCTCTTGCTTTTGTACACTGCCTGAAATACCTTAGAAGTAGGAGTGAACAAATAGACTAAACAAACTTGTCTGGGGATTAGTTGCATTATAATGTGAAACATTCCAAAATCCTATAGCATGTAGGTAATTTTGTTGTCTTAGCCCCATTAAATATTAACTCCGGTCCTGCCTATGGAAATGAGTAAATGTGAAGATGATTAAATTTAGATTTTTTTCCCTCAGGAAATGAGGACTCTGTCCTCCATCTGGTCATATACTGCCTTGAACTTAATTGTTATAAAGAAATATATCTCAGGGAAAGAAAATCAGAAGAATGCTGGGCATCCAAGTGCAGACTAGACTGTTTAGTGGATGCTGCTTTCTAGTAAATTGGGAGGATATTGAAAACCTAGCTAAATGTTTTCAGAAACTATCTGCCCAGCCTGGCTTAGCAAAGGCCAGCTCAAGATAACAAGGGTTTCTTGGGTCTTCATTGTCAATAATTAAGAAACTTGAATGATCAACATTCTCCTACTTTCCTTTTTCTGAGATGTATTTCTTCTTAACAGTCAAGTTCAGGACAACATTTTTTCATTACCATACTTTATGAGCTTTGCCTTGGCTGCATGCTACATAGAACACAAGAGAGTAGAATGAAACAGTCACCCATCAAGCCTGTTCTCTTGGTGGACGTGTATTGACATGTAGGAAACACACTGAAAGTGCAACACCATTGGAATTTGTCAATTTGCAGTAGGACTGTGTTGAAGGGAGTTAGACTATTACCCAAGAGTAAAATGAGAGAATCTATTCGATGGAGTGAAGTCTAGTCTAGATCAGCAAGATGTGATTTCACATCTTGAAAAAAGGCTGTTAATACACTCCCCCCCCCCAAAAAAAAAAAGGAAGCATGTCTCAGAAGGGAGAAGCCTGCCTGGGAAGCACAGAAAAGGAAGAGCATAGAGGAATAGATTAGAAAGGGAAAGGGAAAAGAGTAGGAACGATAAAGAAGAAAAAGAAAAGAAAGGATGAAAGAGCAGGGAACGGAAAGAGAAGGCGAGGAAAAGAAAGAGGCAGGTGCCATAGCCAGTCTATGTTAACTAGCAACCATTCACGAGACCATCCTGGAAGCAGGGGCTCCTTTTCCTAAAGCATGGAGATGGATGGGTGAGCTGTGGGATAACCAAAGGACAGAGATTATCTAAACAGCAGGGTACTGTATACAAAATGGACAATTATTTAAGAAGCTGTTTATAGGCTGGAGAGATGGCTTAGCGGTTAAGGTGCTGCCTGTGAAGCCCAAGGACCCATGTTCAACTCTCCAGGTCCCACATTAGCCTGGAGTTAGATTGCAGTGGCTGAGGCTCTGGCTGCCAATTCTCCCTCTCTGTCTCTCTCGCTCTCTCTAAAACAAAATAAAGAAAAAAAAATGAGAATGATATTTTTAAAAAGAAGCTGTTTATATAGCAGCATTGTATCTAGCTTTGGTTCAGATTCAATATTGAGTTAATTTCGCTCCAATGAGCCAGTGAATGGGGTCCAGAAGGAATATTATTTAGTTACAAGCAAATTTAAATCGTTTTATTTTATCTCAATTATGGTGTCCGTTACATTTGGTGATCCTGCTGTATAACAAATGATAAAATGTCTAGCGGAACAATAAACCATTGTAGGGTGCTAGATATGTATGTGCTAGAGTTAGTAAATAAGACATTGGGAGAAAGTGAAATCTCAGGAGGGATTTGCAGGACAGCGTAATGTAAACAAGGCAGGATACGGACCACCACACGAGTGCCAAGAACCAGTTGAAGGGGGCTGGAGTGATTGCTAAGCTAAAGGGCACTTTCTGCACAAACATGCGGGTCTGAGGCAAGCCTGCAGGAGCCTCCAGGCTGATGTTCAGCGTGTCCGGCAAGGGTGATGCAGGGGAGGTGAGTGGAGCAAGCGTGCTTCCAAAAGTTCCCGGATGCACATGAAGGAAGTTCCTAAGCACTGAGGGTGCGCGCAGGGGAATGGCATAGAAAAGGTGGCAGTTTGGGAAGAACGGTGTGATGTGAGATGGCCCTGACATCTGAAGACTGATACCGGAGGATGTGGCTCCTATATGGTGTAAGCACAACGGCAGTGGAAACAGAAAAGAAAAGATGAACACCCCCAAGAAAAACAGAAATTAGCTATTCATAGGCTCTGTGGGATGAAGTTTCCTTCAAGGGCCACATCAAATGTCATCTTTTCTGGAAAGCCACCAGCGAATCTACTGCTTCATAAAAATATGCCCACACTACAAAAAAAAAAAAAAAAAAAAAAGACACTCTTTCCACGTAGTGATATACTACATAATTTTAAAGATATTTTCCCCTTGCCTCTTCCAAAAGTGACTTTAATCCTATAAACCCTAGAATGTAAAAGAAAAAAAAAAAAACATGAGTAGTCAGTGAATTCAGGTATTAGAGCTCTTGGCTTATATGCATGGTTTCTCCTGGAAACTCCCATTGGCTCCATAGACTGCTGATAAGGATAATTCTTTCCTAAGGCCTGGAGGCCAGACGCTGGCTGTAAGGATATAGACTGAGTGCCAATCAAATCTTAAGTCAGCAGTCACTTGGGAGCCACCACACTACACACAGGCATGTTCTGTTCCCTAATCTTTCAGCTCAAGGCCTCATCTCCCTCGGAACAGGGAACCCGGAGAGCCACTGAACCACAGCCAGATTTCTTAGGGAGGGCAGTGTGCTTCCTTCACCCTTCTCAAACACGGTCTCCTGCACACAAAGGGTGGGCTTCTGAATGCATGTCCCTGCCATTCCGGGCTTCCTTGAGTGCCTGCAGCCAGGGATATCTAGAATGCTCTGCTGTGGTGGGCAGAGTCCTGAAACACAACTCTGGCAGCCCATTCTCTTTAAAGCAGGTTTCTCCCTTATGCTGACTACCCACTTGAGTTGAGCTAGTAGAATATGGACAGGCCCAAAGGATTTCATGTTTCTAACTTCCCTTCGGTTGTCTCTCCCAGTTCCTTCCCTTGCATTTCCGTGACATTTGCTAACTGAATAGTCAGGTCCAGCCTGCTGTTAGTTTAAAGCATAACATTAGCAACTCTTGGGCTCCTGAGTTGTTAAAAGCTACTGTGCTTTAGCTTGTGCCATCTGGAGAATCATTTCATCATCTAAGAAAGCTTGAGCCATTTCCAAGCTCCTTTCCAAAGTAAAAAAAAAAAAAAAGAGCTCTCCAGGTTCTCAGAATTTCCTTCTAATTCCTGTCATTTTGATCACTAATGAGGGAACAGTTTTCTGCATGGGGGAAAAAAAACACAGGATTGGTTCCGTCTATTGATTTCACATTTTTACAATTGCAAAGCAAAGTATTCAAATTCTTTTCAGTGTTGATGAATGTAAAATAAAAGAGCAAGGTTTGTACAATTCATTCTTTCTGTCTGATTCTTGGAGTCACCTGAACAGGGTTTGCAGTGAACAGAATAGGCAGTGTGCAGACTTAGAGGCATCATTAGGCCAGTTCTGGTCTGCGGGTCTATAGTTGTTTTGCGTGGCCTTGCTTGCTTAGAAGAAACAACCATTCTTCCCTGGCCTGCATCTCAGAGACCTTGTGGAGGTTAGGGAGATCTTGACCCAGAAGCGCTTTGATTCCTAAAGAAGCTTCCTGGTGTGTGTATTGCTTCTCCGAAGTCAGAAATTATAAATACGTACCAGGTGACATCAGAAATATGAAATGACCTACAAAAGGTACTATGACTGGATACACAAAAGCTGTTGTCAATTACACAAATATTCCAATTTTCCATAAAGGAGCCCAAGAGACTATCAGTTTTATAGTGTATACTAAATGTTATAATTTAAAACATGATTATATTGGATTACATATTTTATTCAGGGACTTACATGATTACTGCATGTCTTGTATCGGATATTCTGCCCTTCACAATTCCTAAGGGGAAGAAAGAAAACAACGGTTTTATAGAGGTGGAAAGCATTTAAGAATGCAAAAACAAGGCACAAGTTCCCTATAAAATTTTTACTACTGCACATTATCTCAAAGATTCAAAGTTTGAATTCTAAGAAACTAACTTCCAAAGATTAGTGGGGCCAAAAATAAAAAAGGGGAGGATTCCATTAAATCGAGTGAATTCTTTAGGTGATTAGCACAATGTGTAAGTAACTTTATTCTTCACATGCAGTTCTTATTTTGGGGGTCTACAGAATCACTGAAATTAATATCAAGTGTGGGAGGGGACAGGGTTTTTTTTTTTTTTTTTTTTTTTTTTTTTTTTACTATGAGAAAAGAGGAAAGTTGCACATAGAAACATTTGTGAAGCTCAACTCCACCAGAGAATTTCTTTTCCTTCCTTACTTCAGCAAGCCGAGCTAGCTGGTTAGTTAATTAGAGTTGCCTTTCTCTAGTTAGTATAACTCTCTGTTAGATATTTGCTTGAAGCAACACTTTCATTGTATTTCAACCATTGGCCTCAGTAAATAAATGCCACAAAATAATATTGAAGCAGTTTTTTTGGATGTCCAGTATTCAGAACCTACAACTGGTTGTCCCTCTAGCTACTAGCCAAGTTAATCAATTTCCCAGTCATGCATCACCCAGTGGTGCCTCTGTGGTCCTGTGAAAGTGTGCCACCCAGTGACAATGAGGCCGTATTCATTTGCAAAAATGAATGCTATGATGCTTTGATGGTGATACAATTGCCTACTAATGTAGTTGTTGAAAATATTTAATTTCATAAGGAGAGAAATTTCAAGGTGGTGTATAAGTTTACATGAAATAATGACAGAATTGGCAACATGCCCCACAGGTACTCTTTGGTAATTCTCTTTTTACTGTTTACAAAAGAAGTAAAAGCAGTGATGTGCCGAGAAGTGTCAGGTGGAAATAGTCATACAAAAATCTCTTCAAGAGACCTTGACTTAACACTTTGACATCTAATCTTCCAGGCTTTCCACCATGATTGATTTGTAGAATTGAAAATGACTGAGCTGGAGAGATGGCTTAGTGGTTAAGCACTTGCCTGTGAAGCCTAAGGACCCTGGTTCAAGGCTCAATTCCCCAGGACCCACTTTAGCCAGATGCACAAGGGGGCGCAGGCGTCTGGAGTTTGTCTACAGTGGCTGGAGGCCCTGGTGCACCCATTCTCTCTCTCTCTCTATCTGCCTCTTTCTCTCTCTGTCTGTCACTCTCAAATAAATAAATAAAAATAATAAACAAAAAAATTTAGGGCTGGAGAGATGGCTTAGCTGTTAAGCGCTTGCCTGTGAAGCCTAAGGACCCCGGTTCGAGGCTCGTTTCCCCAGGTCCCACGTTAGCCAGATGCACAAGGGGGTGCACGCGTCTGGAGTTCGTTTGCAGAGGCTGGAAGCCCTGGCGCGCCCATTCTCTCTCTCTCCCTCTATCTGTCTTTCTCTCTGTGTCTGTCACTCTCAAATAAATAAATAAAAAATTTAAAAAAATTTTTTAAAAGAAAATGACTGCTAATTTAGTTTTGTATTTGCTTTAATCTAGTACCTTAAGTATTTTTTTCCATTCCATTGATGACTCTTCAGAAAAACTTCATTACCTAATAGTTCAGTAGATTAGTAGTATTTTTGTTACTCAAACATTAACAAATTTACTTATTTATTTATTTATGAGAGTGACAGAAGGAAAAAAGCAGAGAGAGAGGTTGAGAGAAAGAATGGGTGCCAGGGCCTCCAGTCACTGCAAACAGACTTCAGATGTAATTGCCACCTTGTGCATCTGGCTCACGTGGGTCCTGGGGGAATCGGACCGAGGTCCTTTGGCTTTGCAGGCAAATGCCTTAACCACTAAGCCATCTCTCCAGCCCTCAAACTTCTTTTTAAAAAAGAAAATAATAACAGGTTCTTGCTATCTAGTCCAGCTGTCCTAGGCCTCACTATGTAACCTATCCTGGCCTACAACTCATAATCCTCTTGTTTCTGTCTCTAAATGTGGGCATTAGAGGCATTTACTTGTTAACTTGTGGTAACATTTACCATTGCAGCTATTTTTTTTGCTTATTTTATTTATTTGAGAGCAACAGACAGAGAGAAAGAGGCAGATAGAGAGAGGGAGAATGGATATGCCAGGGCCTCCAGCCATTGCAAATGAACTCCCGATGCGTGTGCCCTCTTGTGCATCTGGCTAACATGGGTCCTGGGGAATAGAGCCTTGAACCGGGGTCCTTAGGCTTTACAGGCAAGCACTTAACCGCTAAGCCATCTCTCCAGCCCCATTGCAGCTATTTTAAGTGTCAGGCAATATTTACTGTCTCTTCACCTTGTTTTACAGCTGTTACCTCTGGTAACATCACATCTGTGTTTTCTACTTAGTTATATACAGGAAAATTCACTGGGAAGGAAGGTATGCCATTTTATAAGTTTTGGCAACTCATTTTGTGGGTGGTATGGCAGCTGCCAGTCAGTCCCTGCGAGAGCTCCAGCACTGACAGATGCCCTCCTCCTACCCTTTTGTGGTCAACTCCTCACTCTTGACTCTGGGCATCCACCAATTTGCTTTGTGCTCCTATAATATTGCTTCTTCTAGAATAGAGACTGGCTCTTCTTTTTTCTTTCTTTCTTTTTCTTCTTTTTTTTTTTTTTCAGACTGCCTCTTTTCAACACGGCACAGTTCTACATCAGTAGTTTACATCTTTAACATTTTTAAAATTTACTTGCACATGTGTATGTGCACGTTCCAGGGCCTCTTGCTGTTGCAAAGAATGTTTATCAAGCTTGTACCGGGCACTGGGGAACCAAGCCTGGGCCAATGGGCTTTGCAAAAACGTGCTTTTAACTGCTGAGCCACTTACTCAAACCCAAGTACTATACATCTTTATTTTATTTTATTTTTTTGAGGTGGGGTCTCACTCTGACTCAGGCTGACCTGGAATTCACTACGTAGTCTCAGGGTGGCCTTGAACTCACAGTGATCCTTCTACCTCTGCCTCCCGAGTGGTGGGATTAAAGGCGTGCGCCACCATGCCCGGCTTAGTTTACATCTTTTAAGCTGATAAACTATAATGTATTGTGTTTAGGTACAGCAGTTAGCTTATTAATTCACTAACTGCATATTTATTTCCAGTTTGGGCAACTATGAAAAATACTGTCTATATATATATATATACATATATATATATGTAGGTATATTCACATAAAGGTTTTGTGCATTTATGGTAAATTCTCATCTCTCTTAGGTAAATATCCATGCTGAATCTGCTTTTGTTTTCCTGTGTTTATTTTATTTTGCTTTGCTCTGCTTTTTGCTTTGGTTTTGTTATGAAACAGGGTCTCATATAGCTCAGGGTGGCCTTGAACTCTAATCCCCCTATCTCTGTCTCTTGAGTGCTAGGATTACAGGGGTGCTCCATCATACCTCGTCTTTACAATTAAAAAAAAAAGCATTAGTGAACATCTTTGGTTTTGTTCACATTTACAATAAGCATCAAAACACAGACCATCCATTTCAGTGCTTTTGGAGCACCTTTCTCATGTAGGGGTTTTTAACTCGAGATTGGCTGTTTCTCCAGCCAGGACACAAGTTTGTCATACTATTGAACCTGTGGCTGCCACACAGAAAAGCAGAAAAGACAGCACAGTTGAGATGAGTAGACTGTTTGCACAATCCCTCTCCTCCACTCTATGACACACTACACTGACCACTGACACAGAGATTCGCAGAGAAGTCTTTGTATCCTCTGGTCCAGGTGCTGTATTGTTCTTCACGAGGGCACTTGACTACAGGACCGAGTCAGAAATTCCTACAGGAGAAAATGATGTGCTGTCTGGTACCAAGGGTCCACTAAGTGTTCATATTCTGCGGAATACAGTCTCATCTTTTTACTTGCTGTGGGTATATGATTGAAGTTTGTTTAAATCTTCATGAGACTACACCAGATTCAAAATGCTCAAAAAATACCAAACTAGGATGCTGGCAGGAAAACCAAAATTTTGTGTTTGATTTTGCTTTGCTTTGTTAGCATTTGAAATGCAAGTTCTAGTCCAGATGCATTGAACTGTGTTTCTTTTCATCAATTTTGACTGATAAGACTGGCCCTCTTTGAATGGAATATATTTTTGATGAAAAATATATCTGTATTTTATTTTATTTATTTATTTATTTATTTATTTATTTATTTATTTATTTAGGTTTTTCAAGGTAGGGTCTCACTCTGGCCCAGGCTGACCTGGAATTCACTATGTAGTCTCAGGGGTGGCCTCGAATTCATGGTGATCCTCTTACCTCTGCCTCCCAAGTGCTGGTATTAAAGGCGTGTGCCACCATGACTGGCTATTGAATGTATTTTTAATAAGAAAGCTTTTTTAAAAATTCCCAATGCAGCTGATTCTCCTTGGACTTTCTCTTGGATTGTCACTGTTGTTTCAGGGATGTCTGTAAGCCTAGGGCTAACGCACCTTCTTTCTCCCCCATCACATCTCTTTGTACCCATGATTTCCTCCTACATTTGGTTGATGTCTTTGGCCCAGTTGTGTGCTTCAAGGAAACCTACAGATGTGTCTCTGCATTACGAAGCATTTCCTCTTAGGATTATTTTGTATATGATTGGACTGATCCACTTTTTGTTACATTTTGTCTTTTGAGGCAGGGTGTTGCCTTGCTGTCCTGGCTGGCTGGAACTTGCTATGTAGTTCAGTCCGTCCTTGAACTCATCATCTTCCTGCCTTTGTTTCCAAAGTGCTGGGATGACACACAAGCACCAGAGCTACATAAAAAGACCCTGCTAAAAACCAAAAAGAAGGAAGGAAGAAAGGAAGGGCATTGATTTTCAATACTTACTTCACTTTCCTTTTCATGTGGACAAAAGAGACAACAGCAGAAGTGAGAGTTCACTATAAATTACTCTGTTAATTTTGGGAAAGTGACTATTAGATCAGGGAAGTGATATCTGAAAGCATTTTTTTCCCATGATGACTTCTACTCCTAAATGCTTTTGATTCTAATTTCAAAGAGAAAGGCAAATTTAAGAAGAAATTGTTCCAGAGAAAATAAGAACTGACAATACCAAGATACCAAAATTCTTGAACTATACGTGTGGTGGTTTGATTCAGGTATCCCTCATAAACTTAGATGTTCTGAATGCTAGATTCCCACACCTCTTAGAGGCACTGTATTGTTGGGGGAGGGCTTATGTCTACCAGTGTCCCCTTGCCAGTGTTTGGCATACACTCCTATACCTGATGTCCACCCTCTGCACATGCCATCATTTTCCCTGTCATCATGAAGCTTTCCCTAGAGCCTGTAAGCCAAAATAAACCTCTTTTCCCCCATAATCTGCTCTTGGTTGGTTGATTTCTACCAGCAATACGAACCTGACTGCAACAGTAATATTGGTACCAGGAGTGGTGTTGCTGCTAGATACCTGACTGTGTGGCTTTGGCTTTAGGAGCAGATTTTCAAGAGGAATGTGGAAGGATTTGAACTTCTGGCCTAACAGATGCCTTGCAATGTAAGTACAGTTTGATGGACTATTCAGGTCAGAGGTGAAAGTCTTGAATGCAATAAGAACTATGGACTGTGAGGTTTGGCTTATGAGGGTGAGAAAGAGCTTTGCCTGGACTAGGCTAGAAGCAGTTTGTGTGAGAGTCTTGCTGTTATGAACATGTCCTGAGAACTTGTGCAGTGTTGCTCTGCATAGAAACAGACTGGTGAACGTGGAGGGATAAGGCATATAAATGAAATCTTTGGGTTGAAACTTTGGCCTATTCAGCTGTAATTATATGAGATTACAACCTTTGAGATGAGGTCAGCTGGCCTGCATTGGGGCAACAGATAGAATGTAGACTCTTTTTAAGGGACCCAAGTGCTCAAGGAGTGTCCTGTTCTTCAAAGTCGGCTTTATCCCCCTTGGATTAAAAAATTGGTACCCCACCTGGTATTATGGAGTGTAAAAAATGCAGGAAAGAGATAGTCATTGAATTTGTAACATGGTCTTGTGTTTTGGAAATGGGCAGTGTGAAGCAGGTTTGCTGGATGCCTGCATGGAGACCCAGTGGAGCTGAGAAGATGAGCCATTGGTTGCAGTGGAGAGCCAGTGGAGATACTAGGACCATGAGAAGGCTGTTAAGGAAAGTTTCCAGCCCTGATGAATTCTTCCAGGACTGTGAGCAGCCTAGCTGGTGGGGCAGAATTGGAACTCCAGAGACTTGTTGCTGGCTAGAATTATCAGGCTTGGAGACTTGTCACTGAATACAGCTGTTGGACTTGGATCTACAGAGTTTGGTGTTTGCCCTGTTTAAATCTTGTATTGGTTAATATTTTTTTTGCTATGTCCAGTGCCATCTTTTGCAGTGCGAGTTTTATTCTGTGCCATTATGAGGCTTTGGGGGGATTTTTTTGGTATTTTGGCTCAGGTAAAAGACCTTGGATTATTGGGATGCTATGGGGTTTGGGCTGCAGGGATGGCTTAGTGGTTATGGCATTTGCCTGCAAAGCCAAAGGACCCAGTTTCAATTCCCTAGGATCCAAGTTAGCCAGATGTACAAGGGGACACATGCTTCTGGAGTTCATTTGCAGTGGCTAGAGGCCCTGGTGCACCCATTCATTTTCTCCCTCTCTCTCTCTCTCTCTCTCTCCCCCTCTTTCTCTGTCAAATGAGTAAATAAATAAATAAAGCATTTCTAAAAACTATGGGGACTTTTAAAGTTGGAATGAATGTATTATATTTTATATCATGTATAGATATCAGTTTATGGGAGCCAGGGATAGAATGTGGTGGTTTGATTCAGGTGTTCCCCATAAACTTAGGTGTTCTGAATGCTAGGTTCCCAGCTCATGGAGATTTGGGAATTGATGCCTCTTGGAGGCAGTGTATTGTTGGGGGTGGGCTTATGTCTGCCAGTGTCCCCTTGCCGGTGTTTGGCACACTCTCCTGTACCTGATGTCCACTCTTTGCTCATGCCATAATTTTCCCCTGCCATCATGGAGCTTCCCCCTCAAGTCTGTAAGCCAAAATAAACCTCTTGTTTTTCCCCACAAGCTGCTTTTGGTTAGGTGATTTCTACCAGCAATGGGAACCTGACTGCAACAACAGGGAATGCTAATTTCTTTAAAAAGTGTTTTAGAAAAAGTAATTATAAATTCAGAGGTATTTTCTTTCACACTTTAATTCATGTAAAGAAACACAATTTAAGAAAAAGAAATTTATTATCAAACAGAAAGACCATTACTCAGTGATATCCCATGGCTATCTCAGGCTTGCTGCAAAGTCCACATAATCATGGTTTTTACTCAAGCTGCCTGCTATGTCCAGGAGCCATTCACTAGAAACCCGAACCTAAAAATCTAAATCTGAAGGGTAAAGATCTGCATTATAAATCCCTCTAAAACTGTCTCAAAGTGATATGGAAAACAAAACTTTGTATTTTCAGAATTGTCAAGCTATAAAGCAGTAGTTTGAATTTGTTCCTTTTTCAATAACCTCTCTGGTGAACCTACTATGTACCAGAATATAAATATAAAGATATAAGGACATTAGTGTTCAACCACTTTACAAACCAGTGGTAAAGATTTTGAAACTCGACCATCTGGCCACCATGTTTAGCATTCTGTTTCACATCATCCAATCTCACACACACTAAACCCACTGGCTCGCCACTATTGATGTGGCATGCTTTGGTTACACTTTAGTATGAAAATGAATGGCTACTTTATGAAACAGGCATAAAAATGAAATGCAAGTTATTTTAAAGTTAAGGACATGGGAGTCCTAATTCCCCAAGCAGGAACCTGCCAGCTTATTCTGGAAATAATTCCTTTGGCCCAAAGCAACTGAGCTGCAAAAAAAAAAAAATACTTGCAAGATTTTAATATCATTGTAATTAATATATGCAAGGGCTAATGGTTATCCACAGTATATGAAAATTCAAGAACATCATTTCACAATTATGTATTTTCAAGCCATTACAACATTCAAAGCACCCTGAATCTAAAGATTTTTAAAGTCATAAATTTATGAATATATAAAAAACACATGCTGATTCCACATGAGAATACATTTAAAACATTAATAAAAATTCCCTGGAGCATATAGCACTATAATTTATTATATTCATTTGGTGACATATTGACTCAAACACTAGTGTCATAAAGACTGAGAAGCTTATGTTTCGAAGAATAACAATATATTAATTTTAAAAATAGTGGTTAAGTTAAACCTGTTTCCCATGGTTGGCACTTGTCTAGAGCATCAAGTCTCAAATTTCCGCAGGAGAAAGAGACTCTCTGGCTGGTGCTTGGTTTGTGGTGACTCCAGAATTCAACTGTAATCAAATCCGAAATAGCCTCATCCCAAAATAAATAAACAAACACAATAGCCACACTCATCTCTTACTTAAATCACACCTTTGAAGGGGCACATTGATAACAGAAACCACTGCCATGTTCTCTAAAAGCCTTGTGGTGACTTTTTGTTTGGTTTTATATGTAATCACATCCACATTCTTCTTCCAAGAAAAACTGACCACAAGTGCTCAATATTTATGAAGTTTTAATAAATCTCTATGGCTGTTCAAGGATAAAGCGAACTGATAAGCCTTCCAAGGGAAATACGTTTCCTCCTTGAAATCTCAGTGTACTTTCAAAACTGCAGTGAAAGTCCTTGACGCTGGAATGAGCTGGTAATGAGTGAGACCAAAAGGTGGGCAGCAGAAATGCTTGAATTAGTTAAAAACCTGCTACCCGTCTCTCAAATGCATCTAATTCTATTTTTAGACAAGAAAATGACATGACTGTCTGTCTCTTAGGCATGGAGCAAGTGAATGTGAAAGAGGCCTGGCCTCTTGCCAAGCTCAAAAGAGAAAAGCTTTGAGAACATATTATTCTCTCAACTTGAAAAAAATATATACATATAATATGTATACATATTACACATATATGCACATATTTTAAACACACATATAGACATATAGCTTCTGATGTTTTCCAGACTTGTGTATTTGCTCACATTAGATGAATTCACAGAGACAACAAATTTAAAGGTTCCAAGGCCTAAAAGCAAATTTTAGCATACAAGCTAAGATTTGAAATTAAAATAGAACCACTAGTCCTAAAAAACTATATAAGTCTTGAAAACATTGTATGTTTAAAATATGAGAAGGATAAATAAATATTACTTCATAAATAAAAGAGGTACCTGAATAAAGTCTCAAGCTGCAGAAACTTACAGGTTTTGAGTTCAACTTGATAAGGGAACATGTGTGCCTTTTCTCATAGGATTTTTCTTTATCTGGGCATTGTTTTTGAGGGCCTCCATGTGGTAGATATAACTTTAACTCACTGTCATGACTGTACTATAATCCAATTTGTAAATATCCTACCATTTATTTGTGAAGTCTGAATTTTTAGCTACAATTTGTGAGTTATTTTTTAATATACATTTAATATATTTTGTTTTTATTTATTTAATTGAGAGAAAGAGGCATATAGAAAGAATGGGTGCACCAGGGCCTCTAGACACTGCAAATGAACTCTAGACATATGGGCCACCTTGTGCATCTGATTTACGTGGGTCCTAGGGAATCAAACCTGGGTCCTTTGGCTTTGCAGGCAAGCACCTTAGCTGCTAAGGCACCTTTCCAGTCCTGAATTATTTTTAACCAATGAATTTCTCTAGATGTTGAAGATTTCAGCTGGTTCCCAACATATACACTATAGTTTAAATATATCGCTTTGAAGTGAGAACTCCCGTCCTGTTACCATAGTGTGATCTTCAGTTTCTCTGGGAAATGCATCTGAGGGGATAGGTGCACTATGGGCATGCATGGCTTCCCTAATGACAGAACTGACAGGCTCCTCTGAAACAGAGACTACACTTTCATCATTTTTAGTGTGTGAAGGTTCTCATTTTGCAAATATGTAGGTCAGTGTTTGGCCTTTTAAAACCTTAAATTTCCTGAGCTTGGGGATTTAGCTCAGCTGATGAACACTTGGCCAGCAAGCACAAGGCCATGGGTTCGGTCCCCAGCACCAGGAAAAGAAACCTTGAAACATTTTCCCAATCTGAAGATTATGAGTAACTCATCCTATTATTTTGGTCTATGCATGTTTCTCTTTGCTGACTGACTTTTAAATCCTGAGCCAGACATACTGTACTGGACTAAACTCATCTTGTTCACGATGCACAACTATACAACTATTTTTACATAGTCCTGAATGCTATTTGATAATAGTTAATTAATAATTTTTACATTTATACTCTTAAGATACATTGGTCATTAATTTTCATTTTTTTGTATAGTCTTTCTCTGGTTTTGGTATAAGCCATACATTTGTACATTTATACATTTATAAAATGAACTAAATTGTGTCCCCTTTTATTTTATGGAAGCTATTCTATAAATCTTTATAAATTCTTCTTTAAATGTTTGGTGGAATTTGTCAGTGAGGAAATGAGGGGCTGGGAATATGGCCCAGTGGATACAGGCATGGGGGCCTGACAGGGTCTGAGAATGTCTGAGTTTGATTCATCAGCATCTATGTAAATAGCTGGGCATGGCCACACATGCCTGAAACCCCAGTCATGTGGGGGAGGCTGAGACCAGAGAATTGCTGAGACTCACTGTACATGGTCAGCCAATGTGGCTGAAAATGCCAGCTCTGATGAGAGGCTCTCTCAGGGAATCATATGGATGAGAGAGAGAGGAAGACATCTGGCATTCTCTTCTAGCTTACACACACACACACACACACACACACACACACAGAATGTACCCATCTGCACACACACCACACCACACATATGCAAATAAAAGTGTCTGTGCTTTGGTCAAATTTTATATTACAAATTCATTTTGTTTAATAATTATGGTGCTATTCAAAGACCAAAGAATGTTAAGTCCTGATGCAACAGAGGGATTCCTAGAAACAATTCAGTTTACCCTGCAGAACTCAGCAAAGGCTGCAGAAGTAATACTTCAGACACTTGTGACAGATCAATAAATCTCAGGTCAAAAACATCAGCATTGGGTATCATCTGTACTACTTAGACCCAAGTCCCTTCCCTTCTGCCACAAAAGACTGTGCTGTTATCTCCAGAGGTAAAACAGACATCATTGAGAGAAAACTGAGTCTTCTATTGAAAACAGGGAGCCATGCTTCATGTTCCATTTGTTTCCTAAGTTCTGGAAAATTTCAAGGAACAAAAATTATGAAAGAGAGAAGTATGTTGCAAGAGAGTTGGAAATTAAGTTTCAGGAATAAATCTCTCAGGAAGCAGAGAAAATGGACAGAGAGGAGAAGATTATCTGAATAATAGAATTTCCATCCATAATGAATAAGTAAACATACAAAATGGGATAAATCATCAAAGAAGCAATGCAAGACTTAAAGGGAATGCTTTCCTAGAGAAACAGTCCACTGAATAGCTAACATAATGGGCAAAATAGACCTTCACCAAGACACAGCAGCTCTTCTACGTGTGTCTAATCAGGGGCTGGAGAGTTGACTTAGCAGTTAAGGCGCTTGCCTGTGAAGCCAAAGGACCCAGGTTCAATTCCTCAGGACCCGGGGACACATGTGTCTGCAGTTCATTTGCAGTGGCTAGAGGCCCTGGCATGCCCATTCTCTGTCTGTCTCCTTTCTCTCTCTCTCTCTCCCTCTTTCTCTCTCTCTCAATCCTTCTATCTCTCTCTCTCTCTCTTTCTCAATCTCTGCTTGCAAATAAATAAATAGCCAGCATTCAGGCTTGAAGAAAAAAAATAAAAACTTTTTTCAGGTGCCCAGGAAACTCTTGAAGGAGGATGCACTCTATAACAATGAGAGGCAGCTGCCTGTAAAACTGGGTTCTGTTGTCTAGTCATTTGCTTAAGGTTAGTGCTCAGTGTCAGAACTTGCTCTGGAGGAGGCTTTTCCAGTGCATCTAGTAGCCTTGGAATGTCTTCCTGGGGTGGACTTCTGAGTCCTCCTTCTCAAAGGCCATTTTGCTCTCTCTCATTTGTCTTGTTTTTCCCTGTTTCAAGAGAACTTGAGGACAGAGTTCATATTTAATGTATCATAAAACAATGACCTCAAAAACAATCAGTGTATGCTGACTAAAGATATGTGGGATTTTAAAAATGAGCTCATCTTGGCAGTGACCACTGGGAGAAGTCAAAACTCACCAAAGTGCTGAGAAGAAGTGACAGTGGAGTGTTCACACTAAATGAGACATCTTTATCACACCTTGTACGGTGCAGAGACCATTGCTGAAGAGGTGGCAGAAAAGAACATAGGGCCAAAGGAGAAGGAGGAGTGCTCACAATGCTGTCTCCCAGACACAAAGGGGCCTGGATATCCATGACCTCACAGTGGCTGATGCTACTTACATAAGGCCTGCATAGCAGGAGGAAAACAAAGGATGACATCAAAGTAGAAGAGAGTGGGCTGGAGAGATGGCTTAGTGGTTAAGCTCTTGCCTGTGAAGCCTAAGGACCCCGGTTCGAGGCTCCATTCCCCAGGACCCCCGTTAGCACAAGAGGGCGCACGCGTCTGGAGTTCGTTTGCAGTGGCTGGAGGCCCTGGTGCACCCATTCTCTCTCTCTCTCTCTCTCTCTCTCTCTCTCTCTCTCTCTGCCTTTCTCTCTTCGTCTGTCTCTCTCAAATAAACAAATAAAAATAAACAAAAAAAAGTAGAACAGAGCGTAGTTGGAAAGAAGAAAAGGATTTAGTGGTGGAGGAATTTGGGAGGGGGAAAAGGGAGAGTCGTGAGAGGAGATTATGATCATGGTAAATTGTCTTATATTTATGAGAGTTGTCAATGAAAGGTTAAAACATGAATATAAGCTCATCTTATATCTTAACAAATATCGTTTAACACAAACATCTCGAAAAGGTGAAAACAGAACGCACATTACCTGCTTAATCAATGAGAAGTGAACAGGAAGGGAATTACAACTGTGGTCTCTCAAGGACGGAATCCAGAAAACATGACCTTTCGTGCCAAATTCTGACAGCATTGAGCCAGTGATTTAACTTGCCAGGCCTTCCCTTTCACAAAGCCAAAGTATCTGGGGACTCCTGTGAACATCATGTGGACAGGATACCACGATACCATTCCAAGGAGGCCCATTTCTACTTATGTATGGTAACTTGAGATCAACTAATGTTTACCTATAATGAAAGATTCCAAAGCCAAGTCTTCTCCCCTCCTTCTCAACCCTGAGGCCCTGACACCCCCCAACACAGGGGGTCTGAGCCACCACTGACCTTCCAGTCAGACATCTCCGCAGAGAATAGGAGGCTCCGCCCCCGCAGGTCCTGGAGCAGTCACTCCACTCGCCCCAAGCGTCCCAGTTGCCATCTTTTTCTTCATCAGAACGAACGTTTCTTGAGGTCTACGTGTGAAAAACAACAACAAAAAATCATCCAAAATAGAAGGTCACATACTGCCCAATTCTATTTACATAAGGCGTCTGCAGAAGTCCAACTCTTTGAAGAGACCAGTAGAACTCTGACTTCCAGGATTTGGGAACAGAGACAGGAAGCTCAGGGGATGGACATGCACCATGAGAACTTACTGAGCTCTGGGGCTCTCACCCTTGTGTTTACAGTTAACAAAACTGCATGGTCTACTGCAAACTTGTGAAGGAATTAGATCTCATCTTACTTTGCTTGTTTGTTTGGTTGGTTTTTCGAGGTAGGGTCTCACTCTACGCCAGGCTGACCTGGAATTCACTATGTAGTCTCAGGATGGCCTCGAACTCATGGAGATCCTCCTACCTCTGCCTCCAAGTGCTGGGATTGAAGGCATGCGCCACCATGCCAGGCATCTTATATATTTTTAACATTTAAAAAAGTAAAAGGAAGCTGGGTGTGGTGGGTGCACGCTTCTAATCCCAGCACTGGAGAGGCAGAGGTAGGACAATTGCCTTAATTTCAGGCCACCTGAGACTACAGAGTGAATTCCAGGTCAGCCTGGGCTACAGCGATACCCTACCTTGAAAAACCAAAAAACAAACAAAAAAAAAAGTATAAGAAGGGAAATTGTCTCAAGTATGAATTGACAGCAATAAGTAATCACATGTATCATTTTTAAATTTTTTTTTATCTTAGAGAGACAGAGAGAGTGAGAGAGAGAATTGGCCCCAGGGCCTCAGCCACTGTAATGGAACTCCAGATGCTTGCGCCCCCTAATGGGCTTGTATGAACTTGTGCTTGCCTCACCTTTGTGCATCTGGCTTATAAGGTGTCTGGAGAGTCCAATGTGGGTCCTTAAGCATCTCAGGCAAATGCCTTAACCACTAAGCTCTCTCTCCAGCCTTCAAATTTTTTTCTCATGAGTTTTTTAATTATCAGTGCACATTAATTATACAAAGTAATGAGTTTTGTTGTTACATTTTCATACATGCATATAAACACTTAAATCATATCTATTAATTATTAATAATAATTCAAAAGTAGACTAGAAATAGATAAAAAATAAGATATTTTTGAGAAAGGGTCTCACTATGAAAATCAGATAACCTCTACTTCATGACTATTTTGCCTCAGTCTCCCAAATACCAGTATTTAATGGTTTTTAAAACTTATGTAAAACATGCCAAAATGAAATCCAGATATAATACTAAGTAAAACATTAAAATCACAAGAGTCAAGTATAGTGGCACACACCCTTAATCCCAGCACTCCAGAGGCAGAGGTAGGAGGATCACCATGAGTTCAAGGCCACCCTGAGACTGCATAGTTAATTCCAGGTCAGCCTGAGCCAGAGTGAGACCCTACCTCAAAAAAAAAAAACCCCAAAAACATAAGAGAAAAAATATATCACATAGATATGGACCATCACATAGAGTTAGCATAGGAAAGACTATCCTATACATCTCTACAAACATACAAACATAAAGGAAAAGGCTGATAGCTTTAATATCATTAAAGTAAAACACGGGGCCAGAGAGATGGCTCAGTCTGTAAAGTGTTTGCTGTGCAAGTATGAGAGCAAGGGTTTGGATTCCCAGCACCCATATTAACCCCAGTGCTTGGAAGCAAGGACAGGGTATCCCTGGGGTGAGTTGGCTGGCTATCCTAGCTGAATCTTGATTCCAGTTAGAATTATCGCAATAGATAAGGGGGAGAGTAATCAAGAAAGTCACCCTATGTCAGCCTCTGGCCTTCACATAAACATGCATGCACAAATGTGAGCATATACACACACAAGAACACCACACACACACACACACACACACACACAAAATAAATAAATAAATAAAAACATAAGTAAGGGGGTAAGGGGCTAGAGAGATGTCTTAGCAGTTAAGGCACTTGTCTGCAAAGCCAAAGGAGCCAGGTTCAATTCCCCAGGGCCCACATAAGCCAGATGTACAAGGTAGCACATCTAGAGTTTGTTTGCAGCAGCTGGAGGCCCTGGTGTGTCTATTCTCTCTCTCTTTCTCTCTTTCTCTCCCTCTCAAATACATAAAAAACTAAAATTAAAAAAAAACATAAGTAAATACACAAAATATTTCCTATTTTTAGATAAAGTTATAGTTTAATGAACACACACAAATGTAGTAACAGTACAAGTATATGGACCAAAAAGAAACATGTCCAATTGCCTCCAGAAATAGAAGAGGGGGCCTGGGAACCAGAGTCATTGAAGGAAGTCATGAAAAGAATGGCCATGCTTGTTTTATTTTCCCCTAACCTCTACAAAAATGTCTGAAACAAATATGCCAAAATGGTAAATGATTAGTGTCTGAACTTTCATGGCTTTTGAGATTTCTTTCTTAAAAACATTTTAGGGCAAAATGCAATCAATCATTAGATAACAATATGCACATGTAAGCCTAAATCATTCTTAGCACAGGTAAATTTGTCCATGCATAGAGAAAGCAGTGAGAGAGGGCAAGGACTTGGCATGATTCATGTCTGTGATTTTTACTTTTGTCTCTCTACATCTTGTAGCATCTTTCTAAAGATAAAACCCATATTGTCTTAAATTAAAAACAAGCAAGAAGAAGAAAAACACATCCTCTTGGCCTCTAGAAAAGTTAAAGTCAGACAGAATTTAATAGGTAAATTATAAGTTAGAGAATGGTAAAGGTTTTGAAGGGAACCGTGGCACAGTCATAAACTGCAACATGTGACAGAGTTAGATATTGTACAGGTTTCCTTAAGCCCTTAAGCAAGTGACCTCATCCAGCCAAAAAAAAAAAAAAAAAAAAATTAAATTAAGAAAGGGATCTGTAGAAAAGACCTTCAAAACTGAAATGAAAAAATAATGACTGGAAGCAAAGAAGGGTTTTCCAATAATTTTCACTCAAATCTCGCCGGTCAGCAGGTCTGATGGCTTCTTGCCAAGCTACCTATTTATAGCACTATAAGCAGTCCTATAGAGCAGTGTTTCAGTCATAGTTGAGTAAAAGGAAAGGATAAATATCTGGCGAGTGATCAAATCTGTCATCAGGAATGGGAGCTAATTAAACCCACACTATTTACTGTTCTAATTAGACCACTGTTCAGTTCGATTTTCTGCCCTAAATGTCACCAAATATAACTGCAACCTGTCTATACCCTAGCATAAAATATAAAATTTTAATTCATAAAAAACACAATAACGAGTTTAATGCATTCATCTGGACTTCTAGGTGGGGTTAGTCCAAATCATTTAGGTAAAAGTTTAAAATATACACAGCTGAAATTGATTTTTCATTTTGTCACTTGATATACCAATAGGCTGAATGTGAAAAGTTGAAAAACATCATCATATATATTTTTAAATGAAAGTTGAGAGTTCTTTGCAATATTGCTTTAATTAGTTTTTATTCCCACCATTCCATCTATTATGTTTATAGTTAGAATCAGGTTTCTTTCCATAACTTCTCCACCTTTACTTAGAAAAAAATGTCTTGATGCTAAAATAATTAAAATAGGCATGTTATAAAATGCAAGTATTTGTTTTTGCTGATTGGATCCATCAGATATTCTTCCCCTTTAGAAAGCAGAAAGGAAATGGCGTAACACGGAGTCCTTGAGTTTTCTCCTCTCCTTTACCATTAAGATGGCTGGATTTCACTTGGAAACCCCCATGTCACATTTCCACAGCCTGTTTTCCTGCAGTAATGACCCTGATTTTATCCACTTCTCTTTCTCTTTTGTTCTCCCTTATACTTCCCTAGATTCTTCCTCCCTCTAGAGCAGCTGACAGTGATCCACTTCTGTGAATATCCTTCTAGACCTTTCCCAAAGTCTCCAAAATCTAACATCACATTATGTCTTCTGGTTTCCCAGCAATTTCACAAGCATGTTCTATTTCTGTGCACAATTAAGCTTGCAAATGCTTAATCATCAAAGGCAGTGTACAGAACATAGCACCATACTTAAAAAGACCATAGACTGATATGCTGTCCCTATAAGTAGGTCTCTTTTGCGAAATTTCTCTCCCTGCATTCCTTCCTGCTCCTTCCCTCCCTTCTTTCCTCTCTTCATTCTGCTCTTTCTCTCCTTTCTTCTCTCCCTTTGTCTCTTTTTAACTTCCTTCCTTCCCTCCTTTACTTCCTTCCCTCTCTGCTTTTCTTCCCTTCTTTCATTCCTTCCCTCTCTCTTTTTCCCTCCCTCTCTTCCATCTTTCTTCCTATTTCAGCTATAACATTTATTGGAATTCCCAATAGAGGCAGTATTAATAATGGTTACAGTTATTTAGATAAGTTGTTAACATTTGTAAAATCTCATCAATTAAACAGAAGTGACATCGTTACCTAAACAGTATTTAAATACCATAACAGAAAAAGTAAATGACACAGAATCTCAACAAATATAGCTGGTGAATGTGTGATAAAAGAGAGCAATTGTTGTTCATAAAAATGTCTTTTCCCAAACAATGATGGCAGAGACAGCTGTCTTCCATTGGTGCTTACGTAAGACTTAACATTAATCACCAGTGAATCTCCTCTTGTTGCTCTTGGCTCAGAAGGCCAGCTTGTTGAGGTCTGCCTGGACCCTGATCCTAGCTAGCATCCATCTGTGAGCCGCTCTGCTCAGCTTTGTAGAATCCATGTGTTCACCCAAGTCACTAATAAACGTGCTGGACCATCTCCCTGATCGGACAGAATTCCATTAATGCACGTTTCTGTTTTTGTTAAAATACTAAGCAGACCACAAGATCAAGTATGCAGCTAACTAAATGGACACAGGATCTGTGAACATAGTTTTGCGTCACAATATGAATGTAAAATCATACCAATCACTCTCGTCAAATGTCCGAAGAGAGTTGTGGAGAGAAGAAAACAGCCTTTGAGAGGAATGGCTCAGGCCATGTGGAGACTGCTCCTGGGCTGTGTGGTGGGCAGCTGGCCTTTGAGAGAAGGATGCAGCAACCTCCCTGTGACCAACCTCAGACCTGAACCCCAGTGGCCATAAAAATGGAACTGACTGATACCTGCTCCATCTTTGGCATCCTAGTGAACCAGATAGAACAGTTTCATGTTTATCAGTTGGGAACCACTGTTGCCAATCCCCCCTTTTGAAACATCTCTTTATGCTTTCTTAAGAGATTATTTAAACTCCATGTGAATTCTACGTTACAAAGTAAATTGGTATCTGAACCAATTTAAGCTTAATTCAACCCACACCATGTCACTCTGTGCCCCTGTGGTAAAACCTGGACAAAGGCCAGAAGCATACCATCTTCCCTACAGAAGACACTGTTTATGCGTGGAGAGAGTCTTGCAGGCGGGCCCTTTCCTTTCATCTTCTGTAAACTTCTCCACAGCCCTTTGGGTGAATGTTCCCAGTCCTGTTTTTATGCGTCAACAACTGTGACTTTGCAAACCATGCACATCCAAAGAATGAGGGGCCCAGGAAGAACCCCTTGTGACTTGTCCCAGACAAATCCTGTTTTCCTCATGGACATCTGTGTGTTTTCACCACTGACACTCTACTTCCCTTCCTGACCAGGAATCCAGTCAAATACAGCAGCCAAGCCATCATCACTCACAGCTAGCATTTCACATCTTGGATCTCATCCATCTGCTGCTGGGATCTGCTTGACTGCAACATATTTTTGATATCTCAATGAAGCCTTTCCCTGCCCCTTTATTGCAAGTGGACTACAATGATTTTCAAGGGTATCTCGTTTATCTAGGTTATTTTGTGAGGAATGTGCATTGCTGGCGGGCATTTGTGAGCTCAGATGCATCCGCTGGTGGTCTCACACCACATACACAGATATCAAAGTTCAAAGCTCAGTGCTGGGTGTCCTGGGAGGACAAGCAGCTCTCAAGTCTGTGAGCAGCAGAGAAGAGAGGTAAAAGGACATAGTTACTGTCAACCAATCCTTAACTGTCAAGAGCAAGAGACACAAGAAATCCAGAGCAAGAAGGGACTAGAATGAGAGCTGTTCTTACAGCCCAGATTATCAGAGCAGGCAACACTCCTTTCTATAGAACACAGCAGTTCTGCAATGACCACGTCCCTCATATTATCTCCTATAGGGTTCACGTGGTTTCTTCCTTTTTGCTCATCTTTATTTCTTAACTGTTAATAAATCACAAAAAAACATGGACTTCTCTCTTTTTGCCAGTCACAAATTTCTAGTATTATACAACAAATCCGATTAGTGTGGGCAATACAACATGAGTTCTTTTGTTTTACAGAGAAAGAAAAAAAAAAACCACAGGCAAACCAATAAAAACATTCAAATAAACAGTGTGCACTCTGTTGTTTGCTTTAAGCTATCAGGAGTAAAGATCTAGGAAATCATATTTTCCAAGTACAATTCTAGCTAGGGAATATGTTGGATGACAAATTTAAGAAATGATATTGTTTACTCATTATATAATCTTGGCAAAAACCCAGAAGATTGTAGAAGCAAGTATGTTCACAATCTCATAAAGTCTCAAGTATTGCTTTACCCTCTTGGATCACCAGACATAAATCAAATCATAAAGTATTTCCCTGACAAGTTCTTAAACCCACGACTTATAATGACTATACAGTTCTACCAGTCTTGCTAAAACGTAAGTAATTAAACACAGGCTTCACATATAAGGTCACTTATTGGAAATGCTATATTAACAGCTCCATATTAAAAACAACCCCAAATAAAATGAGTTCCAGTGGGATATTACTTCCCAGACATCAAATAAAGGTTCATTCCAATGTTCCCACAAAGGTTATTTGAGGAGATCCCAAACCACTTAGATTTTGTTAACAGTAGATACATTCTTTCAGGTTAATACTACCTTAAGTTCTTGAACAACAAAAATATAAAAATATGAATTTGACAAATGACTTAAAAATGTCACTCATGCTGTCACAGAGACTCAACAATTCAGTTCAACCTGGATGTATTAAACACCAGCGTTTCTAAAGCAGTATGGTAGGTGCTATGGAGAAATGCCCCATACGTCCATCCATTCTTCCCTCTGCTAAAACTCATTTCCCTGAGAGTCTAGGCCCTCGGGGATTTGCTCTAGCCTTTCTAGTCAGTGGGTGGCTGATTATCTTACCATGCCTTTAGAGGACTTCCCTTTTGCTAATTCCTCAGGACACGAATCACACTTCTAAGCTTCCCATAGCCTGTTCTACCATATTCTCCAGCTCCATTTCTCACAGTTTCTGCTCATGCCATATCTCATACCCTAAGCACAACACTTTTCTCATTATCTCCCCATTAGGAAATTTTCCAAGACCTACATAAGGCACATTTTATTTACATGTTTATGTGTTTGTTTATTTTAGCAGCAAAGGGATTGAATCCATGGGCATGATCAAGTATTCTGCCATTACAACTGCACTCCCAGACCCGGAGGGACATTTTCCAAACATGCAATTGAGGAAGAAGTGAATACTGTATGAGGAAACCATGAGGGCTGGGCAGCACCCTGGGCTGGAATCAGCCAGACTCCACGAATCCAAGAATTCCCATGTTTCTGTATAAAGGGCTCGCTGGGGGAGCTAAGACCTTTGATGTGAAAGCACATCCCATGCAATCCAAAGACAGAGCTAGGAAACAGACACACCTAGCTTCTCCTCTCCAAGCCCTTGTGATGCTCCCCACTGGCCAAAGTCACCAGGAGCTAGAGGATAAAGGGACGCTAATGCTGTCCACACAGGTTAGTGTCTCAGTGTGTGCAGCACAGGGTGGGGAAGGGTGGAGAGTAGAGGTGGAGGGCAAAGCGAAGCTTCCAGCATAGTCATTTATCCCTTCACTGGAAAATTTTTAAGCAGAGGGAGTGACTTGGACAGATTATGTTTTGGAAAAATTCCTCTGGCAGTCAGGAGTGTGGGCAACATTGGACTGAGCCGAACCTTACTTCAGAGAATGCAGCTGAAAGGCCACTGAACTAGTGCATGCAAGAGCCCAGAGCCCAGACTCGATGCCAGTCACATCATCCATTCAGAGCAGTAGGACACAAATGTGATATCTGAAGGTGCTGAAACCAACAGGACCTGGCAACTGACCACGTGCAGGGGACAGCAGGTGCTAGGCTGCCTCCTAGGCATACTTGTTAAGCAGCACATGCTGATCTCATTCAGGCTCCACAGCCATCCCCAAATCCACCTTGGGGAGGATTCTAGTGCCCTTCTGTCCTAAATGTGTACAGAGAACAGTTACTTCAGAAGCAGCCCAAAATAAATAAATAACGAATTGGCCATTCCCTATAGGTCTGATATACAAAACATTGTGCCAATGATTTTTTTAAAGAAATTATTTGACTAAGATTTAAACAAATCAACATATTGCATAAAAATCTAAATTTTTTGACTCCTGAGGAAAACAAAAGAAAAAAATTCTACTTAGGATTTGCATCACAGCATGGCAATAATTTAAAGTAAGTGTGGCTACCCAGTTTTAATGGGCATGTGCCCCCCAGGTGGAATGAAACCCTGAGAAACTTCATATCTACTTAGGAAACTACTGAGCAATAGTACACTATTGAATGAGAAGTTAGGTTTAGGGAACAAAGAGAAGAAACATGATTGAAGATCATTGCTGGTGAGATGTAGCCATTACGGAAATAGTGTGATGGCTCCTCAAATGAGCCAAGGTATGGACTGGAGGGATGGCTCAGTGGTTCAGAGCATTTCCTGTACATATATGAGGAGGTCTGGAAGTCTGCTCCAGTTCTATACCCAGGACCCACATAAATATCTGGGCATGGCCACACACTTCTGTAACCTTTGTCCCAAGGGGAACAGAGACCCCAAAATTGACAGAGCTCAGAGAAAAAAAAATCAAGCAACACAGGCTCAAATAGGAACAGGTAGAAAACTGATGAAACAGGACACCTGGTGGTCCACGCCAGCAATCATAGAAGAGTGCATGGAACATAGAAGGTCACATACATATGTACATATGTACACAGCCCCTCACATACCACATCTCACAGAAACACACACACACAAGCCAAATAAGAAGATTCAACATATAATTACCATATGATTCAGAAATTCCACTTCTGAGCATAAATCTTTCAAAATTGAAAGCAGGGACTCAAACAGATATTTATGCACCCATTTTCAGAAAAGCATTATTTACAATAGTCAAAGAAGGAGGAAAAAAGATAAATGTCTATCAACAAATGAATTAATAAGCAATATATTATATCTACACACACACACATATATAGATATATAGGGAGAGTAGAATATTATTCAGCTTTGAAAAGAATGAATTGTGGCATATGATATAACAGATGATTTTTGAAGACTGTCTGCTCATTGAAATAAGTCACATCCAAAAGGACAAATATATCTGACTCCATTTAGGAAGTACCTACAGTCATTGCATCCAGAGATACAGTAGAACAGTGATCACTAGGGGTAGGGGTGAAGAGAAAATGGAGAATTTTATTTACTTATTTATTTGAGAGAGAGGAAGAGAGAGAGAGAGAGAGAGAAAGAGAAAGAAAGAACAGATAGAGAGAAAAAGAGAATGGGCATGCCAGGGCCTCCAGCCACTGCAAATGAACTCCAGATGCATGTGCCCTCTTGTGCATCTGGCTTACGTGGGCCCAGAGGAATTGAACCAGAGTCCTTAGGTTTCATAGGCAAATGCCTTAACCACTAAGCCATTTCCCCAGCCCCCAAAATTGAGAAATTTTGTTTAATAGGAATAGTTTCAATTTTGCATGATAAAAAGTTCTATATATGGATACTGTTGATAGTTGCACAACAACATGAATGTAATAGATATGCCATAAAGCCAAGGATATAAAAATGGTTAAAATGGTACACTTTGCTATGTATATTTTCACACACACACACACACACACACACACACACACACACAAATATAGGAAATACCAACATTTTCAAAGATATAAAAAAGCAACCCTCAGGAAATGGAAACTTTCTTTTTAAAAGTTGGTGATGAAATCCAAATATCCAGGAGATGATTCAAATTTTTAGAAATAGGATTATAAAAGTCATGTAAAAATACTGCTGGTGAGTGCTTAATCCATTTAAATACTAAACCTTGAATAAACCACAGGAAAATTAGGGTTATAGAACAGTGCACATCCTATATTAAATTAGTACACATAACATGACTAATTAAAATTAGAAGGAGGGGCTGGAGAGATGGCTTAGTGGCTAAGGTGCTTGCCTGCAAAGCCTAGGAACTCATGTTCAAGTCTCCAGGTCCCACAGAGCCAGATGCACAGTGGCACAAGCACACAATGTCACACACACAAGGAGGTGCTGCGTCTGGAGTTTATTTACAGCAGGCTGAAGGTCCTGGAGCACCCATTCTCTCTCTCTGCCCCCACCTCTCTCTCAAAATAAAACAATAAAAAGAAATCATAAGAAGAATAGAAGAAAGCTTCAAGGAAGGCAAGTAATATTAAGATTTAAACATGAATTTTTAAAACAAAATGACTCCAACCTACTAATGTTATATGATCCTTTCTCATGCACTTAGAGATATCTGTGAGGAAATAATATATTCTACTGTGGTGGAGCATTTAGTTCAAGTTCAGAAAATCCTTCCATTTCTCTTTATTTCTGTATTAAATTCACACAAAATTAAATAATTTAAATTTTAAAGAGGATGCAGCAATGTAATTGCATTTTTACAGAACTGTATCTATCGATCCTGTCCAAAGACTTATTCATGTACATGTGTGAAAATATTTAGAATATTGAAGATATAAACTTCTGGTAATTTCTTGAGTGGGATGGTAGATGGGTTTATAGTTTTTTTGATACTTTTTCTGAATTGCTGGATTTACCAAATAATAAGTTTAATGTTTAAAAGTGTTTACTTATTCTAATATATAAATCAATACAACTCAAGTCCAAGTGGTCATCCTATGATGCCTTAAAAAAAAGGGGGGGCAATTCAGTGTCTCACTGACAAATGGCCGCCAAGAAGTCTGCACCAGTGGCTGGTACCCTTGAGAGCAGTATTTATGGAAACTGCCTTGGGTATCTCAAGGCTGATGGAACAAGACCTGAAGCCAGATGCTACAGATTATTAACTTCCAGCCCTACACATGTGGGCGAACATTCTCAAATGGTGTTTCTCAGCTGGTTGTTTTGTTCCCTGAGGAACACTTGGAGATGTCTGGAGACAATTTTTTTTTTTCAACTGGAACAAGGAGGTTGCTGCTAGAATTAACTGATAGTGGCTAGAGATTCTAACAAACATACTACTTCCTCCAGGAGAGCCACTTCACAAATAAGAATTATGTACCCCAAAGTGTCAAAAGTGGTGAGGGCGAGGAGTCCATTCTAGAAGGATGCGTGTTCACACATTGAGCCTCTTCTCTCGTAATGATTTAAATATTTTTTAAACAGATGCAACAGCCACACACCATCACCATCTTTGGCCTTCAGATGAGGTTATGACAATGCAAAGCACTTAGCTTTCACTCAGCTTATCACACAGGAGGGAAGGAGACCCTACAGACAGAGAATGCTTTTCACCATGACCAAACAGACTCTGTCAAATGCTTTCTATACATTCTTGCCCTCCATTAACAACCACAAAGTACTCTTATGAAGTTCCTAATTCCAACATACCTCAAACCATATCCAAGGCATTCATATTTGACAATCCACAATGGGCTTTTCTTTCCAAGGGGGAGAAAGAAAAAAAAAAAAAAACAGGCATAGCTTTTCGAGTTTAATGATACCAAGGTTTTTGTTTTTTAATTCTTTCTTGACTTTTCCTCATGATTTATTTTCATTCATGGTTAGCCATTTTCACATAGAAAAACATGAGGTTTTGTGCCAACAACTCATCAAGAATATTACCCAGACCACATTTTAGGGGCATAGGCTCTAAACAAACTCCCACAAGAAATATGATTTGACATTTACTAAAGTAAGCCAAGAAAGAAGCCAGCATTTTGTTTCCATCTCCTGCCTCTCGATCCGGGGTGGGCTGGAGGCCCTGTGAGCTCTGGGGTGCCCCTGGCTGACGTGTCATGCCAGGTGAAGGGAGAAACCCAGGACAGGGAATTCTGCATTCCCGAGACTGGTGGCACAATGAAGAAGAACTGACAGAAGAATCCAAATTTCTTGACTAAAAATGTTAAGTCGCCATGGTTAGATAACAATAGCTCACGTGGCTCGCCAGGATCTTTCAGGTTAAGCAAAGTTAAACCCTTCACTGACACTCATCGGACCCCTTTGAACAACTGTCCTCTGAAATCTGGTCACGTAGTTGGAAAATAAGGGAATCAGGCCCTAATTACTGATAGAACAGGGAAGGAAATTGACTTTCACCCTAGATACTTGGGATGCTTGGGAAAAGAGGCATTTGAGGTAAGCCTGGATGGAGGAATAATCTTTGCTAAACCCAAATAGTGAGTATATGACCCAATAATATATAATTTTGGAGCATAAAAAGGAAATATTTGTAAACTCATTGACTGTATGCAGAGAGAACTTCTAGAGAGCTGTAACATGCGAGCTAGATTTTTATCTACCTTTGCAATTTGACTTAAATTTAAACTAGTCACATTTTTAAAAATTTTTTTATTTATTTATTTGAGAGCGACAGACACAGAGAGAAAGACAGATAGAGGGAGGGAGAGAGAATGGGCGTGCCAGGGCTTCTAGCCTCTGCAAACGAACTCCAGACGCGTGCGCCCCCTTGTGCATCTGGCTAACGTGGGACCTGGGGAACCGAGCTTCGAACCGGGGTCCTTAGGCTTCACAGGCAAGCGCTTAACTGCTAAGCCATCTCTCCAGCCCAACTAGTCACATTTTATACACTTGTTATGAACATGGCTAAATGATACTGTATTGGTACAAACATAGAAAGTTTCTATGATTAAAGAAATGTCTTTTGGATACCAGTGGTATAAGTAACTGTTGCAGTTTGATGTGAAGTGTCCCCTGTAGCCTCATATGTTTTGAATACTTGGTTCACAGCTGGTAACAATTTGGGAAAGTTGTGGAACCTTTGGGAAATGGAACCTTGCTGGACAAGGTGTGTAAGTGGGGATGGACCTGGACATTTATTAGTCTAGCCCACTAGGCATTCAGAGCTAGCCCACTCAGCAGACTTCCTTTCTGTTGATGTGGAGATATAATGCCCAGTCTCCAGCCTGATACCTGTTCTGCCATGTTCTCTCTGCCATGATGAAACATCCCCTTGAGACTGTAAGCATAAATAAATCCTTTCCTCCCATAAGTAGCTTTTGGTCATGTATTTTGTCCAATGAGATGGTTACTGCTATAGTAATTGTTATAAATGTGGTCACAAAGTTGAAAGGGCAGTTAAGATAAGGGAGGGTACATGTATGTGTGTGTTTATGTAAACACACAAACCTGTGGGTATATAGCTATACATTAAATCAGTTATTTTTTTATTTAATTGTATTGTTGTGCTCAGCTCCACATTGCTGGAATAGACTTCCAAGGAGACACAGACTATGAGAGAAATGGGATTTATTCAAAGCTTGCAGATGCAGAGGAAGTTCCCTGACGGTGGAAGAAGCTGGCCCCCTTTCACAGAGCAGAGCAGAGAGAAATTCACCAGCAGCCTGCCAGCATCACAGCAAGCACAAACCCCACAGCAAAACATCAGGGGACCAGAAGCCAGAAAAGTTCCGACTTCTCTGTGTACCGTTAGGCTGGTCATCAGATCCAGAACAAGACACCTTAGGGCTGGATGCCAGGATCCGCCCACCCCCGCCCCCACCGCCCCAGTGACACTTCTTCCGGCCAGGCTGCTGCACATATAAGTTGCAAGCTTTAATAAACATCTGCGTCTGTGTGGCTAGCACATGTACCTTTAGTGAATTTTGAAAATACTCAGTATTAAATTCTTGAGAACATTAAAATTTTCAAAACCATCAGAAAATAAATTCAAGCAACTTGTGTTTTACATGGTGAAGTATTAAAAGTAAAAGAAAATATGGTTATATTAAGAAGTAGGAGCATGATAAAATAATGAATCAAGAAGCTAGAGGAAACACAAATCAAGGAATCTACTCTCCCTAGGAAATTTTTTTCAAATATTTATTTTATATTTATTTACTTATTTTTAGAGGGAAAGAGAGGGAGAGAGAGAGAGGGGGGGAGGGAGAGAAGGGATGTGCTAGGGACTCCAGACACTGCAAATAAATATCAGATGCATGCAGCATCTTGAGAATCTGGCTTACATGGGTACTGGGGAATCAAACCTGGGTCCTTAGGCTTTATGGGTAAGTGCCTTAAGCACAAAGCTATCTCTTCAGCCTCTCTTCTCAGAAATTATATTTTCTTGTATGCCATGTAACTGATTCCACTTTCTACAATGTTAAATTTGTTCTACATGACCTCTAATGAAATCTCAACGCTTATTGCATCATTTGTTTAGATCCTTCCTTCAGTTTATTTCAGTTATTCATTGAGACATAATATTTGTGCCTCTTTAGGGGCACTTTATGGTAACTGTATATATGCATACAATATGTAATAATCAAATCAAAGCACCAAGCATCCCTCTTTCCAATGATGACTCATTTTTATATCATGGGAGTTTTATACTCTTCTGATTATGTTCTGGTTATTAACTCACTTTGTTGTTTCAGACACTCCATATTTTTTCAGTTTAATTGATATCCAAACAAATGTTAATTAAAATATATTTTCCTCCTGCGCCTTCCTACCAGCCTTTCTTTGCCTTCTGAGTCTATAATTTTCTGATATGATACAGAGAATTTTCAAAATTTTAGTGCTAGTATTGTTTTGTTTTACTTCTCACAGAAGGAATAATCTATTCTAGGTTGGTATCTGTTGCCAAAACAGTGAAGTTTCTCATTAGGAGAGTAGATTCTTATCACTCACCTGGTTACTATGGGCAGTTTCCTTATATCTAGGGTTAGATAATAAGTAAGGAGTAGGTAGTTAATCAGGTTGGAAAGCACTCCCTCAACAGAGAATATCATTTCTGAAGTTTCACCTTTGTGTTTATTAACCATGTCATACCAATGCATAAAGTGTTCATGAACAGTTTTCTGTACATACCAGTCTCTAAACCCTACACAGTGAATCTCTCAAAGAGATGTCCACCTTCTGGAATAAACCCATGAACATTGGAAAAATTCTATATTGGTGAAAAGTATGAACACCTACAGATGTGTTCTTGATTTGTTCTCTCATGTGCTTGACTTATGGGGACCGGGGACTTCCTAGTCATGACCCCCACTGCCCAACAGACTCCAAACAGCGTCCATCTCTGTCAAAGCAACCATAAATTTGTCCTTGCCTCTAACCTACTATGCTTAACACTTGGTTAAGTTTATGTATCAGTGTTTATTTTTGTCTATTATAATCGAAATATCAAGTGTGTCATAATCTTGAAATTATATTCATCAGTGCCTCAAAGCTACAATCCAATTTCACCTAGTTGGCTTAGTCCACTACGTTTTCAACCTTCCATTCTGAGCTGCACAGTCACTTTCTCAGAGAAACCTCATCTGCTTCAGTCTGTAACGATAGAATCAACCACTTGACTAGCTAGTTAATGTCTGTCTTATTGACCTGACTTTAAGCTCCATAAAGTTTGGGTTTTCATCTGACTTTACCTGCTAGCATATCATGTCTTCCTTCACATTATAAATATTCTGATTAGATGTCTCTTATGACAGAAAGATATAAATTAATTTAACAAAAAAGCACATCTTGAGAGTTAATATTCTAAATAATATATGGATCTGGTGAAAAAGTCATATTTAGAGTCAATAAGCCATGGATTTAAAATTTCTCTAATATGGGGCTGAGGAGATGGCACAGGCATTAAAATCCTTGCCTCACAAGCACAAGAGCACAGGCTTGATCCCTAGAGTCCACATAAAAGCCAGGTATGCTTTTATGTGTACCTGGAATCCCAGGGCTAGAGGGGCAGAGAAAGGAGGATTCCTGGAGCTTGCTGGCCAGCTTGGTCTTGTTTAATCAGTGAGCTCCAGGCCAACGAGAGACCTTGTCTCAAAAATGGGTGAAGGGGGCTGGAGAGATGGCTTAGCAGTTAAGTGCTTGCCTGTAAAGCTAAGGACCCCGGTTCAAGGCTCAATTCCCCAGGACCCACGTTAGCCAGATGCACAAGGGGGCACGTGCGTCTGGAGTTCATTTGCAGTGGCTAGAGGCCCTGGCATGCCCATTCTCCCCCCCCCCCCTCTTTCTCTCCCTCTTTCTCTCTCTGTCACTCTCAAATAAATAATTAAAAATGAACAAAAAAAAAATTAGAAATGGGTGGAGGTCTGAAGAGATGGCTTAGCAATTAAGGCACTTGCCTGAAAAGCCTAAGGACCCATGTTCAACTTGTTCAACTCTCCAGATTCCACATAAGCCAAACACACAACGTGACCCAAGTGAGCAAGATCTCATATGCTCACAAGATGGTATGTACGTGTCTGGAGTTTGACTGAAGTGGCTAGAGGCCCTGGCACGCCAATTCTCTCTCTCTCTCTCTCTCTCTCTCTCTCTCTCTCTCTCTCTCTCACACACACACACACACACACACACAAACACACACATACACACATAAAAATGGCCAGTCTGTTGGGTTTGCCTCAAAAATAAATAAAGTGAGTGGACAATGTGCCTGAGGCTAACACCTGAGGTTGTTGTTGGCCTCCGCATGCACATCCCCACATATGTGCACACATATGCATACTTATACACACAGACACCAAAGAACTAACAAAGTAAAAGTTCTCCAATGCAAGGCTGGAGAGAGAGCTCCATGGTTAAAGGTCCTTTCTTACAAAGCTTGACAGCCCAGGTTTGATTCCTCAATACCTCCGTAAAGCCAGCTGCGCAAAGTAGCGCATGTATCTAGAATTCATTTGCAGTGCAGAGAGGCCCTGCCATATCCATATTCACTCTGTCTCTTTTCCTCAAATAAATAAATAATTGTTTTTCTTTAATTTTTTCTTTCTTTTTTTTTAAACAGAAAGAGACCAGAGTCCTGATCAGTGAGCATATCTCCCTTGTTTGGATCTTGTTTTTTTTCCCTACATTAGCTGTTGATTATGGGCCTGATAACACACTACAGCAGGGGAAGAAAATACATCTTCCTCAAGTCCTCAGTGAGTCTGGGCTCCAACAGGTTCATTTCTTACAGCCAGTGTTAATTTTCTTTTCATTACTATTTAAGAAGAAGCTTATGTGAAGACATTCCATCTCCTTGTAATAAGGAAAGCTAATTTTGTCTTCTGTGGAGCTGGGTCAAGTTACCGGATATGTTGTAATTGATTAAGAAACAAAATTGTAAGGCTTGTAATAGCTGATACACAGTTCTGGTTCAGCTTGAATCCATAATCCACTGGCTTCAAAATTTATGTGGAAATATGGGGATTTGGAAGGCCACTGAAGTAGAGGAATCAATTAACATACAAATATCCAAACCAAAGTTTCCAGAAGTCTGGTTTTACACTAAGCCAGCCTTCAACATCTTTCCTGAGGACACAATTTAAGGAATGCAAATGAACAGATAACTTTAACATAGAATCACAAATCCACAAATCGTGAGAGCTGGATAGGAGTTTTCAGCTAATCATTTGCACAGATGATAAAGCTGGTCCAAGAGGAAGTGCTTGGATGGGACATTGGTTATTTCAACTGTAAACCAAGGGCTCATTTCACCAACCACAATATTCACTTGCTTCTTTTCTTTTTTTTTCTTTAACCAGTACTAAAGATTAAACCAAGGCCTTGCATATGCTAGCTAAATGTCCTATCACTGAGCTACATCTCCAGCTCTCATTTTTCACTTTTCATTTTGAGAGAGAATTTCACTAAGCTGATCAGGCTTTGAACTCTCTCTATGGCCAAGGCAAGTCTTGAACTTGCAATCCTCCTGCCTCTGCCTCTGAAGTGTCTAGGTTCACAGGACTGTCCTCTTGGCCTGGATATTACTCTCTTTCACGTGTAACTAGTCCATAGCTGTCATCTTCCCTTATATCCTTTAAACTTCCTTTCTTCCTACACATCGAAGCCAGATATGCCCCTTTAAAACATAACTTTATACCTGTCACATCCACTCACCCCTCAAAGTGCCAATGTTGACAGGAAAGAGTTAAAATTATTTCACTTAGCAGTGAGGGCCCTCCACCTCCTACAACTCCTCCATCCTCACCTTCTGATACAGCCCCCAACATCAGGGCTGCTGTGGTCTAGTTGTTCTGTTGCTCACTGCAGATCTGGCCACTGGTTGTGGGGTGTGGGTTGGCTTCAACCACTCTCCTTCAGGTGCGCCCCAGAATCCCTTCCAAGGGGGTTCCAGTGCCCCCGCTGCAAAAGTGTACTATCACGCATCAGCCTACTGGAGGGCTGACTCAGCTGCTAGACCACACCTCTCTCATAGAGTTACATTCCTGCCCAGTGGAAAACCTAAATCCAGCCCCTGAGAAGGCCCTTCAGCAAGGGTCACTTCTTCTCCTGCTGTAAAACAGTTAAGACGTACAGTGACCAGCCTTCTCTTAAACTGTGGAAACACCCTGTGACTAATCAAAGCAGAGCTATAAAGATTTGCCCATATTCCTCCAGCTAGGGCTAACTCTACAGGCCCCATACTTGCTTAGACTTTCTTGTAAATGGGCCAACATGATCTTTACTGATTCTATACCACAGCTCCAATTCCCACCCCGAAACCCCGCATATCCTGTTCTGCCCCTTCCCTTCCCTCCACCCATGTCAATCCCAAGGAAACACCCACCATTTGCATGCTCACCTTGTCAGCCTTCTCCCAGGAAAACTCAACATGCAACACTTTCTACCCTGAGACAACTGTCCTCAATGCCATTCGGACCACTCGTCAGAAGTTCTGTGTCCTATTCAGGTCATTTCATTTATTACCCATCACCATGAGCACTCTGCCCCAGTAAGCAATGCTTATGTACATGAAACCAGTAGCACCTGCTATGGCTCAGACTTGATGGTATACCTAAGAACTGGGACGATGTGGTGAGCACGGTGAGTGTCCAACACTGGTAACGAAGATGTAAACAAATCGTGAACTGACTACCTATTTCAGCTTAGATGTCATTCTCCTTCCTCGACCAGCTAACTAGCTCCCTGAGAGCATAGCGCTCCACCCTCATAGGCTCAACATGACAGGCATGAAGTTAATGGCCAGGACACTTTCTGTGCTCACACCTGCAGAAGGAAGGAAAGTAGGTTTGCTTTTCTATTCTCAGACGTGAGAGAGGATGTAAGGAGAGAAAGGGAAGCAGAAGAAATGTTTTGTTTAAAGGGAATGACATGTGAGGAGTGCTGGACAAGGTCTTTCTTCCATGCCAAAAAGACTCCTGAAGGCGCCAAGCAGACACTTGCTGAGAGCCACAGTGGTGCCAGGGAGTCTAGACCTGCCAGACCTAATGATGGCTCCACCCGAGCTGCCCTGGTCCATCTAAGAAGACCCATGTTCTGAAATAGGAGCCGCTCCTCCATCCTCACGCAGCCAAGCAAAATGATTCCTTTGGTTTCTTTCTCACAGAGAACAGTGAATAGTTGGGAGATACGGATTTACTTGAATTAAAACTGCATCATAGAAACTTTTACAAAAAAAGGAAACAAGAATCCACCATGAGTGATGAAAGGCACATTTTAAGTTGTGTGACATGTTCTGAAAAGGAACGAGAAATTACCTTGTCCTCCAGGGAAGTGCCCTTCAGCCAGAGTCATTTTCAGGACTGCTCTGAAATGATGGGAGGCACAGCATCCAGCTGTCCCCCCGCACACATGGCCAGACGGAGCCACGTACCTGACAGGAAACTTAATGGTTTCCCACTGGAAAAACATACTGAGGCCAGGGAAGAAAGAGTCCAAAGTGAGGACACTGTGACTGCTTTGTGGTACCAAATAGTGAAACGATGTTTTAACACTTTTTCCAAGTGAGGAATGTGGACGTGAAAGATGAGCATCAGAGACAAGCAAACCAGGGAAGCAGAAAACTTCAGGAATGGTCCCAGCTGCGGGGGTCTCAGAGAGTCGTGGCAAAAGGATAGCCCAGTGCGTCCCGACACAGCTTAATATCCAGAGGGCCTGCATCCCAGCTGGCTAGTCTCCTCCTAAACCCAATCTAGCCTGTCACTTCCATAAGTACTAGAATTTAATTTTTTTTTTTTTTTTTTTAGTGTCGATGTAGTGGAAAATTACAGGAAAGTTAACTTCCTCACAGAAAATCCATAACAAACCTTGTATTACAGTCCTCAAAATTCTTCTATCATGATAAGGAAGGGAATGTCATATTTAACTGCTTTATTTCCTTTGTGTGGAATGTATACATGCAAGGCATATGTGTGTTCACATGTATGCGGATCCAGTTGGGTGTATGCAGATGTGTGTGTATACAAGCATGGGGCAACACAGGTTGATGTTGGAAATCTTCTAGATCATTCTCCACTTTGTTTCCTGAGGCAGTGACTCACAATTGGTTAAGTTAGTCTAGCTATTCACCTTGCCTCAGGAATCTCCTGTTTCCATTGCCTAAGCAGTGGAATTAAAGCAGGGCCATCACACCTGCCTAGCATTATGTGGGTACTGAGGACCTGAACTCTGTTCCTCACACTTGTACAGCTGCTGCTTCATCTGCTGTCTTCCCGTCTCCTTGTTTTACTTAAAAAAAAAAAAAAATAGGGCTGGAGAGATGGCTTAGCGGTTAAGCGCTTGCCTGTGAAGCCTAAGGACCCCTGTTCGAGGCTCGGTTCCCCAGGTCCAACGTTAGCCAGATGCACAAGGGGGCGCACGCGTCTGGAGTTCGTTTGCAGAGGCTGGAAGCCCTGGCACGCCCATTCTCTCTCTCTCCCTCTATCTGTCTTTCTCTCTGTGTCTGTTGCTCTCAAATAAATAAATAAATAAATTTAAAAAATTAAAAAAAAATTAGAATTGGACAGAAGTATTATGTGGTGGTGGATAATGTTAAACACTGAAGTCATAGATTGCTACAAGAAAATTTCAGTGCCAGAGAGGGGATACCTTCCAGCAAGTTGTTGGTCAGTGAGGCTTCTACTGTCAAAGAACATTAAAGGCTATTGCCAACACTCTTATTTGCCCACCAGAACTAGGTAGTAAGACTCTGTTGCTGAAGGTACCACAGGCTTGAGCTGTATGTCACAGAAATCAAGCTGGAGCTGAGTTAGAAGCCTCTGTTGACCAGCTGTCATGATGCTGAAAAGAGCTATGCAGCCTGCTGGGGGAGAAACTTCATAATATTCCTAAGCAGCAGTAGATAAAAATTTTATGGCTGACAAGCCAGGGCAAATGTGCCAACTGGTACAATGGCGACATGTTCGTTATGGCAAAAAACAACTGCTCTCTGATTAGATTTGAGGCCTGCTCTGCAGGAGGGAATTCATGCTTGGTACTGAAAACCTAACCAAAAGCCTATGGCTGGAGAGGTCAGAAGCCCTAGGAGGGAAACTACTGTTGTTTGGCTAAATGGATATATTATGCCCAACAAACTGCCCTGAAATTCTTATGTTTATTTCCATTTATTAATGCTACTCATACTTTTGGTTAGACTCAAAACTCATCAAAGTGCTGATAGGAACTGACAGTGTAGTGTTCAGCACCAATGAGACATCTATAGCACACTCTCCAGCATTAGAATCAAAAGCGTGTGCGCACTGGGCGTGGTGGCGCACGCCTTTAATCCCAGCACTCAGGAGGCAGAGGTAGGAGGATCATCATGAGTTCAAGGCCACTCTGAGACTCCATAGTGAATTCTAGGTCAGCCTGAGCTAGAGTGAGACCATACCTCAAAAAACCAAAAAGAAAAAAAGTGTGTGCACCATGCTAGGCATTTTTACATGGGTTCTGGGATTCAAATTTAGATCCTCATGCTTACACAACAAGGACTTCCCTGTCTATGCTATTTCCCCAAACTACTGATCACACTTTCTTCATTGTTTGATTTCATTTCCTATCTGGAAATTATATCCCTCAGTTCATTCTTTCAAGCTACATATTTAAATTACTTTGACAGTAATTTCTTCAAGCAGCAGAATCGTAACACATTTTGATTGTTTATGTTCATTTAAAATTAATTTTAAATGAGGTGGATATGGCTCTCCAGTGAAAGGTGGTTGTTTGCAAAGCCTGTTTGTTCCCCAGTACCCACATAAAGTCAGATGCACAAAAATAGCACATACATCTGGAATTTGTTTGCAGTAGCAAGAGGCACTGGTGTACCCATTCTCTCTCCCTCTCTCTCTCTCTCTGTCTGTCTCTCCTATTTATCCCTCTTCTTCCCTCCTCCTTCCCTACTTTGCTGCTTGCAAATAAATAAATAAAATATTTAAAAGAATTAATTTTAGAAAGCTCAAGAAGCACTGGTGATATACTCCATCTAGTTGGTTGGGAAAGTAAAAGTGACATATATACACAGAGACAACATGTGTGTGGATATGTGAAATATCTACAGGTGACTCGGGAATTAGTAACATTGGCTTCCTCTGGAAGAGATCTTCTGAATAGGGAACACTCTGAAATTAGAACTCAGTGATTGTATTACCTGGTCAAACTTTTTTTTTTTTTTTAATTAGACTTAGCTTCAAATTTTACTAGTTTCCTGGCTTGTTTCATGTGTTGGGTCTTGTGTTTTCCCTCTTTGTTAAATTCTTGTTTTTGTTGCTGTTGCATAGCTAGGTTGTAGAAGTCAGCTTCAGGTTGACTGAGATGAACTTCCAGACCAGGCACAGTTGTGGAGGAAGGGATTTATTGAAGCTTACAGATCCACGGAAAGTTCCATAATGGCAGAGTAAGCTGACCTGCCTTCACAGGTCCAAGCAAAGAGAGAGAAGCCACAAGCCAAAAGCCAAAAGCCTTACACTACACTTCAGGAACTCCAGGAGGAACCAGACACTTTGCATATCTTTAGATTGGAATTTCATACCCACCACCACACCTTAAGTTCCACCCAGTGACACCTCCTCCAGCCAGATGGCTATAGATCCAAACTACAAACTAATAAGACACTAAATGTATTGGGGCCATCTATCCAAACTTCCACATTCTGCCCCCGGCCCCCAATGGATTCAAAACTATCTCACATTATAAATTGTATTCAGTCCAATTTCAAAGGTTCCCACAGTCTTTACCAACTTAAGGTACTTTCAAAGTCCCAAGTCTCCTCTGAGATTTAAGATTGTCACTTAGGTGTGAGTCCTGTAAAATCAAACAAGTTACATACTTGCAACATATAAAGGCAAAGAGTAAACATTTCAACTGGTATAAAGCATAACAGAGACTAGAACAATGCAAACTCAACCACCATCAAGCAAACATGAAACTTCTGCAGTTCAAGTCCGAAATAACCAGTGACTGGCAGTCTCTGGATTTTCCAATTCCACCCCTCCAGCTGGGCAGAGCAGCCAGGGAACATTTCCATTCCAGGCCAACAAAGCACTTCATGGTAGCCCTTACACAGTGTTGGTATATCCAAAGTATCTTCAGTCTCCTTGCAAACCATAGTCCATCTTCCAGTGACTTTTCCAGCCTATCAGGGCACTGCCTTATTCCACATGTCAGCAGTGGCTCCTGGAATCATGTGCACTTCATGACCACTCCATACATTTTTCAATCTTTAAAAACCAATGCCAGGTGTGCAGGACACAGCCATATTTTTAATTCAGGGATAAAATAAGTCATAACCTTGAAAAGCAGGTTCCTTCTCCACTCAACTCTTTCCCAAAAGAGTTTGCATCTTTTTTTTTTTTCTCTTTTCTTTTATTGAGGTAGAGTTTCATGCTACCTCAGGCTGATCTAAAATTCACTATGTGGTCTCAGGGTGGCCTCAAACTCATGGCAATCCACCTACCTCTCCCTCTTGAGTACTGGGATTAAAGGCATACACCATCATGCCCAGCTAAAAGTTTGCATTTATATCATAGTTTTTCCTCAGGCATCCTTCCCATTGTTTTAATGTTAAGCAGTTGGACCATCTTCCTTAAGATTACTAATGTGTTGACAATAGCAGCTTCAGTATCCTAAAACCAGTGTCAGTGTCTGTAATTTTAACTTGCTTGAGGTTTTGCAACTTAAAATCTTAAATCTCTCAGTCCAATATCTTTAGCCAAGCACATCAGTCCATTACAAACGTAACCTTTATCAATATCTCTGGGACTGGACAGCAGAACGCAATCAGCCCTTATGTCAATAGCCCAGTTCCGACAAAGCCCTCTGCAGTCTTTCCTTCCCCTTAGAAAACTCTTAAGTCAAGTCTCAAGGTCCAATACTCTCTGTAATTAGCATTTTCAGTCTCTCATAAGAATACATAATACTCTGTTTACAGCTCCAGAAGGCATCTTCAGTTGCAAGCACCAAGTCCATGCCTGTTGCTCCAAAACAGAAGCTCCAAAAGACCAAAATTCACATGGTCAGGTTCATTTCACCCCACTTTCTGGTACCACTTTCTGTAGCAAACAGCTTCAGGTTCACTGGGATGAACTTCCAGACCAGCTACAGTTATGGAGGAAGGGATTTATTGAAGTTTACAGATCCAGGGGACGTTCCATAATGGCAAAAAAAAGCTGGCCTGCTTTCATAGAACTGAGCAGAGAAAGAGAAGCCACAAGCCCAAAGCCAAAAATACCACACAGTACATTTCAGGAACTTAAGGAGGAATTATGCACTTTACATATCTTTAGAGTGGAATTTCAAGCCTACCACCACACCTTAAGATCAACCCAGTGACACCTACTCCAGCCAGGTGGATGCAGATCCAAACTACAAACTAATAAAACATTGACTATATTGGGGGCCATCTACCCAAACTATCACATAGGTATACCCTGGATCAATTATCAATCTTGTTCTTAATCTTTGCTCCTACATATGAAAAAAACCAGTTGCAGTGGGTTCAGTATTCTAGATTAAAACTCAGTTTTATCAGATATTTTAGTGCTGCTGTTATATAATACAGAGTAATAATAAATAATAAAATATCTTATAATATTGATTAAGAGTCTGAAGCCATTCCTACCAGCAGAACATAGGGAGGGGAATCTGCCTTTTGCATTACAGATGTGTCTGGAGTTTCCTCCTTGATTCTTAAAGTTCTTTCATTTCAACACAGTGTATCTGGATGTGTATATGTTCTTGTTTTTTCATCTCCACTGACACATTCTAGACTCTTTACATCTGAAGATTTATGAGGTTAAATCTGGGGGTTTTATTTAAACGTTTATTAATTGAAGTCTTCCTTCCATTCTCATGGCACTCTCCTTCTACTCATATAACTTAAAACTTAAAACTCTCTGTTTTCTTCTATACTTCCAATTTCTAATTCCTTTTACACTATGTCCTTAAAGAATCACTTGGTGAAGTGTCTACTTCTATAAAATAACCTTCAGCTACATCCATCTTATTTCTCAGTTTTGTTTTGTTTCACCATAGTTTGTGGGTGAAGTGTAGGCCAGCCTGGCCTCAAACTGCTGATCTTCCTTCCCTAGCCTCCCAAGTACTGGAATTACAGGTATGTACCAACAGTCAATCTATTTTGAAATAAAATTTTAATCTCCAAAATATTGCTGGTTGAGGATGTAACTCAATAATAAGAATGCCTGCTTAGTATCCACAAGGTCCTGAGTTTGATGTTAAGCATTGAAACAAAAGAGAATCACATAGTTTCCTATCTATAACACCATAATTTCCTGAAAACTACTTAGTGTGGTAGTTTGATTCAGGTATACTCCATAAGTTTAGTATTTTGAATGCTAGTCTCCCAGCTGATGGCAATTGGAAATTAAAACCTCCTGAAGGTGGTATATGGTTGGGGACGGGCTTATGGGTGTTATAGCCCATCTTCCCATACCAGTGTTTGGCACACTCTCCTGTTGCCATTGTCCACCTTATGTTGGCCAGATGGTGATGACCATCCTCTGCTTATGCCATCATTTTTTCCTGCCATTATGGAGCTTCCACTTGAATCTATAAGCCAAAATAAACCTTTTTTTTGTTTTTTTTGCCAGAAGCTGCTCTTGGTTGGGTGATTTATGACAGCAAAGAAAACCTGACTGCAACAACCAAGAACAGTAATCATCCTTTCAAATGATCCTTCTTTTTCTTTTGGGAGCTTTGTTTCTCTGGGTACCAACTGGTTTCATGAATCAGATGCTTAAGATCCATGGTGCCAAGTGTGAGTTGTCTTCCCTTTCTACTGAAGCACTCAGTTGCCAGGGGATGGTGACACTAATTACCAGCTGGATCAAGGTGCCGGGCAATTTTCCCAGGATGCTAGGATTTCTCAAGAGAGGACATGACTCTTCCTGGAAAGATGGGGAAGCTGCTAGAAATGTTTGCAAACAGTGCTTCTTACTTTGATATCCCAATTTACATCAGGATGGCCACCACAAAGGTTTGCCACTATGTGTGCCAATGTTCCTCCAAAATTCCTCCATATCTTTGTTTTTCTTTTTTCTTTTTATTTCTTTACTGGCAACTTACCTAATTATAGACAATAAATCACGATCTTTCTCTCCCCTCCTGCAATTTTCCCTTCAAAAATACACTCTCCATTATATCCCTCCCCTCCTTCTGTTAGTTTCTTTTCTTTTATTTTTTTTGGGGGGTGGAACTTTTACCATTTTCTTTTTTTCCCTCAATTTTTATTAACATTTTCCATGATTATAAAAAATATCCCATGGTAATACCCTCCCCCCCCACTTTCCCCTTTGAAATTCCATTCTCCATCATATCCCCTCCCTATGAAAAATAGAGTTGGGGTGGGCTGGAGAGATGGCTTAGCGGTTAAGCGCTTGCCTGTGAAGCCTAAGGACCCCGGTTTGAGGCTCAGTTCCCCAGGTCCCACGTTAGCCAGATGCACAAGGGGGCGCACGCGTCTGGAGTTCGTTTGCAGAGGCTGGAAGCCCTGGCGCGCCATTCTATCTCTCTCCCTCTATCTCTCTCCCTGTGTCTGTCGCTCTCAAATAAATCAATAAAAAATGAACAACAACAACAAAAAAGTGTATTGCTTTAAAAAAAAATAGAGTTGGGGAGATGACTGAGCAGTTAAAGGTTCTTGCTTGCAAAACCTGCCAGCCTAGGTTCAATTCCCCACTGCCCACCTAAATTCAGATGCACAAAGTGGCATATGCATTTGGAGTTCTTTTGCAGTGCTAGAAGGCCTGGGTCTGCCCATGCGTGTTCTCTCTCTCTCTCTCTCTCTCTCTCTCTCTCTCTCTCTCACACACACACACACTTTCTCTCTCTTTTCTTTCTCAAATAAATGAAAATATTTTCTAAATTATAGAAATACTTTACATTGGCTAGTTCTAATAAACAAACCCAAGAAATAATTCATAATCTTGAACCTTATATCATTATTTTTTTTTACAAAATTCCCAAGGTTTTAAACTGTGTACTACACCATGAAGCAAAACTAGCAATTTTCTGTAAATTTTTAGGAACATTTGAAGTCATGTATAATTAATTACATCAAGCATCATATTCATTGATGTATACAAATATATAAAACCAAGGCATGAATATAATAGTGAATTAGCTAGACTTACTTTAAATAGAATAATAAGTGGCATTTGCTTCACACCCACAAAATCAGTTACATTGTAGATATTGTGGGCAAATGTACCACAATCATACTTGCTTACATGTTTTTATCTTTAAGAAATTTTCCAGAATTTCTACTTTCTTGGTACAACAATTTTTTTTTTCTTTTCCAGGACTATCACAGAGTTCTTATTCTTCATATATTTTGAGGTCACATGGTAAGACTTGCAATTTAATGGAAGTGGGTGTAGAATTGTTCATTGCCCACCTTTACACAAAGTCCCATGCCTTGTCTTAAATTCCTTGTAAAAGTGTTTGATATTTTATCTGCTTTAGCATCAGGCCTCATTTTAAAATATACTTCCTTAATCACTAAATGTTCCATAAATCCAATGGTACAGCAACTCATATAGGAGGGTCCACATGCCAGAATGGGTAAAAATCAACAGAATCCCAAGAGCACTGCTGAAGGTTAGAAGGGCCATGTTACCCTATGTGAACACAAGATGGTAGTCTGGCAAAAAATGTGAAAGAAAATTTACTGATATTACTCTTAGCAATGCATAGCATGTTAATGTTAATGTCAGTCAACTTTGTTCCCTTCTGTCCTTAGAATGATTATTGCGAAGCACAACAAAAGGAATGCCTTCCTTGGGTGTATGTGTGAGAGGCACAGCCTTCTCAAGCCCCTTCTGTAACAAGGTCATACAAAGAGGGACTGAGGCGTTCTAACACCTTCTTGGTAACCTCTGCTTAGCTAAGGCTCCTAAAACCCATATCCTAAAACGAGCCTTCCCTTCTTGCCACTAGTAGTGGATACACCTGGCTAGTACTAAGTACCCTATTCTTTTATTAGCTGTTTGACCAAAAAAAAAAAAAAAATTACTCAGTCACAAAAAAACATACAGGCAAATAAAAAAACCTTTAAGTAATTGGGTTTTTATGACATACATGTGCTTTAGCATATTAAAAACTCTCTCAGGCTGGAGGGATGGCTTAGAAGTTAAGGCATTTGCCTGCAAAGCCAAAGGGCCCAGGTTTGATTCCCCAGGACCTATGTAAGCCAGATGCACAATGGGGCACACGTGCATCTGGAGTTTGTTTGCAGTGGCGTGCCCATTCTCTCTCTCTCTCCCCCTCTCTTTCTTCCTCTTTCTCTCTGTCAAATAAATAAAATATTTTTTTAAAAGTCTCTCATTGAGGGGCTCAGCAAGTGAGAGTGCTTGTCAATACCATGAGGACCCGAGAGGGCCTAAGACTGCTTGAGCTTGGTCCTTAGCGTCCATGTAAGTAGGCAGCCAGGGTCACATGTGACTGCAACCCCAGCGCTGTGGGACAGTGACTGGAGAATCACTGGGGCTCACAAAAACTGGTAGCTCTAGTTTCACAGAATAAACTCCATTTCAAGGAGATACAGAGATGATTGATGCAAGGGGACACCTGACGCTCTCCTCTGGCCTATATGCACACACACACGGCACCTACCTCTGCAAAGACTACAGACATCACATTCCAAACAGCCCAGACTACACACGTGCACACAAAAAAAATCTCACTGACTGCAAAACAGCCTTATAAATGCTTATTGAAAGATTAAGACTCTTAGTGGGAGAAGCTTCTAGAAAATAATCATTATATACGGATCTGGTAAACAAGGTAAAGAGAATCTAGTGCTGAAATATTTCTTTTCCAGAGTTAAACACACTATTCTGTATGAACTAAATAAAGGCTGCTTGCCTACTATAAAGTCAGTAACTTTTTTCCTTCTCAAATAAGGAAATTTTCTTCTCAAATGAGATGTGTTGCTCCAAAGAGGCACTATTCATTTATCACCTGAATCCTATCCATTATGCAATTGTTTCTCCAAGCTGGTTTCTAGGAAGCTCAGAATCAAATCTGTAGCCCTACCTTCCTATACTGAATATGTAGAGAGCACTGTGTATTTTAATTTTAGTTTATTCCTGGCCTTTCTGATACTCCTTTACCTGATCTGTCCTTTGTTACCAACTTCTGGTTTATTTTATATCAAGAGTTTTTAGCTTTCTATAGCCTACCCTGTTTAATATTGTATGTAACTTTAAGAAATGAAAATTGTTACTCTGCAACACCTGCATAGGTGGGTGCCTGATAGTGTTTTATTGATGATGAGATCCACTAATGCCCACACAAAAGCAACCTCGGGAGTTCAGGATCCTTACTCCCCCACAGAGGTCAATGAGAAGGGAAGTCCAGATACCATGTCAGCACAAGAACAACTGCCCTCCCTATACTCAGAGGAGGGGCCTGAGAAAAGAGGCCTCCACCAGCTTCACCCACCATCCCAAGATGTGAGTGGCCCCTCGGGTCAAGCTGGGCAAATATCCTCTGAGGTCTGCGAAATAAAGTCATTTCTCCTCTGCTCCAACAATGACTTACGCTTGCACACCTGGTGAGAAATGTTCCAATGCCTTTGTGCGTTGGTATTCACAAGCCTAAGAGAACCCGCACGGGACACCACAGACTCTCAGAAACAGCTACGCTCTCCTGAGATGACAGGGTTAGCCACAGGCCCATTGCAAAGCATGCCCAGGGGTGCTGTGGTACCAAATAGTGACAGCTTACTTGGTGAGAGAGTTCATGCACACATACTTCCAGACACAGGGAACCTAGGCTCCCAACCCTGTCTGGAAGCCTGACTCTTCCCTGGTTTTGCCAACACCAACTTTGTGACAGCAAGCAGAGGAAGGTTTTTCTTTTTTTCTTTTTCTTTTTTAGTTAACCAAATGTTATTATTTTACATCATGATTCTTGCCAGCGTCATTAACTATGGGATAATGTCTACAAATCCTGATTAGCATAATAGGTGATTTAATAAAATCTTTACAGTGCTGTATTCACTCAGATTCTAAGACTCAAGAGAGAATTATTAATTTTTTTTCAATTTGCAAAATATATGTTGAAGACTTTGCCTTTTAAAGAACCCACACAGATGTACCATAAACTCTTGCTATAAAAATTACTATCTGGATTTAGGGCTGCTATGAGTTCGCAGATTATATTTTATAGTTAAAATGTTTCAAGCTGTAAAGCATCATTATAAAACAAAAAAAATTAACAACTTTGGTCACAGAGACTCACTATTCCCTTTATGCTGAGAAGTTCACCACATTTCCCTCCAGTAGAAATACCAAGCTTTAATTAAATGTCCGTCTGCAATGTCTATGTCTCATATACCATTGCAGATGCCTATCCAATGGGAAGGGATCCCTGGGCCATTTTGTGGTTGATGTTCAAGTCACTTCCCTGCTTTACTGGGCGCCAAGCCAAACAAAAGTGATCTAAACCATTCAAAATAGACATCAAAATTAATAATTTTTCTTCAGATGAAATTCAGGATCACGCACCCTATTTTATGAAGTATGAGTGCTGTCAACAGACTAGAGGAGGTTTTTAAATAAAGTCATCCCCCAGTAAATTTAATCAACACTAGTTTCTGCAGACATTGACACTGCTGTCACCAGACGAGTGTGGCGCAATCATGCGAAAGATTTGCAGTCCCATGTAACACATTACAGACAGAGCGAGTTGTTTTCCAAACCTTTAGCCCCACAAACTTTCTCTGGTGAGTTCAAAATGACATTAAATTCCATCCATGTAATGTGTACAGCCACAAAAATGTCCAAAGACAATGAACCCCAGAATTCCAATCACTTGAATGCTGTGACTCACAGTCTTCCCCCTGGCATGGTCAGTATCTAGTTTGTAGACACCCATGACTAAGTCTCTCACCCTGAGAAGACAGCCTTCCTCCCTACCTCTGTCATCTCCATCGGCGCCTCTACGACGGGCATCATACACAGTTGGCTTGTGTCAATTTGTCTCCCTGGATAGGCTGTGAACAGACTGAAAACTGAAACTGTCTGATTACTCACTTTATCCCGAGGGTCGGAGCATGGTAGGTGTTTGACTTATCTTGACTGAATGAATGATTCGGGTCATTTTTGTTCAGGAGGTTGGAGGAGCCATTTTACCTTACATATCCCATCTCATTTTTTTGTGTGTGATTACACCTAGATAATAAATTTAATGAAACACGAAAATAATTGAAATGATGTGGCAGGTTGTAATAAATACAGCTCAGAAATTCCTTAAAAATTACGTTTGCCCAGTACAGTGTAATGCTGTGCTCTTTCCAAGAGGCAAAAGTTTTACACAGCCCACTTTGACAGATTCTGTGAACCAATATCATTATGACAATATCAGTTACCAGTGCTCACTGTAGTCTGACAGGAACAACATTCAGTGTGAAACGATGGCCTAAATGAGCAGTCTACCCTCTACTTCAATGACGTCTCCCCTCTACCTCAGAGAGGGAGAAACAAGCACATGAGGAAATGTTGTGACGAAAATTCTGTACTACCTGAGAAGTAGAAAGGTAATCTAGCAGAAACAAGAAAAGCTCAACAAATCCAACATCCATGAAATATCAAGGGAATTAGTATAATAGTTTTAAGGAATGCAATCACCTGGTTACGAAGAATTGAGCATGGTTCACACAGCTTCTAGAACAGTTGTATATGATTTCCTGTAATCCCAATTCATTAATAAACGTGAAAGAAAAATCCTAGAATAAAATATTTCCCATTTAATTCAAACAGAACATAATTATTTTCTGAGAAAATTAAAACTTTAGGAAGTAATACTCATTCCAATTGGTTCCTTTAAGTGTCGGTGTGCTTGACAAAGGAGCCCGCTGCTAAAGAGAGAAAATGCAAGCGTGATGGCTCACATCTTTAATCATGGAACTCAGGAGGCTAATGTAAGAAGATCACTGTGAGTTCAAGGCCAGCCTAGGATATACAGTGAGTTTCATATCAGCCTTGGATAGAATGAAATCCTGCCTCAAAAAATCAAGAGTGGGGGGGCGATACAAAGAGACAAAAAGAGAGGATACAGAGAGAGACAGAGAGAGAGAGATAAAGAGAAACATACAGAGATGACTCATTTGTCTGACACTATTAGTGAAATTCATCATTTTCCAGCCAGTGAAGGGTGCCCCTTTAGAGAACCATTTTCAGTTTAATTCATTTAAAACAGATAACCTAAATTTCAGCCTTTAAACAAGAAACTCAGAATATGGTTTCAGAACCTTCTGATGCTTAGGATTGCGGGACCACCAAATACTGCTAAAGCAACTGGTCAGTTAGTTGTGATTTTTTTTAAATGAAATTGTATATATTTAAGATGCACAATGTTTGGATATGTATGTACATAGTGAAATGTTCAGTACAGCCAGGCTAATGTACATATCCATCTCCTCACATGGTTACGTGCTGGGGTTACGGCAGCATCTGAAAGCTAATCTCACAGCAAATTTGCAGCCCACTACACAGTATTCCAAACTACCTCTACATGGTCCACACTAAACCTCTAGCCTGTTCACCCTAGCCAGTGCAACTTTGTATCCTACGACCAACATCTCGCAGTTCCTCCTTATCCCTGGCTTGGGGACCACCTATGCTAGCTGTCACAATGCAGGTTTTACATCCCATATACAAGTGACCTCATGTTGTATTTTTTATTTTTATTTTTGTGCCTGCTTTACTTCATTTAGCATAATGCCTTCCAGTGATATTCATGCTGTAACAAATGGCAGAATTCCCTTCTTTCTAAAGATGAATGTCCTGGCTACAATGAATAATGCTGCAATGAATAAGGAATTATGTGTGTTAGAGACAATGATTTTATTTCCTTTGCATGTATCCCTAGAAATGGGACTGCTCGATGATATGGTATTTCTGTTTATAATTTCTTGAAGAGCTTCCATACCGTTTTCCACCATTGCTTACCAATTTCTACTCCCATCAACAGTACTGGGGTTCCTTTTTCTCTTTGCCCTTGCCAACAATTATTACTTCATGTCACTTTTTTTTTTTTTTTGAGGTAGGGTCTCACTAGAGCCTAGGCTGACCTGGAACTCACTATGTAGTCTCAGGGTGGCCTTAAATTCATGGCGATTCTCCTACCTCTGCCTCCCAAGTGCTGGGATTAAAGGCATGCACCACCATGCCTGGCTTTCATGTCTTTTTTTTAATATATAATAGATACCCTGACAAGTAATGTGATAAACCATCATGACTTTAATATTTCCTGATGATTGATGGAATTGAGCAGATTTTCATATACCAGTTGACAACTTGTACGTCTTCATTTGAAAAATGTCCATTTTCATATGTGGCTCCTAGCTATAGGTGACTGGACTTCTGTGTGAGCAGGAAAAATACTCAGTAGCAAAGGCCAGTAAGCTAGAAAAGAGATATAAAGGGAAGAAAAAGGAAGGGAGGGGCTACTTAAGAGGATGGTATTGTATATATGTAAGTAGAAGGATAGATTAATGGAGGTGAAAAGGCCCAAGTGAGGGCAGGGGAAAAGAGTAAAGGAGTAAAGGAAAGGTGGAGGGAGGGCTAAATCAAAACCTAAGAGGATATAAATAAATCATTTGGAAACCTACTTTTTTGGACAATGGAACACTCAGGAGATATAGATTGTTAGTAGAAAATTTTCAGTGCCAAGGGTGGGATACCTTCCAGTGAGTTGTTGGCCAGGGAGGCCTCTGATACATCCAAAACATTACAGGCTATTGCCAAGGTCCTTGGTTTTCCATCAGGAATAGATGGTAAGACCCTATTGCTGAAGACTCCACGTACTTGAGCTGCAATGACACTGAGAAATCCTGCTGGAGCTGAGCTGATAACCTCCTCCATGTAGACCAGCTGACAGAAAGCTGGATGAAGCCATTCCGCATGCAGTTCAATGTGTGAGAGAGAAATCACCAGTGAAGATACTCAACAGTGGACACTACAAGCCTTATATTTGGCCAGCCAGGCCAAATGAGCCAACGGTGCATTAGTGGCATCTCACAGTGCCTGCCACTACCTACACAAAACCATCAAAATAGGAGGGATAGATGATGACATCAAAATAAACGAGACTGATTAAGAAGGGAAGGGGATGTGATGAAGAATGGAGTTCAAAGGGGAAAGTAGGGAGAGGGAGGGCATTACAATGGGACATTGTTTACAATCATGGACGTTGTTAATTTAAAAAGATAATAATAAAAAAAGAAAGAAAAACATCCATATCCTTTGTGCGTGTGTGTGTGTGCATGTTTGTGTGTGAACATGTTTGTGTGTACATATAGGCCAGAATTCAACCCCAGGTGTCTTACTCAAACATTTCCTACTTTATTTTTGGAGGCAGGGTCTTTTAATGAACCTGGAGCTCACCAATTCAGCTAAACTAGCTAGCCAGCATGACCCAAAGATCCTCTCCCATACTGGGAAACAAATTGTTACAGGGCATTTATTTATTTATTTTTATTTGTTTATTTATTTATTTATTTTTACTAGTACTTAGGACTGAATCCAGGGCCCTGTGCATGCTAAAAGTTTGCTACCACTGAATTCCATCCTCAGCCTATTTCCCCCCATTTTTAATCAGGTTAGTTGCAGATATCACACTTTCTGATTTCATATAGTTTTTCAGATCTACACTAATTACAACAGGATGGCATCAGCATCAAAACAGATATGCTGGACAATGGAACACAATATACATCCCAAAATATACCCACACATATAGTCAAGTAATTTTTGACAAGTGCACTAAGAATATATAATGGGAAAGGATGGCTTCTTTGATAAATGGTGTTGGGAAAATTGGATATCCAAAATACAACAGGTAGAATTGACATCTTACCCACAAATTGACCCAAGATAGGTTAATGACTAAGACCACTGTGAAATTCTTAGGAGAAAATTCATTCACAATCACTTTTTTCAAACATGACACCAAGTTCTCATCTTAGGCAACAAAAGCAAAACCCAAAACAAGTGGGTTCCATGAAAAAGGCACATGCATCTGGAGTTTGTTTGCAGTGGGTGGAGGCCCTGGCACACCTACTCTCCTTCTCTCTATCTATATGCCTATCTATCTATCTATCTATCTATCTATCTATCTATCTTCCTCTCTCTCTCTCTCTTAAATAAATAAATAAAATAAACTTAAAATAACCCATGTCAACACTTCATGATATTTGAAAAGTATGATATAATTTGTCGAGATTGTATTTTATACGTCTCATAATTAGCTATTTTCTTATAACTGTATACATAGATTACTTCTGGTTTTCAAGTGTTACATTAATGATGTCAGTGTATTTTGCTTACAGCATTTTTACTTATTCTATCAAGGAATTCTCAGGTATTTGACCAGAAGTAGCACACTTAAGTAATATTCAACACCACCATACAAGTCTGATTATTTTCCATCACTCACAACTAGGTTTTCAATTTCTTTCACTTTCATAAAGTAATGCCATAAGGGGCAAAAGGTACTCACCCATTCCTTGGATTTAGACTTTATTAATTATAAATGAGATTATTTTTTCAGTATGATTTTTCAGTTATTTGATTTGCTTTTAGAAGAGCAAATTAGTTTTCTGTATCTACTCTAATGCTTACCTGTTTGCAAAACATTTCATGTAGCAGTTTTAATACCATTTGTATTATTTGTTATTTTACTTTAACCTTTCACTTAAATGTTTTTGACAAAGATTCATTTTAAGCACTGTAAATAAGTACCCATTAATACATCCCACTTTCCACATATTTTAAGCTTCTTGATCAGAAATTTGGGAAACACTTACACACACACACACATAGACACACACACACACATCTATCTATCTATCTATCAATCTATCAATCTATCTATCTATCTATCTATCTATCTATCTATCAATCTAGTCCAATTTTTATTCTTCTCTTCAACCCATCTGGAGTTTATTCTGGCATATGGTAAAGATTTAAGCTAACTTCTCTAACTAGTAAACCAATTGTTATAATATCACTTATTGAATATAGTAAAAGTTTACAATTATTGAAAGTATTTGATGTTATATTTTTATGTTTAATATAAAGTTTAGCTACATGATAAATTTATATATTCTCACTTCTGTTCTTTTTCACATAGTCTGTAACCACATTTTCATTTTCTCTTTCATCATTAAGTGCTTTAGCAGAGTGTTTTAAATTCTCTAGCTACTTACATATTTTTTTGATTTAAAATATTTAATGTGTTCCGGGGCAGTTAGTAAAGTGCTTATGTTGCAAGCACACAGACCTGAATTTGATCCCCAGAACCCACGTAAAAAAGCTGGGAATGGGGGCACATGCTTGTAATCTCAGCACTCTGGAGGCCCTGGGACTTGCTGGCCAGCCAATGTAGCCTACTAGATAAATTCCAAACCAATGAGAGGGCTTGTCTCAAAGAAAAGTGGCACCTAAGAGGAACAACAACAGTTGTCTTCTGGTCTTCACATTCAAGTACACACATGTGCACTCACAATGCATGTACACTTGCATATATGTGAATATTCACACATACAAAAATATCTTAATGTTTATCTGGATTACATAAACTTAGAGTATGTAGCCTGTTTTAACTTCTATATACCTTAGCTTTTTTTCTGTCTCGGAATTTTTGAAATTCTAAGTACTTAAAAAATTATAAGGTAACACAGTTTATAACTGGCATATATATTTAGTGATAGTCCTTAACTTATTTACTAGAAGCCTTTAGTAAGTCAAAGCTATTTTATAACACTTATTTAGTTTTTTATTTTTATTTATTCATCTGAGAGAGAGAGAGAAAGAGAGAGAAACAGGCGGGTTGAGGGGGAGAGATTAGGTGTGCAGGGTCTCCAGCCACTGCAAACGAACTCCAGATGCATGTGTCCCCTTGTGCATCTGGCTCCCATGGTCTTGGGGAATCGAACCAGGGTCCTTTGGCTTTGTAGGCAAATGCTTTAACCACTAAGCCATCTTCCAGCCCACAACATTGATTTAATTTCTTCCTCTCTCCTCTTTGATCTCATCTCTGTTTTGTGAGTTCATAAGTAGAATCTATAAAGTTTATCTAAAATAGCTACGGTTGCCATCTCATCTATTTTCTTTCTCTTTTCTTTTCCTATACCAAAACTATTAGGGTGGGTTCTCACTACCTCGGTTCTCTGCCGAACGCAGAGTGTGGGGCGTCTACTGCATCTTGAGCTCTTTTGGAATCTTTGCCTTTCATCTCTTTCAGACCACTCACCTCCCCTTGGGCTGCCTTCCTGAGTCTAAACTTGTGTCTTCTTAAAACCACCCATCAGGTGATGTTCTATATTTCTTATATTACTGGTAGTAAACCTACCTATGCTAGAGGGAGACAACATCTAAAAGTGTTTAAGGAGCTGGAAGTCCCCGTCTCTCAAACTAAGGAATGTTTTCACAGGCTCCATGACATCCCACTGCGCATGCTTCCTTAAAGAGGTTAATCTGTCTAGAATCAGATTTAATTGAGGAGGAGTTGGACAGTGGTCACTTAGAGACCCTTGAGGAAAAACACCTTACTCACCTAAATCCCTTCCTGAGGGGCCTCTGAGTCTGAACCCTCAGCGTTCTCCCTGAGCAAAGATGGAAGACGGGCTGCACGGTCCAGCACCATTAAACGCTCACACCAGGTGTTTAATGATACTGCTGATGGAACACTGGTTTCCAGTTTCCGATGGAACTAGGTTTCCTGTGCTGTGTGGCAAGAGCTGAGCCCGATGGAGCACTGCGGAAGGCAGCCATGGCAAAGAGCAGCCCTGGCAGACTAAATAGGGTTTCAGGGCCACTTCCTACAGCTCTGCCAAACTCTTCCAATCCCAGGTAAAGGCACTTAGAAATTATATTTGCCGCTTCAAAACAAAGTACCAAAAAAGGTACATAAAAATTGCTAAGATTACACAGAAGAAAAGATGTCCTATATCATCATCTGGACCCAGAAACGAACACTTATTTATAATTTCTTATTTTAATATTTTATGATGAAATTTGGCAATTTAATGAAGTATTTTTTTAACTTAAAAACTATCAGTGGAATAGTTTAAGGCTTAATGTTTTCCTTAAATGTTTTAAAGTATTTCAGTTAAAAGTTTGCACCGAATCCATGACATTATAAATCCATGTCTTAAAATGAGTTGAATTGGGGACACATTTTATATTATGAGCGCAGTGCCTGGTAATAAGGCAGGAAATGAAGCTGCTTCAAGTTAGAACACAAAATAGACTCAACTTGTAAAATATGCTAGCGGTAACACTCTCGGAGCCAACAGTGGGACATGCTTTCTTTCATAAAAAATATTTTGGTGTTTGACATGGCTCTTCAGATTGGAATGCCCACTGGCACATCCTAACTTTGTGTGTGCTAAAAATGCAAAGACCTTTGTCACCAACCTCTAAAACAAAACTTCACGAACACGTTCTACTGTCAGATACATGAAAGATCACGGATGCTCTTAGAAAGCCTGACAGAACTCCTCATCACTCACTGGTTATGGCTCCTGAGGAGGAGCCGGGACTGTCCACACAGCAGCTTCCCCACGGATCGCCTGGAGTCACCCTACCCAGTTCACAGGAAGACGGGCTCTTCTTTCTGTTTTGTTCTCATATTGTTAGTGTTTTATGGCTACTACTTGTTATTTACACAAGATTTTTAATACACTTTAAAGGAATATAGGCTAGTATAATGAACCGCACGTGCCCATCAGAAAACTCCACTAGCAGCCAAAGGACAATCTTATACTCTCTACTGCCTATAGGCCCTTACTTTTGAAGCAAATGAAAGAAATCATACAATATCACGTGTGTGTGTGTGTGTGTGTTTGAAGCAAATGAAAGAAATCATACAATATCACGTGTGTGTGTGTGTGTGTGTTTGAAGCAAATGAAAGAAATCATACAATATCACGTGTGTGTATGTGTGTGTGTGTGTGTGTTTGAAGCAAATGAAAGAAATCATACAATATCACATGTGTGTGTGTTTGAAGCAAATGAAAGAAATCATACAATATCACATGTGTGTGTGTGTGTTTGAAGCAAATGAAAGAAATCATACATTATCACATGTGTGTGTGTGTTTGAAGCAAATGAAAGAAATCATACAATATCACGTGTGTGTGTGTGTTTGAAGCAAATGAAAGAAATCATACAATATCGTGTGTGTGTGTGTGTGTGTGTGTGTGTGTTCTATGAAACTCAAGTCAAGAAACTCCACTAGGAGTTTTAAAAATCAAACATTCTGGCGCAATGCAATCCTAAAATAAAGTAAACTAATTTAATACTTGCATGCTGAAGAATGGTGGCCAGAAAATACTACAAGTCTTTGTTTTCTCTAATTAAGCTATTATGCTTCTATACAAGCAGAAAATGTTGTATGTATAGTAAATAATTCATTGCACATATATATGCATGTATATGTGTATATATATATTTGTAAGATATTTTAACATATATTCATGATACTGTTTTCACACCTTAAGAAGAACAAGTGAAATATTTTTCACTTTTCTTAACATAAATGGTATTATTGTTGATTTTGTTTGTTTGCTTAAGTCAGATTTAAACAAGGCCAATCAACAATTGCAATTAATTAACACATCTATTAAATTTCATTTGATCCTTTCTTGTTTTACAACTAGTCACCCTTTTTTTTTCTTTGCAGTTATTTGCAGAGGACACTGGGTTATTTAGTCCAAAGCTTCTTAACGCTTTTTCCATTCGTAACCCTTTTTTCAAAAACATTTTTCAAAACATTTATTTATTTGAGAGAGAGAGGGTGAGAGAAGAAGAAAGGGAGAGAATGGAGGCACCAGGGATTCCCACCACAACCAACAAACTCCAGATGCATGAGCCACTTTGTGCATCTGGCTCTAGGTAGGTACTAGAGAATTAAACCCAGGCCATCAATCTTTACAAGCAAGTGTCTTTAACCATTGAGACATTTCCTTAGCCCCTTGCCCTCATTTTACTCAAGAAATTTTTACATACCCCAGTTATAGAGGTATATTAGGTATGGACACAAATTAGCATTTACTGATAACACATCATTAAAAATATTTAAAAATCATCCTTTGGTATACATAAAAGTTTAGCACTTATTAAAAATAAAAAGCAGAGCCAGAGAGATGGATTAGTTGTTAAGGTGCTTGCCTGCAAAGCCTAGAGACCCAGGTTCAATTCCCCAGTACACACGTAAGCCAGATGCACAAGGTGGCACATGCATCTGGAGTTCATTTGTAGTGGCCGGAGGCCCTGGCATCCCCATTTTCTCTATCTCCCACCCTCCCCATCTGCCTCTTTCTCTCTCTCTCTTTCAAAAAAAAATTTTTTTTTTTACAAAACAAAAATAAAAACAAATTAGCTGGGTGTGGTGGCACACACCTTTAATCCCAGCACTCCGGAGGCAAAGGTAGGAGGATCACTGTGAGTTCAAGGCCACCCTGAGACTACATAGTGAATTCCAGGTCATCCTGGGCCAGAGTGAGACTCTCCTGGGGTGGGGGGACTAAAACAAAAACAAATTTACATACTAATGAGACGGCTATAGTTGTTTACATTTACAGAAAGAACTAAATCTTGGCTGAATATTCACACTATGGGGCATAGAGCATTTTTACCAGTTTTCTCAAAGTTGATTGATGCTTTGTACTTTATAATCATGAATGCTCTGAATGCTAGTGATTTCCTTATATTCATAGTTCGAAAGTATATTTATTGTTGTTTCAGAAATTGTTGGAAGCTATCCTAATCCCAAGACACACTTCACTTAATGATTTTTTGTTTTTTATGAAACTCAAGTCAGAAACTCCAAAAGGAGTTTTAGAACTCAAACATTCTGACACAACACAGTCCTGAAAGAAATTTGATACTCACATGCTGCAGAATGACGGTCGGAAAGTACTGCAAGTCTTTGTTTTCTGTAATTAAACTATTATGTTTCTATCCAAGCAGACAATGTTGTATGTATAGTAAATAATTCACTGCACACAGCAGGCTGGAATCTGAGCAGAAACATTTCAGGCAGTGCAGGCTGGCATTTTGTGGCGTGAGGGTGGGCGCAACACAAAGGGCACAGGCCGTGTGTCAAAAAGCGAGGCTGCTGTGAGGTCACACGGTGCAACGTGGGTGAACCCTGCCAGAAATACTCAGGTTCCTTAGTTTGATTATGTGTTCAGAAACCTTTTTACTGTTGTCACATTTTTTTGCAACCCTCACATTTAGTTGCATGATCCCAGATGGGGTCACAACCCAGTTTAAGCAGCCATGATTCAGTCTATAAAATTCCACCCGGTGTGAATTTTGTTGATTGCAAACCGATGGCTTTGTTTAATGTGTTTCTCTTGTAAATGAGTAAGGAATTGTATCTTTTTGAGGGATGGGGAGGATAAAGAACAAGACTATTTCAAGACAGAATTGTGCTCTTCCCTTAAGACATATGCAATTTGTGATATAAGAAGCTATTGAGACTCAATGCGGAGATCCGTTGGTTTATTGGCAAAATGGAGATGCTCTTCTATCAGCATTGTTCTGGAATGTTTCTTTGCTTCATCTGGTGCTTGCTTCATCTACTGTTTGATCATGCAATGGTGTGTGTGTGTGTGCATGTGTGCATGCATGTAGTTCATATTGAAAAGATAGAATAAATAATTGTGGGTTTTTTTTTCTTTTCTTTTTTATCACAGAGAGAGAGAGAGAAAGAGAGAAAATTGGCATGCCAGGGCCTCCAGCCACTGCACTCAAACTCCAGATACATGGGCCACCTTAAATGCATGTGTGGCCTTGCGCACTTGCATCACCTTGTGCATCTGGCTTATATGAGATCTGAAGAGTCAAACACGGGTCCTTAGGCTTCGCAGGCAAGCACCTTAACTACTAAGCCATCTCTCCAGACATTTGTGTGTTTTCTTTCCATTTATGTTCAATATAATAAGTTGATTCTCTACCACCCACCAACATCAACTAATTCATTTAAATATCATTTTAATTAGGGATTAAAGCATATGTGGTGTGCTTAAATCTCTACTACATATGCCTAAGTCTTTTTAGGCTTCTTATTGTTTGTTTTGTGTGTGTGTGTGTGTGTGTGGTGCATGCTGTGTGTGCATAGTGTCAACATCTGTGTGTGCAGATGCACATGCTCTCTGCATGTGTATGTGGAAGCCAGAAGAGTGTCAGGGGTCTTCTTATGTCAGTCCTCCACCTTACCTCCTGAGACAGTCTCCCACTCAACCTGCAGCTGCTGAGGTTTGGTCACTGGGTGACCAGCTAGCCGCAGCCCAGGGATCCTTGAGTCTCTGTTTCCCTTGGGTCTGAGGTTACCGGCATACATGACCAAGTCCAGCTTTCTACCTGGGTGCTACAAATGAAACCTCATGCTTACACCATGCACAGCAAGTATTCCTACCCACAGAGGCATCTCTGCAACCTGATTTTTTTTTTTTTTTATTGAAGATTAAGTTATCTGAGTTACTACAGTCATAGCACTCTGGATGCGCCTGACCTTGTCTGAATTTACACTTACACAAGGTCATACAGCTTGGCTCCTGAATCCTACTGAATAGAGTAGTCTTTTTTTTTTTTTTTAAATTTTTATTTATTTATTTGAGAGTGACAGACACAGAGAGAAGGACAGATAGAGGGAGAGAGAGAGAATGGGCGCGCCAGGGTTTCCAGCCTCTGCAAACGAACTCCAGACGCGTGCGCCCCCTTGTGCATCTGGCTAACGTGGGACCTGGGGAACCGAGCCTCGAACCGGGGTCCTTAGGCTTCACAGGCAAGCGCTTAACCGCTAAGCCATCTCTCCAGCCCTAGAGTAGTCTTAACAGTTGTTTTTTCATCTGTTAATTACATGATGAGCCAGGCTAACTTTGCATGTTTTCACCCCGAACTTGGACTAAGCCATCTTGCATGAAGTCCTGGTTCCTTCAAAGCAGGAAATGTTGGGGGAGAGGGTAGCTGGAGAGATAGCTTAGTGGTTAAGGTGCTTGCCTACAAAGCCTAAGGACTCAGGTTTGACTCCCCAGAACCCATGTAAGCCAGGTGACACGTGTGCACAGGGGGGCGCACGCATCCGGAGTTCGACTGCAGTGGCTGGGGGCCCTGGCCCTCAAGTCTTGTCACTGACATTAAATTGGTCATTTGCTCAGTGTTGTTAGGACTTTGCACTAAAGGGTTACTATCTCATTTGCATTGTTCATTTGTTTTATCCTGTATCACCCACACAGCAATCTCTGAACAGCATGCTACCACCAGTGATAAGATTACTATAAAAAGCCTGTAATGTGGGGGCTAAAGAGATGGCTTAGTGGTTAAGATGCTTGCCTGTGAGGCCTAAGGACCCAGATACTATGTCCTGGCACAACACATGACAAACAAGGTAGTGCATGTGTCTGGAGTCCGTTTACAGTGGTTAGATGCTCTGGAGTACCCGTTCTCTCTCTGTCTACCTGTCTCTCTCTCAAATAAATAAAAAAACCTCTGTAATTTTCTTCAAAGTTCTTTTTCTCCTTCAACATGTCTACCTAAAGTCAAATGGCTATGTATTAAATTCAGTTGGAATAATTCATCTCTCTGTGGTCAATGCCATTAACAGGAAAACACAATAAATGTTCTTGTTTTTGTTTTGATTTTTAAATCTAGTTTTGTTTTACAAATAACTAAAGCATTTGCAAAATACCCAAAGCCACAGGTACACGACGGGCATACATAACAGAGCTTGGCTGCCCCAACCTGCTGGTCCCTTACCTTCTTGCCTTGTTATCCTTGCAACCAACCTCGCCTGTTGGTTGGCTCTTCACAGAAGGCATAGCGTCCCTGCCCAGGAGACATTCTAATCTTTGTTTACATTGCTGCTTGTAGTATCTGTTCCACCAAGGAAACACAGGGGAGTGTTTGGAGGAGTTAACTGTAATTACCTCACCCAGACACCGCTTCATAACTTCTCACACTTGAAGAACGCTTACTCATGGGCAGCCGTAGTATTAGTCTTAGAAAGAACAAGCCCTCTGGCAATACTACTTCCTGCACATCACCACAGCTAAAATCAACATCAAGGACAAGAAAGGCCTGGCCCCTGTGATATTGCTGCCAATACTTACCCAGGCATCCGTGGGAGAAACTATTGCTTCTTAGACTGCCTGGTGCCATCTGACTGAACTTCAAACAGAAAAGGTCTCTCAAGTTGTGCATAGTGGCAGATGCCTTTAATCCCAGCACTCAGGGGGCAGAGGTAGGAGGATCTCCATGAGTTCAAGGCCACCCTGAGACTACATAGTGAATTCCATGTCAGCCTGGGCTAGAGTGAGACCCTACCTCAAAAAACTAAAAAAATAAAATAAAAAGTCTCTTAGTTCATGGAATTCTTATCTTTCATGAGATGATTTTGCTTACAAGTAAATCTTCAGGACTGGAGGGATTGCATAGTGGTTAAATGCACTTGCCTGAGAAGCCTAAGGACCCAGGTTCAATGCCCCAATAACCCACATAAGCCAGAAGGACAAGGTGGCATATGCTTCTGGAGTTTGTTTGCAGTGGCTAGAGGCCCTGGCGTACCCATTCTCTCTCTCTCTCTCATAAATAAATAAAAATATTTTTTTAAAAAGAAGTAGGTTTTCAAATAGAGCATAGCTATGTTTCATATATATTTGAAATCATCATACCTCTATTTAATATACATACATTATATTTCAATATGTCATAAGCCTAATACAAAGGGAAGAATTAAGCTAAAAAAATCTTGTTTTCTTTGTTAGAAAGAAAATCTTACATAGCTATTTCAAACTCTGTAGAATTAAAAACGTGTATGCATTAAATCCCAAGGGAAGAGATTAAGAGACTTGTCCACATGGTCTGTGAGTGCTCTCCTCCTTGGTGGTCTGTCATGTGGAAAAAGTTGAGAATTGGAAGCATAGCGGCCAACGTGAAGAAACCAAGAACTTTCCAACCAAGCCTTTGGACTAATAATGTTTGGAAGAAAGAATCTCATTTCCCCACACATGTATATAGAGGGTAAAAAATTGAACCTCTTACACATATACAAGAAAGAAATCATATCAAATCTTTATTATGATAATAATGGATAATTAACCATTTTGGGAAAAAAATGTATTCTTAAAAGAGAACTCAGAAACAAGGTTTTAATTAGAATGTCTTCAAGTCTTGCAAGCAGCTGCTCTGTGTCCACAGGAGCAGGTAGAGAAGTCACACAGGCCGGTACTAGGATTGTTTTCACTATGGCAATAGAAATAAATAAGATATCCTTGCAAATGAGTACAGAACCAGATAAAATCATGGAGCCATAAGCAAAGGTTCTTCAAAATGCAGGAGAACACCTCCCCTGACAGCTCCTGAGGAGAAAGAAGCTCAAACTCAGATGCAGACATTCACTGAAGAGCTTTATATACACAGGCCTGACACCGACCACTTGGGAATGGGCGGGGACTGAAGCCTTGTTGGGACACAGCCCAGGGCACACCAAGAGGAGAAAAGGGCAAATCAAGACAGGGAAACTAAGACTAAGTCATGTGGGGCTTGACTACAGCCTGCTAACTGAAGGATTTCAAAGGAGGAAATAGAACCTACTTAAAATTATTGACAAACAGAATAATCAGTGTGTGTGTGTTGTGTGCATGGATTTGTATATGCTTGTTTCTGTGCAAACACATGTGTGGAGGCCAAAGGTAAAATCAGGTGTCTTCCTCAATTGGTCTCCATCTTATTCGTTTGGATAAGTTCTTTCACTGAACCTGGAAATCACCAGTTGTTTAGCCTAGCTGGCCAGAAAGACCCACAGATCTTCCTGTCTCCTCTGCTCCATCCCTCTGAGATTACAGGTGTGTACTGCTATGCCTGGCTTTTTATATGCTAGAGATGAAACTCAGGCCCTCATACTTGTACAACAAGCACATTACCAACTGACTCATCTCTCCAGCCCCAAAAGATATACTCTTGCTTGTTTTTGTTTTTAGTTTTTTTCAAGGTAGGGTCTCACTGGAGCCCAGGCTAACCTAGAATTCACTATGGAGTCTCAGGGTGGCCTTGAACTCACAGCGATCCTCCTACCTTTGCCTCCCGAGTGCTGGGATTAAAGGCGTACGCCACCACGCCCTGCAAAAGATATACTCTTGAAAAAGCATATGTTTGTAGTGCCTATGCTATACATAATCTGGGCAACGGTGATGATGAGACATTGACCATGTCCTTAAGAAGCCCAGAGCCTAATGAAAGAAACTGAAGGAAGTAAGCACTGTGCTTGAGCAGAAAGGGCATGAATGAGATTCTAGTGACAATGAGGGATTACTCGAGGAAGCAAATACTCAATGCAGCTTGGGCAGGCCGGCAGATGTTATGATGGTAGTTCTCACACAAGTGAAACATTCATGGAAGCCACCACACATTATCTGCTGGAAATAGAATCCTGTCCAAAACAACTATGTATTTGAACGTGTGCAGAACAGTGGTTGTAATTGAAATGGTTTCTGGGAAGAGGCAATATTAAAGGTCATCAGTCACTGTCCTAGGCTATCACTACTGACTCAGGGGACATGAGACTCAACAGAATGATCCAAGCTCAATCCTGGGTTTGATTTTTCTTGAAACAGTTCATGATGCAATATGCCCATAGGATTTGTGGTTTTGTAAGCCTTCCAGACTCCTACCAGAAACTAAAACTAAACTGAATGCAGTGTCTCCATGCCTCCAACTACCACCCATGAAAGTTATGAAAAAAATCACATAAAAAGAAGGGAAGGGAGAGAAAGGAAGAGAAGGGCCTTGTCTCACCTAGGAGGAGTAGAAGTCTCATCTGGTGGTGGGAAGTGAACATAAGGACAGTATCAGAGTAAAAGCGACTGAGCAGAAGGATGAATAAGTGTCAAACAGCATCTCAGGAGAGAGAAGCAGGGAGGAAAGCAGAGAAGGATGCTGGAGTAAGCTACATCATGTCTGCAGTGGAGGAAGAGCCACAGGAAGGAAGGAGACACGGAAACTTCACTTGTACCAACTAGCATGGACATTTGCTGGCTGGCACCGCAGAGAGAAGGTCCAGTGCATCGTCTCTGACAGCTACACACCTGTATTGCCTGTGCCCTGGGATGTCTCACCAAGCTCAGTGGTTAAAAGAACCCAGACCTCAGTGTACTGATACTCATTGGAAAAGCGCAGATCAAGAGTGGACAGTAAAGTCAAAGGCAGAAGGTGAGATCAAAACTGGGACTGTCTGAGCCTAGAAAAACAGATCACTGGCACACCACGGTGGTTCACCTAAGGCTCACATTAAAAGTATTACAAAAGGTAACTAAAGCAGGAAGCAGTTATAACGGATGTTGCTGAGCTAATTTTTTTTAACCTAACCTCCAGCACGGAGAAGAGAAGGCTACTTTCCCCACCACTGGGAAGCATTGTCAAGATCCCTCTTAGCTCTCTAAAGTCCAGAATCAAGGAAGCACAACCCAGAGTATTAAAACCCCAAAAATGAGCACAGCAAAGCATCCACTGAGTGACCTGAGCTCCCCAAAGCCTTAGCCACCAGGAGCCACTTTGCAAACTATGTCTGACTTTTGTGATGTAGGCTGGAATTGGCCAAAGGAAAGAAAACGTTTCCAAACTCTAGAAAAGCCAATCAAAACATAATTCCTTAAATCCCTCGTGATGGGGGAAAATTCCATTATTACTTTTATACCTAATCCTTCCAAGTTGAGCTTGGAGAAGAGACTTGGGGACATCTTTCCTTGCCTGGCATAGCTGTCTCTTGCCTGGCCAGCATAGCAACTTATATCTGTTGATCTTAAAGCACACTCCCTTGGCCATGTCTGAGAAGATCAGAACTCTGGCACTCATTTAACGGAAGCGTGCCCCCAGTATAGAAAATTGCCTTGTAGGAGGAGATGATGAGAGTGGCCAAAGTAAAGAAACAGAGACAATCAGAGGTGATAGTGAGGCTCTCTCACCGCTGGGAGGCTGCATTCATGGTTGGATGACTTTCTACATAGAGTTCAGAAGGCCATCTGAGCATGAATCAGAGAAGCCCATAAATTGTACAGATCCACTTATCAGGCTATACTTAGCTTGCACCCCAGGAAATCCAGCATAGGAGAGCAGAAACCAACATCTAGACATACAGGAAACTAACTGATCACCTGAGAGAAACTGAGGGAGAACAGAACTTGGCATCTCTTTGAGGTCAAAAAGTGGACATGTGCCGGGCGTGGTGGTGCACGCCTTTAATCCCAGCACTCAGGAGGCAGAGGTGGGAGGATCACCATGAATTCAAGGCTACCCTGAGACTACATAGTGAATTCTAGGTCCGCCTGAGCTAGAGTGAGACCCTGCCCCCCCCAAAGCAAGCAAACCAAAAATAAAAATAAATAAATAACATGTAGTAGGAGGGAGCATGCGAGGTGATAAAAAGGGGGCATGTAACTTCAAGAGAGGGTACAGGAATCCAACACTTCTATGGCAGTGTTAGCTGAAGCATGACAAAGTCCAAGTGTAACAGCTGGGGTGGGTGTCTGCAGTCCGCATGAGGGAAAGTCAAAGGAGCCAGGGCGATCCAGAAACCAAGAGAACGGTTACGAGCTTGTGTTATCTATGATCCCTAAACAGCCCCAGCATGGTGGCAGGACATTAAAGGAAAGAGAGTCAGATCAGTGATCTGGATGGGTGACATGAGCCACCAAGGAGAAGTAGTGACAGGAAGGAAGTCTGGCCAGGAAGCAGGATCTCAGGGAAGGGCCAACCTCCTGCCTTAGCTTCATGAAGCCTAGGAACTGGGGCAGGAGTGGTGTCCAGGGGGTAAAAGCCCGGTCAAGGCCTGAAGTGGGTAATGAGAAGTTGGGATATGGATTTATTGATCATGAAAGAACAACAGAAGGAACTGAGGTGGGAAGTCAACACCAAAGGGTAAAACAAGAGGGCTCAGAACAAAGCATGAAGAGAGAGTTGCCAGGAGGAGATGGTGGAGAACAGAGGTCACATTCTTCTGGGTCTATGAATGATTGACAGTTGAGTTGCTCAAAATAATCTAGTTGTGGAGCTGGAGAGATGACTCAGTGGTAAAGGCATTTGCATGCAAAACCTGTAGGCCCAGGTTCAATTCCCCACTATCCACATAAAGCCTGACACACAAAGTGGTACATATGTCTGGAAGGAAGAAACTTTCAGACACACGGGTGTGTGCACGCACAAATAAATAACTACTGAAAAAAAATTACCTAGTCTTCAAAGTATTAGAAGACTCAGAGAATCATTGAGTCGGGAATGGCCTGATGTAAGAGTGGAGAGATGTTCTAGTGACAGGAAGCAAGGGACCTGTCCAGATAAGACCTGTGTCTTAGCAATCATAAATGTAATGGGACAGTATTAAAATTATCTTGAATGTTACCACCTACCCAGTACCCTCAAATGAGAAACACATTATAAAATGGGGGAAGGGGAATGGGAGAGCAGGGGAATTATACACAAAACCAAAACCAAAATGACCTGGTGACACAGAAACCTTCTTCCTGGATAAAAGACTAAAAGATCTCACCCTCATTAGGAGTATTAGAGGGTATCATCTGATAAGAAGGATTCTGGGGAGGGTGGTATGAAACCTAAGCCTCAAACAGTTGGTTCTGGCTTGTAACTTCCAGTTCCAGAAATTGGGTTATAGCCCACATTGAGCTATTGGTCAGAAAGACCTACAAGGTCCCCAAAACAAGAAACGGTGCTATCAAAGCACTTGATTACCCCCCTGAAGTAAAAGGTCAGACCCTATTGCTGAAGACCCCACATGCTGCCCATGCAGAATAGCAAGAGATCTGACTGGAATCAGGAAGGAAGCCAATTTCCAGAAGGTTAGCCAATATAATGCTGGAAACCAATACATGAGCTGCTGGAGGGAAATGGCCAACAATGTTGTGAGCAAGCAGGGAACACTACTATATGAATGCAACCAACCTGACAGCATGTACATATCTGTGCAATAGTGGCACACAGCCTAAGTAGGCAGTCAATGGCTCTCTGATTGGCTAAGAGGCCCACTCAATGGAAAGGAACCCATAGCTGTAACTGAGAGCCAAGTCAGAATCCTAGGGACTTTAGGATATTGGACTCAAATAAGAAGCTCCGACTAGTCTTGGCCAAAAGAGAGGCTACACTCATCAAACTCTCTCGTAATTAACTATGCTTATCCCCTTTAACTCATGCTGACGTCACTCTCCATTGCAGAATCTGACTTTCTCTATAGAAGGCAGTGAAACCCGAGGACAACCAAAAATCTATCAACAGGACAAGAAAAGGTAGCTGACTCCCTGGCTGGAGATGAACTATCCCTTACATATCAGCTAGGGTCCAGGTGAAACCACAAGAGTATTGACAAGCGGAGCAAGAGTGCTACTTCCACAGAGAGCCTAACAACTTGCACCAGGGTGGTGGGGAAAGACACTGAGGATGCTCAAAACGTGCCAAAGCAGAAATCCAGAAGCTGCTGAGAGTTCAACGCTACAGTAGACTGAAAACGTACCCACCAAGGCCCAGGGGGTTTTGTATAAGAGGGGGTGGAAAGATTCTAAGAGCCACAGGGCAGGAGGGAACATCCAGAGGCATTGCCACCCATAGTGACTGACTGCTGCTCTCACAATCCCAGCAGTACCACTGAGGCAGGCCACAGGGACAAGGAAGAGGGAAATGATGATACTAACACATGATGTGTCCATACAAAGTTTCTACCTAATGAAAAATTGAGAAAAAAAATCACTGTCGAAACAAGAGCATTGTCAACATAATCCAAGAGCTAGATATTGACATTAGACTAACAGACTAACTCACTAATTCCTGAGAAATAACTGATTTGTGAAAAGCTCAAAGATAGTGAAATTCAGAGTTCAGTTGGGTCAAAGCCAATTATAGCAACACATCACACGTTCAGTGTTTGTGTGTTTGCCGTGTGCCTGGGCTGGGACAGAGTACATGTTATTCCAATTAGAATGTTCTTCTCTACGAGCAGACCATAAGCTTGCTTTCTTGTTAGATCGTTAAATCTTTGGAATATTTAAGGAGAATAGCTATATTTGACCAAGATTACTCACTAACAAAAGAATGAGCTATTCAAACCTAAATGGCTTGGTACTGTAAAACATGATACACACAGGCCAGGAATGACATGGAAAAATCTTCTGTGTGAAGATCGTCAAAGGGGTTCACTTTGATCAGTGAAAAAGATGGCAAGACTCTGTAGACCCTAGGGCTGTGTCCATCTTCCTTTACCAGAAATTTCAGAAGTTGCTAGATACTTTCCAAGCTAAAAACTATTACATAAATAACTTGGAAATCTCAAGTGATATTCCTGATGCCTGCCAACAGTTTAACCACAAGGAAGCTCCTGGCCAAGATATCCATGAAAAGTTGGGAAGAAGTTCCTTTGAGAAAGATGTACTTGCAGCAAACAGACTTTTTCTCCTTAGAAAGAATGCATAAATCAATAGTCAAATAAGGAAAAGGAAGATTAGGTCTGGCATAATAGCCTAAGAAAGATGACATTCAAAAGAAGTTTAGAAGCAAGACTACACAAAGACTTCATTATTAATATATTATTGTTATTACTAGTTAAAAAATCCATTCAAACATTTCTCTCATACTTTTACTGCCCACAGATTAGATGTAAAAATGTCTTAAATGAACTTAAGGGCAGAGAACAGGCACCTGGCTTCACAACGTCTGGCTGTGGGATCTTGGACAAGGCATAGTTCCTCTTCTGAGCCCAGCCTGCCCACCTGATCAATAGGTTCCTTTTCAACTATGATAAGCTACGATTCTGGGGACTTGCAGGGCCACACACCCAGCCATCTGCACCCCTGGCAATAAAATACAAATTGGCAAGGCATTTTGAAATAAGTCATCACAGAAGCAAACAGTCAGTGACATCCAAGGAAGTAAGGAGAAAGGTCAGCTGCCTATGATGCCAGTAATGCTGATGTTTACAAATACAGACTCAATTGCACCAGAACCTGGATGCAACTTCAGGAAAGTAACTGAAACTTTAAAATTGAGATGGTTGCTTCAAGTGAAGAGGAAGGAAGTTGGAGGAGATCCTAGTAGTTAATTTAAGGGCTAGAAATCAGCAGAAGAGAGAAGCAGAAGCTAGCCTTGGTGGTGCAGGTCTGTACTTTTAGCTAGTTGGTGGCCAAGGCAGTAGCATCAATAAGCTCAAGGCCTGCTTTTAGTTCAAGGAGTCCCTGTCTCAAAATTAAAATTCAAAAAGGGACTGGGGATATATGAAACAGTGGGCAAGCACTTGGTCAGCATGTGCAGGGCTGGGGTTTGAGGGCCAGTAAAGGAGAGAAGGAAAGGACAAGAAGGGAAGAAGAGAAGAATGAGGACATCAAGAATTTGAAAATCAAGTGCTTACTGAGAGCAAGACATAGTTAAAGGCATTTAAATTTGGAAAATAATCTTGAATGTACTTGATCATGGTCAGGAATAGACAACATGACTGCTAAGTTAGTCACAGGCTCTGTCCCTGGAGCCACAGGGGATGGGTGGAAAAAATGGGGGGGGGGTAAGAATTACAAGGTAAGAGTAAGAGAATATGGAGCTAGTTTTTTAAAAAATTATTTATTTATTTGAGAGAGAGAGAGAAAGGCAGAGACAGAGAGAGTATGGGTTGCCAGGGCCTCTAGCCACTTGTAACAAACTCCAGATGCATGCACCACTTTGTGCATCTGGCTTAGCATAGATACTGGGGAATCAAACCTGGGTCCTTTAACTTTGCTGGAAAGTGCCTTAACTGCTAAGCCATCTCTCTAGCCCTCATTTTAAAAGAAAAAAAATTCATATATATATATATAATTTTTTCATTTTTCAAGGCAGGGTCTCACTCAGGCAGACCTAGAATTCACTATTCAGTCTCAGGGTGGCCTTGAATTCAGAGCAATCCTCCTGCCTCTGCCTCCCGAGTGCTGGGATTAAAGGCATGCACCACCACACCTGGCATTAAAAGAGTATTTTTATTTATTTATTTATTTAGTTAGTTAGTTAGTTAGTTAGTTAGTTATGAGAGAGAGAGAAGCAGACAGAGAAAGAAGAACAATTTTTAAAAGGTTCTCCAATGTAAAACAAAAGTAGTTTCCCTATAAAAGGTTCCAAGCTTACTATACTGAAATTTATCCCTTGTTAATTTTTGGAAACACAAAACCCTCTATCAATTGAACACCTAGCTTTGCCCTGCATGATCAGAATTCATGTTGTTGGCCTTTTTGTGCCTTTTCAATTAATCAATTAATTATTTATTTTAGTTTGTCGAGGCAGCGTCTCACTCAGGCTGACCTAGAATTCATTATGGAGTCTCAAGGTGGCTTTGAACTCACAGCGATCCTCCTACCTCTGCCTCCAAAGTGCTGGGATTAAAGGCGTGTGCCACCACACCTGGCTCTGTGCCTTTTGATGGCCAATTTATAGGCTTATAGCCTAAAAGTGATCAGGCTGACCTTTTACTGGCATGCACATAAAACACTGTAGATACATTCACTGACCACAGGCAGACAAGGCAGAATTTCCAGGTCACTGTGACTAGCAACCAGAAAAAGGCCAGTGCCATAATCCACCAAGTGTGGGGTGACATGCCTTCCACATTTTTCCTCCCTTAAAATAGATGTGAAGTGAACCAAAGAAAAATGAGAGAATGTGCACCTAAAATGTTTACAACAGCTTAAAACAATTTCCTCTTACCAGGAAGCACAAAACAAGTAAGGTATGGATGGAGCAAGACCTCACCATCTCCCTTTCTGCAAGAGAAACCCAGAGCCGCACAAGCATTGCCTTAGCAGGGAAGGGGAAGACAAGCTCTGAACAGAACCCCCGACACTGCTTCCCAGCATAGACACTCAGCTATAAGCAGGTCTTTGGTGGGCAAAACTCCAAAACCACCATGAGGAATGACAAAAGAATCTCCCCTGGAGACTGGCTGGTAATAGCCATTTAAAATTTTTTAATTTATTTTTTATTTTTTATGCAAGAGTGAAAGAGAGAATGAAAATTGGCATGCCAGGGCCTCCAGCCACTGCAGTCCAACTCCAGACACGTGCGCTCCCTTGTGTATATGTGTACACTTATGTGCTTGCATCACTGTGCGTCTGGCTTACATGGGACCTGGAGAGTCAAACATGGGTCCTTAGGCTTTGCAAGCAAGTGCCTTAACCTAAGCAATCTCTCCAGCCCTGGTAAGAAGTGTTTTGACCACACCCATCATAACCAGTGTCCCCCAAACTATTGCTTTCTATCTACTTCGTATGCCCAGTGCTACCAAGTGCTGCAATGATTTCACTCCAAGGATGTGCTAACTAATGGGGAGGCAATGCCCTTTTGATTTCAACTACTGAGTTGCACCATGCTAAGACTTTGAAAGCATTGTGATTCTTATTAAAAACTGGAAAGAGGGCTGGAAAGATGGCTTAGCGGTTAAGTGCTTGCCTGTGAAGCCTAAGGATCCTGGTTTCAGGCTCGATTCCCCAGGACCCACATTAGCCAGATGCACAAGGGGGCGCACATGTCTGGAGTTTGTTTGCAGAGGCTGGAAGCCCTGGCGTGCCCATTCACTCCCTCCCTCTCCCTCTCCCTCTCTCCCTCCCTCCCTCCTTCTCTCTGTCTGTAGCTCTCAAATAAATAAATAAAAATAAAATAATTTTTAAAAAAACTGGAAAGGGATGGTATGCTTATAAGATGTTCTTAGCATAGCTAACCCCATATTCTTGAACTTGCTGAGTCTGAGCCGATAAAGCAATCCCTGTGGTTTATTAAGGACCCCAAAGCTCCCATGACCATAACAGTGGAATCAAGAATTTTAGGAAAGGAAATAATTTTCTAGGCAAATGAGAGAGGCAGCTGAAGATAGCTCAGGAGGGCACAACTGGGGCTTGGAGTTCAATGGTTTTAGTTTGTCATGGAACCATCTGGATGTCCTTGTGTAAGTCATTTGCACATTCACAGTCTCTGTGTCCTTGACTTATAAAATGAAGTATCTGGGCCAAAGTCTCTGCCAGCTGTAGAATTCTATAATTCTCTAAGTAACAGTCCACTGCTTTGCTGGCATGCCTGTCTTGGTAATCACAATGATCCAATTAACACTGCAACGTGGACTCTTCCATTTGTGGTTTCAAAAACACAGTATTTGAGAGTGGAATGAGTGCTGATTGCAAAACCCTCATGCTTTGGTGTTTGCTTGTTAAATAGTTAAGAAATCTGAGGACAAGAGATGTAAAATAACTGTGTTAAATTACAAGCTCATTAGAGGCTGAAGCAAGACTAAGGCTGCCCGAGGAGGCCTGGTGGAGCCAACCCACAGCGTGGCTTTTACGCGTCTCATTAAACGCAGCCGACATCACAGCTGTGCTTTACCGGCCCCTGAGTTATTAGTTTTCCAGGCACCTAATCCAGGAGACATTTGAAGAGTGACCTGAAGGTCTTTGTGAAAATGTGCCCAGGATAAAATACTTTCAAAAATCCTGAGAGAGTTGTCTAAGAACACCAATGTCTACACATCATCCACCTATTTCCTATTTTATCAAATCATCTTTTTATAGGGAGGAAGAGCTTCATGAAGCCATTTCTGTCCCAACAACTTTAGAAACGAGCCTCACTTTGTCCCCTGGAGTCCAGCTACTGTGATAGCAAACCACCTCGGGCACACACACGTTGACTCAGCAGGTGGGTACCCCAGCCACCTGCCAGGGCAGAGCTGCCTGGGTGGCAGAGCTCACAGATGCTGCACTCACCCAGATGTACCACCACCCCCACTTCCTCAGGTATGGAATCTCTGGAATGATTGCCCTGAAAACACCTAGGGGCAATCTGGAAGTGTCTGTGTGGAAGTAATGTGGCATGCCACCCAGTTTGCAGGAGTTTGGTCCAGAGGGTGACAGTCTGTTCCAAAGACACAGCTGACAGTTGGACCATGAAAACCCTGGTCAGGTTGCCGCCAAGGCTTGGTCGAATCACCCAGACACAAAGGCTCATGCAAGAAGCCAGGCACAGGTGAGTCCGTGCCATAAGATTCCATCTCGGTGAAATTAAAATGAAAACACTAGTCAAAGGCAGCAGGGACAGAAGTCAGAAGTACTTGACCTCATAGGATGAGAGGTTGATTAGAAAAGGGTGCTGAGGCCCTGTAGGGTGCTAACAATATTCTATTTCTTCCATAGCAGTGCCGCAGGTGCAAAAATATTTAAAAGTTCGCCACATTCCACGATTCAAATATGTCTACATTTGACATTATGCGGGCTATTCCTCAACATAACTTAATTTAAAATGTGATGCAGTCCCCTGATGTAAATGGAAACTATGCTTCTCTCTTGCCTTTAGCGTGACCGTGTCTGAGATTCCCGGAGCTGAGAGTTTAACACTCATATTACTAGTTTTAACAATTGCTGAGCTACGTGCTCACACAGTGTGAGGAGACCTGCATAAGTGATCATCCTGAAGTCCTCAGGACAACATCTCCATCTGGAAGATTCCATCAGTAGCTCTCCTCCACAGAGGAGAACACTAAGGTTCAGAGAAGCAACGTAATTTGTCCAAAGTCTCACAGCAAGTGAAACGGCAAAGCTAGGATTCAAACATGAATTAACTCCAGAGCCCATGTTCATAATTGATCGTAACGTTTTGTCACATGGCTGTAGGATAAAGGGTTTGCTTTGTTTTTAAATATTTTATGTATTTGAGAAAGAAAGAGAGAAGCAGACGAGGGAGGGAAAGAGAGAGAGAGAGAATAGGCATACCACGGCCTTTAGCCACTGCAAACGAACTCCAGACTCATGTGCCACCTTGTGCATCTGGCTTTATTTGAGCACTGGGGAATTGAACATGTGGCCTTTGGTTTGGCAGGCAAGTGCCTTAACTGCTAAGCCATCTCTCCAGCCCTGGTTTTTTTTTTTTGTTTTTTTTTTTGTTGAGTTGTATCATACTTGATGCCTCTTCCTTCTCAGAAATGCCTCAGAGGAAAGAGAATCAGGGTTTGGGGATGGGCTAACAGTGTCCACATGATTAAATATTAATGTTTTTTTAGGAGATAGTTTGTTTAGGACAAAGTCTTGTTTTCCTTGCTGTTTGTAGAGAATTTTGGGTGCTATTATTGGCTTGTTTTCTTTGACCATATTATTTTTCCTAAAAAGAAATACACTGTGGAGGCAACACGAAAGGTTTCATATGATATTCACTGGGGTGTTCTGGAACGACATTTCCTAGGATAAAATTTCCCCAGCACGCCACACGCTTTTAAGATCTTCTTTAGACCTTTTGAGAAAACTAACAGAGACTAGTTTCCTTCTGTTCTAGCTTTCTATATTGTTATTATATTAAATATAATATACCTCTGGAACCTGGAGAAGGCATTAGCCACACTTTAATTATAAACTACATAGCTATTTTCCAGACACCCTGCTTTCTTCTTTATTGTTTCTCGATTGGTTTCTCTGCAATTCTCATATGAAAACCTGTTGGAGGGCTGGAAAGACGACTCTGGGTAAAAGTGCTTGCTGTGCAAACATGACGACCCGAGTTCGGATCCCTGGCACCTATGTAAAAAGCTGGACTCAGAAGCACACAATAATCCCAGAATGCCTAAGACCAGATGAGAGGCAAAGACCAGAGAACACCAGGAAGTTTGTGGGCCAGCTAGGCTGGCATACATGGCAGAGAACACGAGGCCCTGTTCAAACAAGAGGGAAAGACAATGACCAACACAAGAAGTTGTCCTCTGACCTCCACACAGTGCGGTGGTTTGAGTGTAAAATCTCCCCCACAGGCTGTTTGGTTTGCACACTTGCTATCCCACAGTTTGGGAAGGTTGTGGGACCTGTAGGAGATGGCGCCTTGCCATAGAAGGTGTGTCGCTGAGGGCAGGAGTTACAGCCTGACCCTGTTGTTGCTCTCTTTCTACTTCCTCCCTGCTGACGGAATGATGTGATGTCAGCTTCCTGCTTCTGCTATGTTTCCCCCACCATGATAGACTCTACTGTCTGAAACTAAATAGACCAAATGAACTCATCCCTTTTCTAAGCTGCTTCTGGTTGTATATTTTGCAATGAGAAAGTAACTGATATATATACACATACCATTTTCACATACTCATACAACACACACCACACACACACACACACACACACACACACACACACACACACATATATATATATATACACACATACACACACATACATACCAGATACACATACATATACCACACACACACACAATATTCACATAAGTACACACACACACACACACATACACACACAAAGACTTACAAAAACTATTGGATCATTGGTTTCTGACTGAAAGGATCCATAATCACGGACACCCTAAAAATACAGTAAAGCTAAAAGAAGAATGAAAATTAATGATATTTTGGCCCTACCAGTAACCAAGTCCAAATGGTTGCTGGGCTCCATGAAATAAATATACAATTAGCACACTCAACCATTTTGCTTATTACTATTAATTCACTCGTTTTTTTTTTCAAGTAATTGGGGGAGTTATTGAATGTTGAAGTTTTTCACGTAAAACAATTGATATTGTCTAACCCACACCCCAACAATCTATATAGCTCTCTGTCTCCAGGCAGCCTGCTGGGTCACAGTCCTGTCTTGTACCCCAACTTCAGATGCATTGCTAAACCTCCCGAGGGAAGGTCAGTCATAGCAGCCAAAAGGAGCAGAAAGAAACAGAGTCCTGGGAAGCAGCTTTCTCCACCTACAACCCCTGCTCCAGTGGTTCACCTTCACCAGCCAACCATCCGTTTTTCCAGAGCTCCAGTCAGCCACGAGTCAGACAGAGGCCATGTCCTGCTTTCTGCCATTACATTCTACTAACTGGCAGATTACATATCTCAGAGCTGTTCCTTCTGAAAAACATCTTCCATGGCCTCAGTACACTTTGCCTAAATAAGACCAAAATGCGCTGGCCTTGGACTCCATGGCTAACGACATGATAGCTGACCTAAGTCACTGGGTCCTCCGCACCATTGTGAGCCATGACAAGGTGGCTGTGCCCAACTCTTTCTCTCCACTTGGGCTTGAGTTGCCCAGGCCCTGTGTGCTTTTAAATTCCACCACAGTTTTACTCTATTGCCCCAGATAGCTAGGCTTTCAGTTAGGAACCTGTCCAGTTGGCAAAGTTGATGCTCTTGGTTTTCAATTTATGAGTGATGTCAAAGACATGTGTGATCTTAAATGCTGTTAACAGCAAGAAATGAGGATTGCTAAGGAATCGCAACCATCAATGCCCAGCCACGTATGGTTCATGAAGTGGCTTAAAACATACACATGTAAGCCAGGTGTGGTGGTGTACACCTTTAATCCCAGCACTTGGGAGGCAAAGGTAGAAGGATCGCCATGAGTTCGAGGCTACCCTAAGAATCAGAGTGAATTCCAGATCAGCCTGGACTAGAGTGAGACCCTACCTTGTATATATATATATACACACACACACACACACATGTACATATAAACACATACATGTACACACAGGAACCCAAACACAGAGGCATACACAGTTTATTCCTGTCTGAGAAATGGGCTTAGAGAATAAAACTGTCGATGCTTCCTAAAGGAAATGAAGCCAAAGCTAAAAGGGCAAAGAAACAATGCCCAATCAGAAAATAGAATCCTGGGATGATTTCAGCATGGGGTGGTAATTTAATGATAGCTAAAATATCATCTATTTCCAAAAGAAATAAGAAAAAGTGATTCATAAGCCAATATTCCAGGCAGAGCCAGAGGTACAAGGTGTAGGAAGTCACTGCCTGCCAGAGGTCTTGAGACCCTCCAAGGGTGTCAGCGGCCTACCGCGCCAGCCCTGATCATTGGGGTGCAGTGTTATGCCCTTTGACAACTGAAGCCAAAGATAGGTCCTTCTCCAGTGTTGTTACCTGGTCATCGTAGCGATACGTGAGGAACTGCTCCCCGGTGGTATCCTCTAGGAAGCTACCTTGTGGAGAAAGCGCAAACTCGGGGAGGAAGTAGGCTCCAGGAGACTTCTCTGCCGGGGTCTGCAAGGCAAGGTAACTCGGTCACAAATGAGGCAGCAGTAAAGGTTCACTAGAGGCAGCGTCCACAGAGAGCATTCTAACCAAATCTGCCACCACAGTCTGTGCCAAGAAGAAAGAGAGAGAAGCGTCCTCTTTTGGAAAGACACAAAGTGAGGCACTTGAGGCATCACTGGTGCTGAGGCACTCTTGGACAAGAATATAAATAACATTGGTCAATCTCAAGTCAACACACATGGTCCAATTCCCCCGGCATCAGCCCTCTATCCCTTCCTCGTCCCTCTGTATTCAGCCTGACAGTAGTTAACCTGCTTGAGTTTTATGTTGCAAATCCATGCTTTTAGGTTTTTCTTTCCTTTCTTCCTTTCTTCCTTTTCTTTTCTTTTTTTTTTTTTTTTGGTGAAAAATTGGGGAAAAAAATTTTCCCTCACTACAACAGAAACACATACTCCTTAGAGTAATTTTAGAAAATGTAGGCCATTAAAAAAGGCAACAAAAGTCACCCATCATCCCCACCCCTCTCAATAAATAACCACTCTTCAACCATTTTAGTGTACTGCCTTGGAGACTCGTAACCTTTGGTATTTTTTCATAAAAGCACACTGAAATCCAAGTTTTGCAGAAAAGCTCCATTTGGTCTATGGAAAGCTCATATATTTGCATCTAAGCCCAAACGGTCGGGGGTCTTTGGGAAGGCAGGACAGCTTCTATGGAATATGCCTTGGATCTGACAGCACTGTGCTCACTACCATTATGCCACCCAGACCCATCCCAGAGAAGCTGAAGGATGCAGAGTTTTCCAGAATCTCTGCCTTGATGGAGTCAAGGAAGGAAGCAGGGAAAGAAATGACTTCGTAGTGCCTAGGCCTAGCCAATCAAAACACTTGGATCAAGGGATAGAGAGTTAGCTCAGTGGTTAAGCGCTTGCTTATGAAGCCTAAGGACACTTGTTCGAGGCTCGATTCCCCAGGACCCACATTAGCCAGATGCACAAGGGGGTGCACGTATCTGGAGTTCATTTGCAGTGGCTGGAGACCCTGGAGCACCCATTCTCTCTCTTTCTCTCTCTCTCTCCCACCCCCTCTCTCTCTCCATCTGCTTCTTTCTCCCTCTGTCTGTCGCTCTCAAATAAATAAACAAAAATTTAAAAAAAACACTTGGATCAAGAATCATGAGGCCCCCACCTGGGATCACTCCCCCTGCTTGGGAAGGAAGGAATAAGAAATGGAGGAAGAGGTCAGAGGCGTTATTCTCCCAAGATTGCTCTCTGAAGCAGGATGAGTGGGGAGTCAAGGCACCCCTGTGACAGTTCTGTCGCTTCAAAAGTCTCCTTCCCGGAGTGCGGCAGAAACATCCACGAGAACACTGCTGAACTCTGAAATGAGGTGTCGGCACCCAGTATTTTTGTCAAGGAAAACGGAAGTGCTAACTCTACTAGACCAGTTAGCAGAAAACTGTAAAAAAATTTTTTTTGAGATTTTTCTTAATGAAATTCATTTTAAATTAAATTTAATTTTTTTGTTAAATGAGATTAAATACTACTATTCCCTGCCTCTGTTGGCTGCAGAGTTCATGAAAGCATCACTTGAAAAGTCTAAAGAGCCCTTGTATATCATCTAAGTCAAAATCCCTATTTTGTGATGGGTAAACTAAGGCTTTGAGTGTTAGAAGACTCATCAGTCATCAGGGAAGCAGGCTGAGCCAGAGCAGGAACTCAGGCAGCTGTGTGCATAGACATAACAGGTCCAGAGACAAGAAGCCATGTTAGCCCCTGAATGTGGCACTGACGTTTAGTTGACCACGCATTTAACACATATTCATTAGGGCCTCCTGTATGTCTGACACAGTTCTGAGTTCTATGGAAATGATGAGGAACAAGAATGATAAGATCCTTACTTACATTTATGCATGGGAGGTCCCTACATTTATGAAAAAGGCATACTAAATAAAAACAGAGTAAAAGAGAAGTACACAAGCAAGAAAACCGATGCTCTAAGTGTGATAAAGGAAATAAACAGGTGGGAGAAGCTACTGAGTTTTAAAGAGAAGGTCAGAAAAGGCATCCCTGAAAAGGCCATTGCCTTTCCTAAAGGTAATACTTTAGGAAAGCAGTTCTGAAGAGTGAGGAAATAGTTGTGCAAAAAGCCATGAATGGGGCTGCAGAGATGGCTTAGCACTTAAGGTGCTTGCCCATGAAGTCTACAGAACTGGGTTCAATTCCCCAGAACCCACATAAGACAGATGCCACAAGACAGTGCATACATCTGGAGTTTGTCTTCAGTGCTGAAGGGCCTGGCACTCCCATTCTCTCTCTTTTTATCTCTCTCTCTTGCCCTCTTTATCAAGTAATTAAATCAAAATTTAAAAGCCAAGAATGTATATTTATGCCACATGGAAAGCAGGTCAAAAATCCCTAGTAAGGAACTAAGTGGGCTTGAAACATGGAAAGGATGTCACTGTGGCTAGATTCAGCATAGAGGCAGAATGTGGCATTAAACTAATAACACACAGTAGCCAGAACATCCAAAGCCACATAGATGATGGCGAGGAAGTGGAGAACTGCAGGAGAGGCTTGAAAATGGTGGTTTCTATTTGACCACAAGAAGCCAGGTGGAATCATAAAGAACAGCCAGAGACCATGATAGAAACCCACATAAAAAGGGATAGTGTTTCCTTTCCCTGGACTGAAATCCTCATCCCCATGAGAAGGAGCAAGGCAGATGCACAGACAGGATTCCCCAGACCTGCTGGGGTGGGAGCAGGAGGAAGGATCACCATTCTTTCCCTCCCTTCTTCCCCTCATCAGCACCCTGGGGTTTGGCTAGAGCAGCCACCTATAAAAGAATGCGGTGGGTGGGTAACCCCGAAGCAGGAACAGATCTGTTGGGAAGGGTGGCACACAGGTGGTGCCACTTAACTTTATTAAGTCTGCAATATCTGCCATATCCATAGAGAGGGCTGTGTATGCAAGGGTGGAGCTCAGAAAGGAGCCTGAAGACAAGGATTCGGAAGTTACCACTTATACACACACGCACGCACGCACGCATGCACGCGCACGCATGCACACTTCACCAATTCAAATAAAATAGGGATGTTATAAATACTGGATCATGGAAGGAGAAAGATTCAGCCTCCACGAGAACGCTGCCAGGATGTGGAGGAAGAGGAAACTGAACAGACAGCCCCCGCTCCGGCAGTCGAGAGGTCACGGCTGACCTTGACAAGAGTAGCCACAGGGCAGCGTCAGGGCCGTGGGCACTGGGCGCAGTTCTAAAGAGGGACTGAGAAGAGAGGAAGCTGACACCATGAAGGGTGACAGCCTTGGAGCACGAGCTAGGGAAGTGTGGAGTAACAAGTGGAACTTTTTTTTTTTTTTTTTTTTTTGAGATAGACTCTCATTTAGGCCAGGCTGGCCTCACACCTGTTATGTAGCCAAGAATGAACATGAGCTTCTGATCCTCCTGCTTCTTCTTCCTGAGTGCTGGGGCGTACAGGTAACTACCACCAAGCGCAATTTACATAGTGCTTGCGATTGAGCCTAGGACTTTGCGTATGCTAGGCAAGAACTCGACCAAGTGAGCTACATCCCCAGCCCTGGCAGGTGGATTATGTTTTCTTGCTTACTGGAATCATCCAGAAGTAAGAGTGAGACAATGAAGCAGACAAGGGACCACTGTGGGAATAAAGCTCTCAAGAAGTGCCAACCAAAAACACAGCGCTGACCCCAAAGGGAATGAGAGGTCATCTATTCCCAGCCGAGTGAGTGACCAAGGTCTGGTACTACATAAATAAGGCAATTTCCAAATACATCTATGGGAATTTCAGGGAGGCAGGTTACAGCAAAGCAGAGACATCTCTGCAATCGGTCTCAGATGCCGTCTGATGACATTCTTTGGTTTGGGCATTGGTAAAAGCTAGTGGTTATTAATTTAAACACAAAGGAAGGCAATGAATGGCTATAAAGGGGCTCAAGACAGCCCAAGATCAGGATCTATAACATTTTAATTCTCCACAGTCACAAAATTCTACTCAGTCGGTAGGTCTTGTAGAATCCTTAACACAGGTAGGTGTGGCTGATTTTTCTGGGAACTTTGGTTTACAAAGGAAGTAGGGCAGGATCTAAATAGTATCAGAGGGTTTGACTTTGTGTCTCCACTCACCCCTGGGGCACCATACTACTGGTTCCAGGATCATTCATCTTTCCTAACACACTCCCTCCCTCCCATTCACTGTTCAGAGCTGGCACTCTCTCCTGGACCCTTTGCAACTGCCCATCTGCTGTGGCAGACCTGCAACTCCCCCCCCCCCAACCTGCCTCCTGAGAAAAGTAGCCTGTCCTCATCCTGGGGAAGATAAAATCTTTTGCTGTCTCTTTTGTTGAATAGCATATTTCTCGGGAACCTGAGTATTTATTCACTGTGTGTCTATAGCATTAAAAAACAAAAAAAGCTACACACATTTCTCAAGCTCCAATGTGCTTTTGCCCCTCTCTGATTTAACTCAGGTTGGGGAACATTTAAAGACTAGGCTTCTGTCTCTCTCCCAAGTCCCATTTTAGTGCAACCTTTTAGAGAGATATCCTTAAATTTGAGGATAGTACTCCATTGGGTCTTGATGCCCCACTATAGGAGTCTAGTATAATGCTTGATGTGAGGACAGTAAACAGGTGGCAGGGTGGTGGGTAGTGTCACCTGAGCTGGTAGGTAAGCCCTACTGCCACGGGTGCTCAGGGCCACTACTCTGTGGGCTATACCAGATTCTCTCCACAGTGACATTTTGCACCCCTTATTATGGGTAAGAATGGACATTTTGTGTTCACCTCCTTTTATAAAAATTCCTCACTCCTAGATAAATTTTCAGCCCATCAGGTGCTGATTCTATAGCTCAGGTGTGACTCAAGTCTCTTCCCTCTTTGAGGAGTGAAGATGCAGCAAGGTTACAATGTGCCACCACAGTGGGGCAACATTTTGAGATGCCATCTTTTAAAAATTAAACATATATATATATACCTGTGTTATATATATGGAGAGAGAGAGAGAGAGAGAGAGAGAGAGAGAGAATAGGTGTGTCAAGGCTTCTAGCCACTGCAAATGAACTCCAGATGCATGTGCCATCTTGTGTATCTGGCTTACAGGGTACTGAGGAATCAAATCTGGGTCCTTAGGCTTTGCAGGCAAATGCTTAAACCACTAAGTCATCTCTCCCTGATGTGACATTTTGCAGTCAAATGCTCTACCCCTGAGCTATACCCACCCTGGGGTGGCAGTTTGAAGAGCTTTATGGCATCCTACAGGTAAGAAAACACCAGTACCAGAAGAGACCTTCTTTGGACTGACTTCCTCTGCACTTCTTCCAGATGCAGCACAATCTCTCCTTGAGATCTCTTAGTGATGGGAGCTCAGCTCAGTCTTTCTCAAGGCAATAGTCTGTCAGAAGCCAGACACTTTACAGATGCCAAACTTATCTGCAAACAGCCTGTTGTTCTCCGGCAAGGTACGTGGCCAACATCTTCCCTGTCACCACCCTCCCCATCCTTGTGCTTGCAGTTACTTAAGGTTAGAAGTCCCAGTTACCCAACCCCACAGCTGATCCCAACCAGCCCCTCTTCTGTGCGTATCCAAGAACTAAGAAAGTGTCACCACATTGGGAAAAAAAAAAGGCGCTTTTGCACGCATGCAGTAGAATCCTAGCACCTGAGAAGTGGGAACTAGAAAGGGCAAGGGTCCGAAGTGTGAATTGCAAATTCTGAAGAAACTAGAGAGATGCCTACCCCACACCTCTCCCCTTGGAGGCAAATAGCTTCTCCAGTTATTAATATGGCAGATTCAAAAAAAAAAGTCCTTGATAAGAAAGGTTGAAAAGAACATCTCTGGCTCCGGAGCATCTGCTAAGAGCAAGGATTTGGTACAAAGCTTCATCTTTGCAGTCACTCCCTGGGAGCGGGTGCCATCAGCCTCATGTCATACAGGAGGTGAGATCATTCGATTAGGGACACACAAATCCTAGATGTCCAGAGAAACATCACCTCCATTCCATTTCCCTCTTTCCCGGGTGTGTAAGATTTTAGGAAAACTGGGCCTTCCTTTATAAAGGAGAGATGGTTGGGTCCATTCCTGTCTTCACACAGTAAGTACCATAAAGAACACATACTCGACTTTCCACACCCGGAAGGGAGGTGACTTCCTAACTGTCAGAAAGACTCCCGTGACATGTGGCCTCTTATAAGACAGGATGACCAAGAAGGTCAGGGCCCCTTAAGTAGCAGGAGTTGGAGAAAGCAGGAGAAGGAGGCCAGAGAGGAAGTGTGTGATCTTCCCAGGGCGCAGAGCCAGGGCCTGCAGGAGGACTTGCCAAAGCACATCATCCCATCAGCCACTGTCCACAGCTGTTGAGTCACCAGGGATGGAGGCAGGAGGAATCCAGATGAGCTCCAGGGACTACGAATCTGAGACTTGGGGATACAGCTGTGTTCCCACCCCCCACCCCAGCTGAAGGCTGTAACTCTGGCAGGAGGAAGTAAATTTGAGATGGCTCTACAAAGAACAAGAGGGCCAGAGGGCTGTGTTCTAGGCCTCCGTCCATGTTCTATAAAGGACCAAGAATAACTTCCAAGGCTGGGTTTGCTTGACTTACATTGTGAGAGAAAGAGTGTGTATCTGGCCTTGGAAGGCAGTTCCTGACACGGAGCTCCACAAACGTTTGTAGATGGGGTGCTGAGGGCAACTTTTTGGTCTGATAATTGATCTTTCACCCTGATTCCAGACACAGAATTCCTAAGACTATTGTAAATTCCTGATAAAAGCACCTTTTTTTTCCCCCTAATGTGGTGACACTTTCTTAGTTCTTGGATACGCACAGAACAGAGGCCAGTTGGGATCAGCTGTGGGGTTGGGTAACTGGGACTTCCAACCTTCAGGAAAGAGAAACAGGTCGACACCAATGGCCAGGGATGTTATCAGCCATGCCCATACAGTGAAGCCTCCATCATAACTCAGGGGGACAGGGACCATGGAGAAAACAGGAGTGTGAGAGGCTGGTGCACCCTATTTCCTGCTCTTGGGACCCTCCTTCTTCCCCAAGCCTCAACTTGTGGTTCGCTTCCTCTGACTATGCATTTTATCCTCTATCGTACACTATTTGTTGTACCTTTTGGCTTATTTGAGACAGGGCCTCATTATGGAGTGCTGGCTGGGCTGAATCTTGCTTGGCATATCAGATTGCCCTTGAATTTGTAGTGATGTCATCCTTCCTGTGCCCCAGTGTGTTGGGACTGCAGGCATGCACCACCACACCAGGCTTTTTATTGTATTCTTTATGAAAAAAAAAAATAGTAGACATAGTCAAGTGTTGTCCTGAGTTCTGTGGGCCGCTCCAGCTCACCATCAAACCCCAAGGAGCAGTTAGTTGAATGCTGATTCATAGCCGGTAGGTCAGAAGCACATGTAACCTATGATCAGATCTGAAGTTGTGGGGGTGGTACGGGGAACAGTCCTGTGAAACTGAGTCCTTACCTTACAGGGTCTGATGCTTATCTTTAGGTAGACCATTTCAGAATTAAAGAAAGTCCACCCAAGTTGGGGTGCTCTGGAGAATCAGAAATACAGGGATTCTTCCATGTCGTTTGTGCCTGAAGTGGTGTGTTGACTAGAGAGTAAGTAATAGGAAATACTACTTTGGGTCTTTTTTCTCTCTCAGAATGGTGTAATGGGAAGAGAGAGAGAAGTGGAGGAGAAGGGGTATTCCCATCATGGAGAAAGGATCTTAATGTGCCTCAAAAGTTACGCAGTCCGCAGTTGAAACAAACAATGCAGGTGCCACTGAACTCAACAAGCCAGTCTAAATATTTCTGGCTCAGTGTGAGGCCTGTAGGTCGGATGTCCATCCTTCTCCAGAGTGTGAACTCAGCCACGCACCATGCCAGGAACCTAGAGAAACGTGGTTGAGGAAGGCCCCCAAGGCTTTTCCCCACGGGATTCAGTTAAACACTGTCCCTGCACTCTGGGCTGAGGCTGGACTCTCCAACATCCTGTTGTTCACATCCTCCTTCCATCTGGCTCATCACCACAGCTTGTCAGGACTATTTTGAATCCATTTGCGTACATGCATTGCTGTCCCCTTGCTTCACGTCTGCCCAAATGGGAAGCATGCTCTCCATCTGCACCCTGTCACCACGCACACCCCAAGCAGGAACAGGCTGAAGCCTGGCCCTTTCCTGTCTTCAGGCAGACAGAGCTATAGTCTTCACTTCAGACATCTCCATGGTGGTCATTAGGGACACAATATATTTGTCATCTGGTGCTCATATCTACGCATGCGTGCATGCACGCGCACACGCACGCACGCACACATGAAGATGCTAGATGGGAGAACTGCGTTTCCAACTGATCTCATCTGAGCAGACTGGGCCAAAGACTAAGCACCAAGAAGACAAAGGCAGAGCCACTACTACTGAACCCTGACCCTAACACTCAGTGGAGGACTTCCAAGGTCATTGTCAGGAACAATGCACATGTGATCTGCCAATGCTATCTCTAATCATGGCCACCAAACTGAACAGAAGAGAGATCAGCCTCTGGATGGAAGGCTGGGACCCACCAGTAAGTGGAAGTCCCTTTATAAAGATAGTATTCCTTGACTCCAGACGTGTGCCTCTCAGGGGCAGTGGAAGGAATCCTAGGCTTGCAGCCAGAAAGGAGCATGCAAGGTATTTTTCTCTAAGAGCCTCTCGCCCTTGCCACTCCTGGCCAGCCTGGCACATGGCACTTTACAGTTTGTACCTCTTAAGAGTCCAAGAGAATAAATTAAGATAACCAGTAGTACTTGTACTCAATGTACCAGCACACATTTTTTCCTCCAAACCCTACAATGTGCCCTTTATTCCAAATTAAGGTTAGAAAGGAAACTATAGCAGTTACTATTTCATTGTTGGGACGCAATACTCCACCAGGAGTAATGGAGAGAAGGAAAGAGTTTATTTCGGCTCACAGATCCAAAGAGTTGAATCCACTGAGGCAGGGAAAGCCTGGCAGGAACAGGAAGCCAGCTCATGTCATCATATACAGCAGGGAGAAAGTAGAGAGAGAAAGGAAGGCTGAGTGCTCAGCCAGCTTTCTCTTTTTTATACAGTGCAGGGGCTCAGCCCATGGGATGGTGCCACCCACAGTTATGATGGGTCCTCCTACCTCAACTAGCCTAGTCTAGAAAATTCCTCACAGATATGACTTGTATGTAGATTTGTTTTCATAGATAGTCTAAATCCTATCAAGTTGATAGCTAGAGGCAATCCATCACAGAAACCATTTTGGGTTTCTTTGTTTGTTTGTTTTGGTGTTTCGAGATAGGGTCTCACTCTAGCCCACACTGACCTGGAATTCACTATGTAGTCTCAGGGTAGCCTCGAACTCACAGTGATCCTCCTACCTCTGCCTCCAAGTTCTGGGATGAAAGGTGTGTGTGTCACCATGCTCAGTCGTTTTCATTTTTAAGTAGGATCTCATAGTTCTGAGATTATTATATTTTTTGTCTTTGGTGTCTAAATACTTACTGATGAGCCATTTACTTTGTCAGAGTTGGAAGGATAGATTGACAAGAGTATTTTTACATACTCTGAGTTTCATAAACTTAATTCTAGGGCCAGGGATGGTGAGATATGCCTATAATCCTAGCACTTGGGAGAATGGGCACAAAGCTCAGAGTTCATAGCCTATTTGGGCTCATAACAAGACCATGTTTCAAACTACCAGAATATTAACATAACAATAAATTCTAAGAATCTAAAATTCTCTTTATTTGTCATCCATGGATTCTAACTTCTCATAATATACTTCAGTTCAAGGGCCTAATATCTTGAATAATATCTGAGTATAAATCTTGGCCAAAATACTAGACTTTAGCTTCTCTCTGGATCACATTTTCAAAAGAAGTGTGAGTAGCAGACCAAGTGGGGGGAGGGTGTGAGGGTGCCCTTACTCAGAAAGAACTCTTCAAATGAAAAGTTCCTTCCTGGAATGTGAATACATTGCATTCGGTCTCTAGCAAACTGAATTTAGATGTAATAAATGTCATTAAAACCACCCAGTGTATTTTCTCTATCTCTCTGTCTCTCATTCTCTCTCTCTGCCTGACTCTCTCTCTCTCACTCCCTCCCTCTCTCTCTCTCTCTCTTTCTCTCTATTCATAATACACCACCCCCCCCCTGCACTTCATCAGCCCTGGTAAGCAGGGCCCAGAATAATTAGTGAAAAGATCTTGCTGGAACATCCTGCATCTTTCAGTACTCTGAAAGGATAAAGTTTGAACAGGGAATTTCCCTATTCTTCTACCTCCTTAACACATTAGTGTTCAACACCAGGCTTCCTATAGAGAAAACCTTCAATAATTCTTTCCCAGAAGCCACCTCTAGTTACTGTCTTCCTTCTCACCTGCAAATCCATGCAGAGCTGAAGCCTGAATTCTTCTTCTGCCTTAGGAAGCCCATGCCCCTGGCAAAACAGCACACTGGTACTGCTCAAGGAACTATTTTAAAACCTGCCTGTTACTCCACAATGGGAGTGGAAAGAAGGCCTTTCTCTGTAACACACACAATACCGATCCTCTTCCCCTGGAGCTTGTCCCCAAAAGCATATTTAAGAGTCCATTTTTCAAGACTAACCTATTAGAAATGGTCACAATTAGCAAAAACTCACATAAAAGAAGTAAGTCTACCTGAGAACGCCTTAAGAAAAAATTGAATATCATATTCTGTGACCGGGATGTCTTATTAAAGAAATACTCCAGGGGCTAGAGAGTTGGCTCAGGGATTAGAATCATTGTTTCATAAGCCTGACGGCCAGAGTTCAGAACCCCAGAATCCATATAAAGCTGACTCAAGTGGCACACATGGGCCTACCTCAGTGGGAGGCAGTCAGAAGAATCCCAAAGCTCACTGGCCAGCTAGGCTGGCATGCGGAGTAGCAAATCAATGAAAGATCCCATCTCTAACAAGCCAGAAGGCAGGTACCAACACATCAAGGCTGTCTTCTGACCTCCACACATGGGCTACTGCACACACATGCTTGTACATGCAACACACACACACACACACACACACACACACCCTCCGGTGTTCCTGTGTGAGAAAACTCCTCAGAGAGTGTGCTGTACAGAAATGAGGTGCTCTGTCCTCAGAATCACTGGGACTCCAGCCTATTTCATCGCTAGCACTCTCATTACCTCTCTGGTAGAGGAAAGGTATCTTTGCTTTGTAAATTAAGCAAAAACAATTATTTTTTTTTATTTTACCAAAGTGATGGGGAAAGGATCCTTAAAGCATGATGTTTTGAAGTAACTCTTGGGGTACTTAGATGACTCAGACAACATATGCTCATTAAAGCTGGGTGTGAAGGCCCGTGCCTGTAATCCCAGCACTTGGAAGCATGAGGCAGAAGTATCACTTGAGTTTGAGGCCAGTTTAAGTGACCCAGTGAGTTCCAGGAAAGCCTGGGATAGAGAGTGAAAAATCTGTCTCAAAAAAAAAAAAAAAAAAACAAAACCACAACAACAAAAAACACATTAAGTCCCTCCCACGTACTGAGCCGTGTTTCTGACACTGACATTTCATCAGTTCACAAAACAGACAAGAATCATTGGTCCCATGGAATATGCATTCTGACTAGAGTGACAGGAAGTGACACAACACAGAAGTAAACTGTATATTAAATCACATGGGACAGGAAGGGCTGAGGGACAGGGGCTCAGTGGTAGTTGTATACAGAATGGTCAAGGCAGGCTCAAGTAGCTTGGGTAGGTAAGTACAAGTGAATTAGTCACATTTTTGTCTGATTTTCCTAAGCCGACAGCTGTATGTTTGCCATTTTCATTGGCGGTCCCAGGATGTTTACAATCTGTGGGAGTCTTGCTGGATGGTCACAGACTCTGGAGTCTCCATTCCACCTGTAGCAGTAGGGCCTCTCTGTTCTAGGGCCCAAGCACCTATCTGGCACCAAACCCCTGGGACAGCCTGCCCAGGCTGAGGCCCCTGTGCCTCCAGCCTCCTGGGTAAATGATGCCCTCTGCCATCTGCCATGCCTGCTGTGCTTATGCCCACTCAGCCACAGCCTGGCACTGGCCTCACCCTCATGACACGGGAGCAGCATATGCAGACAAGGAATGCCCATTCTTGGACAAATGATTTATTACCCACGTGTGGTGTTTTGTTGCCAACTGGGGTAAGCATGACCGAGTATCACACAAATCTCTGTGTGACCCTCATGCACAAATCTGTGGTGATTTAGTACCAAAAAAAAAAAAAAAGAGTGTGTTACAACTCTCCAATTGGCAATGGGACACTACCCAACCTGACAAAGTCCAGAAACCCACTAGGGACTTACTCTTGTTTATTCAAGGTCTTTCTCACCCCTACGGCTTTTATACTTTCAGGAAATAACTCGTCTGTGTGGCTGAAATCATGCAGGCTTTCAAAATGTAGCCTTCCAAACGAAGAAGTAGAAGACAGAAATGAGCTGTTTGCAATGCTCTGAGAAAACATTTATATTCATCACAAGCTGGTTTGTTTTGTTAAGCTAACAGGGCAGGATGTGTTTAGTGTGAACGCAGCAGAGCAACTGCCGAAACTTCTGGGTGTCTGTCTGCTCAGGCCTTCCAGGACTCCTAAACAAGCAGGACGACAGGCTTGACAGTGGTTCAAACTCAAGGTGTCTTTTGCTACATGTGTAAAATGGTATCACTCTAATTTTCACAAACACAGAGATCTTGGAGCTTAGCATAAAATAGGAAAGACTTTCTAAAAATAAAACGTGATGCTTTTATATATTAAGATTTAAATACCAATCCTTGCAGTTCCAATGATAAGAAAGCTGTATTAGAGCAATAAATCAGTGACATTCTATCTTTTGTCTAAAAAAAATACTATCCTGTCTTTGGTCTCACAACATATCCTTTGTTTCACAAAAAAAAAAAAAAGAGGAAGATTGCAAGCGATAGTCCTTGAGCCAACTCGTGTGTTAGACATTCTAACAGGTCTACGGGTTTTAAGTTGACACATTTTTAAAGCGTAATGTTAATTTCGTAGTGATGTATGGAATTATAAATAAATTCCCTCTGGGTATTTAAAACAGAATTATACCATTCCATATTTGTTTGATGTGAAAATGTCAGTTAGATTTAAATCTTAAATAAACATCAGATTCACTTCAGCCCATGGTCCAAATACATGGAAAATCACATTCATAAACTAGACCAACTTGAAGACACCAGACACCTGTTACAATTAGTGATGGATGTTCAAGTTTACAAAGGGAATACAGTTGCAGATGGGAGCAGGGAGTCTAGCCTACCTTCAGGAGAAAATGACCATATACACCTGTGCCTCCCTTCACACCTCCAAGGCTTAGTTTCCACATCACTAAACATGGAAGACCAAGCTGGATGAGCTCTACAGTTTCTCTGAGCAAGCAGAAGGTAATTTTGTTTCTTTACAGTATTAAAAGAATTTAATGGGCCAGGTATGGTGGTGCACACCTTTAATCCCAGCACTCGGGAGACAGAGGTAGGAGGATCACCATGAGTTCGAGGCCACCCTGAGACTACATAGTGAATTCCAGGTCAGCCTCAGCTACAGTAAGACCTTACCTCAAAAGAAACAAAAACCAAAAAAAAAAAAAAAAAGAATTTAAGGACTAAAGAGATGGCTTAGCAGATAAGGCACTTGCCTGCAAAGCCTAAGGACTCATGTTTGACTCCCCAGATCCTACATAAACCAGACACACAGTGACAGAAGGACGCAATGTTATACATGCGCACAAGGGGGTTCACGCAGCTGGAGTTCAAGTGCAGTGGCTGGAGGTCCTAGCACACCAATTCTCTCTCTCTCTCATACACATAAAGAAAGGCCAGTCTGTTAGGCTTGCCTCAAAAAAAAGAAAAAATAATTTAAGTCCCCTAGGTTAACAAAATACCCAACAGTCAAAAAGTAAAACTCGACTATCTTCTTTAATGAAAGTCATTCCATTTTCTTAATGGGATGCATGGGGTTATGCAGCTACGCTAGGCTCAACAACACAGGAAAGTGTATAATAACTTCGGGGTAAAAGGGGAGGCTGAAGAGCTCAGCTTGCTTGCCCTTGCTGCTTCTAAGAAAGTACTGTACTCATAGGGAGGCAGCTCATGTGTGTTGACAAGGCATGTCTTTCCTCCCAGGAGCTCAGTTTCTTATCTGTAAAACAGAACTAAAGCTACTCCACTTCACACATTTCCTAGGACTGTACAATGCACATGAAAGTGTTCTTCAAACTGTATGAGGCTATGCTGATGTGTGATGGTGCTATGCTTACTGTATTCCCCAAATACCAAAAGTAAGTTTTCAGTTTCAGCATTAACACAGCACTGTGCTGAATACTTCCCCTATGCAGATGCCATGCTAAGTAAGCCACGACACCGAATACAGCATGCCGTGCTCTCAAATTGCTCACCATCTGGGTTTGGGTGTGGGCAAACAAACAGGCGACTGGGAAGCCATATGATATGGGTCACATGTGGGGAGGAAAAGAGAACGCTTTCTGCAGTGCGTGACAATGTCACAACAGTCACCACTGAGGCATTGGCCAATCAAGAGGGGGTACAAAAAAACAAGTGAAAATTATCCAGGGAAAAGGAGAGAAGAATGGAGGGACAGAACCTTCTGGAATAATGTTGACAAAGAAAGGAGAATAAGACAAGCTGAATGAATGGAGCATGGATCTCCAGCCTGGTGTGAGCAGTGGCAAGAGGAGAGCTTGGGGAAGTGGACGCCACTTGACTCACGAAATCCGTGCTCACCCTTGAAGTGCTGGAGGACAATAAGAGAAGGAAATGATTACTATGGAGCAGAGATGGGAGGGTCAGTGAGGTTGTGGCAGAGAGATTAGGTAGGGTAGTGATACTATTTCAGAGGAGAGGTTATGGTGCCAGCAATGACGGAGACAGGGAAATGAGCCATAGCTAGTGACTCAGAACACAGACTGAAAAAAGAAATGCCCTACTCTACTTGAAATATTTGGAGAAACTAAATAAAAACTGACTAGAAAGAAAGGGCAGGAAGGAGGGAAGAAGAAGGAAGGGAGGGAGGGCGGAAGGGAGAAGGAAGAAAAGAGGGATGAAGACCTCAATGGTCCCTGAACCATTAACGAAGTGGAATCAGAATTTAACATTCATCCCATGAAGAAGGGGAGAAAAGAAAACAGAACCACATGATTTTAGAGCGAGCATCACAACCTCCAAAATAGAAATAATTCTAATCTTTTGTTGCTGTTGGGTTTTTGTTTTGTTTTGTTTTTTAAGGTAGGGTCTCACTCTAGCTCAGGCTGAACTGGAATTCACTATGTAGTCTCAGGGTGGAGTTGAACTCATGAGGACCCTCCTACCTCTGCTTCCTGAGTGCTGGAATTAAAGGCGTGCGCCACTATGCCAGGCTTAATTCTAATCTTCTAAAGGGTCTTTCAGAGCAGAGCAAAAGGTAAAAGTCATTCAGTAATTCATTTTGTGAGATTACCATAATCTTGAGAACAAAATAACATAAAAATCACACATCAATCTAACTGTTCAAGTAAATGCAGGACTTCTATTTTAATAAATCTAACACTATACAAAAAGAAACCATGAATAGTAGAATAAGTCAATATGCTGTAGTATACGTATATCCAGGAACACAACAGAGCAGTAAAAATGAATGAACTTGGTTCCACAAGTCATTAGAGATGAGATCTGAACCTATAACACCAAGCAAAACAGATACCATGTGATTCTGTTTGTATAGAATCAAAAAAAAAAAAAGTAACAAATGACATGTTATTTAGGAGTACATGCTCATGTGGCTAAGCTTCAGGTAAGTAAAGGAAGATGCATTTATTCTTTACTGCAGTTATTTCTAAGCAGAGAATGATGCCATGAGGAAAGGACACAGAAAGTTCCAGGAGTACTGATGATGTCCCATCGCATGACCCATGGTGGGTGTGGATATGAGGTGTGCATTAAATCATTATTCCTGGGCTGCCTCGTACAGACTACAAGTGGGCACTACGCAAATGCACGTGGTCATCTTCCTTTAAACATCCTAGTGTGTGTGTGTAAAGCTCCAGGCCAGTGAGAGACACTCTTTCAAAACAGGCAGGTAGTGCCTAAGGCATAACACTCAAGGTTGTCCTTTGGCTTCCACATGCACATGTACACACCCCAACACACATGCACAACCCCACACACAAATATGCACATAAAAATTGTATAGATATGTGTGTGTATGCATTCTTCCACCACTTTCTAGAACGAAAAACTGTGAAAGGAAAGTCTGTTATCAATCTATTTTCCTATTAGTATTTTTCTTCCATCTGGAATTTTCAAATCTATTTGTAATCATCAATTGATTTATCTGACACATCTGGTACTGTTTTCATTTTCACGTGCATGGCCATATATTTTATTGTTTCTTCATGTGTCCCGTAAAGTTTTATTGAACATGAAATCTTAAGTAATATAATGTGGGGGCAGGAGAGATTGCTCAACCATTAAAGGTGCTTGTTGGCAACATTTGCTGGCTGGGGTTTGATTTCCTAGTACCCATGTCAGCCAGATGCACAAAGTGGTGCATGTGTCTGGAGTTTGTCTGCAGCAACAGGAGGCACTGGCATGCCTCTCTCCCTTTCTCTAATAAAAACATTTAAAATTAAAAATAGGGGCTAGAGAGATTGCTCCATGGTTAAAAGCACTTGCTTGCAAAGCCTGATGCCCTGGGCTCAGCTTCCTAGTACCCACATAAAGCCAGATGTGCAAAGTGGCTCATGCTTCTGGAGGAGTTCATCTGAGTGGCAAGGGGCTCAGATACATGCTCTCTCTCTCACTCTCTCTCTAATAAATAAACAAAATATTAAAAGAATAAAAAAATGCAATGTGGCAACTCTAGAATTTCTTTTTCTTTTCTTTCTTTCTTTCTTTCTTTTTTTTTTTTTTTGAGGTAGGGTTTCACTCTAGCCCAGGAACCTGGAATTCACTATGTATTCTCAGGGTGGCCTCAAACTCACAGCGATCCTTCTACCTCTGCCTCCTGAGTGCTGGGATTAAAGGTGTGTGCCACCACGCCTGGCTTCTAAAACTATTTTAATCTCCATTCGTGTTTGTTAGAAGTTTTGCCAGCACAGTGTTCGTCTTAGTAGGCATCTTTGCATTCTTACCCGAATCTTGAGCCCCTTCATGTCTTCCTCCATTCAAGGCAACTTCCCACTATCACTGTTTCACCATTGTCCTCGCTCCATCCATTCCTTTCTCCTACTATTGCTAATCTTTGAATCCCAAGGCTAAAACTGATCTATATTAATAGTCTTGTCCTTGTGCTGTACAAGCTTGTGGGTTCCATTGTATTGGATGATATTTTGTCCACCTGGATTTCCTTCAACTCCTTCATTGAATTTTCACTTTGAAGAACATCTCAGTTCATTTCTAATGTTAAAAAGCCATTTATGTAGGTAGTAGAATACACCTATGCAATGTTTGTTCCAGTTCTGTCTTCTCTGTTGCTATTGAACCAATAAGACATGCCTGAAAGAGGCAGGAAGGGCTTCTGGCTCACAGTTTGGGGGGATTCAATTCATCATGGCATGAGAGACATAGTGACCGGTGGCTCCATGAGGGGACAGTGTAGCTGGTGCTCCTCGCCTCCTGGCGAAACAGGAAGCAGAGAGCAGGCAGGAAGAGAACTTTGGCTCAAGGTCCACTCTCAGTGACCCACTTGCTCCAGCAAGAATCCACGTCCTGAAGGCTCCACATCCTCTCAGAAGAGTCACCATCTGGGGACCAATTGCTTAAACCCAAGAGCCTGTGGCTAACATGCTATGTTCAAACCATAACTATCAAGACTAAACTCTACACTGGCCACTTTGTGGCAAGAACAAGAAGGCAGAGGAAAGTAGCTGGCTGTGGTCTACGTGATGGGGGCCTGAAGATGAGGCAGCTGGCCCCGCATCTCTTCCCACGGAATCCCACAGAGCTGCGGCATCTTGCAAACTAGCCACTAGGCATACAAAGCTACCAAGATTCATGACTGAGGTGAATTTAAAGCATAAAGTAAACACTTGAGGACTGGAGAGATGGCTGGGCTTAGCAGTTAAGGCACTGCCTGTGAAGCCTAAAGGACCCAGGTTTGATTCCCCAGGTCCCATGTAAGCCAGATGCACATGGTGGTACATGCATCTGGCGTTTGTTTGCAGTGGCTAGAGGCCCTGTCACAACCATTCTCATATTCTCTCTCTCTCTCTCCATATATATATATGTATATATATGGAGAGAGAGAGAGAGATGGATATACATATATATATGTATGCCTGTACTAGTTAGTTTGTGTTATCAACTTTATTGCATTAGGAACACGTAGGGTGTAGACAAGGCAGCTTTGAATGTATCTGTTAGTATGTTTCCACAGAGGATTAGCAGAGGGAAGAAGGCCTGCCCTGAATTGGACAGCACTACGCTATGGGCTGAGGGTAAAAGAAGAAAGCCAGCTAAGTGTCAGAGTTCCCTTTTCACTGTTTCCTGATCCACCCAGACATGAGCAAGCAGCCTTACCCTCCTGCTGCCTTGCCTTCCCCACCAGCCGACTGTGAGCTAAACTGAGAATCAAAGTAATCTTTTCCTTCCTTAACCTCTTGTCATGTCTTTGATAAGTGTGATGGGACAAGTAAAGTGATGCAGAGACTTCAGAGAGAATCACAGCTAAGCGTTCCTGGCTTTGAACATACTCCTAAGAGACAGTCCCACCCCACATCAACTGATCCAGTGAAAATGGCCAACAGCCTCAAGCCAGTGTGAAAACTCACAGCAAGACTCAACATAGCAAATTAACACATTCCAACCCCTCAATTAACTTGAACATCTAAACCATCTGATTCTTGAACCAAGAAGCCAGGAAACAGCAGTCTCAACCCCAATGCTGAGTGCAGCCTGAGACATGAAACGTCTTCCGTTTTTCCCATTCTTAGTCCTGCAGTCTAAGTTCAAACAGTGTAAATGTGTCTATGTCCCATGCATAGTGGACGTCTGATAGTTACTGCAAGTCTGTTTGTCTGTTCCAGCAAGTCAGTAAACTTACAGTAAGGAAGTATGAGAGCTCCCAGCTTTCTCCCCGATTCATCCATGTGTCTCTCTGGGTCCCTAGTCCACTCACATTGCCAAGGATGAGTTCCTAATTTCATCATGACCCCCATCTTTCTCCCCTACACAGCCCACATGTCTCTCTGGGTGTTTAGTCCACCAAAGACACCAGGAGCGAGTTCTGGAAAATACCATGTATGCTGCTGGGGGAGGAAAGGTATTTGCTGCCTTAGCCAGCAGTGGATCCTGCAAGCTACACACCCACATCCAGCCAGCCACCCAAGATGCGCCCACTGGTTTGACAGTGGGTGAATTCCTTTTGGGGGTAACCAGCTGCTTTCTGATTGGATTCGAGATCTGCTCCGCGGGAGGGAACTCAAGGTGGCCCTGCAACCTGAGTCAGAAGCCTGCTGCTTGGAATGTCACAGGCCCTAAGGGGGAAAGCCAACCCTTTCTCTTTGGCTAATGGACGCATCTCCATCAAATTACCCTCCAAATGCTTATATTTATAGCCATAGATTAGTGGTATTCTTATTCTTGGACAGAGAAACTTGCTTCTACAGATGGTGGTGATGCCTGGGAGACCCAAGACTCTGATGACAAAGTGATGAGAAGTAGTTTGACTCGAGTGCTTGTGCTCAGTGCTGGATGAGACACCTCCACCCGCCCCCCAGGGGCTCAGGCAGCACTGTGAAGGAGGTGGGGGAAGAACATCAGTGCAGCACTTTGGCCATAGATAATGAGGAGACTCCAAAAATCATCAAGGTGATGAAAACAAGAAGCTGTCGAGGGCTCAGCACTCAAGGAGATATCTGTTATCATGCAGCCCAAAGCTCAGGGAACATCACAGAAGAGGGGGCAGAGGATGGGGAGGAGGAAGTAGGGTTATATCCTCCTGACATAAATGGACTAGTGCATTCATGACCTCACAGTGGAGGTCACTGCCACCGTAAGACATGCATGCACCATATTGAGCTCGTTCATATTTTGATGCAGATGGGGGAGGTAGACACACACAAGAAAAGAGTAATTAGACATAAAAATAGAAGAGGGACTACTTGGACAGAGGATGGGGCTCAGTGGGATAGGAATGAGGGAGGGAGACAAGAAAGAGCAAGGGGAAGAGATTATGATCAAATTACAGTATGTTCACCTATTAAAAATTCTCGTTAAAAAGTATACAAAGCTGGGCATGGTGGCGTACATCTTTAATCCCAGCACTCGGGAGGCAGAGGTAGGAGGATTGCCGTGAGTTCAAGGCCACCCTAAGACTACATAGTTAATTCCAAGTCAGCTTGGGCCAGAGTGAGACCCTACCTCAAAAAATAAATAAATAAATAAAAGGGCTGAAGAGAAGATGGCTTAGCAGTTAAGGTGCTTGCCTGCAAAACCAAAGGACCTTGGTTTGATTCTCTAGGACCCACAGAAGCCAGATGCTCAAGGTGGTAGATGCATCTAGAGTTCACTTGCAGTGGCTGAAGGCCCTGGTGTTTTCTCTCTCTCTCTCAAGTAAATAAATAATTTTTTAAAGTATAAATAAAGAGGGCTGGAGAGGTGGCTTAGCAGTTAAGGTGCTTGCCTGCAAAGCCTAAGGACCCATGTTTAACTCTCCAGGTCCAACTTAAGCCAGACTCAGACTAACACAAGCTTGTGAGTTCGCACATGTGCACAAGGTGGTGCACGTGTCTAGAGTTCAATTGCAGTAGCTGGAAGCCTTGGTGCACCAGTTCTCTCTCTCTCTCTTACTCTCACATTAAAAAAAAAAAAAAAAAGGCAGTCTGTTGGGCTTGTCTCAAAATAAAATTCTAAAAAGAGAAGTACCAAATCAATTGATTGTATATAGGAGAAAGTGCAAGGTGAGGAAACCAGTCTGTGTCTTTATTTAAAAGCAGCCCTAGTAAGTATTCAAAAGGAAAAAATCAAAACGAAACAAAAACACAAAAGGGCACTTTTGCTCAAAGGCATGCCTGCAATCTACTCAGAGGTCTGTGACAGGTTGTAAAAGTGAGGTGTCTGCTGCTGCATTTAGCATAGAAGATCAGGCTGTGGAGAAGAAACCAGACTAGGAGGGAGGAGGAGGAAGAGGGGGGGAAAGCTAGCTGCCAGAAAGGAGCTGGAAAGAGCTCCTTGTGGGGTTTCTACACATACTCCAGGAAGTGACAGAGAAAGGCAGAGTCGTACCCCCTACCTCACTGTTGCCTGGGGTCCTCTGGGAAGATGAAGATAGGAACAGGCACATTACTGAATGTCCACCACAGGCCAGGAACGTGCCACACACTTAGCACTGTTTATCTGAAGTCATCTCAAGCCTGCTTGCAAAGCACTCAGCATCATCTCTATTACTTTTCAGTCACAGAATTAAAAACCTGAGGCCCTGGAGGCAAAGCAAGCTGACTAATACCTAATAAGTAAAAGAATTTGTTGGAAAATTCATTCATTTCCTCTTTACAGGGCCACATTGAGTATAGAATGAATTTCCTTTGGAAAGAAACAAGACTGAATATTTAGCATAAAATATAAGAGGAAATCTGTGTGGCATTAGTAGTTAAGAAGTCATTTCTTTTAGAAGATACACAGAAAGGCAAACTATCAAAGACAAGATGAGTAATTCTCTATCCATTCATTCAGCAAATATTTTTGAGTAACTGCCATCTACCACACATGAGGTGCTTAGGATACATCTGTGGACAAGTCAGCTTCAAAATCCTTGTTCTCTATAACTATATTTTAGATAAATTACATTAAAATTCAAACAAAAATAATAACAAAAAACCCTCATGGGGTCTGGAGGGGTGGTTTAGCGGTTAAAGCATTTGCCTGCAAAGCCAAAGGACTCAGGTTCGATTCCCCAGGACCCACGTTAGCCAGATGCACAAGGGTCCGCACACATCTAGAGTTTGTTTGCAGTAGCTGGATGCCCTGATGCACCCATTCTCTCTCTCTCTCTCTCTCTCTCTCTCTCTCTTTCTCTCTCTTTCTCTGTCAAATAAATAAATATAAAATATTTTTTAAAATTAAAAAAAAAACTTCATGGTCCACAGAAATAGAATCCCAAATGCTAGGAAACATGAAATGATGGATACGACTCTAGCATTCAGGAAAACACAGATTACAGCATCCCAGATGCCATCATAGAACATGAAATCAAAACTGAAGCCTGACCGCATGTGTTAAGAGGCAGTATGGTTGTTACAGAATGATTGTTAGACCAGAAATTGGTACCACAGCTTTGCACAATCAGTTCTGCAATAAGTTGACCATTAATTACTAACCATTAATAAGTTGAAGATGTGCCTAGCATTTCCGCTCCTAGGGACAGAACTTAGAGAAATTAGTGCACAAAAGAAGAACAAGAATTGTTTGTCAAAAGAAGACTGGAGACGGGCTGGAGAGATGGCTTAGCGGTTAAGCGCTTGCCTGTGAAGCCTAAGGACCCCAGTTCGAGGCTCGGTTCCCCAGGTCCCACGTTAGCCAGATGCACAAGGGGGCGCACGCGTCTGGAGTTCGTTAGCAGAGGCTGGAAGCCCTGGCGCGCCCATTCTCTCTCTCTCCCTCTATCTGTCTTTCTCTCTGTGTCTGTCGCTCTCAAATAAATAAATAAATAAATAAATAAAAAAAAAAAGACTGGAGACAATTCAGGTATCCAAGTGGAGAATAAAAACAGTAAGTATAGATATCCTGATATCATGGAATAGCATGGTACTAACGGTGAGAGGGGCTGGATTAAAGCCACGTTTAATAATACAGATGAATCATACTAATATAATGCTGAACAAAAAACAGCAAGTTGCAGAACATTCACAGTATAATACCAATCCTACAAAGTTTGCAAAGTACACAACTGTGCATATTTTATTTAGGGACATGCACAAGTGTAAGAAAAAGGAGAGGATTATACACTCAAAATGTGCCTGGTGTGGTGGCACACACCTTTAACCCCAGTACTCAGGAGGCGGAGGTAGGAGGATTGCTGTGAGTTCGAGGCCAGCCTGGAACTGCAGAGTGACCAAAGCCTGGGCGAGACCCTACCTTGACAAAACAACAACTTCAACAACAAAAACAGAAAACTCAAAATTCAAGAAAGACATATCCACTAAGGACACAAAGGAGAGAAAACAAAGCATGTACCTAGGGCTTTGTGTTGGTGGTATGTCATTTCTTCAGCTAGGAGGTGGACATGAGAGTGTATCGTTATTTAACCTACTATAATTCTTAGTAGAATTACGTAACCATTCTTTACATTAAAAAGTAACATAGTAAGAAATTTTAGCAAACTCAGCAACTTCACAAAAGTAGACTAGCCGGATGGAGGGATGGCTTAGCAGTTAAGGCATTTGCCTGCAAAGCCAAAGGACCCAGGTTTGATTCCCCAGGACACATTAGCCAGATGCACAAGGGGACGCACGTATCTGGAGTTTGTTTGCAATGGCTGTAGGCCCTGGCGCATCCTCTCTCTCTCTCTTCTCTCTCTCTCTCTCTCTCTCTCTCTCTCTCTCTGTCTCTGTCAAATAAATAAACAAAAATAAAAGATATGTATTTTTTAAAAGTAGGATAGCTATAAGACATAAACAAGGATACTCAAAAGATAAAGTTAATGCCATTTTTGATAACTTGTAGTCAAGTGGTCTTTGCCTTAACCATCAAATCTACTACGAAGCCCTGAGGATGGACTACAACCATGAACTTTACAGCCTGGAACATTTGTATACAGTCTAATGTGCTATTAAATTAGGGAGAAATTTTCAATATTTTTCCTAAAAGCAGAATAAGAATCCAGTCTAAATCAGATAAACAGTTGTGGCAAACACAGAGCTTACCCCATGGGGGGGGAACAACTTATAAGTGTCCCTACATGGAGGTTTTGGTTTTGAAAGTGGGAGGCGTGTGGAAGGACTGTAGGACTGTCATCTGAACAAGCACTAGTGATGCCTCAGGCTCAGGATCAGCGCTGCCAATTCAATCTAAACATCTTCCAGGACAAAGAGCAGTCTCCAAATGAGTCCTCACATCGCCGTGCATCTGCACTAGGTTGTGTGAGAGGCTCACAGCTGACCCAGACCAAGGAGTGAGGACGAGAAGTCAGAGGGGAAGTCCAGTGAGAGAGAGTCAAGAAACTCCTATGAAGAGAAATAATGCGAGGTAGAATACAACGAGAGGAAAATCCTGGTAGTGAGGGAATTGGGAAAGACTTTGTAAATGGCTTGAATCTCTAAGGGTATCAAAGATTACAGACAGAGGGACAAGTGGAAAAAAGTATCAAGAGGAGGGGTGATAAGTAGAAGAAACATTAAGACGGGCAAGTCCCTCATGCCTTCAATGTGGGCGCATACTCACCCTCTTCACAAAAGAGTACCTCTCCCGAAGGTCACGACACAGGTCCCAGCAAAAGCCTCCTTTCATTCTCCCCACTAATGGCTGTTTCATCTTGGCTCAAAGGAATGACTATTTTTATTGAGCCAATACCTTAAATTGAATCTGTGGTCAAAGTCCAAATATTTCCAAGTGAGTTTCCTTGTTCTCATAAACTTATGAAAAAGGATCAGGCACATTTTAAAGGCCTGCCTGGAACCTTTCACCTCCACCACTAGGCAGTTGATCCACCTGATACCAGGCGGTGCAGTGACCCAGGAAGAAAAGTGAATGGGAAACGAATCAAGAGTACAGTAGCATCTTTTTAATGAGTTATAAACAAGACATTTCTGTAACAACAACAACAACAACAAAAACATAGCTCACTTCTAAGAAAGCAAGCGTTTGTAGGAAAGTTTTTAGATGACATCTACTCTCTGATGGAAAATTTGAAGAATACAGCATGATTCAGGCCAAGCCAAGAGAAACACCAATTAGTATTATTTACACTACCACACTGCCATACTTCTCCGTACAATAAACAAACACTGAATCTCGCTACCCTTTAACACCAATGCTCAATAAAAAGACACCACGTTCTTCCCTTTCAATATAGCAGCCAGCTTAGCAGCCCCCTCTATCTGTGACTACATGTGTCTTGGTTTCAGTTACCCCTGTGAAAATTCCATCTAAAAATATTAAAAGAAACATAAACAAATAATTCATGGACATGATCATGAATACTCATGTCTCCCTTAGTCTCATCCACTAAGAACGACGGAGTTTGTCATAACACAGCACAGCATTGCATAGCACGCACTCACAGGAGGGCTCTCTGAATGGTAGAAAGCAGATGAGGAGCCTCAGGGTTGAGGACACTCTAATATAGCAGTGGGTTCTCTGAGTTTGCCAGTTATGGTTCACATATTTCAAGTTCTACAAAACTTTGTAACTAGAAATTTCAACCATTTGGACTGAGAAGGGGAGAAAAGGGTAATTCTGCTTATTCTAGCCACAGGATCCCCACAGACACCTCAGCAGGACAAAAGCCCTTTGTAACAATCACTTTACCCCAGCCATCACTGTGGATAACTCCCTATCGCCAACAGCCTGCAGAGCCAGTGGACAATGGAAATACCAGTAGACTCTGGGCTAGAGAGACAGCTTAATGGCTAAGGTACTTGCTTGTGAAGCCTAAGGACCCAAGTTCGATTCTCCAGTACCCATATAAGCCAGATGCACAAGGGGGTGCATGCATCTGAAATTCATATGCAGTAGCTAGAAACCCTAGCATGCCCATTTCTCTATATATATATGCCTCTCTGACTCTTTCTCTCTCTCAAATAAATAAATAAAATATTTTTTTAAAAAAAAGAAGGACTGGACTTCTTTGCTCCCAATGCTGGGGTGGTCTTCTTGCACATACCCCCTAATGCAGTCACATGGCACCATATCTGCTTAGACCAAATGAGGAGGCTAGACTTCACACATGCCTAGCAGTTTTAGGGTGCCCCTGTCCCTCCAGAGTACAATTTTGTAGGACAGAGTGTAGGAGAAAAGCTACAGAAAATGAATTTTTAAATGTGCATGTAAATCCCAGGCAGATTCCTGACCAATCCACTCCTGCAAAGCCAAAGGTCCTCGGTTCGATTCCCCAGGCTACTTACGCCAGATGCACAAGGTGGCACATGCATCTGGAGTTCTTTTGCAGTTGCTGTAGGCCTTGGTGCACCCATTCTCCCTCTGTCTGTCTTTCTGACTGTCTGTGTATCTCTCTCTCAAATAAATAAATAAAATATTTTTAAAAACACAACTGCAGAATAAACAGTTGCAAAATGTTTGAAAAGTGAACTTCAATGGGAAGATCATTGCACAAGAAAGAAGCAGCCCAGAATAGTAGTGACAAGGAGTCTAAAATTTACCTGTCATTACAACTATAATCTGCAAGCTGGGCATGGTTTCACATGACTTCAATTATAGCACTTGGGAGGCCAAGGTAGGAGTACTGCTGTGATTGAGGTTAGCCTAGGCCACAGAGTGAGGCCAGTTTAGCCTGTGCTATAGAGTAAGGCACTACCTAAATAAATTTTAAAAAATAGGATTATAACCCACAAGAGTAGCAAAGTCCTACACACTAAATCTAAATAGAGCCACCAGTTGGTCAAATAGAAAATAGCTTTAAATGAAGTCAAATAGGATCCAGAGTCTCATAAGAATTCCCCAAATATTTAGAGTATAATTTTTTTTTAATTTATTTATTTGAGAGCGACAGACACAGAGAGAAAGACAGATAGAGGGAGAGAGAGAGAATGGGCGCGCCAGGGCTTCCAGCCTCTGCAAACGAACTCCAGACGCGTGCGCCCCTTTGTGCATCTGGCTAACGTGGGACCTGGGGAAGCGAGCCTCGAACCGGGGTCCTTAGGCTTCACAGGCAAGCGCTTAACCGCTAAGCCATCTCTCCAGCCCTAGAGTATAATTTTATGATCACTCATCTTAAGAAGAGCTAGGAAAACCATAATATAAATGAGGTAAATCAATCAACAAATGCTGATACTGAAATAACTAAGATGTCCAAAGCATCTGGCAAGAATTTTAAAGCAGGGACCTGGGGAGACAGTTTAGTGGATAAAGTGCTTGTCGTTCAAGCTGGAGTCACTGAGTTTGATCTCCAGACCATTCTTATGAAGCCAGAGCTGAAAGCTATGGGATACTTCTGCAATCCCAGCACACCAACAGCAAGATGAGAGGCACAGAGAGGAGAATGTTCCATGCATATGCACACGCACGCGCATGCACACATACCATACACATTAAGAAAACTAAAATTGTTTATGAGAGAGGCAGAATGGGCACACCAGGGCCTTTAGCCACTGCAAACAAATTCTAAACACACGTACCACCTTGCACACCTGGCGACTGTGGAATTGAACCTGGATCCTTAGGCTTTGTGGGCAAGTGTCTTAACTTCTGGGCCATCTCTCCAGCCCAAGGAAACAGAATTTTAAAGTAACCATCATTACAGTTTCACTCTTGGAACAAATGAAAGCAAGAATAGAAAATAAAACATAAATGCACTACATAGAATTACAAAACTGAAAATGTAACATCTTAATGTTTTAAAACCTCCTAAGATGGAATTTTTCAGCACACTGAGATGACAGATGAGTAAAGCTGAAGAAAGACTGATAAGTTATCCGTCTAACAGCAATGAAAACAGACTGAAAATAAGATCACCAGGACAGAAAGAACCTGTGAGGAGACAGCAAAAGATGTAACTATCATGTCATCACAGTTCAAAGAAGAAAAAAGGCAAAGGGCTGAAGATAACATTTAAAGACATAGCCATCGAATACTTGGAAGAAAAACCCAAAAGCAAAGAAGCACAAGGGGATACATCACAAACATGAAATCTAGAATAAATAAAGAGCTGAAAAAGAGTTTGAGGGAAAAGACACATCACCTGTGGGAAAGGCAATTTAGAGTTCTTGCCTGAAGTCACAGAGGCCAGGAAGAAACCTCACAAAGTGCTTCCAATGCTCAAAGGAAGACTGTCAACCTAGACATCTATATTCAGCACAGACATCTTGTATAGTCACAATGTTCTTAAATGAAAGAACACTAAGAGTTTGTCACCAGAAGACTTACCCTTAGGAAAGGAAAAATGAGTGTTTTACAAAGAAACAACACGGGCTGGAGAGATGGCTTAGAAGTTAAGGTGCATGCCTGCGAAGTCTAAGGACCCAGGTTTGATTCTTCAGGACCCATGTAAGCCAGATGCACAAGGTGGTACATGTGCATCTAGAGTTCATTTGCAGTGGCTGGAAGCCCTGGTGCACCCATTCTCACTCACTCTATATCTTTCTCCCGCTCTCTGTCTCTAATAAATAAATAAATAATAAATCTTAAAACGAACATGATTACAGAAGAGGGCTTCGGGCAACTCCTAGTGAAAGGCAAAACAACACAATGTCAGAAATAGGAGTAAATATAACAGGTTATACTCTGTAGGAGTTTCTTGAAAATAAGTTTGGCAGTTGAAAAACTATGCCATAGGGCTTGGAAAGTGTCTAAATGAGTCTCGGGTGCTTGTCCCATAGCATGAGGACCTGAGAGGGCCTGATTCTCCCTGAGTTCAGTTCCCTACAACCATGCAAATATCTGGACATAGCCACATGTGCCTATAATACCAGGCCTATGAGGATCAAAGACCTAAGAATCACTGGGTCTCACTGGTAAGGCAGTCTGAAAATCAGCAGCCGCTTCATGTTCAGAAGGACACCAGGTATTGTTCTCCTCTGACCTCTGCACAAATGCACGGGGCATGCGCATTTACACACACACACACACACACACACACACACACACACACACACACGAAACATGCCACCTGATGCCATGTTTGATATATTGATGATGGCCATATTAAAAGAAGGGGGCTTGGGAGATGGCTCAATAGGTAAAGGTACTTGTTTGCAAAGCCTGGAGCCCTAGTTAGATTCCACAGTGCCCAAATAAGAACAGATACACAAAGTACTGCATGCATCTCGAGTTCGTTTGCAGAGGCAGGAGGCTCTGGTATGTTCATTCTCTCCCCCTCTTTCTCTCTTACTTGCCTCTTAAATAAAATAATAATAATAATAATAAACTAAGGAAAAAGAGAAGCCTAAGAGGGTTTAAATTGAGTTAAGATCTCCACATTTTACTTAAAGATGTAAAATGATATCATTAGGCTTTGATAAGATATCACAGGTGGATAATTAGGAGAGAAAGAGAGACAGAGACAGGAGTTCAAAACTACAGATAATTAACATAGAAGGATAACAAAAAAGGAAACTGGAGACAGTGGAACAAGAAACAGAGGAACTGAAATTATAATAAATAATAGTCCAGATAATATCTCTAACATAGTAATAAATAAATAAAATATAAATAATAAATAAATAAAAATAAATAGTAATTGGTTTTCTTAATTTTTTTCATCTATTTTTATTTATTTATTTGAGAGCAGCAGACAGAGAGAAAGAGGCAGAGAGAGAGAGAGAGAATGGGCACACCAGGGCCTCCAGGCACTACAAACGAACTCCAGATGCATGCGCCCCCTTTGGCATCTGGCTAACGTGGGTCCTGGGGAATCGAGCCTTAAACCAGGGTCCTTAGGCTTCACAGGCAAGCGCTTAACCACTAAGTCATCTCTCCAGCCCAAGAAATTGGTTTCAATATAAACAGTCAAACCACAGCAAATATATCAGTAAACCAGATAGTAAGTGAGATAATGGACTATTTTAAGCAGCCAACTGTATGTTATCTACAAGAAACTCACTTCAAGGATAATAATATAGGCAGACTGAAAATAAAATGATGAAAGTAATTATAGTAATAGAATATGTATCAGTAATTTTTAAAGGGACGACTGTAATAACATATCAGACTAAGTAAAATTCAGAGTAAATAAAACTAGAATTGTAGAGAAACATTCCATCAACAAGATGTAAGAATCCTCGGTGAGTATGTGTCAACATGCACAAAATAGCACAAGCATCTAAAGTTCATTTACAGTGGCTAGAGGCCCTGGCATGCCCCTTCTCTCCCTCTCTCTCTCTTCTTCTCGCTCTCTTTCTGTCTCGCTCTATACTTGCAAATCAAGAAATAGAAATGAAAAAAATTAAAAGGAAAACCAGGCTTATACTACCTATATTATGATATTTATTTCATCACTTCTCTCAGGATTTTGATGAATAGTAGGTAGAAAATTAGCAAAGATATAAAGAACTAAACTACAACCACCAGCAAAGTCTAACTGACATTTCAAGAATACTCCCAACAACATCAAAATGCACATTTTTCTCAAAAGTGTCCTAAGAACATATATCAAAATAGACATCAATCTATGGAATAGAACTGAAGATCCAGGTATGAGTTTGAGTAACTACAGCTACCTGATCTTTCACAAAGCAGTCAAAAGCACTCACTGGAGCAAAGATGGCATCTTCAACAACTGATGCTGGAGAAACTTGGCAGCTACATGTAGAAGATTGAAGTTGGACCCCTTCTCACCTCTCACTAAAATCAACTCCAAATGGATTAAGACATCAACATAAGACCTGAAACTCTAAATTGACCAGAAGAGAAGGTAGGGAGAATACTCCAAGATACAGGCATAGGCAAGGATGTTCTGAACAAGCCTCCAGTGGCCCCAGTGAATTAAGAAAACACTCAATACCAGGGACCTCATAAAATAAAAGGTTATTGTACAGATAAACTAACCATCAACAGAATCAATAGACAACCTACTGAATGGTAGAAATTTTTCACTGGCAACATCTCCAATAAAGGTTTAATATTTAGCATCTACAAAAAAACTAAATGACAAAAAATATCAAGCACTCCACTCACAAACAGGGGCAGGGAATTGAATAGACAGTTCTCAAAGGAGGAAATACAAATCACCATAAAACACCTAAAGAGATGTTCAACATTTCTAATCATCAGAGAAATGCAAATTAAAACTACTGTGAGAATCCATCTCACTCTAGTCAGAATGGTAACCATCAAAAAGTCAAATGACGGAGAGGGTGTGGGGAAAAGGGAGCTCTTATCTACTGTTGGCGAGAGTGCAAACTTGTACAGCTACTATAGAAATCAGTATGGAGACTCTTCAAAGAGCTGAACATAGATTAGATCAAGCTATACATGTTTGGAGCCTATATCCTAAAGACTGTACTATATACCACAGAGGCACTTGCTTAACCTTTTGTTGTTGTTTGTTTGTTTGTTTGTTTGTTTTTCAAGGTAGGGTTTCACTCTAGCCCAGGCTGACCTGGAATTCACTATGTAATCTCACGGTGGCCTCAAACTCACCGGGTCAGCGATCCTCCTACCTCTGCCTCCCAAGTGCTGGGATTAAAGGTGTGTGACACCATGCCAAGCCCATTTTATTTTACTCACAATAGCCAGGAACTAGAAGCAGCCAAGACGCCCATCAACAAATGAATGGGTGATAAAGGTGTGGCACATACAGACCATGGAATTCTACTCAATAGTAAGGAAAGATGAAACAATCAAATTTGCAGGAAAATGGAGGGACTTAGAAAAAATTATGCTGAGTGATGTGACAGGCTCAGAAAGAAAAACAATACATGATGTCTCTCATATGCAGATCTTAACCTAGTCCAGCATCAGTTAATTGTAAGCCATAATAAATATCTACAATATGGACATGGCATTAGAATGGAGATGTGACAAAAGGGAAATAGTAAAGTGAAATAGAAAAGTGAAAGGAGAAAGGGCTAGTGGACAACAAGCCAAAGATCAGCAAAAAGAAAGCAAGGTGGTAGAGGCAGGGAGAGCATACACGAACAGCAACATGAATCAATTCCAAAGAAACCTCCTTTCATGATGTCATTCTACAAGTCATTATCTTCAATGAGCGCAAGGCAAGCCCAAACAGAAGAGCACCATAAAAGGTGGAGAAACAACTACTCTAAGACCATGGGTGCTGGCTGGTAATTACCAGGGCTGGAATTGGGTTTCCCCCACAGAGAGCTGTTGATCAGGAAGACATAAGGTCCCCAAAATAACATAGGCTATTGCCAAAATATTTGATTACCTGAAAGAGCTAAATGGTAAGTCCTTATTACTGAAGACACCACTACCTGCAGCCACAGGACATCAAGTGATCATGCTGGAACTAGAACTGAGAGGGAATATAGTTCCTTCCCCACTAGCCCTCATAATGCTGGAAAGTGCTATGAGCGTGGCTGGAGAATAATAGCTGCTGATTGGTTAAGCAGGAGATCCTTCCAGTTACAAAATTAACCAGCTAAGCAAGATGTATACACTTGTGTAATAGTGGCACACAGCCAATGTAGGTAACCAACTTCTCAGGTATTAGACATGAGATCTGCTCAGTGGTGGTAAACTCATATCTGGCTCCTGAAGCCAAGACAGAGTCCCTAGAACAGGAAACCAATAGGCTCCAGAGAGAACCTCTACTCCTCTCTATGTAAGAAGAATGGATGTACACATCTAATGACTAGGCTTATCCCCTTTTATTCAAACTGTTCTCACTTTTGGTTGGAGGATCTGTTCTATTTTATAGATAGAGGAGGATATAGGAGAGAACAAGGATACATTAATACATCAGAATAGAGACAGTCAACTGTCTACCAGGAGATGGGTCACCTCCATCTCATTTGCCCAGGTCCAGAAGTCATTACAGGAGAAGCTGTGACACAAATACTGCTCTCAAGACAGGCCTGAAAACCAGTTCCAGGAAAGTGGCAACAGACCGACATTGTGGTCACTCTAATCTCTTAAAAACAGAGACCCAGAGTCTCAGAGAACTCAGCAATAAATCAGATCTCTATCTTGCCCACCAAGGCTCAGGGAATATCACAGAAGAGGGGGCAGAAAGACTGTAACAGCCTCAGCGTGGGTGAGAATAGCCTCACACACCTTGTTTCCCCCTTCTCTGTAGAGGCTGACTGAGGCTTCTTGTTCTCCTCAATGAATACCAATAACTCCACCAAAAACCCTCAGCAGAATTGTGGCAGGGGAGAGAAGCCTATGTATGGAACCCTTTTTACAAAAAAAATCAACAAATTTAAAAAAAGATATCAAAACATAATAAAGAGAAAGAACTCTGTTTGATTGTAAGGTTTATCATATAACCACAGTAATAAAGACAGTGTGAGCCGGGCGTGGTGGCGCACGCCTTTAATCCCAGCACTCGGGAGGCAGAGGTAGGAGGATCACCGTGAGTTCGAGGCCACCCTGAGATGACAGAGTTAATTCCAGGTCAGCCTGGACCAGAGTGAGACCCTACCTCGTAAAACCAAAAAAAAAGACAGTGTGATATTTGAGGACAGACACATGGATCAAGTTAACAAAAGTAACATCTAGAAGCTGATTCATAAAAACACTCCCTGAAACCAAGACAGAAGGAATTACCAGCCAGCACCCATGGTTTTAGAGTTGTTATTTCTCCACCTTTTTTTTTTTTTTTTTTTTTTTTCATTTTTAAACACTCATCTTTATTGACAAAATAGGCTCCTATTCATTCCATATTTTCAGACATAAATTTACAGTTCTATTAAAAAAAAAAAAAAAACAGGGATGGAAAACTGTTGCCAAAAACAAGTAAGTGTCTCTCAGCATATATGACCTTGAAATTATATCCAAGCAATAAATTAACTTATGTATTTATAAAAATAATTATCAAGTAATGTCTTATAATAGAGCTGCCGCAGACTTCCTCTCAACTGTGTAGCTTATTTTCTCTCTTACCTGGGGTAAAACTATATGAAAGAATGTGTCATTAAGTTAGGGAACTTTCCTAAAAACCAATAAAAAAAAAAATCTTAAAAATAAAAAACCTTCACTTGTAAAACACTAGTTAAGGCCTCTGAATGAGAAATCTTTAATGTTTGGGCCATTAGCCCTTTCCTGATAATCCCCATTCACCCACTCATTCTAAACTGAACATACAGAAAATTTCTGAAGTGAAAAGTAGTTTACCATTATATGAAATTATATGTAAAAACCATTAACACATACTCAAAAGTAGAATTATTTGTGCTAATTTTAGCATGTTATTAATATAAATATAATATGTTTAATCATGCTTGGTACTCAGTCTTCTAATCACTACAAAATAAGGAAAATTTAGGCTTCAACTGGTGTTAAAGCAGATTTCTGTATCTGGTAGCTTTTAAAAACACACGTTAAAAATATGTCATTTTTTTAAAACAAAAGAAAACAAACACTTGTAGGTCTAAAGATTTATACCCCCTTTCTGAATGAAAGATTTTAAGAAAAAAAACCATACAGGTTATGAGAACCAGAAGGAGCTAAAATAGATCCTGGGCATTTTTTAAAATATTTGAATCTAGTACTTAGGTATTTTAAGAGTTAATTACAAAAAAAGGGGGAAAAAAAGATTCCTTGAGCCAAAGGAATTCCAAATTTGAGATGTGCATACCTATCTTGCTGCATCAAACATTGCAACTGTCAGCTGAATGAACTGTAGTCAGTTCTTAACTATCAGCAAAAAAAAAAAAAGGAGTAAAAGCTTGTTTTCATTATTAACCAAGAACCAAAACTCAATTCTTTCAAGTAGTTTAACCTACTAAATGTGTCTATTGTAAGAAATTATAAGATTGTCTTTCTTAGAAAGTAATCTTCCTTCTCTTTCATTCCTGAACTATTTCATACTCATAAGTCATAGGTAATTGCTGGCAAGTTAGCTATTAACTAACCGCCTCTTTTGTTGTGCATATAAAACATTCCTACAGCTTTAAACCTGAATTGCCTTTGACAGAGAGTTCAAACAAATGGGAAGATAGCTGGAGCCTCCTGGTCTTAGCTCTACTGGCTGACACCAGACAGGAAGGGTAAACCGTGGCATGAGGAACTTGTACTCATAAACCACGGGCAAACTCACACTTTAAAGTACGGGTAACACTATGCAAGCGTCTTTAACCTCTATGTCATCTTCCCAGCGCCTAAATGTGGACTATTTATGCATGCCCCAGGCATTACTGGGAGTGTCCAAGTCTGCTTATGTACTGCTCAACGGGCTGCTGCGCTGCAGTCACGGAACGCCTTCCCCTTGTCCACCGTCAGCGGCAGCTCGGCCTCTGCGTCTCGGAACGGCGGGGAGTGTAGTTTATGACCACTACTAGACATTTTCTCGGCCAGCGCACTTGTGCGCACTACAGAGGGGGGACGGGTTGACGGAAACAGTTTGCTGCTCGTTCATTCATGCGCCGGGGCCAGTCCTGGGGGCCACGCGGCGCAATGCACAGAGCGAGGAGCCGCACCTGACAGCCGCTCAGCTCTTCCTCAGACTCAGGTCGCTGCTGGTCACCAGCGCTGACAAGGACGTGCTCTCGGACGCATCATCCTTGCGGAGGCTCAGAAACGATTCTCGAGTTATTTGGAGGATCTCTCTCAAGCCTTTGTTTTCTTGTTCAAGTTGAAATATTCGCTCCTGTTCCTTGCAACCCTGCTGTTCATCGATTTCAATAGCCTTCCTCATTACTGCTGCCATTTCCGTTATCTGGTCAACGTGGGCTTGTAACTCCTTGGAGTGCTGTTCTTTTAGCTTCAATATTATACCTGGATCATCTTTCTTGCTAGCCATCAGTAGTCTAAACATTTGTTCTCGATATTTGCTCATTATAAGCTCCAAGGCTGACTGATGCTCTTCTAGGGATGTGCGGAGTTCTTTATTCTCTTGCTGCAGTTCTCTGATTTGTCTGTTTTCTTGCTGGATCCCCATAACTAATGTGGAGCGCGGGCGATGTCTTGCAACTTCATTAAGTTCTTGAATTTCTTCCTGATACTGCTTCATTGCTTCCACGCGCTTGCTGAGGGCCGTGGTCTGCTCAATGAGAGACTCTGCTGCGTCGTCATGGTCTCTCAGTCGCTCAACAAGGGCTTTAGCATCAGCAAGTGCCTTCTCAATTGTGCAGCTCATCTTCGGCTTCCGTCCCTCGCAGGCACCGAGGACTCCCGGCTTTCGGCCGTCCCGGGGGAAACCTGAGACTCCGCGTCCTAGTTCCGCCTCTTCGGCGAGCACACGCGGAAACCGAACAGACGGCGGCACTGCGGACCCATCGCCCGACTAGGCGGAACCACCGCTCAGACGCTCTGCTTTCTCCACCTTTTATGGCGCTCTTCTGTTTGGGCTTGCCTTGCGCTCATTGAAGATAATGACTTGTAGAGTGACATCATGAAAGGAGGTTTCTATGGAATTGATTCATGTTGCTGTTCATGTATGCTCTCCCTGCCTCTACCACCTTGCTTTTTGCTGATCTTTGTCTTTTGACATCAAGGTGTCATTTTTTTAATTTATTTGTATTTATTTATTTGAGAGTGACAGACAGAGAGGAAGAGGCAGATAAGAGAGAGAGAAAATGGGCACGCCAGGGCCTCCAGCCACTACATACAAACTCCAGACGCGTGCGCCCCCTTGTGCATCTGGCTAACGTGGGTCCTGGGGAATTGAGCCTTGAACCAGGGTCCTTAGGCTTCACAGGTAAGTGCTTAACCGCTAAGCCATCTCTCCAGCCCTCAAGGTGTCATTTTGACAAAGTTGTAAAGTAATACAACAGAGGAAGGACAGTGTGTTAGTTGCTTTTCTCATTGCTATGGCCAAAAGCCTGACAAGATGCAGCTGAAGAAAAGAAAGGGTTGATTTTGCCACGTGTTCTAAGAGAGAGTTTCCATTATGGTGTGGAAGGAAGGGTAGCTGGAGTAGGTGGTTGACTAATCACATTGCACCCACCATCAGGAATCAGGGAGTGAACCAAAATATGTCATGATTTGTTTTGTGTCATGGCTAAGAATGCTTTGCCTAGCCCTGGATCATGAACATTTCTCTGCTGTCTTTTAAAAATGCTATCATTTTGGATTTATATTCATAAGTAATTTAGAGTTAATTTTTAAGATGTGATGTTACATCAAAAATATATTTTTGTCTATGGATGCCCAGTTAGGTCATCATAATTTGTTGGAAGGACTACATGTTGCAGCTTAAATGTAAAGTGTCCTCCCATAAGCTCTGTATACATGAACACTTGCTCCACATCTGGTGGCACTTTTGAGAAGGCTGTGAGACCTTTAAGAGGAACCGTGCTGGAGGAAGTGGGTAACTGGAGGCAGGCCTTAAAGTTTTATATCCTGACCCCACTTTTGGTTCACTCCCTGATTCCTGATGGTGGCCTTCACTAAACTGACAACTTGCAGTTTGCAAAAGAGCTAATAAGAGAATGAAAATTCAAGCTACAGAGCAGAAGAAAATATTGACAAACCACACATCCCAATCAGAGAATTCTAGCATGCCAAAGAAGCTAAGACTTCTTTGTACACACCCACCTTATAAGCAGGGAGAAAGCAGAGAATCCATGAATTCTAACACAGAACTCAAGGGAGGACTCCTCTGGAGTCTCTACTGCCAGCTTCAGGCTCACGTTAGTTTCCATTAAGGCCACTTTCTTTCTTAGCCTCATCAGAGGTTGTCAGTCAATGGAATTGCTAATTGAATCTCAAAATTATGTGTGAATTCTAGTCTTTTATTACAAAACAGAGCTCTGAGCTCAGTGAGTACTTCCATATGACAGTCTTTTTCAATGCCTTGTGTCCTGCATGCCATGTGTCTTTTAAAGGACAAGCCTCCCTTGGTTATTTCTAGAATGGAAAAAAAAAATGTTAAAACTATCTAGGACACAACTACATAGGCTGGCCAAAGAAATTTCTTGGGCGCCAAAGGGTTACTCAAGATCCTGTGCCCTGTGATGGACATCACAGTGGATCAGAAAACTATACAGAATAACACCAATAAAGGGAGGAACAGAGCCTCCCTGGCCTGTTAAACTCAAGAGACACACAATTCTGCACTAAGGATGTGCCCAGAATTGTATATCATCAGTGTTGCTCTGCATGAGCACATATATGCATGCGTGCCTATTCATTACTTATCCATTACTTCTATCAGTGAGCTATGCAATCAACAGTGGTGAATACATTCCATGATAGAGGTCTGGTTCTTCCGTCTCTGCATAAGTTTTCAGTTACCTTTTAGGTGACTGGTTCTACATACATTGGTAACAGTTCACCAGACATCAGCACTCAGGCCAGATGCACAGTAAGAAACACCTAGGAAAACAGGCCACTTCACAAACAGAACCCACCAGAACATGGCCACTAGCCGCTCCATGTGTTCCTTCCCTTCTTAGTGCCCTGAAATGCTTTCCTGGCTCCGACAATGGAAGCTGCTAATGCATCCCAGAAAGTGTTTATAGAACATGCCGCACAAGTGCTCCACCTCCAAAGCTGTGAACACTGATGCCTGCCACATGCTAGACCTCCCAGGGATGGGAAAGAGAGCTCCAGTATCAGCCCAAAGCCACCGGGCTACCTCTGAGAGCCAAGTCCAGAAAACCTGCCTTAAGAAGATAGACCGCTCCACAGTACTCCTAGCAGAGGTCTTGGAGGGTTCTATCAGAGAGCCGCAACAGAAGGAAGAGTTAGCTGCAGTTGCCCTGTGACTACAGGCTGGTGGGAAGGTGGCTGGGCTTTGCTCACTGTGTAGTGTTTTCTCTGGAAGGAATGTGGTTTGAGGGGCTGCAGGGCATTGAGTTGGCTTCACTTTGTCCTCCCCATGTACTCCATCCTGTCTTCCTGAGCAAACAACTGCCAATAAGTGGCAATCCTTCCTCTAGGATAGTCATGTCTCTCAAACTCAGGGTGACTTCTTTCCATCACCTGCCTCAATCACCAGGCCCAGAAAGTATCAGGCCATCTGTCCACCTCACAGAGAAGAACAAATGTTACAAGAATTTACAGGGATTCACAGGCTATGCCTCGACACCAACAAAACTCCAAAGTCACCTGCACTCCCATCTTCCAGACATTCCTCAGTGCCAGCAAGCTCAGCTAATGATCATACACCCCCTCCCTTCATTATCACATTGATTTTGGACTCTAACATACTGGTCTCTCTTTTCATAAATTACTGACTCAGCAGAACCATTTCACAAAGAGCATAAAATGGACTTCTCTGTGAGCCACACCACATTCCCTACTCTGATTGCCATGACAAAGCCATGAGGATCTTAGAACCATCACTCTAAATCAGAAAATGCAATCAACTGTCAAATACTCCATAATTTACAAAAGAAAATGTTAAATTATCAAACACCTTTGGGGCACAAATAAAACTAAATCTTATCTCATGTATTTCAAAATTAAAATTTTAACACCATATCATCTAAAGAGTAAGCCAGAAACCAATAGCAAAATAATTTAAATTTTTGAAAAATGAGTCATATTCTCCACTGTTCGGTTCCACAAGTTATTTAACTTCTGGTGATATGAAAGGGCTCTAGGAACATGAAAATTGTCCAACTTGATTTATGAAGCATAAGAAATCCCATGTAAACCAATGACTGTATAAAAAAGTAATTGTAAAAAAAAAAAAAAAACATGCTCTCAAAATATCTTGCATCCTTTGCACTGGCTAGTTCTTCCAAGCCTTCAAAGAATGGCTTATTCCTGTGCTATCTAAATTGATTGAGAAAAAAAATTATAGAAAGTGTCTCAATTCACTTTATGAAGTTACTAAAAACCTTGATTAAAAATCCTGGAAAATTTAGTGCAAACTTAAATTTCTTATGGATTCAGATACAGTAATTTTCAATAAAAAAGCCTGCAAACCAAATCCAGCTGAATATTAAACTGAGAATATATAAGGGCCAAGTGGAGTTAATGCCAAGAACACAAGAATGATTCAACATTAGAAAACCTGCTAATATGATTCCTTATATTGCTAAGACAGAAGAGTAAAGTTGATGATTGTCTACATAGCATTGAAGAGTCTTGATGGCCAAGAATTCTGGGAATTCCTCATCCACCAATGGCAATGTGTGGTTCTCTAAGGAGGGTGGCATCCAGAAGAACAGTTACACTAGATGACAGCCCACCAGAATCAGAGGCTATGCAACAATCTCAGTGACAAGATGCTAATCACAACACACACATAAGTAAACAAAGAATGAGACTAATTAATTAAAACAGTGCTCACAGAACACAATTAGTGAGCCATTAGATTAACTGATGAGGTCTTAATTGGCTATTTTTTTTCCATGAAATCATTTGGACTGGAATTAAATGGAATGGAAAAGAAAAGTAAATATCAGAATGAATCACTCATAAAAACTGCATTATTTCCAGAAATTTTTAATAATATGAAAAATCACATATGTAGTCATGGGGTAAAATGCATTTCTTCCCAAGGATCATAGTAAAAAAATGTAAATAACACCTTGATCTAGTGGCTGGACAGAAATTGCTGTTTAGATTTCTGCTACAGAATTGCTTTAGTATTAGCATTAAGGTTATATGTGAAATAGTTAAGCAAGTGTCAAAGTTTCCACTTGTATGAAATCTGCCTCATGAAGCAAAGGTATGGTATATCACAAAATAAGCCCTGGAGACAGGTCCTCATTGCTGTCAATTCTTCTGAAACCCAGTAATATTAGCTGGTAAAAAATTTTGCAAGGGCTGGAGAGATGGCTTAGAGGTTAAGGCATTTGCCTGTGAAGCCAAAGAACCCAGGTTTGATTCTCCAGGACTCATGTAACCTAGATTTACAAGGGGCACATGCATCTTGAGTTTCTTTGCAGTGGCTAGCGGCCCTGGCATGCCCATTCTCTCTCTGTCTCTCTTCTCTCTATCTCTCTCTCTGCTTGCAAATAAATTAATTAAATTTAAAAAATATCTTGCAAATGTAGTGAAGGATTAAACAAGGATCCCTGGAACTCTATTGCCTCAGTGAAAGCCTAACTCTGCCACATGATGGGTTTGACTATTTTTCAATAATATTTCAATACTACCCTTCACCATGTCATCTCTCTTCACATAATCTTTCTGGGAGGAGCAGATTTCCTTGCCCCAGTAATTTGATCTTGGCCACATGAGTCGCTCAAAACCTCAAGGTAAGTAAGGATAACTTCCACGGCACATGGCTAGGGTGTCTGTTATGTGATGGCAGCAGACATGACATATGCAGAAGCTTGAAAGACCTGCAAGCATTTGAGCTTGTTCTGGTGCATATCCACCATCCTGAAAGATGAACATTCTTTGACCCAGCCTCTTTGTCAAAGGAAATTGAGAGACACATGAGAAAGAACTTCATGTAAACAAACAAACAAACAAACAAACAAAGAGGAGCAAGGCTGGGGAGGTGGCTGAGTCAATAAAACATAAGTACCAGAATTCAAATGCCCCAAACCCACACTAATGTCAGACATGATGGAATATACCTATAATCTAGTGCTCAGGAGGCAGAAACAGGTAGATCCCCAGGGCAAAATAGCAAGCCAAACTAGCTAACAAGTTATGAGTACAATGAGAGACTGTCTCAATAAATAATGTGGAAATCATACTTCAACTTTTGGCTTCCACACATGCATGCACACCCAAAAAAATATGTATGCCCACACACATATGAACTCACATATACACAGGCACATAAACCACACATATATACATGCAAAAGAGTATAAATGATGAACACTTATCAGAACAGATCCAAGACAAGTTCAATACATACAGATGTTTAAAAACAGAAAGAGGGTTATAGCAATGGCTTAGCAGTTAAGGCGCTTATGCAAAGCCTAAGGACCCATGTTTGACTCTTCAGCTCCCACATAAGCCAGACATACAAGGTGATGCAAGTGTGCAAGTTTGCACATGCACACAAGGTGGCACACACATCTGTGGTTTGATTATGGTGATCGGAGACCCTGGTATGCCAATTTTCTCTCTCTCGCTCTTGCTCACTCTTGCTGTCTCACATTAAAAAAAAAAAAAAAAGCTGTTGGGTTTGCCTCAAAACCAAAGGAAAAAGAAGAAGAAGAGGAAGAGGAGGAGGAGGAGAAGGAGGAGGAGGAGGAAGAAGAAGAAGGAGAAGGAGAAGGAGAAGAAGAAAGAAACATAAGCCAAATATAGTTAAGAAAATTAATGTGATTTGGATGTGAAATTCCCCCTTGTGTGTAGAAAGCTTGATCCCTATGTAGCAATTCAAAGACAAGATTTCCAGAGGTGATTGGATCCTGAAGGCTCTGATTGAAGCAATGAGTTAATGAGTGAATCAGACACATTCATAGTTTTATGGAATTATTGGAATGCAATGAATCTTCAGGAGTTGGGGTCTAATTAGAGGAAGTAAGTCACTAGAGGCATGACCTAAAGGGATCGATCTTGTTCTCACCTCTGCCCTGCTTCCTGGCCACCATGAGGTGAGCAGCCTTCTCTGCTATATCCTCCTACACTATAATGTCCTATGTCACCACAGGCTCAAAGCAGCAGAGCCAGGTGACCTTGGACTAAAATCTCTGAAAACATGAGCCAGCATAAACTTTTCCTCCGCTGATATTTTTACAGTATTTTGTCACAGCAACAGAAAGTTGGGTGACAAAGCATATTGTATTCCTTAAGGTAACAGTACCAAATAAATTGTGGAACACTTAATCTCTCCTGTGAAAGCTCAGATAGAAATACGGTATTCTAGACAGGCCTGGAATCCCAGCTGCTCAGTAGGTTGAAGTGGGAGGATCACAATTTCAAGGCCTGCCTGACTTACAAACTGAGTTCAAGACCAACCTGGTTAACTTAGTGTGATCCGATCTCAAATTAAAGAGTAAATAAAAAAGGGGGGGGTGGCTGAAGAAATCATTCAGTGGTAGATTTGCTTAGCATGCTTGAGGCCCTGGGTTCCATCTTCAGTACTGTCAACAACAACAAAAAGAAACGTGGTGATCTAAAGGAAACACTACTGCGACAACAGCAGCAGCAAACAAGCCTAAAACAATGTAAGAAACAGATAAAAACACAAACTATCTGCAGTCATTTTCTTTAAATTCTGAAACAAAACACATTTATGATGACTAAAATATAATTATGGGGGTTGGAGAGATGGCTTAGCAGTTAAGCGCTTGCCTGTGAAGCCTAAGGACCCCGTTGGAGGCTCGATTCCCCAGGACCCACGTTAGCCAGATGCACAAGGAGGCACATGCATCTAGAGTTCATTTGCAGTGGCTGCAGGCCCAGGAGTGCCCATTCTCTCTCTCTCTCTCTCCCTCTCTCTCTCTCTCTCTCTCTCTCTTTCTCTCTCTCTCTCTCTGTGCCTCTTTCTCTCTCTGTTGCTCTCAAATAAATAAATTTTAAAAAGTAACAAAAAATAATTATGGGGGGGCTGGAGCATTGACTTAGCAGTTAAGGTGCTTGCTTGTAAAGCCAAAGAACCCAGGTTCAATTCCCCAGCACCCAGGTAAACCAGATGCACAAGGTGGCACATGCATCTGGCTTGTTTCCAGTAGCTAGAAGCCCTGGTGCACCCATTCTCTCTCTTTCTCCCTCCCTCTTTCAAATAAATAAAAATAATTATGGGGACTTAAGAAACTATCCCCTTGCTGTGAAGGCATGAGGACCTGAGCTCAGATCAAAAGCACCCACATAAATGCTAAGCAAGCAAGACAACCTGCCTGCAACCCACCATTCAGGAGGTGGAAACAGAGGATCCCCAAGCACACTGGCTGTGGACTAGTCAAATGGGTGAGCTCTGGGTTCAGGTAAAAGATCTTTTCTCAATAAATAAGATGAAAAAGATCAAGGAAGGTACCCAGTGTCAACCTATGGCTTCCACACATATGTACACACATCTGTACACATGTACCTGCTCACATGCATGCACACAAAATAGACATACATACAAAAATCTGCATAAAATTGAAATTTTTTCCATCATGTTCTGATGAAAATATATGACTTGGAGATAAAGAATTTATATCATGAGCTAGAGGGATGGCTTAGCAGGTAAGGCATTTGCCTGCAAAGCCAAAGGAACTCAGGTTCAATTCCCCAGGACTCACATTAGCCAGATGCACAACGTGGTACATTTGTCTGGAGTTTGTTTGCAGGGGCTGGAGGCCCTGGCACACCCATTCTCATGCTCGCTCTCTCCCTCTCTCTCTCTCTCTCTCTTTCAAATAAATAAATAAAAATAAAAAATATTTTAAAAACTTTAAAAGAAAAATTTATGTCACAACAGGACTGTACAAAGGGAAAAATAAGATAGACCATAACCTTCTCATTAATAATAATGCCAAAAGCATATATAATCACAATTTACAGAAGGCTGAAGAATAAGGAAAGCTGTCTTTCTCTACTATGTTGATTTTTTTTCTCTTCTCATTTCCAGAAATATTAACTGTGCATATCTGCTTTGTTTTGATTTTTCTATAACAATTTTTGTGTCTTTACATTTCATCTTACAGGATACCCATACTGTCTAGAATGTCCTCAGTCGCTGGTCCCATTGTGTTTGTTTTCTTTGTTTCTAATATGGTTAGTTAGCTGTTTGCTGAAGAACGAGGAGAATGCGGAGCAGAGAATTAACTAGAGTAGTCCACGATCTCAATTCTACGGTGGCATCTGGTCTGTCCTATCTCTATGCATGCTACTTTATTTTCTCTAGAGTCATGTAGTCCCTTCATTTGGCACTGAAGACCTCAAAAGAGCCCCTAACTCAATCTTTTGACTTGCGTTAGCCTCCAGCAGGGTCACTGTAGATGATGAAAAGTTCTGCTAACAAGGTCTCCCCTCTGGTTCTATGATAAATGGGGCCTCTCTGGACACAATAACCACTTCTTCCAAGGTCCACTCAGAGCTCTCAATTTTACTGTCCTTACCAGAGTTTGATTAGATTGGCACAACTATGATAGTCACCCTAAGAGAAACCACTGCCGTGCACTAAACCTAAGCAGACAGACACTTTCAGCCTTCAGCTTTACAGATGCAGACACTCCAGGACTTGGGAATGTTCCTTCAAGGATCATGTTTGGAGGCTTAGACTATTTTCTTGTTTCCTTGGACAAAGACCTTGTTCTTTCTGGTTATTTGTTTATTTATATAATTTTAACTAATGCTATTCCTGCATTGCCATATGCCACATCTACATAGTTTTGTTCTTGGTATATAACAAACTTAATTAAAGACCTGGATTTATTAAAACAATAAGAAAGAAGAGAGGTATTGCCACAGTAGACTACAGACACTGAAGAGTGTGGTGACTTCAAGAGTCTGAATTAGGGCTGGAGAGATGGCTTAGCGGTTAAGCGCTTGCCTGTGAAGCCTAAGGACCCCGGTTCGAGGCTCGGTTCCCCAGGTCCCACGTTAGCCAGATGCACAAGGGGGCGCACGCGTCTGGAGTTCGTTTGCAGTGGCTGGAGGCCCTGGCACGCCCATTCTCTCTCTCTCCCTCTATCTGTCTTTCTCTCTATGTCTGTCACTCTCAAATAAATAAATAAAAAATTTAAAAAAAAAAAAGAGTCTGAATTAGCTCAGGAAGAGACAGAGAGATTACCTGATTAAACAAGTTCTGAAATCTTTTTTAAGAAACATAAGGCTAGAAGAAAACATATAGGTACATGTACTTTCTCTCAATATAACATTATTTTTATGTATTTAATGTATTTTATTTTTAAGTATGATGCAAAGGCAGATAATTTAAAAGTTAAGAGATTCCTAGGGATGGCTTATCAGGTAAAGGTGCTTGATTACAAAGCCAGATGTCCTGGGTTCGTTTCCTCAGTACCCATGTAAAGCCAGATGCACAAAGTGGCACATACACCTGGAGTTTGTTTGCAGTGGTGAGAGGCCCTGGTGCATCCATACTCTCTCTCTCTCTCTCAAATAAATAAATATATAAAATTTTTAACAAAGCTATTCAGAGTAGCCTATTTGAAAACTTTAGGCACCAGGATATCAAAACCATAATATAATATGAGTGGCCAAATGGAAAAATTATTTGTAATATATAAGATAAAAGATTAATATTCTCTGCATGTAAAACATAAACTAATCTGGCCAGTTAATTAAGTTGGTTAGAGTATGATGCTAAAAACCACAAATTAATAACAAACTCTTAGTAGAGAAGCGGGCATGAACATGAAAATGATAATTTTTCTTCTGTTTCTAATGCCTGAAAGAATTAATACATAAAACCAGTAATACAAATGGCCCAAAAGTATTTTTAAGAATGTCTCACTAGAGGCTGGAGGGATGATTCTGTTGGGAAAGTGCTTGCCTTGCAAGCCTAAAGACCTGAACTCAATGCCCAGAATCCAGATAAAATATCGGGCATGGTGGCACACACATAATCTGAGCACCAAGGAAGCAAACACAAGAGGATCCCTAGCGATCACTGCCAGTCAGGATACTCTCCTTGGCAAGCTTCAGGCCAGTGATGAACTCTGTCTGAAAAAAAAAACAAAAAAGGGTGGATGGTGTCTGAGGAATGACAACCAAGGTTGTTATCTGGCCTCTACACACACACTCACACGCATGCATGTGTGCCTACCCAAACATAAACACACACCTGCAACACACGCATACACAAATGCACACACACAAGGAATGTCTCATGAAATCAGGAATGATGGCTCATGCCTGTAATCCCAGCACCTGAGAGGCTGAGGCACAAGTGGTGCCATAAGTTCGAGGCCAGCCTGGGCAAAAGAGCGTAAACTTGTCTAAAAAAAGAACAAAGTAATCATATAAACAAAAATAACAAAAGAATGTTTCACTAATATTCTTAATCTCATACTGTTTACTATTGTAAGATATAAAACACATCGATGCAAAATTTCAAGAAGGTACTTTGATATTATAAATCAAAGGCTTTAAAACTTCTCAAGCTTTTCATTATTATTACGAATATACTTTCAAGGCTGGAAAGACGGCTTAGCAGTTTAGGCATTTGCCTGCAAAGCCAAAGGACCTTGGTTCGATTCCCCAGGACCCATGTAAGCCAGATGAACAAGAGAGGGGTACATGCATCTGTGGTTCATTTGCAGTGACTGGAGGCCCTGGTGTGCCCATTCTCTCTCTCCCTCTCTCTGCCTCATTCTCTCTCTCTCTCTCTCTCTCTCTCTCTCTCTCTAATAAATAAATAAATAAACAGTAAAAACAATAAAAAAGAATATACATTGTATGGATACATCATGTCTTGGTAGCATCTTTTCTTTCCTCCCTTCCCCCATTCCACTGAGGCCCCTGCTCCGTGGGGTTGCAGGTTTTCCCCCAGGGGTTGTGGGTTATGTGTTGTGGGAGCAACAGTCAGTTACTAGGGGAAGGCAGTGCCTCTGGGCATGACATCCTAACCTGTGACTCTTGCAATCTTTCTAGCCCCTCTTCAGCAAAATCTGTGATAAGCTCTCCGGAGCTTCTGGATTTCCGCTTTGGAATATGTCGAGTGTCCTCCGGTGTCTGTCTGTCTCCATCTCGCTGCAGGTTGTCAGGTTCACTGTGGAAGCGGCGCTCTTGCTCATCTCCCCAGTTCCTCTGTGGTTTTACCTGGGCCCTGGCTGATGTGTGAGGGATGGTTTATCTCCTGGGGTATCACTACCTTTTGGCTTTAACTTCAAAATTATGTCTAAATGAGGATATTTCTCTAGAAACCTATTCACATCATATAATCATGGATGTACACAGAGGTCGGCTTGCAAGGACAGTTAGTTACAGCAGCAACCTTTGCAACAGCTAAACCCTGCGTCTGAGACTGCCTAAGTGTGAAGCAGAGAGAACCAGATGGCAGAGGACAATAAACTCAAATGATATGACGTTATAACTATATTAAGTAGTATTAGAGTAAAATATTTAATTCCATGTGGAAATATTACTCACATTGTTCAAAAGTTTTAAATAGCTAACAAAGTCGAGCATTATTACTGCTTTAAAGATGCACCTATCATAAATACATACAGTAAAAGGCTAACAGAATTCAAGATAACATTAATTTTTGTCTTTGTACTCTCCAATAGTTTTCACACTTTTGTAATGAATACCTATTTTGTTGATGTCATTTTTCAATCAAAAAAAGGCAATTTCAAAGAGAGGAGAATGCAGAGTCCCTTGATACTGTAAATTACTTTTATTAATAAAAGTTTGTCCTCATTTTAAAATTATTGTCAAGGAAAAATTCTATTATATTTATAAATGAAAGCTTGGAGAACAAATGGGTTTCTGAGAATTTGGCCACAATAATTTATAGCATACGTTGGCTGGAGCTGTTCACTCCTGACAAATTCCAGAAAGTAATTTCATAAAATAGTTGGAGAGGAAATTGCTTTATACTTCCATGCTATTTATGGAAATTAGCATCTTTATAAAAATAAACTGAGAGAGATCACAATCATAAACCTTGAAATGTGGTTTCCATAAGATGTTATGTTGGTGCTTTAAGAACCATTAGTAATTCAACAGAGGGATACTGCCTATGTTTCTTCCTGTGATGAAACAATTACATATAATTGTGGGCTTTTTTTTTCTCTTGTATCTTTAATCTCTCACTTTCTCCCGTAAGCCTGCCTATTGGCGTATACATACACTTAAGTACATTTTGCTAAGAAAAACCTTTCTTGGGATCCCATTTTCCTCTCCAAAACTATGCATTTCCTTTGTGCAATGTCTCAACCTTCTGCAATCCACATCATCCCCCAAGTCTAGTCCTTCAAAGTTAACCAATGATTTGCCAAGATCTGCAAGAACTTTCAGCGTTTTACTACTAAACCTTGTTCAAAGTCTGAAGGAATTTTCAAAGCTTCCTCTCTCTCAACCCCATGGAATTTCTTCCCAAGTTTTGTTCCCTCCAGTTCTATATGGTTTTTGCCTGTATCTTGTCTTGTCAACATAACTGATACCCCTATCACTCCTACAAGCAGAGTTTGAGTTCTGATCATTACCAGGTTAGACTAATACCAGGAGTTTCCCTAGCATTTGCCACTCCAGTGTGTTCCCAGTGGTACAACAGTCCTAATGGTGTCTCCATCACCTCCCGATCAACACATGCAGGCCTCCTTGCTCTAATGGTGTCTCCCACCATCACCTCCCAATCAACACACTCAGGCTTCCTTGCTCAAATGGTGTCACCCATCTCCTCCCGATCAACACACGCAGGCCTCCTTGCTCAAATGGTGTCACCCATCTCCTCCCGATCAACACACGCAGGCCTCCTTGCTCAAATGGTGTCACCCATCTCCTCCCGATCAACACACGCAGGCCTCCTGGCTCTAATGGTGTCTCCCATCACTTCCTGATCAACACATGTAGGCCTCCTTGCTCCCCATGAAAGCAAGTTCTTCAAGCTCTTTCCTAGAGTAGCCTCAAACTTTCCTTATTCTCATGTTCTCCTTTATCTCCTGTCTCCTGCTTCTAAGCCCCCTACTTGTCAAATGCATGGTATCAATGAAAATTCAAGACAGGAAGGAACAAATGGGAGCTTATGACCCAATGGGTACATGACAAAAGATACAGCACATCTGGAGCACCAGTCAGAGTCTAGTCAAGTGGGGAACCAGGCACTGAGAGAGAGAAGGGTGAGGTCTGTGTTTGGGGAAATGTTTGAAGTTGAAGGGACATGTGGAGGAACATGGTCTGCGTTTGCATTGATCTCTAGTTAATAGAAGAAGTCCCTTTCATTCTGGAAGGATTCTTGGTATTAAAAAAGAAGAAAAACCAAAATAGCATTACCATGACTCTTAGTTTTTAATGTTTACATTTGAAAGTTTATGTAAAATAATGGATGTGTTATGACTTTAGAATACATGCACATACGTGTGTGTGTGCATATAAAATCCTCTTGGAAGAGAAATCAAAAACTTAAATTTAAGAGGATGCATTGTTATGAGACCTGCGGCTCTGTGTGATAACCCTGGGGAAGAAGCCTCTGGAGAAAACCCGAGGAGTGACTGAGGCTGTCTGAAGAGATCATGTGGAAAAACAAAGAAGGTGGGCATGTCGAGCTTTGGAGTTGGGTCCCACAGAAAAAGCATCATAGATGAGCTGAAAACATGAGCAGGAGATGAAAAGGTCACTTGAGGAAGGCAGAGAGAAAGGAGTGGGACACCATGGTGACAAGCAAGGCAAGAGCTTCCTCTGGATTTTCACAGCATCCATCCAATGACTCCATCTCTCACGTCTCCAGGCTTTGGGCAGAGTGTGGTAATAAAATGAGTCTGCTTCCAGGACGAGGTTGGGATTTTCTGTTCCAATTCATCAGCAATGTCAACAAAGACTGGAATATTTATTCAAAATCACCTCAGGGATAAGGGACACAGAAAGCTCTGGGAAACTCAGAACTGAAACCAAGTGAAAGGCTGGAGAGAGGGCTTAGTGGTTAAGGCACTTGCCTGTGAAGCCGAAGAACCCAGGTTTGATTCCCCAGTACCCATGTAAGCCAGAAACAGAAAGTAGTGAATGTGTCTGAAGTTCATTTGCAGTAGCTACAGGCCCTGGCAACCCATTCTCTCTCTCTCTTTCTCCCTCCCTCCCTCTCTCTCTCTCTCTCTCTCTCTCTCCCTCCCTCCTTCCCTCCCTGAATAATAATTAAAACCAAATGAAGAAGGGGAAGGCTACAAAGTGTACTAAAGGTAAAGAAAAGCTCAAATAAGTGCACTAGAATGTGAGCATAAGATAATTATTACAGGCAGTTAGCAGTAAATCAGGTGACTAAACCATCCCAAATATTCAAATAAAATGAAAGCATGATGGGATATCCGTTAAGGACAATAGAATATAGTCATGAAAAATGAGAGATTGGAACCGGGAAGCTCACTCGGAGGGAAGGTGCTTGCTGTTCAAACACGAGGACCGTAGCTCATGTTCCGGAGCCCTCGCAAGGCTGGCAGCAGTGGTACATCTGGAGTCCCCACAGTGCCACAGCAGAACGGGAGAATCCCCCAGAAGCTGGCAGACCAGCTAGCCTGGTGTAGGTCCTACCCAACAGAAGAAACCATCTCCAACAACGTGAAAGTCGAGGACAGACTCCTGAGGGGTCCTCTGATGGACACATGTTTACCTGCGCGTGCACACACACACACACACACACACACACACACACACACACACACACACGCTAGCCACACACAAAATTAAAAAAAAAAATACAAAGGGGACTGCAGAGATGGCCCAACAGTTAAAGGTGCTTGTTTGCAAAGCTGGACGACCCAGAATCAAATTCCCTAGTACTCACATAAAGCCAGAGGTCCAAAGTGGCACGTGCATCTGGAGCTTGTCTGCAGTGACAGAAGGCCCTGGCATGCCCATTCTCATATTCACATTCTCTCTTTCTCCCCCCCCCTTCACAAATAAATAAATATAAAATACAAATACATATATTTTAAAAGGAAGTAAAAATGATGACTAAGACAAAAAATTGTAAAGGCTAGGAGTGCTGCAAAGAGTTGGGCAATCGTGTCCCAGATGTGCATCTAATTACACAGTGAATCTGCTGGTTGCCCCCAGGCCTCCCCAGATAAGGGGAGAAGAATTAGAAGGGAACTGACAAGACAGGAAGGGGGCTTCACAGGAGCAGCCTGCCTTCCAAGCACATGTCTTCTCTATGGATCAAACAGACAGTGCGACAAAGTTCAGGGTCCTGCCAGTACCTCATCCAAAAAGCTGCCTGCTAGGTGAGAAGACCCTGGCAGCAAGTGGCAGGCCAGTGCTGGGCCACGTGTCACAGGGAAGGTCTCAAGGAGCCCTCTGAAGAGTAGTCAGGGAAATTTGGAGTGGCTGTGGCAACCCTCTGATGGAGAAACCCACTGAAGTACCATACTCCATATTCCCCTCCCTTCCCCTTGTCTTATACCCTAAGAAAGCTGGATCCAGAAGCAATAGAAGGAAGGCATATTTCAGAAACAATCCCCACCAGCCCCTCACCATTCCCTGGCAGGAAAGAAGAGAACAGCCCCTGGCTCTCTCCCACCTCAGGTACCAGGAGTTATGCATCATTCTTGGACTAGCAGGAATGCAAATGAGATTTAAATTAAGTTGGAAACCGAGATTTTTTAACTCGAACTGGAATTGCAAGATTTTGCTTTAAGGGATGGACTCAAGAGAATTTGAAAAGACACATTTGGACCTATGATTGGCTCTGCATTTATAATTCACCAAGCTGCAACTTCCCAGGAAATCTACACCTTTATGGGTCATGAAGCTTTCAGACCACCCAAGATATAGCAATACTCATAAATGTCAAGTCTATGATTACCAAGGTTTGCCAAATCAGGTTGACCTAAATGTTAATTATGTGTCATGTCAGAGTCAGAGACACTGTGAGCTGATTACTCTACAGAGCAAGTCCTCCGGACATTGATTCAGGAATGCCGTCCTACCCGTGACTGACATGAACAAGGGTGACAGCAATATGATGTGACACTGAGGGAACTTGGGTAGTGAGACTGTCATGTAATACAAGACTATTGTGAAAAGCAGCTTGGGGGCTGGAGAGATGGCTTAGTGGTTAAGGAGCTTGCCTATGAAGCCTGGGGACCCATGTTCAACTCTCCAAATCACACGTAAGCCAGATGCACAAAGGTGAGGCAAGTGCCAGATTGCACATGACCACTGGGTGGTGCCAGCATCCGGAGTTTGACCTGGCACACCAATCTCCCCCCACCCATTCCCCCTCCCTCTCTCTCTCTCTCTCTCTCTCTCTCTCTCTCTCTCCCTCTAAAATAAAAATAAGTAAATAAATAAATAGCAGCTTGGGAGATGCCACCAGCATGCAGATGGCACTTCTTCCACTGTGATGTCAGCTCTGGGCTATGTCAACCCCCTCAGTACCTATGATTGTATTTGGGTCATTGAGGCTGCAGAAGGGATGCTGGTGGGGAGAAGGCCAAAAAATACAGCCCACCTTGGGAATATGGTATCAGCTGCCCATGCTGCTACCACCAGTTATCACAAATGTAGCATCTTAAGATAAGGCAAGTTTCTACTTTTGTTTTGTTTGGTTTTGTTTTTCAGTTCTACCAATCATTTGCACACAAACATTAGGTGCCACTAAGCCCAGTTATTTCTGAAGACCCCGTGGAAGAACCCCCTCCTTGCCTCACCAATTTCTAGAAATTGCTGGCATTCCTAGCTCCTGGCTGCATTACTCTGAGTTCTGGTTTCTGTGGGAATCCGTCCTACTTACTCTCCTTCTGCCTTATCTTGAGTCTCACTTATAAGAAATGATGTGGAGGGTGGTGGAGATGGCTCAGGGGGTGAGGGCACTTGCTGTGAAAGCACGAGGGGCTGAGTTCAATCCCCAGCATCCATGTAAAAAGCCAGGCACGCTGCACATGCTGGTAACCCCAGTACTAAAAGGAGCAGAGACAGGAACATCACTGGAGCTCACTGGTCAGCCATTCTAGACAAAGTAAGTGAATAAATGAAAATAAAACAGGGACTTGAGGGATTGCTTAGTGGTTAAGGTATTTGCCTGCAAAGCCAAAGGACCCAGGTTCAATTCCCCAGGACCCATATTAGCCAGATGCACAAGGGGATGCACACATCTGGAGTTTGTTTGCAGTGGCTGGAGTGCCTGGCACATCCATAGTCCCTCCCTCCCCCCCTCCCTCTCTCTCTTTCTGTCAAATAAATTAATTAATAAAAATAAAATATTTTTTAAAAATAAAATAAAATGGCATGAGGTCCATGTTAGTGAGCAACCCTGTTCAAGGAAATAAGGCAAAACAGTGGTAGAGGAAGACATCCAACATCATCCTTCGACTTCCCACACATGTTCATTGCATGCATGACTGCAAACATGCGTCTATACATCACATGTGCACATACAACCTATACAACACATACATACACACAAAAGAAAAGTTGTGATAATTTCCCAACATCACAATCACTAATCACATGACAAAGTCTCCTTTGCCATATAAAGAAGCATTTATTAACCTAGGCATTAAGTCACTGACATATTCCAAAGATCCTATCACACATCCCAGAACCTTCTACACCATTTGTCCCTTATACTATGATAAAACAATAACCCTTACAGGAAGAGTTATAAAGGCAGCTGATGTCTTCTCTGCAAAAACTGGATCTCTAAGTAAAGGACCAGGACAACAAGAAGTTTTCAGGGCCACTGGAGCAAGAAGGTCTCTCCTCTCTTCTGTCTCCATGACGAGTCGTGAGCTCCTCTAGGAAGGCACAAGCCTTGTGCCTTGTTTTGCTGCCTATCACAATGACCTGTAGTCAGTGAAGAGCTTGTGTTTCAGCTGACTTAATAAGGAAAATCTCATTTTTAACTTTTTTTACTTTTCTTTATTTGAGAGAGAGAGAAATAGGCAGGGGGAGAGAGAGAGAGAAAGGGCATACCAGGGCCTCCAGCCACTGATTATGAACTACAGATGTATGTGCCCCCTTGTGCATCTGGCTTATGTGGATACGGGGGTGTTGAACCTGGGTCCTTTGATTTTGCATGCAAGTGCCTTAGCCACTCAGCCATCTCTCCAGCCCCAAGATCTCATTTTTATTAATTGACTGAAACAGCCTAGGCTCCTTATAGCTCAGCCTCAATCATGTTAGTCTTCCACCAGGTGGCAGCACTTATGAGGCAAGGGGAAAAATACTAGGGGACCCCTTACCTCATTAAAAAAAAAAAATTTAATTACAAAAATCACAAAATTAGAAAGAAAGAAAAAAGAATGCTAGGCTTGGTGGCGCACACCTTTAATCCCAGCCCTCTGCGGCAGAGGTAGGAGGATCGCCGAGAGTTTGAGACCACCCTGAGACTGCATAGTGAATTCCAGGTCAGCTTTGGCTACAGGGCTACCTTGAAAAAAACAAAACAGAAAAAAAAAAAAAATCGGGCAACTTTATGTAAAGTCCAGATTGAGTTTAGGAGGAAAAAAAAAAAAAAAAGAAAACACGAGGCAACCATGTCCACAATGGTCCATTCGTGCCCGCATCTACAGGACCCCCTTTGAGAAGATCAAGTCCCACGTGCTCTGCATTACCACTCGTCCACTGATGCCTCTGGAGAACTCCTCGGAGCTCCAGAGCAGAAAATGGATGCTGAGGAGCAGCAACAAGAGTTAACGTTTGTGGCCAACTTGGTTACTGTGTGATTTTGTGCTTCAGTTTTTCCACTTCCCAGCGCACTGACTCCTCCAAACGGTTCTGTGAGGTAGGTGCCATTGTTGGGCCCTCTCTGCAGGTGTGGAAGCCGATGTGCGAGTGAGACAGTCACACAGTGACTAGGCCCTGTGGCTGGAACAGTGGGTGGAGGGCAGGATGGAGACTGCCTCCCTGGAATCCCCTTCCATGCCCTTCCGTGCACACGGCCTGTGTGTACCAAGCAGCACTGGCCCGGGGGTACGCAGGTCTGGAAAAACCCCAGGGAGGTCACCCAGTGATTCAAGCTGCTCAAATGCAGCCTGTGGACAAAAGGCAACTGTCGCCCTCAAAGCACACCGAAATGCTATGATAGGGTGACGGCGGGCAAAAGGACACTCTGTGCCCGGGCTGCTCAGCCACATCTGACCACGCACAAATCTCTGAAGCTTTCATAGCCCCTCGTTCAAATCCTTTGATGAGACCGAAGAGAAAATCTCCAGGTTTTTAGGCGAACATCACACACTGTGCTGGCCAGAGAAAGCCTAAAACCACCCTAACCTTAAATGACCACTTAACCTTTTTTTTTTTTTTTTTTTCCTAACAAAAGGTATCTATTACAACATGGAGAAGCAGAAGTAAAATAGAATAATGGGCGAGAAGAGGTTCCTCACTAACCAGTTCTGCACAAGGCACAGGAAATACGATAGTAGGTTTAGTAACACCAAGTCCAGAAGACTGTGGCTAATGGTGGGAAGATCTGATTCATTTACCTGGGGGATGGATTTTCACCCATGCATGCATGTTTGTTTGATCCACTCCTAAGTCCTTTTAAGTACTAGGCTGTTTGCTAAGACCACAAGGGGGCGAGGAGCGCAGCCATGTATGTGCCTGAGAAGTGACATCCTCAGGGAAGCACTGCTTTGTGTTAATCCACACAAGACATGGCATGAGCCTAGAAGCCACCCTCAGGACACAGTCGTGACTAAAATGTTCCCTGAATTTTCAGATCTGCAGCCACACACTTCTTGGCTGAATCTAGCTGCAAACATATTTGTCTGGCTTTGATTGTTTTATAAACCAGAAGACTATATGCAAAATCCGGATGTTCCAGCTATCTTGAAACCTAAGACCTGGCAATCTGGGGTTTCCATTTCCACTTAGCAATGATCATCTGGAATTGAACTGACTATTCTTAACAGAGGGGTGGGGGGGGGGCGTTCTCTGCTACTGACTCCACTACTCCTTATTGTCTCCTAGGTGACACCAGCTACTCTCCTCTGATTTTTTTGTTTTGTTTTTGTTTGTTTCTCAAGTTATGGCCTCTCGCTAGCGTAGGCTGACCTGGAATTCCCTATGTAGTCTCAGGGTGGCCTCGAACTCATGGCAGCGATCTTCCTACCTCTGCCTCCAGAGTGTTGGAACTAAAGGCATGTGCCACCATGCCTGGCAGCTACTCCCCTTTGAGTCAGCCCACTAGGCAACTAAGAATGCAATGCATTTGTTCAGCTTCCCAGGTGAGACGGAAAACACGCGAGTCTACAGAGAGGCCTTCACAACATGGGGTATGTGTTGACAGCGGCAAAGTTACAGTACTTATTGAACGCCTAAGCAAGTGCGAAGGTGCGGCTTTGCCAGTCCACTGGGTCCTGACCTCCAGAAGCCCAGCCTCCCCTGGGCGCATTCAGAGGGCCATTCTAGTTGGTAAGGAGGAAATCCACCAGAGCCCAGAGTCATGGCTGGTAAGTGGTGTCTGTCCACAGCGATATGGAGGTCCTGTGCTGGATTCACGGAGGACGTCCAGGTGTTTGTGTTATCCTCACGGTGAATCCAACCACAAAACCATCAGCGTGAGGTTCTCTGGTGCAGGATTAGCACTGGTCCCTATTGTATCTTACATAGCCTAGATTTATGCTCCTAAATAGAACCTGCAGCATTCCCAACCCCTCTCTATTACCTGCGGAAGGGCAGAGACCAGGAAGCTCAGCCATCTCAGGAGCCACCAGGGGTTTGTCCAGGAAGCCATGGGGTCTGATCTGGACATTTCACTTGCACCCTACAAAAGAGAGAAGAAGAAGAAAAGGTGTTGGTTTCCAACTAGCTCTGGCCTCCATGGCAGTAGATGTGACTTAAACCAGAGGGAGCGACCCTGAAACCCAGTGTCTGGCAAAAGCTTTTGTTGATCCAAGACCGGGCAGCCTGGTGCCAAGTGGTGACAAAGGGGTGCTCCTTTTAAGATGGGTCCACATCAAGGATGGGGGGACTGGGCCTGCCTGCAGCTAGTAAATCATACCTCCAGCCTTTTAGAAGTTGAGACATCTCTGCACCAGACACCTCCCCAGCTCATTTGTCAGCACCAGGGTGTGGCTTCTGGGCATTGGACTCAGGAAGCCAGCATGGAGCCAAAGGTTAGGGCACCTGTTTCCTCTCCTTGAGGCAAAACTGAGTCTCACACCAACTACATCAGCCCAGGAAGGGAAGTGACCTGCCTAAGGTCACATAGCAACAGAGTAGTGGTCCAGGACTAGACTGCGGGCCTTGAGACAGCTCAAGGCTTCCCCCCCACACACACACATCCCATCGCCCCGCTAAGACAGCACGGGATGAGCTCTGCTTCCAGCTCTGAAGTTCCGAGAGCTGAACTCAAGGAGTTCTGGAGGGCACAGCCCAATGCCATCTCCTCAAGGTGAGGACGAGCCGGCAGAGGCAGGCTGAGCGCAAGGGGACGACCAGAGAGCTTCTTTCTCCTTCCCGAGTTCTCCTGACAATTTACAAGGAAATCAGTTTGAGTGGAGACTGGAAAAGCCGAGGTCACACACTCTCGCCTCGCGCTTCGCCTCGCGGGCGCCTTGGCGGAGCCGGTGTCCGGGGGCGGGTCGGTGGCTTCTCTCCATCTGGAGAAAGCATTAAGGGCCTGGCCTAATGCGATCCGCAAATGTGCTGCTGTTTCCGACCTGAGGCGGCGACTCCGGGCCGAAGGGAGGCGGCCAGGGCCGGGCCCTAGGACCGCGAGTCCCCCTGGCTGGTTCACTCTCGGGCAGGCGACAATCGGGGACAACCTGCGGCCGGCCGGCCTCGTGGTCTGTCGCCGCTCCAGGGGCCCGCCACCCCCAAGCCCCCATCCCCTCCCCGAGCACCAGCTCGCCTTAGCACTCTGCGCTCCGGACGCTCCCGCATTGATGACCAAACCCTTGGACCTTCGAACGTTCGAGGCTTCGAGCCTCCAGCAGAGCAGCTTGCTTTCTGCCAAAATTAAAATTTAAAAAAAAAAAAAACCTTTCCCCATCATCTAGAGTACCCCTCGCCCGAAGCCACACTGCCAATCGCTCCGACAGACCCCGTGGCTGGCGTGCGCCTGCCCGGGAGGTGGAGGTGTCTAAGCGCGGAGCATCCCATTCCCCGACCTGAAAATCCTGCATCCCGCTTAGGATCCCCTCGAGGTGGGGGGGTTCCCTAACTCGTTCAGTCTCACCATCCCGGAGAGAAACCCGTCCCGGGATCCCGACGGGTTGTGCCCGCACCCAGCCCGGAGCGCCCACCTCCTCGCGCCGCAGCCGCGTCTGTTGGGTGCAGCCTGCACCGCGCGGGCTCGTCGCGCGCCACGGAGAGGGAGCGGGCAGCGGCCACCCGACTACGCCCCGTCTCGTGCTGCGGAGCGCGGGTCCCCGACCTTCCCCGACGCCGGCCTCCAGCCCGCCGCTGCCGCCGCCGCCGCGAAGTTAAATGGGGCTGGGACGCGGCCGCCCCGCCTCTCCCGCCCCTCCGGGCGCGCGGAGCGCAGCGCTGGCCGCAGCCCAGGGGCGGAGAGCGCGCGCCGCCCGCCACCTGCGCCTCCCGCCGCCCGCCCCGGCAAGTGCACGGCGCGCCCAGATGCCTTGCCGCCGTCGCGCCCTAGCACTGCAGCTCCGGGCGCTGGGGACGCGGAGAGACCCGGAGCTCGGAGCAAGCGCGCGGGGCCGCGGCCACGGCGAGACTCGGCTGGAACGCTCCGCCGCCCGCTTCCTGGAAGCCACTCCTCGCCCTGGGCCGCCCGCCAGGCCTGATGCCAAGAGCCTGGGTTGCCGACGCCGCCGCCACCGGCGGCAGGCGCGCAGGAGAAAGGCGGCCGCTGCGCCACGGGCCAGAGAGGGGATGCCCGTGCCCTCCCGCCTCCACCCGGCCCTGGGCCCGGGGTCCCCGGGCACCGAGTCTGCGGAATCGGGCTCAGCGGCCCCGCAGAGATCTGCCCGGAACCGCTGGCTCGTGCTGGTGCTGGAAGCCTTTGGCGGGTTTTTTTTGGAAAGGCAGAGCTGAAGACCGGATCAGCAGCCGATCCTGGACTGTGATATATCTCTGTTTCCTCAGGTGCCAACCCAGACCCACCTAGCCATCCGCCTGAGGGGGTTCCTTGACTTTGGGCTGCCAGGAACCTAAGGCAATCCAGTAGGGGCACAGAAGCCTGCGGTGACTGTGAGCTCCAGGACATGCAGAACCTAAGTTTAGGATTTGAAATGGAGGTGCTCGGGTCCGTGACATGCTGAGATGAGGTTCCTGTGGATTTCTGGAGATAAAGAGAAATCAAGGGGGACGGGGGGACTATATGGGCCCTGGCTTCATCCCAGCAGCATAAGCCGAGGGCCAGTGTGTTCATCTTAAGGTGGGCAGCATTGTGTCTCCTCCTAAGGACCACCAGTCTTCATGAGTGACACTAGTTTGCCAAGCTGGTGTGTAACCAGTCTTCTCAGGGGCCATAGTTCCTAGCATGCTCACATTTCGTCCAGAAATTTGAGATTCCTCGGGGGATAGCTAACTTCACCACTATGAGCCGGGAAGTAAGGGCTGCAGCCTATAGCTGCTTATCTGGTTGCTTCGTACGGTCTGGGCCCAAAGTTGCTGTTGTGTCTTGTGCGTGGTTGGCACATTCCAGATCCTGTTAGTGACACCTCAAAAAGCTGACCCTGCCTGCTTTTCCTTGTCTATTCTGCCTTTCCTTATGATGGTGGACTTCCTTGGTCAGTGGGACTCCTTCCCTCCGGAGAAGATGGCTGGAATTCCAATGGAAGTGAGCAGAGAAACAGGTCAAAGTGAATGAGGCAGAGGAGGAGGTATCTACTCAGAGTACGGAGAGCAGGGCTAGGCCAAGACTAGCTCATCTCTATACAATTGCATCGTTGTGCTCTGTTAAAGTGGTGTGGACAATGCCTTTGTGACCCATGTCTCCTAGTAAGTTAGTAACTCCCACAAACCTCTAGTGACAAACTTGTGGTCAGCCAGTTGATACACTGCCTTATATGGTAATGTGCTTCTATGTAAAGAGAGAAGTAACTCAGGGCACACTGGTGATTCCATGAACTGAGCCGAGGACACCGCCAGCCAGTGCCTGATTGAGGGCGCTTGGAACAGGTGCTCTCCATAAAGCGCATCTCAACCTCCTGCTCCTTAAAGACAGCAGGCAGGCAGCAGTTCAACACTGTGTTCCAGGGTATTTTAAAACAGTGAAACCAACGAAAAAAATGTGGAAAACTGACAATAAAGAGGTATTTTAGGACGTTGGCTTATAGGATAAGAACTGGAAAAGGGCTGGAGAGATGGATTAGTGGTTAAGGTGCTTGCCTGCAAAGCCTAATAACCCAGGTTCCATTCCCCAGTACCCACACAAAGCCAGATGCACAGTGGCAAATGTATCTGGAGTTTGTTTGTAGTGGCTGGAGGCCCTGTTCCATTCTCTCCTTCTCTCTCTTCCTCTCTTCTATCTCTCTGCTTGCAAATATATAAATAAATGAAAACATTTCTTAAAAGAGCTGAAGGCTGCCTTGTTGGACCTTACCTGTGGATATGCGCATCAGGTGACTCAAGATTTTCATCATCCTTTTGCTGCCTTTGAAAGTGTTGTATGTATTGGTGATGGGGGTTACAAGTAGGCAAATCCAACAATGAGAATTATGGGCTGGAGAGATGGCTTAGCGGTTAAGGTGCTTGTCCGTGAAGCCTGAGGACCCAGGTTCAAGTCCCCAGAACCCACATAAGCCAGACACACAAGGTGACACATGCATCTGGAGTTCGTTTGCAGTGGCCAGTGGCCCTGGTGTGCCCACTCTCTCCCCGCCCCACCAACAAATAATTTTTTTAAAAAAAATAGCATGTCTGCAAATGATGAGTGCCCATGGTGAGCACATTCTAGACCACCAGTAGAGGAATAACCCCATATTCACATCTCAGGACATCAGTGACATACCAGGAGCATTTAACATGTATTAACTCGGTCAGCCCAACAGCCTATGAGGTAGTGTATCAGTTTGGCCTGTTAGGCTGTGACAAAAATCTCTGGCATAAACAACTAAAGAGGAGGAAGTGGGGGCTGAAGAGATGCCTTGGTGGTTAACACACTACCGTGCAAGCATGAAGAAGACCTAATTTGTTTCCCAGAACCCAGGTAAAGGCAGATGCAGTAGCACTCATCTGTAATCCCAGTGCTTCCTCAGTGAGGTGGGAGGCAGGCAGGAGCATCCCCAGAGGCTTGCATACGCAGCCAGCAGCAGACAAGCCACCCTGCCGCAAACAAGGTGAAAGGCAAGGACTGACACCCAAGATTGGCCTCCGTAATCGCGCTGTGGCACCTGTGGCATGTCCTTATGCACACTTTCTCTCTCTCTCTCTCTCTCTCTCTCTCTCTCTCTTTCTCTCTCTCTCTCTCTCTCTCTCTCTCTCTCTCTCTCTCACACACACACACACACACACACACACACACACACACACACACTTCCAAAAGGAAGGGAAGATCCATGTTGGCTGGTGGCTTTGGCAGTGCCAGTCTGTCATTGCAGGGCTGGGGCATGATGGAGCAGAGCAGTTCACATCATGAAGGCCAGGAAGCAGAGCCAAAGAAAGGGACCCTGGTTACTTCCTCCATAACCTACTTCCCCCAGCTAGGCTCTGCCTCCCAAAGTTTCCACCACCTCCCAAAATAGCGCCACTAGCCAGGAACCATGCAATCAATGCATGAACCTGTGGGGGACATTTTTACTTTCAAATCATAGCAGGTAGAAATTTTATTCCATTACCAATTAGACACCACCGAAGCAGAAAGATTTAAACACCATGTGCTCGGAGCAGCTAGGCTGATTATACCACTTCTCAGATCATTCATATTCTAAAACCAGCCACGAGGTAGCATGGAACCAATTGCAAAAGTCACATGAATATTCAAGAAGAAATGGAGAATTCAAAGAGCTATTATGTGTGAGCACTGGCAGCTGCATGAAGCTGACTCCTGGATCTGCCACTGAGCAAGGCAATGAGGGTGCCTTGAGCTGGGGACCATTTCTGGGGGTGTTTGAGTGGCTCTGCTGTAAGGTCTCAGCAGAGCTTCCTGTCTCGTTTGTCCTTGGGCCCTTCTGATTCTTTGCCAGCCTCTAGGGAGTGCCTCACACTAAGCACTGAGGCTAGAGCTCAGCCTCTATCTCTCCAGTTTCTCTCTAACGTCTGTTAAGGAAGATAGAGACAGGAGTATAGGAAGAAGATCAGACAGAGGAAGACACCTGACATCTTCCTTTAGCCCCTGCACAAGGCACACGCATTGGCACACACGTGTGCACATACCACATATGCATGCATGCTGTCTCTCACACACACATGCATGCACACAGCATACTACATGTCTGCCCGTTAGATTAAAAACAAACAAAATTAACATCTGTCAATATCCTTTGCTTTCTGAAAAGGTCATGTCTAAAACACAGCTCAAACACACCATTTTGATTCCACAAACGATTAATTTGAGGGGAAAGAAGAGAAGAAAGTCAGAACTGTGATCATTATCCCAGCACATCAAGGAGCGATGTACACAAAACCGTGGTCTCTGGTGCTGCGTTCCCTTTCCACTCACTGTGCACCTCAAAATGAGACTGCCTGTTTAGTCTGCTTCCCTACGTATTCCTTATGCTCTCAGCTTGGCAATATTTGAGTTGGAAGCACCACAAAGGAATAGTTGAAAGGTCTTTTTTTTCAAATATAAGTTCAATAAAAACATTTCTATGTATTAAATTTGGCAAAACGCAAGACTTTGGGAAGACTTTGATAGCCAATTAAGCATTTTTATCCTTGTACAGACTCAAGCAAAAATGTGCTGTGGATGAGTGTGAAGAAACAATTTATTTCAGACCCCAGAATCCACATTCAGTCAACTAAGGGCCAATTTATTGTAATGAAGTATTTACACAGTGCATATTCACTGACAAATATACCTTGTGCCAGACATCTCGTAGGTCTTAGAAACACAATGACATGAAAATAGTTAACAACCATCTTGCAGCGATGAGAAACAGCGTGATAAATATTCCAAGAGGTGTAAGAACAGTAAGCTATGAACACTTAGGGTAGGATAGTAACTAATTCCACCTTCGTAGTGTTAGAGATTTCTTAGGAAAGGTAATATTTCAAGTGAGAACTAAAACCTAGTGCAAGCACATGATCTTGATGTAAAAAAAAGTCACAATTTTCCTTGTATTCTCCACTGCAAAAGTAACGTAAAACCTCAAATGTGTGTTTTCAAATAAACAAAGTTAGGCATGGTGGCACATGCCTGTGTCTTGAGATATTGGAAGGTTGAGGCTGGCAAACCCTTAGCTACAACGTACAAAATAGATAAATAAAATGAATGAACCAGGTGTGGTATCACTTTAATCCCAGCTCTAGGGCACCTAAGATAGGAAGATCCCTCTGAGTTTAAGGCTAGTCTGGGCTACAGAGTGAGTTCTAGGTCAACCCGGGCTAGAGTGAGAGACCTGCTTCAAAAATCCAATAATAATAATAATAATAACAGCAATATAAGTGGCTTGGAGGTTGATCCTGAAAATGATGAACAAATTTGTCACATATACTAGAACAAATCCTATGTTTGATGGCCAAGGAGAAAATACGGTAACGTTGTGTTGGCTGCTTTTCCTTCTTTCTGTTTTCAGAGTGGTTGCCTTACCTTTCTGGCAGTCACAAGATGCTCACAGCCCACAACTCCCTTCCTTCATCAGGAGGCCTTTGACACCAAACCACCAAAGCCAACCACTGTGGCTTGTCAAACCATAGACTGTTGTGTAATGGTTTTATTCCCTGGCTTTCCAGGACTCATACAAATTTTCTACCATGTAGTCGGTAATTCCAGTAGAAAATGGCCAGTTTTAGTAAAAGATTTGAGCCCAAACCATTTCCTGGGATCAGAAGTCTCTATCTAGCCTGATATATCAGTATCAATTTTTAAAAATATATATAATTTTTTTAGTTATTTGCAAGGAGAGAGAAAGAATGAATATGAATGGGTGTGCCAGGGCCTCTAGCCACTGCAAACAAACTCCAGATGCATGTGCCACTTTGTGCATCTGGCTTATGTGGGTCCTGGGGAATCAAGCCCAAGTCATTAGGCTTTGTGCAGGTAAGCACCTTAACTACTGAGCCATTTCTCCAGCCCCAGTTTTTTAAAATTTATTTTCAATTTTCTGTTTTCCATTTTTGCAGAATACTGGCCACTCTGTTCTCAATTTTCTTAGTCCCATATGTGAATTTGGGGATATTTTGTTTTATGCATTTTATTCTTTTCTTAGTTATTAAAAACCAACAATAGCCAGGTGTGGTGGTGCATGCCTTTAATCTCAGCACTCAGGAGACAGAGGTAGGAGGATCACCCTGAGTTCAAGGCCACTCTGAGACTACATAGAGAATTCCAGGTCAGCCTGAGCTAAAAGTGAGACCCTGCCTCAAAAATCCAAAAACAACCCAATAGCAGTAATACACTGTTCTGACACAAATTAATAAAATCGCAGTTAGTGATTTCATGGGGAATTCCAAGTGAGTCTCACTCTTAATTCAATGGCTAACCAGAGGCTCGAGGTAGGACTGAATGTCAAACTTGCCTTGGGGGACACACTGGTTGGGGGAGGGGGGGCTTCTGTGTGTATCTTTCAAGCTGAAGGTCATAATAGAAGAATAAGAGAATAAAGCTAGGAGGGAAAAAAAATCCTCTCAGCCACACCCATTGGCCCATAAGATCCAATGCCAAAGGCCCAGGGAAGTTAGAGGTGGACTATGGTGTTTGCCTCTGAGTCTTTTTCTTTCTTTTCTTTTCCTTTTTGAGAAAAAGAAATAAGTTTGTGGTGTTTATACAGTTTATACATGCATTTGTATACATGCCAGGTAAAATTTAGCCATTCTTTTTTGGATCAAGACATAGGGATAGACGGCGGTTAAACAGTACCCACACAGTCACCTTCCATGATTTCAACTAGCAACCACACACTGGGGAGCAGCCAACACGAATCCCCAGCCTGCGGTGTCTTCCTGATTCTGGAGCCAATGGCATTGCCAACCCAAACTACCCCAAACAAAGTCTTTGTCATCTTCTCCTACCCAACATACTCTTCCTTTGTACCCCACGTCATAATGACACCCTCACTTACCACCTTGGTCAAACTTCAAATGCCAGAGCTGGAGGAGATGTCTCAGTGGGTAAAGTGCTCTCTGCCCAAGCTGGGGCAATTGAGTTCAATCCCAAAACTTCAAGTAAAAACCTGGAACTATGGCATGCACCTGTGTTCATACAGATGCTGACAGAGATGGGAGGTGGAGACAGGAGAATATTCCAGAAGTTCATGGAACACACAAGAACAGAAGAGCAGGAATCCAGAGCAAGAAACTCGGCCTCAAATGAGGTATTCAGGGGAACACAAACCCAAAAACTGGCCTGTGTCCTCCATACATGTGCCATGACACACACATTCTTGCACTCACATGTACACATGCACACGCACATGCACACATGCACACACATGCAAAAAAATACTAATAATTGTTTTAAAAGAAATTAGGAAATCATGGATTAGGTCTCTTTGGTACAATACTATAAACCATTCACGATCCCTTTTTATGTAAGAAACATTTAGGTAACCTTGAGTATATAGACACATAAAATAAATATAAAAATCAAATATTTGCTGATCATGAATCATAAAGATATCTTAAAAATTCTTTGACATATAATTTTTACATATTATTAGAGACTTAAGCAAACTGGCATACTAATGAAATGGGCATGCTTATTTTTACACAAATCCTGGCTAAATCCTTGACACTAAGGGACATAGAATATCTTCAACATTTCCCAGAGTTGATTGATATTTTTTTTAATTTTATTTATTTATTTATTTATTTATTTATTTGAGAGTGACAGACAGAGAGAAAGACAGATAGAGGGAGAGAGAGAGAATGGGTGCGCCAGGGCTTCCAGCCTCTGCAAACGATCTCCAGATGCATGCGCCCCCTTGTGCATCTGGCTAGCGTGGGACCTGGGGAACCGAGCCTCGAACCGGGGTCCTTAGGCTTCACAGGCAAGCGCTTAACCGCTAAGCCATCTCTCCAGCCCTGATATTTTGATTTTATAATTTGCCAGTGCTGAGAATGCACCTCACATAAATACGTAAATTGCCAAAGTATGCTTAAGACTATAAAAACTTCTATCCTCTCAAACCAAAATTCATTTAATGATTTTTTATGCAACTCAGACAACAGTTCTTAAAATCAAACACTCTAATACAATGCTCTAAGTTGATACTTACACTCTGAGGAATGATGGTCGGACATTAAACGCTGAAAGTGTTTGCTTTCTGTAATTAAATAACTGGGTTTATACAAGAGCAGAAACTTCGTAATGACTGTGAAACACTGCAACTCGTAACATGTGAATCTCAAATCTGAGCTGCAGTGTTTCAGACACTGGCTGCTGTTGCACGGGGTGACGCATGTGCAGAGAGAGTGCAGATGTTGTATGTTCAGAACCAAGGCTGTCATCAGGTCACATAATTCAACATAGATGAGCACTTTCAGAAATGTCTAGGGCTCATTATGTGCTTGATTTTGAATTATTATTATTTTTTTTTTGCTTGCTTGTTTTTCAAGGTAGGGTCTTACTCTAGTCCAGGCTGACCTGGAATTCATTCACTATGTTGTCTCAAGGTGGCCTCGAACTCACTGTGATCCTCCTGCCTCTGCCTCTGCCTCCTGAGTGCTGGGATTAAAAGCGTGCACCATCATGCCCAGCTGAATTAATTTTTGACGTTTTACTGTTGCCAAATTTTCATTATCTTTACATTCAGTTACATGATCCCCATATTGGGTTGTGACCCAAAGTTTAAGAAACTGGCTCTAAATCATTTACTCTATCTTATCAATTCTACTTCTCTACTCACTCTCAAATGTATCCTCATTGTCATCTATGACACCATAGACCATAGTGAGATCTTGTTTATGTTACTAGAAATACAGCTACCGTAGTCATCCCAGAAAGCCAATCTTACCTACTGGACTTAATGAGAGTAAATAAAAATCATTTCTTATTAAAAGTTGTATGAAGTGATTGAGAGAAGAAAGGACTTGGGGCATGAGGGAAGATGGAAACAGCTAGGCAACCATGAGTAGTTTGTGTGACATTTGAAAAGTCGAGAGATTAGATGAACAGTTCTCTGATGACTAAAAGACTTTGGGGTCATAAGATGACAGAACAGGGGTTTCCAGCTGTCACACCCACACACAGAAACATGGATTTTGCCAATAACGCACATGACAGTGCTTCTGCCTGAGTCCTGTGGTCCATCTGAGTTTCTAGCACCCAAGTGGAGTGAGAAGTCTGGAAGTGAAAGAAGGGAAGGGGAGGGGAAGGAAAAGGAAGAGAAGGGAAAGGGAAGGGAAGGGAATGGAGGGAGGGGAGGGGAGGAGGAGGGAAGGGAAGGGGAGGGAAGGGAAGGGAAGACGAGGGAGAATGAGACTAGCTTCCCTTTGCTTGCATCACTCCTGTGCCCCATTCTTGCAGAAGTCCATGCTGAAAGAACCCCCAACCCTCCTGCCTTGGCCTGTGGTTCTTCCATCTGCATGAGGAAGAGCAAGGTGAGGCCTGTGTCCTCCAGCCCGCAGCACCCTTGTTGGGAGACCAACTTCAGTCTTGTCCAGCCCCCAAAACAGAGGATCCATGCCAGGACTTGACGATGAAATGTCCCCCATAGGCTCATATGTTAAGTCTTTGTTCCCCAGACTGGAGTGCTGTTTTGGGAGGTAGTGGAAATTTTAAGAGGTGGGGCCTAAGTAGAGGAAGTGAACCAATGGAGATGTGTCTTTGAAGGTCATGTCCTTTCTCTCTCTGCTTCTTGGCTGCAAGGAGGCGAACAGCTCTGCTCCACTGTATCTTCTGTGCCACGGTGTTCTGCCTTACAGAAGCCTAGCACATGGGGCCAGTAGCCATGGACTGAAACTTCTGAAACCATGAGTCAAAATAGATCTGTCCATCTTGTAAGTTGTTTCTCCTTGGCATTTATTACACTAATGAAACTAACACAGAAAATTGGTAAGAGCTAAGTGGACTGTTTCTGTGACTACCTGACCATCTAGTTGAGAAGATTGCGGAACTAAAGTTTTGGAAAAAGAATTTGGGAAAGTATGGAGATAGGAATAAAGATGCCCTAGAATGCCATGAGCAGAGATGAGTAGAATTTTCTATTCATAATTTTATGGTGGGAGGTCAAAGGACTAGGATGCTGACGGGAATGCAGGCCCCCTTCTGTTACATGGTGGCAAAGAATTTGACTACATTTTGTCCGTGTCCTGAAACTTTGTGGAAAGCTGGGGTAAAAAATGATGGAATAATTAATCTGATAGAAGAAATTTTAAGGCAGCCCAGGCTCCATGTGCAGCTGGGTTGTCGCTCGCTTCCTTTAGGCAAGCTTATTGTGAGAATCCAGAGCAAACAGAGCAGAAAGATCTGAGAAACGGGATCCGAGAAGCTTCTGTAAAGTTGGGGCTGAGGAAGGCCTGTTTTCTGAAGGGATTCATTTCCATTAATGTTTTACATTAGGATGATAGAAAAGGAACCTTCAAGTGATCTCAGGATTCATGGAGATGTTACCCATTTCAGACTCATGAGAGTAAAGTAAATTCACTTAAAAAGATTGTGCCTTTAAAAGATAATGCCACTGCTGGTGTGTCCTGTTGGCTCAAGACCACCAAGGAAGTTGTTTTCCCAGGATTCATTTCACCATGCTCAGCCACCCAGGCAAACACAATCCAAGATTGCCTGCTACTTTCCAAGCTGGCTACAAACCAAGGCATCATCCCTGTGATTCGGGTTTTTCAGGCATCCAGAATGCAAGAATACTAGACTCATGGAGGCTTCTACTCAGATTTCAGAGGAAAGCCAGAGAAGGCAGGAAATGTGTAGCACGGCTGGATTCCCTATGACTAGCCCCGGAAGAGTGATGCATAAAGCTATGTGCATTAAGCCAAAGATATAGTAAAGGCTTCCATCATGCCAGAGATGCCAGGAATGTGGTGGACTATATTCTGAAGAAAGCCACAGGCAGTGAGCAGCCAGCCCAAGAGGCCATATGGGCTACTGCCAATTAAGGCCACAGGAGCCCAAACTCACTGGAGCTCACATCCCAGCACCAGGAGCCCAGGATGCACAGAGCATGTAACCACAGGATTTAATGCTTGTCTTGCTAGGTTCTGGTCTTACTGTGGTCTCCTCCCTCTGTCTTTGTCCCCCTTCCTGCCTTTATGGTACAAGAACATATTGTATATTGGAAGTATGTAACTTGTTTGAGGATTTAAAAAAAAAACATGTTATTTTTATTTTTATTTATTTACTTGAGAGGGAGAGAAAGAAAGAGAGAGGGAAAGAGAGAAAATGGGTGCACCAGGGCCTTCAGCTACCACAAAAAAAAACTCCAAATACATGAGCCATCTTGTGCATCTGACTTACGTGGATACTAGGGAATCAAGCCTGGGTCCTTTGGCTTGGCAGGCAAGCACCTTAATCACTAAGCCATCTCTCCAGCCCTGGGGATTTTTTTTTAAGAGCCTGACAATTCAGAGTTTGCTTCGAGACTTTGGACTTAGACTTTTTTTTTTATTTTATTTGAGAGTGACAGACACAGAGAGAAAGACAGATAGAGGGAGAGAGAGAGGGAATGAATGGGCGCGCCAGGGCTTCCAGCCTCTGCAAACGAACTCCAGACGCGTACGCCCCCTTGTGCATCTGGCTAACGTGGGACCTGGGGAACCGAGCCTCGAACCGGGGTCCTTAGGCTTCACAGGCAAGCGCTTAACCGCTAAGCCATCTCTCCAGCCCTGGACTTAGACTTCTAAGCAATGCTGGAACTGTGTTCTCAGCCATGGCTTGTAGAGGCTCCTACAAACAGTGCAGTGATCTCAAGAGCAGATGCAACTCTTCTGTTTCCTCCACTCCTGTGATTTGGGAAGAAGGTGTGAAACCTTGAACATTTCAAACTTCTGTCTAAGGAAAATGAATAACAGGGTCTCAATACCAGGTCTGGTGTTGCAGGTCAAGGAAAATCTATAATCCTAAGCTTTTTCCCATAGGAAGGAAGAAGTTGTGAACATATATACAAAAGGCCTTGAAAGACCTCAAAATCTTTAGCTAGGTTCATTGGTTAATGTCCTTCTCTGTCAAAGTTAGTCAGTAAGGAAGGGCAGAGATGACTGATTCGTCAAACGTGAAGACAGCCACAAACGCTTTAAGAGAACTGGAAGAATCCAGGGAAATATGACACCATTAGAAGAAGGAAAGAGCTCCCCAGTGGGTGGAACCAAGGGAAATAGAGATCTGTGATTCCTGGCCAACATCCACAACGTACATGAGAGCAGAAATTCTCTACAAAATCCTGGCTAACTGAACTTAACAGCACGCTAGAAGGACTATACACCATGATCAAGTGGAATTTGAGGGTGGTTCTATCTATGCAAATCTGTAAATGTGATACTCATAGGCTGTTGCTCCAAACAGAGGATCCAGCCGAATGGCCTTGGTAGAACATGACCCACTACGTCTTTCCTTCTCTCCCAAAAGTTGCCTAAACTGGTCTTGCCACCTAGAGCTATCAGACTTTTGATGTTGTAGTTGGTCCATCCTTTAGTGCCGGTAAAAGAGCCTTGCAAGTCTCAGAGTGTTTGGCCTGTCACCCTTATCTGCTCTCCTCCATAGAAACACCGGAGTGGATCCTGTCAGTCTCCTCAGACCAGGATCCGAACCCCATGCTTTCTGTATGTGCTTAAGCTACCATCACTACTCCCCAGAGATAGCTGCTCCTGTAAGTTTTTTTAAAATTTATTTATTTGAGAGTGACAGACACAGAGAGAAAGACAGATAGAGGGAGAGAGAGAGAATGGGCACGCCAGGGCTTCCAGCCTCTGCAAACGAACTCCAGACGCGTGCACCCCCTTGTGCATCTGGATAATGTGGGACCTGGGGAACCGAGCCTCGAACCGGGGTCCTTAGGCTTCACAGGCAAGCGCTTAACCACTAAGCCATCTCTCCAGCCCTCCTGTAAGTTTTTTGACCGGGAAAGCACAATTATTACACATATGCCCATAAACAGCCCCATACCACCACACACCCATAGCCACTTGCACCCAAGGCTGATCCCTGCAACTGGGCAACAACATGCTTTCAGGCTTGGCTGTGTGTGTGTGTGTATGTGTGTGTGTGTGTGTGTGTGTGTGTGTGCATTAATCCCCATCAGCCTACACCCATGACAACAGTTTAACCCCAATAGTATCCCATTCCCTGACTTCAAATTATATAGTATATAGACAAATATCTAAATGTAAGATGAAAGATAATAAAACTCCCAAAAGTAGACATAGGAAATGCTCATTGATATTTGTCTTAATCATTTTTTGGATATGACACCAAAAGACACAGGCAATAACAGAAAAATAAACAAATAGGATGATATCAAACCAAAACTCTGCATACCACAGGAAGCCATCAGCACAGCAGAACAGCAACCTGGAGATTGCAATAAAACACTTGCCAATCATATATCTTATGGGGAGTAGATGTCTAAAACATATACAGAACTTAGACAACTCCATAGTAAAACACAAAATAGTAAAAGCAATCTAATTTTAAAATGGGTGAAGAAGTCAGACATTTTTACAAAGAAAACGTATGCTCAAAAGGTGTAAGAACAGTGAAAATCAAAACCACAATGGAAGACAGTAGCGTCCATTATCTAGGCTTTCACTTTCCATCATTTCCAATGGGTAACTTGGCCTGAACATACTAAGTGGAAAATTCCAGAAATAAATAGTTCCTAAGTTTTAAATTACATCCCATTCCAAGTAGCATGCTGAGATATTCCACAGTCTTGCTCCATCATCCCAAACATGAATTGTCCCTTTGTCCACTGTAAGCACGCTATATGTGTTCCCTGCCTGCTATTGGCTGAACAGCGTCTCAGTATCTACTGCTGTGGTGTGGCGGCGCTTGTCTTTAAGTGGCCTTGATTTTACTTAATAATGCCCTCAAAGAGCAAGAGCAGTAATGGTGGGAACGTAGAGATGCCTTACAAAAGTTTTATAGTGTCCTGTACGGAAAATTCTCAACTTCATAAAGGGAAAAACATTGTGCTGAGGCACTTGATATCTGTGGTAAAAAACAGTTCTGTAAAATTGTGAAGACAGAAAAAGAAAAGTGCACGAGTTTTATTGTCCCACCACATAGTGAGTGATAAGTGTTTACCTCAGAGGGCAGTTAAGTATGTGTGCATATAGGAAGAAGTCGTGTGTGTGTGTGTGTGTGTGTGTGTGTGTGTGTGTGTGTGTGTGTGCACGCACGCGCAGGCATGTATGTATAACATTCAGTATTCTGTGGTTTAAGGCTTCCACTGTGGGTCTAAGATATTTAGCATATCTCCTGCTGGTGATAGGAAACAGGGAGACAACTGTACGATGTTGCACTTATTAGAATGGTTCTTAAAGACAAGAGATAAAAAATTGTGAAGATTTGGAGAAAGGGGGATGATAAAACACTCTTTGTGGTAATTCTAGTTGACACAGACAGGATGCAAAAACAGTATAAAAATACAACTCTGAGATAAAAGGTACAACCTTCAGGAAGTGAGGAAGTGTAAGAACTATAATAAAGATAGTCACTAATACACCAAACTTAAATAAACCTGCTTCCAATTTACTTGTTCTTTTGACCTGATTGTATTTTTTAAAACCTTAAAAATGCATGATGAAATAATTGATCTAATATACAAAGATGTTTATTATTAACTTGTCTATAATATAAGGAAATCAGAATTATATAACAGTTGGAGCCTAGTTATATAAGTGACACACCTATACAATGTATAGTTAATTAAATAAAACTTAGGTTTATAATTATTCATATGGAAAAGTGAAATCATGATACACACACCCCTTTTGTACATATATGAATAAGTATAATATAATTGGGCAAGACTGCAAGGCTACAATGATAATTTTGACAATAATAATTATTTTAAGGTTGTAAAATAAAAGGCAACTTTCACTTTCTTCTATAATTTTATGTGCATTCTGAATATTTCTAACAATATATTTTTATTACATCTATAATTAGAAAATTTGAGCTACCTGAATCCAAGGATATACTTTACATTAAAGGAAAAGTGGCATGACTTTCTCTTTTTTTCAAGTTAGGGTCTCATAGAGCCAAGGCTGGCCTCAGACTTATAGCCAAAGATTACCTTAAATTCTTGATTTTTTTTTTAATTGTTTTCATGAGATAGAACAAGAGAGAAAGAGGGAGAGAATTGGTGCATTGGGGCCTCTAGCCACTGCAACTGAACTCCAGACACATGTATCACCTTGTGTATCTGCCTTACATGGGTTCTTAGGAGTCAAACCTGGGTCCTTTGGCTTCACAGGCAAGCACCTTAACTGCTAAACCATCTCTCCAGCCTGACCTTAAGTTTTTGATTCTTGTGAATGTTGTACTTGGAGGTGTGCCAACACACTTAATTTTATTCGGTACTGAGAATCAAACCCAGTGCTTTGTGCTTGCTGCACAAGCATTCTCCAAACTGAATTATACCAGTGGTCAGCCCTTCATGACTTTAAAAAAATATTTTGTTTATTTATTAGAAAGGAGAGAGAGGGGGTGGTGGGAGAGAGAAAGAGAAAATGAGTGTACACCAGGGCCTCCAGCCACTGCAGATGAACTCCAGATGCATGTACCACTTTGTGTATCTGGCTTTAGGTGGGTACGGGGGAACCAAACCCAGGTTGTCAGGCTTTGCTGGCAAATATCTTAACAGCTGAACCATCTCTCCAGCACCCCCGTCATGACATTTTTAAAAACGGAGGTGATGCAAGTTGGACAATGAATTTCTATTGGTAAGCTACATGAGCCTTAAGACATAAGCCCAAGGCAGTTTTCTCGCCAACAGTTGGTTGGAAGCAGTTGGTACCAGGAACCATGCTAAAGATGCTATCTGCCAGCCATCTGTGGGCATTGTGTGGAGATGGGACTACAAGCCAGTGAAAGGTGTGCTGTAACCACAAACATAGCCATGCCAGGTCACAGTCACCATATCTCCTCTTAGGAGTTGTCTTATCTGCTGACAACTATCCTATTTTAATTCCTTTAACGTGATCAAGTGTAAATTGCTGATTTGTTATTATTATAAGTTTTATAGCTTTCAATGAACTTCAATTGCTGAATATTTTCCAAACAAGTTACCAAATAGACTATGGCATCAAGACATATGGGTTTTCTCTTTTTATTCAGTAAATTTTTCATGTGGTAGATGAAGAATACACATGAGGTGTAGCCATGTGTGATGGAGCGCACCTTTAATCCCAGCCCTCGAGAGGCAGAGGTAGGAGGATCGCCGTGAGTTCGAGGCCACCCTAAGACTACATAGAAAATTCCAGGTCAGCCTGGGCCACAGCAAGACCCTACCTCAAAAAAACAATGGAACATAAAAGGGGCTACTTTGTAAATTTATGTGGACCCATACATATCATAAGAGGCATTCTAGGGGGAGTGGGCATGGAAGTGAGACAGACTTGAGTTAAAATCTCAGTTCTACCATTTAACCAATTGTATGACCACAGACGACTGACTTAATTTGTCTGCCCTTACTTCTTTTTCTGAAGAACAGACATCAAGTCAACCTCAGAAGTTATTCATAAGGAGCAAGGGTCATGTGAGATGCTTGGGAGAGTACCTGGCATATATTAAACATTAGTATTAAGCATTAGTATTAGTTTATGACAGACACTGAAATGTACAACTGTTTGGGACAAGGTGTGTGTGTGTGTGTGTGTATGTGTGTTTCACATGTATAGCTAGTTAGTAGAAGTCAGAAAAGATGACTAGGAAATCTGGCTTACGTCACTTGTTTAGGTTACCAATCAGTAAGGTGGGGATAAGCAATAACCTTGTCTCAATAAGGTGGAGAGTGAGTAAGGCAAATATCTGTCAACCTATGGCCTCCACAGGTACATGCATATACATACATGTGCTCCAGTACATGCACCCCTCCACATACACAAACATGCATACACCTGTGCACACACATACCACACACTTATACATGTAAGTGAATATCAAGGAACAACAGTGCACTTCCAAATAAGCTGGAAGAATACGTGTGATGGGGAGCATCGCACAATCACAGTTCAAGCTCTGCCACCGCCATGGCTTGGTTGTTTGATGCTGGGTACACCATTCGTGGTTCTACTTCTCTGCCAAAGGGGAATACTATCTGCCTCTGTCTGTGACCGGTTTGCTGTGGACCCCACTGGGCCACACAGCAAGTGTTAAGAACATACTTGGAGCAAAAGCCGGGGCTGGTTCTCTAAACCCAAGTGACCATGTTATCTGATGTTCAACCTAACCATGCTGCTTCCTGAACATCCACAATGGAACTTGCTCAAAAAACCCAAGGGACACAGAAGAATTTGGAGGTTGGAAGTCCACATTTAAAACTCAATTCAACATGAAAAATAACCAAAGCCTTTTGCCAACACAGTATGTCATGTTTATTGAGCTGTTCACAGGGAAGCTTAAAACACAAGGCCAGGAAAAGATCAGATGTAATGTCAAGAAACAAATTATTTAGCATTTCTTAGTTGCAAATGATGCATTCCATTGCAGCTAAGGACTAGACAGGCAATTTGTTCACATATCTGCAGTGGGTGCCATATATATATGTATATATTTTTTAGCAACAGGAAGCACATACATTTAACCAGTGACTTTTTTTAGGACAATAAGAAAACTATCTTCATGTGGCTAGGACAAGGAAATCATTTATACAAATTAAATTGATACAAAATACATTATAAAGAGTACACACATACAAAAGTCATTAAGTTGGTCAGAGAGCGAGGATGTCACAGAACACCACACTGAGAGAACACTGGCGCAAATTCATTTCAGTTACGAAGTTATGTCCGAAGGACACATTTACCGAGGCAAAGGCACAATGACTTCCACATAATTAATGGGGAAGAAGCCAGATTCCCCACGTAGCATTCCTTCATACCAGTTTTCATCTATTTGATTGGTTAATGTAATGATGTCCCCTTCTTTAAATCCTAATTCTCCTTGGTTTTCTGGCTCAAAGTCATAGAGACCACGGCAGCAGGGCTGGTCCACGGAAACATTAGAACCTGTCCGCGTGATGGGAAGACAAAAAGTACAGATTAACATCACAGCTCATCCCGGGAGACAGGAAGGAGGGAAAGCTTGAGGAGACCAGCAGGCTTTGGCTCCCTGCTCACCCCAAGGCTGGCTCCCCTTACTCTGCAGGCAGGTGCTATTTGTGGCCTCTGTTTCCTGAGCTATTCAGCTGTCTTAACTAGCCCCTTTGCAATTGGCTTCCTCAGTCCTCCCAGCCAGAGGACACATGCCAAGTCCCTGTTCTTGGAACAGCCACTCTGCTTGCTCTAGAACCTGTGGGGAAGGATAGATCGCAAGGCTCCAGCTGTGTCCCCAGAACGCTTACAGTTTCCTTGTGAGGCCTGGTTGGTACATGGGAAATATTTAAGACAGAGTTGAGGTGGTGTGTCATACAGGGCCAGAAGCTCCGAGGAACGGGCATGGGCAGAGGTAGTCAGAGAGCTCCTCCTAAGAGCTGGTGGTGGTCAGGAGACGAGGAGTGGGCAGGACAGGGACAAGAGGAAAGAAGCCACAGGAAGAATAAGAATATTCGCAGATCAGACTTCAGGTTGCTAGACCAAGCCAAGAGTTCTCACAGCAATATTCCCCCCGCACACACAAACTAAAACATGGTAATTGTCAAAAGGAAAGAAGAGAAACTGTGTATGCAAAATTTAAAAAATGTTGGCTGTGGCTCATTAACTGGAGATAGCCAGCATGAATCTTGTGAGTTCCAGGTGTCTCTGTAACTCTATTTACACATAGTTGCTTTCATGAAAGAATATTCTTGTACTTTTGTGAACATGGCTACTAAATAGTTGCTGACAACCATCAACTATTTCAATGAAACATGATTTCTTCATGGTTGCGTTCTATGGCCTGCCCACCCTGAACATGCCTGATCGTGTCTAATCTATTGTTGGACATTTGAGGTCATTCTTCCTTTTTTTCTCTTTCTCTTATCCTCCCTTCTCCTTGTCTCTTTTCATTGCTTCCCTTCCTGCATTCTTTCCCCATCCTTCTTCCTCCTCATTTCTTCCTTCATTTTCTTTCTTTCTTGGCTTTCATAGCTTACTCTAAGAAACAGCATGTTCATACATTTACATGTATACACCCAAACACCTGAACTGTTTTCATAAGGTTAACTATATAAAATGGGATCTGATGGGCTGGAGAGATAGCTTAGAGGGTAAGTGCTTGCCTGTGAAGCCTAAGGACCCAGGTTCAAGGCTCTATTCCCCAGGACCCACGTTAGCCAGATGCACAAGGGGACACATGCATCTGGAGTTCATTTGCAATGGCTGGAGGCCCTGGTGCACCCATTCTCTCTCCCTCTCTCTCTCTCTCTCTCTTTCTCTCTCTGTCTCTGTCTCTCTCTCTGCCTTCTCTCTGTCACTCTCAAATAAATAAGTTAAATTAAATTAAATATAAACAAACAAAATGGGATTTGATGGCCATAGGGCATGAATTTTCCAAGATGCCAACTTGTTATTCTATCATTATTTTAACAATTTAAAAGCCCTTTTTATAACTACCAATAGTTAGACCTTTATCTGCCATGTTTGTTTATTCCCAGAGTATCACCTGGTTGATTTCACTTTTGCAGCAGGTATTGGCAATGGGGCAAGTATGGGGCAAGTTTGCTTCTGAGAGCACACAGACAGAGTAACAACAGCAGGGTTAAAACAGCCTCAGAAGGAAAGGTGAGGTTTTATTCATAGTTGATACTCCAGTCATATGTAAATACTGAGCTAAAGGTTATCCCATAAATTTAATCCATTTCTTTTTCACATTATAACATTTATTTTAATCCACTTAGAGGCTGGCAAAAATAGGGAAGGATTTATTTTTTTGATGATACTTGAGCATTATAATAAGTTAACAAATTACCCTTTTTCCTCCATTGAGTTCAAGTACTACATTTACAACTATCTCCTGGTTTTTGTTTTTGAAACCAAATCTCCATCTGAACCCCAGGCTGGCGGTGAGTGGACTATGTAGCCGCCGCTGGATTCAAACTCATAGAGATCTTGAAAGCTGGGATTTCCGGCGTGCACCACCACACCCAGATTTGTCATTTTTTAATTTTCATGAGCCCTGGGATCTACTTTGGGATTTTCTATTTTGCCCCCAAAGTTTATTTGGTAATCATACCATACTACTTTAAATATTATAGTTTTAGTGCTGGAGAGATGGCTTAGCGGTTAAGGTGCTTGCCTGAGAAGCATAAGGACCCAGGCTCAATGCCCCAGAAACCACATAGGCCAAATGCACATGGTGGTGCATGCATCTGGAATTTGTTTGCAATGGCTAGAGGCTCTGGTAAACCCATTCTCTAAATAACTAAGTTTTAAAATAAAAATATAGTTTTAAAATAAATGTTAACAAGTTCCTACTTTTTTCATGTGTATATGTGGTGTGCAAATGTGTTTGTGTGTGTAATGGTACTTGTGTGTGCATGTGCTTATGGAGGACATACAAGGGTTGACAATGAGTGTCTTCCTCACTCTCCACTTTACTTTGTGAGTGCATATGTAGGTGTATGTGCCAAGTGAGGTGATGCCTTACCTGGAGGAGACTGAGGGTATGGACCACTGATGAGGCCAAGGGGAGACATGACTGTTTCTAACAAGGTGCTGGGAGACAGCTAAACTCTAGCCCAGTAAAGCACACACAACAGTCACTACAGAAACTACCACATACACAGAGGACATTAACAGGAATCAAGTCATCCAAAAAGAGATCAGGGGACACTCTCCACCATCAACAGCTGGTTCTTATGTGAAAGACTCCCCTGAGTTCCACTCTGCAATCCAATGCCAGCTAAGGTAGCTCTAGAAAAGGCATGGGCCTGAACTGCAGACCAAGACCGGCAGCTTTACAGAGACCTACAAAGACAAGGTTTAGTCCTTCCCTGAAGTTGAAATATCTGACATGTGTTTTCTTCTTCTACCCTACTTTATTTTTGTGGTGTATGGGGGGTGTGCGCACATATGTGTGTATGTGTATTTTGTGGGGGAGAAGCAAACATGTATGCAGGTGCACATGCATGTGGGTGGGTGTATACGTGGAGGCCAGAGACCACTTTAGGTGTTACATTCAGTGGCACCTTCCACCTGTGTTTAAAACAGGGTCTCTCATTGGCCTGGAGCTCACAAGTAGGCCAGTCTGGCTAGCCAGCAAGCTTCAGAGATTTCCCTGTCTTTGTCTCCCCAGAGCTGGGATTATAGGCATGCTCTGCCCCACCTGGCATTTAAATGGGTACTGAGGATTAAACCCAAGTCCATGTGGTTGCAAGACAAGCCCTTTACCCACTGAGCTCTCCCCAGCTCCTCCTTCTGCCATCCTGTTCTGTACTGTGCATTTTTATTTAATATTTCTATTGCTATAAAGCCACTCCCCACATTGAGACTTCAAGTGAGATTTTGAAGCAAGTCCTGCTAGAGCTTATGTTCCTTCCTCACTAAATGAGTCCAAGATGGGAGGGCAGGGAGACAGGGAGGAGGGAGAACACGAAGCTGAACTTAGGCGCTTCTGTGGTTGCTCAATGAGAAGGCCCTCTCCTGGGGTGAGCACTGTGGACAGGGGACAGTGGATCAGGATGGGGAGTTTCTGCTGTAAGAAGAATTGCTTTTGCTTGCGTATGCAATGTGGGGTGCGTGTATGTATGTGCATGTATGTGTGTAATGTGGCCTATGTGCATGTACATGTATGTGTGTGTATACATGCTCTGCTATCACCCTAGTCACTCCCCGACCCACCCTAGGCAGGGCAGGGGCAGAACATCAGATACCCCCTTCACCAGCTACAGCTATTGGTTCTTTCTTCCCCTGTGAGACTGAGGTTACAGTAGAATATGGCCATACCCAGATGTCTATGTGGGTCTTGGGGATCAAACTTCAGCACCCTCCTAGGCTTTCTCCATCCCTCATGCTTGCACAGGAAGTGCTCTTAAGTGCTGAGCCATCTCCTCCAGCCACAGAAGGATTTTATGATGCCAGTTTCAACAGCGTGAAATTACCCTGGTGGTGTCATTTCTCCCAATTATATGACATCAAGACAGTGAATTTTAGGCGTCACTTGCCTCCTACCAACTTCTCAGCACTTTATCCATGTCTCTGTGGCAGTGGACACCAAGCCCAGTGCTGTTCCTCGAGTGACACAGGGTAGGTAGCTCTCCACTCCTTCCCGTGGCAGTGACTCTCATGTCATTAAACACATTAAACCGCCCCCTGCCCACATGGACTGCAGCCCACTGAATCAGAAGCTATGGCATCAGTGTGTTTTTACATTTCCCAAAAAATTCCAATATATGAATCATTCCACATCACAGCCCCGGCCCCTCCTCCATGTTCTCTAACAGAAGCTTGGAAGTGCTAAGGGTGTCAGCTGCTGAGCTACAGAGATGGCTTAGTGGTTAAGGTGGTTGCCTGAAAAGCCTAAGGATCAGGGTTCCAGTCTCCAGTACCCATGTAAAGCCAGATGCACAAGGTGGCACATGTGTCAGGAGTTTGTTTGCAGTGGCTAGAGGCCCTGACGTCCCCATTCTTTCCCCTCTTCTCCCGCCCCCACCTCTCTGGAGTAAGTAAATGAAATATTTAAAATAAAAGTTTCAGCTGCTGGGAAAGGGGAAGTGGTGATGGTAAGCACTTTTCCTCTTCTCCAAGAAGCAGCCCCCTCCCTTCCCCGGAGGTGATTCATAGGTAGATCAGCATCTAAGGATCTGGATCTACCTGTGCACTAACCTCTAGAACCTCCTTGATGTTTCTAGCATTTGGATGGCTCCTTCCAGGCAGCCCCTAGCCCAGCTCAAGTCTGTTTATTCCTTCTGTCATAATGATGGAAACTGAGTAGAAGAATTTAAATACGGGGCTTATTTCATTATTTTGAATTTGGACAGAATAACATTCAATGATTTCAGAGCACTAGGGAATTGAGTGTTTCCAACTGAGAATTTTTCATTTTTCTTTGGTCATACAGTGCTTATCTTGGGGGGGAGGTGGATACTGAAAGCCCTCAGCAAGCAGAGCCTCGAGTCACAGTCAGCCTTACTGTTTAGATGTGGCATATAAAAAGGATTCATATTCCCTCAGCATCGGCCACTAAGAGAGTTTAACTGAGAATTCAAGTGCCAAACTACATGGACTACTACTAGAATACTCAAAGTGAATGCCAGAAGGGAGTTTGAAAGTCTTCCATGAACCCCAACCGCTTTTGATGAGCAGTGGAAATGTGACCTCCAAGAGGTCACAACAGCCTGACCCTTGGGATGATAGGCAAGCCATAATGAGGCAACAGGGTTCCGGAGTCTAGATCGTGACCTTCCCCATTCTGGGTCACCTCCTACATAATCTATGACACAGCTGGGGTCACTTGTGGGTTATCACATTGATCATGGGGCTAACTGTCCATGTTTCCTTTCACCTACTATAACAGCCACTTGTAATGACGTTCTAACTGGCAGACCCACACTTGCCCAGGCCAACCACCTATGTAGGCATACATGTCCATCCTATGCACACACACGTAGTGAACAAAACTAAAGAAATCAGAAGAGACATTGCTTCACTTCTTGCCTCATTCATTCCAGGAAAGGGACACCCTTTGATATTCTGAGAGATAAAGAGATCAACACTCATATCGCACTGCATCAGCAAATACTTCCAAGACAAGACACCTTTCCTGAGATCTCCATACAGAAGTTCCCTTACTCAAGGAAGGCATATATCCAGGGATTTCCTCAGCTCGCATGTACTGTCCCAAAACCATACACAATTGGCAGCAGTGCAGGCACTTGGTCAATTTTCACCAATCAGAACTCAGACTGGCCCTCCTGAATTACACCTGTTGCAGGATAATATTCTGAAATATCACACAATATACTTTTCATTCTGGGTCATTCTGGCCTAGACCCTCGACCCAAATGACCTAAGACCTCCCTTCATCAAGGGGACACACACAAAACAGACATGAGTAAAATGGTCCATGTTTAGTTTTAAGTTCTAAAATAACACTGCATCAGTTGTGGGGTACTGTGAAAGTCATGGTTTCCAGGCTCTTGTACCAGAGCGAGGTACATTTTTATAAATTTTAAGAACAAGAGAGAATCTGGGTTTCAAGGAACCTGAGGATGAAGACTTTATAGCCAGGAGATGTTATTCTAAGCCATTCCTGCCACTCAGAGAAAACATAAAAGCTGTTCTAGAGGAGAATGGACTCTAGCAAAGGGAGACACTGGGAGAGAAGGCGCAAATGTTCTCCAGATTTCACCTGGGGTAGGTGGTCTTAACAGTTCTCACTGGAATTCTGGGAGAAGGCAGGCTCCCAAAGTGCTCGGGGTCAAGGGAAATGACTGGGTGATGTAATGAAACACAGATGGGGTTTGAGGTAGCCACCTCTCACTCATGCTATGAACAAATCTCCTTGAGTGCCAGCAGAGGGGACTGGCTGAGGGGACAGAGGCCACCAGCATGCAGGCTCAGAGGGTTGGGTACACAGGGGTCTGACCACCCAGAGGGGCAGCTGGGACCACAGATAGTGGCCGAACCCCGCCCAGGCTGTCTGTGATGACAGGAAAGAGCGCTGAGGAAGCAAGCCTCTTCACCTGCCACAAAAAGGCTCCCAGCTCCTCCGTGAGGAGAGAACCTCTGAAGAAAACCACCAGCTCTAATGGGGGATTTCAGCTCTTGATCGACTGCATTTAAATCCTGAATCCAGTGAGTTATAAATGGGTCATCTCTGCTTTCCATTGGGAGAGACTGGGTTACCTTGAGATGGCAAGATTACTTTTTTTTCCATTAGAAGAAATGGAAAAAAGATTCTTTTTTTTTTGGCCAACAGTAAAAATGGAAAAAAGATCAAGTTGTTTCCGCTGCTGGTCTAAATGGAGGCTCAAAGCAAGTTCAGTTCAGTTAGAAAGAAATAATGTTTTTACCCACCTGAGAGTCAGTGGCTGGCTCTTCCCTGGACAGAAAGAACCCACCTCATCGTGTATGTAAACCAAGTCCAGGCAAAACAAACTTCCTAAGTGGGATCTGTCAAACAGCATTCGACACATGCAGGCTGAAGGTGCCTGAGCACCTGGCTTCCCACCACCCCACACCTCTCCCAGACTTAGCCAACATCCCATCTCTGTTGACAAGTGACTGTCCCCTTTGTCCCTGTGGTCCTGAGCTGCGCCTCACCCCCTCTGCTTTCTCACATTTGGTAGTTGGCACAAGAACCTGAGCTCCTTACTGGTTAGCGCAGACCTGCGTGCTGTAGAAAAAGGCACAGCCAGACCTCCTGCCACTTCTGAGAAGCCTCTGCTTATATTCTCTGAGACCTGGCCTTAATGCAACATGAAAGCAAAGGTGGAACAAACAGTCTTCCTTGTGAAAGTACAAAAATGTATTTTTAACAGAGAAAAGGGAGTGTCCCCGATAATTATTTATTATTCAAGCTCTGTTCCACAACACAAGAGAGACTCTATTCCCAGCTGCTTTACAATGACTAGATAATATGCCATCAGCAATACACAGTGTGGATAGAAACCGTATTCTTCCTTCCCTCCCGGCAGATACTATGGCCCATTTGCTGACAACAGAGCTTCTCCTCTTACTTTAACTGCAAGAGAATTCTTCTCAGTGCTCTTCTTCCCATTTCACAATACACCAATGCTGAGCACACTGTTTTCAGGGGGTGACCATCCAGTCCCCCAACTTCTCATCCCATCCAGCTACAGGGATGGAGTCAGACCTCTCCAGGGATAGTGTTTGCCATGTGCAGGAACAATAGCTAACCCTACTGTTCAGAAACATTAACAGGCTTGATTCTCGGGCATCATTGTCCCCAAACTTAAGAGACAGGGCAACAGAAGTTCAACATGAAGATGTTCTGTGTGCTGAGATTTGCCCTTCACCTGGGTCCAGTATTTGCGCTGTGGGTCTCTTTGCCTCTCTGTCTTTGAATGTCAGTAAGAGGGTTTATCCCCTCTCTGTTACTAAAACAAACCCATTGGCTGGATTAAGAATGAGCCTTTAGGGCTGGAGAGATTGCTTAGTGATTAAGTCGTTTGCCTACAAACCCTAATGACCCAGGTTCGATTCCCCAGGACCCACGTAATCCAGGTGCCTGAGGTGGCACATGTGTCTGGAGTTCGCGTGCAGTGGCTGGAGGCCCTGGTGACCCCATTCTGTGTTGCTTTCTCTATCTGCCTCTCTCTCTCTCTCTCATAAGAAAGAAAAGAAGGAAAGTAAAGAAGGAAAGAAAATAAAGAGAAAGGAAGAACCTTTAGCTTCTCAGGGAGCTCCCAGGCCCAAGGAGGCCCTGAGCATCTCCTCTAGCAGAACCCTGCCCACTCTCAAAGCATGGCTCCCTTCAGGGACTTTACCTCTGCCCTGCCTTCCTACACCTAAGGCTCCAGGCTGAAACAGTTCCCACTGCAGGTGGTGGATGTGGAGAGTGTCTCAGAAAAAAAATGGCCTTCTCATTCATTTTCTCTCTCCCTCTTTCTCACCTCCCCCCCCCCCATTTAGGTCCTGGGAGCTGTTCTGACAGGATCTATTTCCACATCTAAATTTGAGGGACAGAAAGGCAGAAGGGATGCTCAGCGGGGCAAGAGTCCTTTCATCTCTGGGTATGAAGTCACAACTCTCTTGTACTTCAACTTGAGTTATTTTGCAAACCACCATAGGCATTTCCTCCTCCCCTCTGCTGACCTTGACTGTAGGGATTTCAGCTGAGAAGCATTTGGACATAGTACCCCCACGGAAAGGTCGACTTGATCCCCTTCGTGCACACACACCTGCTCTCCTGGGGGCGGGGAGTGGAGAGAAGAAGGGATTCACAGCCTGCTAGGAGCTCTTGTCACAGGCAGGATGAGGTGGGGGTCTCCCAGAGCTACTAACCTGAAGAGGTTCTTTGTCTTTTAGTAAATGCCCCGGACTGTTGTACCTTTTGAGATTTTTTTTTTTTTTTTTTTTTTTTTTGCTCCTGCTTTTTTTTTTTTCCTAGGTTTTCTCGCCTCCCTGGCAGCCGGGTTGCAACCTGTGCCAGTGGACCTTCCCGAAGCAGTCCCTCAGGCCTTTCTAATCTGCAGGTTCCAGTCTGCTGTAGGCTGGGAAATCAGATAACCAGTTATGTAGCATTAACAATGGGCTCTTACTCTGTAGCAAGTACCCTGCCCAGAGCCTCTAATACCCAGGAGTTAATTTTATCTTTAGCGGTGTTCTGTGAATAGGAGACGTGATCTCCATGCTAACTGATTAAAAAAAAAAAAAAAAAAAAAAAAGAGGGCTGGAGAGATGGCTTAGCGGTTAAGTGCTTGCCTGTGAAGCCTAAGGACCCCAGTTCGAGACTTGGTTCCCCAGGTCCCACGTTAGCCTGATGCACAAGGGGGCGCACGCGTCTGGAGTTCGTTTGCAGAGGCTGGAAGCCCTGGCGTGCCCATTCTCTCTCTCTCCCTCTATCTGTCTTTATCTCTGTGTCTGTCGCTCTCAAATAAATAAATAAATAATGAAAAAAAAAAAAAAAGACCTGAAACCCAGAAGTACAAAATGACAGGGCTAGGACTGGGGTTCCCTCTGATTCCAAAGTCCTCTTCACCTTCCTGGCTGGATGGGATTGTTTTCCATTAACTGTCTTTCCTAGAGTCTAAGAGCTCAGGTATATTTTCTTAAAGTCCCTCCCAGGACAGCTGGAGTGAAGAGGATGGTGCTTGGGGGTCAGAATTCCATTCAGGAAGGTGACCCAAATGTCCTGGAAGCTTTGGCTCCTAAAGAACATCACCCCGAGATTTGACTACACCCATAAAACCTGATCCAGTAGTTCATAGCCTAACCATGTTAGGGAAAAAACCTGATTTAATACTTTCAAGTTTCTTCTTTCTCACTCTTCCTTTCATTTTTTACTTCCTTCCTTCTCTTTCTTTCTTTCTTTCTCTCTCTCTTTCTTTCTTTCTTTCTCCCTTCCTTCCTTTCTTTCTTTTTCTCCCTTTCTTTCCTTCTCCCTCTACTCTTTCCTCCCTAACCTTTTCCCTTACTCTTGTTTTTCCTTTGAGACATGGTCTCTAGTTCAGACTGCCCTTAACAGCCAAGGATGGCCCTTAACTTTCTATCTTCCTGCCTCTTTTCCTGGGAGTTCACTTACAAAGGTGCACCATCAAGTCCAGTGTATAGTGTAGGGGATTGATCCTGGGGCTTCGTGCATGCTAGGCAAGCACTCTACCACTGAGCTGTATGCCCAGCCCCTTAAGTTTATTTCGAAATCAGACTCATTCCCACTCTCATCAAGCATATGTTCTGGGTCATGCTCAACTTATAACATACCGTTTCTCTTACTTTAGAAGGAGCACGCCTGGCTTAAATTCCCTTCGAAGTTTATAATCTCCTAATCTTTTGCAGTAAGTTTGTTGATGCTAGTATTTTCCCCTCAGCTGATTCAGACACAATACTCCTTTCTGTATTTGTCACCATCTAAAATACAATTTGTATCCATTGGTAAGCACTTACAAGACAGAAACATGTTGCCCCTGAGTCCTAGATCTGGGTTATGTCACCTTTGGGTCTTGATTACCTTATCTGCAAATTTCTCAGTCTAATGTCTGTGACGGCTACATTGTAAGCAGCTGAGTGGAGTCAATAAATGGTCTGTCTAAAAATAACAGCCCTCTACCCTTAAGAAAGTGACTTATGAAAATCATTTGTTGGTGGAACTCAAGTTTAATCATTACAATCTATAAAAATAAACCTGTGATTTATTCTAACCTTACCCCTAACCCTACACATCTACGTAGGCTGTACCATGTGGCTTTAATAGAGCTGGTGGCCTCCACCTGACAGAGGAGAGACTTGTCTATTGAGATGGCTAATGCACAGGCCACAGAGTCCACAGCCCATTTGTTTATGCAAACTCCTAATGGGTGACCCCTCTACTATAGCCAGGTCCAATGTCTGTAAGATGTCTTACCAATTCCCCACCCTCCAGAACCTAGGAGTGAATGAAAGCATGCCAGAGCCTCTTGCCACGGCAAACAAACTAGACACGTGCCAACTTTATGTGTGTGGCTCTCTACCTGTCTATCTGTATGCTAGAGAATCAAACCTGCGCCAGCAGGCTTTGTAAGCATGCGCCTTTAACCACTGAGTCATCTCCCCAGCCCCAGTATCAAATATTTACCACCAGCCTTGTGCGATTTTCTGGCACATTTCCTGTGTCTCTCATTTCCATAATCGGGGTTTCCCCTTGTAGCTATACCCAATGGACAAGTCGGGGGTAACATTCTCATGGAGTGACGGAGTCCATGGAACTGTGCTCCATAGGTGCACTGTTTGTAATCCCTGGAAACAACTTACTTCTACACAATTTTTTAGAAAATATAATAACCATATTAATATTTGGATATTTTAGCTCTTAGTTTTGGAATCATACATCATTCTAGAATATAGAGGAAACTGTAAGACATGAAGTATTTTAAACAACATAATGACAAAGCCATCTCGATTACATAGTATCAAAATCCCCACTGCTACATGAGAAATCAGGTCATATGGCTTTCAGAAACTCCTGTATGTAGGAAACTCCAGGGAACCGTTCCCTTCAGTGAGAAACCTTTCCCTCCAAAGTGATCTTGAGCTCTGGAATCAAAAAAGGACTCCTCAGACTCTTTCCCATACCAAGAGTTACTGACCAACAGCCACAGTCATAGTTGCACTTATTTTAACAGCATTTTTGTTTTTGTTTTTTCGAGGTAGGGTCTCACTCTGGTCCAAGCTGACCTGAAATTAACTATTTAGTCTCAGGGTGATCTCGAACTCATGGTAATCCTGCTACCTCTGCCTCCTGACTGCTGGGATTAAATGCGTGCACCACGATGCCCAGCGTTAACAGCACTTTTTTGAATATAGGAATTATTAAGTGCTCTACTAGTTCACTTTTCAAAATTTTAAGAATGTACGTACTCATAAGAGATAAACATTGCAGGGCTAGAGACTTGGCTTAGCAGTGAAGGCGTTTTCCTGCAAAGCCAAAGGACCCGGGTTCTATGCCCCAGAACCCATGTAAGCCAGATGCACAAGGGTGGCTCATGTGTCTGGAGTTCATTTACAGTGGCTGAAGGCCCTGGTGCACCCATTCTCAATCTCTCTCTCTCTCTCTCTCTCTCTCTCTCTCTCTCTCTCTCTAGCTGTCTTTCTCTCTCTCTTCAAAATAAATTAAATAAATTTAAAAAGTGAGATAAACATTGCAGCCACAGGATTTAGAGCTAGAAAATATCTTGGAGTTTATCATGTTCAGAAGCAGCTCAGAGAAGTTGAAAAAGATACCCAAAGTGGCACAGGTCCTAGGTGCCATGACAATGTAGAACTTCTGTCTTCTTGTTTATGTCTCCCTCACTATGACACTACCTGTGATCCACTACTGAGAGTTCACAGAAATGAGAGTGGTGGACAGCCTGGGGGAAAGAAAGAAGACGGAGGAGTAACCTAACTGAGCAGGCGCCATTCTCACTGCTCTGTGAGATTTTAATTTCCTCTTTGGAAATTTAGGCTAAAAAAAGGTGTGTGTTTCTGCAGCAAAGTGTGCGTCTTCTTTAATTTTTAAACTTCACGTTTCACTTTTGAATAAATGTTTATTTTCTAATGTAATCCTAGAGATTTTTGAGCCAATAAGAGGAATGACTTGGGCTCTAGAAATTACTTCTGAGCAGCCTTTGAAGTGTCAAGAAATTTATAAAAGTCTCTTTTATACCTAAAGAGAGGTAGAATGTCTTCATACAAGTCATTGGAGAGATTTATTTTGCCTCACTCTGACAGGCCTGCAGGACACATTTGTTAAGGAGCCTCAGCCTTTTCTACATGTTTAAAGCAGATCTCAGTCTGGAGCCCATTAACCCTTAGTTGTCATTGCATTAATTGAAACCTTCAGGAATTAAAGTGGAAAAGTTATATATATATTATATATATGCATATATAATAATGTATATCTATTATATATATAATATGTATATATATATATATATATATTCATATATAAAACCACATTCTGTCTAGGATTAAGATATTCAATTATATGCTTCTCTGTTGAGATCTCCACACTAATGTCATAGGTATATCCTGTCCTTTTCTGAAGCTCCTCTCTACCCCACCCCCCACTCAAAGCCTGTACTTTAATTTTTGTTAAAAATTCAATCAATTCCAATTTTGTTTCAGTAAATAAAAAATACAAAGACAATCATAAAAATGTGAAACATGGGTTTGAGAAATGGCTTATCAGTTACGGTTCTTGCTTGAGAAACCTAAGGACCCAGGTTTGATTCCCCAGGACCCATGCATGTAATGCACAAGGTGGCACATGCTTCTAGAGTTTGTTTGCAATGTCTGGAGACCCTGGAATGCTCATCCTCTCTGTTCCCTCTCTCCCCCCACCTCTATGTCTCTCAAATAAAAAGTAAAATAAGAGTAAAAAAAAGGTAAAACTGGGCTGAAGAGATGGCTTAGTGGTTAAAGCACTTTGCTGTGATGCCTAAGAACCCAGGATTGATTCCCAGTACCCATGTAAACCAGATGCACAAGGTGGCACATGCATCTGGAGTTCATTTGCAGGGCCTGGAGGCCCTGGTATGCCCGTTCTTTCTATCTGCCTCTTTCTCTCAATCTCCCTCTCTCTCAAATAAATAAACCATTTTTACAAGAAGTAAAACAGAGCTTGCCCTCTAGACTTTCACAGTAGAATAAGTAACAACTTGGAGCCTGATGTAAATGCCCCAGGGTTGGGGGAGGCACTTGAGCACAGGTCACAAGTTCTACATTATTTTCTTCAGAATCCATAGTTTTCTGGGTACTGTCCAGGCACACGTTTCAGTTCAAGGACTTGCCTTGGCCTCCTTTACTCTTTGGGGACAAAGGGGCAGCTTGAGCGAAAGAAGCAGCCTGACCCTGAGCTCACGGGCTTGGACAGGCGCTCGGTTCTCCTAGCCAGGGCCTGAACTTGGACTCCGTGCTCACTCCATCATTCCATGGTGTGACTCCCCTCCTCCACTCTCACTCATTTTATTCACTCTGAACTACCTAGTGGTGACATTATCAAAGATTCCATCTCAGTCCCATGATGCATTCTGCCTAATTGACCTATATCCTTTCATCTGTCTCTCACTCTTTTATTTTTTTTCTCTCTCTCTAGAAAGAAGAAATAATGAAGAAAATGTTCTTGGAATTCATTTCTGGCAGAGCCTTCAGAGCTTTGCTTTAAATTGTTAGTGAAATGCTTGACATTTTTCCTTTCCTTTATAAACATTATGGGCAAATCATTCAGAACCCTAATGGAAAGTAATTTCCCATTAATGCAGGCTATAAAGTGCTGCTTTCTTTTGAAACTGTGCCTGAGAAACAAACGGTACAGGACCCTTTTACACTTGAAAATTCCACCTACAAATCAACGAAGCCCAATGCTGGACGTGTGACAAGGGGACCCAAGGCTACTGCCAAGGGAAACTTTAAGGAAGCAGCTGGGTCAGGCACAGGGTTTCGGAGGCACACAGGGCACTGCGGCACTGGAGGACTTCTCACCTGTGACCCTCGCTGAGCATCAACTTTCTAACAATTTAATCTGCCTAGGAACTGAGTTACTGGCTAAGAAGGGACCGAAAGCTCAGACATCCATGGCCTGACTGAGGACAGAACTCCCTGATCCATCAGCGTTGTCCCCCACGAGCCAGCGCACACACAGACATCCTCGGCCGCCTCACCTGGCCACACGCTCCCTGTGATCTTAAATCTTGGGAACGCTCTTGAACATTGGGAACATTCTCCAGTATGCCTTCTTAATAACAGAAAGTGAAGAGCTAAAAGGGAAAAAGTTTCCATCACTGCTACTTTCTGGCTCTTGTTACCTACAGAAATCCCATTTGTTCTCTTTGAGTTTCCACTGATATGTAGAATGGGGATCAATTAGCCTTAGAACTGTATGGATCTAGTTAAAAAAAAAAAAAATCTACCCTATAGCGGGTGCTCAGGTAGAGCTGCTATTAGTTGTCTTACTGTTTATTACGGGTTTATACTTTATCATCACTGTCTTCCAGTATTATGAGGGTGAAATGAAGCATGTGTATAAAGTGTCACACAATAATTAGCAAACTGTTGGTGCTCCCCTGCTAGCCAGGACCCTATGCCACACAGCCTCCTAATCCAGTGCTGGCTAGAACCCTATACCACACAGCCTCCTAATCCAGTGCTAGCTAGAAAACTATGCCACACAGCCTCCTAATCCAGTGCTATCTAGGACCCTATACCACACAGCCTCCTAATCCAGTGCTAGCTAGGACCCTATGCAACACAGCCTCCTAATCCAGTGGTAGCCAGGACCCTATGCCACACAGCCTCCCTAATCCAGTGCTGGCTAGAACCCTATGACACACAGCCTTACTAATCCAGTGCTGGCTAGAAAACTATGCCACACAGCCTCCTAATCCAGTGCTAGCTAGGACCCTATGCCACACAGCCTTCCTAATCCAGTGCTAGGCAGGACCTTATACCACACAGCCTCCTAATCCAGTGCTAGACAGGACCCTATGCCACACAGCCTCCCTAATCCAGTGCTAGCCAGGACCCTATACCACACAGCCTTCCTAATCCAGTGCTAGACAGGACCCTATGCCATACAGCCTCCCTAATCCAGTGAGAGCCAGGACCCTATGCCACACAGTCTCCCTAATCCAGTGCTAGCTAGAGCCCTATGCCACACAGCCTCCTAATCCAGGGCTAGCCAGGACCCTATGCCACACAGCCTCCTAATCCAGTGCTAGCCAGGACCCTATACCACACAGCCTCCTAATCCAGTGCTAGCCAGGACCCTATGCCACACAGCCTCCTAATCCAGGGCTAGCCAGGACCCTATGCCACACAGCCTCCTAATCCAGTGCTAGCTAGGACCCTAAGCCACACAGCCTCCTAATCCAGTGCTATCTAGGACCCTAAGCCACACAGCCTACTAATCCAGTGCTATCTAGGACCCTATGCCACACAGCCTCCTAATCCAGTGCTAGCTAGAACCCTATGCCACACAGCCTTCCTAATCCAGTGCTAGCCAGTACCCTAAACCACACAGCCTCCTAATCCAGTGCTAGCTAGGACCCTATGCCACACAGCCTCCTAATCCAGTGCTAGCTAGGACCCTATACCACATAGCCTCCCTAATCCAGTGTTAGCTAGGACCCTATGCCACACAGCCTCCTAATCCAGTGGTAGCTAGGACCCTATACCACACAGCCTCCTAATCCAGTGCTAGCTAGGACCCTATACCACATAGCCTCCCTAATCCAGTGTTAGCTAGGACCCTATGCAACACAGCCTCCTAATCCAGTGGTAGCCAGGACCCTATGCCACACAGCCTCCTAATCCAGTGTTAGCTAGGACCCTATGCCACACAGCCTCCTAATCCAGTGCTAGCTAGGACCCTATGCCACACAGCCTCCTAATCCAGTGGTAGCCAGGACCCTATACCACACAGCCTTCCTAATCCAGTGAGAGCCAGGACCCTATGCCACACAGCCTCCCTAATCCAGTGCTAGCTAGGACAGTATGCCACAGAGCCTCCCTAACAATTCAAATGTTTCCCTTTTATACAACTCAACCTTGTCTACACTGTCAGTCCCAGAGGCAAGAACAATAGAACGCTGGGTTCTCTCTTGCAGCCAGTAAGGGAGTGGTGTCTTGGGAGCTTGAGTGGAAGCCCTCTAACCTATCCTAGCCCTTTGCTGAGTGCCATCTGGAAGGGTAGCTAATGTTGCCAAGACCAGGTTTCCCAAGTTCTGCTTTATTCAAAGGTGATATAGTAGAAGTGGAGGCTGGCAGTAGATTTACAAAGGTTTTGGTTTATATTCAACTTCTTTTTAAGCAGACGTTTGAATTGGTTAACAGTGACATCTTTACTCAGAGAAAATCAAAATCATAAAAAATAGGCTACTTATAATTTTCTTCCAAATAACATAAATTTTGAGATTAAGAGGGAGGCACTACCAAAAGAAAAATGTCCCGCTGGAGCAACAGACTATTGGGACTGTCCTTCGTTAAGCAGGCTGTTATCCCAACATTCAGCTAAATGGGATTATACTGGAACCTTACGTTAGGCAGTAAGTGAGCTTCCTGAAAGGCAGAGGAAATGAAAATATAACAGAGGACATAAATCCTCTAATGAAGGCATCATACCTATTCTTCAATGTCATTGAAGTTTTGCATGACTGGATTCATTTTGTATACTCAGTCTTAAGAAAAATATTGTCCAGAACCTAACCACTTAGCCTAGTCCACATGCAAATTATAAGGCGTCAATGTTGTAGCAACAGTCTCCTTTGAAGATTATCTTTCTTTGCTACATTATACTTGTGTATGTTTCTACACAATCCACATACCAATGCCTTCAAGTATGTCTAAGACATCTCATCTGTATATCAAAATGAACTTAAAAATCATCCTACTATTGACAAATACCTATAAATAAGTAATTGGCTATCGAGATGTTCTCATATACAACTTTATGTTTCTTTAGAAAATACTTTACAGACATACAAGATGCCATGTTTATGTTAATTCTAGGGTACATTTATAAGAACAAAGCCATTGAGAAAAGGTTCTAGAAAAGCTATCTTCTTCCGTAACCCAAATACCAGAAGATAAGCAGGCTGTTCTTTCAAAGAATTCTCAGAGACCTCATTGAACCAAAAGAACCCAGCTGTATGTCAAAGTCTAGATTAAAATTTGCCCTTCCAGTCCAGTCTATTGATTCACATGGCTTCACGGTAACCTCCACAGGCTGAGGGGGAAGCCAGATCTGATAAGAAAAAGCAAAGCAGTCTTGAGAGCCATGTCTATGACCCGTCAGCATAATGACAGACACACAGAACTGCCAAGAGCACGGAGATTAGTCAACCAGTAAGACTCCATGCTTACTCAGCGCTATGGAGCCATACAGCACAAATCCCTAAGAGGGAAACTTCTTAGCCAGACATGGTGGCACATGCCTTCAATCCCAGCACTTGGGAGGCACAGGTAGGAGGATCTCTGTGAGTTCAAAGCCAGCCCAGGACTACAGAGTAAGTTCCAGGACAGCCTTGGGTAGAGTGAGACCCAAATCTCAGGGTGGGGGGGGGGGAGAAAAGAAAAACCAAAGGCAGCTTGCCAAGTAGACTTCAGCTGTGTGATTTCGGACAGAGCACAGCCAGGGGCCCTCAGGATGACCGCCAACAGGAGTCCCCTCCCACACACAAACCTTAGGGAGACAGCGCCGGGGTCTAGTCAGGGAATGTTCTTCACTTGCCAAAGCAAAGGGTTCTTGTGATTTCTGCTCAGCAAGTCTGTCATTGTTAAGGACTTGTGCCTGCTGCTGTCTCCATTTTATGGTGTTCATCTTTGGGCTTTAAATATTAGTCTGTGTGTGTGTGCCTAAAATGCTATTGAAAGCTAATCCCCAGTGGGAATTATTGGGTTAGGGTCTTTAGTAAGTTATTAGGTCATAGAATAGAGCCCTTATGAATGGGATTAGGACCCTTATCAAAGGGGCCTGAGGGAGCTTATCTAGCCTTCCACCATGTGTAAAACAGCATAAGATACCATCTAAAAAGAATGAAGCTCTACTAGTCATCAAATACTCTAGTACTTGATCTTAGAAGACTTGTCAATCTCTAGAACTGCAAGCAATACATTTTGTTGTTTATAAATTTCCCAGTCTGAGGTATGAATGAATTTAGGCACCACTGTTAACAGGGGACAGTGTTCGATTAGCAAGAGACTGCATTTCCTAAGTGTCACTACGTGTAATGCTTTGGTTGAGTTCATGTTCCTGTAATGAAAGTGTGCCGTTTCTACCTTGCTGGCTTAAGCAAATTATTTCGGTTCTCTCTCCTTTTCTCCCTCGTTGGAGTGGTTGCAAGTAGGGCAGCAACTTAGAAGCTACTCCAGCATCCAGGGTCCCTGAGTCAGTCAATGCTTAAGAACCACCCGTCCTCTTAGATCATTGGATCAGTGAGAAAATCTTATGTTACTGTATGTTGTACTTCCTTTTTTTTGTGTGTGTGTGTGTGTTTTAAACAGAAACTAGTGGTACACTAATACAAAAGAAATCTCGATAGACCCTCTTAATGATGTTAATGAAGCAAATTTCATTCAAATAATTTTAAATTTAGTATTGCATCAACACATAAACTGAAAACAAGTACTATAATGCTGTAAAGAGACTGTAACCATGAAATAAATATGATGGGAAATACACAATTTAGCTAAATTCAAGCCAGACACTTTCGCCTGAAGAAGTATTTTAACCTGAGGCCTAGCCTTTCTATTAAACAGTACTTCTAAACAGTGCTTCCCAAAACAGTACCTCCCAAAACTGTCAAGTATCACAGCATAATAGCTTAATGGGACATGACAACTAAATGTTAGGTCGTATACTGGTTGAGATCCTAGAACAGAAAAGAAGTATTAGGTAAAAGCTAAAGAAATATGAGCAAAGTATGGACTTCAGTTGATAATATTATATCAATATGGGTACTCCAATAATATATGTATATGTGTACCATATGAATGAAATGTTAATAATACAGGAATTTGATAGAGTATATTGGAAAACTTAGAACTGTGTTCATAACTTTTCTAGAAACCTAATACTATATAAAATTAGTTTTATTTCAAAAAACAAAACCTTCCCCACAAAAAGTTTATCTCAGGAATGCAAGATTGCTTTAATTAGCTCAAAGTAACTTACAATTTAAAAAAAAAAAAAGATCATCTCAATAGATGCCAAAAAAAACCTCTTAGTAAAGTTAAGTGAATTGTCTCAATCTGATAATAAAACATATCTATTCTAGAAATAAGAAAAGAGAAAGAAGGAAGGAGGGGAGGAGGATGCAAGCCAACATTCTTAAAATAATAAAAGTTACTATAACTAAAAAACTACAGCTAACAGAACACTTAAATTAGGAAAAACTGGCTGTTTCTTCCCTAAGATCAGGGACAAGGCAGGGTCACTACCTCTAACCATTTCTATTTAACATGATCCTAGAAGCTCTGACAAATGCACAGGGGCAAAAAAAAAAAAAAAACAAAAAAAAAAACATGATTTCTAGGCATCCAATAAACTATGTGTAGATAACATAATCCTGTATAGAAAAACTACAGAAGCTGTGAAAAATAACTACTAGAACTAATAAATAAATCAAAGAACTTGGAGAAATGCAAATCTGATATAAAAACTTGTATTTCTAGATTGCTAGGTGCTGCAAAGACGCATCAGAAGTTAAAGGTACTTGCTTGCAAAGTCTGATAGCCTAGGTTTGATTCCCCAGTAACCACATAAAAGCCAGATGTACAATGTGCTGCATATATCTGGAGTTTGTTTACATCAGCAAGAGGCCCTGGCATGCCTATGCTCACTCAAACTATCTTTCTCTCTATTTGATTAAGTAACTAATTAACTAATTTACCAAACTGTATTTTTAGCAATGAAAAAAAAATGTACCTAACAGTGAAAGTTTTGGAAATGGAAATTTTATGAAAATGTGGCTTATAGTCATATTAAAATATTAAATATTTAGAGACAGCTTAAAGTATAGAAAACCTATATCCTGGAAGCAATAATACACTAATGAAAAAGTTAAGGATGTAAATAAACAGAAAATAAAATAGACGGTGTTCAGGATCTGAACACCCAGCATAATTAAGCCAGCAATTCCCCTAAAATGATCTGTAAAATCACCTCAAATAAAACCAAAATCTGAATGGGCTTTTTGTATGAATTGAACAGCTAATGCAGAAATTCATATGGAAATGTTAAGGAGCTAGAAAACCAACAACTCTGAAAACAACCCTCAAAGACAGAGGATGGCATGACCCGGCTTCATGCCATGAAGTGGCAGCGCCCAGGATTCAAGTCGCCGGGGCACGGGACTGAAGCCTTGTGGAGCAAGGAACACTGCCTGTGCCTGTAACTCTATAAATCACGGTTACAGAATATAAAAGTGGACTTTGAACTGAGACTTCAGAACTGCTTTTTTTTTTTTTTCTGATGTGCTGAAGACCACCAAGAAGAACTTACAAACGAAAACAGAAGAGATGGAAAAGAAGAGTTTTGTTTTATTTTATGACTGTTCATCTATCCCAACCCATGCATGTGGCATGGTAGGTCAGGAGGAGATTACAAAGGACTGTTAGAAAACATTTTGAAAAGAGCATGTAGGAGGTGGGCTGTGTTTTGTGTATGAGAGACAGCAGAGAGAGAGGGAGGGAAAGAAGAAGAACGGAAAGTGAGAGTCAGAGACAGAGAGAGAGAGACTGCCCAAACGACTCTCAGGAGGGCTGGGTCAAGATGGTTCAGTGGTTAAAGCTGCTTGCTTGCCAGCCTGCTGAGGCAAGTTCAATCCTCTTCAGCATGCAAAGCGGCCCACGTGTCTGAGCTCCAATGCAGCTGCGTCAGTGTAAAGCAGCTTCTGGACAACGTGGAGGCTGGCCTACGAAGGTAGGCGGAAAGAAGTGACACTTCTCCCATCTTCTCATGCACACCATGGCACATGTCACCCTTGTGCACATCATATACATGCAGACAAATAGACTGAAAAATACAATAAAAGAGTTCTCAAAGAGCTGAAGCATATTTGAGAATAGAAATGGAAGTTCCAGAAAAGAGAAGCCACACACCATCATTTCCCTGATGCCTAGCTTGCCACTGCAATTTCCCTGGGAAGCCAAGACAATTAATTATAACTAATCAATTAATAGTAGAACGCAAGGGACAGGCATTTTAAGAGTCCTGGTTGATGAGAACTATGAAAGCACGTAACAGCAACAAAGCACTTCCCAAATTAAGTTTACAAGTAAGTGACAAACTGGGAAGAGAAAATTACTCATACCCTTATATGTAACAAATTCCTATAATCACACAGATGAAGAAGGATACTTAAGAGAAAATGAAAGCTGGGTGTGGTGGCGCACGCCTTTAATCCCAGCACTCGGGAGGCCTCCAGAGGTAGGAGGATCGCCGTGAGTTCAAGGCCACCCTGAGACTACAGAGTTAATTCCAGGTCAGCCTGGACCAGAGTGAGACCCTACCCGAAAAACCAAAAAAAAAAAAAAAAAGAAAGAAAGAAAGAAAAGAAAATGAAAATGAATAAATGGCATTAACAACTCAGACATAAGAAAATGCAAATAACCAACTAAAAAATGGGAAAAAAAGTTTAATCCCACTAGTGATTGTGGCAAGGCTAAAGTTAAGACTGAGTACCATTTTAATACAAAAATACTTGGCAGAAATTGAAGTCTAAAGGCACAAGTATAAGAAGACCAGAATTCACACACTGGTCAACATGAAGCCATTTTGGAGGGACACTCCAAATGGCAATGCTTTTCATTTAAAATGTGCATTTACAGGCTGGAGAGATAGCTTAGTGATTAAGACACTTCCCTGCAAAGCCTAAGAACTCATGTTGGTTCTCCAGGTACCACATAAATCAGACGCACAATGATGTAAGCACACAAGGTCGCTCATGTGTACAAGGGGGAACACACATCTGAAGTTTTCAGTGGCTGAAGGCCCTGGTGCATCAATTCTCTCTCTCTCTTTCCCTCCGTCCCTCCTTCTCTCTCTCTGTCTCTCTCTCTCAAATAAATAAAAAGAAAAAAAAATATTTAAAATGTGCATTCCCTCTGACGGCAAATTTCACTTCCTAGAAGACTTGCTCATGAACCTATGGAAGCAACTAAAGGGCATTCAGGGCTGGAGAAATGGCTTAGCGGTTAAGCGCTTGCCTGTGAAGCCTAAGGACCCCGGTTCGAGGCTCGGTTCCCCAGGTCCCACGTTAGCCAGATGCACAAGGGGGCACACGTGTCTGGAGTTCGTTTGCAGAGGCTGGAGGCCCTGGCGCGCCCATTCTCTCTCTCCCTCTATCTGTCTTTCTCTCTGTGTCTGTCGCTCTCAAATAAATAAATAAAATTAAAAAATTAAAAAAAAATAAATAAAAATAAAGGGCATTCATTCACTCTCCCAATTAATAGGGATGTGATGTATATAACGCAAAACAAATAGGAAGTTGTTAAAAATAATGGGAGAGAGCTATATGTATGTCATGAAAATAACTACAAGAAATAATGGCATATTTTGAAAAGTAAACTATACAACAATGTGCCTAAGATGTTCTTGCATTTACAAAACAGACAAAATGTAAGTTATACATGTTATATTATACATATTAGCATACAGAAATAAAACAATATTCATAAGTAATCCTTAACAGTGGCTATGTCTAGTGGAGAGACTAGGATGAAAATGTCAAATCATAAGAGACTACAGGAAGATTCATACCATTTGATTATTTCCAATTCTGATAATGTGTCATTTATCGTTAAAAGTTAATGGTGGGCTAGAGATATGGCTTAGTGGTTAAGTGCTTGCCTGTGAAGCCTAAGGATCCTGGTTTGAGGCTCAATTCCTCAAGACCCACGTTAGCCAGATGCACAAGGGGGCGCATGCATTTCGAGTTTGTTTGCGATGGCTGGAGGCCCTGGTGCGCCCATTCTCTCTTTCTCTCTATCTGCCTTTCTCTCTGTGTCTGTAGCTCTCAAATAAATAAATAAAAAATGAACAACAAAAGAAAAAGTTAATGGTGCAGGATCTAACACTGTTCCTGGCATCACAGATGCTCAGCAAATGCTAACTAAAACTTTTTTAAAAGTGGTAAAATATTTTGAAAGTGTTAAGTCACTTAATTGTAAGGGATAACATAGCAATGATGGTTCTCTGGCCTTGGGTCTGTCAATTGTAACATTAGAAGGCATGAATAAATGTTGGAAATCGTCCTGGTGCTGTTTTTCAAATTTTGATATAAACACCTAAAAGTAGGAAACAGGAAAAGGGGAATCACAGAGCAACTGAGCAAAGTAAGTGAGGGACTCAGTGCATTCACATACAAAAAGAGCCTCAACAACATGCAGGAACTAAATGCTTCTAGAAGGGCCTGAGCAAAGGGCACACTTGTACACTTAGAGCAGACAGTTAGCCTACCTGTTGTCTTTGATGCAGAGGTGGTGGAAACCCCATTGAACTCACTAGAACTCCTTTTCACAGGCCTGGGCTTATATTCTCGCTTGGGGATGCTGGATGCAACAGATATTCTGTAACACACATTGGAAGCTGAGTCAGACATCCAGACATCCGCACCAGACAGCAAGGCCTCCAAATGCGCCTTCACGCGGCTTGGATGAGCAAACAAACCTAGCGGCGTCATGAAGGGAACAAGTTTACTCGCTGACTTCTGAGAGCCGGACGGAGTTAAGGTGTGTCCTATATGCAGTTCGTCGAATGTAGATTTGAGTTTATCAGTGAAATTCAACTTGAAGAAGACTACTTGTCTTCATAAAATCCCTGGGTCACTTAGCAAGTGGGCACTCTCCAGAGCTAGCTGCCTTTCCCCCACCCCCGCCACCCTTCTAGAGAACTGAGGGAATCTGCTCATACAACACCCAGGTAACACCTGCCTATGGAAGTGGATGCATTACAGTCTGAATAGTCAATCTTCCTTCTGTAATTGAAGCACTGATTTAAGCCAAAATTCCTCCAAATGTATTCACTATCATACCTATGTAAAATTTTTCTGTTATCAAGACCAGTCAAAACATAGGGCACTTTTAAAATCCAACATTTATTTTGAGGCAAGTCCAACAGACTGGCCCTTTATTTTTTTGTCATGCAAGAAAGCAAGAGAGTGAAAGCAAGAGAAAGAGAGAGAGAAAGAGAAAGAACATTGGCATGCCAGAACTTCCAGCCACTGTAATAGAACTCCAGAAGTGTGCACTTGTGTGCGTATGTGACCTTACACACTTGTGTCACATTGTGCACCCAGCTTACCTGGAGATTTGGACATGGGTCCTTAGGCTTTGCAGGCAAGCACCTTAACTGCTAAGTCACCTTTCTAGCCCTAAATCCAATATTTTGATTGTAAGGTTTCTGGGTATGTTATAAATTATATTACTACTTCTCAGAAAGATAGAAATGCATTGATCCTGAAAACTGTGAGGCAGAGTACAACCCCACTTTGATCACTTAGCAGGTATTGTTCATGCTTTCAGAACCTGATAGGCTCAGCCTTGTGATTTTCACAGGTATTCACATCGTTTCTGAGCATCATTTCACTCTCCACGTCCTTCCATGTGGAGGGCAGAGCATGTACCCTAGCCATCCCCACTCAGAAACAGAGCTAAACCATAAGCAAGTCAGCAACGAGGTAGGTGAGCACTGCAGGAGCTGAGTTTTAAGACAGGCGAAACACAGTGCTTGCTTGCCCTAAATGCAGGTTGCAAGCAGGGAGTTTTAGTGACAAGAAAAAGGAGGTAAGATAACCCTTTTCCCACTTCTGTCCTAATGTCACATGCCACACATTTACTATCTTAGTCCCATCTCATATCCAACCTTAAAACCAGCTAAAGAAAAATCAGAACAGAACGGGGAGAAGACCCAGGCAGACAGAGGATAATTTCTATGGTTTTGAGCTCTGCAGCCCATTGCTGTAAAGAAGGCTAAGCCCTTACCGTAGCTGTAGCTTGCTCTGCAGCTCCTGCAGGATATCTGTGGACTGTCTGTGATAGTCTAAAGCTGCCTCTATGAACACAGACAACTGGCTGACTTGTTCTACCTGCAACAGAAGTACAAAATTAGTCCATGGAGGCCAGAGCCTACGCGAGGTCCAGAGAGAATAGCCCGCAGCCCAGCTCTGCAGGAATCCCTCAGGCCTTTTCATTACACCCCATCTTGGGGCCCCGCCCACTTGTCATACAGACAAGGTACAAAGCCAGAGATGCTGGAATGACATGATCAACTTTATTTGTCATGATAAATTTGACATAACAAAATGCCTCTTTTCCCAACTAGGTAATGGTAACCTTAGAGACTTCTATGATTTCAAACTTTTCCAAGTGTAAATGAAAGCAATATTTAATAAGTGAAATGTCTTAGTTGAAGTGCCTCTCTCTACACTTTCTAGCTAAGTCAAATCAAGAAGCAAATTAAGCCATTCTCAAAGAGGGGCCTTGTGGAAGCTATGCATGCTCCAGGGCATGCTAGGACCCTGTGTTTTGGTCACTCCGAGCACAAACATTGTTTCCACAAGGCATACCACAGAAAGGAATGAACTATGAAGACACTGGTATGACTCTTTCCCCCAAATTCACACATTCATGAAATTAGTGGCCAACTTAGAATCATTTTGCTGGGGGAAAGGCAGGGTGTTAATATAGGGTATCATGAAGTCCAAACTGTCCTCACACTTCTGACCCTCCTTGCCTTCACCTTCCTAGTGCTGTGGAATTTTTTTTTAAACAAACTTTTTTTATAAGAGAGAATATTGGCATGCCAGGGCCTCCAGCCACTGCAATTGAACTCCTGACACATGCGCCCCCTTGTGCGCATGCACGACCTTGCACATGCATCACCTAGTGTGTCTGGCTTACGTGAGATCTAGGGAGTCGACCCTGGATCTTTAGGCTTTGCAGGCAGGCACCTTAACTGCTAAGCCATCTCTCCAGCCCATGTTTGTTTTATAAAACCTATGTTAGTTAAGAGAAGTCTAGAAGCTCTGGAGATGCCTGATTTGAGGATGAAGAATCTTCTGGAGTAAGAACAAAGACCATCCCGGCTCCCCAGTGTGGATGAAGACTGTTAGGGGAAGGAAGAATTAATTAAGTTCATTTCCTGCACCTCCTAAGCAAACCTCAAAGGACTGAGGGGGTGAAGCACCGAAAGCCTGAATTCCAGAATCTCCAAATCCAAGCAAAGACACAAATCAAAGTCACCCTTCTCAGGCTTCCACACAGTCTATTCATCATTTTCCTGCATTGCTTTCTAATTAGCATTAGGGCAAAACCAGCGTGCTTATTTATTCATTCATCCCTTCTCACACTACTTAACCAAGCAAGGACTTGCCAGCAAAGACCCACGCTGTTTTCATGTATGATAACAAAATGGCTAATTGCCTGTTCTTTACTTTTCTTACTAGTTTAAAATATGTGTTCAATGTGCATCCAAGATATATACAAGAGCGACCCGTGCCAAAATGTAATCGATCAGCATGTGACTGAGGGAATCCCTCGCGCTGCATTCCCTTTACCCCCGTTCTGCGGCTTAAAAGGCAACAATAGCCTTAAATTTCCAAAACCAATAAACAAAACAAAGACAGCCTGGCCCCTACCAAATCCTAAGAATTTCTTAAATTTCATCTCTTTGGCTTTTATGCGTACTTTTAACTATATCCAGGGCCATTGCCTGACATGATCATGGCAGACTTTCCAGTGCTATGGTTGAGTGCTCATTCAAATCTGTACCACCTTGTCTTTAGTAATATTACTTTGTCTTATTTTATGGTTGACTTGGAACTATGCTTGGCATTTTACAATTTTTAAAGAAACAGTGAAAGATAGCTAAGTGAATATTCCCTGACATGCATGTAAAATTGTGGAGGGTGGAGTCTTTGAATGGCCAGCTATTATATCTGATGTGGCCAAGATTACACAATGTCGAGACACTTCTGGAAGTATCCATTTGATGGCTGACCTCAGAAAGGCGACGGACCCCAGAGCCATTTCAAGCTTCAGAAATAATGGTGTAATACCTGGTGCCTGCACATCACAGGTAGGTCCACAGTGTTAAATCCTGAGGGTTATTACATTAAGTCTTACTGAGAGGGAAAGTGCTCTTGCTGAGGGCAAGACTGGATTGTCTTTTGTCATGGTCAGGAAAATGGAAGCCTCTACACTATCCCCAGGCCACGACCAGTGAGCTGTGTGTTGGTGATCCACACAGGCGGCTGCTGCTTCCAAAGGCAGAGTCAGAGTTGGATAACTAGAAAAGGCAGAACTGAAATAATGCAACAAATTAAGGCCTTGAAAGACTGCAAACCCTGTCCAGGTGAAACGTATCTTCCTTCAGCTGTACCACTCAACCTGTTGACTCGGGTGGGAAGACCCACTTCTGGATGAAAGCCTGTGAATAGGCTACTTTGATAACAAAAGGGACTCTGCAGATAGGATTAAATTGGTGATCTTAACATGGGGAGATATCTTGGGTTATCTGTGTGGTTCGTTGTAATCTCAAGACTCCTTGTGGGCTAGAGATGTGGCTTGGTTCCTAAAGTGCTTTCCTGAGCATGCATGAAACCATGCATTCAATCCCCAGCACTGCACAAGAGGCATGGCGCACCTGCCTGTAAAGGCAGCACTGAAGAGAGCTGAAGGCAGGAGCATCTGAATGAAGTTCAAGGTCATAGTAAACTCTAGGCCAACCTGTACTAGGAGACCCTTTCTTTTTTTTTTTTTTTAATTTTTATTAACATTTTCCATGATTATAAAAAATTATCCCATGGTAATTCCCACCCTCCCCACCCCCACACTTTCCCCTTTGAAATTCCATTTAGGAGACCCTTTCTAACAAATATTTTTTAAAAGACTCCTTCTAATAGGAAAGGAGGAACAGAATTAGAGCAGACCACATGATGCAGCAGTCAGGGAGAGAGATTCAAAGACGTTTCACTGTTAGCTGAGCTGAAGGAGGAAGCCTGGAGCCACGCAGCCAAGGGACGTGGGTGCCCTCTAGAGGTTGGAAAGGGTAAAGAAACAGATGCTTCCTCTTCAGGCCCCAGAAAGAAGGCAATCATGCCAACACCTTGATTTTAGAACTCCTGACCTCCAGATTATAAAATAATTTGTGTTTCTCTCAGCCACACTTCTTGTGGTTGCTACAGGAGCCATAGAAGACATATCAAATATCTTTGGCATACTCTCAACCAAGAAAAAAAAAATCTAATAATACAATAGCCCTGGGCCTCTATTTATGGGGGATGGGAATTGCCTTGAGACTCGCAGGCACTAAACATGCAGGGTATTAAGTCCATTCTGGTCCAGATTGTTACCTTAGCTCTACCCTATGGCTCCTTGTTCTCTGTGGGGCTCGTGTTGGGGAGGACACCACCAGAACATGATGGGTTCAATTCTTCCCCACAGTAAACTATGCATGTTATTTAAAAGCCTGTGTGTCTGTGCGCTGCTGGTGGACACATCTGTACTCTCTAGCTGCAAACAAGTGCATAGTTACCAGTTGGAAGGATCTTAGTCCTGGGGATTAAGGTGAATCAAAGATGCCCTCAACTATAATGGATTTAGAGCCACTAGAAATGCCAAGGAGCTGTGATGATCCCAGAGACACTTGAGTGGAAACAGAGCCATTAGACAGGCTTTGTGGATCAACTGCACTGGACTTGGGCTTAGTCAATGGAAGGAGGCTCAAAAAATATAGCCTACAGTGAGGCCTCTATAATTCAGCCGCCTCCTTCTCCTCAGACTGGCCAGCAGAGACACATACTCTGAAGACCATGACAATGAGAGAGAAGAAAATCTGAGGTGTCATCACCCCTACCCAAACGCCTGCAATCCAAGGTACACTTGGCATGTGTAGTTACGTCTTCTAAAGATGACAAGCCATCCACTTTCACGATGACAATGGCTCATCTCCCACCAAGACCCTCATCAATTTCAACTGTGACAAGTCCAAGTAATGTCTTGCTCTATGACATCTGAGATTTATATTCTTTTAGGATTCCTTAGAACATTCGGGAGGAAAATGTCCCACAAATTCCAATAGTCCAGTCAGAAACAGAGATATATATTTCCAATGGATCAAAGTCCTTATGCAGAGTGTCTGAAAAAAAAAGCTTGAATTAAGGCAATTTAACTAACGACATGGATAATATAATAATTCTTCATATTTTCATTCTCCAACGCTGACTTTGAAGAATTTCCCAAATGCAGTTGCCCACTTCTTTAATACTTTTGGCTTAAATGACTTGCCAGGGGCCTGAACCCAGCAGATGTGAAACCAGAATCAGAATTCGGGGTGCTCTCCATGTTGGGTATTGGGTAATGTAAAGTGTCCCCACAGGTTCATGGTTGTGGGTATTTTTGTTTGTTTGTTTGTTTTGAGGTAGGTCAGGCTGACCTGGAATTCACTATGTAGTATCAGGGTGGCCTCGAGCTCATGGTGATCCTCCTACCTCTGCCTCCTGAGTGCTGGAATTAAAGGCGTGTGCCACCATGCCCAGCAGTTCATGTGTTTGAATACTTGGACCACCAGCTGGTCACAATTTGGGAAGGTTGTGGACCCTTCCAGAGGTGGAGCCTTGCTAGAAGACATATGTCACTGGAGGAAGACTTCGAGTCCACTGGGTATTAGTGGATCAAGAGGACATTTTCAGTGCCTTCTCCCTGCTGATGTGACACACCCAGCTACCTGTTATGCTTTCCCATTAAGACAAAACTTTCCCCTCAGAAATAAGGCCTCCCGATTCCAAAAGCACGACTAAACCTCTGTCATGAGGTATTCATAAAATGGTCTTGTCATTACTTTCATCATCTCCATCAATATTTTTATCACCTACACCTCCATTGTAACAAGGATCTGCAAATACGCAGCTAGAGATGCCATAAGGATGGAGGAAGTGGGAGACCAGAAGCACCTCACCATGAGACGCCAAGGGGAGGGAGGAGATGGGAGACAGGAGCATCTCACCGTGAGAGGCCATGAGGGCAGATGAGTTGGGAGACAGGAACACCTCACCATGAGATGCCATGAGGAGGGAGGGGAAGGGAAACAGGAGCATCTCCCTGTGAGACACCATGAGGACAGAGTAGGGAGACAGGAGCACCTCACCGTGAGACACCATGAGGAGGAAGGAGAAGGGATACAGGAGCACCTCACCATCTCATTCCTCTTCTCACCTCAATGGGAAAATTTTAAGGCTCATATCAAATAGTTTGGAACAGATGATAGGGCTGCCTCTGATGCCAGCTGGAGCTTCCTGCCTGATGAGGTAGAAGTATGGACCCCAGAAGCTGTGGACAGGAGGAAGTACAGGCCATAGTGGTGTCCCTACTCACCAGAGGCCAGGTCCCCACAAGAATCTCCAGGGGGCACCTTGTAGTCATACATGACTGCACAGGGCCTATGCTAAAAACAAGTCCCACTTTTACCAGGACAGGCAGAATACTTGCTCCTATCATAGAACTGACAAACTACTGTATCTTTATTACTATGATATAGATACTTCTTGAACTTTTTACTGTTACGGAGGAGAAAACTGAGGTTTCTGGGGCATGTGTCACAGCCAGGTCTGCTAAGAGAGGCTTCACCCACTGTGATCGTTTGAATGTGAAATGTCTCCCATAGCCTCATGTGTTTGTGATTAAGCCTCATACTCAATCCCCAGATAGCAGCCATTTGGGAGCTAGAGCCTTAGTGGAGGAGGTGTGTTATTGGGGGCAGACCTTGAAGTTTATTAGCCTAGCTGCAAACCCAGTAGTTATATGTGACAAGAGGTGAGTGGACTTCCTGCTAAGGCTACCCTTTCACTGCCATGATGAAGACTGTAAGACGAAGTCAACCCTTTCCTCCCAGCAGCTGCTTTTGTGTGGGTGTTTTGTCCCCGCAATGAGAAGGTAACTACTATACCCATGAAAGTACTTTCAAATCCCCTCACACACGTCCATGTACAGAGGTCAACAATAGGGCATGAGACACAAGCCACAGTCTTGACATTAAAGTGACAGGCCTGAAGGCAAAATTGGCTCAGTGGCTTTAAGGAGTATGGACACATATACCTCAAAAACATTTCCTATATATTTCAAACAAATTAAATATGGTAATCTGAAACACAACAGAACAAATATGTCTGGTGTGTGATGTGGGGACAAATTTAGGATGAAATGAGTATTTTAGAAACACGTATTTCTTTTTCAGAGGAAGAATGAATCATGAGACAATAAACTCTTACCTTGCCTCCCATTTCCCATAAAATGTACAATCTGAACTGATTAAAAGAAGTGTAATAGAGTGTAACTTCCAGTCTTCAGTGGTTTAATAAACACAAGACCTCTCCAGGTGAGAGAATTCATTCTCCAGAACTTAATAAATTTTTGTGGTGGTTTGACTATAAATACCCCCCATTGGCTCATGTGTTTGAGTACTTAATCTCCAACTGGTGGTGCTGTTTGGGAGGGCTGTGAAGCCCTTAGGAGGTGAAGCCTTGCTGTAGGAAGTAGGTCACTGGAGGTGGGCGTGCAGGATTTTGTTGTTGTTGTTTTTTCAAGGTAGGGTCTTGCTCTAGCCCAGGCTGCCCTGGAATTTACTATGTAGTCTTAGGCTGGCCTTGAACTCACTGCAATCCTACCTCTGCCTCCCAAGTGCTTGGATTAAGGGTGTGCATTATCACAGCCAGCTCCACTTTGTTTTTCTTTCTTTCTTTATTTATTAGAGACAGACAGAGAGAGTGAAAGAGAGAGAGAAAATGGGCATGCCAGGGCCTCTAGGCACTGCAAACAAACTCCAGATGCATGAGCATCTGGCTTACATGGGACCTGGAGAATTGAACTTGGATTCTTAGGCTTTGCAGGCAAGTGCCTTAACCACTAAACCATCTCTCCAGCCTGGGGCCTTCAGGTTTTTATAGTCTAGCCCCAGTCGCTGTTCTTTTTCTACTTCCTGTCTATAGAGATAATGCTGACTTCCTACTTCTGCCATGCTTCTCCCCACATGATGTACTCCCTTGAAACTAAATACCAAATCAAACCTTTTTTCTTCCATAAATTGCTTCTGATCAGTGATTCTGGCCCACCTACAAGAAAGTAACTTATACGGTTGACAGTTTTGGATTGCATTCTCCCGTATATCATGAATTGAAAAGTAATCATTACACTGTTGTTTGACCTGACTCATAAGACCTCAGTATACCTTTAATAACATTATAAGTATAACATAAGGGTAAACAAATTTCCTGGTTTGTTCCCACAGGTTTGTCTTTAACAAATGAGTCCAACAGCTAATGTTGGCTCATGGCATCACTGAGCTGGGCAGAGGACAGGCACTCAAAAGGGAGGCAGGGGTTGTAACTTCTCCACTCAGGCAGTAAATGTGCTAAGGGATTCCTTATAAACAAGGCAAAGGTTGGAGGGCCCCAGCCTGACACTGAAAATCACCCATCCCCTTTAATTTTATTTCATTTGAAATCACTTGGACAAATCAAAGAAAGATGATGACAAAAATTACTACATCAAACTGTTAACATTTAGGGGGAGGTTGTATGACCTGGACCTTCACAGATGCCAAATTGACAAACACATTATGAATCAGCTGAAAATGAATCTTTATATCCCCCGTGTTCATTCTGATGAGCAGAAGCCTCCCAGAGCAGGAGGGTAAGAGAGATTTTCAGCCTCACCGAGTGCTGTTCAGCCTTAGCAAAACTGCACCTTGGAAGCACACATGCTGTGTCCTCAACACAAAGGCTCCTGTACCATCTTCTGAGGAAAGTCCACCACCCCTGGCCTACTCCAGACACTTCTGGAACATGAATGGATAAACAAGATGTCCCAAGGTAAACAAGATGTCCCAAGGTCTATGGCTTCAGTCATGGCTTGCTGGGTATCTGGCATTATCTTTGGGACAGGAAATGTTATAGACCCTTCTAGAAGCTTCCATAAAAATTATAGTTTTAGAGCTTCTTCACATGCCAATTATGGTTATATCTGCACAGTATTTTACTCATTTATATTAGAATGTCCTGTTTGGTTTAAATACTTACATCGTTTTCTAAAAAATTAAACATGCTTCTTTCAGCCAACTCCTTTGACTCTTCAAATTTTTCTACTGCTTGTCTGATTTCTTCATCTGGTATCTTACCTACTCGCCGTTTTTTATAATCATAATCCAGGCGTCGGCCTTCCATCTTTTTCAGGTGGTGCTAAAAATGAAAAAGAAGCACCTCACCAAATTGTTGCATCAACACCGTGGTGTACACACACACACACACACACACACACACACACACACACACACAATCTTTCATTATTTCCATGAAAACAAGCCATTGATTTTTCTCAGCCTAAATTCAAGAGGCAAGAAACACTGATCTACTTCTCTGCTGTGCAGTGCTTGGCTCCTACTGGAGGCTGTTAAGCCTCAGGATGTTTACAGAATGGACAAATAAATGGATGGAGAGTGACTGGATAGATGGATGAATGAGAGGATGGGTAGATGGCTGAATGAATGGATGGATGGGGAGCAGGTGAGAATCTGTGTGGAACACAAGGATGCAGTGTCCATGCTCAGCTGCCCTGTCCACAGGTCTTTATAGGATGCCTCCACTTCAGCTCCATTAATGCACAGACAACTTCTAACCAACCTAACTATAACTACAAAAAATGACACATTTTAGCAGTATTATACGTTACAGAATAGATATTTAGCATTCCTCTCTATGAAGTCAACTATAAAAATATGTAGTTCAAGTATCTACTAGGATTTTCATGAATCTTCTCTAAAGTTCCCAACTGATTACAAAATACATTGCATTAAAGGCTATCAGTGAATATTGGAGAGAGATTGTAAAAGGCAACCTTGGAATGGAGAAATTTCTAACCAACATTAAAATCCCTTGAGTAAGACACACCAGTGTAATAGTTAAAGCTGTCTATTAATAGCATTCACATATTCATGTGTGGTATTAAGTTCCCTGTCACAAGTTTGTGTTCCAGCGAGGGATCCCATGTCAGAAACAATGTGGGGCAGGTAACTACAGGACAAGGTAGCGGCCCCTCAGAGATTATAACAAGCAAATAAATATCTATTAGGAAAGATAATTGATATCTAAAGTAAAGATAAAGAATGATGGTCCCACTGGCACATTGGTAACTCCAACTATTTGTTTAATAAGACATACTGATTCTGGAGAGATGGCTCAGAGGTTAAGGCACTTGCCTGCAAAGCCAAAGGACACAGGTTCAATTCCCCAGTACCCAGATAAAGTCAGATGCACAAGGTGGTACATGTGTTTGGAGTCTGCAGTGGCTAGAGGCCCTGGTGTGCCCATTCACTCTCTCACTATCTGCCTCTCAAATAAATAAATAAAATATTTTTAAAAGAAAGAATTATGGGTTCTGATTTCTATAAAATGAAGTGAGTAAAGCTGATAGGTCTAAAGATTAGGAACACCTTTCTTACATGACCTGTTACCCAAATAAAACCATGAACCTCTTTATACCTCCATATACAGCATCTGTTAAGTGCGGCAGGCTGAGATACACAGAGAACAGCTAAGACTATGAGAGGACTCCGGTCTGAGATCCTTCTTTTTTGGGGGGGGGTTGTTTTTTGAGGTAGGGTCTCACTCTAGCCCCAGGCTGACCTGGAATTCACCATATAGTCTCAGGGTGGCCTTGAACTCATGGTGATCCTCCTACCTCTGCCTCCCGACTGCTGGGATTAAAGGTGTGCGCCACCACGCCCAGCTGAGTCTGAGATTCCATCATCTATGATTCCAGCTTAGAATTACAGTTTCTATAGCAACATAAGCTGAGCAACAACATGCTATTGAGAAAAATATTTTGTTGCAAGGGATTGTCGCTTTTAAGAATAAGTGTATTTCGCCCATTTCTTGCAATTACAACTCAGGATCCATCAAGACCACTGACCCAGATCGCACAGATGAGCAACATCATCTAGAAGACTTTTGTATGACATGACTGAAGCTTGAACCAAAGTGAAATTTTCAACAGTTCAATGGAGAATGTATCTGGGTTCAAGGCTTTGAATTTGGCGAAGGTGTTTTCATAGCTCCACAACCCAAAATGTCATATTTTTCCCCCTCTGGAATCAGGCATGGGTGAAAATTGTGGCAGGATCAATGAAAAGCTAAGCATGGCTCCTTACCCAAGGAGCTCTCTGCTCACTGAAAGAAAGAAATGAGAGATGGAGCTCACTGCCCAGGGGCACAGGGGCACAGGAGCCCCTCTCTCTCTAAAGAGGGAAGAAAGATTCCCAGGGGAAAGAATGTGTGAGCTGAGGTGAGCCTAGGCAAGAGAAACACAACGTACAGTGAATGCAGTACAAACCAGTTACATGGGGACTGGAGGTGATTCAGCTAGGCTGGGCAAAGAGCTCAAGCAGGGGACAGGCAGGAAGGCCATAAGAGGTCAGGAGGTAACAGAGCTGAAGGTACCAAGGCCAGTGGGCAGGTCCTGCGTGTATCAACAAGAGTTCTCTAGCTGTGGCACAGTGTCTGGGCCAGAGTCAAGGGCTGCTGTGTTTACATGTGACTTGGTGGCTAGGGAGATGGCTCAGCAGGTAAGAGTGCTCGCCATGCAAGCATGAGGCTCTGGGTTTGATCCCCAGGTCATGTAAAAAGCCAGACATGAAGCAAGCCAGGCAAGATGTGCCCACTGTTGCAACAATGGCAGGACCTGCTACTCCCTGATTGGATTTGAGGCCCACTCCGTAAGTGGCGATTCATGCCTGCTACTAAAATCCTCATCAAAAGCATATGGCTTTTGGTCACAGGCCCTAGAGGGAAATCTACTACTGTTTTTTGGCTAAATGGCTAGGTTGTTCCCATAAAATTATCCTTTAAATATTTGTTTATGCCATAGATTAGTGTTGCTCTGATTTTTAGTCAGAGAAGCTTTTTTTTAAAAAAAAAAAAACAAAAAACAGATGGCATTGACTCCTGGGGAGACTCAGAACTCATCAAAGTGCTGAGAATAAGTGACTGTTGAGTCCTCAGCTCTAAATCAGACATCCATGTCACACTTTCCGTGGCTCAGGGAACATCGGGGAAGAGGTGGCAGAAAGAATGTATGAAGGAAAGGATGGGGGAAGTGCTGTGGAACGCTGTATTCTGGACATAAAGTGGCCATTGCACTCATGGCCTCACAGTGGCTCATCATTATCTGCACAAGACCTTCAACATGCTGGGCCTATCAACATGTTGTCACAGATAACGGAGGAGGGCCAGAACATGGCATCAAATAGAAGAGGAGGGCTGGAGAGACGGCTTAGCGGTTAAGCGCTTGCCTGTGAAGCCTAAGGACCCTGGTTCGAGGCTCGGTTCCCCAGGTCCCACGTTAGCCAGATGCACAAGGGGGCGCACGCGTCTGGAGTTCGTTTGCAGAGGCTGGAAGCCCTGGCACGCCCATTCTCTCTCTCTCCCTCTATCTGTCTTTCTCTCTGTGTCTGTTGCTCTCAAATAAATAAATAAATAAAAATTAAAAAAAAATAGAAGAGGAGCTAGCTGGAAACGAGAAGGGGTTCAGTGGAAAGTGGATGAAAATGGGGAAACAAAAGAAGGTAATGGAAGGGGAAAAAAAACAAAAAGAAAAAGGCATAGCTAAAATCTCAGTACTGACTGAGATGGAGACAGGAGAATTAATGGAAGTTTCTGGTCAGGCGGTCTGACTCACAACAGCAGCTCTAGGTTGAGCGAGAGACTGTTTCAAGGAAACAAGGCAGAAGAACAAAAGAGGTGGACAGTGTTCTCTTGCCTCTCACTGGGCATGTGCAGCTGCACAGTATACAAACAAATCAAAAACCATGTTACTGGGGGAAACGCCATCTGAAAAAGAGCAAGAAGGAAAATACAGGAAGAGGATGACGGGGGTGGGGGGAGCTGTGGCAAAGGTGTTGTGGGGTGAGGAGTCAGACCTGGGACTCGGGGGGCACTGGCCTGCCACAGGAGCAGGAATAGCTTCCCGGGACACAAGGTGAGGGTGGCACATGGAAAAGGGCTCCGAGGTGTCCAGGTGGGGGATGGGATGCTTAAGGAGTTCCTGGATGACAGCTTGCAGTTGCCATTCATCCTTCCTGGATTCTCCCTCATAGCCTTTGCTTTCAAAATCCACTCTAAAAGAAGATGCCAGAAAATGGAGCCCTCCAGGACTCCCAGCCTGCTCTCTCTCCCCGGCACCCTGTGTCTGGGCGTTACTACTACATATGCGCAGCACAGACCTGGTCCCCACTCCAGTTGGCCTGAGCAGCTTGTCCTCACAGGCTTCTCCTGCCCCGAGGTGTTCCTGGACTTGTCTCCCCTACAGCAGACGGCAGCTGCAACTCTCTCTCACCCGACACCTGTGAGATTCCCGAGGACCAAGCTTTTTGTTTGTGACTGAGACTGTGTGGCCCAAGTTCATCTTGAACTCATGATCTCAGTGGCTGCCCTTTTTGAGAATCTGTGGGCATGGAGAGAAGAAAGCGAAGCATTCCGAGGAACAAATGCTTTTCGGGCTGACCTGGGCTGCGGTCGGATCACGCCTGAAGGCAAGTACAGGAAGTCCTCGTTCGCAGCCACCCCTCACCCCAGCTCCGTGACATGGAGCCCCGTAACTCCAGAGCAGAAGGCCCTGGCATAGCGGACTTCTTGGGACGACTTGTCGCACATCTACAAAAACACCACCAAGCAACTAGCCCACCTACAGGAACATGAAACTTCCCAGGTGCGCTCTGAAAGACCATTTCTCACAGCTTTCTGGATGAAAGAGCTCAATACGCCAAGAGGCCCAGGCGACATGGTGTGACATTGATAACTAAAACTATACTACCAGTGGGCTGGACGGATAGCATAGCAGTCAATGCGCCTATTTACAAACCCTATGAACCCAGGTTCGATTCCCAGTACCCACCTAAGCCAGATGCACAGAGTGGCACATGTGTCTGGAGTTCATTTGCAGTGGCTGGAGGCCCTGGTGCACCCATTCTCTTTATCTGCCTCTGCCTCTGCCTCTCTCTCTCTCTCTCTCCCTCTACATACATATATATATATATATATATATATATATATATATATATATGATAAAATAAATACCCAATTATGGAGTCACCCTGTTATGTGACAAATGGCTGAGGAAATGGGCATATTAAGCCTGGTTGCTAGCTGGTCCCAATAACATGCAGACTTGGAAAATGGAAACTGTGGCTTGCATCCCACACCATACTCCCATCTCCTCCAGACATGGTTAAGTGATCCTAGGACTCTTCCCTAGTGAGTCCAAATAACTAACTGAGTTGGTTTTTCACTCCCCCAAGAAGATGACGTGTTCCCACAGATCTTGAAGAAGCCTTGTGACGTGAAATGCAAGCGTCAGTTTAAGCGGCACCAGGCACCGGGCAATCTGAAGCCTCACCCCAATCTCTCTTAAATCTTTGTCTTGCAGCAGCTGCAGTGGGTCAATAAAAGTCTGCTTCACGTTAATATCCAGAGAATCTTTCACCTCGGCCATGAGTTTCATGGATTCACCGACTTCTATCAGCGCATTGCCTTGGAGCAGAAAACACAATTAACGACATTCAGTCACTTCCCCAAAGTCTGTGGACGACGGCGTAAGTTCCTCTCTCTAAGATCTTTGTATTCTGACTCAGAAAGATGAAGAAAAAGAAAACTGCATTGTCTACATGGTCCCCTTGACCTGCTTCTGTACTCTGGCCTCCACCCAGAATAAAACAGGCTGACAAGCTGAAAGCACTTGCAGTTTGGGCCACTAGATGGAGATAAAGCTCTGTTTTTGAAAGACAGTAATGTGCGGAAACTGGCACCAACGGTTCCTTACAGGCTCAGGGATAAAGATCTCTCTTGTAAACAATGAAAGGATGCATTCACCAGGGCTAAGTATTAACCAATAAAGATTACAATGGAAATAAGACCTCGTCTCAGCGTCTAGCTGTGGGATCAGTATGAGGACACTCCCTGCATCTCCGCAGAATGGTTTGAAGGCTCAGGACCCACCCTGGGGTCAAAGGCAGCTTGCAAGTGCCAGCAATATCCTATAAGACAGTGGCCAGGTCTGTCCTGGTTTAAAAAAAAAAAAAAAGCCCCGTGTACCGGGCAGCCGCAGACCATTTTAGCAGGACAACAACCCTGGCACATTGGCTTAGCTAATGTGCTGCAATTTGCATCATCACCATAACCCAGTGTCTGGTTCTGCGCACAGTGAGAGTGGGCTCGGGTTCTCTCTACGTGACATCCCTAGGAAGGAACACTGCATGCAGCGGAACTTTTCTTTTCCATACTTGGGGTTAACTAATGACTTTGTAGTGAGATGGAGATTGGGCCTCTTCATCCTTGTGTTGAAGACCTAAAAGGCAAGAAAGCGCATGCCCTTCGAGTCATTCCACCTGCCAGTCCAGGGCATGGGCAACTCCTACCTAACACACAGGAAGAGTGCTGTCTGACTTGCCTCACTTTTTGGAAAAGGAAACTTTCTAGCTGGGTTCCTTGCACAATAGAAGTGGAAACCATTACTGAAAAGGCTGGCCACGATTCCAACCTGACCCACTGTGAATGTACCTACGCCCGGGAACAGAAGTTTCCTGAACTCAGCTGTCCAGCATTTGCTTCTGAATTGTTCCTATATGGAGACAGAAAATCCTTTCCTGCCCTGGGGACTCTTTCCCGCCCAGTTCACAAGAAGCAGTCACTTCTGACACCACCAGTCACTCTGCCACCAGAGTCTGGGTGTGTTGTCAGTTCACTGAGGTGGGACAGCAGCTCCTGCAAACACGCCTCTTTCAAAATTCTGACCATCATTTCCGGCACTGGCCATCACCCTCCCTAGAGGCTACATTCCCTCTCTCTGGACAAGATCAGTGCGGCTCAGTTCTGCGATGGGGTGGGGCTAAGTTTCTGCATTTAAGAGGTTCTTGTCCATGGCCTCACCCACAAAGCATCCAACACCCCTTCTGGAGACTTCCTTCAGAGCACCCAAAGTCCATCTGTCCCTGGTGCTCTGCTGACTTCAGTTCCTTCCCTTCATCCACGATCTTTTAAATGGCTAGACTCCTGGGAAGCTACCAAACTGGTTGTCACAGGCCTATTACCGTGGCCAGGGCATAGCAGGAATGTCCTTGAATCTTAGGACTAGCCTTAGCCCCACCCCATCACAGAACTGAGCAGCGCTGGCCTTGTCTGGAGAGAGGGAATGTAGCCTGTAGGGAGAATGATGGCCAGTGTCAGAACATGCTGGTCAGAATCTTGAAAGAGGTGTTTGCAGGAGCTTCCGTCACACCTCAGTGAACTGATAATAAGACACCCCGACTCTGGTGGCAGAGTGAGTGGTGGGGTCAGAAGTGATGACCTGTTTCTCATAAACTGGACACGAAAGAGCCCCCAGGGCAGGAAAGGACTTCCTGTCTCCATATAGGAACAATTTAGAAGCAAAGGCTGGGCAGCTGACTTCAGGAAACCTCTATTACTGGCAATCTCACCTGGACCCACAACGGATGCACCTTTAGGATACGAAAAATAGCCCACCCAGTTCCCACTGACCCTTGGGATGCAAATTATACTGTTTTGAAGGGTACTGTTAATCTCTGTGGAGAATGAAATAATGGTTTTTGGCTTTGTTTTTGAGACAGAACCTCTTGACGGTTCCCAGGCTGGCCTGAAATGCACTATGTGGTTGCTAAGCTGAACGTTTTGTGTACAACCAAAGCTCCACCCAGGAGGCACTGAGTTCTGCCAGATGATCTTGGATAACCACCAGGTGATCTTGGACACTCACCAAAGGTAGACTCTTCACCAAGCTCCCTTCCATATTTCAGCATGCAATCCCCCAGGAGGCCTTCTGTCTGTGGGTAGCCGGTAGTCTTAACTTGCCCTCGGATCTTCGACACAGTGTTCAGCATTCCTAGCTTAGCTCTGTATGCTTAAAAACATTGTCGTTTGTAATTCCTTAAAGTTACAAGGTGGAGAAACAATCACATAACATTTAACAAACACAGTTACTGAAAATGAGGTGCCCAGAGACCAAATGCGCACCATAACTGCATATAAACTGTTTCATTTTCACCCATGATTTTTCTGGAGTCTTTACAAGGCAGGTGCTCACCACATTGGCTCAGCCATGATGGAGCATGGACCTCATGGTCCACGCTGTCTTCAAATCAAAGCTGGTGGCCATAATGAGCACCCACAACAAGACACTTTACAATGCTGGAAGCTTCCACCATGTTGCGGTTGAACAGTGGCACCTGTGTAGACCGTTTTTGCCAGGGACCAAGTATAAACTAAGACTAGAACCACGGATGTGGACATGTCAGGTTGCCAGTTAGTCTTTTACAGCTTCACCCTGCTTCTAAGAACTGACTTGGATGGAGGACATTCAGGATCATGAACAGGATTAGAAGGAAAACCTGGTCAGATAGATACCACTAGAGTAAACATGGACAGCTGTAGCCCTGCTCAGCAACCTTTCTCTGTTGGAGGAGATGAGAAGTCATGGCTTCTCACTTTCTTTTCTCTCTCCTACTGAGGAATGAGTACTTACTAACTCAAGCCCTGAAGACACCCTGTACTAACACCAGGACTCCAGGGAGACTCAAGACATCAGCTGACTTCAGCAGCTCATAGCCTAGCTATTTAGAGGCTGAACAGGCACAATTGAACAACAGACTCTGAAGCAGGGAAAGAGAAAAATGGTGGGGTGCTGGAGAAAGATTGACAGATGCCTGTGGTAGTTCTGATGTATAACCCCCAGTAGACTCAGCTATTTTTTAAGAAAGCTTGTGACTTGGTTTTCCAGAGACCTGGCTAGAAGAGGTGTCTCTGTGGGTGGACGCTGGGGTACAGCCCTAAGGTGTTATTGGGGGTGGATCTGAATTCCGGCCTGAGGTATGCAGAGTGAGCTCTGGGGGTCCTGCTAGTGCAGGTTGGTTGTGTGCTTGCTTGTGGTGCTGTGTGTGGTTGTGGCTGTCTGCTTGGATCTGTGGAAAGGGGCCAGCTTCTTCCTCCATCAATAGAACACCCCCTGGATCTGTAAGCTTCAATAAATCCCTTCCTCCCATAACCTGTGTCTGGTTTGGAGGTTCACCCTAGCAGCGTGGAGCTGTCTACAACAAGGCCCTTCCAGAGCACAGGAAGTGCTCTCAGGGAAACAGAGAGAGAACTCTTAAGCAGCAGACAAGGAATGGGCTGGCTTGTCCTAAGAAAGGAACTAAGTCAGGACAAAATGTAAATCACCTATGGACAAGGAGGTATGACTGTGAATTAAATACCATTCTAAGGATCTGAGATTCTAGTTATGGTATTTGAAGTCTTGGTTTAATGTACTCTACACTAGTACTTCATGAACTTTTAAAAATCTTGGGATTCTGTTAAAATGTAGAATCTGACTCAACTGACCTGGGGTGAGCCCAAGATTCTATGTTTCTAGAGATCTTTCTAGAGGAGCAGATCCTCTTGGGCTGTGCACCGTACTATGTATAGCGAGCTTTTAGACACTCATGATGCCAGCCTTTTGAGCCTTGCCAATTTCAGCCTCAAAGCCCATGGCCTCCAGGCCCCAGGCCTAAAGGTGTCATGCTCTGTCACATATAAATATACTCAAAGAGACAACACTTACTACCCACACAGTTATCACACACAATACACTTCAAACTGTCTCCCTATCCCACTATCAAAGTAGGTGTGGTGTGTAAAGGGGTGAGGGTTGTTAGATAGGGCTGGAGGCTATTAGGACTCCCTCCTCTTCTTAAGGAATAACCAGAGGCCTGTGCCCAGTGGGTACAAACACTGCTGGCCAATGCTTCCCTACCCCATTGTATCGTCAGCTCTTTAAGGTAGAGTCTGTCTGTGTATTCCATCATCCCAAAAGCCCCTTGTATACAAGAGGCACTTAGTAATATTTTTGAGCTGATACACAGAAAAAGGAATGGATTATTTAAATCATGGACGAGGCTGGCGATGGTTTTTAAGGCTATTACCATCATCCAATTTTAAAGCACTTCACACTTGCTGTTCGCTCTGGATATATTTGATAAAATATATGCACTTAAATTTTCACTTTCTCAATTTTCAGATGGCTAGGGCCCCGCTGATCCCTACAACTAAGGCAACCATAATTACTCCATGCAAATAACAAATCCCTAACAAGAAAAAGTGGCTTTGGAAATACACAGAGCACAAGGCTCTGACATCCTCGGTAGGTTCCTGCACCGATCTAAGATAACCTCCTTTACACTGCTTGGGGTCACAGGGATAAAAGTTCTGAACAGAAGCTGATGATTAAATTTTTATATTATTCTTATCGTTTTTATGTAATTATGGCCCACTTCTTCAGCATTTGAAACATAATGTAAGACCACTTTCATATCCATATACACCATAGAAAGAAGAACAGGACCCTTTACAACAGGATGGAAGATATTTTTTAAAAAGAGATAAAATAAGAAAACAGTTACAAAATGTGTCGAGGGTGTCTGAAGCATGCCAGAAAGCTGTTCACTCAGGGCAACCTGGTGCCAAGATCAACATGCCATCCAAGCAGCATCACCCAAGGTCACAGAGCTGAGGGCTGCTTCTCAACTACGGCTCATGGAGACTATGTTTGGTCACTGGAGAGTAAAATTTCAAAGACTGATTTTCAGTATTTGCACACAGAGGAAATGCATCATTGGAATCTGTGAAGGCAAACAGCCAATCGGATGTTTTAGACAATTCTAACGTTACCTGGATTCGGCTGGAGATATTCCGTGGCTTTTGAAAGAATTTCTGCAACTGCTTTATTGGTGACATCTATTTTCTTAAAAACAAGACAAAATATAGAGAAATGTTAGTCAAGAAAAAATTCACATGAATTCACAGAACAAAGAAGCAGTTTTCATTAATTTAAGACCTTTAATAGGACAGTGATAACTTAATACAAATGAACATTTTCCACATGTTGAGGAGAGGCAACCCCTTCTCACTTGTTGTAAGTCCAAGGACACTGGAGAACACTACCTTACTGTTCTAACATTATAATGAACTTGAATGCAATATTTAGAGAACATGGGACCAGTATGAATCGATTCCATGACTTGGAGAATTCTCAGTCCTGAGACACATGAGCTCCATGTTCTTCATCTGTAGGGCGAATTGGAATTGCTGTTTAGATAAGGGCACCATCACAATGAGTCCTATCAGAAGCTACTTCAGTAATAACAGAACCATAAGCCTTATGTTATAACTCAAGTAATCCTATTTATTCATGCCACCACCAGAAAATATTAACATCAAAATTTTCCTTGCCACATTAAAATTGAATTTTTCCTTTTGCAATCTCATTCCTGGACTTCCTTAGTTGTTAATTAGCATAAAGCTAATAGAATAAACAATCAAGTTACACATACCAATTCATTCACTTTATTTTATATCATCAATACCTTATAAAAAATAAAGGATTTTTTTCTGCAGTGGATGATGTTTAATGCAGAGATTAATAATGGACAGTGTGCTGAAAATAAGTGACCATTGAATGCTCAGTTCAGTATGGGACATCTATGTCACCCTTCAGGAACACGGAGGAAGAAGGGGAGGAAATAATGCAAGAGCTGGAGGTGGGAGAGGAGAGCTGTAGAATTTTGTCATCTAGACATGACATATCATTACACTCATGCACTCACAGTAGCTGTATTACCGGCACAAGATAGGGACAAGTAAACATTCCATCACTGATGGGGGGAGGCTCAGGAGACCTCATTCCTCCCTGAAGGCTATAGTTGCCAGGGGAGGAATAATCCTCTTCAGTGGTCACTGGTCAGTGATGGGAACAAGATGAGCGGGAGAAGGGGGTAGGAGAGAGTAGTGGGGAATATGAATGTTTATAACAGTGTATGCATGTATGCAATTGTCAAAAAAGGAAAAATTTAAAAGAATGAAAAGAAAATGCAAAGGGAAAGGACTTCCCATTCATTAGAGCAATAAAAAAAAATATGTCACAAGGGACAAATAACATGGGAAAATTCACAATAACTATTTGAAAACCACATTCTTACATGAGATGATTCAGTTTGGGAAAGATATAAGTACTGCCATAAATTAACATGTGAAGTTAATTCAAACCACATCACAATTTCAACTTTTTTTGTTATAACTTGGTAAATTGGCAATACAATGAGATTCAAAGGTCACATTAAATGTAAGATTTAAAATATAGACCTAACTATGTAAACACAACAAGTTATCGAGAAGAATATTTCAAAGTGTTGGTGTGGGAAAGGCCTCTGAACTTGACCTAAAACTCTATGTAGTCAAAAATAAAAAGATAAAAATTCTGACTCCACAGGGGCCCTTGTGTGTCTATTCTCCCACCCCACCCCCATATTTTCTTGCAAATATGTACATAAAATATTTTTTAATTTAATTTATTAGTTTTCTTTTCAGCAAATACAGGCAGTTTGGTACCATTGTTTAGGCTCGTCCATGTTCTACCCCCTCCCAATGGACCCTCCTTGTTGATGTAAATGGGTCGTGTGTTGTGGAGTTAGCCCACAGTTATTGGTACGATAAATGTCTCTGCATATCATGACCCAACATGTGACTCTGACATTCTTTCCGTCCCCTCTTCCGCAAAATTTCCCTGAGCCATGTTGGGTTCATTTTTGGTCTGCTTCAGTGCTGAGGTGTTGGGGGCCTCTGAGGCTCTGGCTCTCTGATTTGGTAGGCGTTGATTTTTCTCTGTGTTGGTCTCCTTCCCCCTTGTGCTGGTATCCAGTTCATCAGGAAAACAGCACCCTTGCTTGTTTCGCCAATTTTCCTTAGTTTCAGCTGGGCCCCTTTTGAGGTATGTTGGGGCAGCTCTCTCCTTAGGATCTACACCTATCTTTCTTTCCTCGGTATTTGCAGCGCAGCTCGGTGGTCACCATCTTGGCTGGAAGTCCACCACATAAAATATTTTTTTAAAAATAAAGTTAAAAATGAAATACTGTCAGATAGTACATGAATTTTGACAAAAAGTGGTAACACAAGGGGAAAACAACTGTCAAAGGCAAAGGGCCAGAATCCAAGATGTTTAGAATTCCCATTCAAAATAAATAGGTAAGTATATAAAACAACAAAAGAAGAAGAAATAGATCATGAACTGACAGCTTTGAAATGAGGGAAAAGCCAAACTGTCTAAAAACATTTGACAAAACATTCAGAGCTGTACATTTGAGAGATATTTACATCCACTAGACTCACAAAAGCATCTTAAAGTCAACTGTATTCTCTATGGCTGTGTATTAGTGGGCCATTTCCTACCAGCTGATACCACCTTTTGGAGATCAAAGTGAAAATATCTAACATTTGGCACCTGCTGTTATACTGCCAGAGACTTATACTATGCTAACACGGCAGCAAATGGCAGTGATGCACACAAAAAGCTTATTGGACCATTTTAAATTTTTTTTTTTTATTGAGAGTGACAAGACACAGAGAGAAAGACAGAGGGAGAGAGAGAGAATGGGTGCGCCAGGGCTTCCAGCCTCTGCAAACGAACTCCAGACGCGTGCGCCCCCTTGTGCATCTGGCTAACGTGGGACCTGGGGAACCAAGCCTCGAACCGGGGTCCTTAGGCTTCACAGGCAAGCGCTTAACCGCTAAGCCATCTCTCCAGCCCGACCATTTTACATAGTATAAAGAACTGAAAAACAGCTGGGCATGGTGGCACACGCCTTTAATCCCAGCACTAGGGAGGCAGAGGTAGGAGGATTGCAGTGAGTTCAAGACCACCCTGAGACTACATAGTGAATCCCAGGTCAGCCTGGGCTAGAGTGAGACCCTACCTTGAAAAACCAGGAAAAAAAGAAAAAAAGAGTTGAAAAACAAGGGCTGGAGAGATGGCTTAGCAGTTGAGGTGTTTGCCTGCGAAGCCTAGGGACCCATGTTCAACTCTCCAGATCCAGATGCGCAAAGATGAGGCAAGTGCAAGGTCACATATGCCCACTAGGTGTCATAAGCCTCTGGAGTTTAATTGCAATGGCTGAGGCCCTGGTGCACCAATTCTTTCACTGTCTCTCTCTCTCTCTCTTTTTCTCTAAAATTAAAAAAAAAAAAAACCAAATTATAAGCAACAGGAGAATGATCGGAGAAATTGTGAAACACTCATGTAAAGAAACACTCTCTAGTCATTAGGAAAAATGAAATAAGGACACACACAGCCAAACATGTTGGCAAACAGAGTCACAATGAACTCTGAAGAAATAACTTGTACAGTTTAAAAACCAAGAAACAAAGCCAAGCTTCCCTCCAGGAATCACTGGGACTATTGTGTGCACACACATGTGTATTCAGGTTAACAAAACGCTATGTAAATATCTTTGGCAGATCATCAGGAAAAACAGAGGAAGGCAGAGAGGTAAAAACCATTCCTATAAAGTCTATGTGGTACGGAGGCATGTTTTCCAGTTGATTAAATCTTGAATTTCCATTTAGCAGTGACATCGTGCCACGAAGTGCCATGCTGCCTCAGACAACCCCTGACCTGGAGTACTGCACAGCAGAGCTAGTTCAGTTTATGGCCATCTATTCAGTGAAAAAGAACGATTCTGTAACTTTGGTTATATTCTCTTTATATTTTACAAGGTAAATTACTTGTGTTTCCCCATTTTATTCCTTTCAGTCATACTTGGTTTTTCACCATCACTGCCACTTTTGGGAAGGAAGAAACTTCTCTCGGTTATGAACCAGCACAGTTTAGGGGTTTAGAGTGCCCGATACTTAATAGTTACTAAAACTCCCCAAGCCAGTGACTCTCAAGTTCACTGTATTTTTTTTTTTAATTTATAGCAAATAACTGACAAGAGCACACATGGCAGGAGTATGAATTAAGTGAGGTTTATTTTAGCCAAGAAAGCTCCCGAGTTGGGAGGGGTCCCGAGTGGGTGACCACATGGTAACGTGGATCAGGCTGGCTCATCGCCACATGACACAAATTAGGTATCAAGCTGGGATGGATTGGGTTGGTTACTTTGATTGCATATGAGGGGCTCCTGATATGCTGATGTGTTACACAAAGGAATTTTGATTCTCACCAGTGGGAAAATGAGCCACTTAAAGTCCCCAGAAGGAGAAAGAACCAGAAAGTAAAATAGGGCTGCCTTGAGCACCATCTTGAAGAGTCAAGTTTAGGACTGGACTGGAATCACCTTTTAGGCTTGATGGCCATGTTCTTTGGGGCCCATGTCCCTGGCTAACTATCTATAAAAGAAGGCTATCTTGCTCCAAATCTCTATCATCATCTTAGGGCTTTTCATTAAAAACTCTTAGATTTCATGATGTATTCACTGTCTCCTAACATTTATTTTCCATTAACTGCACTTAAGAGCTAACCAACCTTATGCCACATTTCTTGAATGTAGAGTTCTGTCAGTAAATAATGGATAATTTTGCATTTAATTTCTTCTTTATAATAAGAAGTAATTTTATATGTTTCTGAATTTCCAAACATCCATAATTTGGAAGCTATACCTTCCTTATAGTTCTTGTTCTGTATGATTTTAACTTTGGAAAGCTTATTGACTTTTTTCCCTGTAGCCTGGTACATGAATGATTATTGTGACTGTTTAAAAATAATTTGAAAATTATGTGTATTTTCCATTTGGAGAATGCAGATATCTATATGTACTTATAATCGAAGGTATTAACCATATTTCATGCAAGCCTTCCACAAGCTTATTGATAATCGCCAGTTCTGTTACTTTATGAGAGAGGTATGTGAACTCTATTCTGACTTGTCAGTTCCCCTTGTGTTTATGAAGATTTCTTTAAAGCTTTGCTGAGGTACAATTTATGAACTGAAAAGATCACTCATTTAAAACAATTCTGTACAGATTTGTAGAGGTACAGTCATTATCACAATCCAGTTTTAAAACATTTCCATCACCAGAACATGGTTCTCTTGACAGTTTGCAATTAAATCTGTCCCTAATCTCTAAGAGTTTTAACCTTACAAATTTAGATGCTGTGTTATAGGGTACAAAACAAGTCATAACTACTATCATGTCTTGACAAACTATATTGACATGATCATTTCATAATGATTTAGAAATGCTCTTTTTCATTCCGAGCTCTATTGCATGAAGTTTACTTTGATGTTGCTATGGCTCCTTTAATTCTGTAGAGTTGGCATCTGTCATGGATTATTTTTTTCTGTTAACTTACTCATTTCTGTGTCGTGATTTTAGGTGAGTCTAAAAACTACCTACCCAAACTCTTCCAGAAAGTCCTCACAGTTTCTAATCACCTAACATGTGCTTTTCTATGCTATCAAAACAGATAATAGATTTTATTCTTATTCTGCCACTGCCTGGAATTCTTGGAGGGAGCAATGGGGTAAACAAGAGAAAGCTCGGTCCATCAGCTCAAACTGCAACTATGAAGATATTTTAGACATATGTTCCCCTCCCTTTGGCATTGGAGTACCAAAGCAAAGGACCCAAAGAACTGGAATTTCCCCAGGAATTTCATGCTAGGGGAAAGGAAAGGCGGAAGCCCTGGCATCATCCAGGGGAGAAACTTGTCTCCCAGGAAGAGATGTCGCACAGTTTTGACAGCTTGTCAGCACACCTTGTAGGACAGACTGGAGCTAAGAGGCTGGTGGTTGGGATGGACAGGACACCTTGACCAGGACTGCGCAGTTATGTATGCCTCTTGCCCTCCATGTAAACCCAAACCTCATGTCACTGCCAGCCACATGGGGGGAGGAGGGGACCACTGGACCGCTTAGTTGTTCCTTTTCCCATCGCAGCCATACCGAACGAATCTTCTTTCCCTGGTTTTCTCCATTACTTGTCCCTTCAATTGAACATATGGCCAAGCCTAGCTTGCTAGAGCTGCCAGAGCCCAGGCTTTGACCCTAAAACCTCCAGTAACATAAGTCCTGACATATGTTTTTGAATTGAACATTTTATTTCAATCAGCTTGTTGGTAAAGAAGCTACATATCCTATCTTTAGAGGTTTAAAAGATAAAAAAAAAAATGTTTTTCACCGTGCTAGCTCCAGTAGCACACAGACTAAAATTAATTTCAGATAGGTCAATAGTGTGAAAATGTTTCCATGGTTTTTACTTTGCCGAAATTAATTGTTTTCAAAAATCAAAAATAAGAGAAGCTTTTCCTCACATTTCCAGAAACTCAGTATCTCCCCTGCAGTGAACAGGGAACTCCTGGGAGGAAGAATGGCCAGGGCCAAGGTATGCTAAATGGAATAGTGTCCCAGGCCTCGGCTGTGCTTCCGATCCTTGCACCTGTACAACCGGCCTGTGCTCACCCGAGGGTGGGGACTCTGCTCTGGTCTGGAGAGTCTAATTATAGGACAATGCTACGTTCAAAGGACCTGAGGGAAAACTAATTTAGGAACTGTTGGCGGTCCCATTTCTGCCACCATTGAAGCGACTCCACACAGCTGTCTGGGTAATATGGCAAGGGAGAGATTCCACGATCTTCGGCTGGAGCATATAACAAATAATCACCGATGAATTCACTAAATCGGTAATACTTTCCTAAGATATTCCAAATGTACTAATGCTCTGCATCATTCTTACCGCATGCCTGTGAGGTCAGCAGGACAATATCGTCATCTTTGTATCACAGTTGAGAGAAGATAAAATCACTTATCTGAATTCACACTGCCAGTTCTAATGGCAAAATGTTATTTGCTGTGCAGATGTTTGAATATATGAGAACCGAGCCAGGTGTGGTGGTGAGCACCTTTCATCCCAGCGCTCAGGAGGTAGAGGTAGGAGGATCGCCACTGAGTTCAAGGCCACCCTGAGACTAGACAGTAAATTCCAGGTCAGCCTGGGCTAAAGTGACAGCCTACCTCAAAAAATATATGAGAACAGCATTCTAGTCTTCTACACATGAATCCATGTTATTTAATGAGAAAGTCTTGTCCCAGAAACATTTTCTTTCCAAAAGATGGCGCCAATTGTTTTGGTCTTGGGAGTCAATTGCCAAGTTGGCCTATCTTTTGTGCACTATGACTTCTGGCCACTAGAGGGAACCAGTTAGCCACATCTTTTCCTTCCTAAGCCACCTAAACCGAATGTGACTCAGCACAGGACCTGACTTGAGCTTGGAAGCATAGATACTGCCTTCTGGATGGCACGTGCTCCCCTGTATTTAAACATCCTATCTTCCCATTCTAGCATCTTTAAAGTAGCAGTAGATTTCGTGTCTCATTGACAGCTAATTTCTAGTGGGTTACACGTTCAAAATGCTCTTACCCTTTCCATATCCAGAAATTCGTCGTCCAGTTTCGTTCCTTCTGCACCACTTATTTTTTCACTAAATAGCTGCAAAAAATAAACACAAGGTGTTTCCATAGGTTCAATTTTTCATAGTTTTTATTTAAAATATTAAAAACAAGATATTTTGGAGTTAACTTGCTATTTTTAAAAAAGTCCTTTAAGAATATTATCAGGGGCTGGAGAGATGGCTTGGCGGTTAAGTGCTTGCCTGTGAAGCCTAAGGACCCCAGTTCAAGGCTCCATTTCCCAGGACCCACGTTAGCCAGATGCACAAGGGGGCACACGCAGCTGGAGTTCGTTTGCAGTGGCTGGAGGCTCTGGCGCACCCATTCTCTCTCTCTCTCTCTCTCTCTCCGCCTCTTTCTTTCTGTCTGTCGCTCTCAAATAAATAAATTAAAATAAGCAAAAAAACTTAAAGAAAGAATATTATCAGAAGGAGCAACCATATCTCAGAGCATGGGGGGACATTCCTCACTAGCTCAAGCTTTATCATGCACCTGCTCAGCATCAACCTCAACCACACAGCAGTTCCAGTGTGAGCAGGGATAGATCAGCATCCTTGTGGCCAATACACCTTCAGCAAGGTAGCACATAAACAATGATCATTTAAAATGTAAGGCAGGAGCAGTAACAGCTTTAAAAATACATCACACATTATACATTCACCACCGTGGCAGGCTTCCATGATGCTTGCAAAGTACTTTAAATCCCACAGTGCTGGAGGCGGGTCATCAGGGCCTGTTTCCTAGAACACTTGGCATTTCAACTTGCTTTTTAGGGACAGGAGACATTTCAGTGTGCCACGCTGAGGGGTTGAGAGAAAGGTCTAGGATGAGGCATATGGAGAAAGCCTAGAAGCAGGGATAGGAAGGAGTGGTCTCTTAACCTGAGCACCGTTGATATGTAGACCAGATTGCCCTCGGTCATGGGGCTATCTGTGCACTGGTAAACGTTCAGCGGTACCTCTGGTCTCGGTCCACTGAATGCCAATAGCAGGCACGTAGACACACAAACACACACACCACTGTGATGACCAAAAGTGTCCCATACAACTAGGGGCCACTGGTGTTAAGTAAATGCTCTCAAGAACAGCAAGGAATTTCACTTAGCTGTAAATATCAGTGCTCAAGGGAGAGCAGAAGAAAATGAGCCCTAAAGGAAGGCAAGGCCACAGACCACACAAAGCCCAGCCCGAGGGCGGGGTGAGAAGTCGCAACACATGCAGTTCGAGAAAAGTAACTCCAGCCCCAGTGGGGTTGGCTTCACTAACAAAAAATGGATTAGAAGAAGTATGTTAAAGCATTTTCTTTAGAAGGCATATCAGCATAATTTATTTATGGATGTAAAATATTAATATGAATATAAAATCAGTAGTAGCGTGGATGCCATCAATTGATGATGAAAGGACTGCTGGCTGTCTTAAATGCACGCACGGATATCTCCTACTATTTCCACTGCTGCCGTTGCACACACCGTATTGCAGTCTAATAGGGGCATAAGTAGTGACAGCGTTTCACTTAAATTAGAGATATGATGCGGGGCTTCTGAAGAGAACAAAGATTACAACAGCCAGCAGTCCCCACCCTCCCTGGAATCTATCCCCCCACCTATCAGGCTGGGCTTGTGTTTTGTTTTGACCATATAGAACCTGGCCTACCTCGCAGAGACCCTGTGTGTGCCACTGGCTCTCCTGAAACCCTCTACTGCCCTGTGAGCACATTACCCTCTCCTCCGTCATGTGAGCCTATCACTGCCCAGAATCGGAGCCAGCCAGAACAAACACGCCAGAGCCAGGCTGAGACCAGTCTCATCGGCTAGCCCCTGAGAGCCTAAGTCCATGAAACCACTAGATCCCGTGTGACCGGTTAAGCTCTCTTGTCAACTTGATCGGACTAGAAGCCAACTAAGAGACATGCCCCTTGGGCAGGTCTGGGAGGGTGTTTCCAGGAAAGACTGATGTGGAGTGGGGGGCGCCCTTTCCCTACAGTGGGGGACTATTTATAAAGCAGCTCGGAGGGAACACGGGCTCTGGCTGGGCTGCCTGTCTGTTTGCTGGTGTGGGCATCTATCTCCCCTGTGGCTGCTGACCGCAGACAGACATCAGCCTTCCAATGTGAACCGAAGACCGGCAGCTCTCGGGCATCTTCCAAGCCTTCACAGGCAGATTAGGACTGCTGAGGCATCCAGCCTTGTGGACTGTGCACCTACTGGGTTTTGGGCTCTCCAGTCTGCAGGCAGCTATTGTTGGACTGCTCAGCCCATAATCTGCAAGTTAATCTAATACATCCTCTTATTAATACATATTCATTCTGCCAGTACTATTCCTCTAAGGAATCCTTACACATACAACTTGGAAAGGTTTGTTCCTTAAGAAAAGCTAACTGAGACACTTGATGAAGGGCTCCCGCTTTTCATCCTCTCTGATGTCAGAAGTCAGGACAGATTCATCCCAATGCCTTGCTCTGAAGCAACACCTTCAAAAGAACAACCATGGCATCGCTCCACACCAAGCAGTTTCAAACAATGCTGTTAGTGCTGGTGAGTAGTCAAATCCTCCCAGATACTGAGAATCTAATCAACATGGCATAACGTTTTGCTCCATATTTTGTTACAAAAAACGTGCAAGGCTTAGCTGCACCACCCTCCCCTGGGCAAACAGGGTCATGATTCCATCTCCATTTGCTTTGGCAAATAAAATGGAGTATTTAAGCCACACTGTGAGAGTGCTGGATTTGGGCTTTACACATGCCTCATAAGTATGCTTAGTAGATATTCCTGCTCACTCTCTGAGACCTACTACAGCCAGTTCCCTGAGGGTAAGCCTGGGCTTCCTCATTGGAGAATGAAAGCCCACGTGGGACAGAGGTGAGCCACGCCAGACCATCATACTCACACCACACACACGGCAGCTGACAGCCAACAGGTAAAGGCTCTCAGCCCACATCAGTCACCATCAGGTGACTCACCCAGTGCACCCAGCCCAAAATGCTGACCCACAAAATAGCCAACCCGATAAATGGTTTTGTTTGAAGTCACTGTTTGGGGGTGGTGTGTTATGCAGCAACAGCTGATTGATACAGATGGTTAAAATGTCCTGTGACTGTTGGAACCACAGAAGTCTATGCATAGGTTCCTGTTTTTGACTATTTGAAAATCCATTTAGATCTGAGAGCTAGACCTGAGTCTCCTGAGGCTGGATTTGTCATCATTTGTTTAGGACATTTGTTAGGAAAGCATATACCTCATAGAAAGAAAGAATATAGCTTTTCTCAAAGTGGAAAATTGCTCAGAGTTTAAATGCACTTGCTTACAAAGCCTGCTGGCCTTGGTTTGATTCCCCGGTACACATGTAAAAGCGGATGCACAAAGTGGCACATGCATATGAAGTTTGCCTGCAGCAGCAAGAAGCCCTGGTGTCCCAAACACACACACACACACACACACACACACACACACACACATGCTTGCTAGATAAATTTTTTAAAAACCAACAAAGGGCTACAGTGTGGCTCAGTAGTTCAAGGCACTTGCTTGCCAAGCCTGAAGGCACAAGTTCGATTCCCCAGTACCCACCAGAGTCAGACACACAGAATACAGCATGCATCTGGAGTTCATTTGCAGCAGCCAGAGGCCCTGGCACCCCCATTCTCTCTTTCTCTCCTCTCCTTGTCTTAAATAAATTAAAAGCAAATAAGGAAAATTAGAGAAATGAGTGAGATTCACATTCCTTTCTTATTGGGAAAGAAAAGACAACTAGTTTTGTTTTCAGCAGGAGTCACAGGTAAGGCTTAGGACCATGACTTTTCCAGTGACAGTATTCTGAAATGGTAAGTAGAAATACATATATGTTACCAGCTGTTCAAGCCACTGACTGTATTCAAAATACTTCACTTAACAGCATGATTCACTGAGCAGCATCTATGGTAGAACACCATGCTAGATAGTCTGTGTACAGAGATGAAGGTAGATGGGACCCCCAGTAGGCCCCTGGCCTGGCCTCACTAGCGGGATACTGTAGTGGAAGTTAAATATAAATGCTTAAGCCTTACTCTGATCAAGATAACTACCTAAATTCAAATGTATGAATTTATAAATTCAATTTTAAAGATATATTTTTAAAAATCAGAAGTATTATAAAACAAGAGTGCACAGCCATGAAAAGTAAGAAAATAAATGGGATGAACTCTAGATTCAGCAGAGTCAGGACAGAATTGATAACTTGGGAAGTATTATTAAGGGATTTATCCAAAGAAAAACCATAGGAAAGAACAAAGCAATTTATTTTCTGATGAAATGTCAGCTAATAAAGATGGAGAACAAGTGAAACTCTAAAATATATCTGATTAGCACTTCAGAAAAAAAGAGAACATAGGAAATTCAATATTTGGAGAATAAGCGCAACATTCTTTTTCCTGTGGTCATTACACAAAAGTATCAGTCCATGGAAATGAACTCAAGTTACCAAGTAAGATAAATATCAATACATACCTAGACACATCAAGATCTCAAAAATATAAATTTTGGGGGACTGAAGAGGTAGCTCAGTGATTAAAGGCACTTGCTTGCAGAGCTTGACAACTTAGGATCCTTTCCTCAGTACCTACCTAAAGTGACATGCACAAAAAGTGGCATTTGCATCTGGAGTTAGTTTGCAGTGGAAAGTGGCCCTGATGTGGCCCCTCTCTCTCCCTCTCTCTCTCTCTCTGTGTGTGTGTGTGTCTTTATTTCTCCCTGTCCCCTTCTGCTTGCAACTAAATAAATAAAAAAATAAAAATTTCCAAAACTGTCACAGGGAGTTGCAAGAACAAGCAAAGCAACAGTAAGATCAATAGCAGATTCTCTGTGGCATCAGCTACTGCGGGAGACAATAGAGATGGCTTCAAAGGGCTCTGAACAAATGAAAACCAAGAATATTTTATTTTATTTTTTTGTTGTTGAAAATTATTTTTATAAGGTGTGGACATATTTAGTATGTAAACAATACATATTGGTATCAACCTTTCCACGCTCCTTGCCTCTTTTCTGAAGAGGCCTTCCTCATTGGGGATGCAGGTCAACTCCATGGGAATTGTGGGTCATGCATTGTGGGGGCATCAGTCAGTCATAGGGGAGAGGCAATGACTCTGTGCAAAATGTCCCAACTTGTGGCTCTAACAATCTTTTTGCCCCCTCTTCACAAAATTCCCTGAGCCATGCTGGACGCATTTTAAGTCTACTTCAGTGATGGGCACTTAGGAACCTACAGATCTCTGGTTTGGTAGGTGTTGAGTGATCTCAGTGTGTATCTCCTTCACCCTTGTGCTGATATCAGATTCACTAAGAAAGCAGCACTCTTGCTCATTTCCCCAATTCCTCTGTGGTTTCAGCTGGGGCTGGGGTGGAGTGCACTGGGTCGTTTATCTCCTCAGCTCCAGCTCCTGTCTGAAAAAGAGAAGCAGATTCTCCAGTGGAGAGTGAAGTCAGAACAGGTTAAATGGGATAACCATTATTAATTTAGAGAGAACTTAAAGGATGTAGACCCTCTTGTAGCCCAAGATTAGTGGGAGCTTGACAATGAAAAGCAGAATCATTATCTGGATATGATTCTGACTTGTTTTCTAGTTCTAGATAAGGTTTCCTTTACACTGAGTGGATCTGTTAGCCAATCCAAGAGCAGTTGGTTACCCACCATGGCTGTGTGCCACTATTGCACTTTTGTGAGCATCAAGTCAGGCTGTTTGCTTCAGAATCATTTAGACTTTGAGTTGCTTGGACAGATGTTGGCCACTTTCCCCTGGCAGCTCATGTAGCACCTTCCAGCACTAGATGGCCTAATTGTCTGGGGACTGGCTCTCCTCTGGATTCCAACCAGGTTTCTCCATGGTCCATGGTGACAGTGTATGGTGTCTGCTGCAACAGGGTCATACCATTAACCTCTGGTGGGTAATCAAGTGCTCTGATAGAAGTCTGTCTTGTTTGTTTTGGGAGATCTAGTACGTCTCTCTGCTCAACAGTTTATTGTGGATGTAGACCACATCCTGGTACAGGGAATTGCAGGCCAGTGCCAAGGGGAAAGGAAAAAAAAAAAGACAGAGAAACAGGAGAAATTTAAGGTTAGATTTCATCTCACCCTCTCTGAGGGTATTTTGATTCAGGTGTTCCCCCTAAGGTCTTCTTGAGGGTTCCACCTTTTAGTCTAACTTCCAGGATATAGGATTATATGATACCAGTTCAATTTGGGCTCAGTTTTGTGTCCCCTACCCCATCCTTTCCTCTTCCCTCAAGCCCTACCCTCCCTATTGTCCAAGCCTCAAGAGGCTATCCAGGTATGTCAGCAACTCGGGCTGATCCAGGTTAGGAACTACAGATGAGTAAGACCATGTGATGATTGTCTTTGTGGGATTGCGTGAGTTCACATAGAATGATCTGTTTCAAGTTCTATCATTTTTCAACAAATTTCATTGTATCATTTTTTTCTTACTGCTGAGTAGAATTCCATTGTGTAGATATACCACATCTTGGTTACCTATTCATCTAATGATGGGCACTATGAATTGAGCAGCTATAAACATGGTCGAACAAATATCTCTGAACTGAGATGTGGAACTTTTAGGGTAAATACTCAGTAAGGGAATAACAGGGTCAGTTGGTAACTCTATGTTTGTCCTTTCAGGAGTCTCCATATTGATTTCCATAGTGGTTGTACCAGCTTACATTTCCACCAACAGTGAATGAGTGTTCTTTCTCCACATTCACACCAACATTTGTTTTTATTTAACTTTTTAATGTTTGCTATCCTTACTGGGGTAAGGTGGAATTTCATAGTTTTAATTTGCAATTCCCTAATGGTTAGGGATGGTGAATGCTTTCTTAAGTGTGTGTTAGCCATTTGTAATTCTTCCTCTGAGAACTTTCTATTTAATTCTCTGCCCCATTTTTGGTGTAGGTTGTTTGTTTTTTTATTGTTTAGTTTTTGAGTTCTTTGTAGATTCTAGATATTAGGTTTCTGTCAGTGGTATTGTTGGCAAAGATTTTCTCCCATCCAGTGGGTAATCTATTGGCTCTGCTTATGGTATGTTTGTCTGTGCAAAAACTTTTTAGCTTCATGAGATCTCATTGGTTGAGTCCTTGTTTAATTTCTGGGTTACTGGGGTTTTGTTCAGGAAGTCTTTTCCTAGTCCTATATCATAGAGAGTGCCTCCTATTTTTTTTGTTCCAGTAGTTGAAGATTCCAGGTCTTATATTGAGGTCTTTAATCCATTTGGACTTGATTTTTGTGTATGGAAAAATGAGTAGGCCTAATTTCATTTTTCTACATATGGTCATACAATTTAGCCAACACCATTTGCTGAAGATGCTATCTTTTCTCCAGTCTACCTTATTGTCACTTTTGTCAAAGATCAAGCAGCTACAGTTACTTGACCTAAGGTCTGGGTCTTCACTTCTGTTCCATTGATATATGTTTCTGTTTTTACTCCAATACCATGCTGTTTTGTCACTATTGCTTTGTAATATAGCTTTAGGTCAGGTGTGGTGATACCGCCTGAAGTGTTCTTTCTCTCTTTCTTTCTTTCCTTTCTTTCTTTCTTTCTTTCTTTCTTTCTTTCTTTCTTTCTTTCTTTCTTTCTTTCTTTCTGGGATATGTTTGGATATCCAAGGCCTTCTGCCATTACATATAAATTCTGAGATCATTTTTAATCTCTATGAAGAATATTATTGGTAATCACATTAAATCTGTATATTGCTTTTGGTAGAATTGCCATTTTCACAATATTAATTCTGCCTGTCCAAAAGCATGGGAGGACTTTACATCTTCTCAAGTCCTCCTCTAATTCTTTCTTGAGTGTTTTTATGGAAAATCTAGAATTTTATGTCTCCTGATACAGTTAAGCTTAAGAAAGAAACAAGAATGAAAACAGGCTCAGCCATCACAGCCTCTAATGAAGTAAATGCTGAAGCACTATTAAGGGAATAAAAACTGAACCAAAAGGAAAGTAGGGAACATAAGAAACACTAGTGACAGTTGAAACTGATGAACTATGGTGGTAAATGGACTAAAAACAAACACAAAAGCAAGAACCAATATATCTAAGTTTATAAGTTTATAAAAAGACAAAATCAAAACCTTAAGCAATACTAAGGAATAGGGAAGGGAAAAGTTCATCTGTGTTCAAGAGCTAATAAATGGCTGTAACTTTCGGTATTATTAAATAAATGCATATAGAGTGGGGGAGATGGCTCATTGAGTATGGGCACTTGCTGGACAAGCATGAGGACCTGAACATGATACCCAGTGCAAAAACAAACAAACAAAAAAGCTGGATATGGCCACACATGCCTGTAGCCCCAGCACTGAAGGAGATGGAGACAAGTGGATCATCAGGACTAGCTGGTTAACTAACCTAACTGAAAAATGGCAAGCCCCATGTTCAGTGAGTGACTCTGCCTCAAGAAAACAAGGAAAAGGGCTGGAGAGGTGGCTTAGTGGCTAAGGCGCTTCCCTAAAACTCCAAAGGACCCAGGTTCAATTCTCCAGGACCCATGTAAGCCAGATGCACAAGGTGACTCATGCATCTGGAGTTTGTTTGCAGTGGCTAATGGCCTTGACATGCCCATTCATACCCTCTCTCTTTCTCCTTCTTTCTCTCATAAGTAAATAAACAAACCATTTTAAAAAAAGAAAACAAGGAGAAGAGCTTTATTTAAAAGCTGGTATTTACCTTAAGTACAGGGGAAAAAAGACCTTCACCTTAGTGTGACCTGGTCTAATTGTGAAACATGTAATTTCCAAAGGTAGGAAGTCTACAAACTGTAACAATGTAGTTTGTTAGAAGTACAAAGATGAAGACATTGCCACAACACAAGAGACACACACTTCCACAGCAGAGAGATACAGAACTTACCACTAGAACACATGGAAGGAAACAAGTTATATGAGTTAATATGAGGAAAGTTCCAGAAGAGAGCCTAGAAAGTCATATGACATTCACCAGGAGAGTGGCAGCCTTTCTGGTAGGGAGAAGCATAGGCAAATGCATAATACGAATATAAAGAGTAATGAAACAGAGTATAACACCTCATTAAGGGTGACAAATACAAAAAAGACCAGCCACCAAAGAGAAGGGTCACCACATCCCCAACGAGGAAAAGGGGCAGGGAGGAGGGAATGGATGGTACCAACATGTGTTGCTTACATGCTAAACATGTCCATAACTAATAGAAAATAAAAAAGAGAAGAATCAGACACACAAGCTGAGCAAGATCAAGAGCAGCTCTGAATCTGTAAGCAGCTGAGTGACAGGATCAGATCTCAGGTTCCACTGGTCAAGAAGACTCTCAGAGAAGAACCAGGAGATAGGGAGATCTATGAGGAGGTGACAAGAGATACATACTATATGTAGAGACAGGCTGAGGGACAATATCGAAATTCCACCTTCTTCAGCTCACCAGTTCAGTTTCCCAATCACAAATCAAGTGCCCGTACTAGGTTCAACTAGACAAGAGTTGGAAATATACAACACAAATTTGTGGCTCCTGTGACCCTTCCCAAGTGGAGAAGAGCATCTGTGCTGCTAGTTAGACCTGTCTTAGGAGGCCCTGTGCTACCTGCAGGTAAGATCCTCGTCCAATCCCCTATGTGCAGTTCCAATAGGATCAGTAATAAGAAAACAAAAAGATGGTTCTAAAGTGTACAACAGAGCAGTGGCAGACTGTGAAGGAAAGGTACTTCGGGAGCCTGAAGCTGTGCAATGGGCTTTTCACCTGCATGTGGTTGATTTCTAGTGGTAAATGCTACCCCAGCCTTGGCCGCCCCTCTTGAGTAAATACCCCCCCCCCCCCGGTACCTGTGCACAGCCATGCAGAGGCCAGAGGAGGACTTAGTTGTCCTCTGTCACTCTTCCACCTCATTTCCTTGAGACAGGTTGCTTACCAACCCTAGATGTGCCTGTTCTTGGCTAGGCTGGCTGACCAGCAAGCCCAGTGATCCTTCTGTCTTTGCCCCTCCAGTCCTGGGACTGGTTATCGACATGTGTGGCCACCTTTGGTTTCGGGAATCCAAACTCAGGTCCTCATGCTAAGGCAGCAAGTGCTCTTACCCACTGAGCTTGCTCCGAAGCCCCATAAATATATTTTCAAAGAAACCTGGGCTTTCTCCATCTTCTTCCCTTATACGAAGCCAGAAATTAAACAGCAATAAAGCCAAAAATCTCAGAAAAATCAAAATGTCTCCCTCAGGCCTTTAGAAATTGCTCCTATACAGCATTTTCCAATGTGTGTGCCACTGAACATTGCCATGGGCAGGAAGGGGCAGGCAAAGGGAGTAGCTCTTAGCCATATGAGCTGAGAAGCACAGGAGAAACATTCCTGTCCAAACACACTTAGAGGGGCTTTAAAATGCAAATGAGCACTTACAGATCTCCAAAGGGTCCACATTATTACATGGAGCACTGCCCCCACTCATGCGCGATACACAACATGAAGACAATCTCCAAGGAGCCATGTTCTGAGGAACACACCGTGAGAAGCCCTCACCCAGGCATTCACCCTCTCTACAGGCATTTTGCTTTCAACCACTGAGCAGACATGCTCTGCTTTGATCACTTTGGAAAGCACAGCACGACTCAACTTTATATACAAATAGTCTTAAACAACAGGGATGAGTGAAGAGTGCGTGTGAGCGCTTCAGATATGTATTTTTTTATTTTGGTGAGCGCTTCAGATTTTTAAGTGTTGCTGACCACATCTGGGCAGAGCAGCAGAGGCAGCCCTAATGTGAAAAACTCAAATCAGAAGGAAAGAAGACGCTCTGAGGCAGTCAGGAGTTCGTAGGTGTTTCCTCCTTTGGGAGCATGTTCTGTCTTGCAAAGCACAAGACAGAAAGTGGAAGCCGCCTGGAACTTGTAGCCATCTCGGTGTGCCGTGGAAGAGAAAATCAGAACACACGGTAACCAAGGAAACCAGGATCTGAGAGGCCAAATTTCTGCGGAAGACAAAGAACTAAACCCAACAGGCTATGCTTCATTTCCTCTCGGTGTTTTTGGCAATTCCTTCCCACCACACAAGGTAAGACTTTAAGAAAATAGCACCAAGACACTGCTACAAGGCTAAAGATGTAGGTAGACATGCTTGCAATATCACAGTGATCAAGAGATGAAAATTGGAGCTTAGAGTTGACCAGTGAGATACCACAGGAAACACCCCAAGATTTGACTCCATCACTGAAGGCCTAATGCTACGATGCTACAAGCGAGGAAGAGATACAAGGTAGACATGGTGGTGCACACGGGACATGTCAGAACTTGGGAGATGGAGGCAGGTGAACCAGGACCTCAAGGACATCCTTAGCCACGTAGGGAGTTCTGAGGCCAGCGTGAGCTATATAACACACTGTCTTAAAAACCCAGAAAGGGGAGCTGGAACAATGACTCCCTGGTTAAAGGCGCTTTCCTGCAAAGCCTGAAGACCTGGGTTTAACTATCCAATATCCATTTAGAGCCAGATACATAAAGTGGCACATGCATCTGAAAGTCCATTTGCAGTGGCAGGAGGCCCTGGTATGCCCATAACCTCTCTCTGTGTGTCTACTTCTTTCTCTCTATATCTTCTCTCTCCCAAGTAATAAATTAAATATAAAAATAGCCCAGAGAAAGGAAGGAGGGAGGGAAGGAATGAGGGAAGGAAGCAAAGAGGAAGGGAGGGGAAGGAAGGACAGACAGAACATCTCATGAAGCCTCAAACAGAAACTTGAATCATTGTAAGGGATATAAAGATTACCAATGTTTACCCAGATAAACAAAGATCATCTCTGAGAAAGATACATCACCAACAGCTGCTGCAATTCTTCATAAACAATACCTGCCATGGAAATTACAACCTCACTTTGCATACCAGGAGAATGAACCAAACCAAAGAAAAGTAAGAAAATAATAGAAAATCCAACAGGCAATCCCAGCATTGACATCGGAGGTGACCTTTAACATAATAGTGACAAGCATGTCCAAGAAAACAGTGACAACATCAATGTTTACAAAAATAAACTTTGTAACATAAAAAGGAACATCCTACATGAAAAATTCAATAACTCTAAGAATTCAGAAGAATATCTTAATAATAACCAGATACTGAAGGCAAGATAAGAAATTAACTAAAAGACAGGTGAACACAAAGTATCCAAATTAACACATGAAGGGGAACAAGAATCAAAGCACACAAAAAAGCATTATAGCTGGGCGTGGAGGCACATGCCTTTAATCCCAGCACTTGCAAGGCAAAGGTGGAAGGATCGCCATGAACTCAAGGCTACCCTGAGACTACATAGTGAATTCCAGGTCAGCCTGAGCCAGAGTGAGACCCTACCTCGAAAAACAAAAAACAAAAAACAAAAAAAAAGCTTTATAAACATATCTCAGTGCCATAAAAAAATGCCTTGCATCCACGTATCTTAAGAGTTCCAGATGAAGAGGACAAGAACGAGAGAATGAAGTGCTTGAAGAAATGAGGAAGAATTACTAGATATAAAAAGACTTCAATCTATAGACTGAAGTTTCTCCATGTCCAAGCAGCATGTGAAGAACAGTATATCAGGCACTTCCCAGTCAGACTGCTAAAGACAAAAGGCAATGAGAAATACTTTAAAAAAAGAGGAAAGCACACACTGGTATTCAGAAAGTCAAAATGATTGTTAGCTGATGTTGCAACAGAAATCATGGATGCTGTAAGACCCTTAAGGAATTCTTTTAATTTTTATTTTTTAATTTGAAAGCGAAGGACAGAGAGAGAGAGAGAGAGAGAGAGAGAGAGAGAGAGAGAGAATGGGGGCGCCAGGGCCTCCAGCCGCTGCAAACGAACTCCAGATGTGTGCGCCCCCTTGTGCATCTGGCTAACATGGGTCCTGGGGAATTGAGCCTCAAACCGGGGTCCTTAGGCTTCACAGGCAAGCACTTAACTGCCAAGCCGTCTCTCCAGCCCCCCTTAAGGAATTCTTATCTTTAAAGTGCTGGCAGAAAAATTATACTTCAGCAATTAAAGTCAAATTGGAAGAATAGTTATACCAAAAAAAAAAAAAAAAAAAAAAAAAACTGGAAGAAAGCCTCACCAGCAGGCACAAAGCAAAAGAATTACCAAAAGGAGCTCTTCAGGGCTGGAGCGATGGCTTAGTGGTTAAGGTGCTTGCCTGTGCAGCCTAAGGATTCAGGTTTGACACCCCAGTACCCATGGAAACCAGATGCACAAGGTGGCACATGCATCTGGAGTTCATTTTCAGCGGCTGGAGGCCCTGACACACCACTTCTCTCCTTCTCTCTCTCCCTTTCCCTCTCTCTAAATAAGGAAATAAATGAAAATGTTTAAATATTATATTTTTTTATTTATTTGAGAGAGAAAAAGACACAGAGAGAGAGAGACAGAGGAAGAGTAAGAGGAAATGGGCATGCCAGGGCCTCCAGCCACTGCAAATGTACTCCAGATGCAGGTGCCAGCTTGTGCATCTGGCTTACGTGGGTCCTGGAGAATCAAACCTGGGCCCTTTGGCTTTGCAGGCAAATGCCTTAACTGCTAAGTCATCTCTCCAGCACTAAAATATTTTTTAAAAAAGGAGTTCTTCAAATAAAAGAAGAACAAGTCAGAATCATATCCAAAAATGAGCCTGCTCTCCATTATCAAGCTCCCACAAACTGTGGGCTTCAAGAGGACCTACACCTATTAAATTCTCTCTAAATAAAATGGTTATCCCATTTATCTGGTGCTAACTTTACTTTCCATGGGAGAATTTTCTTCTCTTTTTCAGATGGACACATATCCTAAGGACAGAATCAGCCCAGCACACCTCAAAAGGGCCCCAGCTAAAACTAAGAGTAATTGGGGAAATAAGCAAGAGTGCTGCTTTCTTTGTGAACCTGGTACCAGGAAAAGGGTGAAGGAGACAGACATAGAGAACACTCAATTCCTACCAAACCAGATATATAGAGATACAGAGGCTCCCAAAACCTCATCACTGAAGCAGACCTAAAATGAACATGGCTCAGGGAAATTTGCAGAAGACGGGGTGGAAAGAATGTCAGAGCCACACATTGGGTTATGATACAAAGAGACATTGCCTCCTACCCCAAACTGATGGCTAACCCCACAATGCATGACCCATATTCCCCAATGAGGAGGGCCCCGTGGAGGGGGGAGGGCAGGAAGGATCCTAACGATGGTACCAACTTGACTGTATATACTGAGTACAAAACTAATAAAAAGAGAGAGAAAAAAAGTAATAATAATAAAGGAAGAATATCCCAGATGGAAAAAAGAAATGTGGAAAAATGAAGAACACTGGAAAGATAAAAGAACACTTACAGTCCAATGATCATAATATTGTGGGCAATTTTAAAACATGCAAATAATACAGACAAGCCGTCACTAAGAGAGTAGCGTTAAATTGTAAGGTCTTCTATGGCTCAGAAGTGATCAAGTACTAATTAAATGTAGGCCACACCACTACAGAAAGAAATGTACACTATAATATTGAGGATTGCTATTTAAACAGTCATAAAATAGTAGATAACCGAAACTACTAGAGGAGTAAAGATGAATTTTTAAAAAAAAGAACTAGAGTTAATACATGGGCATATGTTTGTATTCCAAGCTACCTGGAAAGCTAAACACCTTCAAAATTCATATATTGAAATCCCACTGCCCAATGTGATAGGATCTATGGGAGGTGATTAGGTTCTGCCTTCATAGAACCCTGTGAACGGGATTAATATTCTCACAAAGGAGGCCCTGGAGAACTCTTACTTCTTCAACCACAAACATGCAGGGAGAGATAGGCCATCTCTGAACTATGAAGCAGGTCCTCACGAATCACTGAATCGGGTGCTCACCAGACATTGAATCTGCCTTCATTATGGACTCTACAGTCTGAAGAACTATGAGAAACAGATATCTGCTGTTTAAGCTACTCTGTCTATGGCATTATTGTTGTAACAGCCCAAATGCGCGATGACAATATCCAGATGGCCAATAAGCATATGAAAACATTTTCACATTATTATTGTTGAAGTACAAAAATCCATCCTGATGAGATACCACTACATTTTTATCAGATGGATAGTACTATTTTAAAACAATGATAGTCAGTACAAGTGTTTTCCAGGGTTAATGAAGTGACTAGAATACTCACACACTATTGGTAGTATAGATGGTCATAGGTACTTTGGAAAACAGCTTGGCAGTTTCTTCTAAAGCTGACTATATAAACAGCCATACTGTATGACTCAGCAACTTCCTTCTTAGGTAAACACCTATAAGAAATCCCTACATGTGGGCTGGAGGAATAGCTTAGCAATTAAGGCATTTGCCTGCAAAGCCAAAGGACCTAGGCTCGATTCCCCACAACCTACGTAAGCCAGATGCACAAGGGGGCACATCCGCCTGGAGTTCATTTGCAGTGGCTGGAGGCCCTGACACACCCATTCTCTCTCTGTCTCTCTCCCTCCCCCTCTTTCTCTGTCAAATAAATAAAAGTAAAATATTTAAAAAAAAAGAAATCCCTACATGTGTACACCAAATTGCATGTACAAGCAGCATTATTCAAAATAGCTAAAAACTGGAAGCAACTCAAACAACTATTGCAATAGAATGAACAAATGTATTGTTGCTATTTCTGTAAGTTAACATTATATAGTAATTAATAAGAGTAATAAAATATATGGCATGGATAAATGTCAGATAAAACACTGAATAAAATATATCTATATATGATTCTAATGATATAAGGCTCAAAAATATAAAAGAGCATGCAGCATTATTCCATTCATGTAAACTCAAAAGTAAAGCTTACTAATATTCAATGATACAAGTGAGTGTAATGGTTGCTCTTAAGTTAGGGTAATCAGGGAGCCTTCTGTAGTACCTGTATCTTGATCTGGTTACAGGAACTCATCACTTGCTAAAATACATCAAGATATGCACATTTAAGTCTGTTGTTCTCTGTGTGTATGTTTTGCCTCAATAAAATATGTCTAACTATCCCTCCAATGAATCTTGCAGTCATCATTTTTAATGCTGTGTGTGTGTGTGTGTGTGTGTGTGTGTGTGTGTGTATAAAATGACTTATTCTTATAGTTCTAAAAGAAAAGAAAGCAAGCAATGCTGGTGCACTTCCTCCTCTGCTGAATAGCAGAATGACACTTGTACCTGACATTCCATGTCTGGACCACTCTGAGCAGCAGAATCATAACTAAACCATAGGAAGTCTAATTATCTACATGCAAAACCAAAAATCTCAGGGGCTATGACATTATGTCTATGAGTTTAATAATGGCCGCTGCATGACCAAAGAAAATAAGTAATCCTACCACAAGTAAGTGAGCAGATAAAGTGCACAGAGTAAATACTGCAGAAATGAAATCAAGATGGTGGTCACTTATATAGTTCTCTGCTCTGCCACGTATCTTTTTTTTTTTTATTTTATTTTCTATTTTTTTATTAACAACCAAAATAATTAAAAACAAAAACACAACCTTAAAGGTAGAACATCAGTAAAGTCAAACTGCTGCTGGAGTTCACGGATGAACCTGAGGTACATGCTTTCTCACTGCGAGGCAGGATATAAGCACGTAACTGAATTTAGGGGTATACACATATACATATATATATATATATATGTATATATGTATGTATGCATGTATGTATGTATGTATGTGTATATGTGTATGTGATTGAGATATATATGTATATATATATATATATATATATATATATATATATATATATATATATCTCCAAGAAGAATCAGAAGTGGAAACCACCACTGGAGAACAGAAAACACCAACAACTTTTCATCATGCAATCCCAAAGCGCTCTGCTCTTTTCCTCTTCTTTGCCTCTGTGTCCTCTGTGGCTCCAGTTCCAGCTGAACTTGTGACTATCCCAAATCGTTCCTTCCTTTTCTTCAACTTCTCATCATCTTCTGACTTTCTAGAGATTGCAGAGACATTCAAACCAAATCTTTGTGCTCTTTCCTTCAGCTTATCCAGATTGACCACAGGCTTGTTGTCAGATGACAGACCTTTTGTTGGAGCTGAAGGAATGCCAAATCTAGCTGCCCGAGCAGCTTTCTTACTCTCCAAGCTCACGGGCACATTGAATCGTTCAGCCCTTTTCTGCATTCTCTCAGTCTGTGGCATTTCAGATGTAATTTTTACCACCTTCTTTTCTGATGCCACATCGACAGTTTTTTCAGGAGTTTCTTCCTCTTTGGCAGGCAGCTCTATGGGCTTCGGTTCTTCTTCCTCTGTTTCGTCTCCCAATACATCTTCATCATTTGCTTCCTCTTCAGCATGTTCTTCAAGATATGCCTGGAGCCTATTGATAAGATCTTGTTTTATTCCCTTGGTTTCCAATCCACGAGCAAGACACTCTTGCTTTAGTTCAGCAAGCTTCAGCTTGTGCAGCTCCACCGTCTCCGCCGCCATCTTCTCACCCCGCACTCCACAGGCCCCCTGCCGCCGCCGCCGCCGCTGCGACCCGGAGCTCCCGCCTCTCTGCCACGTATCTTAAGTAGACTTCTAAATGTGTAGAGAGGCATATGACCCACCCACAACAGGACTACACAGCCACAAAGGGTGCTAACAGCAAATCACAGATAGTGTGAAATTCCTAGAAGATAAAGAGCAGATGGGAACAGAGAACTGAGGGAAGAGATAGCCAATAGACACATGGTAGAAAACGTGGTTTCCAAAATAAAAGCCAATACAAGGAAAATCACATAAGCAAAAAGAGAGTGAGAGAGCCCTACGAAGCAGTCAGAGGACTGCTCAAGAAAACCACAAGGAAAGCAAGAAGGATCAGTGATGCTCTTCCATCCCATCCCCACATCCCTGCTCCATACCCAAAGGCAAATTCTACAGCTGCGTTTTGATTCAAGTCTCAACTCCACTGCTAACTGGAGAAGTAACTCTGGGGAAATTACTAAAATGCTCTGTGCCTCCATTTCCTCATGTGCAAAGTGTCAGTTATAAGAGTTTCTGATTCATAAAGCTTAATGTATGGCAAGCATTAGAACAGTATCTCACAGAAAGCCTCGTTAAATATCAGACATTAATATTATCCTAAACAACAACAGGGATGTTTATTTCTGACCTGTGGCCTGCGCCCAAAATCAGAGCTGAGTGGGCCCAAAAGTCATGTCAAGATCCAAGAAAATAGATTTTCCCAGACATCCCAACAGATATGAGAAGCACAGAGGGCAGAAGTGCCCAGTAGCAAAGCCCGCTGACCACTATGCCCACACACTCAGTCTTCCCAGGAAAAAGGGAAGACTGCCCAGCAAATGGACAAAACCTACCCCCAGGTACCCACAGTTCTGAACCTAGTCCTTTATCTTGACAGACTGACAGGCAGGAATCACAGAAATCTGAGGAAAACTGGGAACATGAGAAAACGTGTCAAAGAGGAGCTTTACAAGATCTAAAGGAAACAGGCACAACCTGAGCAGAGGGGAACTAAAAGTTTGCATTCTCCCCGCCCACAGACATATTTAAGAAAATATTATAGACATAAAATAAGAAAGGTCTACTCTAAAAAAAAAAAAAAAAAAAAAAGAGCCATCAAAATAGGGGGAACTCCACCAGAACTAAACAGTTAAGACATTATTGCTGAAAACACCACACTGAGAGGTCAAGCTAGCCCTAAGGTGGAAACAACCTGCTGGCTAGCTGTCACGGTGCTGGAAAGTGCTAATCAAACTGCCAGGGGAGAAAAGTCACCAACATGTGAACAAGGAGTGGATTCTGCAAGCTACACAAAGAGCCAGTCAGCCAAGAAATACCCGCCAGTGTAAAAGTGGCACCCAGGTTACAGGGTGGGAGCTCCATGCCTGGTGCTGATAACCAAGTCAGAAGCCTATTGCTTGGGAGGTCATAGACCCTAGTGGGAAGCTTCCACTGTTTTTTGGCTGAAAGGAGAAGTATGTCCATCAAAAAGTCTTCTAGCTGTCCATGCTTATCTCTTTTGAGCCATTCTGCTCTGTCATTCTTGGCTAGAGAATCTGCTTCTTACAGATGGCAACAAATACTGGGGAGACCCCAAGACCCATCACAACGAAAAGAAATCCAACTGCCTAGCATGAGACAAGTCATCCCTATCACACCCACCTGGGCCGAGGAAACACCAGAGGAAGTGTGGGTTCTATATGAGCGCTTCCCTCCCTGCTAGCCTGACAACCTCCCCCAGGGAGATGGTGGTAGACAGTGAAGAGACTCAAAACTCACCAAAGCAGAAAATAAGAGGCTGCTGAGAGCTTAGCACTAGAGGAGGCTTCTAACGCACCCTCCAAAGCTCAGAGCCACAGGGTGGGACTACTCTGAAGCATGTCCCCCCAAGGCTAACTAATGCATTCATGACCCCACAGTGATTACCACTGTGGAGCCCACTGAGGAGGGCCCTCTGTAGAATGGGGGTGGGAGAGAGGAGACATAAGAGTATAACCTGGTGGGAATATGACCAATTTGCAATATGTTCCTATATTAAAGTTCTCGGTATTTTTTTTTTAAAGAGGAGGAACACAATTTTTAAAAAAATGTGAACTCCAAGTGGCAAATCAGAATTGCTTGTTGGGAAGACAGATGAAAGGAAACATCCCAGCAAAGGAACACAGGATAAGAAGCAGAAAGAAGTTTTGATTGCAGCCCCTCTCAACTGAGGCTGCTCAGGACCACCCAACTTCAGGATGCCCTGTCTAAAATATCAGGAAAGACTGTCAGGCCCAATGGGGGCTTCTCATAGGAGCTGATTCTGACTGTGGGCTGATCTTGGAAGAAGAGATTCCAGTAGTAGGACATGTCTCAATCCGTACTGAAACTGATCCCACTCAGCCATCACACCCAGAAATTAAGGGCTATGAACGCAGGTCTGAGAGGATCTTGGCCATTTATTTTTCCCTTTTCCCAGAAAGAGTACCCAGAGGCACCAGGTCACCAGGGTTCTTGCGGTTTACACACAGCAGGGTTGGATGATTCCCCAGTCTCCATTTGTATCTTTGTTTGGAAGTTTTCAATGTGCACTGATGGATGAGGTCGGTATCTGCCCCATAAATTTGTTACGTTCCTTTAGAGGCTTGTCAGCATATACCCAAGCCAAAGATCCATGGTTACAAGCTCTCTTTAAATCTGACCTTTATACAAGTTTGATTCTAACTGGCATTTGGGGTTTGATTCCTTTCAGAGCAAACCACGGGCTGCCAGAGGCTTCTCTATAGAAGACCCTGCGTGGCTAACGCAGGGTCTGTGGAAGTGTGTTACTGGGGAATGTCACTTTGTGCCACCCTGAGCTCCCGGGCACTATTTGTGTCCAGGGACAGACCACAGACAGACCCACCCGGAACACAGAGTCACATGGAGACTGAAGGGTTACACTCTTCCCTTAGTTGTAGGATCTGCTATGTTATGTTCCCTGTCTCTCACCTATGCAGACAAAGGCTATGCTGGAAGTCTTAAGTTACCTGTTTAGGTGAGTGCAAAAGATCAAAGTGGGGAATGGTGTAGTGAGTTTTGAGTCACATTAAATAATTTGACTAGAAAAATACATCGCATTCTCCTTGAGCCATCTGGCCAAGCTGGGGCAATTCCTTCTCCTTCCTAAGGAGTAAAAGTCAGCCTGAAGACAGTTCCAGCACAAGTGATATGTCTGAATTTGCTTTTTAATGAATGAGCAAAACCCCTCATTTTAAATGAAAAAAAAAGTATATGACCAATCCTTGACCATGGATAACTCTTGTAATATAGATGGAATTTTACAAAATTGAGAGTATACTGAAAACTATGAAATTTAAAATATTATTACAATGTTGGCCTTTCTAGTCCCTGACATAATCATTCAGAGGTAACTCTACCATCTATCTTTTTCATGCTATGCACTTTGGCTGGCCTGGAACTTGCTATGTAGGCCAGGCTGGCCTTGAACTCAGGAACCCTCAGTCTATGCCTCTTGACTACTGAGATTACAGATATGAGCCCTCTTTCCATCCTTTGAGATGTATATATATGCACTTATTTCTTTTACAAAAATAATAATAAGTTGAATATGTACATTTATCTGAAAGCATGTCCATAACAGAGACTTTGTATTTTGGCATCTATTTAACAACAACAACAAAATAGTGTCTTCTATACACCAAGTCAAACGTAGTGCATGTATGTGACTCTTTCCATTTCTTTACACTGAAGACAGTACAATTCTCCTGTTTCCTAGCAGTTAATGTTGCTGAGAACAAGTCTAAGGGACAGGTTCATATTTAACTATTTTTCTTAATCACTTGTTTTTAGGACTTAGAGTTAATTATAAGCATCTTGAATTTAATTCATTTTTATTGGAAAAAAATTAATTTCTTCTTTATCAAGTTGAATGAGTTTTATTTCCCCATTTGTTTTGTTTAGCCTTCATGGTACCCTACTGAGCTTCTGTAGCAGAGCAGTGGATCTGCAAATTTTTAAAAATCTACAGACCAAAGGGATAAAGTAATCTGTAGGCAGCTGCAAAGGTCCAAATGTTCAGAGGCCCAAGTCAATGAAAGAGAGCTTGGGTGTGAGGAAGGAAGGGAAGAAGAGAGGAGAGAGGGAGGCTGCTCCACTGAGGAGTACCCCACCTCCAGCATCAAGGCAGGGGGAAGGCTGGCAAAGTCTATGACTAAAAGGAAAGTCCCAGTCCTCCCAAAGAAGATCCCACAAAAGGTCAATGCCACCAGAAAATCTGAAATGTGTCCCCAATACTTCCCAGAGGTCACATTGATTGGCTCAGCAGGGAAGTAAGCTCTGACCACCTTCCCAGAACCAGGAAAATCAAAGCCATCTTGCATGGACACCCAACAAGCAGAAACTTCTTGGCCCACTCTCTTCTTCTCCTGCATCTCCCTCTAAACCCAGAAGGTCTGGGGTAGGTGATTCTTACAGGACCACACACCCTCCCTGAGGCAATGGCTGGCCTGGTGACCATCTCCAGCTGGAGAAGGGGAAATGAACTACAATCAGTGCTCAAATTGTGATGATCACATGGCAGTGGAAATTCTGAGTGAGTGGAATCTGTGCTATGTGAGCTAAAGCAATACTCCTCAAATGGGAACACATGACATTGAACATTTGCTGCTTTAAAATATTAAATCCCCAGATCTTCACTCTCTGCATATGCTCTTTCCTAGAACCCACTTACTTAAGAAGGCTCCTGTATCCATAATGTCCTGTGTTCTTTTTTTAATTGTGAGTGGGTCTGAGTGCGTATGGTCATGTGGGCAGGTGTGCATGCACATACACGTACACATGCATGTGAGAACCAGAAGTCAACCTTGGGTGTTGTTTTTTAGGTATACCATCCACCTTCTTTGAGACAGGGTCTCTTACTGGTCTACAGCTCACTAATTAGGCTACGCTGGCTAGCTAGTGAGCCCAAGGGAGGGGCCTGTTTCTACCTCTTCAGTGCTGGAATTACAAGGCGCTTACCACCATGCTTGCTTTTACATGAGGGTACAGGCGACTGAACTTATGTTTTCATTCATGTGAGACAAGAATTTCACCCTTGGAGCTATCTCCCCAGGACACATGTCCTTTTGCCACTTTATACAGATCACAGTCCTCACCCAGCCCATGTCTCCAAACGTCACCCAAGCATAGAATCCTCTAAGCATCTTCAGCCTCTCACCCAGATTAATTCTAACATGACGCATGCCTTTAACATTCTAAAAGTTAACTTTCCATTATTTCCCTCACATTCTCCTCTGGCTGCCACTTTCTCCAGTAGGTATCTCTTAGAACTACTTCCTAAGGAGACCCAGTCACAAAGTACCCCATTGTCTCACTTCCAGTTCACTTCTCAACCCAAGTAAGGCCAGTGTTTTTAGCTGAAAACTCAGTGCTAACAGATTTTGTTCCACAAGGTGATGTGTCCAGTCCAAGCAATCACTTGGATCACTGTGCCAGAACATGCCATTTCCTCAACATCCCTATTGTGTGACTACTACAAGTCAGTAAACCAAGGAGACCTAAGTGGAAGTTAGCTGGGGTGAGGATATCTAAGAAACTGATTTCTCAACATGAAGATGTTCCTCTTCTTCCATCTTATTATGAACTTGAACTTGATGTCTTAGGTTGCAGAAAAATAAGCCCAGGTCAATAAGACAGTTGGGGTGGGTTTCTATTACTTGCAGCCCAACTCACTCCTTATTGATACACCAGACCTTCTGGCTTCATGCAAACTCTTTCATCTGTGACCTTCTGATTTCTATCCTCAGGATAAAATCTGGCTCCAAGATGAGATGCCCTCCTTGGGGCATTCTGTGCTATGTGAGCTAAAGCAACACTCCTCAAACTCTACTAACCATTCTTTCTTGAAATTGTCCTTTTTCTTAGCCTCTTCTCCCTGAACTCCCTTTTTAATGACCTTTGTAATTCATTTTCTTCTAACCAAGGTTACAGCCTTGACCTTCTCTATCCCTTACCCTAAGTAATCTCCCTGAATGTTTCCATTGTATTATCATGGATTTTTTTAAACTCTTATATATATATACACACACATACATACCACTGGCTTGAAAATCCATTACTTCAGCCAAAATTTCTCTTTCAAAATTTCAAGTTCTCCATACTTAACTGTCTACTGGAAATTTTCTTTGGATATTCCGAAGATCATACAAACCCAAAATTTATAGTCATTTGCCTTGTCTGTTTTTATTCTCTTCTCAATTAATGGAATCACTACTCAGCTGAGAAAATCTAGAGTCTGACACTACAAAATGTTAAAGGGAGAGAGACAGAAAGAGAGAAGAGAGAGAGAAGGATAATTTTAAAATGTTAGCTAAACAGAAAGTCGCAAGCAAAAGGCAGAGATTCATTGTCTTGTCTTTCAAAATAAGATGAGTCCTTCATGAAAAATCAGCAAAGAATACATAATTTTGATCACAAAAAAAGTAACTAGTAAGTCACAACTTGCAGGTGGTAAAGAAAAGTTACTAGAACCATTATTGTACAGTAAAAGCCTCTGGTGTCATATAGATGCTACATAACTCCCTAACTCTCTAAAATCTCCCCCCCACACACACACACACTATCCTGTTTACATCCCACACACATCTAGATTCCCTTTCCTTTCTCCATCCCCATGAACATGCACACTCAGTTCAGGCCTCCATCGAATCCTTCACAACTGCTGGGGTAGCCTCTTACCTGGGTTCCTCAGTTCCCTCTACACTGCTATCATCAGCTTCAAAAACACCCACTGCCTAATGTCATTCCCCAAATGATTCAGTGACTTCCCATTGTCCTTACAAGAAAACCCATGTTCTGTCTCCAGCCTCACACACCCCTCCATTCCTGAGCTCATGGTCACTCAGAATCATCCTGTGCTTCCCTACCTTTGTAATGCTGAGCTACACGGTCTTTCCCACCTAGTGGATCCCTGAAGTGATCATTCATCTCAATGGGGAATTTGATTGGATCTAGACTCACATAGCAGACAAATCTTCAGGCATGTCTGTGAAGGAGTGTTTACATTAGGTTTATAGAGGTAAGACCTACTGTGGTAGGTTGGATAGATGGCCCCCAATATATTCAGTGTTTTATTAGTTTGTAGTTCTGATCTGCAGCCACCTGGCTGGAGGAGGTGTCATTGGGTGGAACTTAAGGTGTGGTGGTGGGTTTGAAATTCCAATCTAAAGACATGCAAAGTGCCTAGTTCCACCTGTTGTTCCTGAAGTGTGCTGGGTGGCTTTAGGCTTGAGGTTTTTCTCTCTCTCTCTCCTGGGACCTGTGAAGGCAGGCCAGCTTCTTCTGCCACTATGGAACTTCTCCTGGATCTGTAAGCTTCAATAAATATCCCCTCCTCCATAAGTGTGCCTGGTTTGGAAGTCCATCTCAATGAACCTGAAGCTGTCTGCTTCGCCCACCTTAACTGTGGGTGGAGTCATCCTATGGACTGGGGTCCCAGCCTGAATAAAAAGGACAGTCAGCGAAGCTGCAGTACTCATCATTCATCATTCTCTGCTTTCCTGATGGCAGATTAAATGCGATCAAGCTGCCTCATGCCCCTGCTATCAAGCCTTCCCTGCCTTGATGAGTCTCAGCCTCTGGAACTCTCAGCCAGAACAAACCCTTCCTCCCTTAAGTTGCTTCTTGTTGAGTATTTTGTCACAGTGATGAGAAAAGTAACTAACAAGGCTCCAAGGCTCAGCTCAAGGTCACAGGAACACCTTGCCTAACCAACCTAATAGGGAATCTTTGCTCCCCATCCCCCATCCCTGCCTCCTTCTCTGAGTTCCATTCACATATCAAGCATTAACACAGCGCTCACCATCGTCCTCTGAAGTTTGCTCTGAGGTCAGCCTCCTCCAGTGACCTGTGAGATCCTTAGGGGCAAGACTTTATCTATTGTGCCCATCCTGTATCCTCAGAACGACCACAATGCAAACAGTACAGCACCTGACTACTTACTGTGTTAGCCTCAGGAATTCCACCCACATCTTTTTGAAGCAAGATCTCTTACTGGCCTGGAGCTCACCAGTTAGGCTAGACTAGGTGGCCAGCAAGCTCCAGGGATCTCCACCTCCCCAGTGTTTGGATTACAAGTGCACACTATGGCTGGCTTTCTCATATGAGTACTGGGGATCAAACTCAGGTCCTCATGCTCACAAGGTAAACACTTTACCCACTGAGCTTTCTCTTCAGTCTGCTATATTCCATTCTTTTTGATAGTAAGTTTAAATAAATAATTTTATTTATGATAATTCAGATTTCAAAGAGCAACAGAAAATGTATTAAGACATTTGGCAGAGATATGTGCGGCTAGATGTACTATTTGCTATGCTCCTTTTAATTAAGTGAATAGTCATGTGTTCTCTCTCTGGGTCTGGGAACTCTAAGCAATGTTATAAGGTAAAAAAAAAAAAAGATTTTTCTCATCATACAATTGCATATGGCAAATAATAGAAAAGAGAAAGCATGATGATTAATTGAAGAAAGCAAACCTGTGTCAGTAATTAGAACTAAGCACAAAATTTGTTACAGGACTGTGTCTAGATCGCTGTACAAGAATCTTATGCAATATAACACTATTAAGATTATAAAAAACTCCTGTTATTAAAAAATACTTCAAAAGTAAGAAGGCACAGCCTTCATAACAAAACAACAAATAATACATAATTTAGGACTTAAAATATAACCAAATTTTAAATAAAAATATTTTTTTAAATGGGCTGGAGGGATGGCTTAGCAGTTAAGGCACTTGCCTGCAAAGCCTAAGGACCTGGGATCAATTCTCCAGGACCCACATAAACCAGATGCACAAGGGAGTGTATGCATCTGGAGTTCGTCTGCAGTGGCTACAGGCCCTGGCGTGCCCTTTCTTTCTCTCTCTTTCTCTCTCTCTCTCTCTCTCTCCCTGCCTATTTCTGTATCTCTCTTTCAAATCAATAAATAAAAATAAAATATTTAAAAAATATATAGCCAAGTTTATTAATTTGTAGATACTAAAACTTGTGAGATAAAAGGGCTGATTCAAAGCACACCTTGCCTTCAGGGCCACTGTTAAGTTGACTTGTCTGAAATCATCTTTCATGAAACCCATGCTAAGTACAATAAATGTGCACCAATGAAAAATAAGTAATACAGTGATAAAAACTTCTTCAAGGCTGGGGAGATGGCTCGATGGATAAAACATTCGCCAGGCAAGCGTGCACATTTGAGCTTGGATCCTCAGACCCCATGTATGGCTGGACGCCGCGGCACCTGTGCTCCCAGTGTGCCAAGGGCAAGACGGGAGGCAGAGAAGGAGAAACAGCCTGGAGCTCCAGGGCCAGGCAGCCTGATGAGCGCAGCGGTGAGCATGAACCAGAGGCCCTGCCTCAAACAAGGTGGAAGGTGAAAACTGACACCGGAGTTGTCCTCTGACCTCCACACATGGGCGATGGCACATGTGTGCCCACCTTCACACACATGAACATGCACACACACATCACACACACACAAATTCTTCACCTTAAACTGTATCAAGATTTTGAGACTTGCAAATAGTACAGAGCATCAGAAACTATAAATAAAAGGAGAAAAAATGTTAAGTTTTAAAACCCTTACAGGTGCTTGGGATAGCTTGGGAATGGCTGACTTCAGCATGATAATCCACATTAGAAAGATCAGTCTTGGGCTGGAGAGATGGCTTGGCAGTTAAGGAGCTTGTCTGCAAAGCCTAAGGTCCCGTGTTTGACTGTCCAGATCCCACGTAAGCCACATGCACAAAAGTGAGGCAAGCACAAGGTCACACATGCCAAGTAGGTGGCACAAGCATCTGGAGTTTGATTTCAGTGGCTGAGACCCTGGCATGCCAATTCCTTCTCTCTTGCTCATTCTCTCTAAAATAAAAAATTAAAATAATATCTTTTTTTTAAGAAAACAAAAAGGGCTGGAGAGATGGTTTAGTGGTTACGGTGGTTGCCTGCAAAGCCAAAGGGTCCATGTAAGCCAGATGCACAGAGGGGCGCATGCATGTGGAGTTCATTTTCAGTGACTGGATGCCCTGGTGTGCCAATTCTCAATCTCTCTCTCTCTCTTCTCTCTCTTTCTCTCCCCCCCCCCCCACCGCTTTCTCTCTCTCTCAAATCAATCAATAAATAAAAATAAAAATAATTCAAAAATAGAAAACTCAGTCTTGAGGTACATTGGATCCCCCTCCCTGCCTCTTCCCCACACCCACTCCCAGCATCCAACCCTATACTTCCTAAGCAGCAGACCCCCAGAGCTCTGTCTGCCCTTCCAGACTCCTGATAGGGCCTGAAACCTGCAAAGGGCTTATTTGTTCCCATGGCGTCTTTTCATCTCAAGGTTAAAAACCAAAAGCAAACGAGATGTCATTGACACTGTAACAGAAAACACGGCAACAATAAAATTACTGTTGGTCTATTTTGAGGTGCTGATAAGGGAAAGGAAAGGCGAAATAAGCCATGCTTTCTTCTTCCCATGCAAGTATCAGTAACCTTGCTCAGTAGTCTTCAAGTGGACTTCCCTACAAGAGACGTCCTTGGAAAATTATGTGCCCATCTGCTTTTTGCCACTCAAAACTTACTTTAGACATACTTTACTAGACTCAACTATTTAAAGCATCACCAAAGAATCCTTTGCTAAAACAAGAGGGTGGATGCAGACATCACCTTTAACAAGAGGGTGGATGCAGACATCACCTTTAAGAAGAGGGTAGATGCAAACATCACCTTTAACAAGAGGGTGGATGCAGACATCACCTTTAAGAAAAGGGTGGATGCAGACATTAACACAGTGCTGCCTGCAAGGTTTGCAAAATCTAAAACATGTAAGATATATCTAGCAAAACTGGAAAAAACCTTTAAAGTTGAATGTGTTATTTAAAATTGTTATGACCAAATTGGAAAATGTTCTTTTTAAGACAAAAGAGCAAATCAAGAAAATTAAATATTACAGGTAAGGTACAATAAACGAAATCACCATTAGTATGATTAATATGTATGCGTTATGTAAATTCAGATTTGGATATATCTGTCTTTCTTAAAATGCTTAACAGTTCTATGATTTAGGGGTGAGCAGGAAATTAATCATTTTAATAAAATAGCTTCTCAGCTGTTTGTTGCTCCTTTTGTCATTTGTGTGAAGTTGGGGGAAAAATGAGTGACTCACCATGTGTGGTGGTTTGAATAGAATAGATGGCCCCCAATATATTCAGTTGTTTGTTTGTAGTTTGCATCTTCTGGCTACCTGGCTGGAGGCAATGTCACTGGGTGGATCTTAAGTTGTGATGATGGGTTTCCAATTTCAATCTAAAGATATGCAAAGTGTACCTAGCTGGAGTCTGAAGTGTGCTGTGGCTTTTGGCTTTTAGGCTTCTGCTTCTCTCTCTGCTTCTCTCTCTCACTGCTTGGGCCTGTGAAGGCAGGCCAGCTTCTTCTGCCATTATGGAACTTCCCGTGGATCTGTAAGCTTCAATAAATCCCTTGCTCCATAACTGTGCCTGGTCTGAAAGTTCATCTCAATGAACCTGAAGCTGTCTGTTACACCATGTACTCACACATGACAACAGAAAAGACAAAGCAAGGTGATTCACTGAGCAAAGCGGCCTGTGATTATAGTTCAACATATGCAAAAGGACAAAGTCAGTGACTTATGATCTTGTGTGGGTCACTTTACAAGAAACATATGAGACATAAACACCAGAAAGCTATAAAAAAATTCCTACTATTAAAAAAATAGTTGAACAGAAAATGACAGCTAAAGGCCTGTATCTCTCTGATTTCTTTTCAGAAACAAGGAGGTACATTCTTTATGACCAAGGAACAAAGAATATGAAATTGGGATTTGGAACCAGATACGCAGGCTTTTCCAACAGCCCATGGTTTTCACTGAATATATGAAACAGGAAAAGGCTGATCTCAAGCAGATTTTAAAGCCTGCCTATATTTCTGTTTCTTTGTCAAACTGAAATGATGACATCAGAGAGGTTAGCCACGTTGCTCTTTTCAAAGCAGCTGTGTGGACGAAGCAGGGAAGAAATTCTGATCATGCACAATTCCAGAGTGGAGGGAGGGGCTGATTTAAGGAATTAGGTTGGGACCATGAGAAATGCCTAAGCCCGACCCAACTAACTTCGCAAAGGCGAGAGCGAAGGCCTGGTCTTCTGTCAAACCTGCAGGGAGGGGAGATGAACAGGTCATACTGTCCCTGTGGACGTGTCAGGCTTGAAATCTGCATCCCTGTTTCAGGTACATTCTGCTAAACTGTCAGTAAGTAACAGCTGAGATGAACGTTTCAAGTCATTATCTGCTCAAAAGAGGAGCTTTGTTCTTCTTTTTTTTTTTTTTTTTTTTTTTGAGGTAGGGTTTCACTCTTAGTCAAGGCTGACCTGGAATTCACTAGGTAGCCTCAGGATGGCCTTGGACTCATGGTGATCTACCTCTGCCTCCCCAGTGCTGGGATTAAAGGCATGCGCCACTATGCCCAGCTAAAAGAGGATCTTTCTAAAGCTGGGCTTATAGCTCGTGGCTTCCCAGCATTTCAGGAGGCTGGGATAGAAAGTTGAGGTAGGGGGATTACTGTGAGTTCTACCTTAGTCGGGACTACAGTAAGAACCTGTCTGAATAAAATAAAATAAGCCGGGCATGGTGGTGCACGCTTTAATCCCAGCACTCAGGAGGCAGAGGTAGGAGGATTGCCATGAGTTCAAAGCCACCCTGAGACTACACAGTAAATTCCAGGTCAGCCTGAGCTAGAGTGAAACCCTACCTTGAAAAAAACCAAATAAATAAATAAAAGAGGAGCTTCCTGTTGGGATGGCATTTTCCCCTCTGCTGGTTTCTCTCACTTGGACAATGCTGGAGTCCTGCAAAGTCTAGTTTTCAACCTCTCCCCACCTCTTCTTACTCCGAGGCATCCTCTCAACATAGTCACTGGCCACCAAGCATCTAAATTGTTACCGGTAGCCTCAAATCACACCTGTGAGTTCCAGACCCACATGTCCAAACTGCCTTCAGGATCTCCCAATTGAGCATGACCCCTTATTAGATTCACTCTTTCTCTTTCCCTCAGTGCTAGCTTCTCTCAATTTCCTGTCTCCTACAATGTCACTTTCTACCCAAGATGACAGGAAGTGGGGCTAAAGTGAGACAGATGTTATGATTCCCTGAGTCCTCAATAATGCATATAACTCGCAAATTAAATTAATTACATTTGACTTTGAAAAACAGTCAGATATATAAAACCTAGCATGTGCTGCCCAGAGCATCTTTCGCTGGCCATGTGCTCCCAACCACTCATGGGTCAACTGGCCATGAAGTAGGCGCTTCAATTTTCACGTGTTAAGATATATTCTGATCTGGGCAGTTTTCCGCTTAGAAGTTACCCTGTAGCCTGCATTTCTCACACATCCTTGCCACTGGCTCCTGGTTCTGAAAAGAAAAGAGGAAGGAGGAAGAGCGGATGGGAAAGTCTTCCTCTTGGCCTTCTGGCACAAGGGCCACAATGTTTCTGGGTTCATTCAAGTCCCAGCTGCCCCCACCCCATCTGGCTGGAAGAGCTGCCAAGACGGCCTCTTGATTTTAGTTTGTGTGGCCACCTCTTCTTTCTCGTCGCCCCCACGCCCCAAGCCTGGGGTTACCAATCTCAGGCTAGCAGCATCCATTTCTGTTCTCTCAGCCTTTCAATGCCAATGTATGTGGATTCTGTCTGTGAAACACCAAGCATGGCTTCTCTAGCCTCATTCGACCCGACTTAGGAGGAATCACCTTTGCTCCACGGTCTGTTTCCGTGTGTTGAACAGCTGTGCTCACAAAACAGCACCAGTGATTCTGCCAAGGACGCTGTTCAAACTGTGATGGGAAGAATAAATGACAATAAAAGGAAAGGGAAGCCTGAGCAAGAGGCCAGCCGGACATGCAGAAAATTCTAGGCCAGCAATCCATGCAACTAAATTCTCCCATTCTAAATTTACTCAAATGCTTAGTATTTAACAAGTTAAAAAGAAATTCTAGCCTGCATTTGGGTGGTATGGGGTGTTTTGCTTAATTTTTATTGTATACATTCAGGTTTATAATGTAGTGTTGTGATATACGTAGAGTGAAATGATTTCTATAGTCAAGCCAACTTTAACATACCCAGTGACTATTTTAAAATGAAAAACTTCCATCGATCAACAGATCCCACTAAAAGAATAGCATACAATGTTTGCAATAAGTAGCAAAAGATTGGCATGTATCATGACAAAAACATGTCCAGAATATATACATAGCCTATAACTGATAATACAGATAACTCTACAGGAAAGAAAAATGAGCAAAGAGGTTGAGTGAACCTTTCACAACAGAGGAAATGTGGATTACCAACATATGATAAGGCTCGTAGACTCATTCAAAATGAGGAAATGCAAGTTAATATGAAAATTCTCATGGAAAGCCATCTTGCAATGTAACATTATTACACGGCACCGCACACTGTATGTCCCACTCCTCGGCCTGTGTTCTCTGAGAGATGGTAGGAGACTGTTGATGCTCAGTATTTATAATAGACAAAACCTGAAAATAACCCAGAAGTCTACCAACAGAAGACTGGATCCAGAAATCATGGCCCAGTTACACAGTGATACACCACAGTACATTATTGTACACTAAAATAAAAATCAGGGCTGAAGAGATGACTTAGTCGTTAACACACTTGCCTTCAAAGCCTAAAGACCCAGGTTTGATTCTCCAGGTCCCATGTAAGCCAGATGCACATGGTGGTACAGGCATCTGAAGCTCTGCTGCAGTGGCTAAAGGCCCTGGCGGGCCCTTTCTCTCCTTCCTCCCCCCTCTCTCTTTCTCTCCCTCTGTCTCTAATAAATAAATAAAATAAAAACAAGACTACAGCTACAAAGAACAGTATAGATGGACCTTGAAAACTTAATGTTGGGCTGGAGAGATTGCTAAATTGTGAAAGACTCTTGCTTGCAAAGCCTGACAGCCCGGGCTGAATTCCCTAGTACCCACATTAAATTAAATGCACAAAGTGGCACATGCGTTAGAATTCATTTGCAGTGGCTGGAGGCCCTGGTGTACCCATAATCACACATTCTCTGCCTGCCTCTTTATCTCTCTCTCTCTCTCTCTCAAATGAATAAATAAAATAATGATTTTTTAAAAAATTAATGCTTGGGACTAGAGAGATGGATCAGCAGGTAAGGTGCTTGCCTGAAAAAGTCTAAGGACCTAGGTTCAATTCCCTAATACCCATTTAAAGCCAGATGCACAGGTGGTGTAAGCATCTGGAGCTTGTTTGCAGTAGCTACAAGACCTGGCACACCTATTCTCTCTCTCTCTAGCTGCCTCTTTCTCTCTCTCTTCCCCGCTCAAATAAATAAATACATACGAATTTGTGCTGAATAGAAAGATATTGTGGTGGTTTGATTCAGGTGTCCCCCATAAACTTAGGTGTTGTGAATGCTAGCTCCCCAGCTGATAGATATTTGGGAATTAATGCCTCCTGGAGGGAGTGTATTGTTGGGGGCGGGCTTATGGGCTTTAAAGCCAGTTTCCCCATGCCAGTGTTTGGCACACCCTCCTGTTGCTGTGTTCCACCTTATGTTGGCCAGGGGGTGATGTCCACCCTCTGCTCATGCCATCGTTTTTCCCTGCCATCGTGGAGCTTCCCCTCGAGCCTGTAAGCCAAAATAAATCTCTTTTTCCCAGAAGCTACTCTTGGTTGGGTGATTTCTAACAGCAATGCGAACCAGACTGCAACAGATATCATATGCAAATAATACAACATGGCCCTGTTTTGGTAAGTTCAAAAAGAGACAAAGTAATTTGCAATACTCAGTAATAGTTCCCTAGGCTTTAGTAAGTAATGGTTGTGAAAGATGGAGTGATTTGGAGGAGGAAAAAGTACAACCACCACAAAGGACAGCGCAGGGGTTGGTGATGCTAATGATGTTCTGTCTCTTGTCCTCAGTGGGGTTACATCAGGGCTTGCTTTACACAATGCAACAATCTGCACATTTGCTCTTATGTTCCTAAACAATGGCACAGGGCAAACAGGACTGAAGAAGTAGCAGGCTGGCACATGCTTATAATCCCATCATTTGTGAGCCATGAAAGGAGGATGGCTGTGGTGTCTGAGGGCAACCTGCGCTCAGTGAGTACTGGCGAGTACCGGGCTAACCAGAGCTACATAGAAACACAGAGCATTCCTGTCTTGAAAACAAAGAGGGAGGGGAGCCTGGGGAGATGGCTCAGTGGATAAAGGTATAAAGTGCTTGCCGTACAAGTGTGAGGACCACAGAAGGGCAACATGTGGAAGTACGTATTTGGGTTTTTAAAATATTTATTTATTTAAGACAAACAGACAGACAGCAAGACTGAGATTATGGGCATACCAAGGCCTCCTGCTGCTGCAAACGAACAGATATGTGTGCCACTTTCTGTATCTGGATTTAAGTACTGGGGAATTAAACCTGGGTCACCAGACTTTGTAAGCGAGTGCCTTGAACCACTGAGCCATCTCCCAGCCCTCCCTTTTTTCTCGAGGTAAGGTCTTGCCCTAGCCCAGACTGACCTGGAATTCACTATGTAATCTCAGGGGGGCCTCAAATTCATGACGATCCTTCTACCTCTGCCTCCTGAGTACAGGGATTAATTAAAGGTGTGCACCACCACACCCAGCTTCTCCAGCCTTTTAAAAAGTTAATATTTATTTATTTGGGAAAGAGAAGTACATATTTGTAATCCCAGCATCCTATGGCCAAATGAGGGTTAGAGACATGAGAAGCCCCAGAAACTTAAAGGCTAGCCTGGTTTCTTCAGAGGTGAACAAGAGACTCTGTCTCATACATGGTAGAAGGTAGGACCAACACCCAAAGTTGTTCTCTGTTCTCACATGCATACCATGGCAATGCATACCCACCCTCACAGGTATGAACACACATACACACGTCTCTCTCTCTCTCTCTCACACACACACACACACACACACACACACACACAAGATTAAATTTAAAAAAGAACAAAAGAACACAATACGCAGGTCATGAAACATTGTCAGCAAGCCCGAGCTTCCTATAGACAACTTCCAACATGACTCCCACTCCCCTTGCTGGTAACCACCGTTCTGACCTTGGCCCCCAACACTGTATCAGCAATCATTATGGTTTGCCTTGGTCTTTTTTAATTTGTACATAAATGAGACTGATGGAATATTTGCATTAGAACTGTGCTTAGTAGAAAAATTAATCAATGTGATATAGGCACCTCCTTTAACAGAACAATGTAATTTTTTGAGGCAAGCCCAAGAGACTGGCCTTTTTCTTATGTGGGGGGGGGGGAGAAATGGTGCTTCAGGGCCTCCAGCCACTGTAATTGAACTCCAGATACGTGCGCCATCTTGTACACGTGTAACCTTAAGCTCTTGTGTCTGGCTTACATGGAACCTGGAGCATCAAACATGGGTCCTTAGGCTGCAGTCAAGACCTTAAGGGTTAAGCCACCTCTCCAGCCTAACAGAACAAGATTTTGTATGCATAAAGTAAACACAGTTCAGTTGAAACAAAGATAGTGTACCACGACTTTACCAGTGTGTGAAATCACATTGAGAAAGCCAATTTAGACTTAAGAAAATATTATCTGTGACATTAACTCCATGGTGTTAGTTGGAATTTTATTGGGTTTGTATTTTCATTTGCATCTATTTTAAAATAAGTTAGGGGTTTATAATTGCCTTAAAGCTGTAAGCACAAGTTAACATTTAGTTTTATATTTATACATATTCAAGTAATATAACAAAACTAAATTTAAGTCAATACAAGGAGTCCTTTAGGAAAGGTTTGAGAAATCCTGGTAGGAATTAGCTCCCATCCCTCCCTCTTCCTCTTCCCCCACCCATTTTCCCTTTATCCCAAGACAAAGACTCAGCTTGTTCCCTAAAATCAGGTACTTTCCAGAAAAACATCCCTCTATCATCTAAAAGCGCCACCTGCTAGGTTCACATCAAAATTTATTCCAAATCCATTTGTCATTCAAGTGATCAAAGCTGGGGGCCAAAATTGGGCACAATCAATTATGTAAAAACACAGCAACCATTGACTTGGGCCTGGGGACAATTCTTTGAAATGCTAATGACTGTGATCCAGAGCACAGGCATCCACTACTCAGTAGATCACGCCCCAGCCTGCGGGTCCACTGTTTTCTATAAATTACTGAAGACTCAGTGGCTTCCATCAACACAAATGTTATTTCTGACAATCCTGCAGGTCCAAGTCTACAATCAGTCTTTCATGGTTGAAACCCGTACTTTAGTCAGGCTAGGTCCTTCTGGAGGTTCTAAGGAGTATTTTCTGAGATTCTAGAGACTTCTGCATTCCTCCACCCCTGTTGTCAACAGATTGGCTAAATGTCACTTATTTGCTTTTATTAGGTCTCTTTGTCCTTCTCTGTCTCCCTTCCGCCCTTTCTCCATTAAAAGACCTAGAGAATAAATTGCATATATTCCCTGTTTACCCCTAAACATTCCATTGTGTATTCCTGGTGAAATTTATCTTTTAAAAGGTGTGAACTGAACGAAATTGCAAGAGGGAAATGCTTTCCAAGGAAGATATTTTTCTTTTTATTATTTTTTTTTGCATGTGTGTGTGTGTGTGTAGTATTGTGTGTGTGTGTGTGTGTGTGTGTGTGTGTGTGTGTGTGTGTGTGCCCGCGCATGCGTGCATGCATATGTGTATGTGTGCATGGCACGCATGTGCAATGTGTGGTGTACGCATGTGTGTTTGTGCGCAGGTGTGCATGCCCCATGTGCAGAGACCAAAGAACACGGGTATCCTCCCACACCATTCAGCCCGCTTCCTCGCGATGAAGCCTCACTGAATCCTGAGCTTGCCATTCACATAAGCCCCAGAAATTCTCCAGTCTCTGCTCCCTACAGAACTAGGGTTACAGTTCAGGCCATCCCAGGCTGTCTGCATTAGCCCAAATTCTAGGCATGAGACTTTTCCCCTGAACCTCTTACCAACAGCCTACCTGCAGCCTATCAATCTGTCCATGGGAGAAAGCACAGAGAAGCGAGCTTCCTAACACACAAGTGGGCGGAGCGGAGGCCGAGCCTGCCCCTGGAGCATCCGTGGTTTCTACTGCCCTGTCCATTTGGATACTAGCCTAAGCGAACTGAAATGCCCTGTAGGACCCGAGCCGCCATCCCCGTCGATGTTCTCTTTGTAGTTAGCGTCCATCCCATTCATGGGTGGAGATTAGTCCCTTACGATGGTCATCATGTACGATCCGTGGTCACTGATGATCTTCTACTCAGGCCACTCTGAGGGGCAGACTGAAAGCTCCCACTGAGTGTAACTGCACTGAGCACCTACAGGGCCCTGGGCTGGGTAGGAAGTAGAAATGGACAGAGGTTCCCGAGGTCAGGAGATTTATATATGGAGAGAGAGGGAAAAAAAAAATGAAATGAGCCGGGTGTGGTGGCACACACGTTTAATCCCAGCACTTGGGAGGCAGAGGTAGGAGGATCGCCGTGAGTTCGAGGCCACCCTGAGACTACATGGTGAATTCCAGGCCAGCCTGAACTAGAGTGAGACCCTACCTCAAAAAAACAAAACAAAAAAGATGAACCGAAAAGCAATAAAAAATAAGCCTAGAGGACGGAGGAGGGAGGAGCAGCAAATAGAGGGGTGGGTGGAATCATGCCTTGGGGTATGAACAGCACTTGGAGTCTAAGGGGTGGGGAAGGGTGCACCCAGATGCAGGAAAGGCCTGAGCTGCTGCAGCGCCTAAGGATGCAGAGGTTGAGCACATGTGGGGACAGAGGATGGCACATTCTCTGTGGCTCACCAGAGGAGGGTTTACACACAGTTCGAGTGAAAAGGAGTCTGACCAAGATCATGAAAGCTCTTGATTCCACATCATGTTACTCCATGGTCTGCATGCCACAGCCTACTGATGGCTCTCCAGAAAACAGGTTTCCTTTTTACTGCCAAGGAATTAACATTCCACAAATTTAACATCCAAAACCTTGATGTAGTTCTATCTGGATTAAATAATTTCCCTAGGACACTTCCAAGGCCATGCCTCCCGCTCAGGGTTACGCTTAATGCATCACAGTGGGAGACGAGGCGGAGAAGCCCTGTAAACAGACTGAGCAGAGAGAAGGCGCTTCCCAGCAGGCAAAGTACAGCTCTTAAGAAGACCAGGATGGGGCTGGAGAGATGGCTTAGCGGTTAAGCGCTCGCCTGTGAAGCCTAAGGACCCCGGTTCGAGGCTCGGTTCCCCAGGTCCCACGTTAGCCAGATGCACAAGGGGGCGCACGCGTCTGGAGTTCGTTTGCAGAGGCTGGAAGCCCTGGCGCGCCCATTCTCTCTCTCTCCCTCTATCTGTCTTTCTCTCTGTGTCTGTCGCTCTCAAATAAATAAAAAATTTAAAAAAAAAAAAAGAAGACCAGGATGCATGTGCCATGGCATGCGCGAGTAAAGATCAGAGGGCAATCTTTGGGTGTCAGTTCTCACCTTCCACCTCCTTTGAGACAAGATCTCCCACTGTTTTGGCCACTCCACTGACCAGGCCGGTTGTGGCAGGTTTTCCTGTCTCCACCTCTCTTCCTGCTATCAGTGTGCTGGGATTACAGAAACCCATAGGTAGGGTCTCGGGATCCAAACTCAGTTACTCACAGCAAGTGCTTTATTCATTGATCCACCTACCCAGCCCCTGTAAACACCTTGCAAAGAGATCCTTTTCGAACTATTCTAAAAGTTTAGAAAAGAGATATAACCTTTTTTTACATTTTTTATTTATTTGAGTGTGACAGAGAAAGAGACACAGAGAAGGAGAGAGAGTGAGAGGGAGAGAGAGAGGGAGAGAATGGGCGCACCAGGGCTTCCAGCCACTGCTAACGAACTCCAGACGCATGCTCCCCCTTATGCATCTGGCTAACATGGGCCCTGGGGAACCGAGCCTCGAACCGGGGTCCTTAGGCTTCACAGGCAAGCGCTTAACCGCTAAGCCATCTCTCCAGCCCAAGAGGTATAACCTTTAAAAAGGGCGAGTAGAGGAAGTATTACTAGCAGCTTGTCTGTGGCGTTGCTGAGTACTTTATAAAGTACTCAGTAAAGGGGTTGGAGAGATGGCTTAGCGGTTAAGCGCTTGCCTGTGAAGCCTAAGGACCCCGGTTCGAGGCTCGGTTCCCCAGGTCCCACGTTAGCCAGATGGACAAGGGGGCGCACGCTTCTGGAGTTCGTTTGCAGAGGCTGGAAGCCCTGGCGCGCCCATTCTCTCTCTCTCCCTCTATCTGTCTTTCTCTCTGTGTCTGTCGCTCTCAAATAAATAAATAAAATTTAAAATAAATAAATAAAAATTTTTTAAAAAATGAACTAAAGTACTCAGTAAAAATACCACCTCCTCAGGAGGAAGCTGGCCAGGAGAGAAGGGATGGCAGCCAGGGTAGGTGGCCAACAGAGTGCAGGTTACACTAAGTCATGGGCTGCTGGCAGGAGAGAGAGGAGCAGGCACAGGAGAGCAGAGAAGCTTCTGGAACCAGGAGTAACTTTGATCGTGGTTGTGTCAAAAGCAAATGCTGTCCAGCACTGGTCTTTACATGGGTTGACAAGAAGGGTAGTTTCGAAATGAAAAACATCAAAGAGCTCAGAGAAGCTGGCTTGTTTGATCTTCACTGCCGACTTGACTGGATCTAGAATCACCTATGAGACAACCCCCTGGGCACATCTGTGAGGAAGTGTCTACATTAGGTTAATTGATGTAGGAAGACCTTCCCTAACTGTGGGTGGTGCGGGAGGTCCCATAATAGGCAGTTACTTCGTTTCCTGAACTAGGTAGGATCAGGATGGCCCTTCAAGGGAGGGGCCTTAGGATGTCACACCCTCGCCACGCCTATCCCAGCTGGCCATGCGTATCTCAGATTGCCCGCCTGTGCCAGTCCTGGGATTTAGTGTTCACCCATCTCAGCCAATTAGATCTCTCTCAAGCATGCACCCTGCCCAGGGATGGGTGGATTTCTCCTCTGAGCCCTGAGCCCAGGTCAATTGGCTGGGAAATCTGGGGTAGGTGTGTCCAGGTGGGATGGCACAAATTCTATATCCCTCCCTGGATCCCTGGAGACAGGGGTTCACTTTCATATTCTCTCTCTCTCTCTGTCTCTCTTTCTCTAGCTGGCAGCAATGTTTTTCTGGGTCCTCAGACAGGTAAGAGCTTTCTCCATTGCTGGCAACCATGCCAGGGTGGGAAGAAACACTTTTTTTCCCCTTGTATTACTGTCTTCCCTTTTGGAAGCACACATTTTTAAAATCCTTTTTCATTCCCCCCCCCCCCCACCTAAGATCCATGTTTGTTTAGGTGGGCTCCTGGGCTCCACGTGGTGTACTTCTCTTCTCCCCACTTTATCTTCGCTCACCTCCCAGTTTTCTCCCTTCCCCACTCCTTTGTAAGATCTGAATAAAATATCGTATGTTAAAAGTCATTTTCTTGAATCTGGAATTGCCAATTCTTTGGCTAGCTTGAAGATATGAACTCAAGGCTTGGGGTTCCAGAAAGCACCCCAGAACCCCAACTCCCCCTATTACAGGTGGCACCACTCCGTGGGCAGGGGTCACAGACTGAAGATGAAGGAGAGAAAGCCAAGCCTCAGCAGGCACAGGTCTGTTGCAGTCCGGTTCGCATTGCTGTTAGAAATCACCCAACCAAGAGCAGCTTCTGGGAAAAAGAGATTTATTTTGGCTTACAGGCTCGAGGGGAAGCTCCACGATGGCAGGGGAAAACGATGGCATGAGCAGAGGGTGGACATCACCCCCTGGCCAACATAAGGTGGACTACAGCAACAGGAGGGTGTGCCAAACACTGGCATGGGGAAACTGGCTATAAAGCCTATAAGCCCGCCCCCAACAATACACTCCCTCCAGGAGGCATTAATTCCCAAATATCCATCAGCTGGGAACCTAGCATTCAGAACACCTAAGTTTATGGGGGACACCTGAATCAAACCACCACATTCCGCCCCTGGCCCCCATAAACTGATATCCATACATGATGTAAAATACAATGCTTTCAGTCTGACTTTAAAAGTCCCCATAGTTTTTATCAATCTCAATGATGTTCATACATCCCCATAGTTCAAAATCTTTTAACTGAGCCATAATACCAAAATATAACCTCAAAAAACCCAGAATGGCACAGAATAAATATTCACACTGCAATAGATGGCATTGGGCATAGCAAAGAAACATTTAACCAATACAAGATTTAAAACAACCAGGGCAAACATCAAACTCTGTAGCTTCAAGTCCAGCAACTCAAACCAGTGACAAATCTTCAAGTCTGATAATTCTAACCAGCAACAAGTCTCTGGCATTCCAATTCCGCCCCTCCAGCTAGGCTACTCACAGTCCTGGGAAACTTCATCGGGGCCGGCAGCTCCTCGGCAGCCATCTCATGGTCCCGGCATCTCCACTGGGTCTCTATTGCAAGCCACGGTTCATCCTCATGGCCCCATGGGGTCTCTATGCAGGCAACCAGCAAACCTGCTTCACACTGCCCATGGCCATTTCCAAAACACAAGACCGTGTTGCAAACTCAATAACCCTCTTTCCAGCATTTTATACTCCACGATACCAGGTAGGGTGCCAATTTGTTAATCCAGGGGGGGAATAAAGCAGACTTTGAAGAACAGGACACTCCTTGAGCACTGAGGCCCCTTCTAAAGAGTCTACATTCTTTTTGTTGCCCCAGCGCAGGTCAGCTAGCCCAGTCTCAAAAGTTATAATCTCTCAGTTGCAGCTGAATGGGCAGTAGTTCACCCAAAGATTTTTCTTTCTGTGCCATATCCCTCTGCACACACCAGTTCATTTCTACGCTAAGCAACCCTGCACAACTTCTCAGGACATGGGCACAAGAGCAAGCTTCTCACACAAACTGCTAGCCCAGTCCAGGCACAGCTCTTTCTCACCATCATAAGCCAGACCTCACAGTCCATAGTTCTTACTGCCTTCAGGTCTTTCAGCTCTGACCAGGATAGACCATCAAGCTGTACTTACAGCACTGCAAGGCATCTCTTAGGCCAAGGTTTCAACTCCTTCCACATTCCTCTTGAAAATCAGCTTCAAAAGGCCAAAGCTACACAGTCAGGTGTCTAGCAGCAATCCCACTCCTCGGTACCACTTTACTGTTGCAGTCCGGTTCGCATTGCTGTTAGAAATCACCCAACCAAGAGCAGCTTCTGGGAAAAAGAGATTTATTTTGGCTTACAGGCTCGAGGGGAAGCTCCACGATGGCAGGGGAAAACGATGGCATGAGCAGAGGGTGGACATCACCCCCTGGCCAACATAAGGTGGACTACAGCAACAGGAGGGTGTGCCAAACACTGGCATGGGGAAACTGGCTATAAAGCCTATAAGCCCGCCCCCAACAATACACTCCCTCCAGGAGGCATTAATTCCCAAATATCCATCAGCTGGGAACCTAGCATTCAGAACACCTAAGTTTATGGGGGACACCTGAATCAAACCACCACAGGTCTCTGCTTCCTGACTGTGGACTCAGCGGTCAGCGCTGTCCCACACTCCTGCTGCCGTGCCTCAGAGGACTTCTCTAAACACGACTTCCCTCCATCTCTCTCTCTCAAGGCACTCACGAGCTAACATCATTTCAACACACCTATGTAACTGTCCTGGCAGGAATGAAGAGATTCTAAAGAGACGCAGGGCCACTCTCTTCAGCTATATTAGACTATGGGACATTCAACTCTTAAGAAATTGGAGGGCTGGATAGATGGCTTAGTGGTTAAAGTGTTTGCCTGCAGAGCCAAAGGATCCTAGTTCAATTCTCCAGGACCCACGTAGGCCAGATGCACAAGGGGGCGCATGCATCTGGAGTTTGTTTGCAGTGACTGGAGGCCCTGGTGCACCCATTCTCTCCCTCTCCCTCCCTCTCTTTTTATCTCTCTCTCTCTCTCTCTAACAAATAAATAAATAAATAAATAAATAAATAAATAAATAAATAAATAAAATATATTTTTTTTTAAAAAGAAAGAAATTGGAATTCCTCTAGGAGTCTCATGCCGGCAGAAGGAAAGACTGGAGTCTTGGTGCCAGCCAGAAAGGAGTATCTTCAAGAAGCAGTCTCCACACAGTGCTGACAACTTGTCAGAGGAGTTCACCTTACCAAAGAGACCAGGGCCCAGGCAATTATGATGGGTGTGACCACACCCATATTTAGGACTGCTTAGTTATGCATATGTCTTGCCTATTTAAAACTAACCCTTAAATCAGGACCCCAGCAATGAACTTGATATTATTGTACCTTTCTGCTCCTCTTCCCAATGTGGCCACATCAAAAATAATAATAATAAAAAATAAATAAAACCTCCCTTTTCTGCTTTCCACCATGACTTTCTCTTTAATTGGCACATTGAGGAGAGGTGACTCAGCCTCGCTTTCAAGGGTTACCAGGGCCCCGGATCTGACTATTAACAGCGCTTGTAACACCTGGGTTACACGGGAGCTACTTCTCCCTCCATCTGCTACCCCACCAAGGTCATCAACACACAAATTTCTGAGGAATTTTTAAAATCATATCCCAATAATGATAGAAACAGTGATAAGCCAGGTCCCCTCATCTAGCAGGTGGCATCTGTCCCCTTCGACGACCTGTCAAGGCCACTACCTCCATCTGTAGGTGACCCTATCAAATGAACCCACCAAAGTTACTAGTGACAAGTGAAACCCTCCCCAATGTATCTCTCTCTGTAGGACAGTATTGTCCCAGGTGTGAACCACTCTCGTGCCCTGCACCCTGGGGCTTGCAGCTGGGCAACCAGAGAGCAGGACGCCAGGCCAGTGCAAAGTCCAGGGGTGGTGAAGGTAGAGAACGCGATTCTTTGGAGTCTAGGTGTACGGGATGGGATGAACGCGCGCGCGCGTGCGCGCACACACACACACACACACACACACACACACACACACACGACATTGGGAGAGACAAAAGCCAGAGTAGTGTGATCCTCACACCAAACAGCTGGCATGGAGGTTTTAAGCACTGTAGAATAGGGTTTTCAAGTTGGGATTTTATCAGCAGTAAACACCAACAGTAAAGGTAAGTATGAAAGAAAGTATTTCCAATTTTTAAATTTTTAAAAAATATATATTTTATTTATTTTAGAGAAAGGGGGAGAGATAGAGAGAGAGAGGGAGAGAGAATGGGCATGCCAAGGCCTCCAGCCTCTGCAAACGAACTCTAGATGCATGCGCCCCCTTGTGCATCTGGCTTACGTGGGTCCTGGAGAGTCCAACGGGATCCTACGGCTTTGCGAGCAAACGTCTTAACTGCTAAGCCATCAATCCAGCTCATATTTCCAATTTTTAAAAGACACAATATTTAAAAACTGATATTGTTGGGCTGGAGAGATGGCTTAGCAGTTAAGCGCTTGCCTGTGAAGCCTAAGGACTCCGGTTCAAGGCTCAGTTCCCCAGGACCCACGTTAGCCTGATGCACAAGGGGGCACATGCGTCTGGAGGACGTTTGCAGTGGCTGAAGGCCCTGGCCCGTCCATTTTCTTTCTTTCTCTCTCTCTCTCTCTCTCTCTCTCTCTCTCTCTCCCTCTCTTTCACTCACTCTCTGCCTCTTTCTCTCTGTCACTCTCACATAAATAAGAATAAAAAAATTGTAAAAACTGATGTTGTTTCCTTTTGCAAAAGAATTTTTAATGCTCAAATTACAGGAAGAACATGGCACCTAAAATCAAATCAAGTGAATTTGGATAGAAAGATATTTACTTTTCCTTTTGTTACTTTTTTCTCATCTTGCTATGAATCACTGAGCACTCTGAAGACTACAGTCCCTCTAGAGATGTCACAGAGGTGAGAAGGGACAGCCATGCACTCTGCCTGCCCTGTTTGAGCTCTAGAACCAAAGGCAGCTTGGCAGCAGAGGCCTCCTATATAAAGAGCTGACCCGAGGCTCAGACATGAGCATGTCAGGGTCCACGGTGGATTTTGCTTAATCCACTCTTCTGACAGTTTTCTGTTGGGAAAGCCTAGCTGTTATAACCTTGCTTGGTGGTGGGCAAGTTTTTTGTAATTTTTTTTTGTTTATTTATTTATTTGAGAGCCACAGAGAGAGAGAAAGAATGGGTGCGCCAGGGCCTCAAGCCACTGCAAATGAACTCCAGACACGTGCACCCCCTTGTGCATCTGGCTAACATGGGTCCTGGGGAATCGAGCCTCGAACCGGGGTCCTTAGGCTTCACAGGCAAGTGCTTAACCACTAAGCCGTCTCTCCAGCCCATGGACAAGTTTTAAATGATCCTTTGCAGAGCCAGAGAATGAATTCACCAATGGCTTCTCTCTTTTCCCTTGGGCTGCCTGGAAGCTTAACAATAAACTGAAGATCAAAATAGTGCTTCACACATCTTTTCACGTGTATGCTTGCATGTAAATATACCCCACAAGCTATTTACATTGTCCCTGTTTGTGATAAAGTACACTTGTTTACACTGTATTTTGGGCGTGTGTGTGTGTGTATTCAGGTGCACAGCATGAGTGTAGACCAGTGGTCAAAGTGAGCTGTCTTCTATCACTTCTCCACCACATCTTTATGAGACGGGGTCTTTCACTGAACCTGGGGCACACAGATTCAGCTACATAAGCTATCCAGGGATCCCCCTGTCTCTGCCTCTCAGATATTGGGCTTATAGGCGCATACCACTATACTTGACATTTTATGTGGGTGCTGGGGATCAGAACCCAGGTCTGTGCAGTAAGCACTGAGCCATCACCTCAGCCCTCATTGTACTTTGAGTTTCTTATAAGCTATTCAAATCCTATGTATAACAATGTTTAGTTGACACATACAATTTTGCCAAAAGCAACTCACTGATAGAGGATGGTTACTGAAACATGATGTCTTTTACATAATAATCAAATATGCAAACAAAAATAATTTATTCCAGGACTAGAGAGATGGTTTTGTGGTTAAGACAACTTAACTGCAAAGCCAAGGACCCAGGTTGTGTTCCCTAGCCCCCACATAAGCCAGATGCACAGAGTGGTGCATGCATCTGGAATTTGTTTGCAGTGGCTAGAAGCCCCGGAACACCCATTTTCTCTATATATCTGCCTCTCTCTCCCCCCACCCCGCTCTCTCAAATAAATTAATTAATTTTTTTAAAATCACTTATTCCATCCAATTAAACATTAGAGTTCAAACTTGTATAGGCAAAGCTCATTTTCCCCTAAAACATATAATATAGTGGGCTATGAGCTTAATTTAAAATTCATAGAGCTTCCAAACAGTAAGAGGCACTTTTCCATGAACAAAGATGCTTCATTCATATGTGAATAAAGCAGAGATTCTTTCTGCTTGATCTACATGGAGCAGTGCTGCGTTCCTATACAGAATGAGGTATTCCGCACCAGGCAGAGCCATGTGACACAACCCCTATGCGTGCCACACGATCCTGTCCGATGCTGACCCATGTGCTTGGTGACAAAAACCACTTTGTATTACAAAAAAAAAACCTGCAATCCTTCTATGACACTCTCTTGTGTTTTTCCCTTAACACAAGGCATTGATAGCAAACACATACATTAATATATTCATTTAAACCAAGCCCTGGGCACACTCCACACAGATGGCGAAAGTGTGTGGGCCCCAAGAAAAGGACCAAGTAAAGGAATCATAGAGCTCTCTACAGCAAATGCATTTGAGCGGTGGTTTTTGGTTAAAGTTTTCCAAAACAGTGTAATTTAAGTTGGGTTTTGTGAAGATGGGGAGGGGAAGGAGAATAATCTCTACAAAGTAACTGAAAACCCCATCGAGGCAACATCAGGGTAATGTATACCACATTCCACAGCTCAATGCATGAATTACTCACACTTTTGGGTAATTAAGGAAACAGTATAAAAATAGCATATCAGCTTAAGGGCCCTCTTTCCCAGTCCTCAGCTTCTATGTAGCTCAGGCTGGCTTCAAACTCCCAGCAACCTTCCTGTCTCAGCCTCCCCACGTATGGGGCTAACAGGCATGAGCCACTAGCCTGGCTCCCTTCTTTAAGTATAAACGTCTTCTTAAAAGTAAGCAAATGTTGTTCTTAAATTTAGTAAGAGCCAATTATAACAGTGAACATTTATCACACCAATAAAACTGGATTTAAAATATTAAGTCTTACCTTAAAAATCAAAGGTTTCCATCCCACCCACACTTTGTTGAGTCATGTATTTCTGAGTGGTTTTGATCTCCTGAATAGAGAGCTTATAGGAAGGGAATACAGAAACCCTAAAGCCATTTGTGACTGAAATCCACACATCCTTGGCACTGCCAGGGCCGCTTCAGTATTGGTGGAGGGTCCTTGTCCCAAAATGAATTTCCTCATTGTGGAAGAGAAACAGAAAGAAGGTAAGAGCCAGAAGATGGGGAGGAGTGCTTTGGAACACTGTCTTCTGGACATGAAGTGACTGTTATATTCATGACCTCACAGCGCCTGCAGCTACCTGCACAAGATCTGCACAACTTTGGGCTTATCAACACTCTTCCATGGATGGGGGGCTAAAACCCCACAAAAGATATCAAAATAGAAGAGGAAATATTTGGAAGAAGGGGTTCAGTGGAAGAGAGTGGGGAGTGGGGTAGCAAAAAAAAGAATATGGGAGGGGATTATGAACAAAACACATTATGTACATTTATAAAAACAGGCAATTAAAATGCTTAATCCCAGCATTTGGGAGGCTGAGGCAGGAGGGTCACTGTGAGTTTGAGGCCAGCCTGAGACTACATAGTGAATTCCAGGCCAGCCTGAGTTAGCGTGAGACCCTACCTTGAAAAAAAGTTTTTTAAAAAATTCACTTTCTACTCAATGGGAATATGGCCAATAAATATGTTTAAAATACTTAATTACAAAGGATGTACTTCTAGATTCTGAGCTTCAAGTATGAGACGGTGTCCTCCACTTCTCACTCCAAGGCAAGCTGCCTGCTGCAGTCACCTTCTCATGGCTGGCACGAAGCACAGGCTCAAAGGCAGCTGGTGGGAGGAAAGGGTTTATTTTGGCACAGGCTCAAGAGGAAGCTCCAGGGCTGGAGAGATGACTTAGTGGTTAAGCGCTTGCCTGTGAAGCCTAAGGGCCCCGTTCGAGGCTCGATTCCCCAGGACCCACAAGAGCCAGATGCACAAGGGGGTGCATGCGTCTGGAGTTTTGCAGTGGCTGGAGGCCCTGGTGTGCCCATTCTCTCTCTCTCTCTCTCTGCTTCTTTCTCTGTCTGTCGCTATCAAATAAATACATAAAAATAAACAACAACAAATTAAAAAAAAAAAAAAAGAGGAAGCTCCACAATGGCAAAGTCTGCCATCTCCACGAGGCCTGCACCACTGCCCACCCCCACATCTAGAACCCTTGATTCAGCTTCCCTTTCCCCATACTTTCTTCTTCCAAGAGTTCTTATCATTTCTGACCTCCCCATATTGGCATATCATCAGTTTTGCTCACTCATACATTCCAAGAGCCTAGAAATTCGTCTGGTACATAGTGGGCACTGCATGGGTCATGTGTGAATAAACAAGGACCTGGAAGACTCAAGAGGAATCACACACAAAAAAAATTGGAAACAATAAGGTACATTAGTAAAGATGATTAATTAAAAATAAGTAGTCAGGGGCTGGAGAGATGGCTTAGCGGTTAAGCGCTTGCCTGTGAAGCCTAGGGACCCCGGTTCAAGGCTCGATTCCCCAGGACCCATGTTAGCCAGATGCACAAGGGGGCGCAAGCATCTGGAGTTCGTTTGCAGTGGCTGGAGGCCCTGGCACGCCCATTCTCTCATCTCTCTCTCTCTCTTCCTCTGTATGTCATTCTCAAATAAGTAAATTTTAAAATATGAACAACAACAAAAAATAAAAGTAGTCGGGCTTGGTGGCACACACCTTTAATCCCAACACTTGGGAGGCTAAGGCAGGAGGACTGCTGAAGGTTCAAGGCCAGCCTGAGACTACATAGTGAATTCCAAGGAAGCCTGGGCTAGAGTGAGACCCTACGTTGAAAAACCAAAATAATAATAATAAGTATTTATGAAGATTTGTTTTCAAATCTCAGCAATAACACCAAGGGAAATTAGTTTTGGGCAAAGTTACACAAAACCTCTGATGGTGACGAGAGAAAGCAGAGAGTAGAGGTCTCAGTCCTCCTCCACACCCAGAAGCTCTGATCTGTAAGGAAGATGGGACCTAAAGACCAGTGTGCTCTGGCATACACAAAGGGCCCACCCACAACAGTCACAACAAACATTAAGGACTTAGAGAAGATAGGGAAAATGTGCTAGACTGACATTGAAATAGAACCTAGAAAATATTGCTGAGGGACATAAAAGAATTTAAAAGCTCATGGCAAGAAAAGCCACAGTCCGAAGTGGGGAAACTCATTAAATAAAACTTTTTTTTGTTTGTTTTCTGAGGCAGGGTCTCATTCTACCCAGGCTGACCTAGAATTCACTATGGAGTCTCAGGGTGGGCTTGAACTCACAGTGATGCTCCTACCTCTGCCTCCTGAGTGCTGGGATTAAAGGCGTGCGTCACCACGCCCAGCAAATAAAACATTTTTTAACATCCTGATATTTTTAATGAAACAATACAAATAAAACCAACATGTAAATGCGCATCTGTCTAAAATCACCTAAAGATGATTTCAAATTCAGAAACTGTAATTGGAACAATTAACAAAACTGACTTTCATGACCATGTTAAAGTGAAAATGGGAAAATACTGATAAATGCTTCTGTATTAGAACAACTTTGGGCTGAGGATGTAGCTCAGTTAGTAGACAGCTTGCCTGGTATGCAGGAAACCCTGGGTTAGACCCTGGGTTAGATCCCAGCATTCAGGAGGCAGAGACAAAAGAATCAGATTAGAAGTTCAAGGTCTTTCTCAGCTACACAGTATTTCAAGACTCCCTCTAAAACATTTTTTGTTCAGGTTTATCATGAAGGGTCATTGAAGAACTTTGGTAGTGACCTAACCAGGTCTGTATTTTAGGAAGATTCCTGTAGCAGCAGTGGACGATGGCCCAGGGCTGGGGTGGGGGGGAGGGGGGAGGATGGACAGGAAGGAGAGCACAGAACAGAGGAGAACAGAACAGGGATAAGCTCTGAAACCTCCTCCTGAATCAGTCATGGTGCTGACCGAGCTCAGCGCAGGTAGGTGGCGGACCCTGCAGACCTGTGGGTGTGGAGGAGTACCTAACACAATGCCAGAGGAAACAGCCAGGACACTCAGTGATGAAGGCTGCCAGGGCTTGTGGCAGCAATAACGAGACACAGTGTTTGGCCGGAGCTACTACACACTGAACCATTTGCGAGCGCTTTCGATAGCTAATGTGATCGCTGCATCTGTCCTTGAAGACAGGTTACGCTTATTGTCTCGAAACTGAGACACAGAGCAGTCAGATGACTCAACTGAGCTCGCTCCGCTTGTTTAACCTGAGAAGGTAGCACTGAAAACTGAAGAATCCAGGACGGAGCTCCTTGCCAGCAAAGGCTGGGTTTTCAGTTTCTAGCCATAGGGAGGATGGAGTAGAGAAGAGGGCAGGAGGAAGGTTACACAAAAGTTAAGACCTTGTGAATAAGCCATATGGAGCCCAAGTCCTTTACCTAGTTAAAAATGTGATTTTTATTTTATTATTATTTATTTACAAACTCAGAGACAAGGAAAGAAGGAAGGTGGGAAAGAGAAAGAGAGAGAGAAATGGGGGCCCCATAGCCTCAGATGTACGAGCCATTTTGTGTATCTAGCTTTATGTGGGCACTGGGGAATTAACCTGAGACTGTCAGGCCTTGCAAGCAAGCATCCTTAGCCACTGAACCATCTCTCCAGCCCCCAAAATGTAACTTTTTAAAAGGAGAGCTCGGGCAGAAGTAGTCTGCAGGGGTTGAGAATGCTGCATTCAGAAGTCATAGGTCATTGCAAGCAAATCTCCATTCTAGGAGTAAGAAATGTCCACGGAGTTGGTCAGGGAGGCTCCTGAGCCCCTCAAAACACAGGCCATGATCAATGCTCTTGGTTGACACTAAGATCCCATTGCTAAGAACACCACATACTTCACTCTCAGGACGCTGAGACGTCAACCTAGCCCTGAGCTGGAAGCGAGCTAGCTGTGACCCCAGCATTGGGAAGGCTGAGACAGGAGGAGAGCTGGAGTTCACTGGCTATCTCGTCTAGCTGAATGAGAGCGTTCTAGTTTCCGTGAAAGACCCTGTCTCAAAGATGAAGGTGGAGAGCAACTAAGGGTTAAGTGCACTCACACACGTGTGTGCCCACATATATATGAACACTTATATACATATGCATGTATGCCATACACACACACACACACACACACACACACACACACAAGGAAAAAAGTAGAAGAAACATGAGACGCACTTTGTAAGCCTAGCAATCAAGGATGTAATGAAGGAGGCTTGTGGAGAGAGAGTTGGAGGATGTCAAGAGGCAAGTTTGATGAAAGATCAGGAAGGACAAGATTGACAAGGAAGAGGAACAGGAGAAGCAAGGACTGATGCGAAGGGGTGTCCAGGCTGCCGGGGGTCTACAAGAACCACCATGAAGAGGAGAAGAGGTAGACATTCTGGGACAAAACTGATCTGGACGTTCTGATCCTGAAGCCAGAGCCACAGATGTATATCATCAGCACGCAGCAAGGTTCTCACCAGCAAGTCTCGGCACCCCTGGGCTTGAGGTGTACAGGAGACAGAAAGAACAAGGAGGATGGGGCTTGAGAGAAGGGGGCTGCCCTGCACTGTGATGTGAACAGGCAGGAGATGAAGAGAGACCCTAAGATACCCAGCTTTGAAAAGCAGCTTCAGGAAGAGAGCCCGATCTGTCAGCACAGTTGAGCTAAATGAAAAGCAAGTTGTGTGGAACTCTCCTAATGACCCGGAAGCAGAGGCAGTGTCCAAAGAGAAGGACACTAGGAGCTTGCCAGCGGTATGCCACCTCCAGAGCCACCAACCTGCTGTCAGACATGATGCCAGCTACCACTATACTTCACTTAGCAAGAGACACCAAAAATGCTCCTGTGCTCCCCAACACCCTGCTGCTCATATAAGGAGAGGACAGAAGACAGGCAAAGGAGGAGGGCTTCAGGGGTGAGAGGAGAAACCTGGCACACCCTATTCTAGGAAGGCCAGGTTCAAACCCTAGATCTGCCAACTAGGAAGCTAAGTGACCTGGGACAATTCAATACCACACTGGTCCTCAGATCCCTGGTCTAGAAGATGGAGTTGTCTACTCCATATGGTTACAAGACAGACTAAATCAAATAAAACATTCTCCATGCTGGGAACTATGCTGTTTAAGTATTGACTGGTTTCATTACTGCCTGCCTCCCTTCTCAGGATACTTTCTCCAGAGCCAAGTCATCAGAACCCCAAAATCTTCACTTGGAAAGATTAGAGGTGCCTTCAAGAAATGTTGTTCTCCATTGCCTTCAGAGGGTATATATATATATATATATATATATATATATATATATATATATAGAGAGAGAGAGAGAGAGAGAGAGAGAGAGAGAGAGAGATCTCAGAGGTTCCTCTGACTTAACAAGAAGTGTGAGCTAGGGTGAGCAGCAGCAGCAGAAGCATGGGGCTGGCCAGGGAGCTTCAGAGGTGAGTAATAAGGACAGAGACCTTATCATATGATATACTACTTCTAGAACCAAAGGGAGACTAAGCTGCCATTCTGGAAGAGGAGGATCATCAGCAACAGAGGTATCAACCTAAGTTCTCCTCAACATCATCTGCAGGGTCTCCAACACGCCATCAGAAAAGCCTCTAGCAGCAGAGGAAGCAGGTCAAGGCAGGAATACATCACCTCCTGAGTAAGGACTCTGCTTCCCCAGCTACCCTCCCTCAGCATCTTCTGAAGGAGAAGGGAGGGGCGCCCTAGCCCGGACCCTTGCCCTCCTCCACTGCCAGGGCTAGGATCCTAACTATGCCCACCCTAAAGGCCCAGACTTCAACTGGATTGGAAACTGAGGTTTCAAAAACAAAAAGGGAGCTAGGGGCTGGCATGATTGCTCAGTGGTTAAGGCACTTGCTTGCAAAGCTTAAGGACCCAGGTTCAATTCCCCAGGACTCACACAAAACCAAATGCTCAGCTGCACATGCACTTGGAGTTCATTTGCAATAGCTCTACTGTGCCCATTTTCTCTCTCTCTCTCTCTTTCCTTCTTCCTTTCTTTCTTTCTTTCTTTCTCTTTCCTTGTTAATAAATAAATAAAAATTGGGGGAAGGGTGAAGAAATGGCTTAGCAATTAAGGTGTTTGCCTGTGAAGCCTAAGGACCCAGGTTCAATTCCCTAGTACCAACATAAGCCAGATGCACAAGGTGGCACATGGGTCTGGAGTTTGTTTGCAGTGCTGGAGGCCCTGATCCACCCATCGTCTCTCTCTGCTTCTTTCTCTCTTTGCCAAATAAATAAATAACAATTGTTTAAAAAGGAGCTGGACATGGTGGCTCATTATTTGGAGATGCAGTATGATAAAGAGTTAAAGATAATCCCAGCTACCTAAGTGCATTCAAGGCCAGCTACTTGAGACCCTGTCTCAAAACAATAAAAAAACATACACATACATATGCATATACATATATATTACACTTAAAAACAAAAATGATGAAGTCATAATTACAGAAATAAAACATGTTTTAAAAACTGACTATGAAGAGTGAGGGAGATGGTTCAGTGGATAAAGGACCTAAGTTCAGATACCCAGCATTCATTTAAAAGCCAGGCATGATGGCAAGCTCCTGAAATCCCAGTTCTGGGGAGGCAGACAGAGCAGGATCTCTGGTTCTTACTGGCCAACTAGTTTGTCCAAAGTGATGAGCTGTCAGTTCACCAAGAGACCCTGCCTCAAAAACTAAGGTGGGACTGAAGAGATGACTTAGCAGTTAAGGTGCTTGCCTGTGAAGCCTAAGGACCCATGTTTGACTCTCCAGATCCCACATAAGCCAGACACACAAAGTGAAGCAAGCACAAGGTCGCACATGCCCACTAGCTGGCCTAAGAGTCTGGAGTTCAATTTCAGTGGCTGAGGCCATGACACTCCAATTTTCTCTCTCTAAAATAACTAAGGTGGAGAACAGAGGAAGATAATATATGTCAACTTCTGTCCTCCATATGTGCATACACACATGCCCATGCACCATGCACATAGGAACACACATTAAATACACACATACATGCACCATATACATGCAAAAAAATCTGGTTATGTCAGGAAGCTATGGCTCTTGCTTGGTCAAGGTAGGCTCAAGGGGACTGACTTCTCCATAGAGATTTCATTTAAGTGAAAAGTCTTAAGCCCAGTTATCAGGAATATAGAGAGCTGGAGTTTCCCAATGAACAAAGAACAGAAAAGATCTCCACTCTGAGGGTTCTCTGTGGTCACCCTTGTGTTCCAAAGGCTAAAACCAGCAGGACCCAGCCCAGAGGTGGCTGCACTCTCCCTTTTCTCTTGCTCACAGAAGCCTAGAATACTTGAGTGGCAGACCCACCCTGAGCCACCAGGTGCCCAGTATCCAGAATTGGGCTTCTGCCTCCCTTTCCTGACTTCACTGTCATTTTCTTCTGGAAAAGTCTGGTTCATCTGACAAGTTTCTTCAGCTCTTTCTCCCTGAGGTCTGAATTCTTCCCACCACTTTTCCCTGAAAAGGGTTTCCATTCTTCCTCTGACAGCCATGACAGACAGCCTTGCTATGTTTGTTGGTACCCCTCTGTAACACCCTTGATGAGTCTGGCCAAGGTCAAAGTCATATCTGAACATCACACTAAAGTGGCCTAGTACTCTCTAAAGGAAAAACAAAAAAAAAGCCCACAAACAACCTTACCTGACCCTGATCCAGTCCCGGGCTTGCCCCTCCCCACCTGCACATCCTGGTAGCTCTGACACGTTATGAGCACGTAGGGGGTTACAGATGGAAAGGAGCTAACAACAGGACCAGAGGCCTGGGTCAGGTTCAGAGCAGAAGCTCATTAGATGGTGGAATTGAAGATTTCAAAGTGAAACAATGTCTAGGTGACACCAAATGCTGTGGCTTGACTTTCGGGTGAGGGATAAACGTGGGGCACAAAAGTTGCCAGTGTGTAGGAGGGCCAACAGCAGGGATACTGAGAACTCACCTGCCGAGCACTGAGGTACCAAAGACAAAGCTGGCAAGTTCCACTGCCAGGTCTGGAAGATGGTCATTGAATCCTGCCTTAGAGGAGGGATACCAGATGGGCACCCAAGTGTTTCCTTTTGTTTTGATGTTTTACTATGAAAACCTGTGAGCATACTGTAGAAGTAGCAAAAAACAATGTAATAACCCATCATGCATCCGCACCCTGTTTCTTCAATTTAAATTTTGTTCACCTTATTCCACTGGAGTCTCTGCAATCCTTGGGAGCCCTCCATCACACCACAGTTGGATTAAAGCAAATCCTAGACATTGTATCACTTCATTAATAAATACCTCAGCATGAATCTCCAGAAGCTGAGCACTCTGTTTCTAACCTCATTAAGAAACAGTGATCGTATCTGGAAAAAAATAATACTTCCTTAATGTCAGGGTCATTTTTCTGCATCAGACCCAAAATATTATTTGACAGGTGGAGCTTATGGATCAAGATCCTGGAAGGCACAGAAGTCATACTGGATTGAACCGTCTGGTGTCTTAGTTTGGTTTCCTAGAAACAGCCCCTGAGGCGATGATCACAGTGGAAATATTATGTGGGAGGTGGCCCCAATGACACTGTAGGGGAAAGAGGGGAAGTGTGGGAAGGGGGGTGCCATAAGAGGGGCTGCCGCCACTGAGAGCGAGCGAGGCTGAGTCCTTCTAGGCAGCTCTGGGGGCAATGTAAGGCACCTCTGAGAGTCTGCTCAATGCAGGGGGTGTCCCAGTAGTTCTCTGCCCATCACGGAGGAATACCTGCAACGCAAGAATTCTCCACTACTCCGCTATACTGCCACGAGTAACAATGGAAACAGAATAGAGCCTTTGGCAGAAGGACAAAGGTGTCCCAGTACATGGCTTTCAGTGAGTTTTAGAGGTAGGAGGGTTGTGACAAATATGTATCAGAACTACCATATGATCTAGTTACCGGATATTTATCCAAGAGAAATAAAATCACTACAGCAAGAGACACCTACACTGCCATGCTTATTGTACCAATATTCACAGCTGTCAAAAAACAGAAACGGCAGGGGGAGGGAGCTGGAGAGAAGGCTTAAAGGTTAAGATGCTTGCCTGCGAGACCAAAGGACCTTGGTTTGATTCCCCAGTAGTCACGTAAGCCAGATGCACAAAGTGGCACATGCACCTGGAGTTTGTCTGCAATGGTTGGAAACCCTGGTGTGCCCATTCTCTCCCTCTCTCTCTCTCTCTCTCTCTCTCTCTCTCTCTCTCTCTCTCTCTCTCCCTCTTCCTCTTCCTCTTTCCCTCTCTCAAATAAATAAACAAAATAAAATATTTAAAAATAATAGAAACAAGGGCTGGAGAGATGGCTTAGTGGTTAAGTGCTTGCCTGGGAAGCCTAAGGACCCCGGTTCCAGGCTCGGTTCCCCAGGTCCCACGTTAGCCAGATGCACAAGGGGGCGCACGCGTCTGGAGTTCGTTTGCAGAGGCTGGAAGCCCTGGCGCGCCCATTCTCTCTCTCCCTCTATCTGTCTTTCTCTCTGTGTCTGTCGCTCTCAAATAAATAAATTTTAAAAATTTTAAAAAAATTTAAAAAAAATAATAGAAACAAGCCAGACGTGGTGGCGCAAGCCTTTAATCCCAGGACTTGGGAGGCAGAGGTAGGAGGATCGCCGTGAGTTTGAGGCCACCCAGAGACTCCATAGTGAATTCCAGGTTAGCCTGGGCTAGAGTGCGACCCTACCTCGAAAACCCAAATAATAATAATAATAATAATAATAATAATAGAAACAGGGGACTGGAGAGATGGCTTAGAAATTAAGGCACTTGCCTACAAAGCCCAAGGACCAGGTACAATTCCCCAGTACTGATGTAAACCAGATGCACAAGGTGGCACATGCATCTGGAGTTCATTTTCAGTGGCTGCAGGCCCTGGCATGCACATTCCCCCCTCCTTGCAAATGAATTTTTTTAAAAAAGAAACAATTTAAATGTCCATTTACTGATGAATGGGTACAGAAAATGTGGTATGTGCACACCATGGAACACCATTAAAGGGTGGATTATTGTGATATGTAAGTAACAAAGTGGCTGGAACTGGAAGTCTTCAAGGGAAATAAAACGGTACAGAAAGACAGCGCTACATGTTCGTATGCATGTGGAGTCGAACAAAGTTGACCTCATGGGAGCTGGGAGTAAAATGGTAGTTAGGAGAAGCTGGAGCGAGTGGGGACAAGGAAGACAAACTGGTAGATATAAAGAAGATGATTCTGATGTGCAATTTCACTATGGAGTGACATGACATAATATGCCACCATTTTTTCAAGCTATGGGAGAACACATTGAATGTTTCCATCATAAAAAAAGAAATGATAAATGTACATGTGCCAAAACATCACAAGGAACCTTATAACTATGTGCAATTTTTATGGATCAGTTATAAAAAAGAAAAAGTACAGTAAATACAAATGGAGCATCAACTGCAAATGCCAGTTTCTTAAAAGTTCCTTCCATTGACATTTATTTCTCTTTGCCACTGATTTACTAGAACTGTTTCATCTGTATTTCAGAATTTCCATACTCTAGACCTGGCGGAGTGTGCTCCCGCGTTCCCCTCTCCTCCGCACTCTCCATAAGCTAAGTGGGAGCATGCTTAGATGCGATTCTACTAAGTTGTTCTGTGGCCTTTCCACTACATCCCTTCAGGAGCACAGGATCTAACAACCAAAGGCTTGCCTGCTTTGACGCAAGTTTGTCTCCCCTTTCCTTGGCTATGTTGTTAGTTCATTTTCTTCTATGCCATGGAAGCTAGACAAATTAGATTCTGTCAAAGTCCATAGCCAGCTTTCCAGCAGGATTTGTGTGCATTCTAGAACACACACTCAGCTACATATCCACCACACACATACACGCGCACGCACACACACATGCACACACACCTTGGAGCACCTTTCACACTCAAGACTTGCTTGAAAACCAACTGCCCTCCTGAAATACTGCAAACACCATGAGTATTTCTGATTTTGAATTTCAGCCAGCTCCCCTAAATATTATCCGCATCATCTCCTGAGAGATCTGCCTTGCTGGAGAAACAGGTCAGGGCTCTTGAAGGAATGATAAAATTAAATTCCAAAACAATATAGACTAGAAGCATCACTTCATGCAGTGCTGATGAGGTAAAGACATTTAGCTATGTATGTGGAGGAAGGAGACTTGTCTTCTACTGAATTTTCCCAGACCCTTCCCAGTTATTTCCATTTAGTACCTCCACACTGGAGTCCACACAGTCTGGCCCCTCATTCACACACTACTGAACTGTGAGCTCTGGGCTTGTGCCGGCTACGGGTGGAAAGGGGTTCCTCTTGATCTGTGATGCCTATTTCCTTAACATTATCCCAGCCTCAGCCTACATGTCATCTTCAAGAGATCAGACTGGCTGTGACGGTCACTTGCCTTTAATAGTGAACAAGTAATGACATCACAAAGAAGCCTTGAGATGAAAATGCAACTACAAGGAGGCTGCGTCTCACTGCAGCCAAGCGTCAAGGTCCTTTTCTTCTTGTGACTGCACTTGTCACCAGACTCTGGTGTCACCCATTTATGTCCGTGCCCCCTTGACACACACAGGGACTTCTGTCTTAACTGCCTCTTATGCACAGTGCCAGACTCTCCCCAGCAAACACCAAGTTCTGGCTAATCAGCATTTGTTACTAATATCGCACCTCCGACCTTGTGTTACTGAAGTCTACAACCTCTTCAGAGGCTTCTGTTCTGATAATGGTTGTAATTGACTGTTGTTCCAACACCCTCCCCCACCACCAGTCTATTCATCGCTGGTAAGAGACATCCAGGTAAGGCATATAGCTGGTTTTTCCATATTACAGCAACAAAACCGCCATCCACTTATTCATCTTCTGGCTTAAGATGTTTATGACACTGCTCCTTGGGAAAATGGCCTTAATAACTCAAAACCTCCTGATAAGAACCTGTGCTGTGGAAGGCAGTCTTCGAGCATAATATAGCCACTGCTGTGTTAAAATCAAGGCAGATGTGACCATCCTCTGAGATAGTAATCATAAGATCTAAGGCCAGGACTGTAGACATTCCACCCTAGAAAGAGGGGCTGGGAAGGGTCATTAGATTCCCACCTAAGTTTCCACCCACTCCCTCCTGCCCCGCTCCCAACTCTTATGTAATTCTGCCCCAATTGTACACATGGTGTCTAGAAAGTGCTAGACTATAGTGTCCAGGAAGTGGAAGGTTAATTGAATGGGGACTCCAGCTATGTAGCTTTAAGGAGGTAAGCACCCATACTTGGGTGAGACTTTTCAGTGATACAGCTGTTTGGGGTCCCCTAAGTTTCTGTGAGTAACTGTCACCCATGTTCCTACAAGTAAGCCCAATAAACTTCTTGGTTCCCCAAGCTAAGGATGGAGTCATTCCTTTGGTCTGTCAGTGCTCGTCTGGAAGGTGTAGCTGTGCACATCTCCCCAGGAAAGGCTAGAGTAACCACAGTAAGTGAACCAAGGCCAGAGAGGATTGCTCTTGTGTTGTTGACAGCGCTGGTTTTCCTGGTGTGCAGGAGCTATCCCATGCACACAGAAACCCAGTGGCAGCTTTTATATTGGGCTGTGTGAGGTTGGACCAAGTTATGTATGGGCAAAGCTGACTGTGATGTCACAGAGGCAGTGTCTCACTTCTTGTCCAAGGGAAGTGAGCACTCATTTCCAATATATCTTCAGAGCACCTCCTCTTCTTTATTTATACCCAGAGTGTAGTATAGTTCCAGACCTAATGCCTTTCTAACCACTAGATTGATCAGGAAATATAATTTTTAGCAGGCTATATTGAAGATTTCCCTGTGTCCCTCACACTTGACTCACCACTGCACCGCACAGAAACGCACTGGGTCAGTGTGCGGGGCTAACACCTCTGCTCAGCTATAAACAAATGAGCAAGTATAAACATTCAATAAAGGGGCAACATTAGCCAACATGAGAAAGGACAGGAGAGGGAAGACAGCTGAGATCTGTGGAGGGAGTCTACAGAGCCAGGCATAGAGACTCTTCCAGGGCTCTAATCTCTTCCTGTTAGGATGTTGGTCCCGTTGTTTCGTGGACTGTGGCAAGGCATTACGTCATTGGCACAGAACATGGAAGAGGGAAGTTTATTCATATCATGGTATTTGGGAAGTGTGTGTGGCTTATACATGTGTATGTGCTGATTCAGCCACGTGTGCTCACCTGCAATGGCCGAAGAACATGGGTGTCTCCCTCCATCTCTCACCTGCCTGCTTTTCCTTGTGACAGAGTCTTACTCATTCTGGAGCACAGGACCAGGGTTACAGCTGTAACCCATGACCCGCTGTACATGGGTTCTGAAGATTTAAACTCAGGCCGTCTCAGACTCCTTCAGACCCTCGTGCTTGTGCAAGAAGCCCACTTAACCACTGAGCCATCTCTATAACCTCGTTCCCTCTTCTTGAATGTTCTACCATCTCTCATGGGGTTTAACACATGGGTCTGCGGGAGGACACCTCAGATCCCACCCACAGCAAAGACCAACATCCATTTGCTCACTTGTCAGAAATGGGTGAATGAAGAGGGAAGACAAAGGAGCTGCCTGAGATGTGCCACAGGAAGGGCTCACCCATGGGACACTCAGCTCCTGGCCTTTGACTCAGAAGAAGCAGAACAGAAAGAAAAATAAAGGTAAGGAAAATCCTTCAAGATGACGACTTTGCCAGGACCAGTGATGACATTGTGAGCACCCAGGGCGCCACATCCACGCACAAATATCTGCCCCAATCGTAGATTAGTGAGGGCCTGTGGTCAAAGTTGAAACATGAAGGATGGAAACAGTTCTTTGAAGAGTAAGAGCAGGCCTAAAGAGATCACTCAGCGGTTAAAGACACTTGCTTGCAAAGCCTTATGAACAAGGTTCAATTCCCCAGTAGCCATGTAAAACCAGATGGACAAAGTGGTGCATGCATCTGGGGTTCCTTTACAGCGGCAGGAGACACTGGCAAGCCCCCCCTTCCTTATCTCTGTTTCAATTAAATATTTAAAAAAAAAAAAACAGAATAGGGCTCTAGCGATGGCTTAGCAGTTAAGGCATTTGCCTGCAAAGCCAAGGGACCCAGGTTTGATTCTTCAGGACCCACGTTAGCCAGATGCACGAGGGGTGCATGTGTCTGGAGTTCATTCGTAGTGTTTGGAGACTCTGGTGCACCCATTCTCTCTCTCTTTTTCTTTTTTTCTCTCTCTCCCTCTTTCTCTTTCTCTTTCTCCCATCAAATAAACAAATAAATAAAATATTTTTAAAAACAAAATAAGCAAAAGAACCTTGTATGCAGATTTACTGCAAAGATTAGTGGAAAGTATTTCAGATTCACAACAGGACATGAGCACACAGTCCCTCAAAATAGGCCATGTACAGAAACACAGAAAGAGCAAATATATCAAACAAGTGGGGAAAACAGATGGCAGAGAAAATAAAAGCACTGCAGGCAAACTTTAAGACAGGTAAGGCACAGAAGAACATCCTAGAATAGGACATGTGGAAATAACTACAGCAAACCAGAAGGGGGACAACCAGACTGAGTAACAACAACCATGCCAAGACGGGTGGGGAAAGAACAGAAAGAAGCAAGCAAGAAAAAAAAAAAGGTAAGGAAAGTCTTTCAAGATGAAAAGAAATTTGGGCTGGAGAGGTGGCTTAGCGGTTAAGCACTTGCCTGTAAAGCCTAAGGACCCCGGTTCGAGGCTCGGTTCCCCAGGTCCCACGTTAGCCAGATGCACAAGGGGGCGCACGCGTCTGGAGTTCGTTTGCAGTGGCTGAAGGCCCTGGCGCGCCCATTCTCTCTCTTTCTCTCTCTCCCTCTTTCTCTCTCTGTCTGTTGCTCTCAAATAAATAAATAAAAATTTTTTAAAAAGGTGAAAAGAAATTTAAGAATGACTCCGTGATTGCCCTCATGGTGGATGCCCAATGTGACTGAAAACAGAAACCCAGTTACTTGTACACAAGGACTGGAAGAACTTTTATGCCCATACTCACACGTTCAAGCCCTAGCCACAAATCTGATGTGATCTGGAAGTGGAAGGGAGCTTTTTGGAGGGAATGAGGCTTAGAAGAAGTGACAAGGATGGAACCTACATGATGGGATTAATATTGAATAAGAGTCCATAGTCTATTTCAGTCTGTGTCTCTGTTTCTGTCTCAGCCAGTCTCTCCCTCCCTCTTCTTCTCCTTCCCCTCTTCCTCCCCCTCCCCTTCCCTTTCTTCTTCCTTCTCCTTCTCCTCCTCCTCCCTCCTCTTCTTCCTCCTCCTCCTCTTTCTCCTTTCCACCATACAAGGACACAGTGAGAAGGTGGCCGTCCCTAAGCCAGGAAGAAGGCCCTACCTGGACCCAAACCTACTATCTCGTTGATTTTAAGCTCCCCCGCTTTCAGAGCTGGGAGGAGTAAATGTGTTCTGCTAAACCACCCAGACCATGTTATTTTGTTACAGCAGCCTGAGCTAACCGGAACACACCTTCACCGCAGCACTATCCTCCACAGCCAAAAGCTGGACGCTCCCAGTGCCCAGCAATGGGGACACAGCTAAAGGGGTCCTGGTGTAGCCGTACTCGGGAACACCGTTCAGGCATACAGAGGAATGCAGTGCGGACATGTGCTCCAGCACCGCTGGATCTCAAAAGCTTGCTAAGGAAAAGAAGCACGACAGAACAGGACCCATCTCATACAACTCCATTCATATGAAAGATCCAGAATAGGTAAATCCACAGTGACGGAAGCAGGTTCATAGTTGCCAGTGCAGAGATCCTCCTGCCTCAGCTTCCCAAGTGCTGTGATTACAAGTGTCTGCCGCTGAAAAGGAGACTTAAGAAACAAGTGACAAAGGACTCCAAGTCAACATATCCCAGAGGTACTTGCATGTCAGTGTTTACGGCAGCACTATTCATAGTAGCTAAGTTACGGAGCCAACCTAGGTGTCCACACCTATATAACACACACGTGCATATATAACGGGGATTTTCAGCCATAAAGAAGGACAAAGTTGGGCTGGAGAGATGGCTTAGCGGTTAAGCGCTTGCCTGTGAAGCCTAAGGACCCCGGTTCAAGGCTCGGTTCCCCAGGTCCCACGTTAGCCAGATGCACAAGGGGGCGCACGCATCTGGAATTCGTTTGCAGAGGCTGGAAGCCCTGGCACGCCCATTCTCTCTCTCTCCCTCTATCTGTCTTTCTCTCTGTGTCTGTCGCTCTCAAATAAATAAATAAATAAAAGAAGGACAAAGTTATCTGCAGAAAAATGGATGAAATAGGAGACACTCATATTAAGCAAATTAAGCCAGTCTCGGAAAGTCAAATACCATATGTTTTCTCTCATGGTTCAGTATTTTTATTTTCCTTTTTGAGGTAGGGTCTCTCTCTAGCCCAGGCTGTCCTGGAACTCGCGGCTTCACTGTTTCAGTGCTGGGATTAAAGGCGTGTGCCACCACAGCAGGCCCTGGCTCAGGAGTTTTACATAGCTACATAAAATCATGCCTGTACATATGAAAGTAAAAGCAAACAATGACAACAAAGAGGACCAACAGGGGAAGAGTTAGAAAGGAGAGGTCGGGAGTATGAGGGGAGAACGTTCAATGTACAATGCGTACTTAGTGAAAGTAACCTAAGTAACAATACCAGGAACAATAAAAATGTTTTAAAAGAAAGGGGGCTACTGTGTAGCTCTTATGGTAGAGTACTTGCCAAGCATGCATAAAGTCCCAGGCTCAATACCTAGCACTGCATAAACTGGGTGTGATGGCACATGTCTATAATCCCAGCACTGGGGAGGCAGAGAGAGGAAGAAATCAGACTTCAGGTTTGCATGGCTTGTCATATATTAGCAAAATTAATGAAACTAGCTGTTCAATTCTGGCCTTATACCATACATGGTGACATTCTCATGCCAAGAATAAATAAAGGTGTCACATGAGAATTCAAAGGTGACAAGCCCCAGTTATGGTGGCACGTACCTATAATCCCAGACCTGGGGCGGGCTGAGGTAGGTGGATGGAGAATCTGCAGCCAACCTAGGTTGCATGGGGAGACCCCCAAACAAGCAAACAAGAAAAGAATTAAATGATAGTAGGGAAAGAAGGAGGGAGGCAAAGAAAGAATGAATCTGTAAGAAAATGCAAATAATAATGACCTCAATTCTCAATATTTTCTCCCCAATAAGAGATGTTAGAAGGGCTGGAGAGATGGCTTAGTGGTTAAGCACTTGCCTGTGAAGCCTAAGGACCCCGGCTCGAGGCTTGATTCTCCAGAACCCATGTTAGCCAGATGCACAAGTGGACGCACGCGTCTGGAGTTTGTTTGCAGTGGCTGGAGGCCCTGGCACGTCCATTATCTCTCTCTCTCGTTTTCTCTCTTTCTCCCTCCCTCCCTTCCTCCTTCTCTCTCTCTCTCTCTCTGTTGCTCTCAAATAAATAAATAAATAAAATAAACAACAAAAAAAAGAGATGTTACAAGAGGCCTGGCAGAGTGCTTGCCTAGCATGCATGAACTCCTAGGTTAAATTCTAATCACTGCAAAAAAAAAAAAAACAACCATATGATAGATAGATAGATAGACAGACAGACAGACAGACAGATAGACAGATAATTGATAGATAGTACATAGATGGCTCTCATCTACCTTTTTGAAAAAATGTTTTAAAAACCTTGTGACTCAAAACTATTGAAATATTGCTGTTTACAACAGAAGACAACTACAAGAATAAGTTTTAAATATGTCATCTCAGAAAACATATGGCCCAGTTTTCTTGATAAACATGCTTGAAAATGTGCTTCAAGTCATAGCAAGAAAAAACAAGAACTCAAAATGGCAAAGTGAGCATCAGACAGCTTAATATAAGTGTAAGAATAATTTATGAGGATTATAAAAAGAGATGTGAAAATCATTAAAATTATGTACTAAATGATAACTTGAATGATATTAGAGTACCCCGCCATAATTCTGTGGGAAAAAAGGGATGTAGTAAAATAAGCAACAAAATCAGACTGAAAGGAAAAAAAAAAAGCAATATTGGATTGCTTATCCAAAAAAAAATGAAAAAGTTATTTCTTTCCTGACTCAAGCAGATTTCATAAATGTTTAATATGAAATGTGTAAAACTTATTGGATCCATTGCTCAAAGTAGAGATGAGATAACTGTTATCAATAAAAGGTACAAGATAAAATTAAAAGCAGTCACTAATGGAAAGGCAGAACTGTTTAAGGGAAGATAAATGGCAGGTGAGCAGGCATACCAGAACATCAATAAGTCCATGGCTTAAATTCTTCATAGGCAATGGAGTCAGGAGAGATAGTTCAGTGGATAAAAGCCTTGCCACATAAGCATGAGGACCTGAGTTCCATCCCAAGCACCTACATTAAATACCAGGAATAGCCGGCCGTGGTGGCGCACGCCTTTAATCCCAGCACTTGGGAGGTAGAGGTAGGAGGATCACCGTGAGTTCGAGGCCACCTGAGACTCCATAGTGAATTCCAGGTAAGCCTGAGCTAGAGTGAGACCCCACCTCGAAAAATTAAAAAAAAAAAAAAAAAAAAAACAACCAAGAATGGCTGTATACACTTATAATCTCACACTGGGAAGGCAAAGACAGGTGGATCCATTTTCTGGGTAGCTTGTCCACCAAATGGGCAAGCTTGAGGTTCAACAAAAGACTCTGTCAAGAAAGAAAGGAAGAAAGAAAAAGAGAGAGAGAAAGAAAGAGAGAGAGGGAAGGAGAAAAGAAGGGAGGGAGGGAGGGAAGGAGAAAGGGAGAAAGGGAAGGAGGGAGGAAGGTAGGTGCTGGATAAATGGCTTAGAGGTTAAGGCACTTGCCTGTGAAGACAAAGGACCCAGGCTCAATTCCTTAGTATCCCTGCAAGTCAAGATGCACAGGTGATGCATGCATCTGGAGTTCATTTGCAGTGGCTACAGGCCTTGCCATGCTAATTCTCTCTCTCTCTCTCTCTCATAAATAAATAAATAAAACATTTTCAAAGAATAATGAAAAGATGGGGAGAGCAGCTGAGGATGACACCCAATGTTGATTTCTGACCACACACACACACACACACACACACACACACACTACTCACACAAATACATGCATGTACTGTATACACACAAATAGGTAAAGGCCATCAAAACTGGCTCACACATAAATTGCCTGTGACTCAGGTATCCCCCATAAACTTATGTGTTCTGAATGCTTAATTCCAAGCTGATGGCAATTTGGGAACTGGTACCTTGTTGGAGGTGTGTTGTTGGAGGCAGGCTTGTGGGTGTCATAGCCAGCTTCCCCTTGCCACTTTTTGGTACATTCTCCTGCTGCTGTTGTCTTCCTGATGTTGGCCCAGAAGTGATGTCCACCCTCTGCTCATGCCACATTTCCCCATGCTATCACGGAGTTTCCCCTGGAGTCTATAAGCCAAAATAAACCCCTTCCTCCCAGAAGCTGCTTGGTTGGGTGTTTTCTGACAGCAACGTGAAGTCTGAGACAGTAAAATGTAAAATACTGCACCATCCTATGACTAAAAGGGCACTGTAGTGCTGCCCTGGAAGGGGAGGGCAAATGTGAGGGAAATATTAAGTCAGAGGTAATATTATCATCTGAGTGGAATTAAAGCAGAAGGCAGGAGGGACTTCAAGCAATCATTATTTTACAAATGCTGAAAGATATAAATAGCAGAAAAGACTTGAAGGAAAGGAAAACTTTCCCATCCAGACATCTTAAGCCCTTTTAAACAGATGGAAATGTGACAAGATTTCTGACTCAAAACATGACTCCCTCCTTAGCACCAACGTTCTCCCTGAATGTCCAAAAGGGTTATAAAATTCGACAACCCATAGACTTTCTCTGGAAATAGGGCAACTCCCAACTGCCTGGCAGCAGTTTTGAAAAATCCTATAAGAGGGAAAGCAGGCAGGAACTCCTAAGGAACTTGTAGATGGCATTGGTCAGACTGGCACACATCATAGCATAATAAATAAAGAGAATGGGTGGGTGAGGTAATCTCACAGATGTCCCCCTATAAATAGCACATGCAGTAAGTCCAGATGAAGGTAACCCTTGTAACTTGGAGCAGACACACCAAAAGACAAGGAGCCACTGGCCCAGCCCCTGCCAGACTTCCTCCCTCTGCTCTTTTACATCTGCAAATAAATATTAGAGTTCCTACTATGCGGGGCTCAGAACACAGTGCCAAAACAATGCACACAAGATATCTGAACACAACGTGTGAGCCAGTACTCACTATTTTACTTTATTTATTATTTGCGAGAGAGAAAATAAGAAAGAGGCAGAGAGAGAGAATGGGCGCACGAGGGCCTCCTGCCACTGCAAACGAACTCCAAATGCATGCGCCATTTTGTGCATCTGGCTTTACGTGGGTACTGGGGAATCGAACCTGGGTCCTTAGGTTTTGTAAGCAAGTGCCTTAACCACTAAGCGATCTCTCTAGCCCATGTCATTTAAGTAATGATTTTTTTTTTTTTTATTTAGAAGCTGGATGTGGTGGGACGTGCCTTTAATCCCAGCACTCAGTATGCTTTGGTAGAAGGAATGCCGAAAGTTTGAGGCCAGCTTGGAACTACACAGTGAGCTCCAGGTCAGCCTAGGTTAGAATGAGACCCTGCCTAAAAAAAAAAAAAAAAAAAAAAAACAACAATAGAACTATGTGTCAGTCACACTACGCGCATTTCAAAGGCTCTGTCTAGCTGTGTTGCTAGTGGCTGACACATGGGGCAGATCAGACCCCAGATGTCCGTGAGGTCAGAGGTCACCCTGGCAGCGCTGTTCTAGGGCAAGGCCTCCCTGTTGCCCATGGTGCCTGTAGCATTCCTTTGAGCAAGTTAACTTGCCAACCTAAGCCTCTCTTCTCACGCGACCAGGCTTGACGGGCTGAAACCAGACACAGAGAGGCCACTTTCTTGCGAGGGCACAAGAGAAAACCACCAGACAGAAAAAAGGGTCTGGCAGTTTCAACCTGAGAGCCAAGCTGAGAAGCCACAGTAAGTATGCTCGGGAGAAACAGTCTCCCCGGAAGGTCAGGGAAGAAGAGACCACTCACTTATCACAGGGTGGCTTCCTGATGGCACCGCATCTCTGGAAGCAGGGCAGACTGAGGTCACGAACTCTATCCACGGGACAGCAGAATTGCTCAGGCTAAAATCAAGACCGCACACCAGGCGGGGTGGTGCATACCCGTAATCATGGTTTTTGGGAGGTACGCACAGGAGGGTCAGGAATAGGTCATTCCCAGCACGATACTGAGTTCAAGGCCAGCCTGGCATATGTGAGACTCAAACAGCAAGAACAAACACAAAAGTGTCTAAAAGCCAGCTTGTGTATCAAGGAAAACCAAATCAGAGTCAGCAGGGTCAGAAAAAAAAAAAACATTTGAGGAAATTTTCTTACAACTTAAACAGGGGGCTGGAGAGATGGCTTAGCGGTTAAGTGCTTGCCTTAACCAGATCTCACGTAAGCCAGATGCACGAGGTGACGCAAGTGCGCAAAGTCACACAGGCACACAAAGTGGCACATGCATCGGGAGTTCTAATATGGTGGCTGGAGGCCCTGGCACACCAATTCTCTCCCCTCCCCTCCCTCATTAAAAAAGAAAAAGGCTAGTCTGTTGGGCTTGCAAAAAAAAAAAAAAAAAAAAAAAAAAAAAAAAAAACATTAACATAAAATCAGTGCAATGCAAAAATAGGTTCCAGAACCACAGATGATTAACTAAATAAATCATTCAACTTACATAATGATGGACAGATCTACCCAATATACTTAATAGATGAAGGCAAATTTTAAAATGACAGTCAAATTTTAAAAATTGGAAGCTATCAAATGGCAATGCTATGAATATGGGAGTAAAATGCTTATCCCACAAACATAAGGACCCGAGTTTGGTTCCCCAGCACCCACATAAAATGCTGAGTGTGGGTAGCCTGCACATATCATTCCAGCACTGCAGAGATAGACGGGGGATGCCAGGAGCTAGCTAGTTATGCCCAATCAGTGAGCTCCAGGTTTATTGAGAGAACATATCTCAAAAAAATGAAGGTAGAGAGAGATTGAGGGAGACACCTAATGTTGACATCTGGCCTCCACACACACAACACATATGTGCACACATGCACATGCATGTATGTATATAAAAGAAATGCACGTGCTTAGCACTTTGACATGTTTGTGTTAAACTCCAGTAAAAACTAAAAGTAGGAGGTTCTGAAGGGGGGGGCCGGATCTAGACACATATGCTTAATAACAAAATCTATCACCAAAGACACTGCCGGATCCCCACCTGGCTCCAAGGCCACTGCGGCCTCACACACAGTATACTTCAAGGACATCTGCCCACAACTTGGGCTAATGCCACTTTTGTTATTGATCTTTGTAGCCAGGAATAAGTGTTTCAAAACAACTGAAGTAATCTGCCTTATTTTTCTTTTAAAACTTCCCCTTAGCTGGGCATGGTGGCGCACGCCTTTAATCCCAGCACTTGGGAGGCAGAGGTAGGAGGATTGCCATGAGTTCAAGGCCACCCTGAGACTACACAGTGAATTCCAGGTCAGCCTGAGCTAGAGTGAGACCCTACCTCAAAAAAAAAAAAAAAAAAAAAACTTCCCCTGGACCCAAACTCCTTGAATACACATAGCATAGTCTCCCTACAGTATACATTCCCAAATAAATGCATTATCTTTGGAGAATCTAGCTTCATTTGTTATTTAGGTCGAGGGTGCATTGGTGAAATCAATAGATATAAATCAGGCATGGTTTTCAAACTTCAACAACTGCAGACTTAAAAAGAAGAGTAACACCCAGTATTGGTAAGAAAATGACAAACAAGTAAGGCATAAATAATCTTTGGGGACATCCCTTTTAATAAGAAAATTAAATACAGCCCTCTCCAACAGATTGCAATGTCAGTCTAGTGCCCTCTTGCAATACTTTTTCTTTCAAGTCAAAATAATATATCTTTAATATAAAATAGTAAGTCCAAGAACACAAGCACTTCTATAAGACAGAAATGACAGGAACAGCTTCCTTCCAATGCAACCAAGATCACATAAATCAAAAGAGGTGTTGTCAATTAAAAAAAAAAAATCACAATCCTGAGCTAAAGAGGTGGCTTAGTGGTTAAGACACTTGTCTGTAAAGCATAAGGACCCATGTTCAGTCTCTCTCCAGATTCCATATTAGCCAGGTGCACAAAGGTGATGCAGGTGCAAGGTCACACCTAGTTCAATTGTAGTGGCTGAGGCCCTGGTAAGCCAATTCCCTCCCCCCATTTCTAAAAAAAAAAAAAATCACAATCCTTTAGTCTCTAAAGCTCTTCATATATGTGCAATTAATGTAAATCAAGCCAAACACAAATAAAGAAGCCACTTCTCAAGGGACTGTCAAAATAGCAGGAGCAGCGGTATGGAGGCAGCTTCAGTGGGGCACCAGCTCCACAACGCAAGTGCAAATTCAATGGCCCTTGTTCTCCTAGTGTCACATCCCTGGATCACAAAATTACACACTAAAAATAATGTCATCCAGGAGTGATGATGCACACCTTTAATCCCAGCACTTGGGAAGCAGAGGTAGGAAGATTGCTGTGAGTTCAAGGCCACCCTGAGACTACCCAGTGAATTCCAGGCAGCCTGGGCTCGAGACCCTATCTCGAAAAACCAGAAAAAAAAAAATAATAATAATGTCAGAAATAATTTTGACATGTTACCATTCTCCATTTCCCATGAGCAACAAAGAACAAACCTGTGCCAGCCTGCGGCACAAATCGGAACGGACCCCGAAGGAGGGAGTGGGAATGAACTTGAGACAAGAACACAAGGAATGGAGCCAAGACAAGTTCTGATCAAGGCTCAAGTTTATTCAGACAGGCATAAGGTTATATACAGAAAATAAAACTTTCTCAAAACAGTGCCTTCTGAAGTCTGCACCACCAAGGCCATTAATGCCTCTGTGTCTGAAGTCTGCTTTACCAAGGCCGTACAATAAGGCCTCTGTGCCTGGAGACCCAAGACCAGCTGCAGTTCCCACGGTCAAAGAGCAGCTATAGCTCCCGACACAAACCTACTCCAGGCAAGATGTCATGTCCCAATGAATGTGTTTCCAAGGTGAATTCCATTTCAGCCACCTCAGAAAGCAGATACCATCCATCAGCATCTGCCTGTGGTCCCACAGGGCTCATCTCTACAAGTCCAAGAATGTTGACTGCAAACACCTACAACTGTAAGCCAACCTCTTTTGCCCAAGTGCCAGGAAGCTGGTGGTGCCAGTTAAAGGACAGCAGTCGTCAGGCAAAGATGGCTAGGGCAGTTGGTAATCAAGGCCTACCCTCCTTGTTCTGGCCTCACTAAGGTGTGTCTAGTCCCTATCCAGAATGTGCTCCAATTTCCAGATTGTAACTAACCAAACAGGACCTTTTTAGGGTGGCGGGGTGGCTCTGGGGAGTGAACCTAAGGTCTTGCACGAGCTAGACTAAGCTGTATCTCCTGCCTGGGACAGAACACTTTTATCAGCTTCTTTCTCTCCCTGATTCCCTTCACTACTCGCCATCTGGTTTTAAGGTCACCTTTCAAAATAGCAAAGGAAGTAGCTCAGTTGGTAGAGTGGTTTTCCCACCATGAACGAAATGCTGGGTTGGATGCCTGGCACTGCACAAAGCCAGGTGTGGTGGCACACACCTGTAATTCCAGCACTTGGGAGAGGTACAAACAGAAGGATCAGAAGTCTAAAGCTAGCCTGGACTATATAGCAAGCTGGAAGCTAGCTTCAGCAACATGAAATCCTGTCTCAAAAATATTTTTAAAAAATGGTTTTGGGACCATAATTTTGTTTCTGACCCATCTGGGAGATCAGCTGAGAAAGTTATTAGCTAGCATTGCGCAATTATAATGTGCTGAGCCTGTGCTAAGTCCTTCACCTGCACTAACTCATTTAATCCTCAGAGTGAATCCAGATGTCATAGCTATTATTCGTCCCACTGGACAGAAGGGGAGACTGAGGCATGCCGAAGGGAAGAGACTTGTCTGCCAACACAAGCTGCAACAATGGGTGAGCTGGACTCCAACCTGTCCTCTCTGACTCTCAACACCAACTCTGAAACACTATGTTAGTCACCTATCTGTCAAATGACTACCATATTAAGCCCACCATTAATTATAACCTTATTAGGTGGAAAATTCTTTGCATATGTAACGTCTCATTCTTACCACAGCCATGAAAGTTAGAACTGAGCCAAACACAGCAGGAGCTTCATAAATACATCAGTCTTGTCAGGTAGTTTGCAGACTGAAAGGCACTTCCCCAATATCCCCAGTGCCTTGCAAGAGCCAAGCAGTGCTTGCTCCTCCCCCAGATCTGGGGCTCTGGGCTCCTTCTGCAGAAACACCGACTCCTCTGCAGTCTCTGCTGGTCCCTCATCACTGGCCTTGGACTGAACCATGGCTGGTCTGTAACTCCTGCCCGCTCAGTGGAAAGCCAAAAGTTGTCCTCCATGAGTCCAGCTGCTCTCAGAATCGGGGGGCTCCCCCAGGCCTTGTCTTCTTGGAGTGACTGGGCCTTTCTCCTTAGCAGCTGGTCGAGTGAATGGGCAGGACTCACTTTCTGCTCATCTCCTGATAGCCATGCCACCTGGTATGGCTGAGCTGCCCTCACCACCTCCCATACCCACCTATTCTCACTGTCCAAAATGTCCCCAGAGAATTTTAAGTGAGCAAATAAGTAGCCCTATTTGAAAAAAATTAACATAAATAATACCTTAGTTTACCTCAGTCTATGAGATTTTTCATGCTGGGAAAGAAATTAAATACCCTCAATAATATTTGTTCCCTAAAAATCCACGCTGGTCTCCCAATGTACCATTCAAAGGATTTCTCACTTAGGGTTATCTGAGCTGAATTCCATTTCTAAAGATCCCACCTCCCAGAGTCTCCCTAGGAAAATAACTGCTTATTTGAGGATGTACATCTTGCAACTCACAAGTATACCCATCTGAGTCACATGAAATTTCTGCAAAGCGCATAGAACACATACGCATGATCTGAGCCTGGCCCGACAGAAGCCAGAGCATTCATTCCACAGCTCTTACATAAACTGATTCAGCTTAACTGAGGCTAACACTGGCCATGGTCTTCTCAAGGAGATGTGACAGTCAGTTCCCTGAGAACACGACCTGCAAATTAAAATACACGTACGTAATCAGAGCTACGCTATAGAGAAAAGGTAAACATGGAGAGGGCGTCACTCCCGAGAATCATTTGTCAGCCCTGGGGAAAAAAATAAGAAGAGAACTGACAGGAACAGCAAATAAGGACTCTTTCAAGCTGAAGCAAAGGAGAGGATGAAATGAGGTTGGAATAATTTTTAAAAGGGAAAGATGATGGAAGAGGAGTGGCCACAAGAGAGCAAGCTGTGTTTCCGTGGTGAGGAATGTAATGAGGCGCCCAACAGAATGCCAACCACCTGTAAGCAAAACACATTTCCTAAGCTTCGCACGAAAGGACTGGGGTCACCCTTCTGCATGGTAACATCTGGATGGAAGAGTTCAGGGTATGAGGCACTAGCAGAAGTGACTTTGGGATACTTAAGTTACTTGGCCTACAGAGTAATAATATGCTCCAGGTCCAAACCCCTCCTGGATCTCCAGGGAGAATCCGGATTAATAGGCAAAAGCAGATCTTTCAACATACCTAGAACAAGCCAGGAGTGGTAGCTCACATCTGTCATCCCAGCACTTGGGAGGCTAAGGCCAGAGGGTTGCCACGAACTCATGGCCAGCCTAGGCTACACAGAAAGTTCCAAGTCAGCCTGAGTTACAGGTAAGCCTTGTCACAAAACAAGCAAACAAACAACAAAAAAAACCATGCAACTTAACAATATGTCAAAATGTTTTAAGCTCTGTCCAGGGCCTAGAAATGTATATATGCCACCATCTTCTGCCTCCCAGGTGCAGAACAGAAAACTGCTTTTCTATAAAGGGCTTTCCACCAAGGAAATGCATGTTTCTCCCAAGTACTCAACTCCCAAGTACTGCAAAAAAGCCCCAGACAGTTCATAAGCAAGTGAACATAGTAATGATCCAATAAAACTTTATCAATGGACACTGACAACTGAACTTCATGTAACTATCATCATTCACAAAATATTCTATTTTAAACATTGTTTTATTTATTTATGAGAGAGAATGGGCATGCCAGGACCTCGAGCCACCACAAACTCAAGATGCATGTGCCACCATGTGCATCTGGCTTACATAGGTTCTGGGAAACCAAACCTGGGTCCTTAGGCTTCGCAGGCAAGCACCTTATCTGCTAAGCAATCTCACTAGCCCCTTAAATTTTTTTAAGTAGTCTTATTTATTTCATATTTTCAGCCATTACAAAAAAATATATAAAAGTCTTCCTGAGCTCACAGGCTGAACAAAGAAACAGACACTGCACCACATGGTAGTTTGCCAGCTCTTGTTTTAATTTAGATTATTCCACAAAATAAAGAAAAACTGGCTCACGTGAGTAACGAAAGCTCCTTACATGTACACAAGGATCTGGCAGAAGCCAGAGGACAGCCACAGAGTCATCTCAGGGAATCGTGCTCCGGAAAGTACTGGCTTTGCAATCACACAGGCCTGTCCTTGAGTCTTGGAATGGGCAGTTTACAGCTGTGTGGCCTTGAACGAGTTCTATTTAATCCTACCATTTAAGCCTCCATTCCCTCCTCTGCTGGAGGAGGATAACCACAGGGCCTCTCTGATACAGTTATGGCGAGGATTCAATGAGACCAGCAGCCTCTAAAACACTTTGCCCAGCACCTCTGTAACACAAAGGAAATCACTACAATTGATCGACACTCATGCAATGGTTGATTAAGTTGCAAAACGTTTTTCCTGGATATGAAGATAAGTTTTTTAGAATCTCTGTCTCCTAATGGTTTATTTATCAAAGCCAAATATCAAAAGAAAGTAGGTTCTAGAGTAACCCACAAACTAATACAATAAAGAAAAATTTAATTCTGGTGCAACATCCCTGTGATTCAGCTATTGAGAGTCTAGAAAGCTGATTTCTGTAAGAGTTGTGAGCTCCAAGTCGTGAGGGAGAAGAAATGTGAGCGTACACATTCATTTACACAGCAAGGGTTTCGGAAGCCCTGTGTGAGCAGCAGCTTGCCATGTGGAGTAGGAAAGCCAAAGACGTAACTAGAACGACTTCAGTACAACAATTGATGTCATTATCCGTCTGTGTGCCAGGCTCGGGGACAGAGGGGAGTCACAGATTTAGGGAGAAAGTGTATAATGCACCACTTAACTGGGCGAGCAGTCCTGCAGGCAAACGGGAGGGAGGCTTCCAGGCAGAAGAGACAGCGGGGAGAAAGCACAAAGGCTGCAGAGGGCTTATGAGCAAAGGGAGACCAGGCTGGAGCCACCCTGTGGAAATGCCCCCGTGCATCTAGTTAAGGTGTCTACCCGTGCCTGGGGCACCCCGTGGTGAGTGCTGGTAGGGAATGATAGATCAAATTTATGTTGGTGGCAACATAAATTTCTGTTAGACAAGAGCAACAGACCCTGTGAAACGGGCACTTAGTGCGGGATGGGCAGGGTTGGGGGGCATGGGAGCAATGTTTAAGAGATAGAATCCACACAGGACGTGGAGTGGATGGCGTAAAACGACAAAGTAAGGAGTCACTGGAACAAAAAGCTACAAAAAAAAGCCAAGGAAGAAAGGGATATGGTAGATTCTAGAAGAGATGGATAGTGTAGCCTGTTGGTCTGTAATAACTACTGGGGAGAGGGTGGCTGCCAGCCTGGAAGCCAAGAACAGCTGCAGGGAACAGGAGAAAAGAGAGAAAGGAACGCATGTATAACTGAGGCACACACTTCCCCCAGGGTGCAGGTAAGTGAGACAGGGGACCTCCAGCCGTTGGCCAGTCAAACACTGGCTCAGTACTTCTATATGCCATGTGGAGTACCTCAAAGCTTGGTACATACAATAAAATGAGCATGACTACAGAAGTTCAAGAATAATTTTGATTCCTAATGATCAGGCTCATTTTTAAAGCAATGATGACGGCAAACAAAGTATCACACAGTTTTCCTCTCCATCCTGCATCAGAATAAGCTTAGCAGCCTGTACATTCACCATTCATCCCTACGAATCACATTCACGATGCTTGAAAGAACAGCAAAGGTGGAGACCTTTGCTGGAAGATGAGAAGAAGAAAGATTTGTGAACTTGAGAGAACCTCCCTTTTCCACTGTGGCTCTCTCACTCAATGGACACATGCAAGTACATATGAGGGTGAGACCTCAAGCCAAAAGCAGAACATAGAGAGAAAGTAGACCAGTCCTGGAACTTCTCAAAGGCTGGGTGGGTGTGTGTTATATGCACGTGTATGTGTTGGTGTGGCATGTAATGTGCTCACCTGCAGCAGCTGGTGGGCTCTTCTGTCCATCAGAAAAACAGGTTCCTGCTCCACTGTTCTTCCGCCTGTTCTTACTTGAGCCACAGTCTCTTACTGATCTGGGAGCTTGCAGCTTTTCAAAAACCCCAGGGATTCTCTAATCTCCACTCCCCTGTGGGACTAGGGTCACAGCCATGCGGCCATGGTTGCTTCTGCAGGTCGTAGAGACTGAACTCCGGTGACCTCTCATGCCAACCCAGGCCCTCATGCTTGCACAGGAAGCACTCTTAACAACTGAGCCAGTGCGATTGAAGTTTCTATTTTGTTATCACTTATTGAAATAATAAATATCATAAGCACCTAGATAGACTGTTGTTAAGTTTTTAAGCACCTATTCTAAGTAGTGCAAACAAAACATGTTCAATAAAAGAAAACTCCTGTGAACAATCTCTGATATTGGGCCCATTATCTCCCTATTGAGAGATGAGACAATCAAACCTAAAGGAACATTAAGTTACTGTCCCAAAGTCACACTTTTGTGCAAGGGCAAGACACCTAGCTCTTCTAAATCCCTACTCCTATTGTCTTACAGATAATACATGTTCCTCCCATCAAAATGAGCTTCAGGCTTCCAAACTTCCTGGTCCACATTCCCTCTCATTTGGCCCTGATAGCCAATGGGTAAGTATATTAGTATATCCCCTTTCCAGATGAGCAAATCAATTCACAGAGCTGTGTAAGCAGCATCAAATGCAGGCCAGGCCAGCATCCCCAACATCAATACAGGTTCACTTCCCGCATGGTTGGCATCACAAAGTTTTACCTCATGGGATGAAAGACACATTTAATATACTTGGCTAACAATGACTAGTTGGGGGACAAAAACAAAAAGACAAAGAGAGAGATCCCTTTATTTTCCCAATGGCTTCCATTTCCACCTCTATCCCTTCAATGTAAACTGGGCCTCCATCCACTGCAGAAAAGCAAGAGACATAAACAAGTACATTCTTGGGTTTTAATGACCTGAATTCTTGGTATTCATGGCCAAAATTATAGAATTATATTTTTACTCTATGAAATTTCTGCATTCATGCTAACCTCACTCCTGGTCCAATATATTCCTCCATCCAAGGAGCAATAAACCTTTGAAGAGATATGACTGTGAATTCTAGGCAACTACTGTCTTTCCTTGGAAAAACTATTTGATTCAAGACACCAACTTAAACGGCAGAAATCCAGAAGGGATAAATGTTAAAATGTTGATTCACTTTTTAAAAACAAGTTTTATGAGGACTGAAGAGATGGCTTAGCGGTTAAGCGCTTGCCTGTGAAGCCTAAGGACCCCGGTTCGAGGCTCGCTTCCCCAGGTCCCACGTTAGCCAGATGCACAAGGGGGCACACGCGTCTGGAGTTCGTTTGCAAAGGCTAGAAGCCCTGGCACGCCCATTCTCTCTCTCTCCCTCTATCTGTCTTTCTCTCTGTGTCTGTCGCTCTCAAATAAATAAATTTTAAAAAATTTTAAAAAAACAAGTTTTATGAATCATGGGAAGTTCATTAAACTTTAGAGATATCACTTTTACTTATGAGATGTTCATGTTCAACAGGGCTACCCAGGAAGGGATAAAACATTCCTTGATATTCTTGCATATTGGTCTCAAAACATTCCCAACTAGGTCACTTCAAGCAAAGCACTAACTCCACTCATTGCTAACCAGCTTTTGCACAGCCGTATGAGATTGCCCACTCATGTCAGTGCCTGCCTTCTGTTCCTCTGCCCACTCAACACTGTCAAGTTGGCATCACGACTTGACAGCTCCCTGCCCTCATCCCTAGCATGCCACCGTCCCCACATTATGCCAGCTAAGCTCCTTTGCATGGGCAAATGCTTAGGTCATTTCTATCCAATCTGCCTTCCCACAAGGTTTCCAGAAACATCCCTCACAAAAGGACAAGAGCTTGTCTCTGCAGAGACCAGATTTAGCTCCTGAACAAGTACTGGCAACATTACAGGCACACAGGTATTATCTCCAAACCTGAGAAAAAGGTGGCCTGTGGGTGAACCAGTCAGTCCACACTTGCCTATGACTTTGAAGGAAGGGTGCCAACCATTTGGCAGTGGGCCACATGAATGCATCACATGTCTCTAATCTTCACAGTATTTTAGAAACCTAATTACCAATAGTTCAAAACTATGAAATTTCATGTAAAATCTAGATTTTGTAATACCTCTTTCCCCAAAACCAAGAGGATTAAGGCAAATAGGGGGTATTAGAAACAGAGATTAAGGCTCCAAGTCACTATGATCCTCACCCATCCTGAAACCAGGGCAGCGGGCATCAAAGGAGGCTGAGTGGAGAGTCAGGACACCTACTCACTAGCAGTAATGGGGCTTCCCATTCTGTGTGAAAAGTCAAGGCTGGGTGAGGAGCAGTAGTGAGGTATCTCCACCCTTCTGGCCTGAGAGGCATCAGAAGGGGTTTTGTGGAGCATCAAGACTCTCATGTCCCTCAGCAACAAAGGGGATCCCCGGCTTTTAAAGCCAACTGAGTCAGAGAGGGGGAATTTAGGTCCCTCCCCCTCCTGGAAGTAACAAGGTAGTGTCATCCCCTTCTTGATCAGAGTAATATCAAATAAAAGCAGCATAAGATCCAGAGTCTCATAATACACAAAATGCCTAGACTTCAACTGAAAAACAAAAAAAACAACCATTCATACCAAAAACCAGGAAGATTTGAATTTCAATGGGAAAAGACAATCAACAGATGTCAGCACCAGTGTAACAGAACCATTAGAACATTAAAAATTATGACAATGGGGCTGGAGAGATGGCTTAGTGGTTAAGGCCTTCATCTGCAAAGCCAAAGGACCCCGGTTCAATTCTCCAGGACCCACATAAGCCAGATGCACAAGGGGGCGCACGCATCTGGAGTTTGTTTGCAGAGGCTGGAGTCCCTGGTGTGCCCATCCTCTCCCTCTTCCTCTCTCTCTCTCTCCTTTCCTCCCTCCCTCCCTCCCTCTTTCTCTCAAATAAATAAGTAAATAAAAAATATGACAATGCAGAAGTACACCGGAAGCACCTCATGGGTCAGAACACTGCAGATTATATGCATTACCTGATGGAAAAAGATGAAGAGGAGTAGAATAAACAATTCTCTCTGTTCATAAAGAATGACGTCACTATAGCCATGATGGAGGAATGTGGAAGAAAGCCCATGCAGAGCTGGAGAGATGGCTTATTGGTTAAGGAGTTTGCTTGCAAAGCCTAAGAATCCCAGTATGATTTCCTACGACCCACATAAGCCAGCTGCACAAGGTGGCACATGCATCTGGAGTTCATTTGCAATGGCTGCAGGCCCTGGCATGCCCATTCACACATACTCTCTCTCTCAAATAAATAAATTTTAAAAAAAAGAAAGCCTGTGCTGCTATAAGAGAGAATCCAGTCTATGAGAAGAAGCCCAAAAGAGAAGTTAAGAAGAAGAGGTGGGATCATCCCAAAATGTCCCTTGCCCACAAGAAAGATCAGGTCACTCAGAAGGAGGCAAGCTTCGTCAGAGCTCAGGAATGGGCTGCTGGGAGCTAACACAATTTTCTATGAAGACTTTTTTCATAAAGACAACAAACTTACTGACCAAGCCAAAAATAAAAAACAAAACAACAACAAAAAAACCATGACAATGAGGGGGCTGTGGCATAACTCAGTGGATAAAGTGCTCACCTTGCAAGCTCGAGGACCCACGTAATTATTCTAGGCATGGCAGTGCATGCCTGTCATCCGAGCACTGGGGAAGTAGAAACAGGAGGAGCCCTAGAGCTCACTGACTAGCCATGCTACCCTAATGGGCGAGCTTCAAGCTCACAGCCAACATTCCTGAGGATAATGCCCAAGGTTGGCCCTTAGCCTCCACACATATGTGCACACATGTGCATATGCACACATACATGCAAATACACATGCACACATAAGCAAAAATAAGTGAATAAATAAGCAAATACATAAATACATGTAATGATTTTCAAGGGGCCAACTAGCAACTGTCAACAGCTTGAAACAAATGAAAAGCATATGAAGTCTCAGCAGGGAGAAAACATGAAAATGACTCAAATTGCAGAAGACACTAGGAAATGGAAAGACATCCCATGTTCTTGGATTGGAAGAATCAATACTGTGAAAATGTCAATCTTGCCAAAATTTAAATGAAAAGCTTGAAGTTGAAATTTTCAAATAAAACACAGAATTTAAAAGTCAGTATGCAAAGTAAGAATCATAACCTGGAAATAGAGGACAATGTAAATCTGAACAACAGATTGAAAATAAACTGGGGTGAGGGAGACAGAGTCTCAGAGGCACGGAAGACCTTCAACAGAACATTAAACATTCAAGTCATCAGAGCCCCAAAGAACAGAAGGGTTCTATAAAGAGCTCAAAGAAATGGCCAAAGACATAGACACGTACTGATGCAAGAAGCTAAGTGAACATCAAACAGGTAGAAGAAAGAAATCACATTAAGACGCAATCAGTCAAACTTCTGAAAACTAAAGACACAGAAAAAAAAAAAACAGCTTGAAAGCAGAGCCAGAAATGAAACCTAACCTCTCAAAGTATACCTGAGTTCTCACCTGAAATAATTAGAAAGAAAAAAAAAAACTTTCTAAAAATAGCCAATAAATTGAAAAAATGCTCATCCTTATCCACTAGGGAAATGTAAGTCAACGCTACAATTAGATTCCAGCTACCCCACTCAAAATGGCTATCATCAAGAAGACAAATGACAATAAATTCTGAAAAGAATGAGTGGGAAGGAACCCTTACTCACTGCTGGCGGGAATGTAAATTAGTCCAGAAGTGAGTATGAGGGTTCCTAAGAAAATAAAATTAGTTAACTACTACCAAATGGATCCAGCTATATCACTCTACTTACCCAAAGTCAGCACGCCACAAAGATACTTGCACACGTAGGTTTATGTTTATTGCAGCACTATTCGCTCTAGTAAAGACATGAAACTAACCTAGACTAGATGTCCACCAAGAGATGGATAAAGAAGATGTGCTATGTAGACACAACATTTTATTCAATCATGAAGAAGGAGGAAATGATGTCCCTTGCAAGAAAATAGAACTAGAGGTCATTGTATTAAGTGAACTTAAGTCTGACACAAAAAAGACAACTCCCTCGGGTCTTCTCCCATATACAGAAGCTAGATTTAACAAAGAAAAAGACATGAAAGTAAAAGCGACTATTTGGGAAAGGAAGAGGATTGGTGAATATGTTCAAAGTACATTATATATGTGTAGGAAAATCTCATAATAAAACCCATTATTTTGTATAATTAATATGCATTAATTAGAAATGTCTAAAAAAGAGGGCTGGATAGTTTAGCAGTTAAGGCACTTACCTCCAAAGCCAAGGACCCAGGTTCGATTCCCCAGAATCCACATTAGCCAAATGCACAAGGTGGCACATAAGTCTGGAGTTTGTTTGCAATGGCTGGAGGCCCTAGCACAACCATTCTCATTCATTCTCTCTCGGTCTCTCTTTCATTCTCTCTCTCTCTCTCTCTCTCTCTCTCTCTCTCTCTCTCTCTCTCTCTATCTCTCTCTCAAATAAACAAATAAAAATAAATTTTTTAATTTATTTTTATTTATTTATTTGAGAGCGACAGGCACAGATAGAAAGACAGGTAGAGGGAGAGAGAGAGAGTGGGCGCGCCAGGGCTTCCAGCCTCTGCAAACAAACTCCAGACGCATGCGCCCCCTTGTGCATCTGGCTAACGTGGGACCTGGGGAACCGAGCCTCGAACCGGGGTCCTTAGGCTTCACAGGCAAGCGCTTAACTGCTGAGCCATCTCTCCAGCCCTAAATTTTTTTTTTTTAAATAAATGTCTAAAAAAGAAAACTTGAATCCAGGAACAACCCAGCAGCACTGAGAACCAGAAGAGGTTCCAAGGCTCTGCCCTTCTACACAGAACACAGAAGCAAGGTGGAGGAGTCATCTGATTGGCTCCATCTAGTCACAGTATGATCAGCTTCTTGCTTGTGATTGGCTGAAACTCTGATGTTTGTTATACTCAAATTTTGGATTAAGTTGGAACAATGAAATATATTAGGTAAGAATTCAATCTACAACCTTGGGATAATGGCCTCCTCTTTATTTAATTATGTAACATTTTGGAGGTCAGAAGAAAGCACAGCAGTTTCAGGTACAGAAAGAAGAAACCCTCAAGACAAAATCCTACCATTCACAGATGAAGGAAAATTAAGGAAATCTGTTACCAGCACACCTACTCTAACAGAATGGCTGAAGGAGTTTCTCTAAACAATAAAAGAACGCAACTTGGAACGTCAGGAAGAAAAAGCATGATAAGTGAATCTCTGTATAGACAAAATAGATGCCTTCTCCGCATGAGTTGTCTCAGTTATTTTAATAATTAAAGCACAAATTAGGCCGGGCATGGTGGCGCATGCCTTTAATCTCAGCACTCAGGAGGCAGAGGTAGGAGGATCGCCATGAGTTCGAGACCAACCTGTGACTACATAGTGAATTCCAGGTCAGCCTGAGCTAGAGTGAGACCCTACCTCGAAAAAAAAAAAAAAAAAAAAAAAAGCACAAATTATAACGCTGCTCAATGAGTTCCTAAATGTTCAGAGGGAAATATTTAACACTAATGGAATGTAGTTATTTACATGTATTATAACACCTAAAGCAGTAATACCTATCTATACCAAAAGATACATACAAGAACACATATGTCACAATTTGAATTTAAATAAATTTCAACTAACACACAGAAAAGCATAGTAAAGAGGGAAACAAAATCAAAACAGAGCCAACCATTAAAAATAAATAAAATGACAGCCTTTAACCTTAATATATAATTACACTAAATATAACTGGTCTAAATAGACAAACCATAAGACAGACTGGAAGAGTAGATTGAAAGTCATGCTATAGTTTAAATCTGAAATGTTCCCCACAAGTTCATGTTTTAACACCTTGTAGTGTTACTTATATTGAAGGCTCCAGAGCCTCTGGAAGGTCATGTTTTACTGGTAGAAACAGAGGACGGGAACTCTGAATGCACTAGCTACACCTGGTTCTGGTCCTGCACCATGGTTCCCAGTCAGCACCATGTCAGCAACTGCCACCACACACTTCCAAGACTCAGCTACTCCCACTGCCTTGCCTTCCCTACAGCAAACAGAAACCCCTCTGAAACTGGAAGCCAAGATAAACCTTTCTTCCCTTGGGTTGTCTCTGTCAGGCATTTTGTCACAGAGTCCAGAAAAGTAATACAAGAGCCGGAGAAATGGCTTAGCAGTTAAGCGCTTGCCTATGAAGCCTAAGGACCCTGGCACAAGGTGGCGCACGCGTCTGGAGTTCGTTTGCAGTGGCTGGAGGCCCTGGCGCATGCATTCCCTCTCTCTCTCTCTCTGCCTCTCTCTCTGTCGCTCTCAAATAAATAAATAAAAATAAACAAAATAATTTTAAAAAAGTAATACAAGACCTGACTACATAGTCTTCAATAACAAACTTCAAGTAATGCAATATAGGCAGACCGAAATTCAAACAAAGCTGACTAGCTATGTCAATACCAGACAGACATCAGAGCAAAGAAAATTGCCAGAGTCAGAGACTGACATTTGAAGTGTAGGCTTTACTTTTAAATGCCACTAGAAGACACCAGACACTAGCCAGAAAACAGCATGGCCTGAGGTGCATCTTTTATTTATATTTTATTCTGGTTAACATGTCTTAACTGTACATATCAATGGGTTTTGGATGATGTTTCAATATATCCACACAGCACACACTAGTCAAAGCCAAGCGCTCTTTGCCTGCCCTCTCATTTCCCAACTTCCACTTATCACCATTCTACATTTACGTCAACTTCTTTTTTGCTTCTACACTGACAGGCCATATAGTAATTGTTTTTCTTTAACGGACTTATTCAACATAACATTGTTTTATAGTTCCATCTATTCTTCCTACAAATGACAGGATTTCATTTCCTCTTTATGGCTGGATAATATTCCATTGTGTGTGTCACATTTGCTTTAGCAATTCATCCATTAATGGGCACTAAGTTAACACTGCAATCTTAGCTATTGTGACTAATGCCCAAAAACTCTTAGGTATACTGCTTTCATTCCCTCTGGATACATACTCAGGCATGGAATGGCTGGACATACATTTCTATTTTTTAGGTTTCTGGAGGAAACTCCATACTGTTCTCTATAATATGGCTGTGGTAATTTACATCCCCATAAGCAATATATGAGTTCCTTTCCTTCTCTTCCCATTGTGTTATATTTGCTATGCTTTGTTTTGCTTGAGATACATTTTTAAAAGAACATCCTGGTCACTGTTAAGAACAGAGTGTAGATAGGACGCATAAAGCTCTGCAAGTGAGTTAGGAGCTGCTGCAGCAATACAGACAAGAAAGATGGCCAGACCAGAGCAGCAGTGGCAGAGGTGGAGAACAGTCAGTGGAATAAGGGTACATGTTCAAAGCCAAACCAGGAGGAAGGTCTCTGATGAGGTGATGATGAGAAGGAGAAGTCAAGAGCGAGTTCCAGGTTTTGTTTTCTTTTACTAAAGCAATTGAGCAGATGCTGGAGATCAACTAACTATAGGGAAACACACTGGGACAGAAAAAATTAAGAGTTCTGGTTTGAACACTTCAGCCCTGAATACCTAAGAGGAAAGATAACACAGGCACATTTATATCTGTATTTAGGAGGAAGATCTGAGCTAGAAATTTATGCGTGTGTGTGTGTATGTGTGTGTGTGTGTGTGTATTAAATCGGTGTGACTAGGAAAGCTTCCTTGAAAGAATGAAAGTCTAGAAAACAAGAGGTGTCTGAGCCAGAGCCCTGAGGTCATCTAGGATTTAGCTGTCAAGAGGATGAGAAGGAGCCACCAAAAAGGACCGAGTCCAGAGGTAACCTGACCAAGTGTTGTACTCAGTCAATGGTCCATTGAGCAAATGCTGCTGAGAATGCAGATGGGAAACAATTAGACTTGGAAAGTTGGAGGCTACTCAAGACCTAAGCAAGTATGGTCTCAAAGCACCAAAGCAGAAAGTCAACTAGAAGGGGATGAAAAGGGAATGGTGACCGGAAAACAGAGAAAGCACACGCATTTCTTCAATATGCTTTGCTGAGCAATGGAGAGGAAACACGGATGTACTACCAAGGGAGGGCTTCCTCCTTCCTTCCTGCAAGATAGGAGCTACTAGAGTGCATCTGCTTGCTGATGGAAATGACTCAGAAGAGATGTAGACTGCCAAAGAGAGACATGAGCACAGGAGGAAAGCACCTGAAAAAATGAGAGGAGATGGACACGGAGGCACAGGGGAGTGACCAGCTACATGTTTTGTCTGTTGTTACCTGAAGGGAAGCAGAAAAGCAATTAAGTCTGAGCCAATGGGACCCTTTGGACTTACGAAGTGTGACCCATAAGGAGGAAACAGCAGATGTGAAAACATGCTATGGCTGAGATACCAGGTTCACCAGGGAACACCCAAGTCATGCAGCCTGAAACAGCAGCAGCTCTGCCACTGACAGGAGGTCACAGAGCAAAGCACTGTGAGCATCTGCACTTGAGAAAGGCCTACCCATTATCCAGGCATGATGGCAACGCCTGTACTCTCAGCATGTGGAGATACAGGCAGGAAGGCTGGAAATTCAAGGTCATCCCCAGTTAACAGTGAGTTCAAGGCTAGCCTAGGTTACATAAGGCATGTCTCAAATAACAGCAGTAATAATAATGCGGGCTGGGGATGGAGAATGCTTGCCTACCATGCATGACAACCTGAGCTTGATCCCCAGTACATTAAACTGAGCATGGTGGCAAGACAGTTAATCCCAGTACTTGGGAGATGGAGACAGGAGGATCAGAAGAAATTCAAAATCATCTCCAGCTACATAGCTTAAGACAAGCCTGGGCTACATGAAACCAACAGAAGGAAAGGAGGGAGGGAGGGGAGGGAGAGAAGGAGCAGAAGGAGGAGAGGGGAGGGCAGGGCAGGGCAGGGAGGGCAGGCAGGGCAGGGAAGGGGAGGGGAGGGGAGGGGAGGGGAGGGGAGGGGAGGGAAGGGAAGGAAGGGGAGGGGAGGGAGAGAAGGAGCAGAAGGAGGAGAGGGGAGGGCAGGGCAGGGCAGGGAGGGCAGGCAGGGCAGGGAAGGGGAGGGGAGGGGAGGGGAGGGGAGGGGAGGGGAGGGAAGGGAAGGAAGGGGAGGGGAGGGAAGGAAGGGGAGGGGAGGGGAGGGGAGGGGAGGGGACAGGAGGGGAGGGGACAGGAGGGGAGGGGACAGGAGGGGAAGGGACAGGAGGGGAGGGGAGGGGAAGGGAGGGAAAGAGAGAGAGAGAGGAGGGAAAGGGAGAGAAGGGAGGGAAAGGGAGAGAAGGGAGGGAAAGGGAGAGAAGGGAGGGAAAGGGAGAGAAGGGAGGGAAAGGGAGAGAAGGGAGGGAAAGGAGGGAAGGGAAGGGAAGGGAAGGGAAGGGAAGGGAAGGGAAGGGAAGGGAAGGGAAGGGAAGGGAAGGGAAGGGAAGGGAAGGGAAGGGAAGGGAAGGGAAAGGAGGGAAGGGAAGGGAAGGGAAGGGAAGGGAAGGGAAGGGAAGGGAAGGGAAGGGAAGGGAAGGGAAGGGAAGGGAAGGGAAGGGAAGGGAAGGGAAGGGAAGGGAAGGGAAGGGAAGGGAAGGGAAGGGAAGGGAAGGGAGAGGGGAGGGGAGGGGAGGGGAGGGGAGGGGAGGGGAGGGGAGGGGAGGGGAGGGGAGGGGAGGGGAGGGGAGGGGAGGGGAAGGGAGGGGAGGGGAGGGGAAGGGAGGGGAGGGGAGGGGAAGGGAGGGGAGGGATCCATTGCTAAAGAAAAGACACCAGTATTCAATGGATTGGAAAGTGGGACAGTGGAGTCCAGATACTTTCCTGTTTTCCTGCATAGTATTTCCACAAACCCTTCCCTGTGCATCCCAACACTTCCCAGGTTTCCACTTGAAGCCAGAATCTAAGTACCCACACTTGGCTAATGTACTATCTCCACAATATGTTCACCTGTTACGTAGCCAAATAAAGCAGTGTGTCACTTCTGTTTACTGACAGTATTATTTTCTGGGTAAAGCATGCCATTAATAACTTCCCCAAATACACAAACAGCACCCACACACACTTAGCTTTGGAAATATAATTTACATTCAATTTGTTAGTAAAGCTGAAAAGGTAATCTTAAATAATGGGAAGAAAATCTCTGCTTGCAAATGTGTTTCCAAATCAAATTCCATGTGATACCCTGCATTCCCTTTACTTTATAGAGCAAAAAATACTAATGATAAGAGATATTTGAGTTATACTATATCCTTCATATGTTAAAAAATCCAGTCTAATTTGTTTTAAACATCTACCCTTGCACCCTGACCTTAAAAAGTAAAGTTGTCAAGCAATCCATGTAAAAGAAAGCAGAGTGTTCTCATTTTAAAATATGTCCCGATGCATTTAAGAGAAAAAATAAATCATTATGGATTATGCAAAGTGCATTTTATCTTCCTAATCTGAAAGTGAAACAAGAGACATTCAGTGCCTCCCTGGAGACTCTCATCATTTACCAGGAACATCTTTCTCTGGAGCATTTGTTCATAAATGGCCAGCCTGTACAATGACTACAAGGGAATACTTCAGGGCCGCTTATGGCCGCTTATCTTCTTTCTAGTTAGTGCATTGAAAGAAAAAGGAGAGAATGCTACCAAAATTCTGTGTTCAGGGCTTTGCATTTCCTACTGTGTAACCAGCTCACAGGACAAAGGTTGGAGAGCATTGCTCCAGAAAGGGAAAAAGAAGTCAGTTTAACCTGGAGCCCACAAGGATGTCATCACTGGGTAGTTAGACAGCAGGGAAAAGAAATATTGGTCCCTAGACTTTTATGGGAATGTGGCACAAGGGCTTAAGGGGCCAGAAGGTCCTGCAATGGCAAGAATGTGGCTATTGGGACAGTGTCCAAGCCAGGGCAGCCACCACTGGGGTCTGAGCCTCCTTGACCAACTGTAACCACTGTCGAGAAAAATTACTATGAAATACGCAGAGCCAATACACACCAGTGAGTGGTAACACTAATGTGATTTCTGCACCGCATCTTTACTGCTAGGGCACCATGTTAGCAAAAAGCCACAGTGGTATCTCTAAGCTCTCTATGTTTATTTCTAATCACTAACCTGCATCCCAGTTCTATTTTTAAATTCTGAAAAGATTTTAAAAAGTGGGGTTGGAGAGATAGCTCAGTGGTTTAGGACACTACTTGCAAAGCCTGACGGCCTGGGTTCAATACCCAGTACCGACATAAGGCCAGATACACAAAGTGGTGCATGCATCTGGAGTTCCTTTGCAGTGGCTAGAGGACCTGAAGTACCTGTTCTCTGTCTTGTCTCTCTTCTCTCTCTGTCTTTCTGCTTGCAAATAAATAAATATATAAATATTTTTATTTTTAAAAGAAAACAATAAAAGGTTAAGCCAAGTTTAGTGATGCATGCCTTTAATCCCAGCATTTAGGAGGCTGAGATAGGAGAATTGCTGTGAGTTTGAGGCCAGCCTGAGACTAATTCCAGATCAGCTTGGGTTACAGTGACATCCTACCTCAAAAAAAAAAAAAAAATTAAAAATAGGGCTGGAGAGATGGCTTAGTGGTTAAGGTGCTTGCCTGCAAAGCCTAAGGACCCAAGTTTGATTCCCCAGTACCCACATAAGCCAGAGGCACAAAGTGGCACATGTATCTGGAATTTGTTTGCAGTTGGTAGGGGCCCTGGCATGCCCTTTCTCTCTATCTGCCTGCCTTTCTCTCACTCTTAAATAGATAAGTAAATAACTAAAATATCAATACATAAATTAATAAATAATAATAGACTAAAAAGTATTTAATGACAAACTCAAGAAACCTGAGTTCTAGTACCAAATACTAAATAAAGCAAAGCATGGATTTCATTTTAGAAGTAACAGCTTACCCTCTCGTCAATGTAGTTTATTACACCCTCTCTCCTGTTGTTTTCCATGTGCTGCCAAAAATGATGCTTCGTCTCTAGGGCCCATAGTTCATTTGCTATAATGTAAAGGGATCTTTTTTCTCAATGGCAGATAAGATATTAGAAAAGAAGAAGTTAATTGGAAGGTTACGAGCTATTTTACCCTCCCTATGGTTCAGAAAAATAATCACTTTGCATCTGTTCTGACTCCTTTATCTGGAAAAGATCTGTAGTGTGGGGCTGAGGAGATGGCTAAGCAGTGAAAGGTGCTTACTTGCAAAGCCTGCTGGCTGGGGCACCCACAAAAAAACTGGATGCATGTGTCCGGCATTCATTTGAGCAGCAAAAGATCTTGTCATGCCCATGCACACATACATATAAATAAAATGGACCCGTGTTGTCTTTGAAATGCTTTGAGTAAATTACTTAAGAATTTCAGAACATTCATAACTCCATATATTAATTTTGTTGAGATACAACTTACTACATAACTGACCCATTGAACTGTATAACCTAGTGGTTTTTAGTATATTCAAACCGTTCTACAAACATTAAACCCATCAAGGTTAGGACAGGGACTTGGGTTCTAAATTTTCTCATTCATTACATTGGCGGGGGGGGAATGCAAGGTCCAGATGGGTCAAGTCACAATTCCAAAGTCACAAAGCTGATGAGTGGCAAAGAGCCAGGCCTGAATCCCTGGGAATTATTAGCCATTCGTGTCATCCAAGACTCCCTTCCCCTGCCCCTGGGAAAGTTCTGAATGAATTAAAACCCGCTGTTACAATGTTGTTTGAGAACATCTGGTATTTTTTATTTCTCTGTTCCCTCCTACTAAATTCAACCCAGCCTAATTTCTCCAGCAAGTCTGTTGCATTGCATGATTTCTTAGAAAGACTTCTAGAACTTGAAATAGAGATGCAGCTCGGTTAGCAGAGTGCTTTCCTAGCATGCAGGGAGGCCTGGGTTCAATCCCCAGCACCACATAAACCAAGTATAATAACTCCAGCATTTGAAAGGTGGAGACAGGAGGGTCAAAAGTTCAGGGTCACCTTGAGCTATATAGCAGGTTTGAATCCAGCTGGGGCTACATAAGACCCTGCCTCAAAAAAGATAAGAAAAGAACAGATTTCCAAAATAATTTAAAATGTATCTAATAGGTACTTTAACCATAAAATGTTGCTGGTAAGCCCTGGGAGACTCTATGATATCCCTCCTTTCAAATGAAGTGAGAATTATTTAACCTCATACAAAAGAAAGAAAAAGAAGAAAAGGACAGGAAAGAAAAAAAGAGGAGAGTGGAAGGAGAGGGTAAAGAGGAATAAAGAAAGGAAAGGATGATAAATTAATCAGCAAGTAGGACATGCACCTGCCCCAAAGCCAATGCCAACTTACGTCCCTTAGACTTCTCAAAGTTGCCATTCACTTTAACTGACTGATTGTAACTAGTTAAACCAAGTCACCTATCCCAAATATAATATTTCTGCAACACCAGAAACTTCCAAGGATTGCAACCATTCATTCTGGTTTGTGGTCAGCAGCTCACTGAATCACCCACCCAAGGGCTCGTGTCTTGGCTATTGCTGAGACTTGCTTCTTTGAAGTTCATACTCAATAAAAAAAAAAAAAAAAAAAAAAAAAACTCAGAATCAGAGACTCATTCCCTGTCTGTGCTAAGGAAGCCAGTGTCATAAGCACTGACCTGACCACCGGGTCCTCCTGACTACCCAAGCCAACTGGTCCACTGTTCACACAGAAGCACTTGCTAACTATGAGCCTTTAAATCCCGCGCCTCTCTCATCCTATATTCTATTAGCGCTTCCCTTCCTGTGTTACTCCACTTCCAAACTTCATTCATTCAATAAATATTTATTGAGCAGTCACAACTCATCAAGTACTAGGCTAAACACTGTCCCTAAATGTGGCCACTCCCTGGAGGTTGTATTTAGACCCTACTGTGCCTCTTTTCACTTTCCTCAGCACTTATATTTTTAAACTCTCCCAAATCAGTAGTTCCAATCTTGATTTTACCTCCTGGATCTCAGGGAGGATATGCAAAGGCCAATCATAACAGAATGTCCCAGGAACAATGGACAGAAGGCAATGTCCCCCCTCAAGGTGCTGGTGACCCAATGATGAATCTACCATCTCTACCTTCACCCAACTGGCCTCTCCTCCAGGCCTTCTTTCACCCTGAAGAGCATCACTGTCCATTCAATGCTAGAAACAGCAATCACCGGGTTTCCTAATGGACAGGCTGTGAGGGGACAGCAAGGCCTTTCAGCCTGGGCTGGAGGCTAGAAGAGTCTTCTAATTCCTGCATCAATTCAAGGATGGACGGTGCGTGGGTGGGGCCTCATCACCAAGTGGATTCTAAGTACAATCTGTCCATCAGCAAAATCAAGCAAAATTGAGACTGGGGAGGGGATGTGGATGGGCCAACATATATCAGGGTTCTGGTGAACGGCTTTACAATGTGAACTCTGCCATTGGCTAGAAGAGCCTGCAATGTTTTTCCTCAAAACACACACACACACACACACACACACACACACACACACACCTTCAAGTCTCCCAGTTTTCCAGCTTCCTCTGTTCAGAATGCCTGTCCTCTCCTTTTCCCACAGCCACAATTCCTTCCATACCTAATTGCCAAATGGCACGTATCCTCCTCCGAGACGCTTTCCCTGACGCCCCCACCCCCCTCGTGTCATCTGCCATCCTCTCGCGCGCGGAGGTGTGTCTAGCACGGTTTGTTTACATGTCTGTCTCGGCGGGGGAGGGGGGCTTCCCACCACATTGCTCTTTGAGAGCAGGATTCTGGTGCTCCACCACGGCGGGCCGCCGACCCAAGGGAAGACAACTGAGAAGGCAAAAGACCACTACATCATCCCACTACATCATCGAAGAGCCTCAACCCGGGCAGACTGGCGAGGTCCACTCCGAGGCGCTCGGGGATGGGGTGGGGGCGCAGCGGGGCCCAGCCAAGGCGCCAAATACTCCCCGGCACCCCACATTTCCCCACACCCCGAGGCATCATCGGGGTAGACCTCGTGGAGTCGAGCTCCCCCCAGGGGGGGCCCTCCTCCCAGCACGCGAGCATCGGGGTGTCGGGCGCCCCTGACCCCTCCACCTCGGCTCTCTCCTCCTCCTCCTCCTCCTCCTCCTCCTCAGAGCCGCTCAAATTTGGGACCGCCGGGGACCGTGGACTTGGGGGACAGGGAAGGAGGGGGAGACGCAGACGCGGAGCAGAGAGCGCGCGGCCTCCACCCGCTGGCGCCCTCCTGCGCGGGAGGAAACCCAGCCCGAGCGGGGCTCCTCCGGGACCCCGAGCCTTCCCACCCGGCCCCGGTCCCAGCCCCGGCCCGCGGGCCTCTCGGGCGGGGGGAGGGTGGTCTCCGCCTCCCTCCGTCCCTCCCCCCCCCCACTCCCGGGCGCCTTCCTCCCCTACCTGGCTGGCTTTGTGGAACTGCTTCTTCAACCCGGCCACCGACATCGCGACTGCGCCCGGCTGGAGCTGGGTGATGTCGGGGCTCCGCCGGGCCACGCGGCCGCGACGCGCTGGGGGAGCGGGCACCCCGGGCGGTCCCCGCGCGCGCCTGGCCTCCGCCGGGCCCGCCTCCCACGGCCACGGCCACGGCCACTGCCAGGGCCACGGGCTCCCGCGCTGTCACACGCGCGCGCGCCGATGGCAACACTGCGTTCCCAGGCCCCGGCGCAGCCCATTGGCCAAGCCGCGGCGGTATGCAAATGAGGCCGCTGGGGCCCGCCCACGCCTCATTGTTGCGTGGAGACAGACCTGAAAGGGACTTGAGAGGCGGGGGAGGGACCCGCCTGGGAAGAGCTGGACGTGGGGCGGCGGGAAGGCGAGGAGGTCACTAGGATCCTGGAGAGGCTCACAGGACTTCCTGGTGGGCCCAGGGATGGGATGCACCCGGCTTTGAGATGACTGTGGACCCCAGAACCCACATCGTCACCTCTCTGGCTCCTCTGGGATTTGGTGGGAAACCTGCTTGGAATCACAGGCACCATCTCCCGCCACCCACCCACCCCTCCGGGGCACATTTTTCGTAGATATGAGGGTTAGGAAAGGAATATGGGATATGCGCCTGGAGGACAGAAATGCTAGGTGGGAGGAAGTGGACTATGGGCAGCAGCGAGGTGTGTTCTGCGGAGTGAAATCCCCCCGAGGCACCAGTCCACTGGGAGCAACAGAGTTATTTGGTAATTTAACAAAAAATATAGAGAGAATATTCGTCTGCCTTGTGAGCTGAGCCCACTGTCAACTACACCAAGACACCGTGTCTGCAAGGTGACCTAAATACATGGGAATTCCAGATTGGTCCCCTTAACCCCTACGTAGTGTGTCACCCAGCCTTTCCTCGCACAGATCTAGAGGCCATGGACGCGTATCACCAAGGGGTCTACTGTGTTCCCCTGACCTGCCCTTCACAGCCCCCCCGCAGTGCTTCACAGGCAAATAAGCACTGCCTCCATTCACTTTTCACCTTTAGCAAACCCTCACCAGGACTCATGTGGAGTGGCCACCAGCATCTTCTTTGCACACTTGAGGTTCACACCTGGGTCCTGGAGTCCACAGAGCTTTAGGGTTTTTCCAGGACCAAGGAAGTCTCACAGCCTCTTCCAGGCCATCAGCTCTGGGCTCCCGGCCAAGCCTGAGCCTTTATCTCCGACTTCATGCTACTGAGACGGGGCAAGAAGGCTCCATTTGCTCACAGAAGCTGGGAGAATGTGGAGTCGACTGTGTTCTTCCTCTGCGGGAGAAACTCATGAGCTCAGTGGACATCGGTTGATGAGTACGACTTGACTTAACACTCTGGACTTGGCTAGCAAAGGCATAGCTGACACCAAGCGGAGATAAAAGGCGTGAGGGTGGTGACAGCTGGGTCATAATTAGCATGACAAGATGTTCCCTCAACATCAGTTCCAGCCCCACTCAATGAGATTGAAGAATGCTGGCTCTACCTTGTCCTGGATTAGTCCATGGCTGTGTAGATGGCACGCAACTGCCCACTTACTCCATGGCCAAGAGTAGTTTAAATCGCACAGGCTCAAAAGAAGTGCCCACACACCTGGCTCTGTGCTTTGGGCCAGAGAGATAGCTCAGGCGGTAAGAGACTTGCCACACAAGCAGGAGGGGCTACAGGGAACTGAGACTGAGTTTACTCTTCACACGTAAATGGCTGGGCATGACCATGCATGTCTGTAACCCCAGTCCTACGGGGAGTGGAGACATGAAAATTGCTAGGGCTCATGAAAATGGTAAATTCTGGAATCGGTGAGAGACTTCATCTCAAGGAAACAACATGGATGAGCAATAAAGGGAAGACACCAGACGTTCTCCTCTGGCTCGTGCAGATACCCACACAGGGTGTGCACATCTACACACACAAGAGCACACACCAAACATACTACATGCATATGCACACACAGAGAGAGACTCAGAAGTGACTTACAGTAAGGGGGGGGCATTTGTCCCACCAGAACAGGGGAGCAGCCCATCATGGCGCAGAGCATGGTGGGAGGAGTGGAAGGTGGCTGGTCACTTTGCATCCTCAGTGACAGGTGAGTGCTCACATCCAGTTCACTTTTTATGTTTTCCCTTTTTATTCAGTCTGTGATCCCAGTCACTGGAATAGTGCCACCCACATTCAGGATGGGTCCTCCCTCCTCAGTTAAACCTCTCTAGAAACATCCCTCCCAATCACATTCAGAAGTGTGTCTTCTAGGTTAGTACAAGTCTGGTCAAGTTGACAATGACAATGAAGATTAGCCATCACAATAGCATATTCAAGCTTCTTTCTTTTAGTATTTTTGTTATGTCCTTAATTTATTCAAATGTAGAGTTATTAATTTTTCTCATAGTTTGAAACTTTGTGTTCCTTCATATGTATTTTTCCTTTTTAAAGGTATCTGGAGGGTGGGCCTGGAGAGATAGCTTAGTGCTTAAGGCACTTGCCTGCAAAGCCAAAGGACCCAGGTTCAATTTCCCAGGAACCACGTAAACCAGATGCACAAGGTGGAACATACGTCTGGAGTTTGCAGTGGGTAAAGACTCTGGTGTGCCCATTCATTCTCTCTCTCTCTATCCCTCGTTCTCTGTCTCTCCCTTTCCCTCTCCCTCTCAAATAAATAAAATTAAATAGATAAACAAAATTTAAGCCAGGCATGGTGGTACACGCCCTTAATCCCAGCACTCGGGAGGCAGAGGTAGAAAGATCATCATAAATTCAAGGCCACCCTGAGACTAAATAGTGAATTCCATGTCAGCCTGAACTAGAGCTAAACTCTACCTTGAAAAACAAAAACAAACAAAAAAAGTAATTGGGGATTTTTCTCAGCTTTTTTAAAGTGGTAGACTCACTGTAAGCTTGGCAATTGAATTGATCTTTAAAAACAGTTTTTTAAAATTCACTCTTCATTACCATAGATTTTTCTCTTGCTAAATTCTTTCCTTAATGTTTTACATCCTTTCTGTTTTGCTTAGAAAACTAGGCAGGGCTCACAAGTATTGACAACAGAAACTGATGCTAGCTGACAGGCTGGAAGAGAATGAATGACTGGAGAAGGATGTCATGCAATCCAGAACCTCACAGAATCCACAGGAGGAGTAGGGAAGTAGGCGAGGGAAATGAACGCGTGCAAGGAACTGAGGGCTGAGCCCACTGCTTGCTCCAGGTTTGGTGAACAGAGTGAATGAAGGCCCGGTGTCTTCAACCAGCATTGTTGACCCTCACTCCGGCTTCAGAGTTCCAGGAGACAGCATCTAACTGGCCAGCCTGGGGATGTGACCAGGCTCTAAGTCTCTCATCACGGCGGGGTTCCGCAGCACAGGAAAGACACTCCCGAAGCTATGCAGACGGAAACAAAACCAGGTCTCTGGAACAGCAATCAATGCCCACTCAATTTGGAGTCTGTAATCTCTTAATTGGTTGGCTACATGTTTATTCTATGCTTTCTTGTTTTGTAGCTAACAGGTGTAAATAAATGGCTTTTATTCCTGGCTATGACTTTGGTCTCATGCCTTCTCTTCTCAAGCAATATAGATGCTCTGATGTTTTCTAAATATATCTATGGTTATTTGTTTTTGTTTTTTCTTTGGTTGAAATGTTATTCTGGAAAAAAATTTGAGTCTTTCCCAGTTTGTTTGATACATATTTTTTAATTCGTTTAATTGTATGTTAGACTTGTGCTATTATGGTCAAATAACACATCTTGAAGATTTTTATATCACCCATTAGGTTAAATTTTATGTATTGCAGAGGGTTGAGCTAATACCTACCACACCACTTTTCAATTGGTCTGTAACAGGATAGATGCTCTACCATAGTTCCTAGCTCAGAGGATGATTTAGAGTTCATGCTAGCTTCAACCAACTTGGTCATTTGAAGGCTTTTCCTTGATGGCATCATCATCCCCCAACGCCTCCCAAAATCCCATGGCTCTTCAGTTTAGGAACGAGGTATAGAGATGTCTTTGACTGTTTAACAGAGTGGTTTACATGGGGTGAAATAACTCATGGATGGGGACTGGGAGGAGGCACAGACAAGCATCTTTCTGAAACAAAGCATTTGGGGTACTTGATGGTCGGTCTTCTTGGTCAATTACAAGAGACCCTGGGGTTGTCTCTGGTGCTCGGGAGCCATGGCCCACATCTGTCGAGGGTTTCAGTGGTTCTTGGGCTTCTTCCTTGTGGTTCTGGCCCTGATTGTCCCTTTCTCTTTCTGGCCCATGGCATGCTGTGCTAGGACCCCCACATTTCTTTGTGCTGTGCTTAGGCCAGCTTTGGAGTCTGATGGGTAATGGCAACCTTGGAGTCTGGTTCTGCCATATGTCACTTACATCTGTCTGGGGGTGGGGCAGGGGCGCAAAGAGTCCTGGGTAGGAGGTGGGGCATGGAGGAAGCATGCTGTTGAACACTACAAAATATTATCTCATTATCTCATAGACCCAGTCTTCTGACATTGTTCAAGCATTCTTTACCCCAATATTTATCCACTAACTTGCCAAGGACTAGAAGGTAGTCTATCCTGCATTCTTTTGCTTAATTTGTGATTGTGTTTGTGGTGCCCACGCTTGGGGGTTTTGCTTTGAATACTTTGGCACTAAGGCATTCAGCCTCGAGGTGTTGAGGGTTGCCATAGCTTCATTGGTTATCCTGCACATCTGAAGAAAAGAACCTGTTTGGTCCTACGTAGAGCTCTTTTACCTTTACTGCATCGACATTTGTATCCCAACGTTTTGTTTTCATCTGTTTGATATGTCTTAATTGATCCTCTATTTTTAGTCTAGAATAATTGTATAAAATAATACATTCCTCAGTGATGTTCTCCTATACGCATAGAATGTACACTGATCATATCATACCACTTCCTCTTTCCTAATAGCCCCCGTCAGCCTTAATGACTTTTTAAATTTTATTTTAGAGAGAGAGGGGATGGGTGCACCAGGGCCTTCAACCACTGCAGATGAACTCCAGATGCGAGCGCCCCCTTGTGCGCACGTGCAGCGTTGTGCGTTTGCATCACTGTGCATCTGGCTTATGTGGGACATGGAGATTCAAACATGTATTCTTAGGTTTCGCAGGCAAGCACCTTAACCACTAAGCCATCTCTCCAGCCCTAACAACTTATGTTAATCCAGATTCCAAATATGTGGGAGGCATGGGAAACTTCTTCTGAGTCTGGCTTCTTTTGCCTGATATGATGATCGAGGGTTACATCCATTTGTGTTTTTCTGAACATGAAAGGTGTTTGGTGTGTGCATAGTATTGGAGTGTGGTATGTGTATGTGCAGTGTGTGCACCTGTGTGTGCAAATGTGTGTGAAGCTGCTGAGGTTTCCATTTTCCATCAGACTGTAAGCACCAGTGATATTTCAGTATCTGCCCCCCCCCCCAGCCACAGGACTGAGGTTACAGGTGTGCATGACCATGTTGAGCTTTTCATGTGGGGGCTGGGGATCAAACTAGGTCCTCAAGCTCGCCCAGCAAGCACTGGTACCCACTTAGCCATTTTCTCAGCCATGGAAAGTGACATAATTTTGTTCTTATTTGTGGCTGAATAATATTTCATTGTGTATCCTTTTTTAAAATCCCTTCATCATCCATTGCTGGGCATCTGGGCTGATTCTATGACCTGGCTGATGTGGGTAGTGCTATAATAAAGTGTGTGCAGGTATTGCCTTTGTATGCTGACATTGATTGCTTTGGGTATTGTTGCAGTCAGGTTCGCATTGCTGGCAGAAATCACCTGACAAGAGCAGCTTGTTGGATAAAATGGTTTATTTTGGCTTACAGAAGGGTACAATGATAGCATGAGCAGAGGGTGGACATCAACCTCCTGGCCAACAACAGATGGACCACAGCAATAGGAGAGTGTGCCAAACACTAGCAAGGGGACACTGGCTATAATACCCATAAGCCTGCCCCCCCAACAATGCACTGCCTCCAGGAGGTGTTAATTCCCAAATATCCACCAGCTGGGAACCTAGCATTCAGAACACCTAAGTTTCTGGGGGCCACCTGAATCAAACCACCACATCCCGCCCCTGGCCCCCATAAACTGATAACCACACATGATATAAAATGCAATGCATTCAGTCCAACTTTAAAAGTCTTCATACTTTTATCAATCCCAGTGATATTCAAACATCCCTATAATCCAAGGTATTTTATCTGAGTCATAATACCAAAAACTACCCCCCAAAACACACAATGGCACAGAATAAGCATTCACACTGCAAAAAAAAAAAATGGCATTGAGCATAGCAAAGAAATATTTAAACAATACAAGATTTAAACAGGGCAAACATCAAACTCTGTAGCTCCAAGTCTAACAACTCTAGTCAGTGAAAACTCCCCAAGTCTGGTGATACTAACCAGCAAGAAGTCTCTGGAGTTCCAATTTTGCCCCCCAGCTAGGCTACTCACAGTCCTGGAAAGCTTCATATAGGGCCAGCAGCTCTGCTTGGCAGCCATCTCATGGTCCCAGCATCTCCACTGGGTATCTACTCTAACCTATGATTCATCCTCATGGCTTCATGGGGTCTCCTTGCAGGCATCCAGCAAACCTGCTTCACACTGCCCATGGCCATTTCCAAAACACAAGACCATGTTTCAAATTCAATGACCCTTTCTTTCTTGAATTTCTTATACTCCACAATACCAGGTAGGGTGCCAATTTGTTAAGCCAGGCAGGAATGAAGCAGGCTTTGAAGAACAGGACACTTCTTGAGCAGTCAGTCCCCTTCAAAAGAGTGCATTCTTCCTGTTGCCCCAGTGCAGGTCAGCCGGCCCAATCTCAAAGGTTGTAATCTCTCATTATAATTACAGCTGAATGGGCAGAAGTTTCAGCCCAGAGATTTCATTTCTGGGTCATATCCCTCTGTTGGTACCAGTCTAGTTCCATGCAAAGCAACCCTGCACAAGTTCTCAGAACATTGCCATAACAGCAAGCCTCTCACAAAAACTGCTTCTAGCCCAGTCCAGACAAAACTCTTTCTCACCTCCATACGCCAAACCTCATAGTCCATAATTCTTACTACATTCAGGTCTTTCAACTCTGACAATTATAGTCCATCAAACTGTACTTAAAGCACTGCAAGGCATTTCTGAAGCCAACGTTTCAAATCCTTCCACATTCCTCTTGAAAATCAGATCCATGGGCTGGAGAGATGGCTAAGTGGTTAAACGCTTGCCTGTGAAGTCTAAGGACCCCAGTTCGAGGCTCGATTTCCCAGAACCCAAGTTAGCCAGATGCACAAGGGGGTGCACATGTCTGGAGTTCATTTCCAGTGGCTGGAGGCCCTGGCGTGTCCTTTCTCTCCCCCACCCCCCACCTCTTTCTCTGTCTTTCACTCTCAAATAAATAAAAATAAACAAAAAAACTTAAAAAACAAAGAAAGAAAATCAGCTCCACAAGGCCAAAGCCACACAATCAGGTGTCTAGCAGCAATCCCACTCCTCAGTACCAACCTTGCTGTAGCAGTCAGGCTTGCATTGCTGGCATAAATTACCTAACCAAGAGCAGCTTGTGGGAAAAAATGGTTTATTTTGGCTTACAGACTTGAGGGAAAGCTCCTTGACAGGGGGAAATGATGGCATGAACAGAGAGTGGACATCCACCTCCTGGCCAACAACAGATGGACCACAGCAACAGGAGAGTGTACCAAACACTGGCAAAGAGACACTGGCTATATCACCCATAAGCCTAACCTCAACAATACACTGCCTCCAGGAGGCATTAATTTCCAAATCTCCATCAGCTGGGAACCTACCATTTAGAGCATCTAACTTTATGGGGGACACCTGAATCAAACCACCACAGGTATATACACAGGAGTAGAGCTGGTTCTTATGATAACTGGTATGGTTTGAATCTAAAATGTCACCTCTGTGCTCATGTGGTGAACACTTGCTTCCCGGCTGGTGCTACTATTCTGAGAGGCTATGGAATGTGCAGAAGGTAGAGCTCAGCTGCAGGGAGGAAGTCACGAGAGGCAGATCTTTGAAGGTTATAAACCAGGGCCTGTTCTGGCCTTGTTGCCTGCATCCTGACTCACCAAGATGGGAACACCCTCTGCTACGTGCTCCAGCCACCATGGACTGAATTGCTCATCATGCCTTCCCCCGTCATGACCAATTGGCAACCTCTGAAGCGAGGGCCAAAATAAATCCTCCCTTCAATTGCCTTTTTGGCAGTCACAGTTACACATAAGTAACTAAAACAACAAAATGGTACCAGAAAAGTGGGCTCACTTCGGTCCTGGAACTGATTTGAGGAAGGGCTTTGGAAGACTGTGGAGGTGCAGGCTAAAGAAGCTATAGAAAAGTTCAAGCAGAGCTTGATGGAGGGCTCTGGTGGAAGTCTGGAGCCCCAGGGGACTGGTAGAAACATAGTTGGCAAATAGTATTCTCATACTTCTTCAGATGGGAGTTGGACTGTGAGGCATCCATGTGACATTCCAGCGACAGCTTTGTCTGAATGCATTTTCCCCATCCCCTGACATTTTAAGTGGAGCTGAATTCAAAGGTAATAGACTTATTTGGTGGAGGAAATTTCACAATATTCATTGCATTCAGGCTATGACACGGCTATTGTTGGGTGGTTTTAGTCAGGTTCACAGTGAGAATTGGAAGTCAACAGTGATGCAGAGAGGTATGCACTTGGCCAGAAACAAGCAAACAAACAAAAGCTGGTTTAAAGTTGTAGGCAAAGAGGTCATAACTGTGAAAGAAATTAGCACCATTAAAAAGAAGTACTTTGGGGCTGGAGAGATAGTTTAGCAGTTAAGGTGCTTGCCTGAGAAGCCTGAGGAACCATTTTTGACTCTCCAGGTCCCACATATGCCAGATGCCATGGTCGCACGTGTGCAGTAGGTGGCACACATGTCTGGAGTTCAACTGGGGTAGCTGAGTTCCTGACACACCAATTCTCTCTGTCTCTTACTCTCTCTCACGCGCATGCTCTCTAAAAACACTGAAATAAAATAATTTAAAAGAGGTACTTTGGGACTGGAGAAATGACTTAGTGGTTAAGACGCTTGCTCACGATGGACTCTCCAGGTCCCATATAAGCCAGGCTCACAAAGGTGAGACATGTGCAAGGTCACCATGTGCCCACTAGGTGGCACAAGCATCTGGAGTTTGATTACAGTAGTTAAGGCCCTGGCCAGTTTTCTCTCTCTGGCCAGTTGTCTGTCTCCATCTCTCTGTCCCTAAAAAAAAATTTAAAAAAAAATTAAAAAATAAAAAAGAAGTACTCTTCACTAGCACACGAGGAAGGATGCCCAGGGTGTACATCTGCAGGTCAAAAAAAAAAGGAAACAAAGAAAAGAAAAAAGAAAAGTTCAAAGGACTTTGGAAGCCAAAAATGTAATCCATAGATTTAACTGAATGTCCCCCATTAGATTTTTTTTCTTTTGTTTTGAGGTAGGGTTTTGCTCTAGCCCAGGCTGACCTGGAATTCACTACGTAGTCTCAGGGTGGCCTCGAACTCATGGCGATCCTCCTACCTTTGACTCCCGAGTGCTGGGATTAAAGCTGTGCGCCACCACGCCCGGCTTAGGGTGTTGTTGTTTTGAATGCTTGGTCCCCAGCAAGTGTTGCTATGGTGAGAAGTTGTGGAACCTGCAGGAGGTTGGGCTTAGCTGGCAGTAGTAAGTCCCTAAAGATGGGGGGGGGAGGGGTTGTGTGTGTGTCGAGTATTGTGGTGTGTGCACACAAGGAATCACACCCATGTGGAGTCCAGAGGAGAACTTCTGGTTTCTCTTTTTTTTTTTTTTTTGAGAGAGAGAGAGACAGACACAGAGAGAAAGACAGATAAAGGGAGAGAGAGAGAGAATGGGCGCGCCAGGGCTTCCAGCCTCTGCAAACGAACTCCAGACGCGTGCGCCCCCTTGTGCATCTGGCTAACGTGGGACCTGGGGAATCGAGCCTCGAACCGGGGTCCTTAGGCTTCACAGGCAAGCGCTTAACCGCTAAGCCATCTCTCCAGCCCCAGAGGGGAACTTCTGGTGCCTGCTCTATCACTCGTCTTCCTGTTTCCTTGAAATGGAGTCTCTCAACCTGGAGCTGCTGTTTTTGGTCAGCAAGCACTAAATGACTCTCCAGTCTCCACCCACACCCCAGGACTGGGGCTAGAGATGTGCATGGCCACTGTAAATGAACTCCACTTTGTGCATCTGGCTTTACGTGGGTACTGGGGAATGGAAGCCCCCATTTGAACTTCCTTTTTTTTTTCAAAATTTTATTAACAACTTCCATGATTATAAAAAATATCCCATGGTAATAACCTCCCTCCCCCCACTTTCCCCTTTGAAACTCCATTCTCCATCATATCCCCTCCGCATCTCAATCTAGTTGTTATTTTTTGTGTGACCATGTCTCAACATAGCTCAGGTTGACCGTGGGTATTCAATCTCCTTGCCTCAGTCTCCTCAGTAGCTGAGATGATAGATCTTCACCATCAGACTTGAAAGTTTTGTGCAGCCCCAGGCTAGCCTGAAGCTCACTATGTAACTGACCTTGAATTCTTCCTGATTCTCTTACCTCTACCTCCCAAGTGCTGCAAATTCAGATGTGTGCCACCGTTCCTGGCTTTATTATTTTTTTAATTTTTATTAGCATTTTCCATAATTATAAAAAACTTTCCCCTTTGAAATTCCATTCTCCATCATATTACCTCCCCATCTCAATCATTGTACTTACATATATAAAATATCAACCTATTAAGTAATTTCAGAGTTTGGGAGATTGCTCAGTGGTTAAAAGCATTTGTTTACAAGGCCTGATGACAGGTTCAACTCCCCAGTACCCACATAAAGAAAAAATATATAAGGCGGCGCATGCATCTGGAGTGCATTTGCAGTGGCAGAAAGTCCTGGCACATCCATAATCTACCTCTCTCTCTCTCTCTCTCTCTCTCTCTCTCTCTCTCTCTGTGTCTCTCTCTCTCTCTCTCTCTCTCTCTCTCTCTCTCTCTCTCTCTCTCTCCTTCTTTATCTTTGCCTTTCTCTCTCAAATATTAAACAAATGAAATATATTTGTAAAAGTGTCATATTAGTTCAATTACCTATTTATTTACTGGATTATCATTCTTTCTGTGTTTATTTATTCTTTTAGTTTTTTTACATATCTTGGTATCAGTCCCTGATCAGATGAAATATTTTCTCCATTTCTTTAAGATGCCTTTTCATTCTGTTCATCGTTTTTGTGTCCTTTATTGTGCAGAAGCTTCTTTAGCTTGGTGCAGGGTGGCATATATTTCGCACGCTATTATTGACTGGAGTCCTAAGCAGAAAGGCACAGCCCATGCATAGATCTGATGTATTTCTCCTATGCTTTCCTATGGTAGTTTCAAAGTTTCAGGTGTTAAGCTCTTTGATCCATTTTGGTTGGTTTTCCACAAGGAAATGTTAGACTTTCTGTTACTGAGACAACAGCTGAGAAAAATGACTTAAGGGAGGAAAGATCTAGTTTGGCTCACGGTTTCATTGTTCCGTTTGTAGTTGGCTATCGTGCTTTTGTTCTGAAGCAAGGATGAACACCATGGTGACAGGAGGATTGCAGGACAGAATGGAGAGAGAAAAAAAGGGGGGACCAGGAATAACATTCAGAGCTTTCCCTGATTATCTGCTTCCTCCGGCTACGTCTCCCTTAAAGCTTCCACCACCTCACCATAGTTCCGCCAGGCTGGGGACATCGCAGGTTCAACAGATAAATATGCGGCGATGTTTCATATTCAGACCTCAGTGAAGCGAGAGGTAGGGATCTAGTTTCAGTCTTCTGCATGTGAATCTCCAGTTTTTTAATGTTTATTTTCATTTTCATTTATTTATTTAAGAGAGAGAGAGCGAGAAAAATAGGCAAGTAGAGAGCGAGAGGCCTTCTTACGCTGCAAATGAACTCCAGATGCGCTCGCCCTCTTGTGCATCTGGCTTACGTGGGTCCTGGGGATCGAACCTGGGTTCTTTGGCTTTTACAGGCAAACACCTTAACCGCTAAGCCATCTCTCCAGCCCCCATAACTTCAGTTTTATAAGCACCATTTGTTAGTGAGACTATCTCTTCTCCAACATATCCTTTGGTATCTTGTGGGAAATCAGATTACCATCTATGTGCAGGGATGTTTCAGGCTCCTCTGGTTGGTTTCCTGAGTCTAAGTATCCATTTTGTGTGGCACCAGGCTGCCCTTATTATAGCTGTGTCTCCACAGTATGATCTGAGGCCAAGTATTTTGATATCTCCAGTTTTGCTGCTATTGCTCAGAATTGCTTTGGTTTCTGGTGGCCTTTTTCATTCTTTATGAATTTCAGGTTTATATTTTTTCCTAGTTTTGTAAAGAATGTCATTGAAACTTCAATGCATTGGATTTTTAGGTTGCTTTTGGTGACATGGCTATTTCAACTACTAATTGTGCTGGTCTGTGAACAAGGAGGGTCTTTTCATCTCATAATGTCTATCTACTTCAGCTGCTTGCTTCAGTGTTTTGTAATTTTCATTATAGAGATCTTTTGCCTCCCTTAGTTACATTCATACCCAATAGTTTTGAGACTACAATAATGGAATTGTTTTATTTCATTCTAAGCAAGTTCATTATTGATGAACATAAGAGTTATTGATTTTTGTACACTTCGCTTTTCTGTATGTGTGTGTGTGTAGATGCATTCATGTATGGGTGGATGCATATTTGTATGTGTGTGGGCATGTGTGTGTGTGTATGCAGGTGCACATGCATGTGTGAGAGCATATGTGTGGAAGCCAGAGAACAGCCTCAAGTTTCTTTAGTCTGAGACAGCAAATGAAGCAATTTGAGATGGGGGTTAAAGGTGATTGTTAGTATTTAAGATTGAAAAATAATGATGAGAAGAAAATTTAAAAAGAAATCTTGAGATGAAATTGCTTTAAAGTCAAAACAAAGGTTATCATAAGTGTATATTTTCTGTTTCACAACAAAAAGAAAATTATGGAAGCTATCAACAGTGAAAAAACTGGAAAATGTTTTTTGGAATTATATTTGAAACAATCTCTCAATATTTTCTGTTACAGCCCTTTTTTTTCTGTAAACTTCAAACAACAGCTTCATCACTAAAAGTAGAATTTTTTCCTCGTCTTTGTTCCCCTAATGACCTGAGTATGTTTTATATGATGGTCTCTGCTCACATTGTTTTCATGAAAACCAATTATCATAATTAATAAACTAATTATGTATATATAATGATTTATATCTGACAACTTTCAAATAAAATATACCTAAAATTTTCCAAAATATGCATGATTTAAATAATGCATTAATTTTTCACATTAAGGTTTTTTTCTGTATTTGGCTATGTTAGTTCGTAGGCTAGACCCAAAGGCATAAAATTAGTGCATCATAGGATTTGAATAATTCTAAGTATGAACTGGTGTTCTGTCTATACAGGGTACACTTGTACCTGCTCCAATGACACATGGTCACTTAGTGGGGTGGAGGGGACAAAGAGGGGGACTTTGGAATGGATAAAGAAACATGGATTAGTGTCTTCCATGTGCCTTCAGTTGAATCTTATATCAGTGAAAATGCTAATCAACCTCTAACTGATTCAAGTTCCAGACTGCAATTCTTGGCCACAAGTGAAGAGCCGAATTCAAATACCGATGTCTTAAATTAGCTCTAAAATGTTAGTTTAACCATGACCTCTCAATTTCTAGCTTTGACTCATTTTCCTGCAGAAAGCCTCTCACCCAGATTCCCTTCTCAAGAGATATCGCAGGTCAGTCATGCATGAAAGGGCAGGGCTTTGATCCACCACGTGCCCTAGAAGCAATCTTCCTTCCACGTAATGTCTTCACATGTCTGGCTGCAGCGTAGCTCTGAGAGCTTGGATACTGTTTTGCTTTCCTTGTAACTTCATAGCCCCCACCGCCACCTTTTTTTTTTTTTTCACATCTGGGAAAGATGTGTGCCCATCAGTGAGGTAACAGAACAGGCATGATGAATCCCAGATGTTGAACATGGCAACTTGCCTTGAACTTGCAAAGATCACAACTGGGAACAAATGTATATATTTTCTTCACTTATTGTTCAACATGAAGTTGAAGGAAAATCAATTGATCAGTCATGAAAAGACCAGACAGATCTTTTATTTTAAAATGTAAAGAGAAAAAAAAAAACTAAAGAATTTTAATTTGTTTAAAAGTGAGGACTGAGAAAAGGGAAACATCTCAACTCTCAGCGGTAAAGGCTAGCACTGATAGCGGATGCCCAGTGTAGCTGCCTGCAATACAGGGCCCCATTATTCTGAACTCCATAAACATTCACTTTGAATTCTGGGTCTCGCTGTAATATAATTACCCTTTGTTAAGTGCTTAGGTACTATTTCAAATTTCCTTAGTTTCCTCAGAGGGCTCGTTTTTCATTTCTAATAAACAGATGCACACATTATGTGCCCGGAGTTGAGGCATAAAGATGGTTCTCATAAGCTACTGCTGCCACCCTGTGGTGACATTGAGAAATGGCGGGGTAAATCGGAACCTTAGGCACGCGAGCGGAGGTTAGTTTCAAGTCGCTGTAGTTCAGAGGTTGGAGGGGGTGGTGTTTGCTGGGGGATTTGTTGTTTGTTTCATTTCGTTTTGTTTTGTTTTAAATATGTCATTTATTTATTTATTTATTTAAGAGAGAGAATGAGGCACGGAGACAAAGAGGGAGTGCCAGGGCCTCCAGCCACTGCAAACGAACTCCGGATGCATGCGCCCCCTTGTGCATCTGGCTTACGTGGGTCCGAGAGAATCCAGAGCCTTTGGCTTTGCAGGCAAATGCCTTAACCGCTAAGCCATCTCTCCAGCCCCTGTTTTGTTTTTGAGATATAGTCTCAGTAGCCCAGGCTGGCTTCGAACTTGCCACATAGGGGAGGATGGCCTTGGACTCCTCATCTTCCCGTCCCCAACCTCCAGGCGTTGGAATTACAGGTGTGAGCTTAGTTCAAAGTTTTTAAGAGCACAGAACTTTTATCCTTGACAGTAGTTCACTTGGACGGAAGTGAGTGCAAAAATGTTGCTGGAGGGGCTGAGGAGATGGCTCAGTGCGCAAAGTGCTTGCCGTGCCTTCACGAGGACTTCGGTGTCAGTCCCAGCACCCACGGGCGTGCCTGACACAGAGGCACGCATCTTTTTAAAAATATTTTATTTTTACAGGGAATCACTGGGACTTGCTGGCTAGCTAGTCTAGTGGAATCTGGTGATCTCTAGACTCAGGGCGAAACACCCATCTCCAAAATAAGGTGGAAAGAGACGAGCATGGTGGTGCACAGCACTCGAGAGGCAGAGGCAGGAGGATCGCCGTGAGTTCGAGGCCACCCTGAGACTACATAGTGAATTCCAGGTCAGCCCGGGCTACAGTGAGACCCTACCTCGAGAAAGCACAAAATACAAAATGAATATAGTAGAGAGTAATTAAGGAAGATGCTAACGTCAACTCTGGCCTCCACTCACATGTGCTCATATACCTCCACATACATATGCACCCACACACATACAAGCACACATATTCACCCATACATACCATATACACATGCACACAAGCAAAAGAAAAGAATGTTGCTATCGGCTTGCAGTTCTTATTGTAACCATCTCAAGACCGTGCCTCGGTCATCTCTCTCCCACTGCCAGAATGGATAAAAGCTCCGAGCTCTCCAGTCTCATTCGCAGTGATTCTGAAAATGTTCTCTGTCCAATCTTGGTAGCTACTGAGTCTACCGTGACTATCAACGACGTAAAAGCAGTCAACGGTGGCTCTTGGTTTTTAACTTTGCTGAATTTCAATCACTGAAACTATAAACAGCCACATGTGGCTAGTGGCTGCTGTTAGAGCTTCCAAGGTTAAGACACGGACCTCCTTGTCTGCTACCCCATGCCCCGCGCTGGATAGCACTGAAGTCCCAGGGCTTCTTGGTAAACGTAGATCTTCATTTAAAATATTTTTTGTTCATTTTAAAAAAATTTTCTATGTATTTATTTGAGAGCGACAGACACAGAGAGAAAGACAGATAGAGGGAGAGAGAGAGAATGGGCGCGCCAGGACTTCCAGCCTCTGCAAACAAACTCCAGACGCGTGCGCCCCCTTGTGCATCTGGCTAATGTGGGACCTGGGGAACCGAGCCTCGAACCGGGGTCCTTAGGCTTCACAGGCAAGCGCTTAACCGCTAAGCCATCTCTCCAGCCCTAGATCCTCATTTAATGAATAAATAAGTGACAAGTAGATGAGGACCTGAAGTAGCAGATTTGACTTAATCAGAAGTTGGGGTGATGATTAAGGAGGGGTGGTGGTACCAAACAGATGCAGTAGCAAGGCCAAGGAAGTGTGAGGCACCACTGTCGTGTTGGAGATTTCAGGTGAGTGGAGCGGTGTCCCCGTGAGTACTAACTTCCCTGGATGGCGCTGCAGCCAGAGGTTATGGTCTCAGGACTAGCCATCCTGCCCTCACGGACAGCTATCGGGGGGGTTCAGGAAATTGGGGTTTTCCCATGGGTCTCCCTGGCCAGGTGTTCGTAGCAGCTGTGGTGGAGAACAGCAAACTCACTGGACTGTGTCCCTGGTCGGGTGGGAGCCCTGGCTCTTCCAGTAGACTGCGGGGTGGATAACATAGACTCCAGAGCTGTGGCAGAACAGAGGGAAGTTTCTTTATATGCACAAAATATATTTAGTCTGTTACTACGCATGGTCTGTGTGCCCTTTTGGGTCAGGTAGGTTCTGGACCCAGAACCCATCAGTTCACGCTTGCTCTCTATCTTCCTCTGGTCTCCATTCTAAAAACTAACCAAGCTGATGCTGCAGGAGTGCCTTTGGTACTCGTTTCCCTGGGCAAAAAGGTCGGGTTCTTCTTATAAAGATGCTAAATGAACATAGCAAAAAGCAGTGCTCAGGGACCTGAGTCCATTGTTATAGGATTGTGTTTCTAAACCCATCCACAGACACTCAAAACAGGTAACATGGAGATTCAGCTTTAAGATGGAAGCATGTGCCCGGTCACTGAAAAGTATAAATTCTCCCCTCATTCTTTTATGAGCCATAGAAAAATACATCCCCAGGTTGACATCAAATTCCTCTTTTCAGGGTCCTTGTGAGAAAAGCGTGTGGTTCTTTTAGCTAAAAGAGTTGGAAACAAGGCGGGTAGCACATAACAAACACTTCAAGAACTTCTCACTGGTGCTGTGTGTGACTCTAATCCCACAAGAGAAAAAAAAAGGATGTATAATGTCATTCCGGGATTTTTAAAAGTTTGTTCATTGTTATGATTTGGCCCATAGAGGGCAGTGAGGAACCTCAAAGTGAGACTGGGGAACTTAAAAATTACCCCCTTCTGAATGTAAGTCCCCTGTGCCCTAGGGCAGCCCTGGCTTCATGAGCATTCCTGTACAGCTGACTCCCCTGGGCACTGATTTCGACAGTTTTACCTGGGTCTGCACAAAGGCCTGAGAGTCCGCATTACTAATAAGCTCCCCATGGTGCTGATGCTGTTGTTTGAAGACTGCATTTCAATAGCAAAACTGTAAACAACTCCTCCAGTTTCTCAGAGAGCCCAGTACAGCTCTCTAACACACACACCTGCTAGATGACTAGCAGATACAAGTGGCCAGTAGCTCCTGGATGCTGACCTGGCTAGCTGGAAAACAGATAAGTTCTAGGCATGCCTGTCCCTCGGTCACCTGGCTGCCACTTTCTCTCTTGTCACCCAGCATCACTGCTGGTAAATATCACTTGTCGTTGTTGTGATGCTTTACACTGTCAGTTTGACAGGATCTAGAACCACCTGTGAGGGATTAGGTACAGTAGTTAGCCTCTGGGTGTGAGCGGGAGGGATGATCTTGACTAGGGTAACTGAAGTGGGAAGACCCACCTTACCTGTAGGTGGCGCCATTTCATGGGCTGGGGTTCTGGACTGTATAAAGAGGAGAAAACTAAGCATCAGCATTCATCTCTCTCTCTCTACTTCCTCCCGGGATGCTGAAATGATGACGTGACACCATCCTCTTGCTCCTGCCACACTTTCTCTGCCATGATGGACTCTACTCTCTGGAACTGTAAGCCAAAATAAACTCTCCTGGTCAAGTTGGTTTTTTATTATTTTATTTTATTTTTTTGTCCCAGCAACAAGAAGTTGACTAACACAATCACCTCCACCCAAATGGGAATAGGAGATTAAACATGAATTTAACAGATTTTGCCCAAAGAACAGAACATGCCTCTACTTGTGAAGGATGGAACTGGTAGCCTACAGCTGTGTGCTATGGCCCAGATGCAAGGGAAAAGATGTACAGAATGCATGGGATGTGACAGACCCACTGGGCAGCTCGTGACAAATCTTTCAGATATGCATGGCTAAGTCAGGGTTAAGGAGAACAAGTTCACAAGCATGTGGTCTGAATGTGAAATAGACCCCAAGTGATCAAATACTTGGTCTCCAGCTGGTAGCACTGTTTTGGAAGGATGTGGAACCTTTAAAAGGTAGAGCATCACTGGAGAGAGTGGGCTGCTGGCGTGTTGGCAGGCCTTGAGGAGCTATGACCTGGTCCCACTTTCTATCTAATCTCTGCTTCCTGACTGCTAAAACAGTGTGACCAGCTGCCTCACACTTCTGCCACCATGCCTTTCCTGCCATGATAGACTATCCTTACACTGTGAGCCAACATAAACCATGCCTTCCTTATGTTACTTCTGTACGGTATTTTGTCACAGTAATAAGAAAAATAACCAATCCAGAAAATCATTACCAGGAGTGGTCTTGTTGCTATGAAAACCATGACCATGTGGTTCCTAGGTGTTTGAATGGGAGGAATGTAGAAACTTGGTTCTTTTGGCTAGAAAGGCCCTAAAATACTGTAAGAGCTTAATGGGCCATCCTGGCAAGGGTTTGGAAGGCCAGAATGTTGAGAGAAGTGTGGGCAGTTAAAACCCAGCTCATGAGGTTTCAGAGGGAAATGAGGACTCTAGTGGGAACTGAACTAGAAGCCATTCCTATTATATTCTGGGAAAGAATATGGCTGTCTTCTGCTCATCTCCTGAGAATGTGAGGTTGAATTTAAAAGTAATGGACTAGTTGTTTGATGAAGAAAGTTTCAAGGCAGGAGAGCATTCAGACTCTGGCACATTCATTGCTCACTGTTTTTGTCTGGTCAAAACTGAAAGATGGAAGCAAGTGGAACAGAAAAACATGGAAAATGTGCAGTTTGGTGAGGAAAGTCACATGAACAAATTCATAGTTGCAAACAGTGCAGGCTCTGAGAAAAAGGCTGGAAGTTTTGAACCGTTAACATCATTAAAGAGAAACCTAGTCTTCTGCACTGGGACAATAGGAAATGTGCCTTGAGAGCAAGAGTGTCATGCATAAAAGACTCCTATTTGGGCTGTGGTGATGGTTTAGTGGTTAAGGTGCTGTCCTGCAAAGCCAAAGGACCCAGGTTCAAATCTCCAGGTCCCATGTAAGCCAGACCCTCAGCGACACAAGCACGCAATGCTACACAAGGGGGCGCACGCATCTGGAGTTCATTTGCAGTGGCTGAAGGCCCTGGTGCACCCATTCTCTCTCTTTCTCAAATAAATTTTTAAAAATGTAAAAAAAAAAGACTCCTACTTATGAAAATGCAAATAATTTGAGGGGATTGAGGCTAAACTGGGAACACCACTGATGGGGTTCTCTGCCTAGGAAAGTGCTTTCCACCACTGAGCTGCCAGGGTGCACAGAGAATGCTCCAGCTGTGGTAGAAGGGGATCAGACTTCCATTGAACATAGAACTTGGTAGCATTTCCCACATAGAACCAGTCTTGTAGGCTTGAAAAATGCAGGAGTAAGACAAAGTTTAAGAAGTCCACTGAAACCAAGTAATGCATGGTAGGATAGGAGTCCCCGACAAGAGGCCCCGAGAGGCCATTGCACGAAGCTGGAAATATGAAGCCTAAGTTGCAATGGAGGCCCCAGAATTTTGGAGATGCCAGGACCATGAGACACTCACTAAGGAAAGCTGCAGGTATGGAGTGGAATAGTCCAAGAGAAAGGCCATTGTGCTATATAGGTGGCAGAGCTAAAAGAACCAGGCTAGGGGGCTGGAGAGCTGGATTAGTGGTTAAGCGCTCGCCTGTGAAGCCTAAGGACCCCGGTTTGAGGCTCGGTTCCCCAGGTCCCATGTTAGCCAGATGCACAAGGGGGCGCATGCATCTGGAGTTCGTTTGCAGAGGCTGGAAGCCCTGGCGCGCCCATTCTCTCTCTCTCCCTCTCTCTCCCTCTATCTGTCTTTCTCTCTGTGTCTGTCGCTCTCAAATAAATAAATAATTAAAAAAAAAACAGGCTATACACGTCTATTAGAGTACACATGATACCATCCCAAGCCCCAGAAGCCAAGCATAGAGCTGCAAAATTATATGTGTGCCCTGCTACTGTATTTTGATCTTGCTTTGGTCTGGTCTTTCCAACTATGCCCTCATCCCTTTATTTTTGCAGGGGAATGTTTATTTTATGCCATTGTATGTTACAATATATTGCTTCTTGTTATTATTTTATAGGGGCTTTGGTTAAGACATTGTCTTGAGTCTTAGAAGACACTTTAGACTTTTAAAGTTTTAATATTTATTTATTTGCCAGAGAGAGGGAGAGTGAGAGAAAGAGGCAGATTATAGAGAAAGAATGAGCACGTCAGGGCCTCTCACCACTGCAAACAAACTCCAGATGCATGTGTCACTGTGTATATCTGGTATATGTGGGTTCTTGGGGATTGAACCTGGGTCCTTAGGTTTTGCAGGAAAGCAACTTAACCACTAAGCCATCTCTCCAGCCTGAGACTTTGGAGTTTTGAATAGCATTGGAACTATGAAAGAGTATGAGAACTTTTGAAGTTGGAGTGACTGCATTTTGAATTTTGAGATGATCATGAGCCTATGGGGGCTAGGATCAGAATGTTGTAGCTTGAATGTGGAATGTCCTCCATTCATTCACATGACTAAACATGTCCCAGCTGGTAGCACTGGTTTGGAAGGTTTGCGGAACCTTTAGGAGGTGGAGCATGCCTGGAAGAAGTGAATCACTGGGGGCCTCGGGAGGAGGCTTCAGGTTTTATAGACCAGCTCTATTTCCTGTCCACTGTTGGCTTCCTAACTGTGGATGCAATGTGACAAACTGCCTCACACTTCTGCCACCATCCTCTCTTAAACTGTGAGCCAAAACAAACCCTTCCTTCCTTAAGTTGCTTTTGTCAGGGTTTTTGTTTGTTTGTCTGTTGTCACAGCAATAAGAAAAGTAACCAGTACAAAGTGTCACCCAGTGAAACATGACTGAACCAATTTTTAGGCTCTGGCCGTAGAAGCACAAACATTGAGCTAAAAGGCGATGCACTTGGGAATCCTTTATTCTAAAATACACTAGGGTCCAATCGTTGATTCATACATTAAATACACATCTGTTGATTACCCTCTGTGTGCTGGGGTGAGGCCAGTGGAGATAACTCCAATCATTTGCATTAAAGCATATAGACCAGCTTCTCTGAAGTATCTGTGGTCTGAAAAGTGAGAGTCCAGTGATTCCAGCCATGAATGCCTTCCAGAGCATTGTCTTGCTCAGTGGAATATGGAACCATTCCCTTGATATTACCTAAAGTATATTTGGAGACTAGGGTACTTGGTGCTGCTCTGTGACCCTTCTTTCATTAAAGTTAACTATGGTTTTATTCACCTTTATACATGCTCAGCTGGGGAAAAAAAAAAAAAAACAAAAACCAGCCTTGGTAAGCATGCATTGAGTCAATCAGCACTGCCCCATCCTCCCTTTTCCTGATATCTGACCCTTCCTCGCATCTGCACACCCTCTGTGCACCCATGCTGGGCAACACGGACCATTGCAGCTCAAGTGATAGGGCACAATCGGGGTGTGCTTCCTCTGCCCCTCTGCCATTCTTTGAGCGCACTTTGATCAAGCTTTTGGAAAGTGAAGTTTGCCTGGCTCACCTCTGTACAAACACATACCCCCATTGGAACAGAACCCAATGAACTCCATCACCCCTTCAGCATCTGAGAGGTAAATGAATGACTTAAGATCTAAATAAACCGTGGGTTTTCCTAGCAGGAACAGATTAACTTTAAAGTTCATTTAGTTTTAAGCAAAACCTATGTAAGCTGTTAGCAATCAGGATACAGGTTTCCCTGGGGAAGGACAGGCGAGACTGGAAGGGGCCTCTTGAGCCCTGGGTGTGGCTGACTTACTACCTCTCAGTCTGGGTGCAGGAAACACCAGAGGGGCTGAAAAAACTCTCCTGTGCTGCATTCTTCATGTATGTGCACTTTTCACTATACAAGAAGAAAATCTGTACAGTTCCTAACTTTGAAAGACATAGCAGCGATTTTAATACAGGAATTAAATCAAAATGCTCTCAATGACAAGGAACAAATATCTTGACTTTTCTCCTTTGCTGGTCCTTCACTTCTGTTTAAAAATAAAACAAATCACCAATTACCTAATCCTGGCCACCCCCCACGCAATGCATGTAAGGCTCAAAACATCAAAACCAGCCGTTCTCACCTGTTTTCCATTCTGGATTTGCGCCCCCCCTCCCGACTCCACACTCCACCATGGGATGACCTCACCTGATTTTTATATAGAAAATTAAATCCATCTGGTGTTGGCTCTCTCCAGCCCCCTCATCTTCATTTGAATGTGATCTGGGAACTCTTGTTCCCCCTTTCTCCCCTCTCAGATTCTGAGGAAAAGGAGCCTCATCTCCTCTCTCCTCCTTGTAGCTAACCTCCTCTGTTTGGTCCTCACGTGTGTCCGATTCCCTAAGGGGGTCTACCCTGTCCACTCACAGCGCAAGCTGAACAGGTTAGACCTGGCCCCAACTCATTTCCCGAGATCCTTAATTCCAGGAAAAGGATCTCAGCCTCTTCCTACCCCTCCAAGACATTGGGAAAGTTCTCCACTAGGATCAGAGTTTGTTTTTTATACAATCTTGACCGTTGGTTTTTCTTTTACGTTTAGTTAAGTTCCAGGAATAGGGTCTTTCCATGAGGCTGGTTAACTAAAATGTTCAGGTTTTCGCAAATAATGAAATGGACTGAATTAGTTGAATTTTTTGTTTCTGACTGTCTAGAACCTTCCCATCTTTAAACTGGACTCAAGTCCAAGCCTTGGCTTTCTGTCCTTCAAAAGACCCAAATAAAGTATCTAGCAGAATCACCTGAACTGGAGGTCCAAACCTGCTAGAGGGCCCAGGAATGGCCCAGTTTACCTTAAAACTGAAAGGTCAGTTTCCTCAATGCTGCAGTTTCCTGAACACCACAGCTGTGTAACCTGCTCTCATTCCCATGCTACAGTGGCCTCTGCTCAGGACCGTGCGCAACCCCGCAACATCTATGGGATTACCAAGGGCACTTGACCCCGAGTGAATTGCTTCCTTGCCCACAGCACAGCCTGCAAAAGTGTCCCTGGTATCCTGTCCACTCTCGGGGAGATATTTTAGATAACCTTGGATGTCTTTCTGCTGCCTCTACTTCTGATCATGTCAATTAGCTATGGGTACTTCAATTTTATTTTTATGTTTCTAGTCTAAGCAAAAAATTCCTAGAATTTATGCCCAAATGTATCAGACTTATATCTTTAAAGTACTTTCCCCATTTAACTGTTTAAAATTCGATTTTCATAGAACTTGGTACACCACAGGGAATTATTCAGCAAATGTCAGCACTCAGAGGGTCGAAGCCAAATTAGTGAGGCTTGTCCAGATGAAATGATTATTTATGATGGAAAAAAAGACAAAAGCTAAAATAGAAGCTCATTTGGAAAAAAAAATATGGGGGTGGCCTAAAATACAGATAATATATCCAACATTATTTGTTCAGTTTTAAAACCTTTACTTTGTGATTCCCCTCTCCCCTCCATTGTCTTCCTAGAGCCCATGTCATCCAAAGTGAAGATGATTTTAAAAAGGCTGCTCATAATCTAAGGTTAGTCTTAGAAGACAGGCTCTCTTCAGAGTAATGGAATACAGGAGATATGCCAACAGCACAAGCTGGCTGGTATGTTTCAGATAATCCACCTGGAGGCCAGATGACCATAATGGCCTATTCCCACCCCTCCACCTGGGTCTGAAGCTCCCCTACTCTTTCCACCAATGGGGCTGGGCAACACAGGGAAGTCCACACCAAAAGCCTAATCCTTAGACTGGTGATGCATGCCAAGACCATGGCTACGGGCTGCCACTTTAGGGAGAAGAGGGATAGAGTAATAGGGAGTGGGAGGTAGGAAGAAAAAGATCCTGGAGTAGGGGCTGGAGAGATGGCTTAGCAGTTAAGCGCTTGCCTGTGAAGCCTAAGGACCCAGGTTCGAGGCTCGGTTCCCCAGGTCCCACGTTAGCCAGATGCACAAGGGGGCGCACGCGTCTGGAGTTCGTTTGCAGAGGCTGGAAGCCCTGGCACGCCCATTCTCTCTCTCCCTCTACCTGTCTTTCTCTCTGTATCTGTCGCTCTCAGATAAATGAAAATTAAAAAAAAAAAAAAAGAAATATAAAGTACATTATGAAATAAAAAAAAAAAAAGATCCTGGAGTAATGACTCTGTTCCTGGATGACAGACATGGCAGAGTTCCTAAGAAGACAAAGAAACATGAATGGCCACAAAGCATGCTCAAGAGTCCAGGAAAAGGGCTTACTAATTCATCCCTCTCCAGGCAGTGAGGATGAACACAGTAGAGTCCTCCCCACCACCTTTTACTCCAAACAGATCGATTCCATGACTCATACAATGATGTGAAGAATTTACCAGAGAAGGCTTTCACTTAAACAAGGAATACATGGGAAGTTTTTTATGCATGTGTATGTATGCAGTGTGTGTGTGTGTGTGTGTGTGTGTGTGTGTGTGTGTGTGTGTGTGTGTTTGGAGGCCAGAGGTCAACATTGGTGGTCTTCCTCAGTTATCCTCCATTTATTCTTTGACACTGGGTCTCTTGCTGAGTCTAGAGCTCATCAGTGCCACTAGACTAGTTAGCCAGTGAGCCCAAGAGATACCACCTCCCTCTCCCTGCACTGGGATTACAGGCACATGCCACCCTGCCCAGCGCTTTGACATGGATGCTAGGGGTCTGAACACAGGGCCTCGTGCAAGCACTTTGCCCACTGAACCATCTCTCCAGCACCCAGAGAGATGTTTACCTCCCTCTCTTCCCACAGCCACATACATGCAGACTGAAGGGTGAGAATGAGATGGGATGTCAAACAAATGTGTGGAAATGGACAGCAGTTGAATGGATGGTGCTGACTCAGCTGAGCTGTGAAAGCAGAAATCTCATTGCCTGCAGTGGGGGGAGGGGGTGGGAAATTGGTCAAAAGAAACTGGTCCGAGCCCAGAAACCCACAAAATTTTCAGAATTAAGACACAGGCACTTGTAGAGAGACATAAAGGGAGAGGACAGAAAGGAGATCCAGATGGTTCAGGGCTCAGGCATGCTCCTGACTCCACCTTTTGAATTTTGTTTTTATTTTGAAAGAGAAATAGGCAGAGAGAGAGAGAGGGAGAATGGGCGCACCAGTGCCTTCAGCCACTGCGGACAAACTCCAGACGCGTGTGCCCCTTGTGCACATGTGCGACCTTGTGTACTCTTGTCACTGTATCTGGCTAATGGAGGGCCTGGAGATTCAAACATGAGTTCTTAGGCTTTGCAGGCAAGGCCTTAACTTCTAAGCCATCTCTCCAGCCCCATGTTCAGCCTTTTGATATTGCATCACGATGTTGTCATTTACAAAAGAATCACACAATCATGTTATAAAAAAGTCATCAAAAAAAATCTCATAATATTTTAAGTGAGTTTACAATTTTGTGTTGAATGGCATTCATAGTTACCTCAGCTAAATGTAGATAGCCCTGGAGCCCCAGGTTGGATTCACCCAGTAGTGCATGGCTGAAAGCTGGACTGGTTTAAAACTTGGACAAGGAGCCAGTGGGTCCCAAGTCTTAAGCTCAGCCCACATGGCTGGATGAGCGACTCTCCTTCCATCTGCAGAAGAAGTAGGCTTTTCTAGAAAAAAACCTGGCTAAGAGAGAACCATGGAAGCCAGTGAATAGGAAGAAGGTCCCTTCCTGCACCTCTGTTCTCAGTCCTGAGACTGCGTGGCTGTCCACAAGTGAAACTACCCAACTCATGGTTCCAGGTGACCCCAGTGTGTAACCGAGAAGAGGGATGTTCATGTCCTTTCCGAAGGTTTGGGGCTAAATTATTATGACAGTTACTTGGTACACAACTAAGTAAAGAAGAAAAAGGTGATTATATCAATGACATGATAAGAGAAATAAAATCATAATACATGTTCTTGCTGCAGACAGTACCTGCATGATCCTAATCACATTACCAGCAATATCAATGTTGGCTGAAACCCACCGTATCATTCAGTTGAGAGGGCAGGTTACTGAAGTGCACAGTGGATAACAAAGCAACAGGATTTGTCAAAAGAAGTCAATGGGTGATTTCTAAATCTCAAAGTATAAATAGCAGTTGTATTATCTACTTTTCTCGTTGGCTTACAAAATATCTGACAAAAGCAAATTAAGGATGGTAGGGTTTATTTAGGGTCACAGTGTAAGAAGGGACACAGTCCCCCATGGCCGGGAAGGCAGGTAGTAGAAGAGTATGGTACTTGATTTGCTTGCTGGTTCCTAAGTCAGGAAATGGAGCAGAGAGGAAGTAAGGCCTACTGACAAAACATCAAGTTCTGCCCCTGCTTCCTCTAGTGAGACTCCACCTTCCACGGGTTCCACATCCTACCACCAACTCGGGACCAGATGTTCACACAAAGGAGCCTGTCAGAGCTATTTTACATCCGAACCACAACAGTGGAGTAAGTATGTTGGATAGAAATGTCAAGGTTTAAGAAAAAAAGAGTTAAGGGCTGGAGAGATGGCTTAGCAGTTAAGGCACTTGCCTGCAAAGCCTAACAACCTGAGTTCCATTCCCCAATATCCACCTAAAGCCGGATGCACAGGTTAGCACATGCCTCTGGAGTTCATTTGCAGTGACTGGAGGGTCTGGTGCATCCATTCTCATTCTTTTTTTCTCTCTTTGCTTCCAACTAAATCAATTTAAAAGTTTTTTTCAAAAAAAAAAAAGAGTGAAAATTTAAGCATTTAGAGCATTTCTTCTGAGAGTGGCTATAGGGAGATTCTAGAAAGAAATTCACGAAAGCTACTTTCTTAAAAAGCCACAGAATGTAACTTGACTTTAAAAATTATATATGTCGATTGCTTCAGTAAAAATAAGTTACCTTTTGAAACGGAATTTGTTGAACATGCTTAAGAATTAAGAGAGTACGTGCTTTTGGTTGGAAGGGGGTTAGACGAACAAGGCTTCACTCCTTCTAATTGCCAGCAGATGTGTGGATTTCATCAAGGAATAAGGATTTCAGAGACCACACACGTGACCAGCCTACTGACTTGGTGCTTTGGCTCCCATGCTACCCTCCAAGTTCCAAGGGCACAGCTGCCTGGGACTGCAGAGCCGTGATGCAGGTTCCCGCTACGCTCATTCATGTCCGGAACCTCTGAACCAAGAGCTGTCTATAATCAGCTGCAAAACAAGGCAGCTTTGAAGGACGGAACTAGATGCTATCCAAGGGACAATGAAGCTGGGAGGGGAAACAGATTAGAGACAGCAGTGGCATCTGTGAGCAAGAGCTGCTGGAAGGGACCTGCTTTGGGACTGGTAAGTCCCCTGAGGACAGGAATAACTCTTATTTTGCAATATAGAAGATTCTTCCCCCATGAGCCTCCCAAGGGGGAGTGCAAGGGAGGAACCATGAAACAGGGTGCAACTTCAATGTGTCATAGAGGGTTTGTTTTTTAAGTCACTTCTAGGAGAGTGACAAATTTATGGGCAAAATGGCACTCGTCTTTCTCCTGCATGGGTATAAGCGGGCTTTTAGATTGCTTCATTAGTGTTTGCACTCTGCTTTTTTTTTTGTCTTTGAGTTTGAATCTCTACATGTCTTTATTTTAAATTAAAAAAAATTTTTTTTTTATTTGAGAGCGACAGACATAGAGAGAAAGACAGATAGAGGGAGAGAGAGAGAATGGGCACGCCAGGGCTTCCAGCCACTGCAAACGAACTCCAGACGCATGCGCCCCCTTGTGCATCTGGCTAACGTGGGACCTGGGGAAGCAAGCCTCGAACCGGGGTCCTTAGGCTTCACAGGCAAGCGCTTAACTGCTAAGCCATCTCTCCAGCCCAATGTCTTTATTTTAAAATTTTTTATTTATTTATTTGAGAGTGACAGACACAGAGAGAAAGACAGATAGAGGGAGAGAGAGAGAATGGGCATGCCAGGGCTTCCAGCCTCTGCAAACGAACTCCAGATGCGTGCGCCCCCTTGTGCATCTGGCTAACGTGGGACCTGGGGAACCAAGCCTCGAACCAGGGTCCTTAGGCTTCACAGGCAAGCGCTTAACCGCTAAGCCATCTCTCCAACCCAATGTCTTTATTTTAAAGTAGTATCTTGCTAAGCATAACACAGCCATGATCCCAGAACTTAGGATCTAGAGTTCAAGCCCATGCTGGGCCACATAGTGAGACCTGGTCTCAAAAAAAACAAAATACATGACTGAGCATGATGAAACACATGTGTTGTCCCAGAATTTAGGAGGTAAAATTAGGAGGATCTGGAGTTTAAAGTCACCAGCTACCTACTCAGTTCCTGGCAAGGTTGGGCTATGCGAGATCCTGTCTCAAGACAAAATAAAACAAACAATTACCAAAGAAAAGAAGAAAGAAAGAGGTTCTTGTAAATAATACAGAGTTGAGTCTTTCTTCTGTTAAATGTGCTCTAATAATCTCTGACTTTTAATTAGACTACCTAGACTATGTGTAGTGCTATGGCTAGGTTTAAATTGATTACCTTGCTATTTGTTTTGTATTTTTCTCATCCATTCTTTGTTACTTTAAAAAAAATTATTTTTCTTTATTTATTTGAGAGAGAGAGGGAGAAATAGGCAGAGAGAAAATGGGTGCACCGGGCCTCCAGCCACTGCAAACAAACTCCAGACACATGCACCCCCTTGTGCATCTGGCTTCCATGGGTCTTGGAGAATTGAACCTGGGTCCTTTGGCTTTGAAGGCAAGTGTCTTAACCATGAAGCCATTTCTCCAGCCCTCTTCATTACTTTTTTTATTCTTTTACCATATTGGGGTTTTGTGTGTGTGTATGTGTGTGTGTGTGTAGAATAGGTTTGGTGTGGTATGTAGTGTGATATGTGTGTAGTATATTCACACTCAATGTGGGTTTGCATGTGGAAGAGTCCAGAGGAGAACATCTCACTTAACCAGGAGCTGCTGTCAGCAAGTCCACTCTCTGATCCACCCCCTGGAGACAGCCCCAAGCTGGAGTTGCAGAGATATGTGGCCACACCCAGCTGTCTAGGCCTTCTTAGACCCTCGTGATTGCACAGCCAGCGCTCGTAACTGCTGAGCATATCCCCTTTGTAACTTATTTCCACTGTAGGGCAATTAGCTATAGCTCTTTGTTGTGTTTTGTTTTCTTTTCTTTTGGTAGTTGCTTTATGTTTCTAATATTCATCTCTAGCACACAGCCTACCTACAAATGATATTAACTTATATCATATTACCCATGAAACTCAAACTCCTGCACTCCTGTTTTCCCCACTTGTGCTTTGTGTTATTATTTCCGTACTTTTAAAAATTGATTTATTGCCAACAGGGTCTTGCTACATAGCCCATGCTAGCTTTCAGTTTGCAGCCTCAACCTCCAGAGTGCTGGGGTCACAGGACTGTGCTGCCACGCCTGGCTCATGCCTTTTCTTTACATCAGCCCCACAGTACCCCTTTGCTGTATTTTTCTAAATAGTGAATTTTATTGGAAAATGAGGCCCTCACTAGAATTTGAATCTATAAGCTGCATTATCTTGGACTTTCTGGCATCCAGAATAATGAGAAATAAATGTCTATTCCTTAAGCTATCTGCTCTATGGTACTTTGTTATAGCAGCCTACATTGACTGATACACTGGGCCAACTTCCCCAGGACAAAGCAAAGCATATCAAAAGTCAAATTGTTGAACATAAAGAATAGAACAAAAGCAATCCATCCAAAAAATGCCAGAAATGAAAGGAACATTTTATTATCTTTATAAGAGGAGAAAGATTATAAGTTAATGATCAGAAAATATGCAAACCAGTACAAAATGGATGGTATCTTTAAAGTGCTGATGGAAATCTGTCAACATTGAATTTTATCCATAGCAAAAATATGTTTCTAAACTATATGTGGAATGAAGACCTTCCCACACTGAAAAGCTGAGATAATTCACTGCCAGCAGACTTGCATCACAAAAGATGTGAAAGGAAGTCCTTGGACAGAAAGCAAATGACCCCAAATGGAAACGAAGATTTATGCAATGAGGAGAAAAAAGTACTAGAACTGATTGGCGAGGGAGAAACATAAACACTTTAGGAGATATATTCTATCCATAACACTGGGCTTCTTGGTTGCATGGTTTTATATTTTTTAACAAATTGAAAACATTTTGCCATTTTTGCTTCAAATATCTCTTTCTCTCTTGCCATGATTTATAGGTGGCTCATCCCCACAAAAGTTCATGCTGAGATCTGCTCCCCAACACAACAGTGTTGAGAGGCATTGGGGCCTTTAAGAGTGATTGATGCTTTTCAGGGAAACCATAAAAGTGATAGTGAGCTTTAAAAATATATTTATTTATTTATTCATTCATTTCTTTGAGAGAGAGAGAATGGGTATGCCAGGAGCTCTTGCCACTGTAAACAAGCACCAGACATATGCACCACTTTGTACATCTGGCTTTATGTGGGTACTGAGGAATCAAACCCAAGCCATCAGGCTTTACAAACAAGCACCTTTAACCACTGAGCCATCTGGTCTCTCACACATGTCACCTCACTAGAAATCAACCATGCTCTTAAACATCTAAAACTGTGAGGTAAATAAGCTGTTTTCCTTTTAACTGACTAGTCTCAAGTCTTTTGTTACCACCACAGCACATGGATTCAGACACATACTCCTTTCTGGAACTCTATGGTGGCTTGAATGTGAATGTTTGTCCCTCACAGCCTCAGGTAGTTTTGATTAAGATTGAATTTGCAACTTGAGTTTCCAACATCTGCTGGAGGAGGTATCACTGGGAGTGGATCTTTTAGTCCAGCCCAAGGCACGTAAAGAGCCAGCTTGCACCCTGGCTCTTGGTGTTTGCTGGCTGCTGGTGGTGTCTCTCTGTTCTAAATCTATGGACTAAGCCTAAAATAAACCCTTTCCTCCCATCAGCTGCTTTTGGACTGATGTTTGTCCTAGCAACAAAAAGTAACTGCAATAGAAAGTTGGTACTGAGAAGTGGGGTCATTTTTACAATGACTATGATCACATGGATTTTGGTCCTTTGGAACTTGTTTGCAGGAGGGATGTGGAAGAATTTGGTATTGTTGGGGCTGGAGAGATGGCTTAGAGGTTAAACGCTTGCCTGTGAAGCCTAAGGACCCCAGTTCGAGGCTCGGTTCCCCTGGTCCCACGTTAGCCAGATGCACAAGGGGGCGCACGCGTCTGGAGTTCGTTTGCAGAGGCTGGAAGCCCTGGCGCACCCATTCTCTCTCTCTCCCTCTATCTGTCTTTCTCTCTGTCTGTCTCTCTCAAATAAATAAATAAATAAAAATTTTTTAAAAAAAGAATTTGGTATTGTGGACTGGAGAAGACTTGTAGTGCTGTAAGCAGAGCTCGTTGGGCTATCCTGGTGAGAGTTTGAAAATTCTAAGTGCTCAGAGAATTGTGGATAGTAAAGACTTGACTTATGAACTTTTAGAGGGGAAAGAGAGGACTTTATTGTAACTAGGCTACTGGTGGAAAAGGCTGGCTGCATTTTTCTACCCATGCCCTAAGAGTTTGCTCAAGTTTGAATTTGAAAATAACGGGCTGGTATGATTGGTGGAAGGTGTAGAACAGAAATATAAGAAAGATGTATGGTTTATCACAAGAAAAAAATTCAAGAAAGTTTGAAGTTACTGTCACAAAGACTCTTTTTAGGTTACTGAAGCTACAACTGTTAAGTTTATTGCCACCACTAAGGGTGAGTCAACTGTTTCACATTGCAACAATGGAAATAATGCCCTAATGGGTGAACCATGGGAAGTACAAATGAGTAGGAATAAAAATTCTTTTTTGACTAATTATTTATTTCAGAGACAGCGAGAGAGAGAGAGACAGAGGGAATGTGGACATACCATGCCCTCTAGCCACTGCAAACACCTTGTGCATCTGGCTTCACATAGGTCCTGGGAAATCAGACCCGAGTTGCTATGCTTTTCAGGCAAGCATCTTAACTGTTGAGCCATCTCTCCAGCCCAGGAATGCAAATTATTTTCCAAGGATGAGGCTTGAAGGAAGAATTCTAAAGAAGTATGCTACTCTTCGAGGTCAAGATATATTCCCTCCTGGATTAGCAAATTTGGTAACCCACTGATATTATGGAGTATAACAAATGCTGGAAAGAAAGGGTCATTGGATTGCAACACAGTTTTTAAAAGCTTTTTATTTTATTTTATTTTATTTGTTGAGAGAGAGAAGAGAGTGCATTAGGGCCTCCAGTTGCTGCAAACTTACTCAAGATCCATATATCACCTTGTGCATCTGGCTTACATGGGTCCTAGGGAATTGGACCTGGGTCCTTTGGCTTCACAGGCATGTTCCTTAACCACCAGACCATCTATCCAGCCCCAGTTTTATTTTTTCCAAATAGTCTCTGGGAAAAGTGAAGCAGGATTGAAATCCTTGTGTGGAGACCAAGCAAGGTCATTGTACAGAGCTGTGAAGATGAACCATGATTTGCAGTGTAGATCCAAAGATGATGTGACAGTCCTAAATCTCAGATGAGATTTTGGAATTTTGAACAATGTTAAAGTTGGTAATAACTATGGGGACTTTTGAAGTTAGACTGAAAGCATTTTGCATTGTAGGATGATCATGAGTCTATGGGGGCCAGGAGCAGAATGTAGTATTTTGAGTGTGAATGTCTGTCCCCCATAGCCTCAAAGATTTTTGAATAAAATTGAGCTTGCAAGTTGAGTCTCCAGTATCCCTGCTAGAGAAGGCATCACTGGAGGTGGATCTTTTAGTTCAGTCTAAGGTGTATAAAGAGCTCATTTCCACTCTGTTGGTGTTTGCTGGCTGTTGGTGGTATCTTTCTGCTCTGGATCCATGGAAGTGAGCCAGTTTCTTCTACTGTAATGGAACTTCCCCTGGATTCTGTAAGCCTGAAGTGAACCCTGTCCTCCCATAAGGTGCTACTGGTCAGATGTTTGTCCCAGCAACAAAAAAAGTAACTGCAACAAACTCCAACTACTCAGTCCTCATCAGCTGCTTCTTAATATTGCTCTGTCGCTTACTGGTGTGATCTTTTTCTTAGCATTACTTAATGGGTTTCTCTGCACCTTTATTTCTCAATATTGTGGTGTGTCTTCTTTCTCAATTTTTATTTCTGATTTTCAAGATGTTTCAATAAGAAGCCAGGGAAGACTATACTTGGAACTTCTGGGAAGATAACAATTTTAAACAAAAATTAATGAATTGCATTTCTGCTAGTTTAAAATATTTACTGATTCTATCCAACTATTAATTAATACACAGACTTCTATGATTTACCTCTTTATTACAGTACACCATTTATTTATATAAAATTTTATTTTTACTCTATCAATAAGGTTTTAAGTTAAATCTGTCTTGATGTACAAATCATTTTTTTAAATTCCTGGTATAACTTTCATTAATATTTTAATATAGTTTCTTGACTTAGACATAGCACTAAATTGCATTTTAAGTATTGAACGATTTTTTTATTGGTTATGGATATGGTCAGTATGTAAATAGCACATGTTGGTACCATCCTTACCCTAATCCCTGCCCCCCCCCAGGGGACCATCTTTATTGGGGATGCTAGTTATCCCCATGGGAACTGTGGGCCGTACATTGTAGGGGTAGCCATCAGTTATGGGGAAGAGGCAATGTCTCTGTGCGAAATGTCCCAGCTTGTGGCTCTAATGATCTTTCCAACCCCTCTTCCATGAATTTCCCTGAGCCATGTTGGGTTTGTTTTAGGTCTACTTCAGTGATGGGCTCTTGGGAGCCTCTGTGTCTCTGGATCTCTGATTTGGTAGGAGTTGAGTGTTCTCTGTGTCCATCTCCTTCACCCTTTTGCTGACATCAGGCTCACCAAGAAAGCAGCACTCTTGCTCATTTCTCCAATTACTCTATAGTTTCAGCTGGTGCCCTGGTGAAGTGTGACGAGCTAATTCTCTCCTCAGGTCCTGGTTCCATCTAAAAAGGAGAAGCAGATTCTTCAGTGGAGAGTGAAATGAGTACTGGCTAAAGAGGTAACCATTGTGAATTTAAAGAGAATTTAATAGGTGTAGGCCCTATTGTAGCTCAAGATTAGTGGGCGCTGCATATTGGAGAGCAAACTCATTATTTGGATATGATTCTGACTTGTTTTTCACTTCCAGCTATGGGTTCCTTTCCACTGAGTAGATCTGTTAGCCAATCCAAGAGCAGTTGATTACCCATCATGGCTATGTGCCGCAATTGCACTTGGGTGAGCATCATGTCAGGTTGTTTGGTGCTAAGTAGCATAGACCGCAAGTTGCTCTGACAGATGTTGGCCATTTTCCCCCAGTAGCTTGTGTAGCACCTTCTGGCACTAGCAAGATAACTGTCTAGGGACTGGCTCTCTCTTCCAGATTCTAGCCAGGTCTCTCCATGTTGAACCAATATTTTGACAAGGAGTTTAACATTTAGTTTGACACTTAAAGTTTCACAACTGGTTTAGTTTGAATTTTATTACCTTGTTCCATACTTTTATGTTTCAGGTGTATGCATAGGTGGGTTATGTGCATATGTGTATGTGTTCATGTGTATGTGTGTGTGCATGCATGTAGAGGCCAGACATTATTGTCTAATCACTCTTTACCCTATTTTTTTAAAATAATTTTATTTATTTATTTGAGAGTGACAGACACAGAGAGAAAGACAGATAAGAGGGAGAGAGAGAATGGGCGCGCCAGGGCTTCCAGCCTCTGCAAACGAACTCCAGACGCGTGCGCCCCCTTGTGCATCTGGCTAACGTGGGACCTGGGGAACTGAGCCTCGAACCGGGGTCCTTAGGCTTCACAGGCAAGCGCTTAACTGCTAAGCCATCTCTCCAGCCCCCTTATTTATTTATTTTTTTTTGAGACAGACTCTCTCCCACTGATCTTAGAACTCACCTACAAGATAGCTAGTCAGCCCCAGGGAGACACCCTGTCTCTGCCTCCCCAGTGCTGAGATTACAGGCACTGGTGCTAGGAGCTGAACTTTCCTCATGCTTGTGTGACAAAGTTTACCAGCTATGTCATCTCCAAAACCCTCTTGTTCCATGTGTTTTTTCCCCCTCTGGCTTTAATTTTTTTATGAGAGAGAGAAGAGAGCATGTGCAAGAGAGAGAAAAAAAAAAACTGGCACACCAGGGCCTTAGCCACTGTAAACAAACTCTAGATATATGCTCCACCTTGAGAGCATGTGCCACCTGTGTGCATGTGTCACCTTTTTCATGTGGTGTATGGGGGTTTTGGGGAGTCAAACTTGGGTTCTTAGAAGCCATCTCCCCATGCCTTTTGTCTACTAAGTTTTCTGCTTCTTGAAATGTTCATTTTCGTTAAGCCCATATTTTCTTGCCTCTTCTCTGGCTGCTGCTAGGCTCCTATACAAGCTGTTGTTCATTTATTCTCTCTTCAAATGGGAAATTGGGATTCTTCACTGTTCTTTCTTTTAACATTTCTATTGAGAATTTTAATACATAAGCATACTGTCACTTGATCATATTCTCATCGTATTACCCTCTTTTTTTTTAAAGTTTTTTTTTTAATTTTTTATTTATTTATTTGAGAGCGACAGACATAGAGAGAAAGACAGATAGAGGGAGAGAGAGAATGGGCGTGCCAGGGCTTCCAGCCTCTGCAAACGAACTCCAGACGCGTGCGCCCCCTTGTGCATCTGGCTAACGTGGGACCTGGGGAATCGAGCCTCGAACCGGGGTCCTTAGGCTTCACAGGCAAGCGCTTAACCGCTAAGCCATCTCTCCAGCCCAGTATTACCCTCTTTTGTCTCCCTCCCCAATCCACATTCTGCCGAGCATCTCTTCTTCTGTTTTGATTTCTCATTTTTCTGGTCTATACTCTATGCCAAAGTGCGGATGGGCTCGGAATCGTGCAGGCATTGTGGGGGTAACTACAATCCCGGTGAGATCATGAATGCCCAGGTCAGCTCATACTGGGAGGATAGTACTCCCAAAGTGCTCCCACCCTGTGGCCCTTAAATTATTTCCTGGCCCTCTTCAACAGTATTCCCTGAGCCTTAGAGGGTATAATGGAGGTGTGGTGGTTTGATTCAGGTGTCCCCCATAAACTTAGGTGTTCTGAATGCTAGGTTCCCAGCTGATGGAGATTTGGGAATTAATGCCTCCTGGAGGGAGTGTATTGTTGGGGACGGGCTTATGGGCTTTATAGCCAGTTTCCCCTTGCCAGTGTTTGGCACACCCTTCTGTTGCTGTGGTCCATCTTATGTTAGCCAGGGGGTGATGTCCACCCTCTGCTCATGCCATCATTTTCCCCTGCCATCGTGAAGCTTCCCCTCAAGCCTGTAAGCCAAAATAAATCTCTTTTTCCCAGAAGCTGCTCTTTGTTGGGTGATTTCTACCAGCAATGCGAACCGGACTGCAACAGGAGGTATCGTTTTTTGTGTGTGCATTGAGCTCTCAACAGCCTCTTGTTTTCAACTTTGTTGAGCTTCGAGTATCCTCCGTGTCTACCACCATCTCCACAGAGAAACTTCTCTAGCTGGTTAGAGTATCTCTAATATCCTTTTGGCCACCTCCTTTACAATGTTCTCTGGGTCTGATAGAATGATAGAAATGACTCATCCAGCGCTAAGCACTGGGATTTCTTTTCTTTTCATCACCTTGATGAGCCTTTAGTCTCCCCAGTATTCACCACCATCTATAGAAAGAAGCTTCTCTAACCAAAAGTGAGAACAGCTTTGATGCCCTCTAGGGCTATTGGGTTCATTTCCTCTGCCAATTAAAGAATTAAAAGCCAGGAAAGCATTTAAAAGAAGTTTATTTCAGAGAAAGAGGAAAAGAAAATACAAAGAACTCCTCTGGGAGGAGGGGATTTCCAGAGCTGGAAAAATCCACAGTTCTGGTGGGAGCTAAACTTTTATTGCATAGGGGAAGCCCGCCCATCCCGTGCCCATGATTGGTCAGCTTAAATGAAGGTGAAGGCTCTAGTTGATCTGTGATGCATCCAGTACTACTCAGGGCCCAGAAAGCCTGCCAAGCCAGCCTGCTGGTGGGAAAAATCACCCAGGCCAGAAATAAGAAAGGAAGAAGGAGGAGGAAGAGGAGTCAATCTTCTCACCATCTCTACCAAGGGTCCCTTTTGCCTGTGTGTCTGCATAGCTCCTACAGTATTTCAGCATTAATCAATGGGCATAAACATATACCTTTATGAATCCATTTGCAGGGCTCAACATATCTATGTAGCCAGAAAGCATCCTCACCCTTCTTTTACTCTATTCTCTTCACTTTGTGCTTTTCTTCTTTGGGATACTCTCAACTATTCCCTGGGCATGAATTGTTTTTTATATGCTAGTCAATGTAAAGTATATATGTCTACTTGTGATGATAGACAAATTGTTAGCATTTCTTGTTTTTCAATAGTAAGTTGGAGATTCCATCTCACAGACTTTATAGGGATTACGAGACTTGAGAAAATATTAACAGAATAATAATCAAAATATTAATAAATTAATAGCAACTCATGTTTGCTACTTACAAGTACTACAGAAGAGTTAACTATGATTAATGCTGTCATACTCTAAATTATCTCTTGAGCTATAATCTATGTGTAAGACTATATAAATATATATATATATATATATACACACACATACATATATATATATATACATATATATATATATATATACATACATACATATATATATAACTTATATGCTTCAGTATCACCTCAAACCCAATAAATCTTTAATGACCTCATTGTCTTCTCCAAAACTTGGTTGTGTTACATTAAATGTCATTTCCTGGTTGCACAAGCCAAAATTTCAGTTTTCATCTGCACACACAAAGAGACACACATACCTGTAAATATACCTGAATACAGACATCTTTTCGTATGTATTGATTGGGTAAGAAGCCTCAGGTGGTAAGAATGATGTTGGAACATTGGAGAAAGCATGTTCCTGAAGTAGGAAATAGTTCATAGGAAGAGAAAGCTCAGGCTTGGGGCTGGAGAGATGGCTCCTTGGGTAAACTGTTTGCTTCACAAACAAGAGAACCTGAGCTTGGATCTCCAGCACCCATGTAAAAGCTGGGCTTGCAATGGGCATCGGTAATCCCAGCACAGGGGAGGTGGAAATGGGAAGATCCCTATGGCTGGCTGGATAGCCAGTCTCACTGAATCTGTGAGCTCCATATTCAGTGAGAGACCCCAACTCAGGCAATACAATGTAGAATGACCGAGGAAGACACCTGCCATGGATCTCCGGCCTCCACACACAGATGTGCACATGTGCATGGGTACCTCCATATACATTTGAATATACATCCACATGCAAAAGAAGAAGAGTAGGCTCAGGTTAAGAAGATGCAATCCCTCAACAAAACAAACCTCAGTCCATGGCTACCCTAAAGGAATGCCATCTAATATCACCTACACTGGTGAGTCTGACCGTGGAGAATTTTCAGTTGGTTTTGCTGAGAGAAGGAATTTGACCCATAGAAAAGGGTTCAGAGTCACTCGTTTGTTCACTCAAGCATTCTGCATTAAATATCCATGACCTCACAATACCTAAACAAGACCCTCATAATAGGAGAAAAAGATGATTACATCAAATTAGTTGGGAGACTAATGGAGAGAGGGAGGGGATATGACGGAGAGCAGAGGTGTGAAGGGGACAGTGGGGGAGGGGAAGGAAATGCCATGGTTTATTGTCTGTAAGTATAGAAGTTGTCAATAAAAAAAGAAAATTTAAAAAAAAAATATTTGGTGGCTATCAGGGTTCTATAGAAAAGAATATGAAAAGTTTGTATGTTTCTTGGACAGTTGTATATTGTATGCAACTTTATGACATTTTGAATAAATACATGTAGCTTGTGAATAAAAAGGAGTCCTGCATTAAGTGCTGACTTTGTGGTAGGCACTGGAGTGCATGAGGGAGATACCAGGAACAAAATGCTCCGGAGATTCACTCTAGTGAGAGAAGCAGACCCAGCCACAAATGATTACAAACCAGTTTATAACTATCGGATAACTGATGTGTGTGTGTGTGTGTGTGTGTGTGTGTGTGTGTGTGTGTTTCTAGTACTATGTGGGCCCAGTAATGTAGTGATCTTGGCCCTTACATCACACATAATTTCTGCCCTAAGTTAATAAAACAGTATTCAATTTTAAAAAAATAAATAAATAAACAAGTAGGGGCCAGTTTTATGGCTCAACAAATAACAGCATTTTCTGCTTAAATATGAGAGCCTGAGAGGGTCTGAGACCACCTGAGTATGATTCCTCAGCATCCTCATAAAAAACTGGGCATGGCCATGCATGTCTGTAATCCCAGTCCTGAGGGGAGTGGAGACTGGAGAATCGCTGAGGCTAGTTGGCTGAAAATGGCAGCTCCAGGATGAAGACTCCATTTCAAGGAAATATACAGTGATAGAGGAAGGCACCCACCTGGGTCTTCCTCTGGCCTCCATACATGTGTATGGGGGATGTGCATCTGTGCACACATACACATGCACAGACCATACATCATATAAACACACATTTACAAAATAAAGAAGGCTAGTGAGATAGTGTGCATTTCCAGAGTTAGTGTGTGTGAGAGAGAGAGAGAGAGAAAGAGAAAGAGGGATATGTAGGGAGGGAAGAGAAAGGAAGGAAGGAAGAAGAAGAAAGAAAGGAAGGAGAAAGAAAGAGAGAGAGAGAAAAGAAATCAGTGAAGCTGAAAAAGCAGGATTGAGCTAGATGATCGTCAGAATTCTATTTCAGGGCTGGAGAGATGGTTTAATGGTTAAGGTGCTTACCTATAAAGCCAAAGGACCCAGGTTCGACTCCCCAGGACCCATGTAAGCCAGATGCACAAGTGGGCACATGTGTCTGGAGTTTGTTTACAGTGGCTCGAGGCCCTAGTGGTGCCCATTCTCTCTCTCTCTCTCTCTCTCTCTCCATATTTCTGTATCTCTTTTTCTCTCAAATAACTAAAAAAATAAAATATTTTTTAAAATACTATTTCACATAACTCTCTAATTAAAATCTGCACAGCTGGGCCAGCCACATGTATGGACAATGACCGGGGCCTGAAACCACGCTCTACTATTACCAGACAGATGGCCATGGGAAAGTGGGGGGAGAAGACTAGTCCCAGACTATGAGCCAATGGCTGTGGTTTAACGCTCCTTACCCAAGTGGGAAACAGTTCCCCATAGACTTAGAGCAACTTTAGGATGGAGTGAAAGATCTGGCACCTAGAAATCGCCATGAGCTTGCTCTGAGTTGGCCATGCTTCTCCCATTTCAAAGGATTCTTGCACCTACGAGTTTAGTCAGAAAGGACTGAAGGGCTTCTAGAAAGGAGCCCAGCTGGTTGATTTCCTATAAAGGTTCTCAGTGAGCCCCAAATCCCAGAGCTCTTTAAGCCCAATCACCACACTCCCCAAGGAGCATACATGACCACCTTGTAGGCCTGGGCAGAGCAGTCATTCCCTCTGGTGAGCCTGCCTGCCTCCCTGCTTAACCGCTGGTAGCTGCTAGCCATTCGTTCCCAGGTCACCTAAAGGAAACTTTTTGGGTCAGGCCATAGAGAATTTATGGACCCAGTGTGACTCTCATACTACAGAAAGCAGCAGTACCCCAACACAAGCTCAAGTTCTCAAAGAGGGGAACTTTCACAGAGATTTTTATGAGCTAAAACTTTGCCCGGTTTGAAGTCTGTTCTCAATTTTGTTCTTGTTCTAAATCTTTTAACAATGAACCAGATCCCATTAGTGGAACAAAGAGCTGAGAATGTTTGACTCACCTAATGTACTTCCAAAGCATTCCCATGACAGGTGTACCCAGCCAAGTTCCTGTAACATTTTGCCCTCTTACACTGTTCAGCCCAAGAGAGGATCAGAAATGCAGGTCTGAGCAAGGTTCAGGTCAAGGGCTTGAGCCCGGCCGACTCGCCTGTAGCAACCATTGGCTTCTGGAGAGAAGTGCAGATAACTTCTGGAAAAGGGGAAGCCAATTGCAAGCACCTACTGTGGTACTCAGTACATGTCGCTCCAATTCTGGGCACCCCCCAACCTCCATTAAAGGCCTTTCAAGATGCCCTGCAACCGGTGGAAAGCTAATTAGATGAAAGACAACATGATGCTCCACTCCAAGGGCACCTGGAGGGAATGGGAATCAGAAAGAACATTCTAGACAAGCAGAGCATGAGCAAAGATCCTGTGACAGGGAAGGGCCCAGAACTGAGAGGAAACCAGAGCATGGACCATAGAATCAGAAAAAGCATGGAATTCGGCTGAAGTAATAGCTAGAGACAGACACCACGGGACTTTGTGTGTCCTGTTAAAGATCTGGCTCTGGATCATGAACACAGTGAGAAATCGTGGGAAAATGAACCAAGCCAAACACCCACTTTAACCAGAGCCCGCTGGCCGGTCGGAGGGAGAACATGGGCATGGAGAAGAGGTTGAAGGGACAATTGAAAAGTAAGCCAGGGTGGTTCTGGGAGGTAGCCCTGAAGGGGATTCCAGAGAGATCCTCACGTCAAAGTGACAGGGTCAATTGGCAGGTTGATTGAGGGAGGGAGGGAAGGAGGGATGAAGGGAGGTGTGAGCCACAACCCTCACTCCTGAGCTGAACTGTCAAGAGCTTCGCTTTTCTCCTCAAATGTGCTGAAACCTGCAAGAGATTTGTGAATACTGAGCTCGTTGGTTGGGGTTCCTTTGTCTGCAAGACCTTAGCACTGTCATTTTTCACCACCTCTCACTGAGGGCCTCGGAGAACTTGAGGAGATTGTATTATATCTGGTCCAGTTTTTCTAGTGGTTTCTGAGGAAGGCCAAAACCAAGTTGTGCAGCCTGCTGTGGTAATCAGCTTTCTCGTCGCTATGACAGAGCACTTGCGATAAACAACTCTGGAGGAGGAAATCTTTATTTCAGTTCACAGTTACACAGGTTTTGGTCCATGGCTGCTGTGGGCCTGTGACAAAACTAAACATTATGGCAGAGAGGGTGTGAGAGAGCAAAGCTATGTACCTCATAGTAGCCAGGAAGCAAAGAAAAAGACTAAGAAGGAGGCAAGGAGGAGAGGAGAGGAAAAGAGAAGAGAGGAGAGAAGAGAAGAGAGGAGAGGAGAAGAAGGGAAGGGAGGGGAGAAGAGGGGAGGGGAAGGGAGGAGAAGAGAGGAAGGGTGGGGAGGGGAGGAGAGGAGAGAAGAAGGGAGGGGAGGGGAGAGGAGGGGAGGGGAAGGGAGAAGAGGAGATGAGGGGAGGGGAGAGGAGGGGAGGGGAAGAGAGAAGAGGAGATGAGGGGAGGGGAGAGAGGGGAGGGGAAGAGAGAAGAGGAGATGAGGGGAGGGGAGGAGAGGAGAGAATAGGAGAGGAGGGGAAGGGAGAGGAGGGGAAGATAGGGGAGGGGAGGAGAGGAAGGGGGAGGAGAGGAGAAGAAGGAAGGAGATAGGAGGGGAGAGGAGAGGAAAGGAGAAGAGGAGATGAGGGGAGGGGAGAGGAGGGGAGGGGAAGAGAGAAGAGGAGATGAGGGGAGGGGAGGAGAGGAGAGGAGAGAATAGGAGAGGAGGGGAAGGGAGAGGAGGGGAAGATAGGGGAGGGGAGGAGAGGAAGGGGGAGGAGAGGAGAAGAAGGAAGGAGATAGGAGGGGAGAGGAGGGGAGGGGAAGGTAGAAGAGGAGATGAGGGGAGGGGAGGAGAGGAGAGGAGAAGAAGGGAGGGGAGGGAAGAGGAGGGGAGGGGAAGGGAGAAGAGAAGAGGAGGGGAGGGGAGGGAAGGGGAGGAGAGGGGAGGAGAGGAGAGGAGGGAAAGGGAGGAGGGGAGGGGAGAAGAGGGGAAGGGAAGAGAGGAAAGGAGAAGAGAGGAGGGGAGGGGAGGAGAAAGGAATGGTTCAGGGACAAAATAAACCTTATCAGCACATACTCTCAGTGACCTACTTCCTCCCATAGATGTCACAGCCTAAAGTTCCCACCACCTCCTCCCAGGCCATTCCACTACCACTGCATGTGGATTAAGTCAGTAATGAAATCAGGGTCCTCACAACCTGATGACTTCCACTAAAGCACCACACTGAGCACTGATGCCATGGGGCCACATGAGATTTGGAAGGTTTCATATCCAAAGCATAACATTTGTCATTGCTGAGGCAGAAGATCCACTCCAGGTTTACCTCAGAGACTCCACTCTCATTTTTCTGCTTCTGTTCTACTCATAGTTTGACCAAATGCTGGAGTCAGGTGACCTAAGTTCTTGCCCAGACTTTACCTCCAACTTTCTCCACATTTTGGCCATGTCTTTTCTCCCACAAAGAATCAAGCTTTCTCATTAGATTTCTCCTTAAAATTCCTTGTGGTGTATATTGTGACAAATGTTTGAGGTGATCTGTGACCTTTATGATAAGAACCACATTCTACAGCACAACCATCAACTATTATTATCCCAGAGGCCCACAGCTGAACCAGCTTTTGGAAAGCTTGAAGTAGCCACTTATATAATCCACATTCTTTTTAAAAATAATTTTATACACTTTTTAAAACTTTTTATTTATTTTCATTTATTTGAGAAAGAGATGCAGATAGATAAAGAGAGAGAGAGAGAATGGGCATACCAGGGCCTCCAGCCACTGCAAATAAACTCTAGATGCATGTTCCACCTTGTGCATCTGGCTTATGTGGGTCGTGGGGAATCGAACCTGGATCCTTTGGCTTTGCAAGCAAATGTCTTAAACACTAAGCCATCCCTCCAGCCCATAATCCACATTCTTTAAGCCCCTTCCAGTCTCACTCACTGCAGCTGATCCAGGTTATGTGAGGTCTAAAGCTTTTATAATTTGGGAGGCTCTCTTTAAGAAAAAAGACACCATTCCCTCTCTCTCTCTCTCTCTCTCTCTCCCTCCCTCCATTCCTCCCTCCCTCTTTCTCTGTCAAAAAATAAATAAAAATAGTGAGCCAAAAGACACCATAGAACAACATAATAGTGCATGTTTAATGCAGGAATGTAATTAAAGAGAACTACCACAATATCTAGTTCTGAAAGTACCCAAGGAACAAGTCTAGAAAAGTCACTGAGACTTGAACTGTCAGACCCTAACAGAGAGATATTGGTGTACCCCACTTATTAGTGGAGAAGTTTGCTAAGGAGTCAGAGTCCAGGATTGGCAAGTAATAAAACTAGTCTAGAGTGTGGAGTAGACTTGCTGGGAAGACACTCAGAGGGATATCAGATATCTCCTATTAGGTCACCAGTGACTTGCTAGGAAGCTGGCTGGAATATTAGTAGGATTCACTAGAAGCCAAGCATTAGGGTGTCCCTGAAATGTGCTGGGATTAAGTGTCATAAAGTGTGGCACAAATCCCCAGACACAGCAAGAGCGGAACGTATGTCTGAAATGGGCAGGGAAGTCCTTTGTCCTCCAGAGTTCCCCCGGAACCTATTCTGACAAAGTTTAGTATTTTACATGCTTGTTATACTGAGCAGCTCCAGTGTCAGAAAGCACAGTCACAGTGCTGGGGAGGGGCTGAGAGGCAGAATGAATAACTGATGTAAATGCAAATCAAAACGTCAGAAACTATCACCTCACCTCTGTTAGGGTGGTATTACCAGAAAAAGTCAAAAGTTTAAGTATTGACAAGGATGCGGCGGGAAGGAGCTCTTGCATGTCAGTGGTGGGAATATGAACTGGTGTTCCCATTATGAAACACAAAAGGGAAGTTCCTCAAAGAGATTAAAAGCAAAACTGTCCCATGACCCAGAAATCCCACTTCTTTTCAAATATCTAGAGGATATAAAAGTGTGATCTACTATTAATCAGACTTTGTAGCCCTGTGACAAAATACCTGATTTACACTTAAGAAAAAAGCTTCCCTTGTGCTAAGTAAGGACAATGATGGGTCTCTTCAGACTTATGCCAAAACATCATTACCCTCCAACTATCAGAATGGTGTGCTATTGAATTGGTCCTGAGGCCAAAAGTATGCTGGGTAGCTCCTAATGGCACTCAGTGGCATTGTCCTACTAACCTCTGGCCCTAGCTACCCCCAAGATGGATTGGAAAGTACACTCTGGGATTTCTCTGGATGCAAGAGAACCAAGTGAAAACCTTAGAGCACCCAGCCAATTTATCTATTCAAAAGCACAGATGGACTAGGAGTGTTTTTTACTTGTGTGAACATTGAGTCTATTTTTATTCCATCTTTTGGCTTACAAGATGTCATCTGGCACATAGAAACTCTCGCTAAATATACCCAAGAGGCTTTAAATGGCACAGCTGAGGGAATCTCCCTTATTAATTCTGAGGTTCAAATGATGAGAAAGGCAATTGTACAAAAATCTCATGGCTTTAGATATACTCATGATATCCAAGGGTGGTTCATGTGCCATTGTCCAGGTTAAATGCTGTGTATGTATTCCTGATGACTCTGCTAATGTTTCATCTGCTTTATAAGACTTATAGAAACAGAGTCAGACCATGTCAGACACTATTGTGCCATTCAGTGAGCAGTTCTGATGGATCTCAGGTTTTTCATGGTGGGGAAAAAAATGATACCTATTGTAATCTTCATAGTTATTCTGTTGATCTTTGGACTTTGTTTACTCAATTTATGTTTTGACTTTATCTCTGCTGACACTCAGATGGTCATACAACAATCTAACTCCATCTACATTGGCCCCTTGATCACCTGTTAAGAGCTGGTTACTCACCACCTCTAACAGGACTACCAGCCATCCCTACCTCACACTGTTAACCTTCCTAGTCTCTGGATAGGCTCCAATACTAATGTCACCAATATTTACAATCATTTTAATACCAGGTCAAAACAATCTACATACAGATGGCAATGGGATGTCTGACTGACTCACAGATTTCTCTCTTCGGTCTTTAGGTAGCCCCCACCTCATCTCTGGGAGAGATTCTAACTACCATACTCTATAACTCCATTCAGCTGGAAATAGTTACAGACTGACCAGTTATTGACCCTTTCCCCCTAACGGCAGATAGAGTGTCTTTTCAAAGAGGGCGTAGGGAATAAGGGGAAATTATTCAGGAGAGAGCCCAAAAGAGGGAGTGAAAAATATGTAATACTACCTGCCTGCTCCAGCAGAACAGGAATTCAGCATTGATCCAGTCTCATCCAATAAGTTCTCTCATCCCCACCCAGGTGTGCTGAGCCCTTCCTGAGACCAGACCAAGATTATAAATAGATTACAAGTGAGATTTTAAATAGATCCTTACCAGGTAGGCGAGGACTGTTCATGGATTTTCACCTTTCCTGAACTTCCAAGTCCCTGCTCTGGTAAGCCCCCTCATCTTGGCCCTGCTGGGCTGAGATGGTGACCCTAACCCTACTCCCATGGGCTCCCTACCCTCTCCTGCCTTCCATATGTCAGGAGCTGTCTGTACTTTTCCTCTCTGAAACGAAATCTCTCTAAGTCATTCATACACACACACACACACACACATTGTGTGTGTAGATAGATAGAGAGATAGAGATAGAGATAGAGATAGAGATAGAGATAGAGATAGAGATAGAGATAGAGATAGAGATAGAGATGATAGAGATAGAGATATTATATGAGAGAGAGAAGGGGCACACCAGGGACCTAAGCCTCCAGCCACTGCAAATGAACTCCAGATGCATGCACAACTTGCATCTGGCTTACATGGGTACTGGGGAATCAAACCGCGGTCCTTAGTCTTTTTAGGCAAGGACCTTAACTGCTAAGCTATCTTCTCAGGCCTAAGTCATAAAATACTTGACATAAATAAGGAGAGAACAATTTATTTCAGCTCACAGTTTCTGAGGTTTCAGTCCCTAGTCCTTGGTTTCATTGATTCTGGACCCATGGTGAAGCAGAGCATAATGGCAGCAGAAACATGTGATCAAGCAGGAGATAATTCCATGATGAGATATACTTCCCAGGGATATTCCCCTAGAGGTCTCACAGGTACCTCCCAATCCAATCAAGATGATAATCTAGACTAATCATCATAAATCTACTCCTTGTCATCTGGACAAACACATTTACTTCCACAAACCATAACATTGTGTCTCTGACCCCTAAAAGGCTCATGTCCATCTCATGATGCAAAATACATTCAGTCTAGCTCCCAGAGTCCCTATGGTCTTAGTAGCCCCCAAATCACTCAAATGTTATAAACTCTGGAGATCTAATGTGTAGCATATTGACTATGGTGAAAAATACTCTAGTACATACTTAAAATTTGCTAAGAAAGTAAATCTGAATTGTTCTCACCATACAAAAACAGTAATTATGTGAGGTGATTGAAATATTTATCGGAAAAGTTTGGCACAGTGATGCATGCCTGTAATCATAGCACTTGAGAGGTGGGGACAGGAGGATTAGAGCTCAAAAATCATCCTTGGCTACATAGAAACTGTGAGCCTTTGTCTACACACACACACACACACACACACACACCTCTAGAACTCTCTCAAAGGACTGTTTAAGAGGCAATAGCAGACACCAACAATCCAGTGTGTGTGTGTTTTTTAAGGACAGTTTCATAAACACAATCTCATACCACATGGAGATAGTTTTACATGCTTTTATCCGCCATGCCACTTCTCTCCAGCGGGAAAGCACATTTGAAGCAGGGAAGACTACGGAGAGGATCAATATTTCTCCCTGAGCTGAGCCTTCCTCAGAGCTCTGCACCACAGCCAGTTTCGCTCACATCTGACAAGCCCGACATTGCTACTGGACAGACAACTAAAGATTTTCCAGTGCGCTCCATTCCCCACCCCACCCCTGTTACAGGGCCTGCATTCTGGGCCACCCCCACTTTGATGAAAAGCAAGAGAAGTCTGACAGGTTCCTAATTAACTACATTCTTATTCATTCCTCCCTCTATCTCACCCCAGGCTTCTATAAGCTACTGAATAGAAAATAGCACACAGAGCCATTGCAGAATTTAGGGCTTTTTTTTTTTTTTTTTTTTTAAAGGAACACTTTTGGTAGGAACTTGAAACTAGAGAGAGAATCAGGGAGGACACTTATTCATAGAGAAAAGAAGTATATATATCCCAGGAGGCTTACTTGATTTGGGCATGCCTCCCCTTTACCAGGCTTTCTCAGACTCCGCTGACCCCCAAAATCCCTACAGTCTCAACCATTCTGTTTATTTATTTATCACAAGAGAGAATTCAACTATCTCTCTAAATCCAGAAGTACTGTAATACATAGTTGTAATTTTACAACTTATTATTTTAGATTTATGTTTCTTAAATATTTTATTTATTTATTTCAATGAGAGAGAGAGAGAGAGAGAGTGAGACAAATAGAGAGAGAATGGGTGTGCCAGAGCCTCTAGCCACTGCCAATGAACTCCAGACACATGCGCCACCTTATGCATCTGGCTTACATGGATATTGGGGAATCAAACCTGGGTCCTTAAGCTTCACATACAAGAGCCTTAACTGCTAAACTATTCCTTCATCCTGTAGGTTATTATTATTTATTTATTTGAGAGAGAGAGAAAGAAGCAGAGAGAAAGAGAAAGAGATGGAGAGAGGCCTCCAGCCACTGCAAACTCCAGACACAAGTGCCACCTTTTGCATTTGGCTTACATGGGTACTGGGGAATCGAACCAAGGTCCTTTGGCTTTACAAAGCAAGCACCTTAATGGCTAAGCCATCTACCCAGCCCAGATTTTATTGTTTTTTAAAGAGATGAAAACTTGGAAAATATTTGCAATTTATATCACAAGCAATCAGTGTTGGGCCTTGAGAGGCCCAGGCGTGGGGCTAGCTAAAGTTTGGCGACCTGTCTCTGGCCAGCTAGGACTCAGCAAGACGCTAATGGCTTCTGGCCTGCCACTTCCACCCAGGAGTTGGAATTATCATTTCAATAGTCACAGTTTACTATCGGCCCTTACCTCTTCCCCCATCCTAAAATCCCCACCTTCGTCCCCAACATGATATAGGCAACTGCTTGTAACAATAAAGTGAGTTCCTGTGAGTTCCTGCTTCCACAAGACTCCCGACTCAGTGCGGTTTTTCTCCAGTGACTAGGAGAGGTTCTGAGTCATCCCATGCTCATCTTCCTCCTCAACCCCTTGGGAGGAACCAGCTGGCCTGGTCCTTCCTTCAGCACTACCTGCCCGCCAGGGAGGAGCCTGGCAATCAGTTTCTATCTCTAGTAGAAGAAGAGCCTATTACCTGTAATATCACAAGAGCTGAAGAAAGAAGAGCCAAGAAGAAAAGATATCACCACTAGCAGCCATGGGTCCTTTGTGGTGCTAGGAAATGGTGGGGTGTAGGTAGAAGTCGAAAGATCTTATATGCTGTACGTTATCACTAGCCTATTGTCATAAGTTGAGTTGTCCCTCCTCAAATATTGTCAGAAACCTTAGCCTCTGCTACCTCAGAATGTAATTGTATTTGGGAGTCAGGGTATTTAAAAAGGTAACTGACTCAACACGTGATTACTAGCATGGATCCTAATCCAATCTGACCTGTGTCTTTGTGAGAAGAAATTTGGACACAAACATACACAGAGGGAAGACCATGTAGAAACAGTTAAGGGGGGACATACAGCCATTAACACAACATGGAGAGACACTGCTGGAGAAGCCAGTCCTGTCTATGTGTTGTCAAACTTCCAGCCTTGATGTCTGCGAGAAGATAAATTCCTGTTTTTAAGCCACTGTGGTACTTGCTCTGGTAGCCCTAACTAATGAACACAGCCTGTGACAGGTTTATTTGACTCACAGTAGACAGAGGACTATTCTGGAACCTGTCTTCATGATTCTTTCTTTTGGCTTTCTTCTCTCCTGGAAATGAGGCCATTGGCAGATTTTGTGTTCCAAAGAAGGATTCTGACTGGTCCCAAAATGGGCCAAGTCTCCATCAGTGGACCAGTCACCAAGCCCAGAAGGACCGTGTAGTGACTGGCTCAAACATACCCAAATGTCCTCTCCCAACCAATCAAAGTTCAAAGGCACGCCTGCAACTAATTAATTTAAAGCAAGCCAGAATTACCACTTGATTTTTTTTGTTGTTGTTTATTTGTTTTAAAATAGAAGTAATTTTTGTTAAATGTAAAGATTTAGTTGATAAACATTATGTAGGCACTATTTCTTTCTTTTTAAGACTTTATTTACTTTTTAGTTTAGAGAGAATGAGAGAGACAGAGATGAGACAGAGAGAGAAAGAATTGGTGCGCCAGGGCCTCAGCCACTACAACCAAACTCCAGATGTTTGCGCCACCTAGTGGGCATGTACGACCTAGTGCTTGTCTCACCTTTGTGTGCCTGGCTTACATGGGATCTGGAGAGTCAAACTTGGGTCCTTAGGCTTTGCAGGCAAGTGCTTAACCACTAAGCAGTCTCTCCAGCCCAACTATTTCTTTCTTAAAATTCACACAAAAATGAAAATGAAAATGATAATATCCAGACTGAGAAAGCATATGCACTTCCACACATGAGAAAATACAAGACTGTTTTCTGCTGAACATGCATTATGCACCTGTTTTTCCATACATGTTTTATAGAATCAACAGTTTTGCTTTAGAATTTATACTTTGGGTAATAAAATAGTGACTTTACCATTTTTTCTGACTTGAAGAAATGCCTGCTTGTTCATTTTCTTTAATTTTTGTTGTATGGTTACTATTGAGAGATGCACTTTTGATGTTCAATTATAATAACTGATAAACTACACTGCTTAATAGCAATGTTCAATATTTCCTTTTTTTCTTCCAAATTTTTATTAACAACTTCCATGATTATAAAAAATACCCCATGGTAATACCCTCCATCCCCTCACTTTCCCCTTTGAAACTCCATTCTCCATCATACCCTCTCCCCATTTCAATCAGTCTCTCTTTTAATTTTGATGTCATGATCTTTTCCTCTTCTTATGATGGTCTTATGCAGGAAGTGTCAGGCACTGTGAGGTCATGGATATCCAGGCCATTTTGTGTCTGGAGGGAGCATGTTGTAAGGACTCCTACCCTTCCTTTGGCTCTTACATTCTTTCCACCACCTCTTCCACATTAGACCCTGAGCCTTGGAAGGTGTGATTGAGGTATTGCAGTACTGAGCACTGCAGTCATTTCTTTCCATCACCATGATACCTTCTGAGTCGTCCCAAGGTCACTGCCACCTGAAAAGAGAAGATTCTCTACCAAAAGTGAAAGTAGCATTAATATAAGGGTATGAATGTTAACAGAAGTGCTTACTGGGCAGTTTTATAAGCATAGTATATACATTTAGCCAGACAACAGCAGATGTTACACCTCTATGGCTCATGACGACCCCTGTTTTAAGTTTTCAGTATCAGGGATGTATTCCCACCCATACAGCGGGCCTCGAGTCAATTAGAGGGCAGTTGGTTTCCCCCATAACAGATGTGCCACTATTGCACCCATTGGCTCATTTGTCCTGGCTGGCCAAATATAAGGCTTGCAGTGTCCACTGTTGAGTATCTTCACTGGTGATTTCTCTTTCTCCCATTGAACTGCATGCAGAATGGCTGCTTCCAGCTTTCTGACAGCTCATTTTTTCTTGATCATTTTAATCTGTTTTCCTTTAAAGGGTTCTGCAAGTCTAGATAAAAGAAACAGATATTTATGCACAGGACTTCTCTTGAATTTATAGATGTATAGATCTTGAAATAATGACTTTAGTTTCCTAGTTTGTTTAGTTTCCTAATAATATTCCTAATAACAATATTTAACAAATTTTCATCCTGTTAAAAGATCAGGCAGGCATGGTGGTGCATGCCTTTAATTCCAGCATTCAGGAGGCAGAGGTAGGGGGATTGCTGAGAGTTCAAGGCCAGCCTGAGACTACATAGTGAATTCCAGGGCAGTCTGGGCTAGAGTGAGACCCTACCTCAAAAAACAAACAAAAAAAATCATCAGCTTCTATTTGTCATGTGACCAGAAACAATATTATTGAACTTTTGGCCCCTACTAAGGCACAAAAAATTAAAAAGTTTGTAATTTGATTTTCTTTGACTCAGAACATGCAATTCACTGTGGCTTACTGTTCATACCCTGATATACATTGTATGTTTCTAAGGTGCTTTTGGTGTTGCTTTGTTTTTTTGAGGCAGAGTCTCATTCTAGCCCAGGGTGCCTTGACACTTACTCTGTAACCCAGGCTGGCCCTGAACTTATGGTGATCTTCCTACCTCAGCCTCCCACATTCTGAAATTATAAGTATGAGCCGCCAAACTTGATTATTTCTTACTCTTTGACCTTCCAAAGTGTCATCCTGATCAGAGCTAAGTGCATGAACAGGTGAAGTAATCACTGACCAGGGGACTCTCGAAATCCAGGATGACATTCAAGGTCCCAAAATACTTCGTCCATCACAGACCTTTGTCTGAACTCAAACTCTGGGCATGTTGCTTTCTGAAACGTCTGCTTCTACAGACCGTGTTTTAAAACACACATGTTCCTCATAGTACATACATGTGGAACTCATTGTTGCTATGTTATTATTTGGGACTGAGACACCATCCTAGAAATGATGAGAAAGTCAAAGCAAATGTTTTCACATTTTCAGTGCATCTCTGCTGTTGCCTTGGGAAACAGAAGCTCTGATGTAAATTTCTACCTGTTGGAAATTCTTTTTGTCTGAACCATGTCTGGGAAGTTGGCTTTGCCTGGCTTTACATCTCTTTCAAATTCCACCCAAACATTCCCCATTCCAAGTCCATGTCAGCTACTAAATATGGTATGTAGTAGTTATAAAATCAATGTGTGCAGAAGAAATGAGTGTAGAAATGGATAGATGAGTTGATGAACAGATGTGTTGCCCCACCCCTTCTAACTAGCTCCTTTCCTCATTCATTGAGATATATTTAAGATGGAGTCATAAGACCATGGTTCTGTTTTGGTTCTACTGTCATTCTTATCCAACCTCTGGTGTAACATTCCCACGAGACTAATAGGGACAACTGTGAAACTTTAGATCATTAGCCCATGAGCTCAGAAACCCAAGATAATGGGTGCCACCCCAAGATCCATGTTATCCCTTTGCAGGGTCTACAGATCTCATATTCAATAACAAATCAATTTCAAACACAGCCTCGCTCAGTGGTTCATTGAGCTGCCAGATCAGAGTTTTAAATCTAGCAATGTGAAAAAAAAAAAAAACAATCACTTCAAATTACACACATTAGGCATTTGAAGGGGACCAACTATACACTTACTGAATACACCCAGGGTTCAGCTTTCCCTTCTGTAACACTAGGCCCAGTCCCCAAATCCCTCAGGATGAACCGGGAGCTCCCAATGCCAGGAAAGTGCTTCCACAACATCAGGTGAGCTGTACAAATGAGAGGTAATTTGACAAGTCAGCCAGCAAGAGCAGCCAGTCAAGTCAATTCAGAGTGCTCTAATGCACTTAAAAGCCCAGAAGCAAGCCCAGGCTGGGTAATAATGGCCTAAACACCACCAGGGACTTCCCAAGCCTAATTTCCAGCCCTGATGGCCATGGTGTTCCATCTCCATTGGGCTAATTAAGGCACAGTGGAGACAGAATCAGACAGAGAAGCTCACCCTGGCCTTGCTCTAGATTTATGGGGAAGAGAAGTTGCCAAGAAGGTAAATGAGACATCAACAGGGCTTCCCCCAGGATGATGAGGTCTCAGGGGCATTAGGACTGTGAGATTTAAAGTGAATATAGATCAATGTTAGGCAGAGAGATTGGGAGATGTGGTCTGTTAGAACAAGGCTCTTCTGTTGGCTACCCATGGGGTCCCAATCCACTACACCATTCAAATCTTTGATTCTTTCATCAGTAAGCTATAGCTAATATTACTTGTCTCAAAATATTGTGATGGAAAATGAAATATATTAAATGGGTATAGTCCAATCAATGGTAGCTGTTTCTAGATTATGCCATTGTTATCGATATTCTCTACAACAGTGGAATATCCACAAAAAGTGACTAGCCCTGAGAAGTGAAGGTATGCTTTCACACCAAGTCTGAGCCCAGCCCTGAAAGGAACATATGCTACTTTAGGGACAATATTTACACAAGCTATATCTGCGCAGGGTGGCCATTATTCCTACTATATTTCTCAAATGACCAGCCACTTCAGCCCAAACCTATGCAATTTATTTATCTCTCATTCATCCAATTACATTGGTTTGGTTGCCTCTCCCCATTTCTAACAATTCCTCTCTTGTCAGTGCTATGAGCCATATTGAACCAACATCCTGGAGATCCATATCTTGAGCTGCCTACAAGTACAGAGGAGCCCAGGCCTCTCTTCTCACCATCCCCATGGCCTACTCTTCCAAGAATAAACTGATGAACATCACATCCCTACTCCTGATCCCTGCCAACTGTTACGAGCTGGAGTTATGGTCCTGAGTTTAATGGAAATAAAGTAAAGAACTTCCTTCTGAATACAGTTGTCCAAAATCAATGCAAATACTCTATACACACATATCATGAGAGAGAAAACCAAAGGGTCAAGGTCTAAGTTATGATTATACCAGGTTGGATATACATTCTTTCTTTTAATTTATTTATTAGACAGGGAGAGGAGAGAGACAGAGAGGCAAGCCAGGGTCATTAGCCACTGCAAACAAACTCCATATGCTTGCGCTATCATGTACGTCTGGTTTACATGGGACCTGAAGAATTGAACCTGGGTCCTTAGGCTTCCAAGGCAAGCACCTTAACCACTACACCATCCCTCCAGCCCTGAATATATATTTTTAACTTAATAATTCATAGATTAATACCAAAAGTCTCATGTGTTATAGAAACAGATAAATTACTTATAATATATATGTATAAATGCAAAGGACCTAGATGACTCAAAGCAATTTTGAAAAAGAAGAACAAAGCTTAAGGATATGTACTGCCTAATTTCAAGTTTCACTGTAAAGTTACAGTAAGTAAGAACCTGTGGTATTAGTATAATCAAGAAATAGGTTAATAGAGAGTCCAGAAATAAGTCAATTAATTTTCAAAGTTCCAACATTATTCAACTGGATAAATAGAAGGGAAGTCTATCAAATAATGGAGTTAAGGGCTGAGGAGATGGCTTAGCAGTTAAGGAATTTGCCTGCGAAACCTAAAGACCCAGGTTCGATTCCCCAGGACCCACTTTAGCCAGATGTACAATGGGGTGCAAGTGTGTGGAGATCATTTGCAGTGGCTGGAGGCCCTGGAACACTCACTCTCTCTTTCTCTCTGCCTCTTCCTCTGTCTCTCTCTCAAGTAAATAAATAAATAAAATATTTTAAAAATATAATGGAGTTGAAACAGTGAGATAAATATGTAGGACAAAATTAACCTTGACCCTCATTCTGTACCAACACAAAATTAATTTGAGATGGATTATGGATACAAGCATAAAAGCTAAGGCAATACAGCTTCTAGCATACAGAGCAGAGGGATAAGCAAAGGTGTCTTACAAAAGATATGGAAGGCACAGAACATGAAAGAAAAATTTCGATAAACAAAATCATCCACATAAAAAGAATCTCCTCATCAAAATACACCACTGAGAAAATGAAAGGGAGAACCCCAGGCTGAAAGAAAATAGTGAGCATGCATACGGCGGACACAGACTTATATTAGAGAACTCCTCCAAATCTATAATGAAAAGGCAAATATTCTGATTAAAAACAGACAAAACATTTGAACACACAATCCATAAGAGATAAATGACTAGAATGAACATGAAAATATACACAGTGTCATTTTTCACAGGGTAATGCAGGCTAAAGCCACAATATGATATCATCTCAATCCAATGGAAAGATTACAAGTTAAATAACTTATAACATCAAATAATGGTAAAAATATGGAGCAACTGGAGCTCTTGTGCATTGCTGATAGTAATGTAAAATGACACAAGTTTAAAAATGGTTTGAGGGCTGGACAGGTTGCTTAGTGGTTAAGGCACTTGCCTGCAAGACCAAAGGATCCAGGTTAGAGTCCCCAGGACCCATGTAAGCCAGATGTACAAGGTGGTGCAGGTGTCTGGAGTTGGTTTGCAATGGCTGAAGGCCCTGGTGTGCCCATTCTCTCTCTATTGCCTCTTTCACTCTCTTTCTCTCTCAAATAAATAGAGTAAATAAATAAGTAAGTAAATGACAGTGACTTTGGGCTGACTCAAAAGGCATCATTGTGCTGAGAAGAAATGACAGAGGAGTGCTCAGCACTGCAGTATCTCTATCACAACTTCCAAGGCTCAAGGTCCATTGCAGAAGAGGTGACAGAAATAATGTAAGAGCCAAAGGAATGATAGGACTCCTTACAACGTGCTCCTCCAGACACAAAATGGCCTGGATATCTATGACCTCACAGTGACTGACACTACCTACACAAGACCATCATAATAGGAGGGAAAGATGATGACATCAAAATAAAAGAGACTGATTGAGAGGGGGAAGGGATATAATGGAGAGTGGAGGTTCAAAGGGGAAAGTGAGGGGAGAGAAGAAATTACCATGGGAAATTGTGTACAATCATACAGGTTGTTAATTATAAAAAATTAAAAAACTGCTTTGAACTTTTTCATGAAGTTAAACACACAACCATCCTATGATGCACTGAATATTTACTCAAAAAATGAAATAAAATACTTGTCTTTGAAGAGATTTGTTCACAAATATTTATAACAACTTTATTAATAATAGCCAAAACATTCAAATATTCATTAAAATGAGAATGGACAGTAGTAATATATTCACTAATGGTTACTTCACAGCAGTGAAAATTAATGTAATGATAGATAACACACCACAGCATGGATAGACACCTAAAATATTTTGTTGTACAGAAACCAGAGACAAGAGAACATATACTGTATTTTTCTCCTATATGAAATTCAAGAACAAGAGAAAGCTTATCTGTGATGATAGAAGTCATGACAGTAATTGATAGAGGTCAGCACATTAGTTGCTTCTTGGTCAAAGGATTTACTAACAGAAGGAATGAGGAAACTTTGTGGGTTGATGGACTATTTCATACCTTGCTTATAATGATAGTTGAATGTGATACACTGACAAAATCTACACTGGATTTAAGATCTATGCATACTACTGTATGTAAACTTTACTTTGAAAAATAAAATTGCAGTGAAGATACTCAACAGTGGACACTGCAAGCCTTATAATTGGCCAGCCAGGCCAAATGAGCCAATGGGTGCAATAGTGGCAGGTCTGTCATGGTGGAAACCAACTACCCTCCAATTGGACTGGAGGCCTGCTCCATGTGGGGGGGGGGGAACACATCCCTAATGCTGATACTGAAAACTTAAAACAGAGTTAGTCATGAGCCCTAGGGGTGGAACATCTGCTGATGTCTGGAAAAATGTATATACTATGTTTATCAAACTGCCCAGTAAGTACTTCTCTTAATATTTATACCCTTATATTAATGCTACTCTCACTTTGGGTAGAGAATCTTCTCTTTTCAGATGGCAGTGACCTTGGGATGACTCAGAAGGTATCATAGTGCTGGAAAATAGTGACTGGAGTGCTGACTAACATCTCGATCACATCTTCCAAGGCTCAGGTTCTAATGTGGAAGAGGTGGCAGAAAGAATGTGAGAGCCAAAGGAAGAGTAGGACTCCTTGCAACATGCTCCCTCCATTCCTAAAATGGCCTGGATGTCCATGACCTCATAGTGCCTGACGCTACCAACACAAGACCATCATAAGAGGAGGAAAAGATCATGACATCAAAATAAGAGAGACAGAGACATCACCAGTAAAGATACTCAGCAGTGGACACTGCAAGCCTTATATTTTGCCAGCCAGGCCAAATGGGCCAATGGGTGCAATAGTGGCATGTCTGTTATGGGGGAAACCAACTGCCCTCTAATTGGACTGGAGGCCAGCTCCATGGGAGGGAATACATCCCTGATACTGAAAGCCTACAGCAGAGGTAGTCATGAGACCTAGGAGTGTAATATCTGCTGTCTGGCTAAATGTATATACAATGCTTATCAAATTGCCCAGTAAACACTTCTCTTAATGTTCATATCTACATATTAATGCTTCTCTCACTTTTGGTTGAGAACCTTCTCTTTTCAGATGGCAATGACCTTGGGATGACTCAGAAGGCATCATGGTGCTGGAAAGAAGTGACAGGAGTGCTCAGCACTGCAATATCTCTGTCACACCTTCCAAGGCTCAGGGTCCATTGCAGAAGAGGTAGCAGAAAGAATGTAAGAGCCAAAGGAAGGGTAGGACTCCTTACAATGTGCTCCTCCAGACACAAAATGGCCTGTATATCCATGACCTTACAGTTCCTGACACTACCTACACAAGACCATCATAATAGGAGAAAAAAGATAATGACATCAAAATAAAAGAGAGACTGATTGGGAAGGGGAGGGGATATGATGGAGTTTCAAAGGGAAAAGTAGGTGGATGGAGGGCATTACCATGGGGTGCTGTTCACAATCATGGAAGTTGTTAATAAAAAAATAAAGTAATAAAAAAAGAAAACAAAATAAATAAATAAGAGAGAGACTGATTGGGGGGGGATATGATGGAGAATGGAATTTCAAAGGGGAAAGTGGGGGGGAGGGTATTACCATGGGATATTTTTTATAATCATGGAAAATGTTAATAAAAATTGAGGAAGAAAAGAAAAATGAAAATGCTTTTTTAAATGAAATTTTATTTAAAAATTTGCCTAATCCCCTCCCAATACTGTCATTAGTCTCTTCTCTTCCATCTCCTTCCCTGAACCGTCTCTCCATTCCTACTATTCCCTCTTCTATAGTGATGTCTTTTTTTATTACTCTCCTACATCACCCATAACAACCTGTTGATGGGCCCAATATTATACAGGTCTTATTGCAGGTAAAGATAGCTGCTGTGAGGTCATGAATACAGTGACCACTTTGGGTCTGGAAGACAACATTACAAAGCACTCCTCCCCATCCTTTGGCTCTTACGTTCTTTCTACCACCTTGTCCACTATAGTCCTTGAGCCATTGGAAAGTGTGACAAGAGATGTCTCAATAAGTGCTGAATGCTCAACTGTCCTTTCTTCTCAGCACTTTGATGAGTTTGGAGTCTCCCCAGTAGTCACTGCATCTGAAAACAGAAACTGCTATAACCAAAAGTAAGCATAGCACTAAAATATAGGTATAGATTCAATATTTAGAGGGTAACTTGGTGGACATAATACATCCATTGAGCCAAACAACAGTACTGTCTTTTCTCCCTAGGGTTCATGACCCTCCCAGCCATAGGCTTTTGACTGTTTTCAGTATTAAGCATAAATTCCCTCCCATGTAATGGGTCTAAAATGCTTTTAAATTCAAACATTCTACATGGTAGGTTTAGTTTTTTTGTTGTTTGTTTGTTTGTTTTTGGTGTTTCAAGGTAGGGTCTCACTCTAGCTCAGGCTGACCTGGAATTCACTATGTAGTCTCAGGGTGGCTTCGAACTCTTAGCGATCCTCCTACCTCTGCCTCCCAGGTGCTGGGATTAAAGGTATGCACCACCACACCTGGCTAGGTTTAGTTCTTTATAGTGAGATATGTTAGCAATTCAAGAGTCTCTTTCTGTTTACTAGAATGGAAAAAATGAGTAAATTTATTGCATATAATAGAAGCCCAACTTCTCACTTATGAAGAAGAGAGTTACAAATGTAGAAATAGAAATTTTACAATAAGCCTTATAGTGTTTGATAGGAATAGAGGTGTCTGTATGAATAGTTTATAATGCATAGACCTATGTATACATAGGGGTATATAGTGGTGAGAGAGCAATTAGCATACTTAGTTTTCATTTCTCAATGACTTTCTTCATGAAAAGATAAGTGATTGTTGGAGAAAGAGCTGATCCTCTGTTTTCAAAGTGTCAAGGTAGCAAAATGCAAAATAAAAATTACAAAAAGACTGAGGAACTCAGTGAAAGAGACAAAAGATTCATTATGACAAAATACAAAAATAAAAAGTCCCTGGATTGAGTTCTAGGCCAAAAGCAAGTATTAACAAATGGCAAATATCAATACTGAATATATACCATGGATTGAGAGATGGTATTTTATTGGTATGAATTTCCTCATTGTGATCATTACACTCGATCATGTAAGAGAACATCATGTTGTGGATCTAGTGAAACACTCAAAGATTAGGAGACCAATGTCTGTTCTTTATTCTCAAATGGTTACAACATTAATAATCAAATATGTCTATGAGGATTTTTTGTATTATTTTTGCAATTTCTATGAACAAGTTGGAATAATATAAAAATTAAGTTTTAGGGCTGGAGAGATGGCTTAGCAGTTAAGTGCTTGCCTGTGAAGCCTAAGGACCCCGGTTCGAGGCTCGGTTCCCCAGGTCCCACGTTAGCCAGATGCACAAGGGGGCGCACGCGTCTGGAGTTCATTTGCAGAGGCTGGAAGCCCCGGCACGCCCATTCTCTCTTTCTCCCTCTATCTGTCTTTCTCTCTGTGTCTGTCGCTCTCAAATAAATAAATAAATAAAAATTTAAAAAAAAATTAAGTTTTAAAAAGTATCTTTTTGGGCTATGGATTTTGTTTTCAATATAGTAAGGAATGAAAGCATTTTGACTTCATTCTCATGCCTCTAAATGTGTGGCATATAGAGGAAAAAAAATTGGAGCATTAAGTGAAATCTGAAAGGTGACAGGAGGTCATGTCAAGACCCAACACATCTCATGACATGAGGGTTTCAATGAAGCAGAATCTGAGATCCAATTAAAAATGTGGGGCCTTTTTTTAAAGGGAGCACCATAGAGAGATCAGTGCCCATGGAAAGGGAGAGACAAGAAACAGGAGTAGGCAGAGTAGTCCTGAACTGTCATGTTGTCTGCACAAAGGCCTCCATGCTTCCCACAGGCATCTCTGGAGCTGGGGTGGCTCTCCAGAGATACCCCCGTGATGGTCTAGACCTCTAAGTCTCTACACTAACCACACATCAGATACGAGCTTCTCAAAGAAGGTACAACACTGACAGTGTGACTTTCTCCAACAAGGGTCGCAGCAACCAGACAATACTCCACTACAACAGCCTTCTAGCCCCTCTGAATGAGAGGGGTGCGTATTTCAGTGTCACTGTTGTGGAAAGCTGCTTTGAGATCTTTTGTAGACAGATTTCAATGCCATGGATCATCCTCGTCTCCTAATTTGATAACTCAGCCAGTTGTTACAATGGAATTTCTAGAAGAAAAGTGGGCTAATAGTAGTCAGTTCACAGTGGAAGGAAACTGGGACTTGAAGCGATGTGTGAGTGACAGCCAACTACTGAATGCTGGAGAATGCTGACAGCTGGGAGAGAACTGGCCCAAGGCAGCAAGTGAGAAAATCAATCAGTAAATAAAATATAAATTCTGGAAACTCTGAAACATTCTACTATAATTCCATAGAAAGTCACATTCAAAGATGAAACATAAACTTTATCTTTGCCTTTAAAAGGTAAAGTAGAGCTGGGCATGGTTGCCCACACCTATAATCCCAGTACTCAGGAGGCTGGGGCAGGAGGATTGCCATGAGTTAAAGTTAACCAGGACTACAGAGAGAGTTCCAAACCAACCTGGGACATAGTATGAGACTCTGCCTCAAAAAAAAAAAAAAAAAAAAAGGCTAAGTAAACTAGAAGAGATCACAAGAGAAATCAAAAGATATAAAAGAAGGGTTACAGGAACCATCCTCTATTATCTCAATAAAATTACCAAAAAAAGATGATATGTCTTGAAAGAAATAGATTCAAAGAATAGATATATGCAAGGTATAGAGGAGTTCAGATCAAGATGATATAAAAATAGAAAGGAATATAAAGCTACTAAGAGACCCAAAGAAAGAAATGATAGAAATATTCCAGAATCATATAACATATGGTTGAAAATATGATTATGTTCATGTGGATAGCCTTAAAGAAACTACTCAAAATTAAATATAAAAAATAAGATCTAAGCCGGTGTGGTGGCACACTCCTTTAATCCCAGCATTCAGGAGGCAGAGGTAAGGAGGATTGCCGTGAGTTCAAAGCCACCCTGAGACTACACAGTTAATTCCAGGCCAGGTCAGCCTGGACCACAGTGAGACCCTACCTCAAAAAAATAAATAAATAAGATCTAAATTATTAAAGAAACACAGATATGGAAAGCAAAGAAAACCAAACACATAAGAAGTCAAGATACTAGAGAAAATACCTTGCCTGCATCAAAGACATAAATCTTAAGATGCAAAGACTCCAAGGGAAAAAAACTGACAAAGAATGACCTACACCAAGATACACAAAGCCGAAGTGAATCAACTTAGATTATGTGAAAGGTACTCATGGGGACCCAGACAGCAAATCATATATAGAGATGAAGAAAAGGGACAACCGGAGGGATCTCAGATGTCTCCACAGCAACACTGTGAGAAATGTCTGAAAAGACAGAAAAGAAATGAAACAGTTACTCAAGTTTTGTAACTAGACAAAATGCCCTCCAAATACAAAGCACTTGATCACTGGGGGATGCTCACAGGGAAAGGGCACTTGCTGTGCAAGCCTGAGGGCCTACGCTTGATCCCCAGAACCCATGTAAAAACAAACAAACAAGTGGTGTGCCTGTAACCCCAGTGCTGAGGGGAGCAGAGACGGGAAAATAGCTGGAGCTGGCTGGCCAGCAAGTCTGATCTAAAAACAACAGTTCATGCTGGAGCAATGGCTTAGCAGTTAAGGCGCCTTCCTCCAAAGCCAAAGGAGCCAGGTTTGATTCCCCAGGACCCACGTAAGCCAGATGCACAAGGTGACACATACCTCTGGAGTTTATTTGCAGTGGCTGGAAGCCCTCGTGTACCCAGCCCCCCCCCCTTTCTCTGTCTCTCTCTCTCTCTCTCTCTCTCTCCTTTCCCTCTTTTCCTCTCTCAAGTAAATAATAAAATATTTTTAAAAATACAAACAGCAGATCCAGGTTTGCTGAAATACTCCATTTCAAGGAAATAAGGTGGAAGAGTGACCAAACAGGGCGCCTGATGATCTCTGGCTCCCATACACATGTACACATAGTGTATGCATCTGCACACACATACATGCATAACCACATGTGCGCGCACGCACACACACACACACACACACACACACACAAGCAGACACACAGAGCAGCCAGCGCACTGGGGACATAACTCCATCAGAAAAGAGCTCGCCTCACATGCGCGAGGACCTGGCTGCCCCTGTAAGCATGCGGTGTCAGGGTGCTGATGCTTTAGCCAGGACCTCTGGCACTCGGGACTAGGTCTGTTCTCATTTGTGGCCAAGTGTAACATGTGTGCAAGAAATCACCTCTTTTGCTGTCTCAGCTAGAATAAAAAAAAAAAAAAAAGTCTCTGTCTTCTCTGCCCTGGGAGCATCTCTCCTGCTTTTGCCCCTCACCCTGAAAAGGTATGCCTGCTCCAAGATCGTCTCTACCCGCTCCCTGGTCAGGAGCACCTCTCAGCTGCTGAGTCGACCACTGTCTGCAGTGGTGAACCCCCCAGAGACACGGACAAACGAGAGCCTCAGCAGGCTGGCAGTCACCCGTCCCCTGACGTCACTTGTTGCTAGCCGCAGCTTCCAGACCAGCACCATTTCAAGGGATATCGACACAACAGCCAAGTTCATTGGAGCTGGGGCTGCCACCGTTGGGGTGGCTGGCTCGGGGGCTGGGATTGGGACTGTGTTTGGCAGCCTCATCATTGGTTATGCCAGGTAAGATTAGTTGGCTCCTCCATGGTTCTGATAGGCATTCTGAAGATCTGGACAGAAACACTAGGAAGTCTAGAGTTGACACTACTCATACATGTTAGTAAATGATAACACATGCCTGTAATCCCATGAGTGGTAAAGACAGGTGGATCAGGTGTTCAAGGTTAGCCTGGGCTACGTAATGAGTTAAGATCTTATCTCAAACAACCACCAAAAAAGAAAGAAAGAAAGAAAACATAAAATTGAGGGGTTTTTTGGCTTCGCTATGGTTCAGGCTGACCTGGAATTCACTATGTAGTCTCAGGGTGGCCTCGAACTCATGAGATCTTCATACCTCTGCCTCCTGAGTGCTGAGATTAAAGTCATGTGCCACCATGCCCGGCTTAAAATTGAAAAAAAAAAAAAAAAAACACCTGAGTTATGCACTACTGGGGAGGTGGAGGCAGGAACGTCTACGAGGCTTTCTAGCCAGCCAGTGTAGCCTAACTGGAGGACAATTGTATAGCAGGAAATCTTGTCTGTAGCACAGAAAACATGGACAGACTTCCTGAGGATAACACAAGATTGTCCTCTGCATCTGTGCACATGCTTGTGCACACTAATAAACACACACACACACACACACACACACACACACACTTTTTTAAACAGCAGTAGAGTACTGGACTCAAGTATGCCAGCAAAATCCTAGGGACAGAGAAACGTGTTGAAAGGACAGATGCGGAGCACTGAAGTTTCTTAAAACAACAGTAACTACTTAACATTTATTGGCCACACATATGCTAAGCATCCGTTTAAGCTTTGAAGGCGTTAACTCATTTAATCTTTGCCCTGGCCCCACTAGCTCTATGCAGTGTGCCATGGCGTATGGCTTCAGGAACTATTGATTTGGGCGGAAGGGGTTTGTCTGTTGTGTCTGCATTTTAGGACTAGAGTTTTAGGTTTGTTGGTGATAAGAGAGAAAAGAACCAAAGAAGGAGAAGGTAGAAACAAGAGTCTAGCCAATATGACTAGACCTCAAGAGAGACCCGGTTCAGAATCAGGCATAGAACAGACCTAAAACATACAGAAGGCAAGGACATCGGAGAGATTGTTTGTGGGTGTCTAAAAACTGAACCCTATGTTTGAATGGAAAGAAGATTCGATGCTATTCCAAACTCCAATTTACTCCGCGCACACAGCTAAGTGTCTTTCTCCTGGAACAGAAGACACAGTCAAAAACTAGAAGTACCAGAAGAGTTGCCCGTAGGTACGTGGGAAAAGTGGTCTTGTCACCAGTCTAGCCGGGGCTCCTGAGCCAAAGGAAGACAGTGAACCCTTCCAGCCACACAGGACGCTCTGCGCAGCGTGACTTGGAGCTTGGGTAAAGCAGAGCCAGTGCCTATCATTTTTCCAGTCTGCCTATGAACCTGGATCCAAGAGGCTTACAGTAGCTCCCATGACTAACAGCAGCATCATTCTGAATATTTTTTAAATTTATTTATTTGTTTGAGAGAGAGAGAAGAAGGAAGAGAGGTGGGGAGAGCATGGGTGCATCAGGGTCTCCTGACACTACAGACAAACTCCAGACACATGCGCTACTTCGTGTGTCTGGCTTTAGGTGGGTACTGGGGAATCAAACCTAGGCTGTCAGCTTTGAAAGCAAGTGCCTTTAATCACTGAACCATTGGTCCAGTCCCCAATACTTTATTACTGCATTCTTATCTTTCCTTACTGTGCAGTCAAGATTCTTAAAACTACCTGATTTTATTAGAGTAAACTAAAAGAAAAAGTGTGACCAAGGTGACCTACATTACTCAGGAATGGGGACTGCTCGCCCCCATCAGTCTTTTCTTCTTTTGTCTTAAAGGCAAGTCTTCCCGCTCTTCCCTCTTCCTTAAAAGGCTGAACCTCACTCGGCAGGCAACACATCCCATTTCAAAGAGTTGTAAATTTTTTTCCCTGAAAAAAAGTCTTTCGTGGAGTTTTGCTTTTATGTCAGTACTTCTCAACCCAGGCTGGATAATCCTTTGTTGCCATGGAAAATGGAAAGATTCTGCTCACTGTTGGCTGTTTCCCAGCATCCCGGACTTCTATGTGCGGGAAGCCAGAAGTGCCCAAGCGTCCTCTGCTCCCCAGCTGCACAAGTTGAAGCAATTTGATTGGGTTTGAACTGGTTCTAGGTACTCCAGATGTACCATATCAGGGCAAAATTTACCTGCAATTGAGAACAACTGTCTTAAGATGAAATTGTATGAAAGATTTCAGGTATTTTATAACTGCTGCACTTTAGAGTCTGTCTGTTTGCTCCCCATTCAGAGCTTTTGCAAAAATCAAGGTGAGGTGTAATCCATGTCCAGCTGTCTCCCGGAGCATCTGCCTACCTCTCTATTCACAAATTACAGTGTCTCATTGATCCTTCCTTCTACAGATTCCATTATCCTCTCGTAGTTTGACTGTAAGCTGTTTGCTCAAGTCACGTCTTCTGTATCTAATGGTCTCAGTAATTTAAAAGCTTCCTGCCAGCAGGCAGTTCCCACTATTGACTGTGGTCTTCTGGAAAATGTGGCTTTTGTACAAGTACAGTTGCGTCTTCACCCCATTCCAAAGCTTTAGGTGGCACCTCATCAACAAACGAAGTAATTAAGCATGGAGAGTTGGCGTTTGCTTGTTTGTCCTTTCAGTCTGGAACTGCTGGCCAGTTCATTCCTCGTCCAGCAACTATCAAACAGAAAAGGCAGCGTCAAGAAGACTTCTGTGGACAATAGCAGGAATGGAACATCATCCTTCTCTGTCCTTTGACTTTTCAACTGGCATTTGTTGTTATTGTTTTTGTACTTTTAAAAATATTTTTATATTTTTAAAACCTTTTTTTAATTTTCGAGAAAGAGAGAAAATTGGTGCACCAGGGCTGCAGCCACAGCAATTAAACTCCACATGCTTGCGCCACCTAGTGAGAATGTGCAAATTTGCACTTGTCTCTCTGTGAATCTGGCTTAATGGGAGCTGGAAGAGTTGAACATAGGACCTTAGGCTTTGCAAGCAAGCACCTTAACTGCTAATCCATCTCTCCAGCCCCTTGTTTTGTTTTGAGACAAGTCACACTATATATAGCCCAGGCTTACCTCAAACTCATGAGCCTCCTGCCTCAGCCACCCAAGTGGTGGGATTACAGGTGTGGCGCCATCACACCTGGCTTGGATTTTCTTTTTGAGTTGTCAGGATGTTCTTCAGTTTTAGACAAGTTTTGCCATTCTATCAGTATTTGGAAATCTACATAGTGTTTCACTCAGCAAATCATCATTTTGGGATCTGAAAATGTTCTCATGTGGCAAGGTTAGTCCGCTGTTTTTTGTTTTTTTTCTTAGAAACAAAGAACTAAGGGCTGGGGCGATGGCCCAGCAGTTAAAGGCACTTGCTTGCAAGTCTTCTAGACCATGTTTGATGTCCCAGCACCCTCCCAATGTGGTACCAGCACCTGTAGCCCCAATAGTTCTATGTCAATGGGAGGAGGAGCTACAAGGAGCTGGAAGTTTGCAGGCCAGCTAGACTGGCACACAACAGCAGCAGAAACAAAACAAGAAGGAATCCCCTGTCTCAAGCAAAAGTGGGAGGAGAGGGCAAAGACCTCAGGATTATGCTCAGAGCTCCATCTGTGAACCATGGCATGTGTACTCCCTTATAAACACATCCACACACACACACACACACACACACACCAAACCACATCACCTGATTTAACACGCTTCAGGGCTTTTTCTTGCTGCTTGGAGGAAAATGGAATTCTTTCTAGTTAACTAATAGAGCCAGACTGGTTTTCTTCTTCCCTCCTCTCCAGCCCTGTGTCAGGTCCCAGTAGGTTTCTTCCCACCCTACTCCTTCCCTGCCCCTCTCAGCGCCCCCCCCCCCAGGTCCCACTCTCGCCACTCCTGTGTCCTCTACGCAGAACGTACGACCCTTGCAAGTTAAGCAAAGTGGACTGTCACTCATTCTGAGGGTTCAGCTCCAGAACCACCTTTCCTGCTCTTCACTAGGATCTCTCCTCTCCTCACAGGCTCTGACTGTAGCAGGGACAGCGCACCAGAGCAAGCCCTTCACCGCACCTGCTTCAACTCCAGGCTTGCTGGGTCAGTCCTCATGTTTTCATGAGGGTAGGGATTGCCTTCACTCTACTTAGCATTCTCAGTGCCCAGCTCAGTGTGGGAATCTGCTGTCTTCTCTGCACTCACGTGGACTCACTTTTCTCTCTACCTATGACCATGGCTTTAGTTAGGCCAGCATCATCTCTCCTATGGGCCAAAGAAACCAGGGTTTGGGGCTGGGGAAATGGCTCAGCAGTTAAAGGTGCTTGATCACGAAACTTGTCGACCCAGGTTTGATTACCCAGTACCCACATAAAGTCAGATGCACAAAGTAGCACCTTTGTTTGGAGTTCATTTGCAATGTCAGGAGGCCCTGGGTCCCTCTCTCTCTCTCTCTTCCTCTCTCTCTCTCTCCCTCTGAAAATAAAATATTTAACATAAAGAAACTAAGTATTGGCTTTTTTTTTGGATTAGAACCAACTGGAGGAAGGTAAGTTGGGGGGGGGGACTTGGGTAAGACGTAGGCTCTGGGATGACTTGGAAGTGGGGCCACAGAACCCACTAAGGAAGTGAATGAGGAAGGTGGAGAAATGAAGAATCAAAGCCTCTCATTTGTTTCAAAACCTTCAAGCTATAGCCTCAAAGAATAGGGTGCAGGTCCCTGGAGTTCCCATGTTCTCTCTGTCTGATGCACCCATCCTTCCTACCCCTTCCCAGTCCTCACTCCATTCTCACCAGAAACCACATCTTTCAGGAAGATGGGGCTAGGTAGTATGCCTCCTGCATACTTCCTTGTTTTCTCTCCTGATCCTACTGTCACGGTCACCTCTCACTCACTTCCTAGTTATTTTCATCTCCCCTGCTAAACCCTTTAAGTCCGCTAGGGGCAGACATGGTATCTTATTCACTGTCACAGTGTCCCAAGCTAGTATAATGTATGTTGTCTGGTGAAAGCTTAATGTACATTGAATAATAAGGTCACCAAGGAGGTCCAGAAAGAGGACTCTTTCAAGTCCCCTACACAGGAAATGGCAGAATCTAGGTTTTGAATCTGCATAAAACAAGGAATATAGCCTTTCCATTTTCTCACCTCATCTCCCAGATGTTAGAATAATGAAAACAAGGAGCCTGGTTGTAGGTAAAGAAGAGAAATTCTAGAAGAGGAGTCTGATTGGTCTCTTCCTTCCTAGAACTGACATTGACAGGAAAAGGCAGGTGTCACCTTCCCGGACAGGTAGGGCTGAGGAAAGCCAGTGTAGGTGTTGCAGTCAAACAAGTTGGACAAACACCCGACCAGAAGCACCTCATGGAAGGAAAGGGTTTATTTCAGTCTTACAGATTCTAGGGGGACGTTTCATCATGGTGGAAAAAGCTGGCTGACTTCATCGTACATCCATAGCAGATAGACAACAGCCAGATCACCCCTAGGACTGGACCCAAAATCCACCCCCAGGGACACACCTCGTCCAGGAGGGTTCTGCCTGCTAGAGACTTAAGTAGGAAGTTTAATCTAAAACACCCGAGGCTATGGGCCCATTTACATTCAAACCACCACATCAGGGAAAGATGGGGGGGGGGTTAAATGAACAAGCCTAGAAGGCAGCACTCGGGGGTTCAGAGAAGTCAGATCTGGGGGGCAGTGGGGTCCAGAGAGCCACCTCATGTCCTTCCTCAGCCATAGGAAATGGGTGGGGAGAACAGGTGGGTGTGTCAGACATGGCATGTCAGGTATCTTCGTCTCAAAAAGGTCCTTCCCCAACATTAGTCCACCTCTGGCTCAACATCTGCATCTCATCCTAATACTCCTTGAGCACATCCATCATTCCATCTTTCCGAGCACCTCTCCCCCTCTAAAAGAAAACAGCCCTGTGGGATTGTTCAAAAAGAGTGCTTACTTATTTCCACTCTAATTGTGAGCATGCAGCTGTCAGTGTGATCTGCAAAAATTGTTATGTGTAGGCAAGTTGTATATCTGCATTTGTAAAGATGCTTTGAAATCCATTAATGCATGGTTTATTCTGATATATGCATGTAAATATTATGTTTCTGGAATTTGAATGTAGAATGTTTTTCTTTAAATATCTAATAAGGTGAGACCCTGTAGCTCAAAAATTTCCAAATACAAAGGCTATATTTGAAGATTTATGAAAAGTTATCTCTGGGCTTTTGTTTTCTTGCTTAAAAAAAAAAAAAAAGCTGCTGGTTACAAAGTCTATGCCCTGTGAAAAATGTGGGGTTTGATTTTAAAATTAGATCCCAAAGTTGATTTTTTAAAGATTATGCCAAGTGTATGTTCCAAATCCACTCATTCCATCTGACCTGCAGGAACACATCTGCTCCGTGTTCGCCCCACCCTGACTTCTGACGGTGGCATATGTCTGATTCCTTTGATTAAAGAGAAGGGTTTGTTAGCATGTCATGTACAGTATATCAAAGGAGATCAGCACCCGTCTGCAAGTCAGATGACAAAAGGAGTGATCAGGACGGGTACAGCTAAGCAGAGGTTGTGAAGAGTCAGCTCAGAGGAATGAGTCATAATTTGGAAAAGCGTTCATTAGCGGCAGTTTAGGTAATAATCACACACAAGTCCCAGGCTCTGCAATGTTCAGTGGAGCAAAGCAATTTCCCGAACATCCATCTGTCCCTAACACAGAATCCCGACCAAACTGTACAACTACCGTGGCAAGGGAGATCCCACCACATTTGGCAATCATTTTCCAAACTGGGGTTTGTCCAGCTGTTTGGTGGATGGATCCAGATAAAGAAAGTGGTTTACCTTTAATCAAACCATGATGAAAAGATTTTGTTTCTTAATAGAAAGTCTGTCCAAGAACCTCATTTCCTTTGCATTTGAATATATGTATGTATGTGTGTGTATATATATATATATATATATATATATATATATATATATATATATATATATATACATACACATATATATATACATATATATGTGTGTGTGTGTGTGTGTGTGTGTATACATATATACACATGCATACGTGGACACACATATATGGATTTACATACATAGCTCTATATAGAGATATACCGATGTGGCAGTAGGAAAGACAATTGTTTTAGATGTTAACATATAAAGCAATTGGCTTCCACTACCTAGACTTTCTGTATCTCATGGGATGCTGGCTGTCCATCTTGGTGTTGAGAGATGGGAACAGAAATAAAACTTCCTTCATGGAGCTACTTTGAAGCCTGCTAGGTCCACACTGCCCAGTGTATACGTCTCTAAGTTCCTGTGGAAACTTGTTGGAGATGAAAAATCTCAGGTCCCATCTCAAACTCATTGCCTGGGAACCCACGTTTGAGCGCCCTGGTTGAGGAGGGTCAGCATTGCAGGTTGAAGGATTATGTTTTCAAACATGACATTCCTCACGTTCCATACCTCATCTTCTCCCCCCCCCCCCCCCCCACCCCCCCGCCACAAAGAAAACGATTGCTTTCTATTTACTAAAAACACAAAAACAGAACTATTTTTTGTCTGGCATTCTTTCCTCAGAACATATATGTGAAGTGACAGCATCTACTCTGTTTTCTGGAACAGTCTCCTTTAGCAAACAGTGTCACAAGGGGGTGGGGGGGAGTATATGGAATGTCATCCATCCCCAGGGAGAGCTAGCTCCCTTGTGCCCTGTGTTTAGAACACAAGCGTATTCACTTTAAAGAGGCTCTGCTGCCTGAGCCAAGGCAGCCTTGGATTATCCCTGTCTTGTCTAGCGCCTTCCTGGAGCAGAAGTAGCATGGACGGACAGAGCAGCCCATCCCCCGGAACCCTCTCCATTTTCCACCCTTCCTCCATTGACTCCACAACTTCTCTCACATAGTCTTATGCCAAGACTGGCTCCATTCCCCCAGAAACCCATAAAAAAGGACGCGTTGCTTTGTTCTTTGGGTTCCTCTCCCTCTCCTCTCCTCTATTCTCTTTTCTCTCTCTCTCTGCCCCCCTCCGCCTGCCACACCCCACGTGGCAAGGGATACAACTCTCCTAATAAAACTCCATTCTAAAAGGCCACTTCAGCCGCATGCCTTTAATGCCAGCACTCGGGAGGCAGAGGTAGGAGAATCGCCGGGAGTTCGAGGCCACCCTGAGACTCCATAGTGAATTCCAGGTCAGCCTGAGCTAGAGTGAGACCCTACATCAGAAAAAAAAAAAGAAAAAAAGAAAGAAAGAAATAAAAGTGAACAAAAAAAATTTTTAAAAATAAATAAATAAAAGGCCACTTCATTCCAGTGCCCCTCATTGAGCCATCCTGCCCTCCCACTCTCTCCCTCTCATTAATATCTGTCGCCCCATGAATGCTGGCTGTGGTTCCCTCCCAAGCCCCGGCTGAAAGTGGGTTTCCTGCACTCTGTTCTAGGCAGCCCTAGCCCCTCCCTCTGGACAGTTTCCAAAGATTCTCCCCCTCCCCCACCCAGCATGGCTGTGGAGCAATGCATCCTGCAAGTATGGATATCATTTCCAAAATCAGGGGTGGAAAAGCAGAACAGTGTTTTTGGAGGCCAAGACCTGCTTGTTCATGAAGCTTCAAGGAACAAGATGGAGCTGTCTCCTGTATGCTCCGCCCGGGCATGGTCCACGAAACAGGCTATATCTTCTTGCCTGCGTCCGCACTCCTGGGCAAGGATGGCAGGATTGCTGCTTGGCAAGTGGAGGCCAGACACTGCCAAGAGAGGCCTGGTGAATCCTGCTGCAGAGCAATGGGGCGGGACCAGTGGAGGGTGCCAAGACTGTTTCTCATTCAGTGTGGTTTTGCACCAGGAGGCCCAGAGGAATTAGCTGCTAACCCAGCCCGGCACAATATTGCTTAGAACCAGCCCTCCGGGGTTCTCAGCAGAGTTCCTGAAGTTGGCACTGATTTTTTTTTTTTCTATTTGCAAATCTTCAGGGATATTGAGTAGAAAAATGGGATAGGAAGGACAGGTGCTTTTACTCTGTCAATTCCTAAAAGAGAAATCAAGAGGCGACAGTTAAATAAAAATACTAAATGAGGGGCTGGAGAGATGAGCCACGTTAGCCAGATGCAGAAGGTGGCGCATGCATATGGAGTTCGTCTGCAGTAGCTGGAGGCCCTCGCGTGCCCATTCTCATTCATTCTCTCCCTCCCCCTCCCCCTCCCCTCCCTCCCTCTCTCTCTCTCTCTCTCTCTCTCTCTCTCTCTCAAATAATATGAGAAAATACATGAGAGAGAGAATGGGCACGCCAGAGCCTTCAGCGGCTGCAAACAAACTCCAAAGGTGTGCGCCCCCTTGTGCGCATGTGCGACATTGCCCACTTGCATCACTGTGCATCTGGCTTACTTGGGACTTGGAAATTCAAACAGGAGTTCTTAGGCTTTGCAGGCAAGCACCTTAACTGCTAAGCCATCTCTCCATCCTGACAGGCACTTTGTAACAATTTAAAGAGTTTCCACATTTTACAGGTATACGCTCAAAGTCCTTCTGCTTCGGCTTCCGTAGGGCTAGAATTACAGCGATGTGTCACAATTCCCAGCTATAAGCATGCCCACTTTTTATTTTATCCTAAATCTTTCGTACATGTATATGCTATATGTTAAAAGACAAAAATACCTAAAATGGTAAAAAGCTAAATAAGAAATTACTATATCTTCTTTTCATTCTGTTCTTTTGACCTTCCAACAATTGTTGAGCATCTGTTATGTCCCACTTAAAAGCAGCTGTGACACAAAGTCATAACACTTGAGAGTGTCCTGTCTAGTAGTTACCACTGCTACCAAATCAGGACGCTTCTTTTAGTGAAACAAGCTTGAACAGGGCAAGAACAGTAAAGAATAGAATAATCTATCCATATCATTATTTTCATCCACCACTTCTTTTTTGGTGGTGCTGGGGATTGAACCCAGGGCCTCCAACATGTTAGATAAGCAATCTTCCATGGAGTCACACTTCCAGCCCACTCACACACCATTATATTTCAAGTGGCATGTTCACAGTATCTGGTATGGCCCATGGGGATAAGGGATACATTAGGATCTGCCATCCCTGATATCATGATAGTTGGGATGATTCATAAGACAGGCAGGCAACCAAGCCAGGTAATACTGGACCTTCAGAGGTAATTAATAATCTCTAAACACACCTCGCTCCCATTTCTCCAAAACTGGCTCTGGGAGACAAACACCATCCCAACTTGGCAATGAACAAGCCGTGCCAAATGCAAAAGGGACAGCCTGGTCTGGAAGTACAGAGATCTGGAGAAACCATCTTAAAGGACTTTTCCTTCCCTTTGTATTCATCTTGTCACAGCCGCTGGATGTGACACTGCTCCAAGAGTGACATTCCTTTTTTATTTATTTATTTATTTTGGTTTTTTGAGGTAGGGTTTCACTCGAGCCCAGGCTAACCTGGAATTCACTATGTAGTCTCAGGGTGGCCTCGAACTCAAAGCCTCCTGAGTGCTGGGATTGAAGGCATGCCTGGCTCAGGAGTGGCCTTTTTGATTTGCAGCCCCGAGGAAGGCGCCCAGGGAAGGACAGCAAGTGCCTTCTCGCTCTTTCTCACCTCCCCTGCTGGGGGGACCTGACCTGGCTCTACGAGGCATCAAAGAAAGTAGCAGGTGCTTGAGTCTCTACTGCTGTCTCCCTCAAGAAGGGAAGGTGCCGCAGTCACTAGCATGCCATGAGCTGCTGCGTGAAGTCCTTCCCATCCATGAGACTCCAAGCTGGGTGGCCGTACTGGCGCTGTCAGGGAGGACGTGGGCATGTCTGTATCGCTCCTCCCACTCTCCACCGGCGCAGTGGCTACGCAGTGTGAGTCATCGCCATAGAGGCTGCCTGATCCACTCAGCCTATCGCATTCCCCGATCGTCCTGCAGCCCGATTCACTTGTCTGGAAAGAAAGTGAGGTTCTTCTGACGAAGAGAAAGAGAGGAACACTTTCTTCCTTACTTTACTAAGCCATTGAATCAAACCAGGTGTGAAATCCACCCTACTACTTCTGGTCTTCAAGTTATGAGTCAATAAATCCCCTTCATTATTTGAGGTATTTTGAATTGGGCTTTCTGTTTCTCCACATTGAGCAGAACTTAAACAGAGATTCTGTTTATGGAAAACCGAAAGGGCCGGTTGACCTCTGGGGCATTGCACACCCGCAAACATTTCTTTGGCAAGGTAAGCGTACCTATCAAAGATGACCCCTGAGCAAACAAACACATTATGGACCTAACTTCAGATTCAAGCAGCCAAAATGGATGTTCAGTCCCTGTGGATGTTAAGAATGCTCCCTCCCACAAGAAAACACATGTCACATAAAGGACTGACTGGGGACCTGGGCAGGGGGGCAGACAAAAGGACATAGAGGCCTGGGTATCAGCGCATGGTATTAAACATTTAGCCATAGCTCATGCCTTCAATCCCAGCACTCAGGAGGCAGAGGTAGGAGGATCGCCGTGAGTTCAAGGGCACCCTGAGACTACATAGTGAATTCCAGGTCAGCCTGGACTAGAGTGAGACCCTATCTTGAAAAACAAAGCAAAACAAAACAACAACAACAACAAAAGATTTATATGCCCAGTGTTTAACACAGTTGTAGCGATGCACCATTTGCTTGTATATTCAGCCACAATTTTTGATGAAAATCTCAGCAGACCCACAGCCTACCCTCACAGCCCTAATGATGACTTTCCACCCTATTACACAGCCTCCTCACTACACGTATTTGACACACCAGGGTCCATGCCAGAACCTCACAGCAGACTCAAAAAATGTAAGCTCTGGGATTCAAGATAAGTATTTTTAAAATAAATAAAGATAAGCAAAGGCACCACTGCCCACATGGATATTTCCCTCTCCTATCCTGGATCTTTTATCTTCTCTGGCTGTGAGGATGAGCTGAATACTGAACCTGAATTTGAACCTCAGTGTGCTTGGTACGGTTCCAGAAACACCAGGTCATAGTTTCTCCAGAGCATGGAGGGGGTATTTTTCTTACAAGAAAGAATTCCAGGGGTCCTTGGGAATCCTGGGGTTATCAGAGACCTCAGCAGTCGCAGCAGGGGAGGTGTCTAGATAACTTCAGTCATCTCCATGCTTCCCAAGTCCACATTCGCAAACTGGAACTAGTGTGAGGCTGGCTCCTAGGAATCCTCCGAAAGGTTCTTTTCAGAGAAGAGCACTTTTGCAGCAAGACAAGAGGAGACACTGAAAGGCCTGTTAGCTAGTGGATCCCTGGGCTCCATCTGGGAGGATGCGAAGTGGAAGAGAAGCTCAGAAGCTGCAGGATGGTGAAACACAGGGCTGGAAAGCTTCAAGAGAACCCTTTAGGGCTGGGAAGATGGTTCATTCAGGGAAGTGCTGGCCTTGCAAGCATGAAGTCCTGAATTCAGATCCCCAGCACCATCTGGTTGCATGTGACTATAATTCCAGGGCTAAGGAGATGGTGACAAGAGAATCTTTCTGTTCTTGTTGGCTCGCTAATCTAGCCAAATCAATGAACCTTAGGTTTAAAGAGAGATCCTGTCTCAAAAAATAAGGTGGAGAATGATTAAGGAAGACACCCAATGCTGATCTCTGGCCTGCACACACATGTGTACACATATATACACACGCAGAAGACTTTATTTACTCCTGTGTGTCCTGTGTGTTACACAGCCATGCCTGACAACCTCCAGAGTCCCTTGTAGCCTCACAGAAGTTGATTAGAATATTGTGGCAGAGGTGTTATAGTTTGGATGCAAAATGTTCCCCTTAGTCCCCAAGTTTTGAACCCTTGGTCCTTTTGAGACCAAGAGGAAACTTTGGAAGCTGGGATATATCTGAAGGAAGTGGGTCACTTGGAGGGGGGCTGCTTAAGGTTTAGAGTTCAGCTCCGTTTTCTATCCTCTGCATCCTGGGTTTGCATAGATGTGAACAAGCAGCCCCATACTTCTGCTGCCACGGCTGCAGGCCACCCCCATCTACATGCTGTCCTCTCCATGATGGACGACATCTTCACATTTGGGAGCCAAGAAAAATCCTTCCTCCCTTAAGTTGCTTCTTGTCAGGTAGTTTATCACAGTGACAAGAAAAGTCAGTACTTCACCCAGATTGCTCCTCCTGAGCATACATTTTCAGCTGAATTCCAGTGTCACTCCTATCTTCCTTGCCTGTTTACAGCCAAAGCCATCTAGAACTTAATGACTGAACATGATGCTTAGTACACTTTAAGGTCTCAAAAGTGACAACCTTTTTAAAAAACTATTTTATTATTTATTTATTTGACAGAGAAAGAGACACACACACAGAGAGAGAGAGAGAGAGAGAGAGAGAATGACACACCAGGGCCTTCAGCCACTTTAAACGAACTCCAGATGCATGTACCCCCGTGTATATCTGGCTTACATGGGTCCTAGGGAATTGAACCTGGGTCCTTTGGCTTTACAGGCACATGCCTTAACCACTAAGAAATCCCTCCACCCCCCTCACCTTTATTTTTACTATTATCTATATGCTCTTCCCAACAGTATCAACATAAAGCATTTAAGATCTACCTCTGTAACAGTATCTTCCAAGCATGTAGCCCTGACACGGGGAAGTCACCTTCATTCTTTCCTTCTCATTGTCTCCCAGAGGCAATAGGCCACCAAACACAGAGTTGCCCAGGGGCTCAAAGACTGTTGTAAACCAGTACTTGTCAAAGTTTCTGTGTTATTCCTACATAGACCAACTTGGAGCTCTGCCTCTGCCTGGTGACTAATGAGGGAGGGCTGAAGTTGGTCCCAGCATCCTATCCAAGACTCTTCTCTTCCTTTGCTGTCCAACTATTCAGAGGCTCTGTCCTGTTCTCCTCCTGTGGGAATCCAGGTTGGGTGAGGGGAGGCATTATTGGACATAGCCAGAGGAGTGGCTGTATCTGATACCACTTCACTCTCTGCAACTGGGCCAGCTGAGCTGAAATGAAGGCATCTTCCCATGGCAAAGTGCTGTATAGCTGTTTCCTCCAAATGGAAACATTCCCTCCTAAAAAGAGGATGAAGACTCTGGAGATTCAGGAGGCTAATGAAATTTACAAGGCTGAGGAAGGTAAGGAAAGCTATAAAATTAATAAGGGGGCTAAAGGGATGGCCACACTTGCCTGCAAAGCCAAAGGACCCAGGTTCAGTTCCCCAGGACCCACGTTAGCCAGATGCACAAGGGGCAACACACACATTTGGAGTTCATTTGCAGAGGCTGGAGGCCCTAGCATGCCATTCTCTCTCTCTCTCTCTCCTCTCTCCATCATCTCTATCTCTCCCTGCCTATGTCTCTCTCTCAAATAAATAAAGTAAAATAAAAAATAATAAGGCCCTTCATCTCCAAGGTTATCAAAGTAGTAAGCAATTGCTATGGAGAGATGTTTGGACAGTCAAGAGAGCCTGGAGTCAAGTGCTGTCAGTTTGGTAGGCCATCCCTGCAAGGACAGAAGAGTTGCAGTTACCAATAGTGCTTCTGCTTATAGTCCCAACCTCTACCCTCCTTCCTTTTCATAACAGTAAGGCCCAAGATCATTACTCAGTGACCATAGGCTGGACTTAGCCTGGATGGAGACCCAAGAGAGCTCTCATGTCCATAAGCACTGCCTACCAACCCCTCCCTACTTTTCATTGAGTGTGTATGAGATCCTGACCACACTGCCTGGGGCTGATAAAATCCCTCTTGTGCTTGGGTCTCATCTTATTAACTCACTATTCACTCAGGACTCAGGACTCCTAAGACACTCACCCCTAACCTCAAGCCTTTTCTGGCAGCCCTCAGAGAGCTGCTGTTCCCTCCATGGATGTGTGATGTTTTTGTGTTCTGTGGCATGATTCTTTGGTCAATCTCTAGCAGTCTTGGTAATCCCATCAGTTTTAGGAAAGCAGGGATCGCTCCTGGTTTTGCTTCCCATTGTGCCCCTAGAACAGTTCCTGGCACATAGAAGAGGCTCACGTATTCATGCGACAGTTAATCAGATGAAGAAGTGAATGATTTTACCATCACATCAGAGAACAAAGATTGAGTCCACTCATACCAGAGAAGAGGACCTCTCCTCTTCCTGGAGGCAGACACCAAAGGTAGGAGAAATGTTATGAATGCAAGGCTAGCCTGGGCTACAGAGTGAATTCCAGGTAAGTCTGGACTAGAGTGAGATCTTGCCTTAACAAACAAACAAGCAACAACAAAACAGACCATTAAAACACAGCAAGGCTGGTATTGCTGCACAAGCACGAGAACCTGAGTCCAGATTCCCAGAACCCACATAATAAAAAGCTAGGCATGGTGGCATGTGCCGGTATCCCAGTGCTGAAGAGATGGGGAGAGAAGGATCCCAAGCTTGCTGGCCAGCTAGTCTGGCTGAATTGGTGAACTCCAGGTTAAGTGAGAGACCCTATCTCAAAAGAAAAATATATGGGGCTGGAGAAGTGACTTAGTAGTTAAGGCATTTGCCTACAAAGCCAAAGGACCCAGGTTCAACTCCCCAGTACCCACAAAAGCTAGATGCACAAGGGGGCACACACATCTGAAGTTCATTAGCAGTGGCTAGAGGCCATGGCACACTCATTCTCTCTCTCTGTCTCCCTCCCCCTGCCTATTTATCATTCTCTCAAATAAATAAAGAAAAATAAAATATTTTTTAAAAATAGGATGAAGAGTGATTGAGGAAGATACCTGCCTTTGACTTCTGCTCTGCACATACAGGTGTGCCCACGTGCATACAAACATGCATACACACTTGCACACACCCCTATATACACACACATATACATTAAAAAAAAAAGAAAAATCTGAAAAAGAGCCACACAGAGAAGCACTGAAGAAATTGGTGTCCAAAGGCACCATCAGGGCCATCAAGACTCCAATCCTAATTTTCAGGATTTATGAGTGATGAGACTTTAGGCAAATTTCCTGCTGTCTGAGGACAAAATAGGGTCTATTATGTAGGTTCTTACAAAGATGAATCCTGTGTGAAGTACTCAGCAGTGCCTGACCCAGAGTAAACACTCTACGTTGGTGAACATGGTGTTTCACAGAGAGAAGGTTGGTAGATGGGTGGAAGCTGAGAACATTCCAATAGAATTTCTTTTTTTGTTTTTCTTCAGGTAGACAATGAAGTTATCTGCAGGTGATATGATAGGGGATTGAAATGGCTGTTGTGAAATTGGGAAAGGCAGTGCCAAGTTGAAGGTCCAGAGAAGGCAGACCATAGAGTTGGAGCAGCACCAGCCAATGGAATTGAATTTCCTCAGGAATTCTCATGAGCCAGAGAGGAAGAGAGGGAAAGGGGAGAAATGCATTCAGTCAGGACTGGAGTTTTACAGGGAAGTGATTTCAGAATAAAAAATAGAGCAGAGGCAGAATACTGGCAAGAAAACAAGACCTGGTACATGCTAAGAATTTAGACCATGATAAAAGTAATATTTCAAATGAGAAACTAAGAGATCATTCAATAAATAATAGTGGGAGTTTTCACTTAATGTATAACATACTGACAGAGATAAATTAGTTGAAGGCACAGAAAAGAAGGAAGAAAATGAAACAAACCATAGGCAATGATGATCTTGGCGTGGGGAAGGGTTTTCTAAGCATAACCAATCCATCCAGAAAGCATGGATAAAAAAATTAATGTGGCCAGGTGTGGTGGCGCTCACCTTTAATCCCAGCACTTGGGAGGCTGAGGTAGGAGGATTGCTGTATGTTTGAGTCAAGCCTGAAAATACATAGTCAATTCCAGATCAGCCTGATCTAAACTCTGCCTTGAAAAACAACGACAACAACAAAAAGATTAATGTGACAAAAGAAAATGTACAACGTCGGTGTGGCAAAAGAAAATCTATAAAAATTAATCCTTAAAAGGGAAAGCTGGGGAAAAATATTTGTGACACAAATAAGCAAAAATGGATTTATAGCTTCAATATATAAAGTACCCTTTCCAATCAACAAGAGCTGGATGAAGCAGTAGAAGACAAAAGACACGTAGAGGCATTCATTGAAGAAGAAATGCAAGTGGTTATAAAATCAAGAAAATATTAATTAAAGCAATCATATTTTAAACCTTGGAGAAAAGATAAAAGGACTCAATCAACAATGTTGAAAATATTGACCACACTATTGAAAACAATTGGGTTCTTGCCTAATGTTGGATATCAAAATAAATGCAAGGAGAATCAAAAATTTAAGTATAAATGAGGAAATTATAGAAATGGAATGTGAATGTGTACCCCAAAGACATTAAGTGAAATAGTCACAAAGCTACAGTGGGCGGCTCCGCTGCCATGAGATAGTCTAAGAGTACTCAAAATCATAGAGATAAAGGAGTAGAGGAGAATAGAACTTGTTATTTACACCATTTGGAGTTTTGATTCTATAAAATGAAGAGAGATAAAGATGACAATGTTGACAGATGCAGAATATTAAGGACAGATTTAAGCACTGCTCACACCAGCATGCTGGTACACACTTTAACCCAAGCACTTGAGAGATGGAAGCAAGAGGATTGCAAATTCTGTATCCTGAGCCATAAAGTGAAGCTTGATCACACAAAAACCAAGCCAAAACCCAAAACTAATATGCTGACTGTACATTTAAAATGAGGAGGATGGCGAATTTTATGCTCTGTGTATTTTATTGGAAAACCACTGAGTGGAGGGGCTGGAGACATGGCTTAGCAGTTAAGGCTCTTGCTTGCCTGTGAAACCTAAAGACCCAGGTTTGATTCTCCAGATCTCCTGTAAGCCACAGGCACATGGGAGCACATGCATTTGGAGTTTGCTTGCAGTGGCTAGAGGCCATGGTGGGCCTCTTTTCTCTCTCTCGCCCTCTCTCTGTCTCTAATAAATAAATAAAAATTTTAAAACCTTTTAAAAATTGAGGGAAAAGTGAAGGTAAAACAGAAAGTTGTTCTTATACTCTTGATATGAAGAAAACACATGTGCACATACATATGTATGTGTGAGTAGAGGCTAGAGGTGAATATCAAGTGTCTTCCTCAATCACTGTCCACCTTATTTTTTTAAGTTAATATTCTTTTAAAAATTTTATTTATTATCATTTAAATGCAGGGAGGGGGGAGAGAGAGAGAATGGGCACACCAGGGCCTCCTGCCACTGCAAACAAACTCCAAATGCACATGTCACCTTGTGCATCCATCTGGCTTTATGTGGGTACTGGGGATTTGAACCTGGCCATCAGGCTTGCAAGCAAGCACCTTAACCACCAAGCCATCTCTCCAGCCTCGATATTCTCTTTCAAAAATAATTTTATTGGGAACTTTAACATATGGATGTACTGAGAATTGTCCATATTCCCAGTGGATTGTCCTAGTTTATCCCCTTTCTCCTGTCCTCATTCCCCTGAAGACCTCCTCAGCGGGATATCAGGGATCACTGTGGGGTCTGAATGCACCAGCTGGCTCCTGTGGGGAGGACAATGCTTCAGAGAACACCTTCCCACCCTGGGGCTCTCACGTTCTTTCTGCCCTCTCTTTAGCAATATTCCCTGAGCTTTGGAGGGCGTGTTAAAAGTTGCCTTTAGTGTTGAGCTCTCAGCAGTCTCTCATTTTCTGCTTTGATGAGCTTTGGATCTCCTCAGTGTCTGCCACCATTTCGGGGGAGAAGGATCTCCGGGGTTCTCTGGCTAGCAGTGTGAGCAACACTCATATTAACTCGCCACTTCCTCAGTAACAGCCGTGATGGGTGTGACAGAGAAGATTTGCCCTGTGCGAGGCATTCAGCCCTTCTCTTGTCATTATGATGAGCCTTGAGTCTCTCTTGTCTCCACTGCTTTTCTATTTTTTTTAACAATTTTTTTAACATTTTATTTATTTATTTATTTATTTGAGAGCGACAGACACAGAGAGAAAGACAGATAGAGGGAGAGAGAGAGAATGGGCGCGCCAGGGCTTCCAGCCTCTGCAAACGAACTCCAGATGCGTGCGCCCCCTTGTGCATCTGGCTAACGTGGGACCTGGGGAACCGAGCCTCGAACCGGGGTCCTTAGGCTTCACAGGCAAGCGTTTAACCGCTAAGCCATCTCTCCAGCCCTCCACTGCTTTTCTATAGAAAGCAGGTTTTCTAACCAAGAGTGAGAGCGGCTTCGATCAAAGGGGATAAACCTAGACATTTTTGTCTACTGAACTGTATCTCCAGACTTCCCTTATGTTTTGTTTTGTTTTGTTTTTTTTTCTGAGACAGGGTCTCTCACTGAACCTGGTTTACTGATTAAGCTAGCCTTGCTGGCCAGCAGGCCCCGGGGATCTTGCTGTCTCCACCTCCCCAGCTCTGGGATGAGAGGCCTCTCAGTTCCTCGTGCTTGCACGGTAAATGCTCTACCCACCAGACCATTTCCCCAGACCCATGAAGAAAACGTGTTATGATTTAACTAACAAAAAAGGTTGGCAATTTTGCTACAGAAACACCTAAAACTTCTATGGAGTGTATATGTGTGTGTGTATATATAGATATATTTTTTTTCACAACTTGACAAGCAAAGTCCAATAATAGTACATATAAAACTTCAGAAAACCAGAGAAAGTGGAGCATATTAGGAAACAATAAGACATGGTAAGTATTCAATGAAATACATGATATGAACAAGATATTTATACAAGATGAACACAGTGAAAAGAATGTAAACATCCCCAAAAGTTAAAAAGGCTGAGAGAATTGGGGTGAAAACATAGCCCAGTGGTTAAAGGTGCTTGCTTGCAAAGCCTGACAGCCCAGGTTCAATTCCACAGTCCCCATGTAAAGCCAGCTGCACACAGTGACACATGCATCAGAAGTTCATTTGCAGTGGCAAGAGGACCCTGGTGTATTCATTCATTCTCTCTCTCTTTCTCCTTATAAATAAATAAACTTTAAAAAAAATTTGTTTATTTTTATTTGAGAGTGACAGACAGAGAGAGAAAGAGGCACACACACACAGAGAGAATGGACACATCAAGGCCTCCAGCCACTGCAAACGAACTCCAGATGCATGTGCCGCCTTGTGCATCTGGCTTATGTGGGTCCTGAGGAATCAAGCCTTCAACCAGGATCCTGAGGTTTCACAAGCAAGTGCTTAACCACTAAGCCATCTCTCCAGCCCAAATAAACATGTTTTTTAAAGCTGAGAATATTAAATACAGGCAAGGGGACAGTGAAATAGAAATTGTAGAGGGATGTGCAAATTAAACAATGTTGCCTAGGGTGATTTGTATGTATTATAGTAAACACTTTAAAAAGTGTGTAACAATTTGACCAGCCATTGACTTCCTAAGAATTCATCTAAGAAATTCATTCTGTGAATTTGCAGAGTTGTTTAAAAGGCCTGCTTAAAGAGTTACTTTACAACTAAAAGTTCTAAGCAACCTTAATGTCTAACAGGATTGGTTAAATAATTTTTGGCAGACCTACAGAAAGGAATGTTCAACTACCATTAAAAAATAATGTAAGAGAGTGTTTATTGACATGTGAAAAGATTCAGGATATACTTTTAAGTGGATAATGTCAATTTAAAAACACTATACATAATATATCATGTAAAGAGTGGTTACCTTGGGAAGCTAGTCATTTTATTTTATTTTTGCAGTTTCTTCATATTGCCCAAATATTCTTCATAAACAAGTACTGAATTGTAATCAGAAGATACATAATGGGCTTCAAAGATGGCTCAGCAGTTAAAGGCCATTGCTTGCAAAGCCTGATGGTCTGGGATTGATTCCCCACTACCCACATAAAGTTAGATGCACAAAATGGTGCATGCATCTGGAGTTTGTTTGCAGTGGCAGGAAACCATGGCACACCCATACTCTCTTTCTGTCTGTCTCTTTCTCTGTGTGCTTGTCTCCTCTCAAATAAATAAGTAAAAATTAATTTTTAAAAAAGACACATAGTAAATTCTATTTTTTTTTCCAGGTAGGTTCTCATTCTAGCTCAGGCTGACCTGGGACTTTCTATGTATTCTCAGGGTGGCCTCAAACTCATGGTGATCCTTCTACCTCTGCCTCCCAAGTGCTGGGATTAAAGGTATGTGCCATCATGCCTGGCTATAAATGCTATTTTTCTTTTAAAAAAAAGAATTACCCTTAGAGATAAATAAAAAATACAAGGACTGGGCTGGAGAGATGGCTTAACAGTTAAGGCTTTTGCCTGCAAAGCCAAAGAACCCAGGTTCAGTTCCCCGGGACTCATGTTAGCCAGATGCACAAGGGGGCGTCTGGAGTTTATTTGCAGTGGCTAGAAGCCCTGGTGCACCCATTCTGTCTCTCTCTCCCCCTCTTTCTCTGTCAAATAAATAAAAATATTTCAAAAATAATAATAAATACAAGGGCTAAAATGTCATGTTCCTTTTCTTTTTTTGTTCTTTAGTTCCATACTCTTAAGTTATTACAGAATACAAAATTAATATTCACATGATTTGGCTCAGCTGATTCAGTAGCAAAATTTAGTGAGATAGTGGCTTATCTGCAATGACTCTTATTATTTTTCAAATCTGTCCTAAATTGATAGTATTAAAGTTTATATTTCATTTTTTTCCACTGTCATTTTTTTTAAATTTTTCTCTTTTTTCAAACAGTATCTTTCATTGGCTTGGAGCCCATCAACTAGACCAGACCAGGTGGCCAGCAAGTCCCAGAGACCCACCTGTCTCTGCTTGGAGATGGCAGGTGTGTGCTGTCACACATGGCAGAAAATACCACCTTGTGAAGTAGTACAGGTTACTTGGGCCTCTCCTGAGTACCATTTAGGACACTTTATCAGGTGTCATTCCTGCCTCAATGACTTTTGACCCACTCACCGGTTCTCTATCTCTGACTTTCTCCAAGGCTCACCAAGTTATTTCTGGAAGGAGGTGACAAGGCACACAGAGGTGCTCCCCTTCTTGGACCCTATCCGTCGCCTTCAGCCACGTGAGGGCACCTCTCTGCCTTGGTGACTTGGGTACTGGGATCACTGGAACCTGTCCAAACAGAATGCATTCCCAGAACACCTTGTCCTGGAGCTCCCGGTAGCCATCCTTCCTGTGGGCCAGGGTGCCATATACGCCTCCCTCTACTATTCTGGTCATGGTTTGATGCTTGGGTCACCAGGAGGGTGCCCCCAAACTGACCAAGACCCCCCTTTCTCCTCCTGTTAACCAGAAAGGGGAGACTTCGAAAACTTTCTCGCAGCTGTGACAGTAGAGGAAATAGACTGAGTTCCCGCAGCGCACCCCCAGCCTGCGCCCCCACCTCCAAGTACACCCAGGAGCTTCCACCCCAGTTCACACCCCAGCAGACAGCGGTCGGTTCTGATCATCACCTGCCTTTTGGGAGAGAGAGAGAGATTTTTGTGGTGAATACCCCACATTCTTGGTTTAAGATTCACCTCCTAATTGCATCTTCGAATGCTGTGGGTTTCGCTGGGTGAAGCCGCCTCACTTTAAAGGAGGCTGTGCATCCCATGGGTGGGGGGCTTGGGGGTGGCCTCCACAGCACCCTCTGCCCAACAGCAGGTGTCGGTTTGTCCAGAGTTTGGGGTTTCTGCAACAAGCGTGGCAAGCGCTGCAGGGAAGGAAAGAAGATGGGGTGTGTTTGGGGCCACTGCCCAGGAAAGCCGGCTTGCCTTGGCACAAAGAGCATGCCTGCGGACCTACCTGGCCCCCTTTCAGCTGACAAGGGTGACTACCTATGCCACGTCTGCGGCGGCGGTGAGACCTGAAGGGCAGGGCCTGGCGCTGCCTGGCAATGACTGCCCGAGGTTATTTGGTGAGTTCCAGAGCCCAAGGACTGGAGAGAGAGGGCGGGATGCCTCCGGTTGGTGTTTAAGGGACAGGAAATTCCTAGTGGCAAGATGACCTCATGCTGACATGTCTGGGGCGCGCCATTCTGCCCTGGGCTCATCAGAGACGCCAGTCGCCAGCCCTGGGTCGCTAGAAGCCGCCGCCCACGGGGCTCTACCCATCCCGGGCGCTCTGAGCATCTTCCAGAGAAAACTTGCAGACTGAGGACATTGATCGGTACAGTCAGGCTGGCACTGGTCCAACCCCTTCTCCTCCGCGCGCCCTCCCGAGTGCCTGGGGGAACCCAGGCCCAGACCCCACTCCCAAGTGACCTTACGACTCAAAGCTCAGATCTGCTCCCTCAAGGCCGAGTTCACCTTCGTGATTCCCTCCCCCTGGACATTTATGAGCAGGGCTGGAGGCAGCGTGGGCTCTCTATGCTGGGGGAGGAGAGGGACAGAAGGTGTGGCCTGGCAGCCTGGAGCAGCCTGGAGGGCAGGGCAGGTGCCTGTAGGTGACAAGGCGGGTGGGGGAGGCTCCTCTCTTAGTAGGAGTGGCTCACTTTGCCTTTGACCCCCCCACACACACACACACACCTCTACAAGACATGCTCAGAGTGGGAACTTACCCTCAGCAGGGCCAGCCAGAGCCCGGGAGGAGGGCGCGGTTGCAAGTACTAAAGGGTGTAACCACTCCCGGGCCTCAACTGTAGACCCAGGAGAGAGGAGAGCTCTTGGGAGGGGTGGTTTGCTTCTGGACTGGTTGCAGGTTCCTGGCTCTCCCACCCTGTGGCCACAGAGAGCTCTCATTCCCGCTCTTTGGTCGTTCATAAAACCCAATCCGTGGCTTCTAGCACGAAGCAGAATTAGCAGGTGCTGGGGAGGGCCCTGTGAGTCAGACAGAGTCTATGGCCTCTAGACACTCCCAGCCTGCTGGAGAAAACAGACCTGCGAGATGTCACCAGAGCGTTGTGCAGGGAGAGGCTATGCATTAGAACCCAAGGGGCAGGGCACCGTGGGACATCACTAGGACTCTAAATTCTGGGCAGATCTGAGCGTTAAGTGCCAGCCCCACCATGATGTAACACAGGGCAAGTAACTTAGCCGAGCTGGAGACCAAATGGACATGATGCCCCTGTTTATAATGTTGAAACGGATAGAATTCATGTAAATGCTCAGCCCTGGGCCAGATGCCTGATTAATGTTAGTGATGAGTTCTTGGCTAAGGTATCGGAGAGGTTAATGGGCTGAAGGGGGACGACAAGGAGAGTAGCTGTTGATGGCACAGGGTAAAGTTATCATAACAGCCTCTCTGTGCAGGAAAGAAAGCTAACATCACGACATGCAGGACTTCTGTTTGCCCCGGGAAGGAAATAGAAACTACTGAATGAAAAGAATGAGTCTGAGTCTGTGAGATGGGACACCTTTGAAATTGCCACCTCAGGGACAAAAGAGGGACCAATAAGGAGAAAGTATAGGGCCTGGGGAGATGGCATTCTGCATTCTGGAAGTCTTGCTGGAATGGGGTTCATTTCCTCAGAACCCACATGAAGTCACAATGTGGTGTATGTATCTGGGGTTTGTTTGCAAAAACAAGAGGCTCTGGCATGTCCATACTATCTCTCTTTCCCTCCCTTCCTCTCTCTCTCTCTCTCTCTCTCTCCAGTAACTAATTTTTTTTAAAAAAAAAAAAAGGAAGCATAGGAATCAATGGACTCTATCAAAAGTCTAGTCACTGTGCTGATGGTGTAATGTTTTAATGGGCCAATCAACAGTGTTTGATGGCAAGCAAGATGCCAGGAGACAAAAGGGCTAGTCTGGGGCTGAGCTGGTCAGGGCTTGCTGGAGAAGGAGATACTGCTGAGAGAGAATCCCGAGTGTGTCAGAGGTTGACCAGCATTTCTAGCACTTGGTGAATAGCTTGGCATGTAGAAATCATCCCACAGACATTCTGTAAGTGCACAAAGGAAGGAATGTGTGAAGGAACCAGTGCTCTAAGTTAGTGTTGAAAGCCTCTGCGAGGCTGGGGAGATGGTCCCATGGATCAAGGGCTGGTAGAAGGACCAGAGTTCAGATCCCCAGCACCCACATAAATGCTACACATGCCAGGTTGGCATGACCATCCACCTGTAATTCTAGCGCTCAAGAGCCAGAGAGAGGGGATCCTTGGGGCAAACTGACTGGCTAGAGTAGCTGACTAAGTGACCCCTTGGTTCATGTGAGAGGTCCTACCTCAATAGATAAGGCAGAGAGAGATTGGGGAGACAGCCAACATCAACTTCCGGCTTCTGTATGCACCTGCAGACATGTGCACCCTCATACGTGAGCGCGCACACACACACACAAAAAAAAAAAAGAAAATAGGAGCGGGTAAGAGGTTTTGCCATTTAAGCCTGAGGAAGAGACTCGAGGAAATTCATTGATGAGTGACAGACAGGACACCAACATTCCCTTCTGACCCCTGCGTGTGTGTGCACAGGGCTCTGGTCTTCACTCAACCCAATCTACTTATGGGTGAAAAAAAACACAGTGTATACATGACCTCGGAGCAAGCATCATGAGGGTTGGTCTGCAGCATTCAGACTTCTGTGCTTTGTTTTAGTCAGAGATACCCAAAGGCCTTTACAGGTAAAACACACACACAGCTGTTTGTCTCTGCTTTCTCCTCCTACCTTGGGCCATTGGTGCCAAAGTAAGATAACTGGACTGCAGCAGCTCTCTGATAACCCCAAGGAGTCAAACAACAGAGGAAACCCCAACAGGCTGGGATGAGAGTATACCCAGTCAAAAAGAGCTTGTGACTGCCATGGCATGGCTAAGCTGACCTCACCCTGCAGCTGTCTGACTTCTGCCTAAGTAAGTGGTGAGTGGCATTTCAGATTAAGCCATTGGTGAATAAGTATACTATTCCTTCCAGCTGAACATGCCTTAGCCTGCACACAGTCAGGGCCACCACGTTACATAGCTCCCACTGCACTCAGCATGCACGCCCGGAGTCGCGTAGTGTGGCCCTCAGTCAACTAGGAAGGCCTGATGGCCAGAGAAGGGAATCTATAGGTCTGAAGGACTTGGAAACGTGGCGTTATAGACCCTGAAAAGACTAATGGACAACTTGGAGCTCTGAGAGTCCCAGGTTGCCCCTTCAGGGGACTCTCACCACCTCCACGCCTGCTTCCTCACATACTCACCACCGAAGGTTTCTGCGGCTCAGCCACAGTGGTTCCAGAAGGCTTTGCTGAGAACCTGACATCTTCATCAGGGTTCTTCATAGTCACCATCACTTGGCTTTGGCACCGCCTTTGCTTCCACATGGAGAAAGGAAAGTACCACTCTGTGCTTCTGGCCAGCAGCCTTCTTGAGCTTTTTCCTCTACTGAAGACTGGAGGAAGAGTCTCTTCCAGCAGAGCTGTCCTTGCAGCTCTAAGTGAGCCTTGGGGGTGGTGGCCACTCTTTTTCTTTCTTCCTTCCTTCCTTTCTTTCTTTCTTTCTTTCTTTTTTTTCTTTCTTTCTTTCTTTCTTGTTTTTTGTTTGTTTGTTTGAGGTAGGATCTCACTCTGGCCCAGGCTGACCTGGAACTCACTATGTAGTCTCAGCATGGCCTCCAGCTCATGGCAATTCTCCTGCCGCTGCCTCCCGAGTACTGAGATTAAAGGCGTGAACCACCACACCCGGCTCTGGTGGCCACTCTTGTTGGCAGCCTCCTGGGTTCTCTCAAGATTGAACTGTAGCCAGGCGTGGTGGCGCACGCCTTTAATCCCAGCACTCAGGAGGCAGAGGTAGGAGGATCGGATCGCCATGAGTTCAAGGCCACCCTGCAACTACATAGTGAGACCCTACCTCAAAAAACAAAAACAAACAAACAAAAAAGATTGAACTGTGCATTGACTCAACTGCAATTCCAAGACAAAAGGAAACTTCCTTTTTCTCTGTCCTGCTATTGCCTTGATGACTTATCTTGTGGGCCTGTAGGTATCAATTCAGATCTGTAAAGGCTGCCTACCTAGCCTTCTCTCCTTGCCAGATTAGAAACTTAGCATTGTAGAAATGCAAATGTATTATATTTTCTGGTTATTTTAGCATTTGGATCAAATTCATCATATATACATACATACACACACACACACAGTTGGCAGTCATTACAAATCCAGGTTAAAATGATGAGATTAGTAGCATACATAGTATAGATAGGCAATCCACGGTGTGCGTGGGGGGGGGTGTATAATGAGAAAGTACTCTTTGTGAAGGATCAAACTCTCCAAGGAGCCTTGACCAGCCCAGATGAATAATGTAGTTTTAGTAGGAGCAGCTGAAATCCTAACCACAGAGTGATTCTCTAAAGAGCTCTTGGCACTCACTCATTCATCTCCTGTACAGTGTAGAGAGTTACCTTTGTAACTCAGGCCAGCCCATCATTGCATCACAAAGACCCAGTGCAGTGATGGGCACTCAGTAGGTCCTCAACAACATGTGAGGCAGGGATAATAAATGTAGACATCAAGCTTGTTTAGCAGTGTAATAATCTGTGGTTAAAATCCCTTGCTTTTCCTAGAGAATATATTAATGGTCACTTATAGTGCCATAGACAGAGTCAAAGTATGTTCTGACTAAGATAGATGAAGATTAATTATTTAAGTCCATATAAAGAATTACAATCAACTCGAGTAGAGCAGGACTTGGAAAGCATCTTAAGGATATTTAAGACACAGTGAGTACTGAGCTGGGGGAGGGGTGGTTTCGGAAGGATAAGCAGGAGGAGACATCAGTTTACTAAGGGTTGGGAGATAAATAGGGAACCAGAAATGGAGAAAAATCTAGGGTAGAAAAATCTTTAGAGAAGATCAGTTGTGAAGGGCCAAGGTGGTTCTCCAGTCATCTGGTGGTTTTGTACTATCCACCGCCAACCTCACCCCTAAAATAAAAGGAAAATCAGGTTTTGACAATGCACTTAGAAAAAGCTCCCTGGGCTATCATTCTCATCCCAGTGACCTTCCAGTAGAAGAAAGACAAGCCAGCAAAGTACCCTGCTCTGTATTCAAATCCAGCAGTCTTTGGAAAGATTCCTCTTTCCCCTCTTCAAATAGCTATACCTGATTAGGGCCTCAGAAACACAAGGACACGTGATGCCCAAGCATCCTTTGAGGATCTGATGATAGTTATGGAGGGGAAAAATAGATCCAGTAGAGCTGGGGAGATAGCTCAGTCAGTTAAGTGCTTGCCTTGTAAGCATGAGAATCTGGGTTCTATCCCAAGTACCCAGCTACCCAAATGCCAGATATGGTGGTGTATGCTTTCTAATCCCAGTGCTGGGGAGTCAGAGATAGGAGGATCCATGGTACTTGCTTGCTAGCTTGTATAGCCTAATTGGTGAGCTATAGGCCAGTGAGAAACCCTGCCTCAAGAAACGTAGATGGCATTCTATGGATGATATGCAAAGTTGTCCTCTGGCCTCCGTTGTACACACGAGCATCCACGTGACAAAAACATGCATATTTTTAAAAACAGAAAATGCAAGCCGGGCTAGGTGGCACACACCTTTAATCCCAGCACTTGGGAGGCAGAGGTAGAAGGATTGCCGTGAGTTCCAGGCCACCCTGAGACTCTATAATGAATTCCAAGTCAGCCTGAGCTAGAATGAGACCTTACCTCGAAAAACCAAAAAAAAAAAAAGAAGAAGAAGAAGAAAAATAAAGAAAACACATCTAATAGGCAAGCTCACACAATATTGTGTTAACTTTTCCTGGGAAGATGCAAACTAATGTCTATGCACCCCAGACAGGCCACCAAGGACAAACCAGAGTTACGATTCCACCCAAGCCTAGCTTGGCAAGCCAGTGAGTTTACTGGGCTTGCTTACAGTATCGTGGCTGAAATAGCTACACCAGCACAAAGCCCCACCCTGAGTGACAACTTCTCCAAGGTCATAGAGATGAAGTCCCCCTTCAGTTAACCCTCAAGTTTCTGAAAACTCTTATGGCACCTCCTGAGACCATGCGCTGCTGGGACAGAATTTCATACAGCTATGAAGGGACTCAGGAGGGAGTGGCTGGGAAGTCCGGTGAAGGTCCTCCTAGGAGGGAAAGTCAGAGGGACTCATAGTACCCTGAGGCCTATACTGGGCTCTCATGAACCTTAGACCTCAAGGCCAAACCTCAGGGGCCAGGGGTTTGGCTAGGAGTCACGACTCTGGAACTAATGCAAAAGAGGTGCCTTGGGATTTTTAGAGGGTCTTAATCGGCACAGATTTGGGGATTTCCAAAGAACTCTTTCACAGACTTAAGAAAGCCCATGGGTGGGATAGCGAGATGGTTTAGTGGTTAAGGCACTTGCCTGCAAAGCCTAAGGACCCAGGTTTGATTCCTTAGTTCCCATATAAGCCAAATACACAAGGTGGCACATGTGTCTGGGGTTCATTTGCAGTGGCTAGAGGCCCTGATGCACCCATTCTTTCTATCTCTCTCTCTCTCTCTCTCTCTTTCTTAATTATTTGAGAATAAATAAGATATTTTAAAAGCCTATGGGAGCTTTATAACATTTATAACTTTAGTCTGCTTTCCACTTAAAATCCAGGGGCTGGGAATATGGGTTTGTCAGCAATGGTAATGTACTTTCTGTATGAGCCTGAGAACCTGAGCTGTGATCCCGGTACTGGGGAGGTACAGACAGGAAGAGCCCCGAGGGTCTGCTACTCTAGTCAAACTGGTGAGCCCCGAGTTCAGTGAGAGACCTTGTCTCAAGAAATAAGGTAGAAGAAAAAAAAAAAAGAAAGAAAAGAAATAAGGTAGAAGAAAAAAAAAAAAAACGAAAAGAAAAGACATAAGGTAGAGGGTAGTCAAGGAAGACACCTGGCCATGGACTTGGCATATGAGAACCTGCACACGCATGTGCACCTTCCCACACATGCGCAAATACTCATTTGCACACACACACACACACACACACAAATTTTTTTTTTTAAACCAGAGGGATTCTGGAGGGGAAGGAAGTCATGGGTATTTTCTATTAGACACAGGTACGACATGGCTCAGCCCCACCACTCCATCTCCATGGCAATGTGGATGGAGACAGTGGAGGATTTCTTCTGACCCCCTGCACCAGCAGCTCTAGGATACCGCAGGATCTGAACAGTACTTGCCCTCCTGGCTGGGAGCCAGGCTGGCAGGAATGCTAGGAGTCTGGCACCAGCATACCTGGCAGGAGGAGAGTGCAACACACGGGGGTCCTTATGACTAAGGATGCCTGCTGGCTGGTCTCTAGTAGCAGACATGAGCCCCCTATTCATCTCCCTTAAGCTGCACCTCCGCTTTGGCACAGAGGCTGTGGTCCATGCAGCTGTGCTCCAATTCTAGCAGGAATCAGACTTAGGGGAGTCTTCAGTCAACTGCATTCTTCCCCTCCAGTTTTCAGATCTTGTCCTCAATTCAAGCTTATTTTCTTCCTTTCAGTCTAGGACTTCCTATAAATGTGCTTAGCTGGGAAGGCACCCATCACATCTCCAATCAGGAAAAAAAAAATTGTTTGTTTATTTACTTGTTTGTTTTATTATTTTTTTGAGACAGTGTCTGGCCATCCTCAGATTGGCTATGTCAGCAAGGATGACTTTTGAGCTCCTAATCTGTCCTGCCTCCACATCCTGAAAGGCAGAGCCACAGGCATGTCTGTGCCCATAGGCTTATGTGGTGATGGGGATCAAACCTGGGGCTTTGGGCATGCTAGGCAAGGACTCTTTAACTCTCTCAACAGCTAAATACTCAAGTGGAGAGGCCACAAAGACACCTGCTGCTAAGGGAAAACCTTCCTGGGCTGATGTGATTGAAAAGACTTCTCATTTAAATAAAAACTCTCTCCAAACATGCAAAGTAGTGACAGGTTCTTTGGACCAGTCACTTCCTCTGGTACTTCTGTCTGCACCCTTCCTAGAACAACCGGGTTCTGAGCCAGAGAAATCTGCTGCTGTGACTTCATCCTTTTGCTGGCAGGTGGTATAATAAGATGGTCTTAAAATGCAACTAGACCTGGGCAGAATCCAAACTTTAGCGCCCCCCTCAGGCAGATGTCCCTTAGAAGTCACGTCCTGGCTTTGAGGCAGTTATTTCATTGTGCAATCTGATGACAGCCTCTAGGTTGCAGCTGGGTGGCTTAAATGAGATACCATAGCAGTACCCACCGCAGCGCCTAGCACTTGGACCAGGGTGCTAAGTTGATGTGATTTCTCTAAGCAGGAAGGGGCTCCAGCGAGTTGCTGGACCACACACGAGGCTGGTCTGGGCATGCCTCCACGTTGTGAGGCAGAGGCGGCAGATGGAACGGTGCAGGGCAGAGCGGACGTGGCTCTGGGAGGTGAGCAGCAGGCAGCTCCTCTAGTGGATTCCAAGAGGTTTGTGGAAGGAGCAGAGGCTGGGGCAGAATTGCAAGGGCTTTGCTTAAGTGACTTGAAGAAACTGTACCTCAAGTGGGAAGAACCGTATTGGAATGTAGAAAGGTCAGGAACTTTGGGGAGAAGTGGTTATGTCGTTTTGGAATTTGCCCAGTGCAAGCACAAGCAGCCTGGGTGGGTAAGGAGAAGGGCTGGCTGAGTCAGACAGAGCTAGGCTTAGCTCTCCGCTGGACTCCTTATCAGCTGAGGGAAGTTGAAGGTCAGTTTTGTCCTGGGGGGGAGGCGGGGGGAAGGTGAGGACAAAAACACCTACAAGAGGCATTGTTGTGAGACAGCACAAATTCAGTGACACCCTGGTGCTCAGGCGATATCAGGTCAGGAACCCCTTGGGGCAGGAAAGCAGACACCCAACACTTTGGAGAAAGTAGAATCTTAATCAGGGTTTTCCCTAAAAGGAAATGTTTCTTACAAAAGGAAAACAGGCAGGAGCCGCGCCGCAAGTTCTCTCTCAGTAGCTCAGGTGTTCAAAACCCACGTGCCACAGGTAGAACAGAAAGTTCAAGAGGCATCATCCCTCTCTTCACATTCATCCTCTGCCTCGCTTCCTCTCATCCCCTTTCTTGCCATGTCCAGTGAGGTTTACTCCTGGGTTTATACATTGCACCCCTGAGTCCCTTCTCAACCAACTATGTTCTGCCGACTGCCCTTCTGTGGGGGATGCCATGGCCAATGTCACACACAGGGTCATCACAGGTAGTTCTCATCTTGCCCAGCTTGGGTGCCATGTCTGTTCAGTTCAGAAAACTGTTAGCATACTGTCGCTCTGCTCAGAGCACAGGACGTGCTCAGCAGATGGGGAGTCACTCAACCTCTTTCTCTTTTCTTGGTTTTCTTGCTCAGCACTCTGTTTTGCTAGCCCCCCTTTCCCAGGCTCTGTTTAACGGTGAGCCATCTTGGCTCACTTCCCATCTCAATGGGCCAACTCCTTCCAAAAGGACTAAAGCTCAAACCCAGCCCAGGCCTTTCTCAGCTGTTGACCTTCATTTCTTGCTTCCAACTAGCATTGTCTGTGAAGACTCAGTCACCTCACACATCACTTGTTTAAAGAATAGCTATTAGGGCTGGAGGGATGGCTTAGTGGTTAAGACATTTGCCTGCAAAGACAAAGGACCCAGGTTCTATTCCTCAGGATCCACATAAGCCAGCTGCACAAAGTGGTGCATATGTCTGGAATTCGTTTGCAGTGGCTGGAGGCCCTAGCATGCCCATTCTCTCTGTCTGTCTGTCTTTCTCTATGACTCTCAGAAAGAAAGAAAGAAAGAAAGAAAGAAAGAAAGAAAGAAAGAAAGAAAGAAAGAAAGAAAGAAAGAAAGAAAGAAAGAGGGTTAGAGAGATGGCTTAGCTGTTAAGCGCTTGCCTATGAAGCCTAAGGACCCGGGTTTGAGGCTTGATTCTCCAGGACCTATGTTAGCCAGATGCACAAGGGGGCGCATGCGTCTGGAATTCATTTGCAATGGCTGGAGGCCCTGGAGTGCCCACTCCCTCTCTCTCTCTGTCTATCTCCGTCACTCTCAAATGAATAAATAAAAATGAACAAAAAAAATTTTAAAAATGAATAGCTATTACATGAGGCTGTGGGGCCCCAATGAATATCGTGGTCCCTAGGGCTTCCTCCCCCATCACTCTCTTCTTTAGCCTCCTCGCTCCTTCCCATCCAGGGTTTTCACCTGCTGGCCTGGCTACTTGTTAAGCTAAGTCCTGTTGCTCACCTTCTCAGACCTCCCCTCCTTACCAAAGGTTCTTAAAGTCACCTAGTTCCCTTGTTCAAAATGAAGCTTTCTGGGCTGGAGAGATGGCTTAGTGGTTAAGCACTTGCCTGTAAAGCCTAAGGACCCCGGTTCGAGGCTCGGTTCCCCAGGTCCCACGTTAGCCAGATGCACAAGGGGGCGCACGCGTCTGGAGTTCGTTTGCAGAGGCTGGAAGCCCTGGCGCGCCCATTCTCTCTCTCTCTCCCTCTAACTGTCTTTCTCTCTGTGTCTATTGCTCTCAAATAAATAAATTAAATTAAAAAAAAAATAAAATGAAGCTTTCTTAGGACCCACATTAAACATGCTGAATCAGAAACCTGAAGGAAGGCCCTGGGATTAGACACGTTGATGAATCTCCCCAGGTGATCATGATGCCTTCTCTAATTGAGAACAAATAAAAACAGAGGGGATATATTCTAGACGCATTGTGAGCCACAGTGGGCGAGATTTAACAATTGTCTGGTTGTGGAATGTGAGGGAGAAAAGAAAGAAGAGTCCTCTGGAACTTGAGCCTAGGAGAATGACATACCAATAAGAGAACTATAGGGACCTGGAGCTGAATTTTGTGGGTAAAGTAATTAATTGAGTTGTTATAGTTTCAGTTTGGCATGCTAAACAGGCAAATAAAAACACGGAGTCTTTTTTCTGGAATTGCTGGTTCAAACTCATAGCTATCTTTAATTTTTATCCTTTAGCCTAATGTTAAAGCTCATATTGTAAAACTAAATGAAGGGATAAAACAAATGATCTTGGGGGAGATGGGCCTGTGTTAGTGTTAACTAACAAAATGGGAAAATATCTGGAGGTAAATTAAACCATGGGCTTAAAAAGCCACTTAATTAGTGCTCAAACTTATCAACACATCTCTTTCTTTAAGTATTTTTTAGAACAATTATCCTAATTTATATGGTGAATTGCAAATAGCATAGGTAGCCCTGAACTCTCGCCTCCCACTTGCCAAAAATATTTAAGCCTTATTGGAGAGTCTCTTTTAAATTATCTCTCGTACTGACAGTTACTTGTCTTTTAAAATAATGCAACACAATGCGCTGATGAATTCTGCCTCCTTTGCACAATCAACACCATGCTCGTTGAAATGCAAGATGAGAGAAAACATATCAGTTTCCTAATTGTTTATACAGTGAGGTTAATCCATTGAAATCTGAACCCTGAAATTATAGTGCTGTCTTTCCATGATCTAGCAAGACAGAAAATTATAACTGAATCTAAGGTTTGAAGTTCCAAAAAAGAATGAGAGATAGGTAGTAACTGACCACAGATGATTAAAGAAAGCTTTATTGTACATAAAGCGCCAACACTGTTTATGTTAACATCTGTATTTCAAGACTCGTGCTTTTTTAGATATGAAAGTATTTAAATTTGCTGTCACATTCCTTCTGGTCTTAAATCAGCCGAGTCTGGGGTTCTGCCGTGACCAAAACCAAATGTTATTTCGAAAGCAAAGAGCTGCAGGATCAGGGAAGTGTCAGGCAATTCATCAGGGGAAGGAGGACAGGATGCAAAGACAAGCCTGTGACTTCGTAAGGTATATTAGAGACTTAACCCTTTGCTATAAAATAGAAACCTGCTTTTAATAGGGGAAACTTTTCTGATTCATGCTTTCTTCTCAGTTTGGAGAGAATTGGGAGTCCCAAATTATCAGTTAGCAGCCAGAAACAAACTCGATTTTCACAGCTAACTATGGTAGCATCCTTCTCTACAGCTGAGAGTGTAGGAGGGAAGAGTGAGCCCAGGTCTATGGTGGAGCTAGGACCTCCTCAATGGATTCCTAGGTCCCTCTCTCCTGTTGAGGACACTTTTGAAGCCTTCCATACCCATGAATACTTCTTAAATAAAAAACAGTGCTTCTAATTCATAAGTCCACCATGAGAAATCTGATATGCGCCCAAGTCCTGGAAATATCTAGATAATACCTCTATTGGCTCAGTCTAAATTTTCTCCTTTTTTGTAGCTAAATCTTGCTATTATATAGTTGTCATTTGGAAAAGTTCAGTTGTATATGTGGGTGTGGGTATGTATCGTCACAGCACAGGTAGGTTCAACAGTCCAGTAAAAGAGGTATGAAGGAATTTGTATATGTATATCTCCCAGAGGTGATGGAGGAAGGCAGGAAGGATGAGCCGGAACAAGGAGCTCAGCATTGAACCCGCAGATAGCCAGGGCTAGCATACAAGCAATGAAGCTCTGGGAGCAGCCTCCAAGGGCCCTTCTCTACTCATGAGTATATCTCTTCCCAACTCCGCCTTCACCATCTTCACATCGATGGCTTGACACTGTCCATGGCAGCGGTACTTATGCCCCAGAAATCAGCAAATGTTATAATCAAGGCTCTAGAGAATCAGCTGTTAATACTTACCATGTGTTTTAGGGCCTGCCAATAATTTCAATGCTTGGGAAGCTGAGGCAAGAGGATCAGGAGTCCAAGGCCAGCCTGGGCTATATAATGTAACTGTCTTAAAAAAAAAAAAAACAAGAATATAAAAACCCATACACACATCAAGAGGAAAAAATCCAAAACACTACTAAGCAGAAAGCATGTGGGAAAAGAGGGATAGGAATTTGATGAAAAGCTACAGGTGGAGCAGTAGGGCAATGAGAACAGAGGTCCGACAGTAGGAACCTATGTGCAGAGAGAGGCACAGTAAGTTTAGGAAAGTAAGTCAATGACCTTCAAGCTCAAATGTGATCACCTGGGGTAGGGATGGGGGACTTGTTAAACCACAACTTGCTGAGCCCTGCCCCCAGAGTTTCTGATTTAACTAATCCTGAGTGGGGCCCCCGGGGACTCATCTTTCTAACCAGTTCTCAGGTGATCCTGATACTGCTGGTTTGGGGACCACCCTTTAGGACCCTCAGAAGCACATGGTGGAGCACTCCATGTCAGGGGCATTACGAAAAGCTGTGATGTTCCTCTCTCCACCTTTCAAAGGAAGTTCAGGAGGACCAGCAGCAGCATTCCTGAGAGCTTGTCACACAAGCAGATTCTCAGGCCCTCACTCTAGATTTGTTGAGTTGGAATCTTCAAGTTTAATGAAATCTTCAGATGAATTTTAGATATATGAAGTTTGATAATCGCTGCTTTGCGTAGACTGGTTGCTTCCCAGCCCCACCCCACCCCCCATTCAAATGACCTAGAGAGACTTTTTCAAAATATATCCAAGTCCTCCCTCCGAATACTTCAATGTAATTGCTTCAGGACTGAGCCTGAGCTCGGATGTATTTTCCTGCTCCCTGGGTGCTTCCAGGGTACAGCTGAGACCACTTTCATAGCTCCAATCAGCCTCCAGTCGGGAAATGCAGTTGAAGTTAGGGATAAGGGCATAATGGAAGCTTAAAAGAGGAGCCCACAACCCCATGAAGAATACCTGTAACCCCACTGAGGAATGTCCCCAACAGAATGAGGGCAGAGGCAAAGGGAAAGAGGGTTCCAACACATGATGTTTCCATATGAAATATGTTGTTAATAATAATAATGAAAGGAGAAGCCAAAAACAACAAAGTCAGCACTACCTTCTGAGAGGAGAACTGGGGCAAGGGCTGCATGCTTCACACTCTCTCTTTCTCAATCTCTCTCTCTCTCTCTCTCTCTCTCTCTGTTTCATGCCTACCATCTACCCACAACACATGATACACCACATAAACACAGCACATATGCCCCCCAAACATGTATACACCACCCCCACACACAGTCCATATGCCACATACACACAACACACCACATATCACACACCCTGCATATACCACATATAGCATGCACCACACACAGCACATATCACACACCACACAGTCTCACACATAACATACACACTCCCCACCTGACACTCAACCAACCCGTCTCTCTTTCTCCTCTTCCTTTTGCTTGTCTTTGACCTCCCCCTTCTGGGTCCTAGTTTCTCATTCTCTCCTAATGATATGTATTACTTAATATAAAATATCAGTGTAAAAACTCATTCTAGGCATATAACTATCTATGAGCACATAACAATATTAGGTACATTAGTTAACAGAAAGTACTTCCATCTATGCATATTGTTTCACTATGTAAAATTTAGATGAAATGTATATTCAGTTTCAACACATACAATAACCTCATCAGACAACCTAAAAGGAGAGAGCTTTAAAACCATGAATTTCTCATATCTCTGGATCTGTTTTAATAGTGGATGGATCACATACTTTGGATTTTCCTCTCTAAAGCAAAGCCAACTGCTATGGCTTAGGATCCCCATGTGTCCCCATTGGCCTACATGCACACCCGAGAACGAGCCCCCTGGCAGCGTGCTCACCCCACGTCAGGGTTGTATGACTGCGCTGTGAATGGACCACAGCACACTCAGCTTGTAGATGGTCTTCTGGGACGGTTTTGTCACTCTGGATAATGAAGCAATTAGCTAATGCTGAACTTCAAAGACATCAGAACACCTGAAAGAAGCCAGATGCAAATGACCACCTAGTCTACGATTCCATTTGTAGAAAATGCCTAGAAAAGCCAAATCCAGAGAGCTGGAAGGTAGACACTGTGGTTACCTGAGGCTGGTGGCGGGGAAGGAAAAGAACTGCAAATGAACACGGAGGAGCTTTGTGGGGGAGGGTGATAGAAGTGTTCTAAAAGTAGAAGATGGGCTGGAGAGATGGCTTAGCAGTTAAGCACTTGTCTGTGAAGCCTAAGGACCTCGGTTCAAGGCTCGATTCTCCAGGACCCACATTAGCCAGATGCACAAGGGGGCGCACATGTCTGAAGTTCATTTGCAGTGGCTGGAAGCCCTGGCGTGCCCATTATCTCTCTTTCTCTCTCCCTCTCCCTCTCTCTGTCTGTTGCTCTCAAATAAATAAATAAAAATTAAAAAAAAATAAAAATAAATAAAAGTAGAAGATGCCTATGGTGGCACAATTCTACAACTCCATCTGAAGCCAGGCCGTGGATTGAGCCCAATGGTAGGATGCTTGCCTCACTGGCACTGAGACCTGAGTTTATTCCCCAGCACAGCAAAACACACACAGTTCGCACAGATCTGTAAATGCTCGCATGTATACATATACAGTCCAAGCCATTTAATTACACTGGTAAAATGAGGAATTGCTTGTTTAAAGCATATATACTTATTTTAAAATAACAATATAAAATTCAACATTAACGATTTCTCCACACAGCTTCTCTCCCTCAGCCTGTTCTGGTAATATCTGGTAAGAAGAAGAAAGGCTTCAGCATGCTTACTAATTTAACAGAGTGGTATTTTCCCATTACTTGTGGTTCAAAATTTTCATCTTCCTTAAAGTACTCTTATGCCTGCCAAATAAGGAGAGGAGAGCCAGGAGGGAAAAGAAGGAAGGTTCCAAAAGAAAAAAAAAGAAGAAGAGCCGTCTGATAATCTTTTAAAATAGCTGCCTGGCCGGGCTGGCCCCAGTAGCAGCAAGCGGACGGAAAGGGTTAACCCCGGCCTCAGAGCAAGCGAGGGCGTTGGCAGGGCCAGGCTGCTGGTACCAGTCTGTACAGGGGAGCTGTCCCGCCTGCTGATTTATCATTCCCTAATGTCACGGGGATGGGATGTTGAAATTGTGGCTAGAATGTGAACTACGAAAAACACGAAGATTATGATTTAGCGTCTGGGGAAGATCAGCGCTGGCTCTGGGCAGAGATGGTCCATGGGAGCTTCCTCGCGCTGGCCTGTGGTTTTCCACTCTCCAGCCCTGGGCAAAGCAAACTGGGGGTCATGGCTGGCAAGGTGCTTGGGTTAGGGCAGACAGAGGCAAAGGAGGAATGGAAAACAGAAAAACCACGTTTGTGCTGTGTGTGCCAGAAGGACCAAAGTCAGTTTTAATTAAGCACAGACCTGATGTTGAAGGGTAAATAAAACAATGTGGGGTGTAAACAGCTTAAATCGGGATTCAAATGACACCTGTGGGTGTCTAGACATGAGGTGCGTCCTGTTAATTTGCCGTCTCACAGGAGATGCAGATGAGTTGGATAATATCCCCAAATTTTGCTCATTAGGAGAAATAATGGCTTGAATTTTAAGAGGCCCTAAATAAGGGGGCCTAAGTGGGAGACTGATTTCAGAAGTTTTCCATGGAGGAAAGATAATCTAGCAAGAAACCACAAAATTACACGTGAGCAGACCTTGCATAAAAAAAAAAAAAAAAAAAAATGAAAGGTCACTTCTCCACCTGATTTTTTTTTTTTTTCTTTCTTACTGGGTTGTACGTATTGTGTTGAGGTTTGTTTTGATTTCTACTTATCAGCATGCAGGGGAAAATGCAGTTTCCACATTGTTTGTTGGTTATCAAAATAAGTGTTGACAACCGTCCCCTCGTGCTTACGTTTTGTTTAATTGCTTCCTGTCATACCAAATGCTTCTAACAATACGGATTTTCAGAATTGGCCTCAAGACATGGGCGTGCTATGTTGAAAGTTAAATCAGACAGCTCACTACGAAAACTTGAGATTGATTCATTTGTTCATTCATTTACTCATTCATCCAGAAAACCTACTGCCCCAGGCACTGAGCAGCAATGAGCAAATCCAGTCCTGCCTTCACAGAGCATCCAGTCTGCTCGGTGGGATGGTGATGATGTTGGGGGTGGGGGGGATTGGTGGGTGGTGGTGGTCATGGTGTTGCTGGGAACCACCAGAGTTCTGAATCCATCTTCTTTGTTTTTGTTAGTGGTGATTTTTTTTTGTTTTTTTTTTTTTGTTTTTTTTTTGTTTTTCGAGGTAGGGTCTCACTCTAGCCCAGGCTGACCTGGAATTCACTATGGAGTCTCAGGGTGGCCTTGAACTCACAGCGATCCTCCTACCTCTGCCTCCCAAGTGCTGGGATTAAAGGCGTGCGCCACCACGCCTGGCGGTGATTTTTTTTTTTCAAGGTAGAGTATCACCCTATTCCAAGCTGATCTGGAACTCCTTTCTGTAGTCTCAAGCTGGCCTCAAACTCTCAGTGATCCTCCTACCCTGCCTCTGATGTACTAGGATTAAAGGCATGCACCACCATGGCTGGCTTGAATTCATTTTGCCACAATAAACTGGGTGTGTGTGGGGGGGGGCGGAGAACATTAATGAGTTCTTTTTCTTTCTAATATATTATTTATTTGTTTTTTATTAGAGAGAAAGAATGGGTACACTAGGGCCTCCAGCCACTTGCAAATGAACTCCAGAGGCATGCGCCACCATGTACATCTGGCTTATGTGGGTATTGGGGAATCAAACCTGGGTCCTTAGGTTTCATAGGCAAGCACCTTAACAACTAAGCTATGTCTCCAGCCCCATGAGGTCTTTTTCTGTCCAGCAGCATTGGGCAGTGAAACTTTGCCAAGAAGTCAATATTTCAGATAACTGAACATAATCACTCTTGAGAACCAATTAAAAAATTGGAAAGGAATTTTTTTTTAAATTATTTATTTATTTATTTATTTGAGAGTGACAGACACAGAGAGAAAGACAGATAGAGGGGGAGAGAGAGAATGGGCGCGCCAGGGCTTCCAGCCTCTGCAAACGAACTCCAGACGCGTGCGCCCCCTTGTGCATCTGGCTAATGTGGGACCTGGGGAACCGAGCCTCGAACCGGGGTCCTTAGGCTTCACAGGCAAGCGCTTAACCGCTAAGCCATCTCTCCAGCCCTGGAAAGGAATTTTTGATGGGACTTGCCTTAACACACAAGGCTTACCCCTCTGCCTTCGGGCATCGTGATCCTTAATGACAGTTTCTCTGGCCCAGGCACTGGGGGTCTGGACTGGTTGTCCCTTGTCTGTCACTGTTTCACTGTGCTATGAAGTTTGTATCAGGCCCATTACCCTCACTATAACTGAGCCTCTTGATTTGGGAAAGGCCCATTGGGCTTTGCTGGATGGTCACTGCAGGCTTGCCCTAGTTTTGATGTTTTGTTGCTTATATTTGCAACATGGAAGGAACTATGTGCCCCTGTGGAAAACCCCCAGAATGTGATGATCTGGGATCTTCATTAGGCTCAGGACTGTGTTGGAGTTGTAGCCACATCCTGTAGACTGCCCCGAGGAAAGCTCTGCAGAGTTCTTGGAAGTTTCCAGGGCATGAAGTTGAAGGTGTGGCTTTTGTGGATTTGTTAAGAGTCCTAGAAAGCTCCTTCCTTATATCTCCTACTGTCTCCCCTTTCTGCTCTTCTCGACTCTTCTTCCTTCCCTTCCTCTCTCCTCCTCTTCCTCTTTTTTTTTTTTTTTTTTTTTTTTTGTCATAGACTGGAGGACTGTGACCCTGTTATATCTTTCCTATAGGTTCGTGGAGTCTAAGTTTGTGTGTCCAGCCACCAATCAACCCTACTGCTGTTTATAAATCAGGGGGAATTTTCTCCAGCCATGATCTCTGAATTCCAGACACAGGGCTGGGGAGGTGGCTCAGAGGGTTAGGTGCTTGCCTCGTAAGCATGAGGATCTGAGTGTGGGATCTCCAGCACCCATGTAAAAATGCCAGGTGTAGGAGCCTGGGCCTATAATCCCAATTCTAGGGTGGGGGTAGAGACAGGAGCATGAGTGCTTACTGGCTAGTGAGTCTAGCCAAATTGGTGAGTTCTAGGTTTGTTGAGAGATCTTTTCTCAAAAAATAAGGCAGTGACTTAGGACCTCTGGCCTGCAGGCACACACATTTATACACCACATATGCCACTAACATGCCCCCTCAAAATAGTAATAAATCCTTTGTTTTAAAAAAAAAATCACAAAACATCAACATAAAATTGCCTCAACATAAATGAACTTTATTCCTAAAACTAATATCAAGGAACTCGGGACTATTTCCCAAGAGGCATTACTCTGTCCTGAAGGAACTGCTGAAAATGCAGTCAAAAGGCTGGGTTCCATAGCAGACCAAACCTTTTGTCAGTCAAGTGTTCTGAAATACATACCTTGATGTTGAAAAGAAATTTTTGTTAAAATTTTTTTAAAAAAATCCTGGGCCCTGCCAGGGGTGAGTCTCTGCAGTCCATGGGGTAATAAGGTCACAACCCAGCCCACTGGCCTCATTACACTCAGGTACGTTTGTTTGTTTTGCTCCAAAGAACTAAACATGTAGATGAAACCTCAGTCTTGTGAAGAAAGTGTGACAGATACTGCCCATATCCACGGCCTCTGCGGATCATTCCCCTGCTTTTGTACTGTGTAATACATGTTGATTGTAGAAATGATTTTTTAAAAAATAAAAATGGAAATAAAGTAATCAAAATCAACATGATTTGCCCCATTTGGAGGCACAGGTAACTCCTAGTCTGCAGCCCACAAGCGTATTTAGGCCATGGAGGCCCAGAGCCAGGCACTAGGGGCAGTGCCAGAAATGACTTTTGCCAGCCTCCCAGAGTCAGAACCCCAGAGGAGAGACACCCTGTGTTTAGAGGAATGGCCTGGTAATATAACCCTCAGGACACTTTCCTGACACTGGATTAGAAATGGGTCTGCAGAGGAAGACACGTTTACTGGGAGAAAAGGAATAGAGGCGTTGTCCAGGAGAAGAGAAGGGTGGCAGGGAAGGAACGTGTGAGTGAAATGTGAGTTTAGGATGAACAGAGGCCAGAGGCCTCGTGAGCAAGGGTGAGAGGAGATGCTGCTGGGAAGCAAGCCAGGCCGGCCAGGAGGGCAGTGATCCACCCAGTGGAAGGTTAGTCTACAGTTACAACTTTGATCCTGAGATTTTTGGCAGGGGAGTGACACAGGTTGTTGTTCGGTTATTTTCCTTTTTATGCTTTGTTTCTGGACTTAAAACAATATCATAATCACATCTTACACGATTATAAGGTATTTGAATATTCTCTCAGTAGATAAGGCATTGTTTACTTAACTATTGTTGAAGATGAATCTATTTAGGATTTTTACAAAAAAAAAAAAAAAAAAAAAAAAAAAAAACAGCCTTGGCTTCCCTTTCTCCACCCTGATAGTTCTGCAAGGTCTTTGGGTAGTGGCAAATTAGAAAACTCTAAATAAGATGGATGCAGTAATGCTCTTTTACGCCAAATCAAAACTTGACCATCAACCAGAACCCACTCCCTGCACGTCTCCTGGCAATAGCTGCTAAGTTCCCTTCCAGAAGTAGAATCAACACAGTTTCCATCTATCCTCCTCTAAATAGCCCATTTCTGCATCCAAAGATAAAGTCACAGACCCAGCTTCCAGGTAGTACCAAGGCCCTTCTTCCTTGTCCTTCCACTGGGCTCCCTCGACTGAAAAAACGTGATCAAAGTCAGTTGTCAAAACATCCACCTTTTATTAAAGAACAAACTTTAAAAGAAAGAAACATCTCCAGTAAAAATAGTAATGGTTTTTACAGAAACTCCCTCTTTCATTTCTCTTGACTCCAACATTCATTTGTTCATTCAATAAGGACTCTGCTGTTCACCTGAGGAGATGATGGCTCGGTGGTTAAGGTGCTTGCTGCTCAGTCCTGAGCACCCAAGTCCAATCTTCAAAGCCCACAGAAAAAGCCGGAAGCTGTGGTGGGATTCTGCAATCCCAGAATGCTGCTGGCAAGATGGGAGCCTGACACAGGAGAATTTCCCAGAAGCTTTTAGGCTTGCAGCAAGTGCACCAAAGGACAACAGTGAGAATGAGTGAGAGAAACTCTATCTCCAAGGAGGTGACGGACAGCAAGACTGACATTCAAAGTTGTCCTCTGACATCCATACACATGCCATGGCAATTGTGTGCCTGCATTCACCCATCGCACACACACAAATAACATTTTTTAATATTTTATTTTATTCATTTATTTGACAGGGAGAGAGAGAGAGAATGAATGAATGGGCACACCAGGGCCTCCAGCCACTGCAAGCAAGCTCCAGACGCATGTGTCATCTCGTACATCTGGCTTACGTGAGCCCTGGGGAATCAAACCTGGGTCATTTGGCTTTGCCAGCAAGTGCCTTAAGTGCTAAGTCATCCCTCCAGCCCTAAATCACATTTTTTAAAAGACTGTTATTAGGCCACCGTACAGGATAGATGCTGAAACCAAGCTGGTACTGCCTTGGAGACCTGACTGTGGAGGGAAGAGTCGCATTCCACAGATAAATAGATTGGGAAGTATTTTATGAGTGATAGCGGTAGGTGCTGTGAAAATGAACAGACAGTTTGGGAAAGGAACTGGAGGAAGGTAGGGCACTGAGCACAAGACAGGAGAAATGTTATCAAATGCGTGGAAAACTGTGGGTTCCACTCGTGTCCTTTCCCTCTTACACAGAATAGAATGTCTTGTGGATTGTGGAGCATTTGTAGGCTAATCTTCAGAATGCATAGGTTTGCACTGGGGCAGGGAATTACATCGTCTCACTCTCCTCTACTCTGGCGTCCACATGGATGCAAATAGGTGTCTATGCAAGCACGCGCATGTGCATGCACATACACACGCATGTGCATGCGCACACACACCACACCACCACAAAAAGTATCCTATGAAAAATGTTCTTGTGAGCACAGACGTTTGTGTCAATGTTATATCTAACACCAGGAGATTCTCAGAGAAGTTAAGTGGCTTTTATTTAGACTAAATCACTGACTTATTCTGCCAAACTACATCAGTTAGAACTCTCTCTTTTCATTACCATGACAGAAACCTCAAGTCCAGCTGGCTAAGGGATGCTTATTGGCTCTGGTGAGTGGATGGTCTTGAGCTGGGGTTAAGTGTCAGCGCAGTTTAATGTGGGGGGTCAAGCAATATCGTTAGTACTCAGCACAGCTCTGTTGTTCCAACATGCTGACTTTGTTCTCAGAAGATATCTCTCCTTGGGGTCAGAAGGCAGCTGCTGTGGCTCAACTTTAAATCCCACAGTGAAAGAGAGCTGAAAATGATCAAGGCCCACCCTGGGAGCTGGGGCGGAGGAAGAAAACACACCAGAAACCAATGGGCTGGGAGTGAGGGAGGCAAGGACCTCAAGGAACGCAAAAGACACTGTACATTTTCTAATAGAAGCAAGATAAAAAGAAGGTAATCCCGCTGCCCCCCCGCCCCCACATCCCTAGACTTCTGCCCTCACTGTTGATGGGATCTATATGTGCAACTGAACAGTGGAGAAACTTGCAGAACAGAAGGGCTGGAAAGTGAGCAAAGAAGTCATCTGGCTTGATCCCCTTTCTTTTGGCAAGGTCCAGTCCAGACCTTTCCAGGCAGATGAAAGTGCGTAAATGTTTCCGAGGAGGGAACCGCGCGCTGTGCCTGGCATCTAACGTTCGAAACCTTAACATCATCCCCTCCCCCTCCTGTTCCTGCCCTCAGCAGATGAACAAATGCATTCCATGTTCGTTTTGTCCAGCACTAATTCTGCTCTTTACTGCTTTTAAAGCTTCAGATTCCACCATAACATTTTAGGATCACATCATTTTATCATTACATCATCCAGCTTCCTTCATAGGTTTTCTTTCATCCTAATTCAGGTTTCTTCTGTTGAAAGCATTCCTGAATTTTATAGAAAGGATAAAGATGCTATATAAAATGGATTTTTATAGTAAATATTTTCAGAAGTGTTTTTTTTTTTTTTTTTACTTTCCTACCTTGTGCAAATTCATGGACTTCTTGCCCGAGACTCCGTTTCTGTATCTATGGAATGGGGATAGTCGGGGTGGTGATAATAACAATAATAATAATAGTAATAAGCTGTCTTAGATTTTCAGAGGGGGTTGAGGCAGTTAGAACTCTGTCTTTCTGCCCTGGTTCTTTGACAAATGTTAGCTCCTGTCACTATCTCATCACACCGTAACTCTTGGAATAGCTGCCCTCCCCCTTTGGTCAGTCCTCATCATTCAGTTCAGTAAAAGTGATATTAACATTTGTTCCCTCTGACCTCTCTTCAAAAATGAAAACTTAATTTTAACAAAACCCACTTTATACCCACTAAGATAGCTTTCATCAAAAAGATGTAAAATGGGCTGGAGAGATGGCTTAGCAGTTAAGGTGCTTGCCTGCAAAGCCAAAGGATGTCGGTTCGATTCCCGAGGACCCATGTAAGCCAGATGCACAAGAAGGGACATGCGTATAGAGTTTGTTTGCAGTGGCTGGAAGCCCTGACACACTCATTCTCTCTCTCTCTCTCTCTCTCTCCCTCTCCCTCTTTCTCTGTCAAATAAATAAAAATGAAATTTTTTTTTAAAAAGAATACTGAGGGGCTAGAGTGATGGCTTAGTGGTTAAGGTGCTTGCCTGTAAAGCCTAGGAACCTAGGTTCTATTCCCCAGGACCCATGTAAGCCAGATGCACAAGAAGGCTCATGTGTCTGGATTTCGTTTGCAGTGGCTGGAAGCCCTGACATGCCCATTCTCAATCTCTTTCTCTCTCTCTCTCCTCTCTCTCTGTTTCTCTCCTCTCTCAAATAAATGAATAAAAATATTTTTTAAAAAGATGGAAAATGACAAATATTAACAAGGACATGGAGATAACTCTGAACTTTCAAGTACTGCTGATGAGATGGTAAATGCTGCAGCTTCCTATGGGAATTCCTCAGAAAACGAAGCTCGAAGTTATCATGTGACCTCTTAGTTCTACTCTTAAGTATAATCTCAAAAAGAACTGAAAACAATATGCACACAAACATATGTGCATCCCTGTTCATAACAGCACTGTTCACAACAGCTCATATGTCGGTCAGTAAGTGAGTCAATATACAAAGTATAGTATACATATAGTTATTCCACCACAAAATGAAGTAAGGGTACATGGTACAAGCATTATGCTAACTGGATGGACTTCAAAACATTATGCTAAATGAAAGAAGCCGGGCATAAAAGGTCACATATAAATGATAACATTTATATGAAATACTCACAACTGATAAATCCATAGAGATGTTATATTCATTACTTTTCTCAGTGCTGTGGCAATATACCTGACACAAGCAACTTAAAGGAGGATTGTTTTGGCCTGTGGTTTCAGGAGACTTTATCATGGAGAAGAGGACCTAGCAGCAAGAGAGGCTCAGTCCACATCTGTGGGAATGCTGGTGAGCTGGTCACATGGCAGGAGCTGCCTAGGATGCAGAGAACAAGACAGGACACAGGGCTAGGCTGCAACCCTCAAAAAAAAAAAACAAAACAAAACTGCCAGCCAAGGCTCACCCTCAAAACGGTGCCACCACCTGGGGACCAAGTGTTCAGTTACAAGAAACCACAGAGGACATTCCACATTCAACTCAGCACAGACGGGTAGCAAACTGTGGGTTCCCAAGGCTGGCGAGGAGTAGGGCAGGGATAGGAAGGGACTGTTTAATAGGTAAGGGGCTTCTAGAACTAGACAACATGTTATACTAAATGTCATTGAATTGCCCACTTCAAAAATGGTTCATTTTATGTTAGGTAAATTTTATCTCAATAAATTATTATCATAAAGGTTTATTTTTAATACTTTATTTATTTGGCAATGAGAGAGAGAGAAAACACGTGGGCACACCAAGACCTCTTGCCACTGCAAAGGAACTCCAGATGCAGGCACCACTTTGTGCATCTGGCTTTATGTGAGTCCTGAGGAGTTGAACCCAGGCCATAAGTCTTTAGTAAGCAAGTGTCTTTGACCTCTAAGCCACCTCCCCAGCCCATAAAAGCTTATTTAAAAAAAAAAATACTGTATGTCTAATGCTTCTTGCCTCCCCACTCTTGCCTCACTTGGCACCGATGCAGCTATCTGACTTGTCTTTTATTTAATCTTTAAACACAGGACCATTCCCTGATTCAACTACCTGAGTGTATGCAGAGATCCTTGCCTTTGGACTTTACTTTTTGGTTTGGTTTTGTTGTCTGTTTGTTTCTCCTTTGTTTTGTTGGAAACAGGGTCTTGTAATATAGTCCAAGTTGTCCTGAATTCAAATTCTCCTGGTGTCAGCCTCCCCAGTGCTAGGATGGCAGGCATGAGTCACCATGCTTGCTGGACATTTGTTTCCATATTCTTCACCCAGGACCCTGTCCTTGGGACAGGAACAGCCTTCCTCACTTACACCCATCCATCCCACGGCATACCTTAGCTAGCAGCTCCCACACCACACTCAGCTACCAGAGGTCTGGGGCTGAGTGAAGCTGCCTTTGTACCAGACCTCCGGGCCCTCAATATGCCCACTTTCCCTCCAGGACAAATGTTCCTATTTAAATGTTTCCAACTTAAAATGCAGCTACTTCTTGGTAGGAGTTGGCAGTTGTGGGGTGACAGCTGACATCTAACAATTATTTTTTTTTTTTGCAAATTTTTTTTAGAATTGGAGTCTGGGGAAAACCCTGTTTCTGGCACCTCCCAGGCGAGTATGAAAGGGAAACTGAGCTCAGGTGGATGACATGGGCATGTGTTCCTCTCTCTGATGCAGGGTCCAGTGGTTGGCCACTGGGTGGAGAAACCACACCTTCCCCATTAGGCTCCTTCCTATGCCCCAGCTTCCTGCTGACCAAACCTGAAGCCCCAGACTTGAGTCTTCTCTCCCTAAATTAGAAGGTGTTTGAGATGCCCAGATCTGTTTCACAACCACCACAAGACCTTGCCACACTTCTAAGGAAGTTGAGTTCCAAAGTGAATATAAGTGTCTTCGTTTTGTACCATTCATTCCTTATAACAGATTTTCCTTGGAATTTTCTGACGCCTGCTTGGCACCCTCATTCAGCTTTTTGCACAGATGTACACTTACCCAGTTTGCGTGTATCTGCTTCAATTTCTTTTGGAGTTGAACAGAAGAAAGCACCAAGGTGCCGTCAAAGTTGAGTTGACTAACAAGCCAGAATCTTTCCTAAGTGAAATGTTCTAATTGAAAATGCAACTTCTTGGACTGGAGAGATGGCTTAATGGTTAAGGCACCTGCCTGAGAAGCCTAAGGATCCATGTTTGACTCTCCAGAACCCACATAAGCCAGATGCACAAGGTGGCACATGCATCTGGGGTTCATTTGCAGTGGCTAGTGGCTCTGGTGCGCCCATTCTCCCCCTCTCTCTCTCAGAAAAAAATAAAATATTTATTTTAAAAATGCAGCTTCTTTCTGTTAGGGGTTGCAATTGTGGAAAGACAGCTGACATCTAACAATTTATTATTATTATTACTATTATTGTTATTATGTGAAATGTTTCAGTATTGGAGTCTGGGGAAAATCCTGTTTCTAACACCTCCCAGGCAGGTATGAAAAGGGAACAGAGCTCAGGTGGGCGACACATGTGTGTCTTCCCCTCTGGGATACAGGATCCGAACAAGTCAGGGCTTCAGGCTGAGGCCATCCGTCATCAAGGGCTCTAACCTTCCTGCCCATGTGCCAAGACCTGCCTTAGCTGTAACAATTTACTATGCCCAGACCAGAAAAAAAAAAAAAAAAGAAAGAAAGGAAATTCATGAACAGAGAGAATGTCGAGTGTATGGCTACTGCCAAGGAGCAAAGCCAGCATCTCCCAGTCCAGCTTCTCTGTGGTGGAGGGGGCCAGGCGACCTAGCCAGATCTCTGTCCTTGCCGGGCTACCAGGGGTCCTTCTCAGCCCAAATAAGGATGCCTATAGTTGTGGAGTATTTAACATGCGCTAATTACACCCATCCATGGATCTGAGCTACCTTTCCACTCCATTTCTCCTATCTGCGAGTAGCTCATATTCAAGTTTCAGCCTGGTCCTTATTATCCTCTTCCCGTCCATCATTCTTCCCCTATGTCCTTCCCTTCCCCCCTTTTCTTTCAGGATCTATGCTATGAATTAAGACAAAATAAAAAAGATTCCTGCCGTTACATCCCGCTCACATTGTCCTTCCTCCAGGAGGAAGCCTTCTCTAATTGTCTCCCAAAATCACACACAGTAAGGGCTGGCTGACCCAGGAAGAGCTTTGTCCTAGCGACCTTGCGCCCTACCATTGGAGAGGATCCAAGGAGGGCAAAGAGACCTGGGGGAGGTGGAGGTGAGACTGGAGGCTGGAGTAGACACAACTGGAATTCCATCCCTCCCCACTTCTTGTCCTTGGGAGTGCCCTGGGGGCATTGGTGAGGCTCATTACAGAAACACTGATTAAAGTGGGGCCCCGGGGCACTTGCTGCTTCCCCTTGCCAAGGAGGCCACAACAGCTCCAGAAGGTCCCAGGGGGAAGTGGTGCACCCCCCCAGGCCTGCCTGCCCCCCTCCAGCACCCCCCTCCCTCCCTCCCTCCCGAGGTGCCAAACAACTCCTAATGAGTCCTCTCCCGGGAAGGTGAAGTCACCTGCCTGGGGAGGCAGCTGAGCCCATGGTGTTCTCCAAGAGGCTTAAAATAGCCAGGCTCCCTCCACAAACACCTTCCCAACACTGTTTAGGAAGGCGGATGCCAGGAAACTAATGAATCGGAGCTTAGTGAATTAATTGTTGATGAAATAATGTGAATCGCGCACTTCCTGTTCATCAGTCTCTACAGAAATTAATTAGCCCCACTTGGCAGCGAGCTGGATCAAATTTTCAACTTAATTTATGAATTTGGCCAAATTGTCTATGGGAAGTCTTGCCTGGAGGACCTTCTGTGGCTGGGTCATGTCCCAACAGGCCTTGTCTTTCATAGAAGACGTGATTGCTTTAAGAGAGCCCCAACCGGAGGGGAGCAGGGTGGAGGAGGGAAGAGGGGACTTGCTGCTCCTCGGGGAGGCTCCAAGCCAGACCCATGCCCCCTCCTGTCTTCCTGTCCCGGCCCTCCTCCCCGAGGACCCTGTACCAGGGGAAGGTCTGCTGTCAGAGCCAGAGCAATCGCTGATGAGTCAGAGAAAAGGGGATGAATGCAGGGTTTGGTTTTAATTATTCTGTGTGCTAACTGAAATTGCAGGAGGAGGCGAAAAACAAATAAATCTAATGAGAAGTGGTTGGGGGATTAAAAACCGGGGCTTGTGGGTCTGGGGAGGCCAATCTGAGAAACTGGCTCTCCTGGGACATGAATTAGCACCTTGGTCTTGTCTGGCGCGCAAAGGGTCACAAGGGAACCGTGGACTACAGAAAGGCAGACAGCCTTTGTCATTGGGCAAGTCAGGCTCTCTGAGTGCAGCGAGCCTTCGGCGAAGGGGCCTCCTCTGCCCAGCAGCCTAGAACTTGAAGTGAGCAAACGTGTGACTGTGTGAACACAGTCTTTATGTTCCTAAAATGCCAAGGTTCCCCACCACCACCACCCATGGAAAGCCTATGAACCACAGTTAAAACAAGAGTGAAGGCTGGAAAGATGGCTTAGCAGGCAAGGCACTTGCCTTCAAAGCCCAAGGACCCAGGTTCAATTCCCCAGTACCCAAGTAAGCCAGATACACAAGGTAGTGCATATGTCTGGAGTTCGTTTCCAGTGGCTAAAGGCCTTGGTGCACCCAGACTCTCTTTTAAGAAAAAATTATTTGCAAGCAGAAAGAGATAGAAGTGTATGGCGGTGCACGCCTTTAATCCCAGTCCTTGTGAGTCAAAGGTAGTCAGATCACTGTGAGTTCGAGGCCAGCCTGAAACGACAGAGTGAGTAACAATTCTGCCCGAGCTAGAGTGAGACCCTACCTCAAAAATCAACAAATAAAGAGGAGAGAGATTGAAAGAGAGAATGGGCACACCAGGGCAAATGAACTCCAGATGCATGCACCACTTTGTGCATTCGGCTTTACGCAGGTACTGGGAAATTGAATCCAGATTGCTAGACTTGGCAAGCAAGCACTTTAATCGCTGAGCCATCTCTCTAGACCCATTCTATCTTTTTGCCCCCTCCCTCCCCAATAAATAAATTAATTTAATTAAATAAAAAATAGAAAAGAAAACCAGAGGGAAAGTGTTCATGGAATGTGTTCCTCCAATCCAGCCAAAAGCCCGGATATAGACTCAGAGTCAGGTGAGGACTTAGGATCATTTGTGGTATTTTTACTAGTATTAGTAAGGGACTCAACCAGCAATTTAACACAGGGACACAGCAGGGAACGTGCTCATGAACCATTGGCATCTGGTCTCCATATGAAGTATTAGACTTAGGGCTGGGGAGATGGTTCAGTCAATAAAGTGCTTGTCACACAAGCATGAGAGCCTGAGTTCGGATCCCCAGCATCTATGTACACAGCTGGGCATTGGAATGTGAGCCCATTGTCTTAGTGCAGGGGAGATGGAAACAAGGGTGTCCATCCCTAGGGCTTGCTGTTCAGCTAGTGTAACCAAATCGTTGAGCTCTAGACTCAGCGAGGAATTCTTGCCTCAAAAGTTAAGGTGGACAATGAAGATACTCAACAGTGGACACTGCAAGCCTTATAATTGGCCAGCCAGGCCAAATGAGCCAATGGGTGCAATAGCGGCAGGTCTGTCATGGTGGAAACCAACTGCCCTCCAATTGGACTGGAGGCCCGCTCCATGGGGGGGGGGGAACACATCCCTGATACTGAAAACTTAAAACAGGGGTAGTCATGAGCCCTAGGGGTGTAACATCTGCTGATGTCTGGAAAAATGTATATACTATGCTTATCAAGCTGCCCAGTAAACACTTCTCTTAATATTTGTACCCATATATTAATGCTACTCTCACTTTGAGTAGAGAATCTTGTCTTGTCAGATGGCAGTGACCTTGGGATGACTCAGAGGTATCATAGTGCTGGAAAGAAGTGACTGGAGTACTGACTAACATCTCGATCACACCTTCCAACGCTCAGGGTCTAATGCAGAAGAGGTGACGGAAAGAATTTAAGAGCCAAAGGTAGGGTAGGACACCTTACAATGTGCTCCCTCCAGACATAAAATGGCCTGGATATCCATGACCTCATAGTGCCTGACACTACCTACACAAGACCATCTTAAGAGAAGGAAAAGATCATGACATCAAAATAAAAGAGACACTAATTGAGATGGGGAGGGTATATGATGGAGAATGGAATTTCAAAGAGGAAAGTGTGGGAGATGGAGGGTATTATCATGGGATATTTTTTATAATCATGGAAAATGTTAATAAAAATTGAGGAAAAAAATTTCTCCATCTCGGGTCTGAGGATTTAGCTTAGTAGTGGAGTGCTTGTCTAGCATGTTTGAAGTTCTAGATTCCAACACCAGAATAAAGATCTACATTTATTTATCCTAAAAAAAAAAAAAAAAAAGTTAAGGTGGAGGGCTGAAGAACTGGCTTAATGGTTAAGGCACTTGCCTGCAAAGCCTAAGGACACAAGTTCAATTCCCCAGAACCCACATAAGCCAGATGCATGTGGTGGCACATGCATCTGGAGTTCGTTTGCAGTGGCCAGAGGCCCTGATGCACCTATTCTCTATCTCTCTTAAATAAATATTTAAACAACCACAGTCTCAAAAAATTGTACTTTCATATAAAACATTTTGAAAGCATGAAAAATAAAATAAAAAAAGAAAGAAGGTAGAAAGCAATTGAGGAAGACACCCAAGATCAACCTCTGGCCTCCATATGTGCACACACACATGCACACACGCACACGCGCAAAGATGTATGCACATACACGCAAATTAGACTTGTTAGCAGTTTATCATGAGTTTCATTACTGAGCTCCTGTGCTTCATTAGCTTACTCAAAACTTAATACATGCACATTATCAGCTTTTTTTTTGCAGTAGTTGGGGCAGGGGTTCACCTCAGGGCCTTTTGCATAGTAGGCAAGCGCTCTACCACCAAGCTACAACTATGTGCATGGTGATTCAAATTTCCACCTGACAGATGCCCTCAAACTCAGTCCCTAAACATTATGGTTTTCCAAGAGGAGACTGAATTAGCAACCATTTCAGGAAGTATTTGCCATAGAAGGAAGCCTATTTGTCTGTAATTCCAGTCATTTGTAGATGCCCGTGAGCACCTGAGAAGGAAATATCTTTATAAGTTCCACTCATGACTGAGATCTCAAACCTAGCTGTATGGAAGGACCCCCATCCCCACACAACCAGATCTGCTGCTTACTTGGGAAAGCATATTAAATGGAGGCCAAGGGCTGCAATGTGAGGAAATGCCTCCTCTCCTCTGTGGGTGTAGCAGCTGCAGCCAGACTACCCTTCCCTTTAGGAATTTGTGATGTTATTACCAGCTCACCCTATGACCTCAGGCTGTGTCTGCCCTTTGTTTACCTTTATACTCAAAACTGCCAGGTACATAATTCTATGGTTCCCCTCAGGTAGCTTCTTGGGAGGAGGAAGATTGCACAAACAGAGGGTGTGTGTGTGTGTGTGTAGACAACTCTAGGTTGGAACACTAGGTGAAGTATTTGAATGTGCTCAAGAACCCAAGGATGGTCTTTCTTCAGGCCAACTTCCCAGCTATGCTGGCAAATCACTGTTCCCTAAGAATGTCCATTACTCTTTACCATGCCTCACACCCATGCCTTTACCCAAAGGGGTCTGTTGCCTGAATTGTCAATGCCTCTCAGGCTCTGATGGTGTTCTCTAGAAGTAATGCCATCCTCTCTCCTGACCTCACACCACTCTTGAAATGCAGCTGCTGGTCTCATCTAGTTTGCAAAGTCCCCATGGGAAAAACTATGCATTCATAATCTTTATTTATTTATTTACTTTTTGTCCTGTATAGTCTGAACACTGAAGGGGGACTCGGTAGGTGTCTGTTCTGTGTCTATTTCACCCTGGGAACATTTGAGGACAAATTACTGTTTATAGAATATGGAAGAACCTAATGAAGGAGAGATCTTAATGTTAAGAACAATTGTGCTGAATATCCAACAGGCATTCTCCACTGAAAGCAAATTCTTGTAGAGTAATTTTCCCTTGCCCCATTGCCCAGAAATGTGATTTAATGAAGTCTCTTCTTCCCTCTCTCCCCTGTCATTTCTGCTATTGATATATTATTGCAACATAGAAGAGGGCAGGGAGCAGGAGTTGACAATGAGAGCCCAGAGACAAAGGGTTGCACCTGAGCTATGTCTCTTCCTGGCAAAGTGATCCCATGCAAGCCATTTAATCTGCCTGAGCTTCAGTTTTCTTAAAGCATTAGCTTAAGACAATAATATCGGTTTTGCCTACCTGCAAGGGACTGTGAATGATAAATGAGATGATATATGGGATATAAAAAGTTTTTTTTTTTTTTTTTGGTAGGCAATGCTTTACACAGACATTTCCAAGCTACTATGGGGGCTTGGGGGATGAATGAATGAATGGTTTAAAGTCATAAACATAGTCTTGAGTAAACGCTGAGTTTATCATGGGAACCAGCCATTTCAGTGCCTTGAGACAACTCCACATTTTGTTAATTATTACTTCATAATTCTCTGTGTTTAAGGTTTTTTGTTGTTTTGGTTTAGCATGTACTAAAAGGTAGTATCTGCTTCTATGTGATCTGGGAGCTTGCATTTAAAGTCATAGGTAGGAGTGTTCATGGAAAAGCACATATGTATTAAAGGATGATTTCTCTCATTCATGTAAATTTTATTTTCAAAATCCTGAATGAAATGTGGAAACCCTTGTAATTATTTTTTTTTCATTTGTTTACCACTATAGACTCAATGTATCGTGTAAGGCCTGTCCAGGTGACCCCATCTCATTGAGAACTGGGCAAACCAAGATGGCTGCTCATATGACTGTACATTGCAGATGCTCATGTGTTTGTAGGAAGAAGGAAAGTGGGTAATTGAGGGGTTAATTTTGGTGCCACAGATTACCATTAAACTGTCCCAAAAATATATGTCATGTACAAATATGGTGTTTCAGGGCCGGGGAGATGGCTCAGCAGAGAAAGCACTCACAGCTCAAGCTGGAGAACCCAAGTTGGGTCCCCAGGCCCACATAAAAAGCCAGGACCTTTTCTGTAATCCCAGCACACTGACAGTGAGACTGCAGGTGGAGATAGAAAATTTCCCCCAAGAACGGCAGAGCCAGAATTCACAGTGAGAGACCCTGCCTCAGATCAGGTGAACAGGTCAAGCCCAACCTTAAAGTTGTCCTTTGACTTCCACACTGTTCCGCGTCGCCTGTGCATCTGTACCCACACATACACACAAACACAACATAGTGTGTTTTATTATTCGTATTTAAAAGCCACCACTCTTTTTCTAAGTTTTAAAATTTATTTTTATTTTTATTTGAGACAGAGAAGGAGGGAGAGAGAGAAAGAGAGTGGGTACACCATGGCCTCTAGGCACTGCAAATGAATTCCAGACAAATGCACCAACTTGTGTATCTGGCTTACGTGGGACCTGGGGGATAGAATCTGGCTCCTCAGGCTTCACAGGCAAGCACCTTAACCACTAAGACCTCTCTCCAGCCCACCACCACTCTTACTGTGGGAAAACCCCTTTTTTTTTTTAAATTTTTTATTTATTTATTTGAGAGCGACAGACACAGAGAGAAAGACAGATAGAGGAAGAGAGAGAGAATGGGCACGCCAGGGCTTCCAGCCTCTGCAAACGAACTCCAGATGCATGCGCCCCCTGTGCATCTGGCTAACGTAGGACCTGGGGAACTGAGCCTCGAACCTGGGTCCTTAGGCTTCACAGGCAAGCGCTTAACCGCTAAGCCATCTCTCCACCCCGGGAAAAACTCTTTCAACCAGGCTCACCACTTGGCAAGTACTGCATTGCTAGAACTGCAGGCAGAGGTACAGAGGTGGAGGCTACACACCAGACCTCGCTGTTCCAATGCTTTCTCCTGACTGAAGGATTTAATAGCAAAGCAAAGAACTATAAGTAGGGAGAAGGTGCTCATGGGGGTCTTATTGTGTTCATGGATGATTCAATCACAAATGCAGAGTTCAGGATTGATGTCGTCTCTTGGTTGAAGGCATTTTGGACTGGAAGTGAAGCAAGAGATCCTTTCATCACCAAGGGGTGAAGTCAGTCCTGGGTGGGACAGTGCTAGCCCAGGCCCCCCTTGGCAAATGGGTCATAGGATTAGGCTAGGGTCATGCTTTCATTTTTTATGTAACATGTATCTACCACTTTATAGTTTTACTGCTTTTGGCCTCTTTGCCGTCAGCCTGTGACATTTGTGGCCAAATTACGAAACCACTTCTTAGATCTGAGGATCTTTGGCACTTCTGAGGCATGGGCGTCCACATCTGGTTCAAAACTGGTTGCTTGGGATGGAGAAATGGCTTAGCAGTTAAGGTGCTTGCCTGCAAAACCAAAGAACCCAGGTTCGATTCCCCAGTATCCACGTTAGCCAGATGCACAAGGTGACGCATGCGTTTGGAGTTCGTTTGTAGGGCTAGAGGCTCTAATGCATCCATCCTCTATCTGCCTCTTTCTCTATCTCTCTCTAAAATAAAATAAAATAACACATGGTTGCTCTTACCTGAATCTATCCCAATGCCCCCCCCCCCCTTTTAGATACTGTATAGGTCTATTAAGGGGACTAAGAATAAACAGTGAAAAGAATTTTAACCATGAATGTTTGGCGGTAAGTGTGGCTTGGGAGTAACCACTGAAGAATGAGACCCTACAAACTGGCTACCCTCTGAACTTGTGATTTTAATTCAATAGACGGAATACACAGTACAAGGGGTGAGAATAAAGTACAATACCCCACAAGCCTTCCCTGGCTTCATTATCACAAGAGATAGTGCTACAGTGCCAATACAACGGCATAAGTATGTAATAGAGGGTCCCACTGCTCATGTGCCCCCTAGATTCATGAATCAAGGTGGTAGTCCCCAGTGTGATGGTGCTGGAAGGTGGGTCCTTTGGGAAGTGATTCAACTTAGATGAAGTCATGAATTAATATCCCTGTATGGTCCTCACATAAGTATTAGAGTCCTTGTAAGGAAAGAGAGACCCAGAGATGCCCTTGTTTACTTTGTGAGAACTCAGTGAGAATTGCCAGGAAGACAGCCTTCAACAAACTTCTACCAAACCCTGTTGCACCTTGATCTTGGACTTTCCAACCTGGAAAACTGGGAGAAAATAAATTTCTGTTGTCAAAGCCACCCAGCCTGTGAATTTTTGTCATGGCAGCAAGAGCTGAGACAAACACACACACACAGAAATCTTCCAACACCCTATCTCCTGGTTCCATGACCTCTTCTTCCCTATGACTTTGCCCTCCATCCGTACTAAACCACTGACTCCTATCTAGACCATCTGGACCAGTGATTTACAGCCTTGGCTACATACCAGGCACACTTAGGAAGTTCAAGACTTAATGACTCCACTTCACCAGAGTCCATTTGAATATTTTTTAAGGTGACATCTGTTATGTAAGGTTTTTTGGGGGGTGGGCTGGAGAGATGGCTTAGCAGTTAAGCACTTGCCTGTGAAGTTTAAGGACCCCAATTCGAGGCTCGATTCCCCCCAGGACTCACGTAAGCCAGATGTACAAGGTGACATTTGGAGTTCGTTTGCAGTGGCCGGAGGCCCTGGCATGCCCATTCTCTCTCTCTCTCTCTCTCTCTCTCTCTCTCCCCCCCCCCCCTGCCTCTTTCTCTTTCTGTCTGTCACTCTCAAATAAATAAACAAAAATAAACAAAAACTTTTTTAAAAGTTCCTGGGGTGATCCCAGTATGCACCTGTGGTTACAAGTCATTGGACAGAGGCCCCGGTGGCTCAGTGGACAGAGGCAAGAGGAGCAATGTAACTTCAAAGCCATCCTGGTCTACATTGTGAGTGTGGGGGCAGGCAGGGCTACATAGGAAACCTTGTCTCAAAAAGTGAGTGAGAGGGCTTGAGAGATGGCTTAGCGGTTAAGCGCTTGCCTGTGTGCCTGTGAAGCCTAAGGACGCCGGTTCGAGGCTCGGTTCCCCAGGTCCCATGTTAGCCAGATGCACAAGGGGGCGCACGGGTCTGGAGTTCGTTTGCAGCGGCTGGATGCCCTGGCGCGCCCATCCTCTCTCTCCCCCTCTAGCTGTCTTTCTCTCTGTGTCTGTCTCTCTCTCAAATAAATAAATTTTAAAAAAAAGTGAGTGAGAGAGAGAGAGAGAGAGAGCAAAAAACCACTGAACCAATACATTTAAGTATATTCAAATCAGTTAGATGCACACTCCATAGAAAAACTGGCAGAGTAAAATTAAGAATTTATAGAAGGGATAGAAAGATTGCTTAGTGGTTAAGGTATTTGCCTACAAAGCCAAAGAACCAAGGTTGGTTCAATTCCCCACGACTCTTGTAATCCAGATGCACAGTGTGGCTCCTGCATCTGGAGTTTGTTTGCAGTGGCTAGAGGCCCTGATACACCCATTCTCTCTCTCTCTCTCTCTCTCTCTCAATTAAATAAATAAAAATATTAAGAAAAGAATTTAGGGCTGGATGGATGGCTTAGTGGTTAAGGTGCTTGTGTGGGAAGCCTAAAGACTTGGGTTCAATTCCCCAATACCCATGGAAGCCAAATGCACAAGGTGGTGTATTTGCAGTTGCTAGATCTGGTGTGCCCATTATTTTTCTCTCTATCTGCGTTTTTGTTCCTTTCTTTCTCAAATAAATAAATAAATAAAATATATTTAAAAAAACAATTTATAGGAGAAATACAAGCTTCTGACAAATGTGAGGAAAAATGTAAAAGCTAGTGATCAAGAAAATACAATTTTTTAATTTTTTAATTTTTATTTATTTGAGAGAGATGGAGAGAATGGGTATACCAGGGCCTCCAGCCACTACAAACGAACTGTAGACATATGCGCCACCTTGTGCATCTGGCTTACGTGGGTCCTGGGGAATCAAACCAGGGTCCTTTGGCTTTGCAAGCAAATGCCTTAATTGCTAAGCTATCCCTCCAGCCCGAGAAAATGAAATTTTTAAGAAAGATTTATCTTGGCAAAAACAAAAACCTGATTATGCATGTGTATAGTACATATTCTTATTAAATCTCTAACATATATTCTTAGATCCAGAAATTTTATTTCTAGTTATTTTTCCTTTGAAAATAATCACATAAGAACAAAAGTAAATAACCCAAATGTTTAAAAGCCATTGCTTGTAGCACTGTTGTGATATTGTCCAGTAATTCAAAGAAAGTTCAATAATTATAATCTGCATATGAAAAATTATAGGGGATCTAAGTACAAGTACTGAAGTAGAAAGAAGTATCTGTAAATCTATCTATCAATCATGTGGAAGAAATAAAGCAAATTGTAGAATAATGTGTATGGTTTCATCTCATTTTTTATTTTTTGTTTTAAAAGTGTTCTCATTACATGCAGAGATGCATATATATTAACACATGCATAGAAGAGAGTCTTAAGGATCTTTTGTAGTGTGTGCATGTCTGGTGTGTGTGTCCATGTGTAGTGTGTGTGTGTGTAATGTGTGCATGTGTGGTGTGTGTGTGCATGTGTAGTGTGCATGCATGCCTGTGTGGTGTGCGTGCATATGGCATATTCATGTGTGTCTGTCTTCTGCCTTATATCCTTGAGACAGAGTCTCTCACTGAATCTGGGACTAGACATCTTTCAGCGAGGCAGGCTGGCCAGCAAGTCCCAGGAATCCTGCGTCTATCCCCATCAATTCTGAGGTTACAGGTGGGCATGGTCACACCTGGCGTTTTACATGGATGCTTGTGCTTGAGCCATACTTTTGCCCACTGAGCCATCTCTCCAGCCCAAATCTTAAAGATTTTGAAAAGTAATACCTTTAGGGAGTTGGAAAACACTTTATGTTTTGTGACTGTTTTTATAATAAACAAGCATGTACTATTTTTTGTGATGTAAATAGTCTGATGTGAGCTCAGACCAGAAGCTTCATTAAGAAACGTTTTTCCTTGCCAAAAGTTTGGAGCCATTTTAAGACCATATCTTTATTACATTTAAGAAAATCTTTCCAGACATCTCACATCTAGGAATATTTGGAGAAAAGAGTTAGTTACAAGTTGTTTCTTAGGTTTTTCTCCTTGGATATCGAAAAGACTACCATTCAGGTAATGTGTTATACTGGTAGAGGAATTCCCAACCTGGACATTTTCACAATGATGTTTCTGTTAGGTGGACACTTGGAGAACCCGTTGTTGCTTAAAACTGAGAATGAAAATGGGACTGTAATTGTGACCAGTGGCTAGTGACCAGGAAAAAAATTGTGAAAAAACATAGAACTAGACTTATGTTTAAAGCACAGGGTTTCTAACATTGAAGGTATGGGATGAGTGAATGCAGAGACAATGTGAGAGTAATAAATAGGTTTCATCTCACAGACATGTACAGTCTGTGGATTGGGAGTCCTGGAAGTGATGGTGGGAAGCCCCTAAGATCATAGTGTGGTTCAAGTGTAAATCCTCAAGATCAACTGATAATGTGCGCTGTGGACACAGAAGGGAGTTTGGAGACACATGGGACAGTAGTGGGGAAGAAGCAAGAATTAAGAATGGTTAAAAAAGCTGGGCGTGGTGGTGCACGCCTTTAATCCCAGCACTTGGGAGGCAGAGGTAGGAGGATCACCGAGAGTTCGAGGCCACCCTGAGACTACATAGTTAATTCCAGGTCAGCCTGTACCAGAGTGAGACCCTACCTCGAAAAACCAAAAAACAAAACAACAAAAAAAAAAAGATTAAAAAAATAAGAATGGTTAAAAAGAATAGCAATAGTTCTCCTTAAGGTTAAAAGTGTGATGTTGATTTTATTTTCTCCATAAATAGTGTAGAGATAAATGACACCATGTTCTCATAACTCTTAATTCAGATTTCATAAAGTAACCAGTGGTCATCAGATGATTTCTTTTTTCTATTTTCTTTCTTTCTTTCTTTCTTTATTTTTCTTTTTTGAGGTAGGGTCTCACTCTAGCCCAGGCTGACCTGGAATTCCCTATGTAGTCTCGGAGTGGCCTTGAACTCACAGTGATCCTCCTACATTTGCCTCCCAAATGCTGGGATTAAAGGCGTGCGCCACCACGCCCGGCTTCATCAGATGATTTCTGTATGATTCCCTCCATCCAGCATGAGGAGCAAAGCTGATAATCTGAGTTCTTGAAGGAGCCACCTGCAACTTGAGAACATTGATCTAAATTAATATTTATCTTCAGTGCTCGTAATAAGGACATATTCAGAAGTTCTCATTAGCTGGCTAATGAAAATGTTCATAATCTCTGTGCCAATTTAAGCAATAAACATTTATTTTCACAGAGTCCAACTTGCAAAAGAAAGGCAAAACCAGGAGTGGTCTTCCCTGGAGAGAGAAGCTGGAGGTCTGGGATAAGTACAAGAGATCCAGATGAGAATCCAAAAGTCCTTAACAGCAGTCAACTCTCATTCCAGTCAATCCCTCACTGACGTCAATACCTGGAGAAGAGGATCCATGTGTGTGTGTGTAGGATAATTTCATGTGTTTACGTGTGCTTGGATTTGTGTACCAGCATATATGGAAACCAGAGATGGGCGTTTGGACAGCTTACTAGATCACTCACCATTTTCTTCTCTCAGACAAGGTCTCTTGCTTGAACCTAGAGCTCACTGATTCAGTCAGGCCAGCTAGCCAATTAACCCCGGGGGTTCTGTGCCCTTGCCTCCCCAGCACTGGGATTGCAGGCATGCACCCCTGGCCCCAGCATCTCTGTGGGTTCTGGAGACTCAAACTCAGGTGCTCATGCTTGCTCTGCAAGTACTTTACCCGCCGAACCATTTCCCCAGCCCAAGAAGAGGAATTGTGATTGGACACGGAAACAAAGATTCAACCTAATCACTCAACCTCCTTTGCTGTTATCCACCACCCCCCCCCCCAAGCCCTTGTCATTTCCCGCTTGCCTCTCTTACTGTTCTTGGATTACTTGATCCCCGTGTGAGCTGCCACTCCCCAGGATAAAGGACCTAGTAGGAAGCACACTGACACCTGGCCCTCTGCATCTGCAGGTGACATTTGCAGATTCAACGAACTACTGATAGAAACAGCTTTTAAGGGCTAGAGAGGTGGCTTAGCCATTAAGTCACTTGCCTAAAAAGCCCAAGGACTCGGGTTCGATTCCCCACGACCTTCATAAGCCAGATGCACAAGGTGGCACATGCTTCTGGAGTTCATTTGCAGCGGCTGGAGACCCTAGTGTGCACGTTCTCTGTCTCTTCCTCTCTCTCAAATAAATAAATATTAAGAAAAAGAAATAGTTTTTAAATTGAATCTGTATTGAACATATCAGACTTTTTCTTGTCATTATTCCCTGAGCAATGAGCAACTATATTTGCATAACATTTAAATTTATTTAAGTATTGTTAAGTGATCTAGACATGATTCAAAGCATATGAGAAGAAACTGAAATGAAGAAAAAATTAAACATAAAATGCCTATGGGAGAATATGTATAGAATATGTATATGAAAATACTATGCCATGTTATAAAAAGCAGTTGAGCATCAGAGATTTTGGTTTCAATGGGGATCATGGAAGTAGCACCCACAAATACCAAGCAGTGACTGACTGTGTCTTGTTTTCCCCTAAAGACCTTTTCCATTCTGTTACCCTTTCTCGATGTATCTGTTCAAGTTGCTTATGTGTAAAGAACTCATCACTCCCTGAAGAGGGGAAGCCTCTTGAGGGAAAGAGTATGACTTCATCTTTCCTTCCTATCCCTGCCTCCTCCTTACCATACTTGGCATGGTTTAGTGTAATAATCATAGATTTTTGTTTTATTTCTGTGTAGAACTCTAAAATATGTCCTCAGCAAATACAAGAATCCAACTATGATATGTTTAGGGGTTTTTTTTCTAATAGAAGAAATCAGGAGGGAAAAAGTTGACAGATTTAATTGTACTTTTAAAGGCTGTAAGAAGAAGATTTTAAGATCATTTTCAGCCAATTTCAAAAACAAAGGCTGTCAAATAAGTAGAAACACTAACAACTTACTTAGTTTTGCAATGATATATTTGAAATATAACATTTAAAAACAATGCTCAATGTAGCTCAAACTATGTAACATAGTTAATAAAAATATGATTTTATAGACTAGCAGAATATTTTCATAAAGTGATACTGAGTGAAAAGTACACATAAGTAATGATTATATATATGATTACACATTATGATAAGTAGCATTTTTTCATATAAGAGCATGTAAACCAAAGTAAAAATAAAAGCAGGAATGTATTTTTATTTGGAAGAATGAAATTATGGGTAGTTAACTTACTTTTCTCTATTACCACTCATTGTGAAGTAAAGACTGGAGCGGAAGGGACACAAGGGAAGACACTCACTCCACGTGCACTGAGCAAGCCAGGAGTGTGGCATAGGCTCTCAGTTAAACCACATAGAGAGGACATTTCCTACCACCTCAGATCAACTTCTCATTTTGTGTATTTTAAATTCTCACATGTTATTTATTTATTTTTATTTATTATTTTGCTTGTTTGTTTCTGTTGTAGAGTCTCACTCTAACCCAGACTGACCTGGAATTCACAATGTATTCTCAGGGTGGCCTTGAACTCATGGTGATCCTCCTACCCGTGTCTCCAGAGTGATGGGATTAAAGGTATGTGCCATCACACTTGGCTTATATGTATTTCTAAAGAGATGATAAAAGTCCACTTTAGGGCTGGAGAGATGGCTTAGTGGTTAAGCGCTCGCCTATGAAGCCTATGGACCCCCGTTCGAGGCTCGGTTCCCCAGGTCCCACGTTAGCCAGATGCACAAGGGGGCGCACGCGTCTGGAGTTCGTTTGCAGAGGCTGGAAGCCCTGGCGCGCCCGTTCTCTCTCTCTTCCTCTACCTGTCTTTCTCTCTGTGTCTGTCGCTCTCAAATAAATAAATAAATAAATAATGAACAAAAAAAAATTTTTTAAAAAGTCCACTTTACCAAAAAATTCATGGGCTGGAGAGATGGCTTAATGATTAAGGCATGTGCCTGTGAAGCTTAAGAACCCAGGTTCGATTCTCCAGGTCCCACATAAGCCAGATTCACATGGCACATGTGTCTGGAGTTCATTTTCAGTGGCTAGAGGCCCTGGTGCACCCATTTTCTCTTTCTCCCTTTCTCCCTCTCTCATTCTCTCTCTCTCTCTCTCTCTCTCTCTCTCTCTCTCTCTCTCTAATAAATAATTAAATAAAAATAAAATCTTTAAAAAAAACCTTTTCATTCCTAACAAAGGAGGCTAGCTTGTTGCCAACAGATGCCAAAAATCAACTTGAGAAACCGAATCAAGTAAATACCAGGGGAAATAAAAGTTGTCAGACAAGAGCTGTCCCGGCAGCAGACCTGCGGCATCAGGGTCCAGGAGACCCAAGGCAGTGAGGCGGGAGGAGGCTTCACTGTGTCAACTGTGGGCCAGCTTCTGTGCCAGCAGGAAGCTATGAAGGAGTGGCTCGGAAGTAGGCAGCAGTCACCCAGGGACAGGAGGAAGCATTCTGGCATCTTCAGAGAAGAGTCATCACAAAACACCCATAATTTCATTTGGAGCTGCAGAAGGATTGTGCCTCTGGGAATACAGCAGAAAACTGGAAATAGGCACATACAAAGTCTAAAGTGCAGCTTCTCCTTATAAGAAATATTAAAATATTAATATGGGGCTGGAGAGATGGCTTAGCGGTTAAGCGCTTGCCTGTGAAGCCTAAGGACCCCGGTTCGAGGCTCGGTTCCCCAGGTCCCACGTTAGCCAGATGCACAAGGGGGCGCATGCGTCTGGAGTTCGTTCACAGTGGCTGGAGGCCCTGGCGCGCCCATTCTCTCTCCCTCTCTCTCTCTCTCTCTTTCTCTCTCTCCCTGCCTCTCTCTCTCTCTCTCTGTAACTCTCAAATAAATAAATAAAAATGAACAAAAAATATTTTAAAAAAAAAGAAATATTAATATGCTTCTCCTAGCAATAACTGATGGAGTAATACAGGTATGTGGTGATATGGGAAGTTTAAACATACTTGTCTGATCTCTTCTCCTCTCCCCCCACCCCAATAAATGCAAGATGTATATTCTTTTCAAGTGGACATGAAACATGTTTCCAAAGTTGACCAAGTGGTACTGGGCCAAACATTAAGTCTTAACAAATTTTAGAGTCTTAAAATTATACAGAGGCTGGAGAGATTGCTTAGCAGTTAAGTTGCTTGCCTGCAAAGCCAAAGGACCCAGGTTCGATTCCCCAGGACCTATGTAGCCAGATGCACAAGGTGGCACATGCATCTGGAGTTTGTTTGTAGTGGCTGGAGACCCTGGCATGCCCATTCTCTCTCAAATAAATAAATAAAAATAAAATATTTAAAATCATACAGCATATGATCTAAGATTGTGGTAAAAATAATGCACACATCAATAAAAAAATAAGAAGAAGCCTCAGATAGTTAGATATTAAATAATATACTCATTGCTGCTTTTTAATATTATTTATTTATTTATTTAAGAGAGAAAGAAAGACAATGGCATTCCAGGGCCTCCAGGCTTTGCAAATGAACTCCAGACACATGTGCCCCCTTGTGCATCTAGCTTATTTGAGTCCTAGGGAATTGAACCTGGGTCCTTTGACTTTGCAGGTAAGTGCTTTAACCACTAAGCCATTTCTCCAGCCACTCGTTGCTATTTTTTGAGGCAGGTTCTCGCTATGCTGTTCAGGCTGGACTTGAACTCCTAAGCTCAAGGGATTCTCTTGGCTCCACAGCCCACGTGATAAGACTATAGGTGTGTGAGGCACTACACCTGGCATACACTTCTAAAATAAGACATAGATCAAAGAAAAATCACAGCAGAACTTGTAAAATATTTTGGACTGACAACGAATAAAGGACATCCCAATACGTAGATGCAACTAAAGCTGTTTTTGGAAGGAAATGTGTAGCTCTAAATGTATTTAATAGACAAGCAGATCAACTATCTGAGTGCTCAGCATAGAAAACTAGAAAAGAGCCGGGTGTGGTGGTGCATGGCTTTAATCCCAGCACTTGGGAGGCAGAGGTGAAAAGAACTAAGTCACTTAATGTCTGTGAGCCTTGAATTTTGAAATGGAAGCCATCACCTTTTCACTTTACAGTATGCCAGTAAAGCCCTCAGTTGGGTCCTGTCTGTTACTTTGAGGAGGTGTAATTTAGAGTCTCTCATTCCTCCAACCACTCGAAGCATCACACAGCCACATTAGTCTTCCCCCTTCCTCCCCTACTTCATAGCTCACCACTGTGGCTTCTCCTACATGACTAGACCCCAAACATGGCAGAAACCCAGCTGGTTTCATATTGGTGTCCTTTGTAGCACCCAAGAGATTCAATATTAGTTTGTTTGGGGTTTGTTTGTTTTTTTAAATTTTTTTTTTTAATTTTTATTTGAGAGCAACAGACACAGAGAGAAAGACAGGTAGAGGGAGAGAGAGAGAATGGGCGCGCCAGGGCTTCCAGCCTCTGCAAACGAACTCCAGACGCGTGCGCCCCCTTGTGCTAACGTGGGACCTGGGGAACCGAGCCTCCAACCGGGGTCCTTAGGCTTCACAGGCAAGCACTTAACCATCTCTCCAGCCCTGTTTGGGGTTTTTTATTATTATTATTTGAGAGATAGAGAGAAAGAGGCAGAGAGAGAGAGAGAGAGAGAGAGAGAATAGGCACACCAGGGCCCTCAAACTGCTGCAAACAAACTCTAGACACGTGCGCCCCCTTGTGTGTATGTGTGGCATTGCACACTTGGATCACTGTGTGTCTGGCTTACATGGGACCTGGAGATTTAAACATGAGTTCTTAAGCTTCACAGGTAAATGCCTTAACCACTAAGCCATCTCTCCAGCCCCAATAGCAGCTTTTGAAGTCAAAAGAACCAATTTCAAGCATCCAACTCTACCACTTATAGGTGTATGATCTTATGAAACTCAGTTTCCTTGTCTGTAAAATAAGATCAACAGCACCCACCTTGCAGCAGGCTTGTAGGAAGAAATAGGTTTATGGGAAAGTGGTTTATCAATGAGTCATAACTCACTAGGATAAACAAGTGCTCATTTTATTTATCTGAAATCTGCCATTAGTTATATTCTGTGAATTCCTAACACCTTCCTGTTAGACTGTAGACCCTTTAATATTTTTTGAAGGTTCTATTACTTCTTTGCTATTTCCTATTTTCTCATATTTATTATCATCTTGTGGTTGCTTTGAATAGCCTTATTTCAATTCTCTAGATTAAAGCTTGTGCAGCAAATAACTAAAGATTCTAAAGGGCAGAAGAAATGATTTGGCAGTTAAGGCACTTGCCTACAAAGCCTAATGACCTGAGTTTGATTCCCCAGTATCCACATAAAACCAGATGCACAAAGTGGTGCCTGCATCTGGAGTTCACCCTGCATGCCTATTCTTTCTCTCTTCTCTTTATCTCTCTGCTTGTAAATAATAAAAATATTTTTTAAAAAAGATTCTGAACTAGCTGTCTGGACTAGACTCCCAGCTCTGCCACTTGATAGTGGGCAGCTTTGATAAAGCTATTTAAGCACTGTGCTCCCAGCTTCTTCCTTGGTAAAACAGAAATCGTGAGAGTAACTACCTCAGAGGAACAATGCTAGAGCCATGCAAATTGATATGATTAGAGTGTTATAACAGTGTCTGGCACACAAAGTCAGCACCTCACAAGATTTTTTATTATGGACTGGAGAGATAGCTTAGAAGTTAAGGCACTTGCCTGCAAAGCCTAAGAACCTATATTCAACTCTCCAGGTCCCACATAAGCCAGATGCACAAGATGACGTAAGCATGCAAGATTGTACATGAGCTCAAGGTAGCACATGTGTCTGGAGTTTAATTTCAGTGGCTGGAGGCTCTGATGCTCCAATTCTCTCCCTCTCTCTCTCTCTCTCTCTTTCTCTCTCTCTCATCATTAAAAAAAGTACAAAAAAAAAGATTTGTTATTATTATACCCAGCTCAGAGTTCTTCTTCTCTTTCATTCTGCCTGAAATTTTGGAGGTCTTTCCCTTTGCCCTATCCAGTCCCTCTGTATTTCCAGCATGAGACAATGTTGGGGCATGGAGAGAGAAATAAGACAGCTGTCTTCCCACTTGGCCCAGCAGGAAGACATTCTCTACTACCCAGTAGTAACACTGATCATGTGATGCCTTTAGAGTTTGGCCTGTACTCTCTTTTGCAGTCCCAAGAATCCTATTGCATGGCACCAACCCCACTCAGTGGAGTCCTGGGCTCCTAAACACACCTATTCCTCAGCATCCTACCACTATACCAATGAACATGTCCATAATCCATCTTATATTCCCCACAAGACAAACTCCAAGCCAGGGGCCAGATGGCAGGAAAATAGGTTCTGGTTCTTCTCTAACCACAACCCCCAGCAATACAACTTTTCCCATGGGTCCCCATGGACACACCCTGGGTATGTAGCAAACTAGATCTAGGGACTCACTTGTTTTTAGATAAGCCAAGAAGCTGACAGAACACATATATTGCTAACTTGACCAGGGTTTCCTCTGAGAGCTCCTTCTTTTGGCTTCAAAGAAAGAAGCAACCCGTTTTGCTATGCCACCAGGATAGCTCCATTCCCTTCCAGCCCCCTGCCACAGCCAGTGGGGAACAGATGGTGCTGATAAGGTTCCCCAGTAGCACCATGCCACAGTTTCCTGAAACCTAGAATGTGGAGTCCTGGATCTCTTCCTTAGTTGTGAGAAAGCTTTGGTTTTCAGTTCAGGTAATACCTGAATGTAATACCATCCTGTGACATATGATTTGGGGTATGTATGTGTGTGTGTACAGCATATGGGATGTGTGCATGTATGTGTATGTGTATGTTATATGCCTGTGTGTACAGATGCAAATACCAAATGTGCACACATGTGGGAAGCCAGAGGACATCCAATGTCCTCCTGCATTGTTTTTCCACCTTATTTCCTTAAGACAGGGTTTGCCACTGAACCTGGAGCTCATGCCATTTTTCAGTTAGACGGGCTGACCAGCAATCCTCAGTGATCATACTGTGTCTACTCCAACTCAACGCTGGGGTTCTAGTCATATGTGGCAGTGCCTAGCTTTCTATGTGAGTGCTGGAGACTGAACTCAGTTCCTCATGCTTGTGCCGCAAGCGCTCTTACCCACCAAGCCATCTCCCCAGCGTGACGTATGATTTGTTTTAAAGGGAATTGGCTCATTGCTTTCAAAGTATATTTGAATGAGTTAATGAATGAAAAACAGGCATATTGCAAGCCAAATTACAAATATAGCAATAAGGTCACAAATTGATTAATAATAAAAGTACTAAAACATCATAAATGTAATTACATAAATGATATTCATTATCAAATAAATATTAGGAGACAGGCAAAAATGCTGGTTTTATTTCAGAAGTAAGATAACTGTCATTAAGTTCATCAAGATGAAACTGATGCTTAACTCTAATGCTGGGACAAATAGTCTCTCAAAAGCTTTATAAATATGCAGCTTCCCAGCACTTGAAAGTAGAGAAAGGGAGGTCAGGAGTTCAAGATCATCCTCAGAAACATAGCAAATCCAAGGCTAGTCTGGACTACATGAGACCTTGTCTCAAAACAAGAATAACAGGGCTGTAGATAGGGTTCAGCGGTTAAGGCACTTGGCGGCAAAACATAACAACCCAGGTCTAATTTCCCAGCACCCATGTAGAGCCAGATGCACAAAGTGCCACATGCGTCTGGAGTTCATTTGCAGTGGCTAGAGGCTCTGGCATGCCAGCTCTCTCACACACGCTCTCTCTCTCTCCTTGCAAATAAATAAATAAATATACTTTTTAAAAACAATAACAAAAGCTGGGCGTGGAGGCAAAGGTGGAAGGATCGCCATGAGCTCAAGGCCACCCTGAGACTCCATAGTGAATTCCAGGTCAGCCTGAGCTAGAGTGAGACCCTACCTTGAAAAAACAAACAAACAAGCAAAAAATAATAAAACATACAAACATGCACAAATGCTCAGTTAATCCTCATGGTGAGCCTAAGAGAACGTAATTATTCCTATCAAGTCCACAAATCCATGTCAGAGCTGAAGGAACTGAGGCACAGCCTCTTACTGAAGAAGTTCCCACAGGTGCTAAGTGTCAGAGTGTTAGTTTGAACCCCACTGGCTCTGGAGACCAGGCCCTCAACCACTACACTGCTCTGTAGTAGCAGCCACCTCCCCGTGGGGGCTTTGTTACTTCCACTCCAAATTCAGGGACAGATGATAGAACCAAAGTCTGGAGGGCCAAGACTCTAAGCTCAGCAACAAAAAGAGCCCTTGGGCAAAAATAAATAAATAAAAGGCCCAATTCACCATGACCAAACACATTTAAGTAGACATGGCATCATTTGCCTTTGGAAACAGCTTTCTGCCTATGTCCTCCTTGTCAGTTCTTCCATCAGGAAAATGGGCACACACAATGGGCACCCAAGGCAATTAGATGCAAGAACTAATTAGTGCCAGAAATGTGTGTCAAGATCGCCTGCTAGAGTTGCTATAATAAGGGCAAGGTATTCTCACATAAATTCCAGTTTTGTATCCTGTAGCCCGTTCCTCTCTGGGCAGGAGGTGGTGCCCCATCTTGTTGAGATCTGATCTCTAAATGCAACCATGTGTTTTCTTTCATCCAAATGACTGTGCTCACCTCAGGAGCAGCCTTTAATTTTCTTCTTGGAACCGAGGACCATCCTTACAGCAACAAAAGGTCCCTAGGATGGTGAGGTAAGATTTGAATTAAGATACCTTGGCATATTGCACTCCACAGCAATTAACGGGCAACAGGTTTTTAGCAGCACCCACTCTCTCAAGAGCAGTTACTCTTTGTCCTAAGAATCACCATCTATTGTACTATCAAGCCATCCTGATAAAGCAGCGCCCAGTGGCTGACCTGCAAGGCGGTAAACCAAGAGGATGCCACCGATGGAGCATTTTCCTCCAAAGACCAAGATGAAAAAGCCGTGTGGTTGTGAGCCCTCATTCTGCTTTGACAACCTCGGTATGACCAAGGTCCCTTGATTCAGGGAAGGTTGACCATTTGGCCCATTATCCAGATTCCTTTTCTTTACTCTTCCCTACCTTTTGGCCACTGCTGTTCATTAACATCTCTCTCAAGGGGAGAGAAGAGTAAAGGGAAAAAGAAAAGCCAACTTTTGCTTGTCCATTTGGCTCCTTGTCAGCAACTCTGCTACGTGTGTAATCTGATGGAGCCATGGTCCAAGGTGGAATTTGGACTCTTTCCCTCTCCAGCCCCTTGCCAGGCATGTGAACTCCTGTTGAGGCTTCAAGTCCCAGCTTTCCCGAAGGCCCCCAGGCAGTGAGAAGTTAGTCACTCCCTCCCCGGCTCCTGGAGCCCCCTCCAGGACTGAGAACACTCACCACATTGTGTAGTAATTATCAGGGCTCTTGTCTGTCTACTGTTGGACAGGAGCTCCTTGAGGGTGGAGCTGTGTTCTCTCACTAGCTCAAGTCCCAGGGGTTTTAGGCTCAGTGCTTGGCATATGTAGGACCTGGGTGTAAGAAATGTGTCATTACTATTTCCTCAGAAAATTGAGAACTAATGCTTTGAGGAATGTGTGAGGGCTTTTTTTTTTTTTTGTCTTTATTTGGGATGGGGGAAGAATGTAGTTTTTATTTTTGTTTTCCTTGTAATTAAAAAAAAAAAACAATTATTTGTGTGAGGGTGGGCAGGTCAAGATCTCTAGATGCAATGAACGAATGCCAGTCCAGCTTTACATGAGTGGCTGGGGAATTGAACCAGGACTGGCAGGCTTGGCAAGCATGTGCCTTTAACTGATAAGCTATCTCCTTAGATCCTTTTTTGTTGTTGTTGATTTTAAGAAAACCATTCCCCAGGATTTCTGGCCATGGAAAGGCCTTTGTCACAAATGGATCCTTCTTGTTCATGCATTGAATATTTATTGAGTTTTCTGTGCCGAACTAGTTGCTAGTTTAGGTGCTGGAGAAACAGAAAGAATAAAACCTTTGCCCTTGGGCCAGGAGAATTTGAGAAATGGTATCCTTTCTCGGGCATTGACTTTCCCCATAATTTCCCACCTTATATTTAGTCCTTGAGGCCTTTTCCCTGAAGACAACAGACCATTTAAATAGTTTCCACCAAATAAGCAGAAAAGTAAACCCAGAGTACAACTCTGAAATAAATACTTATGTGAAATGGCCCTCCTTTAGGAAGGCAGCAGGCTCTGAGCAGAGGAAGGCAGTGAGACAATGTGGCTTCCATCAGGGGCCGATTCCTTCATGACCCTCATTGATAACCAGAGGCACTTGAGTCACCTGACTGGGCTTTCCCTTATGGGCCTTCGTCCCATCCTATGTCCGCCAGGGCCTGTATATCGCCACCTGAACTCCCTGGACATCCTTTATAGCCAGGTCTACATGGGGGCTGATCTCCAAAAGGCCACTTAAGGCTCAGCCTAGGGGTGAAGCTGGGCTGACCAAAGTTTCCTAAAACTGGATCTCATCCCTGAGAACCAGCCTGTGACTTTCTGATGCATATGGATGCAGAGAAAGAGAAGGTGGGCTGCATGCATGATGGAAGCAGGAGAAGTAAATCCAGGCCGGACAGTATTGGGAAGTAAAGAAATAGATAAACTGAGGAAGTGGGAATGGAACTGTGCTGTTTGTCAGGGTTCTCCAGAGAAACAGAACCAGTGGAGTGTGTGTGTGTGTAAGAGAGAGGGGGTATGGATGTGTATTAAGAGATTTTAAGATTTAAGGAAATTGGCTCACACTGTTGTGGGAACTAGCAAGTCTAAAATCCGTAGGGCAGGCTGTCAGCCTGGCAGCTCAGGCAAGATTTCTGTGATACAGTCATGAGGCAAAACTCCTCCTTCTCTGGGAAGTCATGGTCCTTGCTGTTAAGGCTTTTGATTGAATGAGGATATCCAGTTTCTCAAGGGGAATCTTCACTAGTCAGCCCAATGTGATTGTGAACCAGGTCTGCAACCTACTTCCCCACAGCAAACTCTAGGTTAGTGTTGGACTGAACAAGTGGACACTGAGGCCTCGCCACTCTGACACATTCGATTTTAAGCCATGGGTGTGAAAATGAAACAGAGGTCTGCTGCTATTAACAGGATGAAAAGGATATCTGGAATACTGAAAAGAAAATAGGAACTTGGTTGGGGGGGGGGATGTAAAGTGCCTCATTAGGAGTCATAGGGGGTGTGGGCCTAGGAAAGGTTAACTATAACCCTTCACTTTACAGACTTCAGAAATGCTTCCAAGCTTGCATTTGGTCTAGGAGATCAGCAAAGCCGACCTCAGGCTAGCTCCTTGCCTCGGGTTCTTGCCCCTGAATCCAGCCTGCTTCTGAGCGGGTGGCGGAGCAGGAGACTAAAACCCCTTCAGTTCTGTCTGAGTCAGGTGTTTAAGGGGAAGATCATTTAGTTTATCTAAAGTGCTGTGAATTCCCACAGCCTTAGGCAGACCTGTATTCCAGTGTAAGCATAAAAACAAATTCGAAAGCCAAGTAAATGACTGGTGATGAGCCACAGGTATGTATTATCGTGACCACTGCTTGCCCTGAGAACTCTCTCTCCCTGCCAGGCGAGCAGAATCCACTCCACAAACACGAAGTGCGGCCAACTCCTTGGCGACAGCTTTGAGCGCCTGGCACTGGGATGGCTGTCTGAGGGTAGGTGGAGACGCAAGGCCTCCGCATCTGTACCTCCATAACCTAAAGAGAGAGACAGCATGCGTGACGCAGCCCCCTGGGTGCGCTTGCCACTATGAGGATCGGCTTTTAAGCAAGCAAGGTGGTGATTACAGAAAGGAAGATCTTTGTGTGGACAGGAAGGCAGTCGTTTTTGAAGAGTTTGGGGTGATGATTGAAATCCTTTTGGCTTTCCTGGGGTCTAGATGGAAAGAGAACAAGTATGTGTCTTTGCCAAAAACGACAGCCTTACATGTGGATGGTGTCCTTATGTAGCACTGGTAGATTCCAGAAGCTGGGAGGTCTTCAGTTAAAAGCACTGGGGTACAAAACTCTCTCCGCAGCCAGGTTTCTCGGCAACTGGTAAGAACAGCTACTGAGAAATGTTTCTACATCTGCCCAACTGTATCCACCCACCAGAACAACGTACCAGACTCCAGTCTCTGGGCAGTATTTGCAGCTTTTGGCCAACTCAACCAAGGAGTTGAGTTGTAAGCACATGTGGACTGCCCTTTGGTATCTCTGTCCCTGTCTCCATGTCTGTCTCTCCCTCTGAATGGCATTATGTGGTCGCCTGCTTCCCTCTCACAGAAGGGGGTATGTGTGTGTGCATGCACGCAGTTATATCCCTCTAATCAGAGCAGGCAAAACTCGTGCGAAGTCTGTCTAGCTGTGCTTAGAACATTTGAACAAATTCAGTCCTTAGTTCTTCCTGTAAAGGGGAGGGGCAAGTAGGTTTTCTAGGGAAAGAGAAGGTCATGCCTAGAGGCAGCTGGAGCCCCTGAAAAACCACACCAGCAGAATGGAGCTGGGCACTAAACAAATTCTCACAAACCCACCTAGCACGCAGTTGCATTCCAGACTGCCCTGAATCCCAGGGGCACTGAAATGGCACCTCTGCCTCTGAGCAGTTCACTGAGGTGTCTGACACAATGCTGGGTACAGGAAAGGGCGTTTCTGCCACTTTGTGTAGCTTAAGTGCAGATGTTCCAGGCAGCCTCAGAATCAAGCTGACACGCATCCCACAGCATGACGACCGTGGCGCGAGGTTCCCAGGAAGGGCTGAGTGTGTGCATTAGGTCACTGAGCTCTGTTACCATTTAACCAGCCCCGGCCTGTGTCGTGGTGACACACATCTGCTGACTGGACGCATCAGTGCATCGCGCTGTAGGCTGACTGGTGGGCCATGCTTGAAAGACTCCTGGCATGTGGCCCTGCCCGCGCTCTTCACTCTTGACTGAAAGCATATGCTCCACACAATCGGGACAGTGTTAGCATGTAGGTCCAAGGCGCTTCCTACACATCTGGCTGAGGCCGGCTGAATCACTTCCCCCGGGAGGGTGGCTTCCAGCTCTGTGACATCTGGCAAGTGGCAGGAAGTGTCTGGATTCATCCCTGAGTGATTTTTATCTCCACATGCTTTTCTAATTTCATCAGGGCCTCCGTGCTACATTCCGAATGACATGTCCACATTTGCCACGGACAAGAATGACAGATGGAGAAAAATCATCTTTGACCCTTAAAAGTCAGTCGGTCATGTTTTATGAGGCAAAGAGCTGGGTACAAATGGCATTGTAAGAGAGTACCCAGGGATGGCTGGAACTATCACATAAGCTTCTCATGTTTAGTTTATGGAAATGAATGCCCCCTTCCCGAACTGCTCGTTTACCAACACAATGAAAAGCTCATTTAAAATTGTTATTATTTTTTTCTTCTTGTAGAAGCATAACTTACAGAGTAAAAAAGCACAAATCTCGAGTGCATCTTATATTTTGGTGACCTTTTTCTTTTTATCCCTACTTATTGACTTGTATTTATTTTATTTCATTTTATTTTATTTTTTGTTTTTTTGAGGTAGGGTCTCACTCTAGCTCAGGCTGACCAGGAATTCACAATGTAGTCTCAGGGTGGCCTCGAATTCTCGGCAATCCTCCTACCTCTGCCTCCCAAGTGCTGGGATTAAAGGCGTGCACCACCATGGCCAGCCTTATTTGTATTTATTTTTGAGAAAGGGTGTCCCTATATTTACCAGGCTGGCGAGCTCAGGTGGTCTTCCTACCTCAGCCTATGTTCTTAATCCATTAACACACTTTATTAAGCCATCATCTGGACCAAAATATAAAACAATCCCATCTTTTCAGAAGGTTCCCCAACTCCCCTCTCCTGTGGGTAGTCCACACACAGAGATGTGCAGCCTCTATCACCACAGCTTGGAGAAAATGAGTGCTCGTATTTTAGGGTCTTCCTGGTATAATACACGTGTCACCAAACACACAGAAACAGCAGCTTTGTAAATTGCCACATGCTTACATGGAGACCCTGAGGTCAAGTCTTGGCTGAATTGTTAACACCCATGTCCTACGGCACATAAGGGCTTCTCTTCCCATAGCTAACATTTCACAGTTGAGGAAGAACATATTCCCACAGGATAACACTTCGTCTTTAGCCATGGAGGAGAACTCTGAATTTGTTGTCTCTGAAGCCTTATAGTGTCTTTCAGCCAAGGTCATGTATTTGTAAATGTCCAGCTACCTGCTTTCAGAGTACCCCCTCTTTGAAGGGCACCCAGCTCTCATCCTGGCTAATACCTCTCCTCAGGTCTTAACACACATCCAGGAATGAGGCCCTAGTTACAGCTTGCTTTTCTCCAGAAAAAAATCGCTTAGTCAGACACAGAGCTAGTTGCTGCAGGCCCTGCTCCGTCTTTAGGAAATACCAAGAGAAACGGCCGCAGGAGACAGGATTAAACCCTTCTAAGTCCTCCAGTGCCCTGTATCTAAATTTGACAGCTGTTGTCATTAGAGCAAGTGGACACAGTTGCCCATTTCACCTAACCAATTGCTCTCTTACAAAGTCATGGCTCCAAGGATCCAACCTGAGCAACCTCAGCAACATGGACACACCTGCTTTGGAATATCAAGCTCTTTAAATTCTGCTTTTATTTTTATTTTCTGAAGAATTTCCACAAATTTTTATTTCATTTATTTTATTATTATTATTATTTTGGTTTTTTGAGGTAGGGTCTCACTCTAGTCCAGGCTAACCTGGAAGTCACTGTGTAGTTTCAGGGTGGCCTTGAACTCTCAGCGATCCTCCTGCCTCTGCCTGGGATTAAAGGCGTGTGCCACCACATCTGGCTTATTTTGAAAATATCATAGGGCATTTCTGACTTTAATAGCTCTGTCTTTGTTTCATATTAACATTCGGAACAGAGAGACTAATAACTACTTTTACTTCTTGATTTGAAGGCCACTGCTGGGAAGGATTTTTGGTTGAGTTTTAGGGGTCAAGGGTGAGAAGTATTAGGCATGGAAAGGAAATGGTGCTAATGGGGGGAACCTAAAGGAATTAGGAACCAGGGCTGCTATTGCTCAAGTAATGCAGAGACCCTCAGAGAACCCTTAGGCCACAGATTCTGTCTCCAGTCCCCCATATGAAAAACACAATGCTTAGACAATACCAAAACACTGGATAAAACTAGACTCAGCTGTTTCACTTACAGTGTGTGGTGAGTTTAATACCTGGTGAAATGGGGCTGCATCTTTCAAAGTAACTTTGAAAACTCCCAGAAATAAGAGAGGTACAAAAATGGTTGCTGGGCTAGAGAGATGGCTTAGCGGTTAAGGCACTTGCCTGTAAAGCCTAAGGACCCACGTTCAACTCTCCAGATCCCACATAAGCTAGATGCACCAGGTGATGCACACGCACAAGGTCCCACATGAACACAAGATGGCACATGCATCTGGAGTTCAGTTACAGAGACTGGGTGCCCTGGTGCACCTATTCTCTCCTCTCTCTGTTTCTCTCATAAAAAAGAAATTAAAATTAAAGTGGTGGCCTACTGCTTCCTGGTGGTCAAGTTCACTGTCTACATCTATGAATTTCTAGAAGAATGACATTCCACAGTCTCACAGTTTTGAGGGTCGGTCTAGTTTTGACAGAAGGAGAATAGACACCTAAGAGGGAATATGTGGGGATATTCTTTGTTGAGGTGTCATGAACCTTCAGTCTCAGCTCAGAGCAGCCCTTACCAACACTCCAGACTGCATGATAGCCCTGGTCACTAAGCAGAGATTGTTGCATCCAAAAATCCACTGAGACAGAACCAACTTCAAGGACAACATTAAAAAAATGATGCTATTTAGTCTCTATTGCTTGTCTCATTCAAGCATTTCATATTATTGAGAGCTGAATCTTAAACAATGTTCCTTATACAACTGCCAGAATGATTGATCGTGTGTGTGTGCGCGCGCGCATGCATGTGCTTGATCAATGTATATAGTTATGGGTAGTTCTGACCTACTGGCTATTGCACACACCTGTGCACTTGGCATGCGTTCTGGTACGTACAATGCTAAGTGCCCACTGCATGGCTCTCAGTGTATGTCTGTTCCAGACATACTGTGGTCCATAAATACTTTGTTCATTCAGCAGTCTGCATCTCTGATCACCACTGCAGCCATGAGGCAGGCTTCACGGCATCTGTTTTTTGGGGGTGAAGAGAACTATTCCAGGCTGAGAACAACTTGAAAATGTCTTCCCCCACCATGCAGATACCATCAACTTTAACCAAGCTTCCTGTGGAAAGTAGTCCCAGGAATTCACTGCTTAACCATTTCCTGACCACTCAATGTGGGCTTTAAGATTTTTTGTAATCATTTGGACTTGCTTTGTCTGGACTATCCTTGGTTCATTCAATGGATGAATGAGTATGGTGTCTTTTACCATATATCAAGGCTCTGCTTCAGTCACTCTAATCTTTAAGAAAATAAGCTTAGGTGTAAAAGAAAACTTCATCTGAAGAAAGCCCCATCTGAGGGGAAGTTTCTTTTCTGTAGATAAAAAGTACCAGGGTTGGAGTGAGAACTTAGTAGTTAAGGTACTTGCCTGCAAAGCCTAAAGATGCAGGTTCTATTCCCCAGTGCCCACATAAGCCAGTGCACATGGTGGTGCATGTGTCTGAAGTTTGTTTGCTGTGGTTGGAGTTCCTAGTGCACCCATTCTCTCTCTTTCTGCCTCTCTTTCTCTCTCACATAAATAAATAAGAATAAAAACATTTTTTAAAAAAAGAAATGCCATCTTCTTTAACAATTGGGATATTTGTAGGGAGAACCTTGGAATAAAGACTTGTGTTTTCCCCTTTGAGGTTCTTCAATGCATTTTTTAAACATTTTTTAATTTAGGTTTTATTTATTTATTTGAGAGAGAGAGAGAAAGAGGCAGATATATAGAAAGAATGGGCACTCCAGGGCCTCCAGCCACTGCAAATGAATTTCAGATGCATGTGCCACCTTGTACATCTGCCTTACATGGGTCCTGGAGGATCAAACCTGGGTCTTTTGGCTTTGCAGGCAAGCACCTTAACAACTAAGCCATCTCTCTAGCCCTCTCCAATGCATTTTTAAGGTGAATTATCTATCTATAAGTAATGCCAACCTCTGTGACTTTCTTCTATTCTCCCCTCATCCTCAATTTTATCTACTCTGTATCTTATCTAAGTTCTACCTTCCAAGAAGCCCTCCTTGATCGCCTAGGACTGCTGTGATGAAGGCATTCCCTGGGCTTTTAAGGAGGTCTGCTCTATATCCCAGCATGCAGCAGCTTGCTCTGTCCTTACCTTGCTGTGAGGATGCACCTGGAGAACAAGGCCAGGCTCTCCTCCAGACCCTTGCACACTGTACACGGGCGATGCATAAACAGGTATGGGTAGTTTCTATGGGAACTTTTTGTGCTGTCTTTTAGAAGTGATTCAGATTAGTTAATGGGAACAATTATTTTGATTATTTTTACAGCTTTCAATTTCTTCTTTGCCATGCCTGCCATTGTCTGAAAGGTAAACTGTGGGGAAGTTAACTTGCATATTCATTTGTCAATCTTTAGACATAGTTATCATAAAACTCATCTTTACATGTTCATAGTTAGACAATTTGTAATAGCCCCAAGCTGGAAACCGTCCAAATGTCCATCACTAGTTGACTGGATAATAAATAAATGGTGGGATTTCACACAATAGTACACTACAGAGTAATTATAATGAGCAATCTACAACTACATGCAACAATTTGGATGTATCTCATAAACATAATGTTGACTATTAGAAGCCAGACACAAAGGAGTGTGATTCCATGTAGGTAAAGAACAAACCCAGGTACACTAATCTTTGCTGTTAGCAGTCAAGACAAAAGCTGCCCTTGGAGGGGTGATCCCTGGAAGAGGGGAGGCTCTGAACACCCCACGAACTGCACTTGACTTGAGTACTGGTTGCACAGATTTTCAGTTAAGATGTGTTGTGCTACACGTTACTACGGGTACCCCTCTCTGAGAGGAGCCCTGTCACATGTGATGTCTCTGAAGAGACTGTCCTGGATCACTTTTCTTACTGATCTATGTCTAGAGTCAAAAGGTAAGAAGCATCAAGCTCTGCCAGAAAGGCAATGTATCCCTGTAATAATTACCTTTTGTCCCAAAACATTACCACAAAATATGGTGGCTAAAATAGCAGACATTTAGCACATACAGGTCAGGAATTTAGGCCAATTAAGCAACTAACCTCTCATGAGGTCAAAGTGCTGCCAGGGGCTGCCATTGTCCTCTGGAGGCTTCGCAGGGCCCATAGGATCCACTTCCACTCACAGGGCTATGGGCGAGAGGCCCGAGTTTACCCCTTATGGATCTCCTAATGGAGCTGCCTGACAACATGGCAGCCAGCCTCCCAGGAAGTGAAAGGAATGGATGCTTCTTTTCTTGTTGCTGTGACAACATAACTGGCAAAAGGAACTGAAGGAAGGGTTGGTTTGGGCCCATAATTTGAGGGTACAGTCTACCATGGCAAGGAATTAAGGGCAGCAGGAGTTCTAGGTGGCTGGCCACAGGTGTCCACAGTAAGGAAGAGAGAGCAGTGAATGCTGGTGCTCAGCTCACTTTCTCCTTTTTAATTAAGTCTGGAATTCCAGACTATGGCACGGTGTTGCCCACATTCAGGGTGGCTTTTCCCTGCTCTGTTAAACTGTTTTGGAAACACCCTTGTATCCATGCCCAGAAGTATATTTCCATGGTGATTCTAAATTCCATCAAGTTGGCAATGAAGATTCACCGTCACTGAATATAAAGAAGAAAAGAACATCTTTCATAAAAATCTCAGAAGTCATATGTCATCTTTTACTACCTTATTCATTCATTATAACTGAGCACTCAACTCAGGCCACACTCAAGTAAGAGAGAATTAAAGCCCACCTCTTTTTAAAAAAGAAATTATTTATTTGCAAGCAAAGAGAGATAGAACAGAGATGTGAAAATGGGCATGTCAGGGCCTCTAGCCACTATAAACAAATTTCAGATGCATGTACCACTTTGTGCATGTGCCTTTGCATAGGAACTGGGGAATTGAACCCATAAAGCTCACTTCTTGATGGAAGAAGATGCAAAGAATTTGTAGATGTATCTTTTGGACCATGAAAGTCCATCCTCTGACCACAAATGATTTACATTCTCCCCTTATAAAAGATACTCAGGGACTGGAGAAACAGCTTAGTGGTTTAGGTACTTTCCTGCAAAGCCAAGGGACCTAGGTTCACTTCCCTAGGACTTACATAAGTCAGATGCACAAGGTGGCATATGTGTCTGGAGTTCTTTTGCAGTAGTAGGTGGAGGTCCTGGTGTGTCCATTCTCTCTCTCCCCCCCACACTCTCTATCTATCTATCATCCATCTCTACCTCTATCTATCTGCTTACTTCACTCTCAAATAAACTAATAAAAAGAAAATAGTTTTAAATTAAAAAAAAAAAGATACTCAGCATCTTTTCAGGGCTAACAAATGCAGAGCATCAGCTTGACCCTCAGAATCCCCATAGCTAAATCAAGGTCAGGTGCAGCTGTGTTTCCTCAGGTGCAGTTGCTTAAGTGAAGCGCCTGCAGTTCCTCTCCATGGAAACACCCGTGCCTACAATGCCTCGTCCCCATTGACTGCACCTGCCACCACCACCCCTCACACGTGGCATTGAGCCACAGCAGACCACCATTGTAAAGGTTCCTGTTCACAGAGCGGAGGCCTGCAGAAATCAGTGGTCAGGACTCAGTGGCTTATTCTTTTTTAAAAATATTTTTCAGGGCTGGAGAGATGGCTTAGTGGTTAAGCACTTGCCTGTGAAGCCTAAGGACCCCAGTTCGAGGCTCGGTTCCCCAGGTCCCACGTTAGCCAGATGCACAAGGGGGCGCATGCGTCTGGAGTTCGTTTGCAGAGGCTGGAAGCCCTGGCGCACCCATTCTCTCTCTCTCTCCCTCTATCTGTCTTTCTCTCTGTGTCTGTCACTCTCAAATAAATAAATAAAAAATTTAAAAGAAATATTTTTTTCAGTTATTTATTTAATTGAGAGAGAGAGAATATGGGTGCTCCAAGGCCTCTGGCCACTGCAAACGAACTCTAGGTATGTGTACCACAGGGGGCATCAGGCTGTATGTGGGTACTGGGGAATTAAACCCAGGTCTTCTGGCTTTGCAAGAAAGTACCTTTAACAGCTGAGCCATCTCCCCAGATCCTTGATGATTTGTTTCTAATGGACCACTGGTTTCTAGTAGATCTGAAATATCGTTTGTCAAACATTAGATACCTATTGATTAGGATTCACTCCTGTTTTTCATGACTCTTGGCTCTGCTGCCTGGTTTTCCTCCTTTTCTCATGAAAGATGTCTCCAGCCATGCGGTTATCTCAGATTGCTTTCCACCTGTAGCATTCTGAGAGCCCAAAGATCTCTTCATGCTGTACTGTCTCTGTCCCTTTCAGTTCAAGTGCCATCTTTAACCCAACATGCTTCCTGAACAGAGGATTCTCTCCTCAATCAGACCTCAGTTGCTAAGGGCCCATTCGATCATGGATTCCACCACACCTCCAAACATACTCTCTCAGCCTTCCATTGCTTTAACCATGAACATATGGGAGAAGTCCTTTTCATTCAACCCATAATGCTGAAAACATTTTTTAAGTAAAAACTCTTGAGCAGACATTAGACATAAGACAACCAGAAAGAAATGCATAGCTTTGATTTTCAGCTCATGGAATGACCTGTGATCAACAAAAGAGAGAGAGAGAGAGAGAGAGAAGGAAGATGCATGGTGACATATGCTACATATTTAAAGATGTAAATGAAACATGTAAAGCAAAGAACAAAACAGAGCAGTGTAGTCTGGGAGTTGTAGTTTTTATTCTTTATAATAATTCAGAAATCAAAAAAATAAGATCGCAAAAAAGAGAAAATATACTGATCTCTAAAAATAGCTAAAGTTAAATGTTTCTACATCAAAGAAAGTTGGATATAAATGTGAACATATTTTTCTTGAACAAACGATACCGCATAAAAAATAAGAGCTAATTGGGCTGGAGAGATGGCTTAGCAGTTAAGCGCTTGCCTGTGAAGCCTAAGGACCCCGGTTCGAGGCTCAGTTCCCCAGGTCCCACGTTAGCCAGATGCATAAGGGGGCGCACGCGTCTGGAGTTCATTTGCAGAGGCTGGAAGCCCTGGCTCGCCCACTCTCTCTCCCTCCCTCTATCTGTCTTTCTCTCTGTGTCTGTCGCTCTCAAATAAATAAATAAATAAAAATACTTTAAAAAAAAAAACAAACAGCTAAGAGTATAATAGTTCAATGTTATACCACTTGGCTAACATGCCAGGCCATAGGTTTGATCCCCAGCATTGAAAAATAATAACAGCAATAGCTGGCTCTAACACTCCAGATTAAAGTTATGAACAAGTAAGACAAAGCAAGAGAAAATGTATACTATCTGAACTATTGCTTCTAGCAATGTAAAACATGTGGGTAAAAGACAACTTTAGTTTTTTGTTGTTTTTTTTTAAATATGTTTTATTTATTGGGCTGGAGAGATGGCTTAGCGGTTAAGCGCTTGCCTGTGAAGCCTAAGGACTCTGGTTCGAGGCTCGGTTCCCCAGGTCCCACGTTAGCCAGATGCACAAGGGGGCACACGCATCTGGAGTTCGTTTGCAGAGGCTGGAAGCCCTGCCGCGCCCATTCTCTCTCTCTCCCTCTATCTGTCTTTCTCTCTGTGTCTGTTGCTCTCAAATAAATAAATAAAAAATTTTTTAAAAATATGTTTTATTTATTTATTTGAGAGACAGGGAGAAAATGGGCACACCAGGGCCTCCAGCCATTGCAAATAAACTCCAGATGCATGTGCCCCCTGTGCATCTGGTTTACGTGGGTCCTGGAGAATCAAACCAGGATCCCTTTGGCTTTCCATCCAAATGCCTTAACTGCTAAGCCATCTCTCCAGCTCCTGATTGTTTTTTTGGTTTGTTTGTTTGTTTTGTTTTATTTTGTTTTTATTCTTTAGTTTAACTATTTTCTGAGGCAGGGCCTCAGCCCAGGCTGGCCTGGAAGTCTCTATGTAGCCCAGACTGTCCTCAAACCCACAATCTTCCTGCTCCAGCCTCCTAATTGCTAGGATTAATCCTATACCACCACACCTGGTGCAGACCTTACAGCTCATAAAACTAGAGCCTAGATTTACATCCCAATACCCTAGGCTTTTTAGCTAAAGGAATTTATAATCTAGAAACACCAAAAATGTTAGAGAAGAACAGTGAGTACAGCAGTGATGCTCAGAAAACTGTGGGCCAGGGTCAGCATCAGGTTTGTTAAAAGAGTGTCAACTGGGCTGGAGGGACAGATGGCTCAGCAGTTAAGGTGCTTACCTGAAAATCTTAAGGACTTAAGTTCAATTCCCCAGGATCTATGTAAAGACAGATGCACAAGGTGGCACATGCATGTGGAGTTCGTTTGCAGTGGCTAGAGGCCCTGGGACACCCATTCTCTCCCTCCCTCTCCCTTCCCCTCCAACCTCTGCCTCTTTCTTTCTCTCTGTTCTCTCTCAAATAAATAAAATATTTTAAAAAATAAACAGTGTCAAGCTTCATCCCAGGCGTTGTAATTCAGATGCCTGGAGTGAGACTTGAAAAATGTTTAACAAGTGAGCAGATAACACTGTTATATGCTCTCTTCCCCACTAGAAAATGTATTATGAAGTTACAATAGTTAATGAACGGAAATGTAGTATGTTGTATTCCATGCTATGGAAACTATAAAAAGAACTAAATATTGATTCATCCTACAATGTGGATAAACCTCGAAATAATAAGAGAAAAAAGCCAGATATAAAAGGTCACAGATAATATCATTCAATTTATATGAATTATCCAAATTAGACAAATCCATTGAGACAGAAAGCAGATTAGTGGTCTTCAAGAGCTAGGAGTAAGGAAGAATGAGGAATGGTGCTGATGGCTATGGGATTCCTTTGGGGAAGTGACAAAGATATTTTATAACTAGATCATGGTGGTGATGGAGCTACCCATTGAATATATTAAAATTTGCTAGATTTTTCACTTTAAATGAATTTTTAAAATGGTTTACTTATTTATCTGAGAGAGAGGCACGCATAGAGGCAGACAGAGAGAAAGAGAATAGGTGTGCTAGAGCCTCCAGCCACCGCAAACTCCAAACCCATGCACCACCTTGTGCATCTGGCTTATGTGGGTCCTGGGAAATTAAACCTGGGTCCTTAGACTTCGCCGGCAAGTGCCTTAACTCATAAGCCACCTCTCCAGCCCTAAAGTGATTTTTTTTTTAATTTTTATTTTTACTTATTTGAGAGAGAGAGAGAGAGAGAGAGAATGGGCATGCCAGAGCCTCCAGCTGCTGCAAACGAACTCCAAAAGCATGAGCCACCTGTGCATCTGGCCTATGTGGGTCCTGGGGAATTGAACCTGGGTCCTTTGGCTTTGCAGGCAAGCACCTTAACTGTTCGGCCCTAAAATTAAAAATTTTATAGTACTTAAATCTCAATTTTAAAATGAAAACATAAAGATTACCAGAAGAAAATATGAGGCATTTTATATATCTCTGTGATAACCAAAGATTGAAACTAAAAGGGAAAAGATTATAACTTTGATTCATGAATAAAAATCTTAAAATTGATGCTTCATGCCTTTAATTCTAGCACTCGAGAGGCTGAGGTAGAAGGTTACTGTGAGGTTCAGGGCCAACCTGAGACTGCATAGTGAATTCCAGGTCAGCCTGGGCTACAGTGAGATCCTACCTTGAAAAAACCAAAAAAGAAAAAAAAATCTTAGAAAAGTAAATAGTAAAGTACAAAACATTGCTTGCAGCAAATATAGTAGCATTGATCACCTCCCTTTTACAGGTTTACAAATTAGTGCAAAAAAATAATCCAGATTGACACCTCTACAGAAAGATGGACTCTCAGTATATGAACAGGTAGTTACAAAAACCTGAATTATGCATAACTAGAAAACATAGTTTAAATATTCATCTAATTGTCTATCAAAGCATAGTTTAACTTTATGCCTAGTAAATTAGCAAAGATGTTTGAAGAAGTCTTTCACAGGCGATAGCTTCAATGATCAAGATGTCCAGGGGGACAATCTGGCTACGTGTATCCCAAACCTTTAAAGCATACATAATCTTGGACTGGGTAATATCACTTACATAAATCTACACTAAGGAAGTAGTTAAGGATATGCCCAAATAATCATCTTCCAAGTGGTAGACTAACAGCCCTTTCTAAGATTTTGAAAGTTAGAAAGGAACTGTGGGTTAAATAAGAATAATGTGAAAAGCCGGGCACAGTGGCATGCACCTTTAATCCCAGCACTCAGGAGGCAGAGGCAGAAGATTGCCATGAGTTCAAAGCCAGCCTGAGACTACATAGTGAACTCCAGGTCAGCTTGAGCTAGAGTGAGACTCTACCTTGAAAAAAATCAAAATAATAATAATGTGAAAAGATGGTCTGTATTACATGAAATACTATTTAGCCATTAAAAATGACTTTGAAAGTTTATTGCCACAGAAAGATGCTCATGATGTGTTGTTACATAGAAAATACAAGCTAGACCATCCACAATGAGCTTTTGATCAGAGAAACCTACAAGGTTTCCCAAAACAATGACAGACTTCTGTCAGAGTACTTGATGACCCACCAAAGGCCAGTGATAAGACCCTATTGCTGAAGACTCCATACACAGCTGACGTGTAAAATGGAATGACATGGCTGGAAGCCAGGAGAGAGTCAGTCCCCAAACAGTCAGCGTGTCTAGTGCCAGAAGGCGCTACATAGGCGACTGGGGGAAATGACCAAGATCTGTCCAAGCAACACATTGTTTAACCTAATTAGCAACAAATAACCGGATGTGATGCCCACACAAGTGCAATAGTGCACAGCCATGGTGAGGAATCAATTGCTCTTGATTTGGCTAACTGATCCACTCAGTGGTACTAGACCCATAGCTGGAGCTGGGAAACAAGTCAGAACCACACCCAAACACAAGCCCACTCTACAATATCAAGCTACCATCAATCACGGGGTATAAGACGGCCTAAACCTATCATACTGTCTGTCAAAAAAGTAAGTGTTATCTCAATTTTCTGGATGCTAACTTACTCTCCGTAGGAGAATCTGCTTCTCTTTTCCAGATAGATGCAGATCCTAAGAAGAGAGCTGCCCCAACATACCTCAAAAGGGGCCCAACTGAAACTAAGGACAACTGGCGAAATAAGCAAGGATGATGTTTTCCTGTGAACCGGATACCAGCACAAAGGGGAAGGAGATCAACACAGAGAAAAATCAACTCCTACCAAATCAGAGAGCCAGAGCCTCAGAGGCCCCCAACACCTCAGCACTGAAGCAGACCAAAAATGAACCCAACATGGCTCAGGGAAATTTTGCGGAAGAGGGGGCAGAAAGAATATTAGAGTCACATGTTGGGTCATGATTTGCAGAGACATTTATCATACTAATAACTGGGGGCTAACTCCACAATGCACGACCCATTTTCATTAACAAGGAGGGTCTAATGGGAGGGGGTAGATCACAGATGAGCCTAAATAATGGTACCAAACTGCCTGTATTTACTGAAAAGAAAACCAATAAATTAAATTTGAAAAGAAAATACAAGCTAGAAAATAATACGTTGGGCTAGAGTAATAATAAGTTGGGCTCAGCAGTAAAGAGCACTTCCTGTGCAAGTATGAAGGCTGGAGGTGGCCTGAGTTCAAATACCAGGACCCACATAAACAGCTGAGTATGGCCACATGTATCTGGACCCCAGTCCTGTAGTGCAATAATTGCCAGAGCTTGTGACAAGAAGTTCTGGGATCAGTTAAGAGACTCCAGCTCAAACAAGAGTGATGGAGCCGAGCACCTGACAGTACAACTCTGGCCACCACAGGTAAGTGGACCCAGCCACCCGTGAGCTCGTGGGGCACCTCATGGGCACATACACATGTACACACTGTGCACACATACCACACCACCCCCACCTCACACACACAGTCAAAAAATAATAATGTGAGCCAACCTTTGTTTTTAAAGTGGTAAAACAGGGCTAGAGAGATGACTGAGCAGTTAAGGTGCTTACCTGTGAAGCCGAAGGACCCATGTTCTACTCTCCAGATCCCCACACACAAAGGTGAGGCAAGTGTGAGGTCGTACATGCCCACTAGGTGGTGCAAGCATCTGGACTTCTATTGCTATGGCTGAGGCCCTGGCATGCCAATTCCCTCTCTCTCTCTCTCTGTCTCCTCCTCTCTAAAAAAAAAAAAAAAAAAAAAAAAAAAAAAAAAAAAAAATGATAAAACAAACATCTGGGGAGATATTTCAGTGGTTAAAGGTGATTGTTTGCAAAGCCTGATGGCCCAAATTCAATTCCCCAGACACCTATGTATAACTGAACAAGCCCCCATTTGCAGTGGTAAGAGACCATTTCACACACACACACACACACACACACACACACACACACATGCATACATACATACATACATTCACAAAAACTTTTAGAAAGTGGGGCTGGAGAGACGGCTTAGTGGTTAAGGCACTTGCCTGCAAAGCCAAAGGACCTCAGTTCAATTCCCCAGGACCCACATAAGCCAGATGCACAAGGTGGCACATGCATCTGGAGTTCATTTGCAGCAGCTAGAAGCCCTGGCATGCCCATTCTCAATCTCTCTCTCACTCTATCTCTTTTCCTCTCCCAAATAAATTAAAAAAATATATAATACTAAAAAAAATTTTTAGAAAGTGATATAGCACCCAGAAAGCTGTTTGAACAGTTACCTTCTTGTTGCAGGGACAGAACACCCAGCCAGAAGCATTTTATGAAAGGAAATGGGTTGTGTCAGCTTATAGTGTCAAGGGGAAGTTTCATTACCGCAGATAAAACATGGCGGAGGAAGCAGCCCAAGCATCACCTACTTTCACATCAGCAGGAAGGAAGTAGCCTGAGTAAACAAACTCTCACCGATATGGCTGGACTATTAAACCTCAATGTCCCTCCTCAACAACACACCTCCTGCAGCAAGGCTCCACCTTCTAAGGCTCCACAACCTTCCCAAACTGCCACCAACTGGGACCAAGTATTCAAAACACAGGAGGCTGTGGGGACATTTCACGTTTAAACCATCACAGCTATGTGTTCATACATAACAGAGGGTGTCTGTCTACAGGTGAAGAAACAAGGATTTTTTTCTTCTTTTTAAACTGTTTTTTTCTACAAGTACTACATAATGTTTCTATAATAAGAAAATAATTGGGTATTTTTCACTTTAAATTATACTGCAACATATAATTGAGGGAGACACTTCATATTCTGAGATGGCATTAAACAAAGAATAAAAACCAGGACCACAGCTGTAAACCACAGAACAAAGTGGGCATCAGCCAAGAGATCCCACTCTTTCTGTTGTATTCCTACAGTAATATTCTTTTTTAAAAAGATTATTTATGAGAGAGAGAGAAGCAGATAGAGAGAATGAGCATACTAGGGCCTTCAGCCACGGCAAACAAACTCTAGATGAATGTGCTACTTTGTACATCTGGCTTTGCGTGGGTCCTGGGGAATCGACCTGGGTCCTTAGGCTTGGCAGGCAAGCACCTTAACCACTGACCCATCTCACCAGCCCATGCAGTAATATTCTTTAAATTGGTTTCCTACCATAATGGTACATGATTCTGTCCAGCAAATATGCCATGTTCCTGAAGAAACCTGTCAATATCAAGGAAAAGATAAGCCGGGTGTGGTAGCACATGCCTTTAATCCTAGCACCTTGAGGTGAGTTCGAGACCACCCTGAGACTACATCGTGAATTACAGGTCAGCCTGGGCTAGAGTGAGTCCCTACATAGAAAAACCAAAAAAAAAAAAAAAAAAAAAAAAAATCAAGGAAGACATGCTTCTAGAAAGAGTTTTGTTTCCTAAATATCTTATATAGAATTCAGAGACCCCCCCAAATTACCAAGCAACAATATTAAACGAGCCAGTTTAATGACACTCAGTTTGCACTAGCAATAATAGATAACCTTTATCTGTCACTTACTACTTTCCAGGCTCTGTTCAAGGTATTTCACATGTATTATCTAATGCTAATCACCACCCTATGAGCTAAGTATTACCATCTTAGAATGAGGAATGTAGGCACAGAAAGATTAAGTAACTGATCGATCTGGCTTGAGAGTGTCTTTAACATCAACTCTATATGTGTGAGTTCAGAGAGTTGCCACTCCATTGTCATTAAGGAAGCTTGTCCTCCTCCAGGCAAAGATTACTCTTCCTGTGAGGGTCACAGTGACCCTAGAGAAGGGTCTTGAACCATTTGCTCCTGATCCTGGAGCTGTGAGGTTCCTTGGATTCCTGGTGTGCTTACCTGTTCCTCAATCCATTAGCCCATGGCTTGACATCTGGGGAGCAAGGTGGAGCTGGAAACCATTGGGCTCTGTGTGTGAGGAACCTTCATGGTACTGTATCCTTGAGGAGGAGGTCAGAATTTGCACATCAAGAACTGAGTGTTTTCTACCAGTTGCTACATTGCAAATCAGAACCTGCTAGATGACCCAAATCAGCTTTTAAAAAATTTATTTATTTACTGGAAAAAGAAGCAGATAGAGAAGAGGGTAGTGAATGGGCATGCCAGGGCCTCTAGCCACTGCAAATGAACTCCAGACGCATGCACCACTTTGTTCATCTGGCTTCATGTGGGTACTGAGGACTCGAACCTAGGTCCTTTGGCTTTGTCAACCAGAGCCTTAACCACTAAGCCATCTCTCCAGCCTGAAAATCAGCTTTTTAGCTTTCAATGTTGTTAGAACTTTCAGAAAGTTAATTCAGCCAGTGACAAATAGGGTGGAGAACCTGGGAGTGGTCTACCTTGGGTACAGGAAATAGCAGGTCACATTGTCCTTAGAGAATTATAAAAACAATAAAAGAACCAGCTAAAAGTCTATCTTTTCTTTTTTTAGTATCTATGCATGCGCGGTGTGTGTGCACACGTGTATGGGTGTTAGCATGTGTGGGGGTACAGATGTGTGAGGTTATACATGTGTGTACATGCATGCACACTAGCATGTGGAGGCCACAGGTTGATGTCAGGTGTTTTCTTTGATCAGAGACACAGTCTCACTCAACGCAGAGCTTGCTGATTAGCCAACTTGCCCCAGGATCCTGTCTCTGCCTCCTGACCGCTAGGATCACTGGTGGGCTCTTATGCTCACCCAGACCACGTGGGTTCCAGGAGTGCGAGCTCTGGCCCCTCATGCTGGCATGGCAAACACGTTACCCACCGAGTCATCTCCCTTGCTCCAGCCTATCCGCCTTTCACTGATCTCCACACACATTGTAAGCAACGTCATTGATGAGAGGATCCAGCCTTGTGAGCCGCACCACTACCACTGAGCACCCCCTGACCATGCAAAGCTTGTCTTATTTTCTACCATTTTATTAGAGTCTGACTATCAATACCCAGGACCCCCACCCCTTCCCTGGGAGGCTTGGTCCTCCATGTGATGGGTGAAGAAGAGAGTGCTGTTAAGGAGAGAAAGGAATGGGCTTTAAAACCTCTGACTGCCCTTTTTTGTCCTCATGAAGGTGCCTGGGAAAAAGGACCTGAGAAAGACATTGTCCCCAAACTTGGAGTCAAGCTCATGCTGGGAAAGGGAGTGTCTCAAGCCCAGCCCTGGTGTCCCAGCTTCTCTTAGACTTTCCCAGTGCCCCAAGGCAGAGTTAGTCACTTCCTTCTTGTGCTCCCACAGCACTTTGTACATACACCCCTTTGTTAGGGCACTGGCACAGTGAGAACTCTTGGATCACCCCACTCTCCAGGGAGCTCCCTGAGGGCAGCAACTTACTTGTTCATCTTTGTTCCTAGTTCTGACACAGTGACTGACGGACACTATGTGAACAGATGCTCAAAAATGTTCCATCGAACTGAAAATGGAATCACATGCTGTCTGCTACCGTCCCATGGTCCAGAGTGAGACGTTATTCATTCCTTCCACATACACTCGGGTTGATTATGTAAATCACCGCTGAAGGAGGTTTGTTTTCAATTGTTATTGATCTGAGGAGTTTCATTCGATAACTTGTAAAGCTGACGGAGGAATAGCAATTCAACACAAAGAAATTTAGGAACAGGTAGGTATTAGCTCCCTCTATGGTAATCTGGGGAGTAAAAGAGGAAATGTAGTTTAGGGCAGTCTTCACCTAGGCACAATCTGATGACAACTGTGATGACCCGTGATAAGGACCTTGCTGAGGCCTCACTGCAGTGAGGGAATGACTTACTAATAACGGGTGGGGATGAGCTGGGAGGAAAATGTGATAGGACTCGTTCAGCCTTGTCCAGGCCACACCCAGTTTAGTCAACGACTTCTGAACCCTAAGAACGTTAAAGGAACAAAGTGGAGCTTGTGCTTGGGACAAGTGGCTGGGAGTCAGGAGAGAGGCTTAAAGAAATCCAAAATATCAGCCTGCCTCTGCAGTTAAGTGTGATGGCAACTTCTCCACCAGGAAGGGGGCTCCGTGGGGCAAGGGGAGTCTTGCAAGGAGATCCGGTCCGCAGAGCACTTGACGTTTGCCCCGGGAAAGAGCGGCGGGCTCACCTGCTCTACTTGGCCCCTTGACGCAGCAGGATGTGCACAATAGCTTCAGCTAGAGCCGCGTCAGCAGTAATCGCCACGAGAAACTCTGCCAGGTTGAAATGGAACCTTTTGCGGGCGTGTCCTACGGTGGCATTTAAAAAAACGAATCTTCAAGGCACCTGAGATGTAAAAGCATGCGAAATACATAAAGCCAATTCATTCACGGGAGCATCTGTGGAGAATTGGCTCAGGGGAGGGAGGGGGGGGATGGAATGTGGGGAAAATCCTTAGGAAGCACAAAGCTGATGACTTCAGCAGGACTTCCTGGGCCCCGGGGCTTATTCCCAGAACTTTCCCCAGCCTCTCAGGCACTAATATAGCGCAGGCAAGACTTGCAAACCAATGGCCCAAATAAGCCGAATCCGGAGCCCAGCTGTGTTTCCTTTGGCTTGGTGAATCCAATGGTGAATTCATTTCTAAAAGTTAGAAACCCTTAAGTGGGGACACGTGCTTTCCTGCTTACCGCAGTCCTCGCTGCTCCCTGGTGTCTTACACCGACTCGTCCACATGAGCCCCCCAGCCTTTGCGGCCATCTGTGCAATGACCCCTTGACACTTCTGAGCTTTTGGCTCTGTTCTGAAATTTGGCTCCCCACTGGAATTACCCAAGGCTACTTTAGAAAATATCCATGCCTGGGGCCCACCCTGGAGACTACAACAGTTTAATGCCTCTGGGGCATGGCCTGGCAAGAGAGGCTTTGAAAGCACCAGAGGAGATTCTACTGCGTAGTAAAATGCGCAGAGAAAGTCAAGCAGCAGAGGGCTATGGTGCCAAGGCGTGTTCCATCAGCTCCAGCTTGTCTCCAAATTAGCTGCTTCCCTTTACCTGCTGGAGGCCCACCTGAAGGAAGACACCCCTTACCTTGCCAAGACTCTTACAGTCAACCTTCTCTGTTAGACTCCAGAACAAATTCCCCATGCCATTCCTGATGATTTGGGAGATAATGACCTCTGCTGAGATGAGAGGTTAAGACTATTTTTCTAGAGCTTTTACCTGGCCACCAGCACAGCCAATTATAGTAATGCAGAATCTCCTGCATCTGATTCTCTGTAGAGTCATAGCAACATCATGAAGAATGTACTACTACCTACCATCTTATTTTAAAGATAGGAAAATGGGGCTGGAGAGATGGCTTAGTGGTTAAGGCGCTTGCCTGCGAAATCTAAGGACCAATGTTCTACTCTCCAGGTCCCACGTAAGCCAGACATGCAAAGGTGAGGCAAGTGCAAGGTCACACATGCTCACTAGGTGGCGCAAGAGTCTGGAGTTTGATTGTAGTGCCTGAGGCCCTGCCTCACCAATTCTCTCTCTCTCTCTCTCTCTCTCTCTCTCTCTCTCGCTGTCTCTCTCTCTCTCTCTCTCTCTCTCTGTCTCTCATGCATGCTTTCTCTAAAATAAAAATTTTTTAAAGAAAAAAAATTTTTTTTAAGTATAGGAAATGCTAACACCAATTTCCATGGTCATAATAAGCCCTTGGTGTCCTCAGTAACTCAGGCTGTCATTGAATTTATTTCAATCAGCATTCATACCTGCCACGCAGATGGTGGAGGGCCATATTCTACACAGTGTGAATAATGGTTGACAGCCATTATCTGGTCTGATTGGTCAGTACTCTGCCACATTCATAGAATGAATGGATTAGGAGTAAGCACCAGACATTTTTTTCATGGCACACCTGTTAGAGCAAAAGTGATTAAGGTGTGGTCCTGATGTTTGAGGGCTTGAGCTCTAGGGGGAAATAAATAGAGACTGAATCCTTCTGAGAAAATAAAATATAGGATGGTAGGTGATAGAAACAGAGCTGTGAAAACTTTAGAGGGAAGTGCCTGTCTCAGCCTCTACACTATGGAGGAAGGCTCCGCAGAGGGAGGCGTATTCTCGCCTTGATGTGGAGGGGTGTATAGGAGTTTCCTAGGCAGTACTTGCTGAATAAAGGCATGGAGGTCACCATGCACAGCAGGCATTTAGAAAACTTGTCTTTGAGTAAGAAAAGAACTGCAGATTCCCTTGATGTTTAAGTTTATCCTGCTAGCTACAGACCTAATGGTTGTGAGCCTCGGTTTTTTTGTTTTGTTTTTTCTGGTTTCTGACCATCACATCAGATATAAATGAGTTTCCCAGCTGCTAAGACAGGCTACAAAGGTGGCATGCTCCCTTTTCTGTTACCCCAGCACCTTTTTCTTTGCAAATAGCATTCCACATATCTGAAAGGGAGCCTTATCTTTATCCGAAAGTCATGTTATCTTTTTGTCTCACTGAATATGGTCACAGCCACCCTGGCTCATCATTACCTTACATTGGCTGATGCTAATGACGACATCATGGAGGGGACCCCAGGAAGAGATACCAACCACAGAAAAGGAGCATACAATGTAACACCAAAACTTTGTGTATTTGTATTTAAGTGTAAATTCAATGTAAAATTGTATTGGGAAAACTTATAACCTAAGTCATGAATATAGATGCATCAGTGTCCCTAATTCCTCTTAGCCATGCATTTTAAACTCCATGCTCTGTCCCTTACCCTGGGCATCTTTTTGAATGCTATTGAGTACAGAAATTATAGATTTTAATATTCAATCTTGGCAAGTTATCTCAAGGCTTTCATTTGATCTAATTATGGCTGGGCCTTCTCAAGTGAATGTATCATCAGAAGCATTGTCCAAGATCAGCCAAGATGTCTGTGCATGAGCCTGCCCTTCCTTTTTTCACGTGCATGAGTTTTAGCCTGGAGCGATGTTCATGACTTTGATATTCTTCAATATTTTCAAGCGGGAAGGCCTGTACAAGATTAATTACAAACCTAGGGCCTGGTGTAGTTCAGGCCCTCATTATCATTAATGAACCTCTTCTTCTGTGCTAAGAAGGGAAGAGGCCTCTAATTGGGTATATTTCTTAGAGTAGATATGTGAGTAGCCCTCAGAAGTTTACTTTGCCAACCTATTATGTGAAGCAAACCTGCTAATCTATGCAAACTGGAGGATCCACTGAGAATAAATGAATTTTGTGACATCAGCCAGTTAGGGGAAAGCCACAATGAAAATCCACCGCATCACAATGTACACATGGTTCATTAATCTGTAAGGGGAACTTGGCCTTAATTATTCATGATAATAGCCCTTAATATACTAGTTTGCTGCAGCATATTTTGTAGCTGTAATGGAGGTCTCCATCCTTTAAGAACTTATGACAACTCTCCACTATTAAATCTTTCCTGAGAGGTGGGGTAAGAGTCTGACCGAGGTTTTCCTGGGAATGTCATGTTTGCAGCATAATAATCAAGCTTTACTATTCTGAAGAGACTTTCATCCTGAGGATCTCAAAGCACTTTATGAGCCCTCATTAGTGCCAGGAATACCCGGGAGGCACCAGGGTTTTACTATCTTTGTTTTATAGGTGAAGAAACAAGACAGGGGCTGGTGAAGTGACTTGCCCAAGGTCACATAACAAATCAGCAGGACATCTTGGGAGAGCACAGACAGGTTTAGGTGGTGACTGGGTGACTGCTTCTCTTCAACCTTCCACATCACCACTTGGATCTTTTGAGCTAGGGAACTGTGGCCATGAGCTTGAATGTTTGGTGACACTCACATCCTGTGCCAACACATGTTCAAAGCACAAGACAGGCCCACGGAACTGGCTGAAGGAGGAATAAATGAGAACATTTCTAGGTTTCCAATTCAAAAATCTTCTTGGTTATCCAAACTTTTATTCACGGCTTATTTCCTACTTTAAGAAGGCTCTTTTGAAAAGAACTAATTATACTACAGCTATCTCGTTCACATTTGCACTTGCCAAAAAGAATTGGGTCTTTGGGGATTTTTGCTCTCATAAAATGAGGTTTCTATCTCCAATATTATTACAGGATAGTCAGGGTTGTTTTCCATATTACAATGAGATTTTTAGCAAGGGACCTTTGCTTAAGTGATCCTGCTGTTGTGTGGGGAACGCTTAGATCATTTAGCAGTAGGTTGGTCATTATAAATACAACCATGTCTTCTAAACCTTCAAGGTTCAAGAAAATGGAAGAGCTTTTCAAAAAATCATTTTTATGGCTAGTGACATCTACCACACAGGTCCTACTGTGAGATTGGGGAGGAGATCTTTTTGTTTGTTTGGCTTCAAAAGTTGCATTTGATCCCAGCTCGGATTTACATTTGAGAACATTTTTAAAGTGTGTGCACTCCCAACTGTGTGGAATGCCAGGAAACGAGTTCATTCCGGGAGGAATGAGCTTTCAGCTCTGTCCTCTGTGACAGATTCCAGAGCGTCTCTACCTTAAGGCAGGCAGGTCACCGGGCCGCTTCGGTGACCCCCCCTAACCTGTACCAGGCTGCCGGCAAGCACTCCTGTCAGCTCTGTTTACTCTGGCAAGACTGATGGCATCCAGGTGGGTTTCCCCACTCGCACTGCCTCCCTCTCTTGCTCCCACTCCTCTGCAGCCCAAGAGGCTACATTTGCCAACAGAATAGTTCTGTGCAACTCCAGGCGGGGGAAGCGGCTGTTCTCCCCAGTGAAGCCACTGGCTTTTCTTTTAATCACTGCAGGGCCTTCACCTGATTCCCCACCCCCAACACCCGAGGTGTATCTTCCAGAGCTTTGAGCTGTAAGAAAATGTGCCTCTGTGCCTTTTTCTAGCCCCTGCATCTCTGTGGATGGAGTCGCTGGCTCTGGGAGGGCAGGGCTGCTAGGCAGATAATCCTGTTAAGCATCTGGAGAGCCTGGTGAGGAGATGCTCAGCTCAAGAATGTCAGGAGCAGATAGAATGGGGCTGGAGGTGGGGCGGGGGCAGTGCTGAGGGTAAACAGGCTGCTTCCCTGGTGGACATCAGCCTCGGCTCTGCCAGCTCCCTCCCACTGGCCAGGGATAAGCTGCTCATCATGAGGCCTCATTACTAGTGGATGCCTGGTATGTGTTACGTGTTGTTAGCCCCTTGCAAGTGCCACTAAGCACTCAGGGACTCCGACATGAGGAAGATGAGGTTCCCTGGGAATGTGTGCATGGTGGTGGGGTTATGGACGGGGTGATATTAAGTGACCAGACAGCAAGTGTAAAATGATGTGTTGCAGGATCCATAGAGGGAACGGTCCCTGTGGAGTGGAAGGGAGTACCTGAAGGAACAAACAGGACCAGGGCCTGAGGAGAAGAGGAAGGGTGTTCCCTTAGGGAGACATTACATAAGCAAAGACGCTGAGGCAGGAACTAATAAGGTATGTTCAAGAAGCAATCATAGAGGGATAGGGCCAGTGCAAGAGTTCACACGGGGGAGTAACGGAAGAGTGACTCTGGAGAGCCAGGGTGGGGCCAGGTGAAAAGGGCTCTAGAAGGATTAGCCAGGAAGGTGGGAGGGTGACATGATCCAGTTGGTGTTGTGAAGAAAAAAAAAAATCAATCTGGCATCGGTGTGTAGGTAGAGACTGGGAGCAGGAAGCTATTTGTCTGTGGTAACCTGCGTAGTGTTCGATAAAGGCTGGGCAGTGGCTTCTCAGTCCTTGTCGTCAAGAACCGTGTCAGCCCTGTCCCTCTGCACCCTCAGTGATTAACTGAATTTACCCCTTAGGTCCTGCTTTACATGCTACTTCCTCAGGGTGGGGCGACGGCTGCCTTGACTGGGCACAGGTCTCCCTGCTGGGTTCTCATAGAAGCCTATTTGCTCTGTCAAGATAAGTCATTGTGCTTGTTAGGGTTTTATTTTATTTCAGTTGTGGTAAAATGTTCTAAATGCATGATATCTTAACCAGTTCTGTGTGTCCAGCTCGTCAGTGGTCGGTGAGTTTAGACAGTTGTACAATCTATGGTAATGCTTTCATCGATGTCCACCTAACCCCATTACACAACTCTTTGTTTTCTCTTCCGCCTATTTCTACAACGGCCAGCACCGTTCTGGACTCTCCCTGTGCATTCAGCTGCTATAAGCACTCGTGCGATACTTGCCTTTTTGTGAGTGACTTATTTCACCCAGTATAATGTCCTTAAGTTTATCTATGTTTACCATGTGGCAGGGCTTTCTTCCTTTTGAAAGCTGAATAATATTCTGTTGTATCTGTTCAGGGATGTTTGTTGGCTTTTCTTTACAGTATTAGGGACTGAACCCAGGATCCTGTGCAGGCTAGGCATGTACCCTAACCCTGAACTACATCCATAGATCTATTTTTATTTTCTACTTCGAAACAAGATTGCATTAAGTTACCCAGAATGGTTTTGAACACACGTTATATAGTCCAGGCAGTCCTTGAACTTGTGATCCTGCTGATGCCTGAGCCATCAGACCCAGCTCTTTGGCTCTTTATTTTGAAACAGGGTCATGCTGAGTTGCCCAGGCTAGCATTGAACATATTTTGTAGTGCAGGCAGGCCTTGACCTTGCAATCTTCCTGGTTAAGCCTCCCAAGTAGCTAGGATTATAGGTCTAAGCCACTAGGCCTGGGTGATATTTACAGACTTAAAATCAGAAGGCTCTTAAAATAAGAAGGGGTAGAAGGAGGTAACCTTTAAAATGTTACGAATAAGTCATATGGAAACCTACCTGTTCAGAAGCAAACAGTGTATATGTTTAAAAAGAAGGAGTTTGGGCAGAAGTATCCTGTGGAGGTAGATAATGATGTGCCTGGAAACCACAGATTGTTATTAGAAAAAATTTCAGTGCCAGAGGTGAGTTGTTGGCCAGGAAAGTCTCTAGTTGCCCTAAAACATTACAGGAAATTGTCAAGGCTCATGGTTGTCCACCAGAACTAGATGGTAAGACCCTATGCTGAAAACTCCACATGCCTGGGCTGTAGGTGCCTCAGAAATGAAGGTGGAGCTGAGCTGGAAGCCTCTTCCCTGTTGACTAGCGGTCAGGATGCTGGAAAGTGCTGTGTGGCCTGTTGAGGGAGAAAAGTCATTCATAGTGTTAAATAGCAGTGGACCTGCAAACTTTACATTTGGCAAACCAGGCCAAACATACCAGCAGGCACAATGATGGCATATCTGTTACGGAGGGAAAACCAACGTCTCTCTGACTGGATTTGAGGCCCACTCCATGAGAAGGAATTCTTGCCTGGCACTGAAAACCTAATCAAAAGCCTATGGATGAGGAGATCATAAGCTCTACAGGGGAATCTACTACAATTGTCTAACCAAATGGGTATATTGTGAGCACCAAACTCCCCTCTAAGTTCTTGTGTGTATGTCCATATATTAATGCTTCTCTTACTTTTGGTTAGAGAAGTTTCTGTTTTCAGATGGTGGTGACTACTGGGTTGACTCAAAACTCACCAAGGTGCTGAGAAGTGACTGTTCAGCATTGAGAAGTCTCTATCATACCCTCATATCCTCAGGGACCATTGTAGAAGTGGTAGTGGAAAGAATGCAAGAGCCAAAGGAAGGGAAGGAGTGCATTACAATATTATCTTTCTGACACAAAGTGGCCTTGATATCCATAAGCCCACAGTGCCCTGCTGATGCCTACACAAGACCTGAATAATAGGAGGGAAAAAAGATAATGTCAAATAGAAGAGAGACCAATTGGAAAGACGTGATTCAGTGGAGGGGGTACTTGTGAAGAAGAAAAGGGAGGGTGATGGGAAGGGAAGATATCATGGTGTATTGTCTATATTTATGGAAGTTGTCAATAAAAAGTTTTTTAAAAGTAACAGAGTATTAAGTTTACATAATGAATAAATTATGTATACATGTAAATAATGAATACACAATTGTTTATATAATGGATACATTTATTATACAATGTATAAGTTATTATACATTATACAATATATATAATGCATCCAACATGCAATTATACAATGAGGATATATGTATTTTATATACATTATATAAAAAAGTATATAAACTATTTTTTTGTTTATTTTTATTTATTTATTTAAAAGCAACAGACAGAGAGAGAGAGACAGATAGAGAGAGAGAATGGACACACCAGGGCCTCCAGCCACTGCAAACAAATTCCAGACGCATGCGCCCCCTTGTGTATCTGGCTTATTGGGTTCTGGGGAATTGAGCCTTGAACCAAGGTCCTTAGGCTTCACAGGCAAGTGCTTAACCAGCCCCATAAACTATTCTTTTTACCTACAAAAATGCTACCAAACTGTATGTTTCAGCAGGGTAGGAACTTAACTAAAGAATGCTATTGTTAAGATTTTAATAAGTAATTGGTGTAATGAATTGTTGTAATTAAAAAAAACAGAGGTAAAAGGAACTGACAAAATAGGCTAAACTAGAACTTAATAAAATATCAGAGTGTGCTGGACATGGTGACACACACCTTTAATCCTAGCACTTGGGAGGCAGAGGTAGGAGGATTGTTGTGAGCTTGAGGCCAGCCCAAGGCTACATAGTGAATTACAGGTTAACCTGGGCTAGAGTGAGACCCTACCTCAGAAAAAAAAAAAATCAGAGTTCATTCTTGTCATAGGCACAAGTATTGAGGCAGAGTCACTTGGCACCTCCTTTATTATACAATTAACAAAATTGGCGAGAAAATTTAATAGTAGGGGCAGGGGAGATACCTCGGGTGACAAAGTATTTGTGACAGAATCATGAAGACCTGAGTTTGATCCCCAGAACCCACATAAAAATGCCGGGTGTGGTGGTCTACATGTGCTTATGACCCCAGCACTGAGGAGATGGGGACGGGAGAATTCCTGAGGCAGCTTGCTGGCCAGCCAGTCTGGTCTAATTACTGAGTCCAGGCCAATGAGATGCCGTATCTTAGAAACAAAGCGGAGCAAGAACACCCGAGGCTCTTGTCTCGACCTGCATGCATTCATGCACTCACATACATACACACATCCATATGTACACCCATGCACATGCATAAAAATAAACTTAAAATACATGTAAAAACTTAATAGAGCCGGGCGTGGTGGTGCACGCCTTTAATCCCAGCACTCAGGAGGCAGAGGTAGGAGGATCACTGTGAGTTCGAGGCCACCCTGAGACTCCATAGTGAATTCCAGGTCAGCCTGGGCTAGAGTGAGACCCTACCTCAAAAAACAACAACAACAAAAAATAGAATTCCCATCTCTATCCTACATATAATACAAACATTATGGCAAGTACTGATGAATTTCTATATTTGACTCTTCTTAGCTTAAACCACCAGAATAGAAAATGGACGAGAATTGTAAAAGTGTTCTTCCTTTTGCCCACATCTTCCCAGGAATCATTCATTCTGTGGCATGATCTATCTGAGGCTGTGTGGGTAAAATGGGTCCTCTTGGCTACACGACACTAAAGGCTGTCAAAGCCACAATGCAGCAGGGTGAGTGGGCAGGAGGAACTTGACTGTGAAGCCTGGGCTCCGTAGTGAGACCCTGTGTTCAAACCAACCAACCAACAGAAAGCAGCTCTTTGTTCCTCAGCTCCATTTCCACTGAACTGTGTGTTCGTCTCCTAATCTGAGTCCAGGGCTTTTTCTTTCCTGGTGTCCTTCAGAGCTATACTCTTAGCATCTCATATTAAACTCTGGACAGGAGACCTTCCCCTAACGTGAACAGCAGGGAATTAACACAACTTTCTGAGACCCTCGTACCTTGTGGTTACAGATATTAAATACAGAAGAGGACACATACATTCACAGGTACATTCGCAACACAACACAGGCACACGTGTAGGTGCTGTTTGTGATGAAGAAAGTGAAGAAGAGAGGTTACAGCTACACGGTGGCAACTGTGGTAAGGAGAAGCTGAGTGGCCATCACCCCAAATCCTTCCCCTGGTCGTCAACACAGATGCCATCCTCCCCTACTTTCCATTTTGTTCTGGCATTTACACAAATGCAATTCTATGACCACATCAGAATGACATGTGTTCTCTGGGATCCAGAACCTCCCTGGGTGCAGAGGGACCTTGATTGACCCATATTTAGCACACTTCATTGGCCCCAGGCTCTAGCACAGGAGAAACTCCATCAGTAATATCTGCCTGAAAGACTCAACCAAATCTGTATAAACAAGAAAAATGTAAGCTGGAAATAATCCATTGGAGTTGCTTAGTATCATGGTCATGTCCCTTGGCATAGTTCCACAGTCAAGAAATTCATAACTCATTTAAAGGTTAGATAGAAGCAGTCACTGGGAGGATAATGTATAATGTTATTCTGCTGATTTTAACATAGGTAATTAAAATAAGACTTCATAGTTACAGAATCAAGTATAATACTTGTTGAAAGTGAAATTTTAAATTGCTATTGGAAATGGGAACACCTATGGAAATGTAGACACTTAAAGACATGAAACTGATAGGAAATCTCTATTAGAAATTACCCATGTTGAAGCAGGACTTATATCAAAAGCTAAGTCCATAGTTGGGGCTCCTTTCCAAATGTAAATACCTGATGATGATAAATACAATATGTGGCAGACAGCCTCACATCACTGAGATGAACTTCCAGACCCACCACAGTTATGGAGGAAAGGAGTTATTTGAAGTTATTTACAAATCCAGGGGAAATTCCACAATGGCAGAAGAAGCTGGCCCATTTTCACATGTCCAATCAGAGAGAGAAAAGTCCCAAGCCAGCACTCAGCACCTCAAGTAAGCACACTTCAGGAATACAAGGCAGAACTCAGGCTCTTTGCATAACTTTAGAGTACAATTCCAAATATACCTCCACACCTTAGGGCTGTGACCTAGGATCTACCCAAGGTGACACTTCCTCCAACCAAGTGGCTGCAGATCTAAATTACAAACTGTAATAAAATCCTGAATATGTTGGGGATAATCCATTCTACCATATTCTACTCCTGGCTCCCAGTAGATTAATAGTCATCTACATTGTAAATTGTATTATTCAAAGGTCCTCACAGTTTTTATGAACTTAAGGTAGTTTCAAAGCCCTAAGTCTCATCTGAGATTTAAGATAGTCTCTTAGCTGTGAGCCCTATAAAATCAAAACAAGTTATATACCTTTAACATATAAAGGCACAAAGTAAACATTTTTAACTGTTACAAGGCATAGCAAAAAGAGTGGAACAATACAAACTCAATAACCATCAAACAAACATCAAACATCTGCAGTTTAAGTCCGATATCATGACCAGTAACGGACAGTCTCCAGATTTGCCAATTTTGCCCCTCCAGCTGGTCTGAATAGCCAGGGAAAACTTCCATCCCAGGTCAGCAGTGCTCCATGGTAACCCTTGCACAGTCCTTGTGTATCCAAAACATCTTCAGGTCTCCATACAAACCATGGCCCATCTTCCAATGGCTTTGACAGCTGTGGTGGTTTGAATAGATGGCCCCCAATATATTCAGTTCTTTACTATTTGTAGTTTACATCTGCTGGCTACCTGGCTGAAGGCAATGTCACTGGGTGGATCTTTAGGTGTGGTGGTGGGTTTCAAATTTCAATCTAAAGAGATGCAAAGTGTGCCTAGCTGGAGTTCCTAAAGTGTGCTGTGGCTTAGGCTTGTACTTCTCTCTCTCTCTGCTTGGACCTGTGAAGGCAGGCCAGTTTCTTCTGCTATTATGGAACTTCCCCTGGATCTGTAAGCTTCAATAAATATCCCTTCCTCCATAACTGTGTCTGGTCTGAAAGTTGACCTCAGAGAACCTGAAGCTGTCTGCTACAACAGCCTATCAAGGTCATTATTCCTTGTCTATATGTGTGTCTCAGCAGCAGTTCCTGAAACCATGTGTGCACTTCAAGACCAGTCTATGCACTTTTCATGCTTCCCAAACCAATACCAGGTATGTAGGACACAGCCATATACTTAATTCAGGGAGGGAATAAATTATAATCTTGAAGAGTAGGTTTCTTCTCCAGTCAACTCTTTACAAAAGAATTTGCATTTCTATAATACTCTTTCCTCAGGCATCCTCTCCATCTTTTGAAATGTAAAGCAGTTGGGCAATCTTCCTTAAGATTGCTAATGTGTTTAACAATAGCAGCTTCAATAACCTAAAACAAGTCTCAATGTCTATAATTTTAAATTGCTTGAGTTTTTCCAACTTAAATCTTAAATCTCTCAGTCCAATCTCCTTAGCTAAGCACATCAGTCCATTACAAATTTAACCTTGATCAAACTCTCTGGGCCTGGGCAGCAGAACACAGACAGCCCTTATGCCAGTAGCCAAGTTCTAGCAAAGTCTTCTGAAATCTTTCCTTCCCCTTAGAAAGTTCAAAAGCAAAGCCTCCAAGTTCAATTTTCTCCATACTTAGCATTTTCAAATTCTCATCATAATAGTCCATAATACTTGGCTTACCACTCCAGAAGTCATCTTCAGTTGTAAGTACCAAGTGCATGCCCATTCCTCCAAAACAAAAGTTCTAAAACACCAAAATCCACATGACTAGATTATTTAACCCCACTCCTGGTATCAGTTTTGTGGCAGACAGCCTCACATTGCTGAGATGAACTTTCAGACCAGACACAGTTTTGGAAGAAGGGATTTATTTGAAAATTACAGATACTGGGGAAGTTCCACAATGGCAGAAGAAGTTGGCGCACTTCCACAGGTTTAAGCAGAGAGAAAAAAGCCCCAAACCACCACCCAGCACCACAATCAAGCACACTTCAGGAATACCAGGCAGAATTCAGGCACTTTGCATATATATCTTTAGACTGGAATTCCAAATCTATCTCCACACCTTAGGGCTATGACCTAGGATCCACCCACAGTGACACCTCCTCCAGCCATGTGGCTGCAGATCTAAATTACAAACTGTAATATAATCCTCAATATATTGAGAGCCATTCATTCAAACTACCACACAATATTAAAACAGAACATCGATAATATCTACTTATGCTCAAAAAGAAAATAAGCATGAGGGACTGGAAGTTTATTGAAAAACAATTTCATAATTCATAGGCAGAACTGATGTGTTCCTTTGGGGAATCTAAAGCTACTATCATCATAGATAAACACACAGCCAAACACTGAGAAATGTGATGACTTTTCTCAGGACCTAGATGCAAAATATGCCTAGGAAAGTGTCAACTTAAAGAACCACAGGTCCTGGTAGCAGTACTTTTTTTTTTTTTTTTTTTTACAGACTATACTAGGGAAAAGAGTCTTACTGTAATCTCAGTGACCTTAAGTATGGTCTTTCCTGTCTTGAAGTTTTAAACCAATTAGTAGATAAATTCACTGTAGATGAAATGACAATAAGAGAGCTTTCTCAAAGTGGCACTAAAGTAACTATTTTTAAGGTCTTCAAAGAAACAAATGAAGAAATAACATCCATAAAAGCATATAAAGTTTTACTGGGTGTGGTGTCATTAATCCCAGAACTCTGGAGGCTGAGGTAGGAGAATCACAGTGAGTTCAAGGCTACTTGAAACTAAAGAGTAAATTCCAGTCAGCCTAGGCTAGAATAAGACCCCACCTCAAAAAAAGTAAAGTTTTGAAACAAAGTAGGCAGGAATAAAATAATGTGAAAAGTAATTTATTATACACTTTAGAAACAGACAATATGCCCATCGATGCAAAAATAACCCTTTACCTTGAACACAAGAAGAAAGTGAACTAGAAATAAAAATATATCAGGAACTTACCAAGAATCAAAGAGAAAATAATTTTTCAAGAAAAGAGCAATTATAGAAATTCATTTCAGAAACCCAGATGCTGGGCAATGGATTCTAACATAAGTCTAAGAGTAGTTGTAAGAAGATAAAAGAAAATGAGGGCAAACAATAGCCAAAGAAATGTGGATTGGAAACTTTTCTTCATACTGATAGGGCATATAAACTGCTGAGCGGGATAGCTGAAAACAAATCATTCCTAGGCACATTTCGTATGAAACTTCAGAAAATTCAGGATATAGAAAAATATTAAGCCATGTAACAGACAAGGCAGATTATTGGCAATATAATTATGATTAAAGCAACAGCAGACTGCTCATCAACAATGTTAGGAGCCAGGCAACCTCAACTGATATAATACCAATGTGCAGAAGGAGATTCTTAACACAACCAAACTGTCATTCATGTTGAAGAACAAAATCAAAGCCTTGTCAACGTTATGAAATCTTAGGGTATTTGCAATTTGCAGATTCTCACTCAAGATTACCAAAGAACTTACTTCATTCAGGCAAGAAGTAAAAATGAACCCAAAGGGATGGAATGGGATATGAAGAAAGACCAAGAGCTTAAAATAGGGGGAAATATATTGATAGATTAAATAGTGATTTTAAGTTTAGACTAGACATTTCCTAAAGAGGTATAAGATATAGAAGAAATGTCCAAACATGAGCCAAAACAAAGAAATAATTCACTAGCATTAATAAGAAAGAGCTGGTCTTTTCAAGATTCTCTTTGCTCAGCCATTCAACAGAAGAAAGATGAGTGACCTACATCTACTGATTGATTTATATTCCAGTCCTATTCTAAGAAAGATTTAGATTAGCTAACCTGTAGCTATTCATGGTCTATCCCTCATTTTCAGATCCAGGAACTTCCTAAGGGAGCCATTGGCAGCTTTTGATTGAACCTTTGGCACTAATCCCAGGGAGAGCTCTCCATGTTCAAATGAATCATAGGATGTGGGTTTTTTAAGTGATCTACTCTCTCAGGTCTTCCAGACAAACACAGCAAAGATTTTTAGAGGGAAAAAAAAGGTCAAACTCAAAATAAGAAAAAATATAGGACCTATGAAAAACATTGCAGGACTAAAGAGTATGTAAGATTTCCCCCAAAGGAAACCCTTCCTCCTAAAGTAGGTTAATTTGAAGACAGACCTGTTTTATATTTCCAATGAGATAAGGGAATTCAGCACATCAATCAATGAACAGGTCAGTATGAAAGGGTGAACACAAGAAAACTACATCCAAAGGAGTTGAAACCAGGTCTTCATTCAAATCCAAATGAAAACTACTAGAAAGTCTATGCATTCAAATAAATGACAGTATCAAGAATGATATACCAAATGTAATATAAGTCATTAAAATATTTACAAGAAAGCAAAGGAAGACAGCAGATGGGAAGAGCAGGATTGGCCTGACAGGCGACCAGTGTACAAAATATTCTTTATCAAGAAGAAACCAATGGTTAAGATGAAATGTAGAGAAAGTGATAGAGGGGGATGGAGAGATGGCTTAGCAGTTAAGGTGCTTCTGCAAAGCCTGAGGATCTGGGTTTGATTCCCTAGTACCTACATAAAGCCATATGCACAAGGTGGAACGTGTATCTGGAGTTTGTTTGCAGTGGCTAGAGGTCCAGGTGTGCACATTACCTCTCTGTCTCTCTATCTGCCTCTCTCTCTCAAGTAAATAAATTAAAATTTAAGAATATTTTTAAAATAAAAAAATAAATACATTTCTAAATGGAATGTTATTTCTGAGATTAGGTTACAAAAGGATTCTAGTCGTGCTCCATTCACTTTCTTCATCTCTCCTTCTCCATTTTTAGCTCTAACCACGGCCATGTTGAAGCAGCAATGTAGATAGACCCATGTGACAAGAAACTGGTATCTCCTACCAATAGCCAGCCAGAACGTGATACCTGCCAACAGCCACATGAGTGAGCTTGGAAGTGAATCCTCCTGTGACAGCCCCAGCCAACACCTTGATTACACACTTAAAGAGACCCTAAAGCCAAAGAACACATCCTAGAACATGACTGATATTTTAAAGCTCAACTTTAGGATACTTTGTCATATGGGACCATATAACTAATATACTTGCTAAATGATTATATCATATAAATATATTTTTGCCTTGAAAATGAATCAAAAGACATGAGTTTGATTATAACTTTTTTTGGGGGGGGGGTTGAGGTAGGGTCTCTGGCTCAGGCTGACCTGGAATTCACTATGTAGTCTCAAGGTGGCCTTGAACTCATGGTGATCCTCCTACCTCTGCCTCCCAAGTGCTAGGATTAAAAGCATGTGCCATCACACCCAGCTGATTATAACATTTTTTAAGTAAGATGTTTTAAGAAAACTGACTTCAATCAACAATAGAGTGAACAATAGAGTGACAAGCTTCCAAGTAGCTACGAGTAATATACTCCATATGTCTGTATGAAAATACAAAAGGAAACCAGGTACCATGGAAGAAGATAAGGAACCCACATTTGTTTCGAAACAAATATCAATTGAGTATCTAGTGGGCCACCATGGTAAACAAGGCTAATTTAGTCAAGGGGAAATCACAAGCAAGCAATTATAACTCAGGATAGTCAGTGTAACAAAAGGGAACAGAACAAAAGAGAAACGCCTTAGGATTTTGAACCCATTGTGTTTTAGGCTATGCGGATTTATCAGCACTGCCCCTCCAGGCAGTCTTCTAAGAGCCCCAGTCCATAGCCCTAACACATACACACTAAAAAAAAAAAGAAGAAGAAGAAGAATTCAAACGTATGCACAAGATAACTTTAAGGCATAGTTAGCAGACCATACTTCATGAACAGAAACACAAATTATTTTCATACAAGGTCTCAGTAAACTCAAACTTGCAGTCCTCCTGCCTCAGTCTTGAAGTGCTGGGACGACAGGTTTGCATGACAATGCCCAGGTATAATAGCAACCCTATTTAAGAGAAAAGAAGAAAGCAAAAGTAGAAATGAGGGCTGGAGAGATGGCTTAGTGGTTAAGGCATTTGCCTGCAAGGCCAAAGGACCCAGGTTCGATTCTCCAGGACCCACATAAACCAGATGCATAAGGTGGCACATGCATCTGGAGTTTGTTTGTAGTGGCTGAAGGCCGTGGGGCACCTATTCCCTCTCTCTCTCTTCCTATTTTTTCTGTCTCTCTCTTGCAAATAAAATAAAATTTTAAAATATATTTTTAAAAGGAGAATTGAGAAAAAAATGATAGCTATATTTTCAATTATATAGCTATACATAACAATGTTCTTAAATTAAAAAAATAGCAATTAGACCTGGGTGTGGTGGCACACACCTTTAATCCCAGCACTCAGAAGGCAGAGGTAGGAGGATTGCCATGAGTTCAAAGCCAACCTAAGATTACACAGTGAATTCCAGGTCAGCCTAGGCTAGATGGAGACACTATCTGGAAAAATCAAAAACAAACAAACAAACAAAAAATATCAATCAGATAAATATTCCTCCTTAAAAATAAACAAAATAATCCAGGCTGCACACTTTTAATCCCAACACTGAGGAGGCAGAGGTAGGAGGATTGCCAAAAGTTCAAGGCCACCCTGAGATTACATAGTGAATTCCAGGTCAGCCTGGACCAGAGTGAGATCCTACCTTGAAAAAATAAAACAAAATAAAATAAACAAAATAGGGCTGGAGATATGGCTTAGTGGTTAAGGTACTTGCCTGCAAAGCCAAAGAACCCAAGTTTGATTCCTCAGTATGCACATAAAACCAGATACACAAGATGCCACATGCATCTGGAGTTTGTTTGTGGTGGCTAGAGGCCCTGGTGCACCCATGCTCTCTCTATCTGTCTCTATCTACCTCTCTCTCTTTCAAATAAATAAAATAAACAAAATAATTTAAAGTGTAAGATATCAAAAAGTTGTGAAAAGTAATAGAAGAAAGTAAGAAAACATTTTAAAAATCCACCTACAGCATCAGGTAATCAGAAATATGGGTAAATACTGTCAAATCTTAGAGGAACAGGAAATTTTCATATTAGAAAAACATTACCAGAACACTGAGGAAAATGGGAAGCTACCAGTTAGTTTAATAATCTCAACATATCTGTGGACTCCAAACTTCTTTGACTTTCATTACACCATTATAGATCAATTACCCTTTAAAAATATAAATATGGGGGCTGGAGAGGTGGCTTGGTGGTTAAGGTGCTTGCCTAGGAAGCCTAAGAACTCAGTACCTACATAAAGCCAGATGTACAAGGTGATACATGTGTCTAGAGTTTGTAGTGGCTAGAGGCCCTGGCATGCCCATTTTTTTCTCTCTCTCTAGATAGATAGATAGATAGATAGATAGATAGATAGATAGATAGATAGATAGATAGATAGATCAAATAAATAAATAAAATATTGTGTATAAATCTCAACTTGGGTGGAAACCCACAGGACCCTAGAAACAGAATCTACAATTCAGACCCTCAACAATCATTTGTCCAACACCCATTACCAGGCAAAGAGGGTACACTGAGCACTGCGTGTAAACTCTGAGGGATGCCAGTTTAGTAAGAATGGTCCTTGCCCTCAAGAAGCTCCATAGCTACTGGGGAGCAGCACATTAAGGGGCAATTAAAATTTGTAAAGCTCAAACAGGAAATCTATAGCCAGAGTATCGCCATGAGATGAAGGTGCCCAGCCCATCACGGGAAGGGAGGTGTGGAGAGCAATGGGCAGCGAGTGAAGAACTCTGGGCAGAGGAGAGAGACTGAAGGCATGTATTGGTCTACAGCTTTAGGCACAGGCCTGTTTTCCATACTGTGTTTTGTTCACAGGATCTAAACTAATATCTAGCACCTGGATTCAGGAATCATCGACAACATATGGTAATGGTTGAAATCATATAAAGCAAAGGAGATCGCTCAGGCAGGGTGAAGTATGAAAAAATGACCGAGGACCAACCTGAAGAATATGAAAATGACAGGCAAGAGAAGAAAGGGCCATTGAGGAACTGGAAAATATCTGGTAAGAGAAGAATGAAGAGAATTAGGAGTTTGAGGAGTCACAGAAATTGGGGAAGAAGCAGTTTAAGAGACCAGTATGGTAAGAAATGGCCAGGACTGAAGGACAGCTAGTAGATTTAAGAAATTGAGGAATTCATGTGGCAAATGCTAACTACTTCAAAAGGGTTGGACAGGGAAAGTGCAAAGAGGGGAGATAAGCATTATTTTGTTGCGGGTTGAGGGGGGGTCTTAGGGTTGTTTGGTTATCTGCTGCTATATAACAAATCACTCTGGAGCTTATGACTTAAAAGAATGATTTGTTATTTCTCAGGATCCTATCAACTAAGTGGTTCTTCGGGGTCCACTCTTGAGTGCATTTCTAGCTAGTGGGTCATCTGGAGAGTCTAGGTAGCTCGTTGACCTCTCTCCCAAAGAGTTCACTGATGGGCCTATTCCATGTGGCTACTCTCACCGTCAAACAGTATGGACTTCCATGCAATGGTGATTAGGCTTCAAAGAAGAATGACCTGTGAGGGTACGCTCTGCTTGCGTCACATTTGCTAGTGACCTTTTAGCCAAAACAAATTCCATGGTCAAGTGTAGCGTCCATACAGGACTATTCCAGTTCATACGGGACTACCAAGAGTATAAGGGAAGGGTGCCTATCAGTATAACAGTCCACTATACGAGTGGGGTTTTCCCCCTTAAATGGAGAGAGTTAAAACTGTTTGTAGGCTGATCCCAAAGGAACTAATGATAAAAAGGATATTCAGGATATAACAAAGGAAGGTTATTACTAAGGTAGGGTCTCAAAGGGTGTGGTTAAGTGGAAAAAGGAGGATGAATAATCCTCTACTGAGACTGGGTGAAGAAAAGAGGTTAAAATAGGTATGCATATATTTGGGTGAGGGTGAGGGTAGGGGGGGAGTGGTCCTAGAAATAAGGAAATGAGGCACTGGATACAATTTGTGGTATCTCAATCCTGCCATCATTCTGCTTCTCCAGCAACAAGATCCACCTACAGCATCAGGTAATCAGAAATATGGGTATGTATGCTAGACTTGTGGTTTTCAATACTCAGTGTCCATGTTGAAACTGAGGAGTCTGACTTCAGTAGTGACCCAAGTTTAGAATTTGGCTGGTGGGTGCTACAGAAGGAGAGTTGTGCCAAGGACCACTGTTTACCAAAGAAAGTAATTTGAATGACAGAAACAGGTCCTGAAGCCAGGCATAGTGGCACACTCCTGTAAGCCCAGCACTCAGAAGGCTGAAGCAGGAAAATCACTGATCCCAGGCAAGCCTGGATTAAATAAAGAATCGTGTCTCAAACAAACAAACAAATAGAAGCAGGATAGGTCTCAAGAGAGACCAGGAGGAGACAGATAGGAGAAACACATAAGAGGAAAGTAAATATAGGTTCAAAAGGCAGCAAAATGTGATTGAGGATTGGAAACAGAAAAAAGGGAGGGGGTGAGGGGAAACAGGAAGTTGAATTTAAGGACTAACTTGCTGAAAATTAATGAAGGTTGAGGTGAGATGGAAAGCTCCAAGCCAGATCCTAAGTTTACATAATATGAAAGTAACCAGGAAGTGACTATGCTGCTGAGGGGCTACTTATAGTCCAAGATCTGGGTCTATTGTGTACAAAACCTATGACTGTAATTTATCTCCATAATTTTCCAGATGAGAATATTGAGTCCCCAAAAAGTTAAGTGTATGTCTGAAAACCACAAGTCTAGCATACAGTTAGCCAAAACTTACTGCCTCCTTATAAAACCCACATTGAATAGGATTTCCTTTCCAACATTACCAGAGACAGCTCATTATTTATTTATATTTTTATTTTACTTTATTATTATCTCACAACTATTTAAATGTCATCTGTCAATCTTGAGAAGATGGGGTAAAATGTTTTAATGTTGAATGAATAAAGAAAGTGATTAGAATGTTCCTCGACACCTAGAGGGATTAATTCACTCACCTATCAGAAATATACTACATGGGGGCTGGGGGTGGCTTAGCAGTTAGACACTTACCTGCAAAGCCAAAGGACCCAGGTTCCATTTCTCAGGACCCACATAAGCCAGATACATAAGGTGGCATATGCGTTTAGAGTTAATTTGCAGTGGTTGGAAGCCAAGTGTCCATTCTCTCACTCATTCTCCCTTTCTCTCTATCAAAAAAATAAATAAAATAAAATAAAATAAAATAAGAAATATGAGCTGGGCCTGGTAGTTCACACCTTTAATCCCAGCACTGGGGAGGCAGAGGTAGGAGGATCCCCAAGAGTTCAAGGCCACCCTGAGACTCCATAGTGAATTCCAGGTCAGCCTGAGCTAGAGTAAGACCCTAAAAGTGTTTATCAGCTCTAACAACAGTTTGCTGGTAGAGTCTTTAGGGTCCTTTATGTATAGAATCATATCATCTGCAAATAATAGTAATTTGATCTCTTCCTTTCCAATTTGTATACCTTTTATGAGTGTCTCTTGCCTTACTGCTACCTTGAAAAACAAAGAAACACAGAAAAGAAAGAAAGAAAGGATAAAAAAAAAGAAATATACTACATGTATTTTCAAGGCACACTAAAGGAAGCCAATTCTGCAACCATATATTGCCAGCCTTTCATTGTTCTCCACTTACCTGGTGCTATGACCTCACTGTCTTTGTTAAAACTCAGATCAGGAAGAAACACACACATGCACATACACACACACATAAAAAATACCTGCCTACCCATAATCACCAAGGATTTTTTTCACAAGCTCTGTAGAATTAAAGAAATTAATTAGCTTTCCGCTGCATAGGTCTGAGGCTGTTAAAGTCTTACCAGTATCCTTAAGGAAGATGAAAACATCTTCCCCCAAAGGCTGTTGTCAGCTATGGAATTCAACTTAAGAAGGAGGGTGGTGACATGTTCCTCTTTCCCACTGGACCAGAATTTCAAAGCTTCAAATGTGTGGTAAATCTAAGCAAAGATAAAGATTTGCAGGTGTTTTTTGCATAAAAGCAAGAAGGGCAGATGTATCTGAAACGTGCTTCTAACAAAATGGGACATCTGCAATCCATTAGGGGTGTCCTGATGACAGAAAGTGAGAGGAAAGGTTCAGGCAGAAAGCCTGCTCTGTAGAAATGCCAGCCTGGGGATGTCTCGGACCTTTCTGTCAGGATCTGGGGACAATGGGGTTCTGAAGAAGGTTACTTTTGCAGGTCTATCTATGTCAAATCACCCAGTGCCTCTTTTCTCTTGGCTTCTACCAACTTATCTTTGAGATATCAGTGCCTTCTCCTTATACAAGTCCACCTACACATTTTAGTATTTAAGACTTGGCAACTACCTCGGATAAAGAGAACTCCCTGCTTTGAGTGTGCAGTCCTTCCTTCCCCAACACTCACAGAGAGCTTCTTTCACTCCCACAGAACAAAGCAAAAACTGTCACCATGGACATTACTGACAGGTTACTCACTGGCTGTTATGTGCCTTGTTTTGGACTCACAAGAAAACCACTGACTTTTATGATAGTATTTGCAGCAAAGGCTGTCGCAAGATACCCATGGCCGTGCAAATGAACTCTGGCGTGTGTGATTCCTACAACAGTCATTCCGAAGCACATCCAACTTCCTTCATATGCAGGATCCTCTGGCCTACCCTGAGCTTTGGTGACTAGCATGACAGAGAACCAGGGTGCTCGCTCCTTGAAGGAATTCCCTCAATGAGCATTCCGGATCTGTTTCCTGTAATATGTCTCTTACTTGCTTACTAGCTTTTTGATAAACCATTAGTGTTGTAGCATTTTGTTAATTGCTAAACCCCTGGTGACAGACAAAGCTGGCCTGTTAAAACTTGTGTAGTAATTTGAGGATTAAAAGCCACACCTCTGGGTAATGTCGGTATCACAACTGATTTGGTGTTGGAGACAAGGTGTTAGAAGCCACAGTTTGACAAAGTGGATTTCCAAGTGCAGTTAGCAATTACATTTTTAGAAGTCTTCCATTATGCCATTTTTAAGAAGGTAGTTTTAAGAGGCTGCGGGTCATGAATGTGTGTTTAAGTCTCTTCATTTGTACATGTTCAGGTGAAGACCTCACTTATGAGGCACCTACTGTGCGTACAGAAAAGCACTGGGTTGTACTAGATACAGTAGAAATCAACAGTCCCTCCCCTCCACAATCTCAAAATTTAATCAAGGAAGTTCTCTTCTAAAGTTAAAGTGTGTGGTCAGTGCATTATGGAAGATATCTTTTTACTCAGACTTATGGGGAATGTGATGAGGAGCTTTGGCTAGGAGAATCTCCTCACCTGATCTTGGTTGATAGATTGAGGGACTGTGCTAGGGATCCCCCAGTCTGCTGTCATCAGTGCCATCTAAACGTGCCAATGATGAACAAGAAACTATGACAGAGGACACTTGGCATTTCATTTATCCTTCAGCCCTAAGTCATCTTCTAGCAAAACTCAATGTAAGTTTCTAAATCAGTAGAGAAGCTTTCAAACAAAAATCAAGCAAAAGCCATCTCAACTGACTTCAGTGGTAAAAAGTGATTCCATGGTTCACTCTTCTAACAGAGGCCAAGGACTTCAGGAATGGAATTTCCCTACAATTCAACTCCACTTGTCCACGGGTCCGCACACCCCTAAAGTGACGTGCTTTATTGTTCATGAGCTGAGCGCCAGCAACCGGGGATCACGAGTTCCCTGCTTCAACCTATGGGAAAGAAAAGCCCAGCTTCTGGAACCCACCAAGGTCCTCACCTTTCAGTGGACGGGCCACCCAGAGCCAATTCCTCCGTCCAGGGAGAGACCTTGGTGCTAATTGCTTAGCGTGGATGACCTGAGCCAATCACGGCCCCTGCACAACAGGGAAGGAATACTCGTGAGGAAGCAAGCTCGCATAGTTCTGCTACAGCCTTCTTCACGCAGGTTCCCGATTGCTAATTTTTATTTACTCTCAGAGCTAACCTCTAGTAAGAGGAACCAGTTTCCTCTGAATCTGCCATGTCAGACATTTCAAGGTGTTTTTATTTTTAAAAATGTGTTCCTCGGGCTGGAGAGATGGCTTAGCAGTTAAGGCGCTTGCCTGCAAAGTCAAAGGACCCAGTTTCGACTCCCCAGGGCCCATGTAAGCCAGATGCACAAGGGGGCACAGACATCTGGAGTTCGTTTGCAGTGGTTGGTGGCCCTGGTATGCCCATTCTCTCTCTCTCTCTACCTGCCTATTTCTGTATCTCTCTCTCTCTCAAATAAATAAATAAAAATAAAATATATTTTTTAAATGTGTTACTCTAAGCTTGTTTGGTGTGCATAGGTGTGGGTGTACGTCCATGTGTGTGCCCCTGTGTGATATATGTGGAGGCCAGAGAACAACCCTGGATGTCTTTCCACCTTTTTTTGGAGACAAGGTTTCTTACTTGTCTGGAGCTTGCCAAGTAGGCTAGACTGATTGACCAGCAATGCCCAAGAATCCAGCTTTGTCTGATTCCCCAGGGCTGGAGTAAAAAGCACACACCACTCACTGTATTACCTTTTAAAAATATGTATTTGAGAGAGAAAGGAGAGAGAATGGGCATGGCATGCCAGGGCCTCTAGCCCTGCAAAAGAATTCCAGACACATGTGCCACCTTGTACATCTGGCTTACATGGATGCTGGGGAATCGAACCTGGGTCCTTTGGCTTTACAGGCAAGCACCTTAACTGTGAAGCCATCTCTACAGCCCCCCCCCCTTTTTGAATATGGGCACTGGGGATTGAATTCACATCCTCATACTTGCAAGCAAGCACTTTATAGACTGTTACCTCCCTAGTTCCTCTACGCTTGATTTTTCATTTTTGTTTTTTTGTTTGTTTGCTTGCTTGCTTATTTGAAACAGAGTCTCGCTGTATTACTCAGTCTGACCATGAACTTACTATGTAGCTCAGGCTGGCTTCAAACTCATGATCCTTCTGCCTCAGCCTCCTGAATGCTGGGTGTATAGACATGTCTGGCTTTGGACGGTTGTTTAGATTTGTTTTACCCCATAATTCTCTCTTCTGTTAAGAGCATACTGTGACCTCCAAAGAAACATTTTTAAAGTTCAAGTAATTGTGGATCATTTAAACTCTCTCCTGTAGCCCATCTTCCCTCTTTTATCCCAATTTCCAAAAGGAATGTGACCTAATTTGGAATTATTAGTTATGGTAGTCCAAATATTTTTCTTCTCCTTAAGGTTACTTAAGTAACAGAACTTTAAATATACAGAAGATGCCATGTTCCAAGGTGCCTTAAATAATGTGCACCTTAGAAGTTTCTTGATGTCTGTTCACCAACCTCCCAAAGCAGTACATCATACAACTCAGCCCAAATTCATCAATTCATCCATAAAGTGCCTATCTAAGGATTTTTTAAAACCTAAGTGCTTGTACATATTAATTGGAAATAGAGCTCCTTGTGCTCGGAGATGTAATTGTACTACTAAATAAGGTGGGCAAGGGGGTAGTTTCCTCCCACTGCCTTGTGAGGAGAGGGCATAAGCTCTCTGGAAGGCAGGTCACAGATGTCACGTGACTGTCATGACTAAAGGCTGCCGGAGGACAGATTAAATGAAAAGCTAGCTTTACATACTTCAGACATTCAAACTTTATGATCAATCAATTTTCAATATTTTTCCACGTGTTATATTGAAAGAATCCTTCACTTGTCCATTTGAGAAATGAGGTTTGTTTTGTTTTGTTTTGTTTTGTCCTGGTTGCAGAAAGGCCCACTGGGGCTCACAAGTCGAATGTCTGGCAGATGCATTGAGGGAGGCACTTGGTATTAGGCCTGGCTGGGATTGTTTTCACTTTGGAATTTACTACTCTGTTTATCCAGCTTCCTCGTTGACAGCCCCTTCCCTCCACCGCCTAGACATTTGGCAATCTTGGCCTCCAAAACCCACAGTGCCAGGCACAGTGCGTTCGCCTCTGTGTGGCAGGTCCTTTGGTACTTTCAACCCCAGGTCTTGTGTGAGGAGAAGCGGAAGGACAGGAATAACTCTGCCACCAAAACCCTGCACCACCTTTAGCATGGCCTCATCACCTCTGCACAGTGAATAGCTCTGGAGCTGGAGGGGGGAAGTTGCAACACCTGCACCCGGCTTGTGGCAGGCCAGTCTGCCACCCCCCCACACCAGCAGGCAGCTACGTGGGGGGGCCCACTTGGCCCAAGTGCTGCTTAGTCAGGCTCCAACGCCAAGCAGAGCTTCAGATGTGCCCAGACCTGCAGGCCACCAGGTGTCTGTGTCTAGGCCAGGAGGTGACTCTTGCCTCCTGGTGTTTCCCGACACTGTCCTCAGAGGAATGTGGGCGACTCAGAAGAGGCCACCACAGGGCTAGAGTTCTCTGCCCACGTTAAAGCCTTTGCCTGCCCTGTCCCTTTGGCACTCACCCTGTCCTCCTGCCAATAGCTCCAGGGCTGGCTCCTCCTCCAGGCAACTGGTGGTCTCAGGCGAGAGGCAGCCGATCTGCCTGCCCTGCTATAATGCCATGTTCCCATCCTTAATGGCCAAACCTCCTAGCTAAAAAAGGTGAAGATTTTTTTTGGGGGGGGGGGAATACAATTCCCAGAATTAAAAATGTATTTAATTTTTTTTTTTTAATTTTTGTTTGTCATCTGCTCCTCCTGCTTCCTAACAACCGAGAAGAAAATGCCTCTGACAATTACTTTCCTAAAAGAGGTTATTGCATATGGTTCAGAATTTTCAATGAGTCTTTTAGGGTCTGAATATTGGAAAGGTGTACAAGCTTTTTGTTTTGTTTTGTTTTTGTTTTTAGTGGACTCAAGTCCAGCACAACAAGGTTGTGTCTAATCTCACTGTGATTTTTGACGATTCTGGGTAGAGTTGGTAGAATTCAGATGGCTGAACTGCTCTCTTTCACAAACAATAGACACTCTGTAAATATTTCTTGCACACTTACTATGTACTACAAGCCCAGGCCTCAAGAAGATGTCACTACTACATGGCAGAGGTACAAGTGTGTGATACACTGGCCAGACACAGCTTGCAAATATTTTGTTTGACTCACACAGTATATTTATCAAAAATTTGAATTGGTTGCTGACTTTGAAATATCAGAACAATTCCAGCTTCTTTGGAAAACTCAGGAAATTTGGCAAAACTAAGCCCACATTCCCAGCTGATGACAAGCAGAGTAATAAGTGCCCACTTTAGACAGGTATTGGCTCTCCGTTCCTACAGACCCCATTCCTCCCTGCTTCCCCTGACTCAACCAGCCAGCCCCTTGGCCCTGGGCTGGATAAAAGGAATTATAGCAACTCCCCCTCCCCCAAGAAAAGGCCTCAGTGGGAACCAGAGAAATACACACAAGCCCCTTGTCCCCAAAAGACTGATTCTTGCCTCTATAAGATTGGGTCACAGCAATTTTCTTATTTTGTACCTTTTTTGCTAAATTTATTTTTTTTTTTTTTTTTTTTTTTTTTTAATCCTTGGCAAAGTTAGAGAAAATACTTTGTTTTTATTAGTTGCTAAGAAACTTGACAAGAAGAAAATGACAAGGCGCAGAAGGACAGAAGGAAAAGATGAGGATTTTGAGAGTAGGGTGGTGTTTCAGGGATGCCCTCATTTGCCAAATGAGGAAGTTGAGGCCAAAGCAGTCAATGCAGGATCCCACTGCTGACCAGAAAATGCACAGGAACATGGTCTGTATGAATTTTATCTAGCCAGTAGGTACCACATTCTTGTCTAAATTCACAAGTGTTTCTCTGTGCCACTTTCTACTTTTGGTGTTTTTCATGTGTCTAAGCAATGACAGAGAAGAAACTAGGCCATCAGAGCTATGAAATAAGTGTGAGAAGTGATTTTGGAAGTCACACGGTACTATAAGGCACGTGATTCTAGAGGAGCCTGCAGGAGATTAATTATTAATTTTCACCTAAACTTTCTCATTCCCTGCATGTGGAATGTGGTACATTTTGGGAGAGGCAGTCTGTTTCGTATGTTCATGTAATGCTTTTTTTACTTGTGTCACAAGTAGAGTTGATTCCAATATTTGTTGCAAGTAGAATGTTTTACTAAAACAAATTTGGGGGGCTGGAGAGATGGCTTAGCAGCTAAGGCGCTGACCTGCAAAGCCTAAGGACTTATGTTCAACTCTCCAGGTCCCAGGTAAGCCAGATGCACAGTGGTACAAGCTCACAAGGCTGCACACACGCACAAGGGGACACACACGTGTCTGGAGTTAGGATGCAGTGGCCAGAGGCTCTGGTGCGTCAATTCTCTCTCTCTCTCTCTCATTCTTTCACCCTTGCATTAAAAAAAAAAAAAGCAGTCTGTTGTGCTTGCCTCAAATTTTTTTAAATAAAAGTAAAAACAAATTTGGTAGCAGTGAATACAGACCTTCCATTGGACAAATTAAAGGTATTTAAAGGGGCCATCACTCAAACTTAGACACTGGTGTATTTATGACCAGCATATGTACTTATTTTAAATAATAAAAGACTCTTGTAACCAATTTGGTTAATCAAAAAAAAAAAAAAATCAGGGCTGGAGAGATGGCTTAGCGGTTAAGCACTTGCCTGTGAAGCCTAAGGACCCCGGTTCCAGGCTCAATTCCCCAGGACCCATGTTAGCCAGATGGGAGTGCATGCATCTGGAGTTCGTTTGCAGTGGCTGGAGGCCCTGGCGCACCCATTCTCCTGCCTCTTCCTCTCTCTGTCTGTCACTCTCAAATAAATAAAACTTTTTAAATTTTTTTTAAAAAATCAGCCTAATGCACAATACAAAGAGGAAAAAAAGAGAGCAGAGGCTATTCTAGTTGGCTCCGTTAGCCTGGCCTGAGACAAGGTTTCGTATCTAATTTTATTGATGAGAAAAGGGAGGCCAAGAAAGCTGACTTCCTCCACCCATTTCCAATTGCTAAGAACAGGCTGGGCCCAGTTCGCTCAACCTCCAAAACTGTGGAGTTCTTTGCCACAGTAACTCAGTATAGAAGTCACTAAGATGAGCAGTGGCCAAAGGATTTAAGACACAGCTACACCTCAACGAGGCTACACAATGCAATAAGCATAAGAGACACAAAAACAAGTGCTTAGGTGGGTAGTGGGGAGACAAAAGAGCGCTGGAGCAGGAGAAGTGGAGGTTTGATCCCTCAGGGGAAGTTTGAGAGGAAGCCACATTCCTTCTTGAAGAAACACCGAACCCCCCTCCAGAGCAGAGAGAAGAACCAGAAGAAAGGCCTAAACGCTGGGGAGGGGTGGGGTGGACTGAGGGAGGGGCAGAGGGATAAAAGGGAAGTAGTTTAGGCTGAGAATGAATAAAACAAGGTTTCATAATGGAGTTAACCAATTGAAAAAAAAAAAAAGCATCCATCTGAGGGAGCAAGGTTGGTTACATGAGGCCAGGTAATTCCATTCCTGCCAGGAAGGGAAAAACCCCAGGACACTCATGTGGCCTTAGTCTCAGTAATGTATGTCCACTCTTCCGAGGCAGCAGAGCCCTCAAAAGCCCATGAAGGGCAGACACGCATCCTTTCTTTTTCCTGGGCCATATTTTCCCCTCCTTTGCCCCTCAGGAGCCTGCTTGTCAGCACGTGCCTTGCAGAGCCAGACAGACCCCTCCTGTCTGATTGACTGCAAGTCGCTTCGTTGTCCCTGGCCTTTCAGACTGCGCGAGGAAGGGCGGATGCTTCCTGCTCGAGGATGCCCACCGAGCCCAGCGAGGCAGGTGCAGAGCATTGAGAGAGGCGCGAGCGGGAGCAGCCACGCAGAGGGTCAGAGGAGCCTTTCAGGAAACTGAAGCAGGGCGGGCCCAGAAGGCCAGATTCGCCTCCGGCTGTGGGGCTGCCCTGGCCCAGAGCTACGGAAAAGCTGGGTCCTGCTTCAGCAGCTGCGGGTCATCTCGGCCCGCTCCTGGGGCTGAAGGACTTTTGTCCTCTGCAAACCCCCCTCCCCAGAAAGCAGGCGCTCCCCACTCTTGCTCCCAGGGGCCAAGCTCCTGCTTGATGTTCCAGTACACTTCATTTTATCCTTAACATCCCAAGAGGAGGAGAAAATTCTAATCCCATTTTTTTGTTAACAATTGAGGCTCACAACACAAAGTCACCAGCCTCAGGAAAAAGTGGTTAACACTGGGATTTTTTTTTTTTTTAACTCAGTCTAAGGAAGGGACAAGGGAGAGAGGTGTTTGAGTTCTAAGGGAAGCCTCCAGGTCCCGAGACAAGTCCCCACACTTCTTTGAAATCAAGACTTTCTGGTTAGTGAAGAGTTGGGGGGTGGGGTGGGGTGAAGGGGTGCAGCCTTTTTCCTAGGCCGGGATGGGACCCCGGAGGCGTCCCCGGGGTGGGTTAGGGGAGCAGAGGGAGCCCCAGAGAGCAGCAGAGCCAGAGGAACTTCAGAGCGTTTTTTTTTTTTTTTGTAAATTTTTTTTACCCCCCCCTTCCCGCGGGTGGGGGGGGGAGGGGGAAAGACAGGCAGACACGGGCACGTCTGTCTTTCTCCCCAACAAGTGCCTTCAAGCCCGGCGGGGGTGGGCAGACACCTCCGCGGCCCCCTCCCCACGCCCCGGGGCCTCCGTGGCCCGCGCGGTCTCCGGGGCTGGGCGCGCGCGGGAGGCGGGGAGAGAGCGGGCGGGGAGAGCGCGGCGGCCTCGTCTCAGCTGCGGCGACTCAGCGCGGGACGGCGACGGACCGCGCGCCGCACGCGTCGCCCCCGGAGCCCGAGCCGAGCTGCGCCCGCGGCCCGTGCGGCCCCGAGGAGGGGGCGGGGCGCGGCGGGGCGGGGCGGAGGTGGCCAACCCCCCCCCCCCCAGGGCGCCGGGGCGGGCGGGCGTGCGGGCACACGCGGGGCGAGAGGACCGACCCAGAGAGAGAGAGAGCAAGAGAGAAAAAGAGAGAGAGAGAGAGAAAGAACCGGCCCGGGAGACGCCGCCCACTTGGCCGCCGGCGGGGGCCCCCCGACGGCCGGGAGCTTGGATGCGGCGGCGCCCGCCGAGCCGGGGCGGACGCGGGGCGGTCGAGGCTCGGGAGACGCGCCGGGCACGCCGGTCCGGCAGCAGCCGCGGCCGCAGGATGGCCGAGGTAAGCGAGGCGCTGTCGGCGAGCGCGGGGCCCGTCTTTAGCCGGCGGAGCGGCGGGGAGGGGAAGGTCACCTGCGCTGCGGGGCCGACGGGGCGGCGCGCTGGGTGCCGCGGCTCGGGGGGGTCCCCGTGCGCCCTCGGGCCGGGCTGCCGCGCGCTCCCCACCACCCTCCGCCCGCTTTCCGCGAGTCTCAGCCCCCTCCTCCCCGGGGGGTCGGGCGGGGGGTGGGAGGGAGGACGGTCGCACGGTCGCGCTCGAGCTGCTCCCCGCGGGCTGCGGGGCACTCAGAAGCCCCGGCGCTAGCTGCGCTTTGCAAACTTCGCTGGGAACTGAGCGACGGGCGGCGAGGGGCCGGGAGGAGAGATGCCCCGGGGCTGGCGAGGGGCACCGAGGGGGCGTCCTGCGCCCTGGGACTGATGCTTTCAAAAGGACAAAAAGAGAGAGAGAGGGACAGAGACCACAAGCCGGCGGGTCTGCCCCACCGACCGGGGAGCCTTGCAGTCGGTGCGGGGAGGTTTGAATCAACGTGCACGCGAGGCTTGTCGCGCGTGGGACAGTTGAGGCGTCGCCGTCCTTCGAAAGCGCTTAGGACTTGGAGGAGGAGCCCGTCCTGGATGCCAACCCGGCAAGCCAGACCCGGTGTCAGGCCACTTGGGAATAGTTTACCTTTGGGTGCCTGGAAGGATGGGACTCTCCCCGTAGCGGGACTCTCCCCGTAGCTTAGCGCAGCTCTGTCGGCGTCTTGAAGCGACCCGGGAGCTCTGCAGAAGTGGCTGCGTGGTCCCCCCCACTGCCCACCCCCACCCCTCCCGATCCCCGGGGCCAGCGCCGCCGGGACCCCGAGCCTCACAGGCCGCCTGACTTTTGGATAAGCTCCTGGGGATTTGTCAGCCAGATGTGACAAGATTGTGGAGAGGCGAGTGAGGGAGATCTGATATTAATCAGTGCATAGCTCGGAGCCAAACTTTCTCAAATGCGGTGTAGAAACATGTTCTTCTCATTTAAGGCATCTCTTTGTGGCTTCGGGGCTGCCACCGGCTTGAGTTTTGACAGTTAAATGGAATGCCAACTAGGAACCTTAATTGTATGAGTGAAGTTGTGTGTTGCTGCGGGGAAAGATCAGACACTCTGGGGTTCAGTAATGTCCCCTAGTTTTATGGCTGGGGCTCACCGCAGACCTCTGAAGATGAGGGCATTTAAGTCGGGCCAGACGCCTGGTCGCAGCCAGGCCTCTGCTGTTAACACTTAAGGGGCTTGAAAGAGGCCTCACTGGTGTCCTGGGAATCCCTGTCAGTGAGAGAGAATGAGAACGTACATGTTATTGCATGTGGCCACAGGGCAGATGTAGCAACATCGTTTTATTAAAAAGAATCACACTAAATGACAAGATTTGGGGGCTTGACAATATAAGTAAATTAAAAAAAAAAAAACAGCATTTGGCAGATGTTTTCCCTTTGGTGTCCTTTCATTCTTTGCTTGTTGTCTTTAATATGCTGTTAGATTTTATGAAATCTTCAGATTTCTTAGGTGCTGAGTTTGCAAATCGATGCTTATGTGTTAAGACTTAGGTATAGTGATAAATACACTTCCATCTTAATTGCCCCTTCTCAAACTCGTTGATACACATTATTAAAATATCACTAAAAATATATATGTCAAAATAAAATTTCGTACATCATATAAAAGGTCATTGTTTCAAGTGTTACAAATCATGTTGGATTTCATATAGATGGGGAAATATAGCTGCCTCTCTTCCGGTGAGGAACTTTGAAAGCTATTCTTTTTGTTATGTTTTCCAGATAGTTCAAAAGAATAAGATATTTGATTGATTGTCTAATAAGTTTGCACTCTTAATTTTACCCAGAAACTGATGCAATTTCAGTTCAACTGTTGGCTGAACATGTCCCTGTTAAGTGCTAGGAAGTGGTGATGAAATCTTCATTCAGCGGCTCATACCTTGGGAACTCATAATTATGTTTAGACATCTGCATAATTTAATTTGTAATATTGTCTATACCCATGCAGCCCATTCAGACTGGTAGTGATGTGGTGGCATGCTTTTCTCTCGGCAAGAAAACGGTTGCTAGTTTGAAGTTGCTGTTGATATCTACTGGGATATGAAATAATGATCTATCTCCTGTGGTTATAATTCACATTAGAAATAGTAATCGGCATGGAGTGTTTACCTTAGAAATGTGAGGTAGAGATAGAAGATTTTTTTTATTATTACATTTTCCCTTTGTTAGCAGTTAGGCCTGCATCACAGGTCGGTACCCACAGTCTGTACCTCAGGGTCATCAGCTTGGCAAGATGACTCAACTCTATCATGGGAAAAGGCATATAGTTTTCCCTGTCGAACAAATAATTTTATCTCAAACACACACTTGTCATTTACAAATGCCATGAAATAAATATAAACAAGGGAACATATTAAAAGTTTGGTTTGTCAGTAAACTTAAACCATAAGGAGGGGGCCAGCAAAAGTGGTTTTGAGTTTCTGTATATGGCTTTGGAAGTTATTTTGACGGTGGCCATTAAGAGAGTTGCCCTGAAGGTTCTGCCAGGTAAATTACTTACAGGAGGAGTGTACTTCACCTCAGGGTAAATTTTCTCCCCTACAGATGTCATTTAAAGTGAGTTACTTTTGTCAGAAACAGCCTGCTTAAAAAAGCACTAGAAACAAATAACCTAGCTACAGCAGAATCTTAGTGCTGGGCCACCTATTGTTTGATATCTAAGATCAAGACTTAGGAAGTCAGGACTTTTTAAATAACCTTATTCTGAGTGGTCCACTACAGGCTTTTATTAATTTGTTTATTGTTGGTGACTTACCTGAGAGATGTTAAAGATAAGAGGGCTCCACACCTTAGCAACTAGGAGGTTTTTGAGGCTTTTTTTCTTTCTTTCTTTCTCTCTCTCTCTCTCTTTTAAATTAGTTTCTACCATAAAATCTTTGCCTGCTTATCTTGTCATTCTTTGAAGGCTGTATCCCCTAATTCTGGAATTTCCAAGATTCCACAATGGCATCATTCTCTATATACACTTATCTAGTTTAGCCAGAGGAGGCAGGTATCAGCAGCCCAGCTTAAAGTCCAAGTGGAGCCTTCTCAGACGTACATGGTTACGGACAGGCAAGCTGTCCTTGTTCCTGTCCACACATAGACTTGTTATTGTAAACCATCCGAACAAATCAGGAGAGCTCTACCTGAGAAGTGATCATAATTTCTCCCCTCTAATGGGATGGGAAAAGTTAGGAAAATAAAACGTCTTGAAGGCTGGGTCCCAACAGACCTGTATAGAAGGAAATGATTACCTCAAGTGAACTCTAATTTAGGCTTTTAACTTTTTTCCCATATAGTTATATTGGTTTGATTGTCCCCTCTTGCACATTGTGTGATCCTACCATATACTCAAACATGAAAGTGATTTTCCAGTTCTTTACTGGCTTCCAGAAACATTACCCTGGTCCTGTAGCCCTCTGATTCTTTCTTGAATTATTTGTTATGAAAGTCAAATTTTCATGCCTCTGACTATAGCACTTTATAATATACCAAGTAGATTTTATGACAGGGATCAGGATGGCATATTTAACTAAGTAAGCTTCATTTTAAAAGTTAGTTTTCAAAGTACAGTTCTTATCAAGTTCCTAACAATGTTTACAGAATTTTACTTTGAGACATGTTCACAATTTCACCTCTATTGTATATCAGCATTAATAACAAAGTTGCCTTACTTATACAGCTGGATACTGTAAGTAAAATCCTGAAGCTAAGGTCTTGCTTGGTGTTGCTATGTTGGTCCCCCCTACACACAGGCTGATTCTGTGTCACACACCATTAATACATTTTTGACTTTGGTTATTACAGGTTTCTGATGATTACTCCTGAGGCAACCCAACTATAAGTTAGAAAGGAGAAAATTATGCCCATCCCATTTTTATTTATGTATAATTTTTAGAGTTTCCTTGTAGAAAAAGTATTCAGTTTGGTTTCTAAGATAATACTTGTATGTTTTCAACAATTTTTCACATTTTCAGTTTCCAAGGGTAATCATTTTAAGAAAAAAGGCACAGATGTTAAATTGTTTTGGCATAGGATTTATGCTTTGATTTATAAACATCAAAAGAACAAGTATTTTCCCCATCACCCTCTTTGAACTAAACAGCAAAGGAGCACTACAAATGTGTCACGCATACTTGTTGCTCACAGACACCTAGCCCAACGGCTGTCACCTGTCATGGCTTTACTGTCCACCTGATCTTCCTGTGCAGAACCGTTCCCCATGCCCTTGTCTCTGGCCTCTTCCTTTCATCCTCTGCTTATGGTGAAATACGGCTTTCAGTCAACTCTCCTTTATGGTATCACTTTTACATTGCAAATGCTGACTGCTTCCTGAGGCTCCTCAGATCCCTTTATGATCTTCAATCATGATCTTGTTAAATCGTATCTCCCTATTTTTCAGAACATTATGTTTTTCTTTTTCAGAATCTTAATTGCTCCTTAAACTCAACAGAAAAACCCCTGACTGCCCATCTGGTCAGCCCACCAGCTCCCTAAAATTTCCTTTCAAGATTGGATCTTACTACCCAAGCAGAAACCTATGCTTTGTGGCCCAGGCTCCTGACCTGACTCACATGGGCATAATGAGCCTTTCTCTGTGCCTAGACCCATGGTATTACCTGCACACGAAGAGAGTGCGTACCTTCTCCCCCAAGCTTACCCTGCCCACTGTGTAACACTGCTCTCTGTCGTCTCGCCCAAATTAAAATTTTGGAGGGAATAGGAGTCTTGACATATTTTACTTTTTCATTTTATATTATAGAAATTTTCAAGCAATCAAAGTTGGAATTGTCTTAATGCAGTTTCATGCTATGTGTTTGGAACTTCCATAGTTATTATCTCTATTCCAGATCCCTCACTACTACCAATACCAGATTACTTTGAAAGTATCATATAATTTGACTGAAAAATATTTTAACAGATAGCTCTAAAATATAAAAGGACTCTGAAAAATTCAAGAACATATTGTACCACAGAATACCGTAAAAATAGTTTGGGGCATTGCTCAATGACAGCACACCAAAATTTCATTTTTTTTATTATAACTCTTTAATGGCATTGAAGTTTCATTGTCTTATAAGCTTTATACTGCCATTGCTTTATTCAAACTGGGATTCAGGTGTATGCATTGTCTTTTTTAATCCCTAGATTTATAGTTTTCTTTCCTGGCCATTATCTGTTGAAAATGCCAAGTCAGTTAACCCTAGGGTACTCCCCAGTTTGCATTTTAATGATTACTTTCTGTAATATTTAAAGATTCCTTTGTCCCTTACATTTTCTTAAATAAGAATTAAGAAGCTTGACTAGATACAGGTTTGAACTTTTTTTCTTCTTTCCAAGAACACCAGATGTGTGATGGTATGTGCCCTTCCCTCCACAGGTGCCTGTTGGATTGTCTTTCTCATTGGGAGCTGTGAAATGGGGACTTATACTAGCTCTTCATTTATTTGCTTTATGTTTATAATCTGTCTCATTAATGATTTGGTTACCCTGAAACATAAGTTGTGTAGAAAATGATGCATATCTGTTTCTGTCCCTTAGTTGTCAGAATAATTAGTTGCGTTTCTAGCATTCTACAAAGGTGGCCAATGACTTTTGAATGGTTTTGAGTATATTTCAGATTCTTAGATTTTCATGGTGAGTAACTGATGCTAATTTTTAAACAATCATATTCTCTGCTTTGTTGGTTTTGATCAACCTAGGTGTGACTTTTCCCAATGAAGCTGTGTGTTCTCCTACCATAGACACTGGGAGTTATTCGTCTTTGTACCCATAGGATTCTCTATGGTCCCCACTACATGATTGAACCTTTAAAGACAAAGACCCAACTTTCAAAATAAAGGTTGTCATTTGTCAAACTATTAACTGCAAGATGATGCCATGATGCTGAAGAGCTGAACATCTGGTCTGTGTGTGTGAGGCCAGGGAGGCTTCAGGTCAGTGCTGTTGGCCACAGATAAGTGACCTCACGCAAAGGGACCTCGTGTGCTTTCTTCCCAGTTGCCCTTACTTCCCATCAGACAAGTGATGATACCATTTCCAGAATCCTCGTTGTACTTTTGTGGGTTTGCATATGTGGAAAAAACAGTCGAGAACTTAAAAAAGCAAAAAGAAGTTAATGAAAAGTGAGGAAGAAAGGTAGGAAATAAAATGTCTGGTTCTAATAAAAATGAGGGGTATAGAAAGCAAGAGGCAGAAGCAGAGGGACTTCAGAGAACAACTCTTACCTTTGCATGGTGTGATCTACTCAACCAAGAAGGCCAGCTCGGCAGCCCCAGGGGGAGTGAGAATGACAATTTCACTTCAGGTGAAGAAAAATCAAGCGTTCCTCCTACAGACAGGGGTGGCCCAGCAGCTTTAAAAAACATGTCCTGCATTATAGGTTGTGATTGGCAGTTTTTGATATAACACTGAAACTTCCCAGGACGCAAACATGTCAGTAGCGGTTATCTATATTCAACATTTAAAAATACAACTTGCAAAAACGTGGAGTCTTTCTGTTCTAAAGCTCGGTGACCTGTGGAAAGTGAGTTGTGGTTTGGCAGCCTGGGATCTTCGATTTCATGTTTGAGACAATGATTCTAACCACTGGGAATTTGGCAGGGCCTTAGAATTTCACAATTAAGAGGACCACAGACTCTAAACTTAGTCTCAGTAATCTCTACCAGGAATACATTTTCTGTGTGCTTTTTTTTTTTTTTTTTTTTCTTTGTGACACTCTCGACAATCAATAGGAAAGTTGGTATAGAAATGAGGAACTGCATTTGGCTGCTAGCAACAGCTTCAAAATAGTCATCATTCTTTCTTCTCTCATCCTTGGGACATGACCTCAGGACTACCTACTAGCGGACACAAAAATGGTCTCTGAGCTCCTGCCATCATGCTTGTATTCCAAGGAGGAGGAAGGGTTCAGTCAGCTTGCATGTGTGAGGAGCTTTCTGTGCTGCTCACCCAGCGACTTCTGTGCGGCGTAGTCAGTCACCTGCTAACGGTGCACCAGTGAAGACTGGGAAGTTGCTTTTTATTTTTTTTTTTTAAGCACTAAGCAATGAACCTAATGCCTTGGACATTTAGCAAGCACTCTATCATTAAGCTATATTCCCAATCCCTTTTTTTGTTTTTCACTTATTTTGAGACAGATTTTACTGAGTTGCCCAGGCTTTGTAGCACAGTCAAGCCTTGAGCCTGTAATCCTCTTGCCTCAGCTTCCCAAGTAGCTAAATTACCAGTCCTGTGTCACAAGACCTAGCTAAAATTCTTTTACCAATGCCTATCAAGAAAAAAGATAACAAGGCTGGAGAGATGGCTTAGTGGTTAAGCACTTGCCTGTGAAGCCAAAGGACCCCAGTTCAAGGCTCAATTCCCCATGACCCACGTTAGCCAGATGCACAAGGGGGCGCACGCATCTGGAGTTTGTTTGCAGTAGCTGGAGGCTCTGGCATGCCCATTCTCTCTCTGTCTCTCTGTTTCTCTCTCTCTCTCTGTCACTCTCAAATAAATAAATAATGAAAACAAAAGAAAAAAGATAACAAATCAATATCTACAACTACTACACAAGGTTCAGCTCTCTCATTGATTCACTAGTCATTTATTTTCTCAGTATAATGGAGGATTTACTGTGTTTCAGACTCAGTGCTAGTTGATAGGTATTAGAATTGTGCTACCATCTCTTCCTGAAGTGATGAACTGTAGAAAAAAAATTTACTGAGATTTTTATCTTGTATCATCTTTCGTAACTGTGTCTATGCAGAGACCCTACCTGTCAAGAAGAGTCTGTGCTTACTGAACTCTTCAACTTTCCATCCGTGTGTCCCACTAAGATAGCTAAAATCAAGCCTGTGAGGTTGGCAAAAGCAGATATCCAGCCTGGTCTTATAGTCACAGGTGCAAATACATGGAAATAAAGGAAGGCCATATGGCTGAACTAGTGGAAAAGCATAGGATGAGACCAGTCCTGGATGAGTGCCTCTCAGTAGAGGTTTAAATGAGATGAGGGGCAGGAGCTCAGGCGCCCCACCTTTGTTACCAGTGATGTCTTTTGTAACAGTTATATCATACTCATTCCATAGCTTTTGTGATTAGCATATATTAATTATATGTAATAATGGGTTTCTGTATGACGTTTTCATACATGTGTGTATTTTTATCATAGTCATCCTGCATTAATCTCTGTTGTTCCCTTTCTACTCCTGCTAATCCCCTTCCTCTTACCAACTAGCCCTCTTAAGAAGCTCACTATTAGAACAAATTCTAGCCTTTGGCATGCCCCACAAGGTCTTATGCAGAATGCTCTCTGTTTCCTCTCTTTACCATATCTTTCTACCTTTAATTTCACTAGCTCTACTCAGATAGATACACAGACACACACTAGATATTCAAAAATATAAACATTTTTTGTAGCCTGAGTACCCCAGCCTCTTTTGTGCCTTGGGACCTTTGCACTTGCTCAGCCTTCAGCCTGAAATGTTGCCTATCTAGATCTTCACCTGATCAACTCCTTGTGATTCTTTGGGACGCATTTCATGCATCCTCCTTGGAGCCCTTGATGATGACGCTATCTGAATGGTTCTTACTCCCATACATTCTGCTCAGGTCTTTTCTACCACATACCTTATTCTGAAATGACCTTGTTTATGTTTATTTGCTATTTATTCTAGAATTTAAGTTCCTTGAGGGTAGGGATCTCATCAGTTTTGTTCAACACTTTAACCTCAACAATCTAGAATGATGCCTGGCTCATAAATGCTCAGAAAATACTTATTAGAAGCAACATCTTTATCTGGAGAATATGATAATGTCTTATTCTGGAAGATGTAGAGATTAAATGAAACTGCAGTTAGCACAAATTACTGTTATTTCAAGATATGATATAACACACCCCTAGTATTCAGATTTGAGCGCATCCCTGCAATTTCTTAGTTTCCTCATCTATAAAAGTGGGGATAGTAGCTTACCTCCCTAGGTGTTTGTGAGAAAGAAATGACACAGTACATGTGCACTGTCTCACAGATAATAAATGCTCAGTAAAGCTGACTGTGTGGCCTTGAATAAGTTACAAATCTTCCATAAATTTAAGTGTCCTAAAAATAATTTCCCACAGCAAACTAGTAAGGATTAAATGAACTCGCCTATCAAACTTGAACCTCACTAGGTCAAAGGCAGTAGCTAATCTCACCACTGAACTTAAGCTCACTCAATAGGACTTTCTGTGATGATGGAAATACTCTGTATCTCCATTGTCCAGTATGGTGGCTGTACTCTGCCTCCCTGGCAAGAGGCTTGTGGAAGCCTCTTGCTAAACTGAAGCACAGAAGACTTGTTTGGGTGAGCAAATGATTCCCCAGACTGCCTAAAATCTAGGTCATGCCCTTCCACCCTAATACAGCAAATGACCAAATCCAGCATATACTAGCTGTGTCAGTGGTTTTCAGATGAGTGAATGAGCAAATGATAGCTACAAAAAGGCAAACCAGAACTTGAAATGTCAATTCATAGCATATCAAAGTGACTAACGAAAGTTCTGGACGATCTGCTGAAGATGAGTGCACAGGAACGATAATCATGTCCTTATGCGTTCAGAATGCCATAGTCATCTGCTTTATGTTTCTGGAGACTAGGACAAGTATTAGGAATCCAAAGGAAAACATGTAAAATTTTAATAGTTTTCCATTTTGATTTACATGAGCCCTTTCTCCTGTAATTAAATGCTTTCGGTTTGATTTCATTTTAGAAGTTTTAATTTATCTTTAGTAATGATGATATAATTTTACAACATTGTGGGACTCTGAGATGGGTAGAAGATCCAAGAATCTTAATAATTAAGTTTTTTAGTTAATAAATAATTATCCTGAGATTTATTTCCACAGATGTCTAATGAGCTTTATCAAACCTTACTCAGATGGGTTTGTGTAGAACTGCGTGACTGATTCTTATAAATCATCATTTATACATTGGAATTATGGGATAAAATTGTCTGAAATTCTGTCCATAAACTCGAAGCTGTTAAAAACTAAATGGTCAGGTTAGGTCAGTGGTCTCAACCGGGGATGACATAGATCCCAGGGCATTTGGAAATGTCTGAGAAGGTATAACTGACACATAGTGGGCAGAAGTCAGAGCTGCTATCAGACTGATTAAGGCACATGACAGCCACAAAGATTCATCCAGCCTAAAATGTCAATAGTGCCAAAGCTTGGAAATCCTGAGTCAGGTGATGAGAGATGAAGAAAGTAATTTTCACTCGTAACCTATGAAGTGCGCTTGGAATTGTTCCCTGTATGGTTTTGCTCTTCTGAGTCTGAGACGGGATCACACAGCAGTTCCTGGAATTGTGCATGAACCTAACCTTTGGAGCAAAGTTGTCAGGGGTTGGAGAAAGCAAGTGCTCAATGACATCTCTTTCTGTGGTTAAAACAGGTCTTATTTTCAGAGTAATGAAATATGAGTTTGCTTATAAAGTACCTTGTTGTTAAGGAGTGTCCTCTTGAGGGATATAATCCAAAAGAAATTTTCTGTCTTTCGAAATACTTTCTTTTTAAGAATCCTATCTATAAAATCTAGACTGTGAAGTATTTTGATTTTTATTACTTAGTGTTTTGTTAGCTGTTAGCATTATACAAATGATTGTTTCATCTGTGAGCTCATATCCATAGGGTTGTGACCAACCAAGGATGAGATGCTAGACAACATATGAGATATGCCACAATATCAGCTAATGGTGCTTTTTTAAGTTTTCTTTTTGATGATGTGTAATGTAAATTAAATCATTCATTTTCATTTTTGTTTTCCATTCATGATAATTATGGGTTAGGCATAGCTAGACAGATGTCTATGTGCATGTATTTAATTTATTTGTAAGTGAAAATAGGCATATGCAAAGGGCAAAATAATTTCTGGCATTTTCAATCTTTTTCATTATCTCCCATGCCTAATGAGATTTTAAAATATTTTTCCTAGTTGTGCCTCCACTGAACCATATAGTATATATGTGAATTTTTGTGCATGTACATTATACATAACGTGAATAGCATTTTTTTACCACTTGTAAACTGATTTGCACTCCCTGGGGGATACCACCTCTGCAGATCACATGCTTTATTTGAGCAGGACAGAGTTGTGACTGCATGAAGTTTTTTTTATTATATGGTATAAACACAAAAACAAAACCTTCCTCATGTTTCCTGGTTTTGGATACTCTCTTAAACAGACTGTGCAGTGCTGTTACTATCTTCTGCACACAACTGTATTCCCTCACCTAAAACTGCCTAAGTGCAACTCTGTCTACTCAGGCCCATCTGAAATTAAGTCATGGAAAATTTTGCCTCTATTTCAACAGGGTTGGCAATTTTTAAATAAAATTTTGTTGAGATATGCTTCATGTACCATAAAATTCAACTTTATAAAGTATACAATTTATAAAGTATATACTAGCTTTCACTATGCTTATAAATGGGATTGTGTGACCACAACTACCATCTAAATATAAACCTTTTTTTTTAATTTTTTTAAATTTTTATTAACATTTTCCATGATTATAAAATATATCCCATGGTAATTCCCTCCCTCCCCACCCCCACACTTTCCCATTTGAAATTCCATTCTCCATCATATTACCCCCCATTACAATCATTGTAATTACATATATACTATGTCAACCTATTAAGTATCCTCCTCCCTTCCTTTCTCTTCCCTTTATGTCTCCTTTTTAACTTACTGGCCTCTGCAGAATAAACCATTTTTATCATCTCAGAAAGAACCTCTGGGGCTGAAGAGATGGCTTAGCAATTAAGGTGCTTGCCTGCAAAGCCTAAGGACCCAAGTTTGATTCCCCAGTATTAACATAAGCCAGATGCACAATGTGGCACGTACCTCTGGAGTTAGTTTGCAGTGGCTAGAGGCCCTGGCATGCCCAGTCTCTCTCTCTCTCCCTCTCAAATAAATAAATAAAAACAAAACATTTTTAAACAAGAAAATAAACCCTGCTTAAAATTTGAAACTTTTGCACTTCAAGGACATAGTTAATGGTTTAGAAAGATGGTTTAGTGGTCAAGGTGTTTGCCTGCAAAGCCAAAGAACCCAGGTTCAACTCCCCAGGACCCATGTAAGCCAGATGCACAATGTGGCACATGCATCTGGAGTTAATTAGCAGTGGCTGAGGGCCCTGGCATGTCCATTCTCTCTCTATCTGCCCTTTTATCTCTCTTTCTCCCCCTCAAATAAATAAAATAAATACTAAAAAAAATTAAGTACACAGTTGGGCTGGAGAATATGGCTTAGTGGTTAAAGCACTTGCCTACAAAGTCCAAGGACCCATGTTTGACACTCCAGATCTCATTTAAGTCAGTTGCACAAAGTTGAGGCAAGCACAAGGTCGCATATGCCCACTAGGTGGTGAAAACATCTGGAGTTCAATTTTAGTGGCTGAGGCCCTAAAGTGCCAATTCTCTCTCAGTCTCTCTCCCGCTCACTCACTCTCTTTAAAAAATAAAAAGGACACAGTTAAGACAGAAAAAAACGAGTAAAATACTTGCAAGTTTTATGTCTGGTAACAGACTTGTACCTGGAAAATATAAAGAATACGTAGAATGCTAAAAAGACAACCCACTTAAAAAGTGGGCAAGAGAGCTGAATAGATATCTCTCCAAAGAAGATACACAGCCAATACATGCAGAAAATATGCTAAGTCATTAATCATCAGCAAAACACAAATCAAAACCATAATGAGATTCCACTCACATTCATGAGGATGGCTATAAAAAAAAATCCAAACATGGTGGCACAAACCTGTAATTCTAGCACTTAGGAGGGAGAGGCAGGAAGATCAGGAGTTCAAGGACATCTTTAGCTGTATTACAAATTTCCAACCCAGCCTGGGCTGTTTTAGACCCTATCTTGGAAAAAATGTGTTAGTGGGCCCTAATAAAATGAAGGGACTGCTTTAGAAAACAGCCTGGCAGTTCCTCAATAAACCAAGCATACAGTTACCACAGGCATGCATTGGATTCAACACCATAAAGCAAATTGTACGTTCTTTTCATTTCCCTGTAAATACAAATATTATGTTTACACAAACTGTAGTCTGATAAGTGTGAAATAGCATTGTGTTTTTAAATGCATATGCCTTAATTGCTGCATACTTTATTACTTGAAACTATAAATAACCACCAGGTGTTGTGATGTACGTCTTTAATCCCAGCACTTGTGAGGCAGAGGTAGGAAGATCTCCAAGAGTTCAAGGCCACCCTGAGACCACATAGTTGAATTCCAAGAGAGCCTGAGTTACAGTGAGAGCCTACCTTGAAAAACCAAATAAATAAGTAGATAATTTTTATATGTATGTATATCTAAGATATTGGAAAAGTAGTGCCAATATACTTGCTCAACACAGGGTACTACTAACTTTCAATATGTAAAAAAGTGTAATATTTTTAAAGCTCAACAAATCAACATAAAATAAAATGACTTATACCTGTAGCTGATAATAGCAGTCCTATTTCTAGGATTTTACTAAGAGAAATAATAACACAAGTCTATTATTAACCTGAAGATGATGAACTTGTCTTAAGTTCACATTGTGATGGTGGATGCACAACTTTATTCTAAAAGTCAGTGGATTACGTACTCTGAATGGGTGAATTATATACTATGCAAATAATATCTCAATGAAATTTTGTTTTTTTTGTTTTTTTAAGGTAGTGTCTCACTGTAACCCAGGCTGACCTGGAACTTACTCTATAGTCTCAAGCCTGGCTTTGAACTCACAGTGCTCCTCCTACCTCTGCTCCTGGGTGCTGGGGTTAAAGGTGTGCCCCACCATCTTTAAAAAGAAGAAACAACAAGCACTTCACCCATACCCAGTCACTTCTCTTCCCAAACTGATTCCTCAGAGTCACTGATTCTGCCTCTGGATTGGTCCTCTCTTGACATCCCACAGAAGTTAAATCATGCTAATAAGTGACCTTTACTACCTGACTTCTTTCTCCTAACACGATTTTGAGGTTCACTCATTTATAGCATTTGTCAAGCCTCCCTTCCTTTTTGAGATAAATAATAATCCACTGCATAGCAGTATTGCATTCCGTTTATTCATTTATTGATAGATATTGGCATTCCACTTTTTGGTGATTGTGAATAATGCTACTATTAACATTCATGTACAAGTTTTTTGGTGGACCTGTGTATTTTTAGTTCTTTGGGCTGTCTAACTAGGAGTGGCATTTCTGGGGCGTACAGTAACTCTACCTTTGACTTCTAAAGAACCTGTGAGACTTTTCTAAAGTGGCTCTGCATTTTACCGTCCTACCAGCAACAGATTTTTGGAAGAAGCCTGGTTATATGCTCATTAGGGTGAACTCTGCAATCCTGGGACAGATTTCCCTTTCTTTATCCTCCAGGCAAGGCCTCATAGCCCCACCAGTGGCAGATTAGAAATTGAAGCCTACACTTGTAAGACATTTTCACTCCTCCTCCAAACCCACTCTCCCAAGTGTCCAAGCTCGTTGGAATCGTAGAATTGACCCAGAAGCTCTTCCCAGCAAGCTCACTGGCAGAGATCCTTTGAAACATTTTTGCTTTAATAATAGATTATATTCTTCAGGCTTCTATCTTGTACAACTTCATGTACATACATGTGTGTGTGTATGCACATTTGAGAGAAACTTTGCTCTTAACCCCAGGACTTTGTTAGACACATATACCTCTGTTTTCTATTTCAGTTATGTTTTGTACATTACACATACGTACTAGATGTGGTCATATAGCCTGCAACTGGAGCATCAGCATGGGCCTTATTTCACAGTCACATGGTCCAGCATTGAACCTGGGAATAGCGTCAGTATCGTCAGCCATAACACGTTCTCAAATCTATTTATACTTTCAGCCTCTACCACATCTTAAAGGCAAAGGGGTAACAACTTCCATGGATTAATCTTGGTCCAGTTCATTCTTTTCTTTTTTGTTTTAAAAATATGTTTGTTTATTTGAGAGAGAGAGAGAGAATGGGCACACCTACACACACACACACACACACACACAGCCATTACAAACGAACTCCAGAAGCATGCACTACCTTGTGCATCTGGCTGATGTTAGTATACTAGAAAATCAAACCTGGGTCCTTAAGCTTTGCAAGCAAGTGCCTTAACCACTAATCCATCTCTCCAGCCCCCAGCTCATTCTTTTACTTAATTCAAGAAGGCCTCTATACTATCTTTCAGAGTTTCTGCTCTGGTTGACTTAGAGATTTGGTGGAAATGTGATTACTGACTTTTTCTATGCCCTTTAAAACAGAACAGGGTATCTTCTGCCAAGTCCTGATTTTTTTTTTTTTTTTTTTTTGCCCATGATCACATACAAAATAACTATGTAGATGTTCTGTTCTCCCAAGTGCTGGTCCAGCTGATCCCCTTTCTTAGATACAACATATACCTTTGAACCTGCCCAGAGGGCTAGAGGGATGGCTTAGCGGTTAAAGCATTTACCTGCTAAGCCAAAGGACCCAGGTTCGATTCCCCAGGACTCATGTCAGCCAGATACACAAGGGGGTGCATGCGTCTGGAGTTGGTTTGCAGTGGCTCGAGGCCTGTGCCCATTCTTTCTCTCTCTATCTTCTCTGTCAAATAAACAAAAATAAAATATTAACCTGCCCAAAGTAGGTGCAGATTGCTAAGTGAATTCCAGTGAATGGAGAATCCATTTTGTTTCGTAAATGCAGTGTGCTTTCCACACAGTGCTCAGGTTATGTGCGTCACATGCTCTCCTCTCTTTCAGGCTATCGGCTGCACTCTGAACTGTAGTTGCCAAAGTTTCAAACCTGGGAAAATAAACCATCGTCAGTGTGAACAGTGCAGACATGGATGGGTGGCTCATGGTAACTTTTATTTCCCCCTCTTAGCCAGTCGTGTTCTCTCTTAATAATTTACAATTATTAAGAAGCTAACTTCCTATCTTAAGAATGATAGCTGAGCAGTAAGCTAAGTAGTATGTTTCTAGTATGTGCCAGGTTAATAGCTAGGAATTCTAACACTATAGTGTATCTCCCTAACCCCATGCTAAGCATAGACACTGATACTCCAGTAATGTTTATTTGAAAATAATAGAAATGTCCTGGGCTAATAAGTAGCCTGTAATTTTCTTTTAGCTTAAATGTGTCCTAATAAATACTTTACTGTAATTATATCCCTCATTGATGATTTATCTGAAATTTATAACTGAGCATCCTGCTTATGCAATTGCCACCCTGACAGCCCTGCACTGGCTACTCACAACTGCCGTACTGGAATTGTGACTAGCACCACTGAAGAATGGCAGTTCTAACTTTATTTAATGTTGACTTTAATCCAAGTGTAAATGGCCTGTGGCTGATAACTGCTACATTGCGCAGACAGGTTGCTTAACTTGTCAAGCCTCACAGCTCCAAAGCAGCAGATTATTAGGGCCTGAGTACAGATCACTGAGGTTCTCAACCTCCAAATTCTGCTTCCTGATGGTCTGTTCTCTTGATTACACACCCGCTGCCTTTGCCGTCCCCTTCCTTTGTCCCTTCTCTGTTTGCAATAATTTTACTTGTTAGGGATGCCACAAGAAAGAGAAAAGGCTTAACCCAGTCAATTTTATGTGGTCCTGTGAGAAACCTGGTAACTGTTAAAGATTTTGGTCATTTACATGTTTGTAATTTTTTTTTTCTGTTGGAACAGATGAGATTAGCCCTAGACTACTTTCTACGCAGTGTTTCCTACTAAAACTAGAACTTTTCCAAACAATATTTCTTCTATTTGATTTTTCAGCACTAAGTAAGCTGAGGATTCCCCCCGTATATCCAACAAGCCAGGTGGAAATTGTCCAGTCCAATGTGGTGTTTGATATTAGCAGTCTCATGCTGTATGGGACCCAGGCGATCCCTGTTCGTCTGAAAATCCTACTCGACCGGCTCTTCAGTGTGTTGAAGCAAGATGAGGTCCTGCAGATTCTCCATGCCTTGGATTGGACCCTTCAGGATTATATCCGTGGATATGTGCTACAGGTATGATGACCATAGGCACTGTTCTCCCAGAGTGCCCATGTAACCCCTATAACCTGGTTTCCCCAGTAATTGATGGTCATCCTTCCTTTTAATATTTTTTCTAATGACTGAAGGTCCTATTTCCTATTCTGAGGGGAATCCTATACTTGTCCTAAGCTATCTGGGAAACTTCAGACTATGTGGGCATGGCATGTAACTCCCAAGTGGAAGACTATGGCATATTTTCTCCATGTTTTTCACTAAGCTTCTTCTTCCACAGAGAACTGTTTGCCTCATGATGGCTGCTACCTCCAATATTTTTATTATTCCCAAACTACCTACTGGCCCAAGAAGCTGTACGTGTCAGATTTTACTGAGAATTGTAGGTCAGACGGGGAGCTTACAAACCAAAACCATACACAACAAATAACTGAAATGATGAAATGATGCTACTTCACTTGTCATTTAAAGCCTTCTGCCATTGCGTTGCTGATTTTCTTTCCTTCGTGTGTGACATTCTTATGTTCATGCATGTGGTTACTCATTCTCCTTCTCTCCTAATTGCTGTTCCTCCCCATTTTTTTCTGCCCAACCCCTTTCCTCTCCTCATCCCCCTGTGCTGTGTTTGGCCCCCTTATGTTTTCTTTTCTACAACGCTCTGTTCTGTTTTATCCTTTTCTGTTTTAAGAGTCCTTTAACCTCTTTTCCCATAACATGCCTCATGTTTCCCATTCAAAGATTCAAGCCACTAACTTGTTTCCTAAAATGACTTATTTCATGCATTTGAGATATACTTATGGCATGTCTTGTCTTGACACTACACTATAAAATATCAGCTGACTTTGGTTAAAAAAAAATTCAAGTCTAATATAAATTTCAGTCTTAAGTTGACCATATCATTAAACAAATATGAATAGCAACCGTGTATTAACCAAAGTGCTCTTCTAATAATCTGATGAAGTAGGTATATTACCCTTATTTTTTTTAATTAAAAATCCACAGGCTCAGATTTTTTTATGACTCTGCTGAAAGTTATTCCACTAGTATGTGGAAGACTCAGCATTTGAACACATTTTAGACTGATTCAAAAGCCTTCAGTCTTTCCCTAGAATCATGTTGCACACATCTAGTGCAGCACCCCAGCTGCCTAGAAAATGCTATATGTAGAGTAGCATTACGATTTTACATTATGACATAGATCAATATTTAATGATCCTAATAATCTTGCTTTCCAGTGTTAGGATTAAAAATATGGAATTGATTACCTTGAACCTCTAGTGTATGAAAAATTTATGATGTTACATTCCTCATCATCTTCAGAACTCTTACATGCACTGTGAAAAATCTCAGTAGGCCATCAAATACATGTTCTGTGATAAAATATTTATTGTAGTTTTGGGAAAAGTTAGGCCTTGCTAGAGTTTGAAAGATCTCCAACACTCCAGTGTAATTACAGCTCTGCTTTGTGAACATGGGCAATAGATCAATACATGTTCATTTGTGTTTTTTTTTTTATGGTAGATGCTTTGGAGATTATCAAACTTGTAGCAAATGAATACTTGAGCTATGTCTAGGCCTGTTGCCCCAGTGTATGCTTTAGATAAAGAAATCATTAAAGTTCATATGGTATATATTGTAATCTCAGTGGGGGAAACAGTTATGCCTGGTACATGACAACCAGTTGGTTTGAAATAAGATGAAAAATAATTACCCAATTGCCCTGATTGGAGTTTGAGGACTAATTGTAGGGTCACTACCTACATTTGTGCAGCCTGTGCAATACGTGGAATTTCTGGCCTGGAAGAGTGGGTGAGTGGGTGGGATGAGCCGAGGCTGAACTGCAAACCCTGCTAGTCCAGAGGGCGCACTTTTCTGATATCTGCACAAGTACCTTATAGTCTGATCACGTGACACCTCTATAAAGAACAGAGTCGAGTAGAGCAAATCGATCATCCTTTTAAATTCTGCTTTGTATCTAGGATGCATCAGGGAAGGTGTTAGATCACTGGAGCATCATGACCAGTGAGGAAGAAGTGGCCACCTTGCAGCAGTTCCTTCGCTTTGGAGAGACCAAGTCCATCGTTGAGCTCATGGCAATTCAAGAGAAAGAGGAACAGTCTATCATCATGCCACCTTCCGCAGCAAACGTAGACATCCGGGCTTTCATTGAGAGCTGCAGCCATCGAAGTTCGAGCCTTCCCACTCCCGTGGACAAAGGAAACCCCAGCAGTGTACACCCTTTTGAGAATCTCATAAACAACATGACTTTCATGTTGCCTTTCCAGTTCTTCAACCCTCTGCCTCCTGCACTGATAGGGTCGCTGCCTGAACAGTACATGCTGGAGCAGGGGCAGGACCAAGGCCAGGAGGACCCCAAACAGGAAATCCACGGGCCCTTCTCTGACAGCGGCTTCTTAACTTCCACATCATTTCAGGTTGAAAAGGAGCAGTGTTTAAGCTGCCCGGACGCTGTTGCTCAAAAAGAAGACGGTGCCCATTTAAGTGACTCCAGCTCATACAGCATTGTCACTAAGCTTGAACGGACACAGCTATCCCCTGAGGCCAAAGTAAAGCCCGAGAGGAACAGCCTTAGCACGAAGAAGGGCCGAGTGTTCTGTACGGCATGTGAGAAGACTTTCTATGACAAAGGCACCCTCAAGATCCACTACAATGCCGTCCACTTGAAGATCAAACACAAGTGCACCATTGAAGGGTGTAACATGGTCTTCAGTTCCCTGAGGAGCCGCAATCGCCACAGCGCCAACCCCAACCCTCGGCTGCACATGCCAATGAACAGAAATAACCGGGACAAAGATCTCAGAAATAGCCTGAGCCTGGCAAGCTCGGAGACATACAAGCGCCCCGGCTTCACGGTGGTTTCTCCAGACTGTGGGCCTCTCCCCGGCTATACAGGTTCCCTGGAGGATTCCAAAGGCCAACCAACTTTCTCAAGCATTGGGCAGAACGGTGTGCTTTTCCCTAACCTAAAGACAGTGCAGCCAGTCCTTCCTTTCTATCGTAGTCCAGCCACCCCCGCCGAGCTGGCAAACACACCTGGCATGCTGCCTTCTCTCCCTCTCTTGTCCTCTTCAATCCCAGAGCAGCTGATTTCCAACGACATGCCGTTTGATATTCTCCCCAAGAAGAAATCCCGGAAGTCCAGTATGCCTATCAAAATAGAGAAGGAAGCTGTGGAAATAGCTAATGAGAAGAGACAAAATCCCAGCTCAGATGAAGACGTGCCCTTGCAGGTGGTCAGTGACGACGAGCCGGAGGCCTGCAGTCCTCAGTCAGACAGAGTATCCGGGGAGCAGCACGCACAAGCAAGAAGCTTAGGAAAACCCCTCCCCCAAGGAGAAAGGCCCTGCCATTTCGAAAATGTGATCGAGTCCCATGGAGCCATCGGCAGAACCCTTGAGCAGGCCACACACACACACAGGGAGACTGAGCAAAAGTTAACATTGACCATGGTGCCAAGAGAACTTGAGGATGGTGGCCGGGAACACCCCTTCACACCTGGAGTGGAGTCCCAGATTCCTTTTTCTGACTACATGGAACTGCAGCAGCGCCTGCTGGCCGGGGGGCTCCTGGGTGCCTTGTCCAACAGGGGAATGACTTTTCCTTGTCTTGAAGAGCCTAAAGAACTGGAGCACCTGGGGCAGCATGCATTGGAGAACCAGAAGGAAGAGAACCGCTTCCAGTGTGACATCTGTAAAAAGACCTTTAAGAATGCTTGCAGTATGAAAATTCATCACAAGAATACTCATGCCAAAGAAACCCACCCGTGCACAGTGGAGGGGTGTACGGCTACGTTCCCATCCCGCAGGAGCAGAGACAGGTAAGGTATCTGTTGACACTTACCTCTTCTAAGGTGGAAGTTCTTAAACCTCCATGTGCATCAGAATCACCAGAAGGGTTGTGGGAAAAAAAAAAAAAAAAAAAAAAAGACTTCTAGGCCCTAACCCTAGGATTTCTGCTTTAGTAAGGTCAAGGGTGAGAACAGAGACTTTGCATTTCTAGTAAGTTCTCAGACGAATACAATTGTTGTGGGGAAATTGATGAGTTTTCATTTCTAAAAATCATCTGGCTACAAAACTTGACCTTAAAAGAAATGAGACCTTTTGTAAAATCCTTTTTTTCAGTCTACCTTCCTGTGGATTTTATTTATATTTTGTATTAATGAATTATTAATGAATTCATTAATAGTGATTTATTATACAGACATGAATATAATATTTCATAGTATGTTTCATTCTGCCTTTATGAAGCCTGAGGAATTCTGAACTCAGAAACATATCTGGCCCCAAAGGTACAGGATAAAGAATCATGCTAGTCCTTACGTTAACAGCTTGGGTAGAAGACAACTCTTTGAAGAGGATGGAGGAAGAAGCTTTTTTTTTTTTTCAAGGTAGGGTCTCACACTCTAGCCCAGGCTGACCTGGAACTCACGATGTAGTCTTAGGGTGTCCTTGAGCTCACAGCGATCCTCCTACCTCCGCCTCCCGAGTGCTGGGATTAAAGGCATGCGCCACCACACCCGGCGGAAGAAGCTTTTTAAATGTATCACTGTAGTTCCTCAAAATTCGCCCAGTTTTCATTGCATAAAATAAAGTACATGAAATGAAATACTTTCTGTAGTTTCTAGTCAGACAGATAACACCCAAAAGGAAGAATAACAACTTTATGAGAGATCTCTTAAATATTAAGATATCAAGGAATAAAGATAATCGGTTGTTTTAGGAGCTTTGACGTGGTTTAAAGATGCCGGGCTTTCATAAAACCGTCACACTGTTTACAAAGTGTGCACCTCCAGAGCTTGTCTCGTCACCCTCCAGGGGTGCAATGCTGGTGTTTCTGTCTTTCTTGTGCTTTTCTTCATGCACTTGATCACTAACCACTGGGTCACCCTCCCCACCAGCATATGAAAGAGCAGGCATACCAAAAGATGACCAGAGGCTTAAGGAAAAGGTTCAGCCCTCTGGCAGAATGCAGTATTATCAGCGCTAAATGGCTCGGCTCACTGGATATTAAAAGGCTACATTTGTTCAAACAAGCTTGACTTGAAGCAGTTCAACACCACCCCTAACTTAGTCCAAATTGTAATGCCTAATTTGTTAAGAGGGTGAAAATGTAAAGACTCCCACACACATTCCTGGATAGGGCTCGTAAGAACACTCTCATTGTCTTTAATAAAGAGAGGGCACAGGCAATATTAGTCAAAATTCCTGTTTCTGTTGCTAGGATGTTAAACCAAACCACTAGGGTATCCTAATTAGTGAACCAGTCCTTCTCCTCCATCCTTGAAGAAGAGGACTGTTTGCTTATGAATAAGCTGTTGTTAGGAGGAGGAGGAAGTCATATCAGTTGGATGATCCTTGATTAGTTATGAAACTATTCCATCCTGCAATACCTACTAAATAAGAACACAAAGTAGATTGACAAGGGCTTTTCATCTCATACCCATTTTTTTCTTATATTCAGTATTTTCTTATGTTCTGACCTATTTTTAGATAAGACTATATGGCTACAATAAGATGACTTTTTTATTTAAGACTACTTGCTTCAATAGTGTGGAGCTTTGAATCCATTTTACCTAAAATCTATGGTTCTAAACCCGCATTTAAGTAGGACTTTGTGGATAGGTTCAGGTCCACCTCCTCACCTAAGTCAGCATTGAGAATTGCGTTGTTCTTAGGGCAACTGACTTTCCTCTTCATCTGCCATTACTGCCAGCAGCAGTTCCTAGGCTCTATCAGCGAGAGGCTGGGGCAGAAACCTGGATGCTCTTTTAGCTAACAAGTATGTGTTAAGAATATTCTGTATTAGGGGCTAGAGACCCGATTCCTGCCCACTAAGGCTGTAGGTACAGTGGAGAAGACAGACCAGTAAAAGGTGAATATTGAGACAGTCAAAATGAGGGAACTACAGGCTGCTGTGGCCACCTAATGGTACTTAATCATATTAGAGTAAGAACACTCCCTAGCCAAACTCCTTCACATAGTAAGGAAGTAATCAAGGAAGAAGTGGGTATGTTTGAACTGTCAAGTACTCAATGTTTTAGTCTCCCTTTTACCAACAGTTAGCTAAGGGCCCACAAGACTTTTTCTCTATTTGGGTTATAGTTGTCTACAGTCACCCTGTTAGAAAATAAACCTGGAAAAAAAAATCACTTTTCAACAAGACTATAAATGTTGTATAGCAATATAACATTTTATGGGGAAGAATAACTTCATTTTCCGAAACAAGTAGATTGGGATGGGTGGCTTAATGTTATGTTTTTGCAAGTCTCTAATGCCTGTGAGTGGAAGACAGCTGGATTCTCACATCTGCCTCTTCATTCTGTTGTAATGTCACATATTATATAACTTTAGGGAAACTCTACTGCACTAATAATGTTAGTTATGAAATACTGATTTTTGAGAGGGATCAGGGAGTCCTAGGCTTGTCCAGAACACACTGTGAGAACAGCTGGTCTCAACCAAATTCGACTCCAGGGTGATCGGGTGTGGTGGGGGCTGGAAGCTGAAGTAAAAGATAGGGCAGTGGGCACGGGATCTTTAGAGTCCTGGAAGAAGGAGGCCTGGCACATGGGTGGAGGGTTTACGTGTATAGTACCCACCGGCTCCCCAGGAAGTGTCGCAAGCCCCTGAGACTTGGGAAGGGGGAGCAGGGACCCGGAGTTAGCAGCTGGTATGCCCAGGCTAGTCAGGAGTTGGGATGGGCCCAAGGATTTACTCTGTTGTAGCGTAGGACCTTTCTGTTCCAGGTTCCAGTAAATAGCTGACTTCTTTAACCGCTTGTGTGTACTGGAACCAATATGTCAATCTGTTGTCTGGTTTTCTGCCGACATATACCAGCCCCTTCCATGTGGAGCACTAGCATAATCACAGGGCAGAGCCGTAGTTGAAGAGCTGCTTGCTAAGTGGGTGATCTGGAAGTATAATTCTATCATGTCCAGAAAAAAAAATGCATAGGGGGATAAAAGAAATTGAACAGTAAATTTAATACATTTTGTGAAATACGATTAAGCCTTCCCCATACAGATACCTCATGATAGTTAGTGGAAGAGAAATTCCATTCTTAAATTTTTATGAGTTTTTTTTTTCCCTATCTTGGACCCTGTATCTACATTGGGGGAGGCTTTTCCTACTTGGGATCATTCTCTGTTACTTTTAATATTGTACCCCTTGGTAAGAGCTAGGTTGATTGGTTGGTTGGTTTTCAGAAGTTAGGAGGGGATCTTTGAGTAAGGGCAACATTGATTTACAAGCGACATCCAAATGATAACATTGAGTGGAAACCATAATGGATGCTCATTATCTGCCCTTTAGGAGTAATCACTGGGTGCAAGATTGGTGGTGTGCTCACACTGCTGTATTTGCAAAACCTCTGTCTGGCCCTTAGTGAAACACTGCAAATATGCACTGAACTCTATACACACACACACACACACACACACACACTCAGAAACACTGCAAATATGCACCGAACTCCACACATACACACACACACACACACACACACACACACTCGGAAACACTGCAAATATGCACCGAACTCCACACACACACACACACACACACTCGGAAACACTGCAAATATGCACCGAACTCCACACACACACACACACACACACACACACACACTCGGAAACACTGCAAATATGCACTGAACTCTATACACACATGCACCCACACGCACTGAAACACCACAAATATGAACTGAATTCTCTATATATACACGTACTCACACACATGCACTTTCATGCTGATCAGATTTTCACCTGTACCTGTAGAATTTCTAGAGAAATGTGCTAGGCTGACACTGTTTAAAAAAAAGACGACGTGGAAAACGTAAGAATGAAGGTAAAAAGAAGCAAGGTAAGTTTTCGCAACATTTAACTCAACATATCAAAAAGACCATCATTCCAGGTGCTCAGTACCCATCCACACAGTGCAATTTGAAGATGGTAATATTTCCTATTTTGTGGAAATAAAGTCTCTGCTTAGCTCCTTGTAGCTTATGTATGACTGACACTTTCACGGGATCTGGTTCTAGTATCTCCTGAAAATTTACCTAACTGAAGTAGTCTAGCCATCCTCTATGAAGGAAAGGAGGAGAGTTACACGTTAATTAAATGATGAAAATTGAAGTGCCCAGGCTGCTGGCTTTCCTAGTGAAGGCTAACTTCTGACAAGTAGTGAAAAAGAGAGGGCTGGAGAGATGGCTTAGCGGTTAAGCGCTTGCCTGTGAGGCCTAAGGACCCCGGTTTGAGGCTCGGTTCCCCAGGTCCCACGTTAGCCAGATGCACAAGGGGGCGCACGCGTCTGGAGTTCGTTTGCAGAGGCTGGAAGCCCTGGCGCGCCCATTCTCTCTCTGTCTCTCTCTCTCTCCCTCTATCTGTCTTTCTCTCTGTGTCTGTCACTCTCAAATAAATAAATAAAAATAAAAAATTTAAAAAAAAAAAAAAAGAGAGAGACCTGGCTAGCACATTATCATCACCTCTCCCATACCACAGGTTTTTCCTAGTGTCTTCCAAATCTTTTTGCTGAGAATGATGCCTTTAAGCAGCAGTTAACTCATTTCTAACCATCTTTTCACTCTATTAGGCACAGTTCAAACGTGACCCTCCACCAAAAAGTATTGCACCAAGAAGCACTAGAGAGCAATGCAGACCATTTTCGTGCTGCTTACCTCCTGAAAGATGTCAGCAAGGAGGCCTATCAGGATATGGCCTTCCCACCCCAAGCATCTCAGACATCTGTCATCTTCAAGGGAACGAGTGGAATGGGCAGTATGGTCTATCCAATAACCCAAGTTCACAGTGCCAGCCTGGAGAGCTACAACTCTGGCCCCCCTAGTGAGGGCACCATCCTGGATTTGAGCACTACCTCAAGTATGAAGTCGGAGAGCAGCAGCCACTCTTCCTGGGACTCTGACGGGGTGAGTGAAGAAGGCACTGTGCTCATGGAGGACAGTGACGGGAACTGTGAAGGACAGAGCCTCATCCCTGGGGACGATGAGTACCCCATCTGTGTCCTGATGGAGAAGGCTGACCAGAGCCTTGCCAGTCTGCCTTCTGGGTTACCCATAACCTGTCATCTCTGCCAAAAGATATACAGTAATAAAGGAACCTTTAGGGCCCACTACAAAACTGTGCACCTCCGCCAGCTCCACAAGTGCAAAGTGCCAGGGTGCAACACCATGTTTTCATCGGTTCGCAGCCGAAACAGACACAGTCAGAATCCCAACCTGCACAAGAGCCTGGCCTCGTCCCCAAGTCAGCTCCAGTAACAAACCAGACCTCTGACAAATGTGTGTCATGATTCAGGAATAAGATAACCCAAAGAGCAAGGTAGCCTGTTTAGTACTATTTCTCGTCCACCAGGCAGGATTCGATCTAACTGTACAGTTTCCTATGGCAGGAAAAGCACAAGGCAAGCCCTGTGGGACGTTGGCACTGGGGTGACCCTTCCTATTATTATTATTGTTTGTCTCAGTTCAGGAGGTTTCTCACTGAAATGCCGTTTCCCCCAGATTTGTTTACATGTTCCTTAGGAGAGCTCCAGGTCTGCAGAGGAGCAGTGGGCCAGCAGGAACCTGGGACAGCTTCGCATGAGGCCTGCAGTATTAAGGTGTTGGGAAGATGTGTCCTGGAAAAGAAGATGGTCACCGCAGGGAAGCTATCAGTCCCCAAAATGTCATTTTCAGTTCCCTCTTTAATCCGAAACCCAGACTTGGGTTTAAGGAAACGACTCTCCGAGACCATCACTCCCTTTGGAGTAGGCAGTCGCTATTTCCCCACAGAAGTCTCATGTAGCTCCAGGGAGTTCTTAGAGAAAGCTGGTTGGTCTCTGACATGGTTCTTAATTAGTTCTCGGTCTATAATGTACATTTAAGAAGCTAGAGGGAAAATATTTCATGCACTTAAAAGTAGTAGTCTTCAGTTTAATTTAAAATTATTTTGATAATATTTAACTTGTGTTTGTATTATGTAAGTATTTGGTATGAGTGCAGGCATGTCACTGTTACCCGTGGATATCTGCTCAGAAGCAGAACGAGGGACAGCTTTCTCTTTGGAACCACTGCCCGTGTCCCTGAGGTGAGCTTCAGGGTCTGTTCATTCGGATCCCCTGTGGAATGAATGCAAGCGTGATTCTGTCAAAACCATCTGTCTGTACACGTGCAGCCACTGCGTGTAGAGAACGTGGTTCTGATGGCATTGCGCATCTTCAGTGTCACTGGACCCCTCCGTCTTCGCCCACCCATACGTAGTCAAGCTTAGGGTGAACTTTGAAATTTATTTCGTAGAAAGAAGAGTAGGACATTATTGCCATACTGTATGTCTTAATATTTAACTTATTCTGAGATATATTCCACTCTGTTATACATATTTTCCATTGTAGAAAATTTAATCAACCCTGTGGAATGAGACCATCTCCTGAAATTCAGCATTTACAGTATCATAAAAACCCATGTAGCTTAAAAAGAAATTGATTTTGTATTCAGAGTTCATGTTAACTATCTTTTAAATTCATGTTGATTTAATTTAAGAAAAAAATCCTTAAGGAAAATTGAGGATTATAAAAGGTATTATTCCTCTGGTTTAAAAGTAAAATGCCAACAACCCATTACCAATTATTTAATTTTTTTTTCTAATGGCCACTTACAGCTTTGCTCTGCTTAAAGCGAGATATACTTTTCAATGTTTTTGTTACCCAGATGTTTAATATTCTAGTTTTTCCCCAAAAGGAAAATTTGTATACAAATATTTTCTATGATTTAATAAAAATATATGGCATTCCTTTTGTTTAAAGGCAAGTATTTATAAAAATGGTTTTGCTACATGGAGTGTCTTTTATGAGTGCATTTCTCATACATACAAATGTACGCTCTGTGAATTTGACAGAAAGGAAAACTCAAGAATGGTCTGGTAAGCAAGGAAAGTGGCTTCTCCCTGCTGCTCCATCGAAGTGGATTACAATCAGTTCAAAAAAAAAAAAAAAAAAAAAAAAGAAGTGGTTGCTTCATTTGGAGGCTGAGCCATGCATTAAACTTTTCTCGAGAAAAACATACAATGTGATTTTTCATAAATAGTGTCAAAGATAAGTCAGAGCTAATGCTTGAAATTGAAGGCGGTGAGACATTTTAGCCTTTTTTCCCAAGTCAAACTGTATCCAGCTTTATTAAAGGTTCTTTTCATAAACAACCATGGTATTTCACGCAGCACTTGGGCAGATAATCATTAACACTATGCAGCAACTTCCAAATTCCCTTCTTAAACGAACTACCAAAATCAAAGCCATTATGAAACCCAGTAAAGTCTTCAGCAGACACTCTGAACACGGAGAGTTCAAAATGAGGGCTGACACCTCACGGTAAGTGTGTTGTGTAACGACTCATCATGAGCTCACCTTGACTATCAGGAAATGAAGTGAAAATGGCAGAATTACCAATCTGAAAAGCCACAGTCTTTTCAGAAATAAAACACCATCCTGATGTCACTGTGAAGACCAGATCACCTGACACACTGGCAAAACCAATTTTAGAGGTTCGGGTCCTAAAATGCCACCAGTTTTGTGAGAATTAAATCTGTATTGATGACAGAGCAGGAGGGCATAAAAGAAGAATTTTGAGTTTTCCCTTACCACAAGATGTTTGTACCAGGATGATTACTTGTATCAATAGAAGGGAATCCCTCTTCCTGGGGACCTAGAGGAAGCCTTCCAAACTAGCTGGGAAAGGTGCATTGCCCCGTCACTCCAGCTCTGGAGATAGTCTGTTAGTGATACATGTTGCCTCCCATCAATGAAGTGTTCTCTGTGCTAACATCCATAGCTTCTTAACAATAAAACAGGGAGGCTGGAGAGATGGCTTAGTGGATAAGGTGCTTGCCTGCAAAGCCTTGCAGCCCCAGTTCGATTCCTCAGTACCCATGTAAGCCAGATGCACAAGGTGGCACATCCATCTGGAGTTTGTTTGCAGTGGTTAGAGGCTCTGTCAAGCCCATTAAAAAAAAATAAAAATTAAAAAAAACAAGGTTTTTAATTTTTGTAAAACTTGATTTAAAAAAACAGTATTTCAAACCGTACAGTCAACAGAAGCATAGTTAGTAAAAATGCGCACACTCCTGGCCTCTCTAGCACCTTCAGCTTGCTGTACCTGCTCTGGTTCAGCATCTGTTTTCTTCAGGGTGATTCCCGTTCTCGCCAACATCAGTTTTTCTCTTTTTCCCTTTGGGTACCTTCTCTCCCTTCTATGTAGGCCCTTTTTAGGCTTGGGCTCTAGCCTTGGAGAAACATGATTAGCAGACAACCTTGTGGATCTTCTCTGTGACTTATCTTTAACCTTGACTTTTGTTTGTTTGTTTGTTTTTGTTTATGTTTTTCAAGGTAGGCTCTCCCTCTAGCCCAGGCTGACCTGGAATTCACTATGGAGTCTCAGGGTGGCCTTGAACTCACGGTGACCCTCCTATCTCAGCCTCCCAAATTCTAGGATTAAAGGCATATGCCACCATGCCCGGCTGACTTTATCTTCTTTAAAGTTTTTTTTTTGTTTTGTTTTTTTTTATTATTTATTTATTTATTTGAGAGTGACAGACACAGGGAGAAAGTCAGATAGAGGGAGAAAGAGAGAGGATGGGCGCGCCAGGGCTTCCAGCCACTGCAAACGAACTCCAGACACGTGCGCCCCCTTGTGCATCTGGCTAACGTGGGACCTGGGGAACCGAGCCTCGAACCGGGGTCCTTAGGCTTCACAGGCAAGCGCTTAACCGCTAAGCCATCTCTCCAGCCCAACTTTATCTTCTTTATTATCTCCCTTTAGCCTGCCTTTTGGGCATGATGGCAATGTGGGGTGCAGTGAACATATAGCTTTGGGCATGGTGGCATTGGGGGTGGGCATTGAACAGTGATGCAGAGACATGCAGCTGTGATCATGGTAGCAGTGTGGGGGTGTGGGCACCGAACAAGTGTGCAGTAGCATGAAGTTTGGGTTGGTGGCGGTGGGCAGTGTGGGCACTGAGCAGGGATGCAGTGGCATGCAGCTTTGCTCGGTCCAGGGGTTGTGCTTGACGCTTTGTAGTGCCGGAAGCCGCCTCTTAAACATGCAGGGTTTTATATTTGAATTTGTGTAGCTTTTTGATTTCTTCACTTCTCATCCTCGTGAATCTAGTGTCCCAGTTAAACTGACCTAATTGAAGTATCTGGCCATTCCCTATAGATGAGGTCCAGGGAGCTATGTGTCGAGTCAGCTGACGTAATTGAAAACTACACGTTCCCAGTTTCCAGACTGTTTGCTTTCCTGGGAAGTGCTACCTTCTGACAAGCAGTGAGCAACAGAGAGCCCATGTGCACTGTAAACATTAAGAGCATGCGTCCATCCAGACATGCAGCCCCCTCTTACATTACATGCCTTTCATATGCTGACAGGCAAAAGAAATCATCAGCAGGACAATTTCTGGTCTGCCAGCATCTGCACTAGCCTCCCCTATTCTAAGCCTGGGTGACTACAGGAGCTTCCTAACCTGTCTTTTGCTTCTGATGTCCTACAGTAGCCAAAATGCTGTGTCTCAGATGTAAATTAGATCTTGTAGTGTCCCAGCCCCAAATCCTTTAATGGCTTTTCAAAAGCTTGTACAGAACTCAAAAGATCACTTGAGGTTTACAGCGCCCTGCAGTATCTTCCACTGCTATTCCCCATACTCTTTCCTCACTAGCCTCCCTTCCTTCCTTATGTTCTCTGCATTCTCCTTCTCTGCCTACACCAGCTCTCTCAAAGCTCTGTTTGCAAGATCTCAAGTCACTGGTCCTCAGCACTCTTGGAACTGGCCTCACAACCTCCTTCCACATCACTAAGTGGGAATCCCTTTGCCTCGTCCACTCCTACCCTCGTTACTGTACACGTCTTCACGTCCATCTTGTGTGGTCACATCTGTCTGGACCTCCTCGTGTCTGGTATGCCCTTACACCTCTTTGGAAAGGCGAGCAGAATCCTCCCCTGTCCTTAATTTTTGTCACAACTCAGACCTGTCATAGTCTCCCTAGAATCAGCACCTATGATGGAGGCGTTCAGATTTGCCTGGGCTCAGTCTTTGTGGTCATGTAAGTCTGGATTCTCCACAAAGCAGACTAAAATGCACAAGCCTTTTATTCATAGCGATGTCGTGGAGTATAATAGAAGAGATGGGAAGCAGGGATGCCAGTGTGTGTTGTGCAGCTGTGCCCTGAGTGAAGGGGAGAAGACAGAGGGTTGGGTGCCCACGACCGCTGCACAGTCTTAAAAAAGGTTCAGTTAGGACACTGGGGAATCCTTGAGTCAAGGTCGACCATCTCAGAAGCTCTCCGTCTGTGAGGAGTGGGTTTGTCTCCTGGGAATTGTGTTCCTGCCATGCTCAGTCACTAGCAGAGGATGCCCAGGCACAAATACATCCGTGGTTTCAGAGCACAGTAGCCAAGTGCCACCTTTCAAAAGTTCCTTTCTAGATGTCACCTTTCTAAAGTCGCCCTGTTGAAGGTGATTTCAACCCTACTCTTTCCTCCAGACTCAAAACATTTCAAAAGAAGTGTTTCTACTTTCTGAAGATAACTCATCCTCCAGGCTTCTTGCAGTTTTCAAGACATAGAAAGAGCAAGCCAGTAAGTATTTTTAAAGTGCTCAACACCTCTAGCCATCATCGAAATGAAAATAAAAACCCTCTGAGGGCTGCAGAGGTTGCTTAGTGGTTAAGGCACTTGCCTGCAAAACCTGAGTACCTGGGTTCATTTCCCCCGTACCCACATAAAGCCAGATGCACAAGGTGGCACATGCATCTGGAGTTTGTTCGGAGTGGCTACAGGCCCTGGCATGCCAATATTCTCATTCCCTCCCTCCCTCCCTCCCTCTCTCTCTCTCTCTCTCTCCTCAAATAAATGTTTTTTTAAAGGACACTTTCAGATAGCATCCCACCCCCATCGAATGATTAACACCAAGAAATTTTGAAACATATGCTGGCAAAGATGTGGGGAGAGGGGAACCCTTATTTGCTACTACTTGGAGTCCCAATCATTATGAAAGTCAGTATGGAAGTTTTCTCAGAAACTTAAGATATAGAATTGCTATATAACCCAGCCATACCAAACAACTCTACCACAGAGCTTATACCAAAGGACTGCTACAGAAATGCATGTTTACTGCTGCTATAGATGGTGCCTCACTTCCCCTCCTTTGGATCATTTTCTTCCTGTTTCCTTACATTGGGAAGGAAGTTGATCTTCACCAACCCAAACTTACAACCTTTGGGCAATGTCTACTGTAGTTAAGAACACGGCTGTCCGAGTCCAACTGTCCAAGGTCAGATCTTGACTGCTCCACATTCTAACCCTTAGCTTTAGTGAAGTAACAGTTTCTCTGAGTCAGTTTACTCGTCAGTATCATGAGAAAAAAAAATGAAGGCTGAGAGGAGGCTCAGATTAAGTGTGTTTCCTTTGCAAGCATGAAGGCCTGCGGGGGCCTAAGACTGCCTGAGTTCAAATCTCCAGATCCCATGTAAAACAACTGGCTGTTGCCACACGGACCTGCAACCCCAGTCCAGCAAGGGAGCAGAGACCCAAGAATCTTTGGAGCCAGGTGTGGTGATGCACACCTTTAATCCCAGCACCCGGGAGGCAGAGGTAGGATTGCTGTGAGTTCAAGGTCAGCATGAGACTACATAGCGAAATCCAAGGCAGTCTGGGCTAAAATGAGTGCCTACCTTGAAAAAAAAAAAAAGTTTTGTTTTTGGAACCCAGCAAGCTCTGGATTTAGTAATAAGGAGACTGGATCCAAACAGGAGCAGGCGAAAGAGCGATGGAGTGGGTCATCTGATGTCCCACTTCTGCCTCCACAGGAGGTGACCCCTCTCCACAGATGAGCTTATGGACCATCACAAGGGCACATACGTGTGCACATTCCACACACACCATATTACATGTACATGTGTAGACACACACAAAAGAAATGGTTTCTGCATCCGAGGTTGTGACAAGACTCACAACACAGTGTCTGGTACATAGTGCTCAGCAAATGCTAGCTATGATGCTGCAGTCTTGTTATCACTACATAGCATTCTCCTTTTATCTCACTCCCAATAATCATCAATACCAAACCCCAATGCAACTATCTACCACACACTCAAATCTTCCTCACTTCTTCACACCCCTGATCAACTTGGTGGTGGTGGTGGTGGTGGTGGTTTTTCAAGGTAGGGTCTCACTCTAGCCTAGGCTGACCTGGAATTCACTCTGTATTCTCAGGGTGGCCTCGAACTCATGGCAATCCTCCTACCTCTACCTCCCAAGTGCTGGGATTAAAGGCATGCACCACCATGCCCAGCTCTGCCCCTGATCAATTTTTGTTCAGCAAGGCAACCCTAAAAAATTATTTCAGTAACCTCCTACTTGTGTTTGTTCTCAATAACAACATGTGTAATTTCTACAGCACAGATCTGACCAGGTCTCCCTACTTCTAGCTGCTTCTCACTGCCCTCAAGGTAGAAGCCCAGAAGGTCAGGCTATCCTTCATGACTGCCCCCAACCTCAGCAGGCTGACTCCTAATCAGCCTCCAGTAGCTGCCTTGCATATGTCACCAGCTCTACAGGAACTGGCTCTCCTGTCTTTGGCCCACTAAATTCGATGCTCCTCTTTTGGAGAATCAACTCGGAAAAATCATCATTTGCAGGAAGCCTCTTTCGCCCCTCACTCCTTCCCCCTTAGGGCTGAGCTCTTCACGCATAGCACCAGCACCTTGTTCTCACAGACTTGCCTTCCCCCTGGGCTTCCCACCTGGGTGGTAATCCTGTCAGCATTTGCCTCTCACCAGAGGGCTTGATTGTAGCCTTCAGGCATCCACCAGCAGAGCACTAAGCACCAAGCACTGCTGAATACATGCGGTAAATATAACAGGGCCTGATCCCTGCCCCTGTGAAGTTTACAGTCCATCAAGGGAGGCAGATATGAAACCAAAAACAAACTTTTAGAAAGTCTCACAGGCGCTGGGCATGGTGGCGCACGCCTTTAATCCCAGCACTCGGGAGGCAGAGGTAGGATTGCCATGAGTTCGAGGCCATTCTGAGACTCCATAGTGAATTCCAGGTCAGCCTGTGCTAGAGTGAGACCCTACCTCAAAAAGCCAAAAAAAAAAAAATAAAGTTTCCAGAGGTAGGAGGATCGCCATGAGTTCGAGGCCACCCTGAGACTACATAGTGAATTCCAGGTCAGCCTGAGCCAGAGTGAGACCCTACCTCGAAAAACCAAAAAAAAAAAAATTAAAAATAAAAATAAAAATAAAGTTTCACAAGCTGGGCTGGAGAGATGACTTAGTGGTTAAGGTGCTGGCCTGCAAAGCCTAAGGACACAGGTTCGATTCCCCAGCACTCAGTGTAAGCCATATGCAAAAGTGGCGCATGTGTCTGGAGTTTGTTTGCAGTAGCTGAGGCCCTGACACACCCATGTTCATTCTCTCTCCCTCTTTCTCTTGCAAATAACTAAAATGTTCTTTAAAAAAATTTTTTTTTGTTCATTTTTATTTATTTATTTGAGAGTGACAGAGAGAGAGAAAGAGGCAGATAGAGAGAGAGAGAGAATGGGCGCACCAGGGCCTCCAGCCACTGCAAACGAACTCCAGACGCGTGCACCCCCTTGTGCATCTGGTTAACGTGTGTCCTGGGGAATCAAGCCTCAAACCAGGGTCCTTAGGTTTCACAGGCAAGTGCTTAACCACTAAGCCATCTCTCCAGCCCAAATAAAACATTCTTTAAAAAGTCTTACAAGCTGAATTGCTAGAACAAAATTCTATCTTCAATCTTTTTTTTTTCATTTTTAAAATTTATTTTCTGAGAGGGAGAGGTAGCTTAAGAGAGAGATTAGGTACCCCAGGGCCTCTAACCACTGTAAGTGAATTCCAGATGAATGCACCATCATGTGCATCTGGCTTTATGTGGGTACTGGGGAATCAAACCTCGGTTCTTAGGCTTTTCAGGAAAGTGCCTTAACCTCTGAGCCATTTCTCCACTAGTCTATCTTCAATTTCTTTTGCTAGTATTCCTCCTACTTGAGGGCACAGGGTCATGACCTCCCAATGACCTTTCTTTATTGGCTCTGGGCAGTCTCAAACTCCCCACCACAGGCAAGTGGCTACATAAATTCAATTTAGTTGCCAATTGCCTACAGCACCCTTAAAGTCCAGTCTGCAGGGCCATCCTTTTGCTTATATTAAAATTAGTAACTGAGGCACGTGAAGAAAATTGCCCTCAGTAGTGATTCTTCCATTAGCCACTGAGCCTCAGAAAAACACAAACCTCATTCTGAAGATAAACTAACTTTCAAATCAATAAAATTTCAACTAACAGGTGAAAACTTGTTTCTCGCCGGCTCTGAGCATGTGTATTCCAATCAAACTCTGAAAGGCCATTTGCTCTCCAACCTATCCAAGAGTCCAAAACCATGGGAGTATTGCATACAGTATTTTGCCTATTTTGAACATAGAGTACTGGCTGAACTAATATTTATGTATATTTTTTCCTGGTGTTCTAAAAGTGGTACTTTATTAAGAATGTTTATAGGACATTTAATTTTTGTGTTTGAGATAAAATCTGCATGACATAAATTGTACCATTTTGGCCATGTTAAGATGCAGTTTGGTGACATTTAGTACATTCACAATGGTATGCCACACTTACCTAGTTACAAAATATCATAATCCAAAACAAAAGTGGCCATTAAGCACTCACTCCCTGAATTCCCACTCCCACTGGCCCCTAGCCACCACTAGTTCACTTTTGCTTCTGTGGACTTGCTATTCCTTCATTCATTTGCAGGGGGAGAGGGAGGGAGAATAAGCAGGGGGCCCCCAGGGCTTCCTGCTGCTGCAAATGAACTCCACACTCCAATGCATGCACCACTTTGTGCGTCTAGCTTTACATGGGTACTGGGGAACTGAACCTGAGCTGTCGGGCTTTGCAAGCAACTGCCTTTCACTGCTGAGCCATCTCCCTTGCCCCAGATTTGCGAATTTCTGATACTTCATAGAAATGAATTCATACAACATGTGCCCTTTTGCATCTGGTCTCTTCCATGTGTTCAAAATTCATCCACATTGTAACATCTGTCACTCCTCCTTATCACTAAATAATGTCCCATGGTGTGGCTGTAACCCATCTATTTTAATTTGTTTGTTCATTCATCAGCAGATGGACATTGGGGTGTTTCTACTTTATGTCTGTCATGAATAGTGCTGCTAGGAACATTCATAGACAAGGTTTCATGTGGAAACGTGTTTTCAGTTCTCTTGGGTAGATATCGAGGAGTGGAATTGGTCATATGGTAACTATATGTTTGAGCATCTGCCAGACTGCTTTCTAAGGTCACTGATTCTTAAATGTTGATGCATATTAGAATCACCTGCATGGCTTAACAAAGCACGGCTTATCACATCCCACCTTCAGAGGCTCTGAGGTAATCTGCCTGTGCTGTGCTGTGGCTTGATCACTGGGAGGCTCAAAGCTCTGAAACTCCCTGTTTCTCCCCAGCCTTGCTTGGCAACTTCTAGACATGAGCGACCCAGAGATGATGTCATTAATCAATAATTTCTGAACCAACCCTCTGAAGTCAATGTTTTCAGACCTGTTTGAGTGTGTTTTCTAAGGCACTATTAAAATAAATACATCCCTACACCCTTCCTCTGGAGATGTCCTCCCTGTTGGGTCTGGGGGCTCCTAGGAATTCTAAAATGTCAACAGACACTTAAGGTCTTATATAGGCAAATGCAGACATAATATCTTGAGTCATTTCAACACATGGGCTTGGACCAGCATAACAGCATCACCTGGAACTTGTAAGAAATGCAAATTCTAGCCACACTAAGTCAAAACCTACATTTTAATAATTTTGTGGTGACTCTAAGCAAACTAAAAAGCACAGTGTTAGACTAGAACCCTCAAGTTGAGTGTTCCCTAGACGGCTTCTCAGGTCACTCACGCATTAGGTCATCCGAAAGGCACGTTAATACACAGGTGTTTTCCCAGCTTCTGGTTTAGTAGGTCTGAGGTAGGGCCCAAGGATCCACATTGGTAATAAGTCCCCCGGTGATGGTGACATACTATGTCTGGGGACCAGAGTGTAAGAAGTACTAGTCCCAAGTCTAAACCACAGGTTTCAAACTCAGCACGATTGGTGTTTTAGACCAGTTCATTCTGCCCCATGTAGGGCTGTCTGGTGCACTATAATGTTCAGCTGCTTCCCTAAACTCTACCCACTGATGCCAATGGCACCCCCAAAATTCTGACAGCCAACAAGGTCTCCATACATTTATCAAATATTCCATCATGAATGTGGTGACAAGATATCCTCAGTTGAGAACCACTGGTCTAGACCATTCCTAAAAGGAAAAGGTTTTACCACTCGTCCCACTCAGAGGGAGAGCAGCGTGGATGCCTGGCTTGCGTAATGTCTCTCTGCCCCTCCTTGCTCCACCTAAGACCATAACATTTCCTCAAAGGAGCTGGAAACCCCATGGTAGCAACCCTTTGGACATGGGTCTCTTCCCCTGGGGAAGTGAAACCTTGTCCTCAGCTCTCTGGCACTGTTGGGAGAAGGGAAGTGGGTGGCTGGGGATCTGGACACCAGCTGTATCATTCGGAGCAGACAGTCGTGCCCCTGTCCCCTTCCCCCGCTCACCTACAACTCCTTCTGAGAGCTGTGTTCTGACTATTCATTAAAAGCCGAGCTGGAGGATTGGGAGATGGCTCAGTAATTAAAGGCACTTGCTTGCAAGGCCTGCTAACCTGGGTTTAATTCCTCAGTACCCACATAAAGCCAGATGCACAACGTGGTGCGGGTGTCAAGTTAGTTTGCAGCAGCAAGAGGCCCTGACATGTGCCTCTGTCTCTCTCTCTCTCTCTCTCTCTCTCTCTCTCTCTCTCTCTCTCTCTCTCTCTCAAATAGTTTTTTTAAACGTGAGCTGCATGGGAGCTAAGGAGGGACGACACTCATGTCACATCACCTGATGCTTTACTAAAAGTCTGGGCCGCATACGTTTTTGTTTTTCTTGTAATTTTTAATGATGCATATTTGTGCCCCAAACAGTATATTTCATAAGGACATTTTTAATGTATGTACTTTAACTGTAGTCCCTCATTCTTTGTCTTTCCTCCCACCTTCCATTAGTGCCCTTCTTCCCCCAGAAAAATCTCTCTCCACTTTCACACCATTCATACACATGTAGTCTGTATAGAATCATATAAACAATCACATAATATCACACATATGTGATTTTATGTTTTATGTATCTATATAAAATCTAGGACTAAAAATGAAAAGTGACGTTTCTTTCTTAGTCTGAGTCATAAATTTCAATTAATGATAGTGGCCGTACTTTATCTTTAAAGTGGACTAGAAATACTGAGGGAACAAGAAATATTTTATGAAGCCTTGTGGCTTTCCAATCTTTGATGCTGGTTAGTATTTCAGATTATTAGGGAGTGGTGCCCTCTGCTGGAATTTCTGGATTACTGCAATAATACGCAAGTCATTACTACTGAATCTCTACTACATTCCTACATTCAGGCTTGGGAAATGGGTTTAGAAAGTCCCCTCCAGACCCCATTCATGTCCTCCAGTTGTAAGGATAGCTTAGAAGAGAACATGTTCCCTGAATGATCAGTCTCCGCCAAAAAACACCAGCTCAGAGACAGGCTTACATGGGGTCTCTTCACCACCCAATTTGGCATTTGCCTTCCTCAAACAAAAGCCAAATCCACAGAGCCTTGAAGTCTCCACCCAGTCCATGGGAAGAAGAATGACAGTGGTGGAAAGGACTTCTGTCCCTGCCTCCTGACCCAGGCTGTGTAGCCATCTTCAACCCCACCGCATTCCTCACTGTGGAAATATTCCATCTCTGGACACTCAGTCTCCCTCCCCATCTGTGACGTGGTGGTTCGTTGTATGTTAAGGTGTTCTTCATAGGTCCCTCACAAGCCACTCTGGAAGGACAGTCAAAAAAAGACATGAGGAGCAGCCAAGTGGGCAGCTACCACAAGGGGAGGGCTTTTTGATATAGAATTATTGTCGATACCTAGGGGTCAGTGTGATAATTCAATATAGGTTTACAAAGTGTAATGATAAAATCCTCAAATAATCATTTCTGATCATTGCGGATCTTCGTTGGTTTGAAATACATTGTAGACTAAGCTGTAGATCATCAAAATTAAGTCCTCCTACCTGATTGCTTTGGCGCCCTTTATCTAATCTCTTCTCAAACCCTCCTCCCAGTATCTGGGTTTATTTGCCATGGTCCTCAATTTACAGTAAGGTTATGTACTGATAAATATTGTAAGTTGACAAGGCATGAAATATACTGATCCACTAAACAGACTCACACCACTCTTCCTCTATTAGCCTACAGTGCTCCAGAATCCTCTGACATACAAGTGGTGAACATCTTGAGTAATATATTGAGTACTATGAAGTAATAACTGGGGTGTGATATGGGTATACTTTTGCACCATCATAAAAGTAAAAAAAAAAAAAGAGAGAGAGATCATTCTGCTAGATAATCATAAGGCCAGGGACCAGGAGCAAGGGAGATGGATCAATGAGTAAAAGCACTTGATTTCTCATTGCTGAGGCAAAATACCCGATCAGAAGCAGCTTATGGATGGAAAAGGGCTTAATTCAGTGACAGTCCAGAGTCCATCATGAGGGGAAGGCATGGCGGGTGTGATAAGCCAAGTCTCAAAGCAGGTAGAGAACGGGAGACCCAGCCCAGCCCCCTCAGGGTCCCACATCCAGAAGAGTGCCACCAGGTAGGGATGAAGTGCGGATGCACGTGAACTATGAGGGTGGGCATTTTATGTTCAAACCACCATGCCATGCAAGCTTGATTGACATTTTCGGATCCCCAAAACACACATAGAGCTGGGTGTGATAACATGAGTCTCTGTAATCCCAGCACAGTCTGTCACATGAATATCTGTAATCCCAGCATGTGCACAGCCAGATGAGAGGCAGAGACCAGAGAATCCTGGAAGTTCACAGGCCAGCTAACAAACACAGTGGCAAACAAGAGACCTGATCCCCAAACAAGTTGGAAGGCAAGGACCTTTACATTGCACCATAGAACATATACACCCACACTCACACTGATCACACACAAAAAGAGCACACAGAGAGAGGGAGGGAGAGAGAGAATTGTCACACCAGGGCCTCAGCCACTGCACTCAAACTCCAGATGCTTGCGCCACCTGGTGGGCATGTGCAACCTTGCACTTGCCTTACCTTTGTGCGTCTGGCTTACATGGGATCTGGAGCGTGGAACATGGATCCTTAGGCTTCACAGGCAAGCGCTTTAAGAGCTAAGCCATCTCTCCAGCCCCCATCTGTGTTATTTTAACATTTTGTATTCTGCTGCTTAAGAATTTCCTCCAGAAAACTATGTGGTAGGTGATCTGAGAAGTCCTTCCAGTGCTTTCTCTGATTTCTGCCATTCAAGCCTACCTGTGTGTGAGTCACTCTTCCCTTCACCCACCACTCCCTTCCCTGCACATCAAGCCAGGCTACAGGAAATGGTAAGGACTTAGGGTGTCCTGGTGTTGCACAGTGAGCTGCGTCCATCCAGCTGTCCACTGTGTGATAACGATGGCTCCCTCCGAAATCAACTTCCTAACAACAAGTTCAGTAACTTGTTACAGACTCCAGGGTTACTCTGCCTCTTCTGTGAAGATACCATGTTTGTTCTAGTTCAAAGATAGCCTCCCTGGAGTTGGCCAGTAAGATTTAATGTGATTGCACTCTGTTTGAGGAGACTGGCCCAGCCCATTGTAAAAACATTTCCACATTTAAACTTGAAACATAGGCAGGAGAGATGGCTTAGTGGTTAAGGCACTTGCCAGCAAAGCCAAAGGACACAGGCTCTATTCCCCAGTACCCACATAAGCCAGATACACAAGGTGGCACATGTGTCAAGAGTTTGTTTATAGTGGCTAGAGGCCCTGGAACACCCTTTCTCTCTCCCCCACCCAAATAAGTTAATTAAACTTTAAACAACCAGCTGTGGTGTAGCTCAGTGGTACAGTACTTTCCTAGCCTATATGAGATCCTGAGTTCAATTTCTAGCATTGTATAAAAATAAAATTTAAACCTGATATAATGACTGACTCTGAATATTAAGCACTGTGAAGTTTGGTATAACTTTAAACCCTATAAAGCTATGCCTTCCAACTGTTAAAAAGTGAGCTTTTAAAGCTGTCTGGTTTGTAAAAGGATAACTGATTTTAAATTATCACTAGGCCTGTTGAACTTCGTTAATGGGTCTATGGCCATACCACCCTGAATGCACTCAATCTCTGAAATTCTTTCATTGAATCAATAATAGCTTCTGGGAAACCCCATTGTTATGAGACAAAATTCTAAATGCTATATACTTGAGAGGTCCCAGGCACAGAATTCAGGGATAAACTGAGTCAACACCACTGTTTCGTGATTAATAATAAATTGTATTGATGGATGATTTATTTTTGAAAAGGATCAAATAATATACCAAGAACTTAACGCAGTTAACTTTTACATCATCCCTGCCAGGCAAAGACTTGCACAAAAATGTCGGTTGAGCCGGGCGTGGTGGCGCACGCCTTTAATCCCAGCACTCGGGAGGCAGAGGTAGGAGGATTGCCATGAGTTCAAGGCCACCCTGAGATGACAGAGTTAATTCCAGGTCAGCCTGGACCAGAGTGAGACCCTACCTCGAAAAAAAACCAAAAAAAAAAAAAAAAAAAATGTCGGTTGAGGAAGGGACAGAGCTGAGACTTCTCCCAAGAGAAACCCGCTACCCCTCATGACCTCTGTCCCGGGGAGGAAGGACACGGGAGGTGAGAGTGGTCTGCTCAGTCTGTCTGCTCTCTCTGCTGCTAGATCCAGTTCCTCCCGTCTTCTCCTCCACTCTCAACTCTTCTCTTTCTCTCTCTTCCTGACCTACCTACCATGCAGTATGTCATCTCTGAAGTCCTTCCAGGGCTCTGATTTCTACCATCTTTGCGTACCTGTGTGTAAGTCATTCCGTCCTGCACCACTTCCTTTCTTGCTTGTCTGGCCAGATTACGGAAAGCGGTAAGGGCTGACTGAGGTTCGGGATCAACAGTCCTCTTTGGGTACTTGGTCATAGGCCTTTGACTGAGCCAGATGTCTTTCTCCAGGTCTATCTCGGTCTCCCATAGCTGAAACCCCAGTGGTTTTTCCAGAACTTATCAGATAAGGGCTCTGCTTGCTACGAACAAGGATAGCCTCAGGTCAGGACCCAAGGTGCAAGGTGGCCCACGCAGCTTCCTCAAGGACAGAGTGAAGGAAAGAAGGGATACAGTGTTTAGGTTTTTCAAAAAGAAAGTAAACACACAGATTTTTTTTTTTTTAAGGTATAGTCTCACTCTAGCCCAGGCTGACCTGGAATTCACTATGGAGTCTCAGGGTGGCCTCGAACTCACTATGATCCTCCTACCTCTGCTTCCCGAGTGCTGGGATTAAAGGCATGCGCCACCACGCCCAGCCACAGATTTTTTTTTAAACAAATTGGGAGCCCCTCAGACCTAGAATCCAGGCCACCAAAGCATCTGAAGCTATAAGAAGGTGTTCGTTCTTCGTGGCTGTTAGGGGATTTTTTTTGTCCCCTAAATACAAAAGTAATTCAAATTTGTTGACAGTAGGGACAGGGAAGTTTGACGAAAACAGAAAGTGACGAAAATAGAACAAAAGATCTCCGAGCACTGAGATGTCTCTGCGGTTGAAGGTGCTTACTTGCAAAGCAGCTGGCCCTGGATTCGATTCCCCAGTAGCCATGTTAAGCCAGATGCACAAAGTGGCGCTGTATCTGGAGTTCATTTGTAGCAAGCAGCAAGAGACCCTGAAACATCCATGTTCATTCCCATTCTCTCTCTCTCTCTTTCTCTTTCTTCCTCCTCCTTCTCTTTCTCCCCTCACACAAATAAATAAATAAATGCATAAGTGGATTTTTTTTTTAATTTTTAAAAAGGAGAAAATCTCCTTCTATCATTTTCCTTTGTTAAAAGGAAGACATTTGTTTGTTAAATTGTCTGTTTTTTTTTTAAATATTTTCTTTTATTTATTTATTAATTGACAGAAAGAGAGAGAGGGAGAGAGAAAATGGGTGCGCTAGGTCCTCCAGCCCCTGCAAACAAACTCCAGATGTATGAGTCACCTTGTACATCTGGCTTATTGGGGGTCCTGGGGAATCAAACCTAGGTCCTTTAGGTTTGCAGGCAAGCACCTTAACCACTAACCGTATCTCCAGCCTGTTTTTATTTTCTATTAGCATACCAAGAATTAGATTTCATTATGGCATTTTTCAATCAAATTTTGGGTTTTGTTTCCCTTTTCTTCTCTTCTTCCCTTTCCCCTCTCTTCTTGTGTCCCCACCATGGCCTCCTTTCTGCTTTTCTACATTTCCTTTGCCACCCTGTCCCCAACCCTTTCTCATCACTTCTTGTTCCTTTTGTGATTTCCTGTCTCAATTCATAGTCTCCACTCACTCCCACATCCTCTTATTTTGTCATATATAAACATTAAAGGTTAAGATCCACATATGGGAGAGAACATGTAACATTTGTCTTTCTGGGTTTGGGTTACCTCACTTAGCATATATTTTTTTTCTCCAATTCCACCCATTTTCCTGCAAATCACATAACTTCACTTTTATTTACAAACAAGTAAGATTTCATTGTGTGTATGTGCCACGATTTAATTATCCAATCATCAGTTGATGGGCATCCAGGTTGATTCTATTTCCTTGCAATTTTGAATAGAGCAACAATGAAGGTGGATGTACATGCATCTCTGTACTAGATATCAAGTCCTTTGAATTTATATGCAGGAATGGTATAGCTGGGTCACGTGGTAGTTCAATTTTTAGGTATCTTAGAAAGCTCCCTACTGATTTGCATATGTTAACTGTCGGCACTAATTTATACTTCCACCAACAGTGAATAAGGGTTCTGCTTCCCCCACAACTTCACCAACATGTGTTGACATTAGTTTTCTTGATGATAGCCATTCTGACTAGTGTAAGATGAACTCTCAAAGTGGTTTTAATTTCTATTTCCCTGATGGGTAAGGATAAGGAACTTATTTTTCCCAGTAGCTATTGAATATTTGTGTTTCTTCTTTTGTGTATTATCCATTCAATTGGTCCCGCTGGTTGATGGCAGTTTGAGAGGAAGTTTGGTGTTTAATTTTTTTTTGTTCTTTTCATTGTCTAGGTACCAGCCTCCTCTGAGGCATAGCTGACAAACAGTTTTGCTGTTCTGTAGGCTCCCTGTTTACTATTTTCCTTTACTAATTTCCTTTGTGTGCAAAAACTTCTTAATTTCATGTGGTCTGATTTGGTTAATTTTTTACTTTGTATTGAGAATTTCCATAAATATAGACAACATACCATTATCATAGTTTCCTCCCAACACTCCCCTTTTCCCACTGCCAAATCCCCCTCCACTGAATCCGTTCTTCTTTCCAACCAGTCTGTCTGCCATTTTGATGCCATCCTATTTTTCTTCCTCCTGCCATGCAGGGCTTGTGTAGGTGGTGTCAACCACTGTGAAGTCACAGAGATCAAGGCCACTTTGTGTCTGAATGACAGTGTTGTAATTACAGCATTCTTCCTCGTTCTTCTGCTCTTACATTCCTTCCGCCATCTCTTTTGCAGTGGCCCCTGGGCCTTGGAGGGTACGACAGAGATGTCTCACTTAGTGCTGAACACTCACTCCATTGTCACCTCTCAGCATTTTGGCCATTTTTGAGTCACCCCAGCAATCATTGCCATCTGAGAAGAGAAGCTTCTCTAACCAAAAGTGAAAGTAACATTAGTATATAAGCATAAGCTAAGTGTTTAGAGGACAGTTTGGGGGACATAATCTATTAATTTAGCCAGACAATAATAGTGCTTTTGACTAGGTTTTCAGTACCAGGCAGGAATTCCCTCCCATGGAGCAGGCCTCAACTCCAATCTGAAAGCAGTTGGTTTCCCCAAAAACAGACATGCCTCCATTGCACCAGTTGGTATTTTGCCTGGCTGACCAGCTGTAAAGCGTACAGGTCCATTGCTGGTTAAGACCATTGACGACTTTTCTCCTCCCAAAGGCCAAGTGCTGCTTAGCTCTTTCCAGCATCTTGATAGCTAGTTAGCAGGGAAGAGGCTTCCAGCTCAGCTCCAGCTTGATTTCTCAGTGACCTGCAGCCCAAGCATGTGATATCTTCAGCAACAGGGTCTTACCACCTAGTTCTGGTGGGCAACCAAGAGCCTTGGCAATGATCTATAATGTTTTGGGGGGCGTCAGGGGGACTCCTTGGCCAACAACTTGTTGAAAGGTATCCCAACCCTGACACAGACATTGTTCTCATAGCCATCTATCGCTTCTGAGCACAATATTGTTTCATTTGTTTATTCTCCAGTCTATTTCCTGTGCTCTGCGAGTCCCAGTTCAGAAATTTCTTCCCTATACCTACAACCTCCAGTGTATGGCTTATGTTTTCTTGTCGTATTTTCAGCATTTCTGGTATTATGTTAAGGTCTTTGATCTATTTTGAACTGACCTTTGTGCAAGGTGAGGAGGGGGGATTTAATTTAATTATTCTGCAGTGGATAACCAGTTTTGCCAGCAACTTCTGTTGAATAGGCTGTCTTTTCCCAGTATATGTTTTTGATGCTTTTATCAAAAAACTAGGCGACTTGGTCATATGGGTTTTAGTCCTGAATTCTCTATTCTATTCCATTGGTCTAAGTCTCTATTTGTGACACTATTGTGTCTTTGTCACTTTTGCTCTACTGTATTTTGTTAGGTCAGGAATTGTGATAGCTCCAACAGGGCTATTTCTGCTAAGGTTTGCTTTGTCTATGCATGATCTTTTTTAAAAAAAATTATTCATTTATTCATGTGTGTATATGTGTGCACGCGTGTGTGTGTTGGTGTGCCAGGATCTCCTGCCACTGCAGATACCAAACACTTTGCCAGTTTTTTTTTTTTTTTTTTTTTTTGCACCTGACTTTACATGGGTGCTGAGCAATTGAACCTAGGCCATTGGGTGCTATTAACCACTGAGGCATCTCCCCAGCCCCTGTGCATGTCTTTTGTGTTTCCATATGAGTTGTTGGATTGTCTTGTCTAGTTCCAAGAAGAATGTCATTGGAATTCTGATGGGAATTGCGTTGAACCTGTAGTTCACTTCTGGTAAGATAGCCATTTTCACAAAAATTGATTCTATCAATCCAAGAATATGAAAGGTCTCAGTAATATCTGGTATCTTATTTCTTTTCTCCCTCCCTCTCTCTCTTTTTAGTGCTTTCAACTTTTCTCTGTAGAGGTCTTTCACATCCTTTGTAAGGCTTATTTCCTAAGTCCTTTTTTTTAAAGCTACGGTGAATGGAATATTTTTTCTCATGTCTTCCTCAGCAAGTTCACTGTTGGAATATATGAAAGCTACTAATTTTTGTGGATTGATTTTGTACCCTGAAACTTTACTGAAAGTATTTGTTAAATCTAAGAGTGTTCTGGTAGTCTGTATGGTCACTTAAGTATACAATTATATCCTTATGAATGGAGATAGTTTCATTTCTTCCTTCCATTTTTATCTTTTTTTTATGTCCATGTCTTGTTTTATCACTCTAAGACTGCAAGAACGATAGGCAACAAGACTGTAGATGGTGAGCGCACTTTTCTCATTCACTTCAGCTTTTTCTCACTCAGTATAATGTTGTCTTTATTTTTTAAATTTTTATTTATTTACATATGCATACACGTGTATGTGTATGTGCGTGTATGTGTGTATGGGCACATCAGGGCCTCTTGCCACTACAAAAGCAATGCCAGACTTTTGCATTTGGCTCATGTAGGTGGCTTAGGAATTGAACCCAGGCCAACAGGCATTGCAAGCAAGAATCTTTAATCACTGGGGATGACTTAGCAGTTAAGATGCTTGCCTGCAAAGCCAAAGAATCCAGGTTCAATTCCCCAGGACCCATATAAGCCAATTGCACAAGGTGGTGCATGCATGCGTCTGGAGTTTGCAGTGGCTAGAGGACCTTGTGTGCCCATTCTCTCCCTCTCTCTCTCTCCCAATCCCTCTTCCTCTTTCTCTCTCTCAAATAAATAAATAAATAAAAATTAAAATTATATATAAATTATATATTTATATATATATATATGAATGAATCTTTAATCACGGAGCTTTCTTCCTGTCCTTTTGTTTGTTTGTTTGTTTTTCTAGCCCAGGCTGACCTGGAATTCACTATGTAGTCTCAAGCTGGCCTCAGACTCACAGTGATCCTCCTACCTCTGCCTCTTGAATGCTGGGATTAAAGGTTTGTGCCACCACACCCCAGCAAATTTTTTTTAAAATAGTTACTTTTATAGTTATATGAAAATCTTACTGTTTCTTTGGCAATGGGATATAATAGAATAGAGCCTTTACTAATTTTTTATGGTTTTTTGAGGTAGGGTTTCACTCTAGTCCAGGCTGACCTAGAATTCATGATGTAGTCTCAGGCTGGCCTTGAACTCATGGTCATCCTCCTAACTCTGCCTCCTGAGTGCTGAGATTAAAGGGTGCGCCACCACACCTACTGAGCCTTCACTATTTTAAGGTATGTTCCATTTATTTCCAATTTCCAGTTTCTCAAGAACTTTGTACCTCTGGGATGAAACCAACTTGGTTATGGTGTATAATTTTCTCAATGTATTCTTGATTTTGTTTGCAAGTATTTTGTGGAGGATTTTTGCATTTATGTTCATCAGGTCAATAAGTCCACAGTTTTCTTTTTTTGTTGCATCTTTACCAATTTTGGTATCAGGGTAACAGTTTCATACAATAAGTGTGATAATATTCCTTCCCTTTCAATTTTTTAAAATATTTTTACTCATTTGCAAGCAGAAGTGAAAGAGAGAGAATGGGCATGCCAGCCAGGGCCTCCATCTGCTGCAAATGAACTCCAGATTCATGTGCCTCTGTGCATCCAGTTTTATGTGGGTACAGGGGAATTGAACCCATGTAGTTAGGCTTTGTGAACAAGCATTTTAATGGCTGAATCATCTCTCCAGCCACCACTTCCTTTCTATTTTGTGAACAGTTTGAGAGAATTGGTGTTTCAGGCACAGTGGGAGGGCAAATTAAGCCAGGTTTTATTTAAGAAAAAAAAAGCAGAAAGCTGCTGTACCAGGTGGAGTTCCCACAGGATATTGCATAGCAATTTGGATACAGGGCTCTGATGCCCTTGGGGGTATAAATTAAGCATCAAATCTGGGTGGATTGGATTTGGTTACTTTGAATGTGTGTGGGCTCCAAGTGGGCTGCTGAGTTAGACAATGAATGTTACCTTGTATGTGTGGGCCTCTGATAGCCAGAAGAAAAATGACTCACCAACTGACCTCTTACTGAGTCTGCATGGGACTTCTTTTTTTTTTTTAAATGTGAGAGAGCGAGAGCAAGATTGAAAGAGAGAATTGGCACACCAGGGTCTCCAACCATTGGGATTGAACTCCAGATGTGTGTGCCACCTTGTGCCCATGTATGACCCTGCGCATTTGAGTCACTTTGTGCATCTGGCTTTTGTGGGACCTGGAGAGTGGAACATGGGTCCTTAGGCTTTGCAGACAAATGCCTTAACCACTAAGCATCTCTCCAGCCCTTCATGGGACTTTTACAATTTCAGTTTCCAGACTCTGTTCTCTTAAAACCTCTGTGCTGATTAGCTCTGCCAGGACATGCAGATTATCTGTTTATTCCTTTGGGGTTTGTAGGAGACAGCCTCATGTGGCTGAGATGAACTTCCAGACCAGGCACATTTATGGAGGAAGGGATTTATTGATGATAGAGGGGAAGTTCCATAATGGCACGAGAAGCTGGCCTGTTTTCACAGGTCCAAGCAGAGAGACAAAAGCCAACAAATACCGTCACCAGCACAAGCAAGCACTCTTAGGAATTCCAGGCAGAACTAGGGCACTTTGCATATACTTAGACTAGAATTCCAAATCCACCACCATGGGCTGCACCCTAAGATCTGCCCAGTAACGACTCCTCCATCCGGGTGGCTACAGCTCTAAATTACAAACTGTTGCAATCAGGTTCACATTGCTGGTAGAAATCGCCAAACCAAGAGCAGCTCGTGGGGAAAAGATGTTTATTTTGGCTTACAGGCTCAAGGGGAAGCTCCACGATGGCAGGGAAAATGATGGCGTGAGCACACTTGTCTGCTGAGCTATCTCTCTGGCCCTGGGATTCATTTGTTCATGGCCAAACATGATTCCACTTTATTTATTCATATATATATATATATATATATATATATATATATATATATATATATACATACATACATACATACATACACACACATATACATATATACACATACATATATATATATGTATGTGTATATATATATATCACATTTTCTTTATTATTATTACTAGTATATGTTAACTGTACAAATTAACTCACTGTGATATTTACACTCATGCTTACACATGTCCATCAACCCTTGTCCTTCCCTCACTGTTGCAGTCAGGTTCATATTACTGGTAGAAATCACCCAACCAAGAGCAGATTGTCAGGGAAAAAGAGGTTTATTTTGGCTTATAGGCTCGAGGGGGAAGCTCCATGATGTCAGGGAAAATGATGACATGAGCAGAGGGTGGACATCATCCCCTAGCCAACATAAGGTGGACCGCAGCAACAGGAGGGTGTGCCAAACACTGGCAAGGGGAAACTGACTATAATACCCATAAACTCGCCCCCAACAATACACTGCCTCCAGGAGGCGTTAATTCCCAAATCTCCATCATCTGGGAACCTAGCATTCAGAACCCCTGAATTTATGGGGGATACCTAATCAAACCACCACGCTCACCTAGACATTCTTTCCAGTACCTAGTAATCCTTTTACTCTCAGATTTATTTTTAAGTTTCCATGTATGACAGAGAACACACAATACTATGTTTCTGGATTATTTTGTTCATTATGTCCTTTAGTTCCATCCATTTGCTGCAAATGACAGGATTTTGTTCTTTTATGGCTGTTTAATACTCCACTGTGTATATACCATATTTTATCCATTCATGTGCTAATGCACACCTAGACTGATTCCACATCTTAGCTAGTATACATGGTGTAATAATAAACACGTGACATGTAGGCACCTCTTTCAAATGCTAGCTTCATATTCTTCAGATATAAACCAAGAGTGGTAGTTCTATTTGTCAATGTCTTCAGGAGCCTTCATACTGTTTTCCATAGTTGTGGAATTCATTTATACTTCCACCAATAGCATACAAGGCTACTTTTTTTTTAATTTATTTTTTTATTTTTATTTCTTTTTATTTGAGAGCAACAGACACAGAGAGAAAGACAGATAGAGGGAGAGAGAGAAAATGGGCGCGCCAGGGCTTCCAGCCTCTGCAAACGAACTCCAGACGCGTGCGCCCCCTTGTGCATCTGGCTAACGTGGGACCTGGGGAACCGAGCCTTGAACCGGGGTCCTTAGGCTTCACAGGCAAGCACTTAACCGCTAAGCCATCTCTCCAGCCCAAGGCTACCTTTTTCTCTGCTCCATCAGCATGTGTTATTTTGAGTTATTTTTATAATAGCCATTATAAGTGAGGTGAGATGGGATCTCTCTCACTGCATTTTGGATTTGCATTTCTCTGATGACTAGTGATACTAAGCATTTTTTTTTCATATATTCATTGGCCATTTGTATTTCTCCTTTTTAGAAGTTTCTACTCAGAACTTTTGGCCACCTTTTAATTGGATCGCTTTTGTTGTTTGTTTGCTGTTTTTTGGGGTTTTTTTATTCCTGGATATTAGCCTTATGTCAGAAGAAAAGCTGTCAAAGATCTTCTGTTCTATAGAATGATAATAGGATTCTTTTTTGGCGGGGAGGGGGTTCGAGGTAGGGTCTCACTCTGGCCCAGACTGACCTGGAATTCACTATGGAGTCTCAGGGTGGCCTCGATCTCACAGCGATCCTCCTACCTCTGCCTCCTGAGTGCTGGGATTAAAGGTGTGCGCCACCACGCCCGGCTTTATAATAGGATTCTTGAGCAGAGAGGCAGGATGCAGATGCCTTTCAACCAGGAACAGCTTTGACTGCGCCAGCTCAGGCTGCAGGGATTCACATACAATGACTGAGCCCCCAACACACAGGGGCATTACCTTCTACATATGACATACTCACAGAAGAGACTGAAGGTACCATGGGACAAGCACCAAAGTTTCTCTGTGGCTCTTCTTAGGCTGTTTCATTAACTTCTCCTGAGGAGACATCAACAAGCATCGATTAGCCCCAGATGGGGAACCAACGACAGACCAAAATAATGATTCCACCAAAGTCAAACTCGGTGAACCAAAGAGTTTATTGGAAGGACTTAAAGGTGGGCGAATGAGGGGTTACTTACAGGAGCACAGCTCAAAGGCACCTTCATCCCCATCATTGAAAAGCCTAGCCCAGCACGGGTGAGGACTCACAAGAGCAGTAGATCTGGAGTTCCCAGCAAGAGGTGCAGACAGCTCAGCAGGTGGCAGAGCCTCTTCTCTCCTGCAATTGTTACTGCTTGGAGAGGGGCCATAGGAATCTTGTAAGATTCAGGAACTTACTGAGCCTTGTAAGTTTCAGAGCCTTCTGCTTCTTCCTCCAGGTTGAAATGTTTCAATTCAGAAGGAAGGGACCTCCCTTGGATTCCGAGGAAACAGCTACCTAGCAGCTGTGTGCCTTGGGAGCAGGCACGGGGGCATAATGGAAACTGCTACAGGACTCCTCTGTGGGTTGAGGAGCAGGGGACATTCATTCATAAATCTTTCTCCACATTACTCGTCATGACCACTTATGTTTGGCACTGGGAGAGGGATCTGAGAGCTGCTGGGGCCCCCTGTCCTTGGTCTTGACCCCCACAGGACACCACAGTGGCTGCACACACACACACCCCCGCCCCCGCTTCGACTCAGAAAGCAAGCTCCCGAATTCTGGCACCTTCCACCCCCTCCTGCGTTGCAACACTGCTTCCTGCACATAGCTGTCTACACATAGCGCTCTCAATCCGTTTGTGTCCGCAACCCGCTAAGCCAGATCTCCTGAGGCTGCCAGATGCGAGCCCAGCACAAGTACAATATACCCTGGGTCCCCAGTGATGAGAGTATGCAGAACCCCTAAAGCGGTCTAAATTCAAACAACAGCGCCTCTCTCAGGAGGGGAGCCCAGCTACAGCACCCCTAGGGGAAACAGGAAGTAAATTATCTTTTCCATGGTGGGGCTCCTGTGCAGATCTCGGGTCTCTTATCTATTAAGTCGCAAGTCTGCGAGGGATTGTCAATGTCTGAACTGACCTTAACTTTTACTCCCCAGGAGGGGAGACTGAGATATTATGTTTCCCCTGCCATGCAGCTGTCTCCAATTTTCAGTATTTTACAAGGTTTCCATTTGTCCCTTATTGAATGACAGGGTTGTTTTTATAAACATGGGAATTCCTGACCCCTACTGCCTCCCAAGTTCACTCCCATCCTTCTTCACAAACAGGCATTTAAACTCTTTTGTTTTCTTTTTAATGTCTTACTTATTTATTTCCAAAGAGAGAGAGAGAGAGAGAAAGAAAGAATGAGTGCACAAGGGCTTCCAGCTGCTGCAACCGAACTCCAGACTGCATGCACCACTTTGTGCAGCTGGCATTTATGTGGGTGCAGGAGAATTGGACCCAGGTTGATAGGCTGTGCAGGCAAGTGCCTTAACCACTGAGTTATCTCTCCAGCCATCAACTTTTTTTATATGACTATAAATGTAACTGTCTCTATATACATGTTTATACCTACACAGAGAGAAGGTATAGAATAGAAAGATGTGAAAAATGTACAGTTTATTACAGAAAAAATTCAAGCAAGTTTGTACTAAGACTGGTTGTAGATTTAAGCAACAATTGTTACAGAGATTACCACCATCAAAAGTGGGCCAACTACTGTGCGTTGGGACAATGACAACGATGCCCTAAAGCCTACCCATGGAAGTCTCAAGCTAGTAACAATGGAAATTCTTCTGAAAAGAAAGCATTTGAAGAAAGACAGGTACAGAAGTATCTTGCTCTATGAGGTCATGCTTTATTCCCCCTGCATTTACAAGCTTGGCAATGCTGCCTGTCTGGTACTTGTTTTAGAAGCATGAGATATACAGGAAAGAAGGTTATGAAGTATACATGGAGCTACGAAGATGAACTATGGGTTGCAATGGAGACCCGAGAAATACGCAGATACTGGGACTGTGGGATAACTGCCAAGGAGAGTTGTCAGCTCAGGATGCAGTTTTCCCCAGTCTGTGAGCAGCCATGCTGGAAGGACAGAATTGAAACTCCAGAGACTTTGTCACCGGCTACAGATGTGTGACTTGGAACTGCAGATGTTTCATGTTTGCCTGCTGGTTATTGATCTTGCATTGACCCAATCTTGCCTGGTTATGCCTTCTTTTTGCAATCGGAATGTTTACTTTGCGCCATTAAGTGTTGGAAGTATGTAACACAGGTAAGAGGCTTTGTGAATCTCAGAGGAGACTGGACTTTAACAGTGTTAAAATTAGTAAAGACTATGGGAACTTTTAACGTTGGATGGAGTGCAATTTGCATTGAGATGGTCATGAGTTTATTGGGCCGGGGTGCAATGTGGTTGCTTTGAATGCAATGTCGCCATAACCTCAGCTGTTTGTGATTAAGTTTCTTACTTAGTCCCCATCTAGTAGAGCATTTAGAAGGTGGAGTCCTGCGGGAGGAAGTGCGTCACAAGGAATGGACCTTGGGGTTGAGTCCAGCCCTGTATGTCTAGAGTCAGCTGTGCTTGCCAGTGCTATCAGTGGATGATGAAGTGAGCCAGCTTCTTCCACCAAGATGAAGCTTTCCCTGGAGCCTGTAAACCTGCAATAAACCCTTTCCTCCCATAGGTTTCTGGTGGGACATTTGTCTAGTCAATGAGAAGGTAAGTGCAGTACTACCCTTAGCAATTTTGAAATGTAATACACTAGTAACCATGTCAACTATATACTATGCAATAAATACCAAGAAAAGACCCTTATTCTCCCTATCTGAAATTTTGTTCCCTTTAACCATTCTTCTCACTCCCTGGGTTCTGTAACCTCTATTTATTTTATTATTGGCTTCTGGTTTAGATTATACAGGTGAGATCATGCAATGTTTGTGTTTCTGTGCCTGACATCCCTCATGAAGAGGAGTGTTTTCCAACCCCATCCATATTGCCATAAATGACAGAATTTCATTCTTTTTAAAGGCTGAATAGTATTTTATTTTGTACACATACCACACTTTATTCATTCATCTGTTGATAGACAGTCAGGTTGGTTCCATAACTTTGCTATTATGAATAATGTTAAGCTCTTTGACACTAACTTTAAACCTTTCTAAATAAATACCCTGAAGTGGGATTACTGGGCTATATGGTAATTCTATTTTAGTGTATAAATCTCTATAACTTTGTCCATGCCTCTACTAACTTATATTCTCGCTAACAATATACAGGTGTTTTCTTTTCTTCACATCCTGTTATTCTGACTAATACCTGTTACCTTTTCTCTTTTGATAATAGTTGTTCTGAACAGTTTAAATATTTCACTGTGTCTTTATTTTACATTTCACCAATGATTAACAAAATTAGGCATATTTTCATATATTGGGTACACCAATATTCAGCACATGTACCTCTATATTTGCAATCTTTACATCTTAATGAGGTATTCCATTTATTAACATGTAGTGGAATTCTTAATCCATTCTGACTAGCTTTGGCTTAAAGTCTGCTTTGTCAGGTATAATTACAAGTATTCCTGCTTACTCCCAGATTCCATTTTTTTTTCTGGAATAGCAGCATCCTCCATCCTTGAAGTTACAGTTTCTGTCTGGTGTGTCTTTGCTGATAAGGTGAGTTTCTTGAATATATATTTTTTAAATTTTTTGTTCATTTTTATTTATTTATTTGAGAGTGACAGAGAGAGAAAGAGGCAGATAGAGAGAGAGAAAGAATGGGCACGCCAGGGCTTCTAGCCACTGCAAATGAACTCCAGACGTGTGCACCCTCTTGTGCATCTGGCTAACATGGGTCCTGGAAAATCAAGCCTCGAACCAGGGTCCTTTGGCTTCACAGGCAAGCGCTTAACCACCAAGCCATCTCTCCAGCCCTCTTGAATATATTTTTAATCCATTCAGCTAATCTACTTTGTTGTGGTAGTGGGCACTGAACCTACACAAGTGTGCCACCATTGGCCTCTACCACCAGCCCTTTAATTTTGGACAGGTTGTCATTAAGTTGCTCAGGCTGGCCTTGAGTGCATTCTGAGGCACAGGCAAATCTTGAACGTAGGAACCTCCTCTTCAATCTCTGAAGATATGGGAAATTTTATGCTATGGTTTCAACAGATACATTAGAAAATGTCTTTAGTCTGTATCTTAGTTTCTGCTTTTACATAATAGATTTGTTGGTTTGGAACCTTGAGCATGTCTCAGAGATCTTGAATGTTGTAGACATAGTTACTTTTTATGTATTCCTATCTAAATGTAATAATTTCTCAATGTTTTATAATCACAGATTGATATTCTTTCTCTTGGTCTAGTCCATTGGTGACGGTTTCTGTTGAATTAATTTACTGAGCTTTTTTTTTTTTTTCAAGCTTTCCATTTGTTTTAGACTCTCTCTTTATAGAATTCTCAGCTAAGTTGCCTAATTTCTTATTAGAATCTTACATTACTTCTTTTCTTCATTTATCTGTGTCCTCAAATCATCTTTGGGGTTATTGGTCATTTAAAAATTAGATTTTTAAGCCAGGTGTGGTGGCGCATACCTTTAGTCCCAGTACTTGGAGGGCAGATATAGGAGGATTGCCATGAGTTCAAGGCCAACCTGAGACTACATAGTGAATTCCTGGTCAGCTTGGGCTAGAGCAAGACCCTACCTCAAAAACAAACACATTAAAAGACATTTTTGTTGTTTATTTTTATTTATTTATTTGAGAGCAACAGAGAGAGAGAATGGGTATGCCAGGGCTTCCAGCCACTGCAAATGAACTCCAGACGCATGTGCCCTCTTGTGCATCAGGCTAACGTGGGTCCTGGGGAATCGAGCCTCGAACCGGGGTCCTTAGGCTTCACAGGCAAGCGCTTAACCACTAAGCCATTTCTCCAGCCCAGCAACAAACACATTTTTTTTTAAAAAAAAAACAACCTAGATTTTTGAATTATCTGGCATTTTAACCATTTCAATATCATTTGGATTCAGTATTAACTCAGTTAACTTCTGGAGGAGTCTTGCTTCTTTACCTTTTCATATTTCTTATGACCCTATACTGCAAGTTATATATCTGAGGATGGATCTCTCTTGCAGGGTCTTTTCAGTGAACAGCTTTCCACTGAGGGCTCAATTCCTAGGGCTTCTTAGAGTGGAGAAAACAAATTGCCAGAACACCAAATCGATCCAGCTACAGAAATATAATAAGAATGCTGATATTCCTCCAATAGCCACAGTGGGGCGGGGGGTAAGTGGCAAAAGAAATGTATAAGAAACTATGAAGTTTGAAATTAAATTAAGGTAGGAATTGTTAAGATAAGTAAGAGTGCTGCTTCCATGGTGAGCCTGACAACCTGGGTCTGGGTGATGGAGACAGACACTGAGGATACTCAAAACTAACCAAAGCAGAAATCCAGAAGCTGCTGAGAGCTCAATGCTAAAATAGACTTAAAACACACCCACCAAGGCTCCGGGAATTTTGTGGAAGAGGGGACAGAAAGAATCTAAGAGCCACAGGGTGGGAGGGAATATCCAGAGCCATAGCTCCCCCCACAATGCCAGGCTGCTGCTCTCACAGCTCATAACCCACAGCCCCATGCCCAATACCCACAATCCCAATAAGAAGGGCCCTCCGTGGAGTGGGGACAGGGAGGAGGGAAATGATGGTACCAATGTTCCTAGTGAATAGAAAAAAATTAAGGTAAAAGTAACAATAATAAAGAGGCAGCAAAATTGAAAAAGAAGCAAGTAAGATTTACTAAGAAAAGGAAAATGGAAATGGAAAAGAATGTGAGGAAGAGTAATAGAAAAGAACAAAAACCTAACAAGGGATTAAAGAAAATATTCACGAATAGAGCTGAGTCAAGACAAGAAGAATAAAAGTCAAACCACGAAAGATTTTAAAATTTAAAAAGTGAAAGCAGGGCTGGAGAGATGGCTTAGCGGTTAAGCGCTTGCCTGTGAAGCCTAAGGACCCCGGTTTGAGGCTCGATTCCCCAGGACCCACGTTAACAAGATGCACAAGGGGGCGCACACATCTGGAGTTCATTTGCAGTGGCTGGAAGCCCTGGTGCGCCCATCCTCTCTCTCTCCCTCTCTCTCTCTGTCTGCCTCTTTCTCTCTGTGTCACTCTCAAATAAATAAATAAATAAAATTAGATAATAATAATAATAATAAAAGTAAAAGCAATGCTAAAATGTAGCAAAAAGAACAAGGACAAAGAAGACAATGGAGAGTTGGAGAAACTTCTTCCTTCTTCCTAAAATACTGTCGTCTTCTATATCTGGGGTGGATAGTGGGTCATAACTAGAAGTCTCTTGTGGTTCTTCTCTGCTCTCCCTCTACAGGTTGGGCTGTATGTAGGTGGAGAGCCTAACAGTCAAGGGTATGTGGTCAGTGTCAAGTCTTCATTCACCGTAGATGCTTCCCACTAGCTCCACTGGCCTCCCAGTTTCGGTATCCCTGGGTGGCAATCATCCAAGCAGAAGAGGTCCTGGCAGCGTGTTGGAGATTAGAGGAGGGGGAGGAGCACTGAGTTATGCACTGGAGGAGGAGACCTAAGGGCTACTGTCACAGCACAGCACCAGACCCAGCCTAGCAGTAAACCACCCCATGGGAGGAGGGAACTGTAGAGTGAGTGAGCTGTCATGCCTGGGCAACCACACAAGGCAGGTAAGCCATCTCCCGAGGCTGAGCACTCCACTAGCCACGGCTCAGAACTCTTGTCTCTTCAATAATGCACAGGAAGGGCTGGAGAGATGACTTAGCAGTTAAGGCGCTTGCCTGCAAAGCCAAAGAACCCAGGTTCCATTCCCCAGGACCCACGTAAGCCAGACACACAAAGTGGTGCATGTGTCTGGGTCCCTATCTGCCTCTTTCTCTCTCAAATATATATATATGTATGTGTATGTATACATATATATATTACAAATATATATATGCATATATATACATACATATATATATTAAAGTGCTTGCTGGCAATGCCTGCAAAGTGTTTTAAAGTGCTTGCTTGCAAAGGTCATCAAAAAAACAGTAATGCGCGGGTAAGGGGGTCCAGTGTTCACACAGGGTAAGGCCACTGACCACTGAGCTCTCCATAGACCAAGGCACTGATACTCAAATTCAACAGATCCACTCTCCATGAGTGTCTCACATGGCCATCTTCTACTGACACTGTGACAGCATGTGCCCAGGCTCCCTGGATTGCGATTGTTCTTTATTTTTGAGTCACCAGTATCCCCTGTCCAGACAAGCACCTGGCTTGAGCACAGGACCCACGGGGAGTGAGGCAATGGATTTCATCTCCAATGCTAAGCCTGCCAGGCAGTTGTCAGTGTCTTCAAATCACTACTGGAGTATTATTATTTGTGTGTGTGTGTAGCCCAAACTGGCCCTAAACTCACAGTGGCCCTCCTACCTCAGCCTCCAGACTGCTGTTAGGTAAGGTATGAGTCATCCATCATGCCTGGTTCCCACACTGGATTTAGGTTTTAAGAGACCTGTGGGTTCCTCCTGTGAGCAGAGCCGCCAGTCTGCTTGCACTGGGGCTGTCTGTGCTCCAGGCTTACGGGTACTTGCAGTGTCAGGTTCCCCTCCTCCTGGGACCCAGGGCAGGATTCTAGATCTGTTTTCTACTTCTCCCTACATCATCTTACAGTTTCTCCATTCCTTTTGGTTTCTTGCCACCTCTTTTTTTTTTTTTTTTTTTCTTTTTTGAGGTAGGGTCTCACTCTGGTCCAGCTGACCTGGAAATAACTATGTCTCAGGGTGGCCTCGAACTCTCAGTGATCCTCCTACCTCTGCCTCCCAAGTGCTGGGATTATAGGTGTGCGCCACCACGCCCTGCGCCACCTCCTTCTTGATTCCCAATGCTCTCCCTCTTTCTTCCCTCAGAATATGTTCTCTCCTTGGTTACCCTAACTCTTTGCAGTCACGCAAAGGAAAACTTCACCTTGTCCCAGAACCTGTCACCACTTCCTCTCTTACTCCTCACTTGTTTGAATAACTTATATCTCTTCCTTAGCCGTATAGGCATTTGGGAAAAACCAATTTGTTAAGAAAAAAAAGATTGAAAGCTCCCTCTCCACCTCATCCCATGATGAGAATACATAATCATCGAATGGAAGCAGCAAGACAACAGCTTCCTGGTGACTTCTCTGTCCAGCACAGGAGGGAGGTAACTGTGATGTCCATGTTCCACGCTTCTCTTAGCTCATTGTTGACATGGTGCGGACAGTTAGTGACTCTAACCACCGCTGTTGGTGAGGAGCTAGGGCGTGGTACCATTAGACTTGGTGACATCTTCATGCTGATCCCCCAGACACTAGTAAGACATCTCTGTCACTCCACTCTCCACTGTGGGGATTCCTGTAAGACTCAGTCTGCCTTATGTCATCTGTTGTCTGTGGCATCCGGGACCCCTCTGCATCTATCTGATCAGTCCTCAGCTGTTCCCACACAGCTCTTCTCCCTCACCCCCACGGCAGAGGGAAAGGCCAGCAAGGGAAGTGACAAGGCAGCCACATAATCAGAGATAGAAATGTCAGTCTCTCAATCTCTCATAGGTTTGCCCAAATTCTAGGGACAGTTCTCTGGGGAGCTTTCTGACTTGTTTTTAAAGAGGAAAGCCGAGGAAAGTCATACTGCATGACTTTCTTCTTTCCAGTTCTCTGGGAAGCAAAGACCTGTGCCCTGAACTATGGCAGCATTTCCCAATTGCGCTCCCTGGAATGTTAGTCCTGTGAGCTACTGAAGCAACAAAGGATCTGTGGGTGAATACATTTGGAAGAACTACGTACCCTGTCTCTCTTTTTAAGGTAGGGTCTCACTCTAGCTCAGGCTGACCTGGAATTCACTATGTAGTCCCGGGTTGGCCTCGAACTCACAGCGATCCTCCTACCTCTGCCTCCTGAGTGCTGGGATTAAAGGCATGCGCCACCACGCCCGGCCTTCTGTTTCTCTTTTATAAGGATTCCATTTTCTTAGATTTGTGCCCCTTTCGCTAGTTTCTATAACTTATTACAGACTGAGAAGCCAGCACTGCAGTAAAGATTCTTTAACTGTGCTTTAATTGAGCATTCCCAAAACTAATTTGACTGTGAAATTTATTTTGCTCTACATTTGAAATTCATTTTCTCCTATACTTATGTATTGGTACATATGTTATTGTACCAGTATTAGACCTTAATGATAGGAACACGTCCCTGGGTCCCTCAAGTAACATCCCTAGAAAGAAAATCCGTTCTATATCACTTTTCCTGCATTCTCAAAGCCAGAGGAAATTATGTTAAAACTGAAAGTGTGTGGGTGGCTCTGCTGTCAGTGTGAATGATCCCAGCAGCTGGGAGTCTAGAGATCAAAGTGGGAGAAGTGCTTAGGTAAGAGAAGAGAAAAATTAACAGGCCAAAATCCTTTCTCTCAGATAGTCTGAAAACAATATCGCTTTATGTAACAAAATATCTTATTTTCTGGTAAGGACCAGCTTCCTTTTTTTCCTTCCTTTTCTTGACACCACAAGTTAGCAAAATAATCGCCAACAGTCACTCAGGATGGCTGAAGAATATATTATAATACTAATTAGAATCAGTATATAGATGAACCACGTACTATATGATGCTAATACTTTGCAATGGCAACTAGATGGACATTTTATGCTTCAACAGCAAATACTTTTCAATATAAGGTTTAATTAGAACTTAAGTAAGTCTGTTAATTTCATGTAAGCAATGATATTCTCAAAGGCACCGACATAGTTAATAGTCTGTAGGGACTGAGGAGACAGCTCAGAAGGTAAGAGTACTTTATGTGGAACCATGAGGACCTGAGTTCAATCCCCAGTACCCAGGTAAGAAAAACAGGTGTGGACATGCATGCCCATGTCCCCAGTCCTAGGGAGACAGGAGAATCACTGGGGCTTGCTAGTCAACCACTTTGCCTCCAAAATGCCAGTTCCAGTTTCACTGAGAGTCAACATAGAAGAGTGAGACATAAAGAAGAGGGGTAGAAGAAGACGCCCAAAGCATAACTCTGGTCTCCACATGCAAGTGCACAAGGACCAACACATCTGCACACACATGTGCATACACAGCATACATTCTACACACACACACACACACACACACACACACACACACACACGAATATATAAGCTAGAATTTGGCCTCAAATCCAGCAGCACTCTTTGGGGCCATGTATAATAGAAGTCATGACCTCATCTTTTCCTACAGACATTTTATGAAACAGTTGAAAGGTTATATAATATTCTCTAGGTCTGCCCAAAGATGGAACAATTTCATGAAGATGTGAATTGTTTTTATTTATTTATTCGAGAGAGAGAGAGAGACACAGAGAGAGGCAGATATAGAGAAAGAATGGGTGTGCCATGGCCTCCAGCCATGGCAAACAAACTCCAGAAGCATGTGCTAGCTACCTTGTGCATCTGACTCATGTGGGTCCTGGGGAATCAAACCAAATCTTAAGACTTTGCCAGCAAGCACCTTAACTGCTAAACTATCTCTCCAATGCAATAAATACTTTTTTTTTAAGAAGGAAAGAATGACCCAACATGGCTCAGGGAAATTTTGCGGAAGAGGGGGCGGAAAGAATGTCAGAGTCACATGTTGGGTCATGATATGCAGAGACATTTATCGTACCAATAACTGTGGGCTAACTCCACAATGCACGACCCATTTACATCAACAAGGAGGGTCCAATGGGAGGGGGTAGATCATGCATGAGCCTAAACAATGGTACCAAACTGCCTGTATTTGCTGAAAAGAAAACTAATAAATTAAATTTAAAAAAAAAAAGAAGGAAAGAATGAAAATATCGTGCAACTTCCTCCCAGTCTCTTGCTGCTGCTCCACACATCCGGGCGCAGGGTTCTGCGGATCTGGGCTCTGGCTGTCAGGCTTGAATAGCAAGTGCTTGTAACCACTGAGCCATCTCAGCCTTTCTCTTAGTATCTTTTTGTTTTAGTTGTTTAAATTTAATTTAATTTGTTTATTTGAGAGAAAGAAGAAGGAAGGGAGGCAAGGAGGTGAGAGAGAGAGAGGCAGGTAGAGAGAATGGGCGCACCGCTGTAAATGAACTCCAGACTTGTGCTCCACTTTGTGCATTTGGCTTACTTGGGTACTGGGGAATCAAACCTGGGTCCTCAGGCTCTGCGGACAACTGCCTTGACTGCTAAGCCACCTCAATAGCCTTCTTAGTTTTCTGGGCTTTTTTTTTTTTAAGAGACAGCTTACCCAAATTGGCCCAGACCTCCAACCTCTGCCTACCAAGTAGCTGGGGAAGCAGGTGTGTACTAGTGTGCCTCGTTCTGAAAGAACTTTTAAAAATCCTGGGCTGGGGAGATGGCTTAGCGGTTAAGCGCTTGCCTCTGAAGCCTAAGCACCCCGGTTCGAGGCTCGATTCTCCAGGGCCCATGTTAGCCAGATGCACAAGGGGTGCATGTGTCTGGAGTTCATTTGCAGTGGCTGGAGGCCCTGGTATGCCCATTCTCTCTCTCTCTCTCTCTCTCTCTCTCTCTCTCTCTCTCTCTCTCTCTGCCTCTTTCTCTGTCTGTCACTTTCAAATAAATAAGTAAATAAATAAAATAACGAAAAAATCCTCTGCCATGGTTTGCATGTGATTTGTGTTCCCAAATGTACAGTATGATTAAAGACTTGGTTTCCAGGGTGCAGCTCAATGGTGAAGTACTTATGGGAGGCCCACCTTCAGGTCACTGAGGGATGTGCCCTCACAAAGGATTATAGATACCAGGTTCCTTCTTCTGCACCTTCTTCCTCCCTCCTGGTTCAGATGGTTGTTGCTTCTCTACACTCCCACCATTGCTATCTGCCAGGATCATGATGAGTCAGAGTCAAGGACCTGGCTGATGTCAGCACCGAAAGCTGTGAGCTAAGTAAACCTCCCGTTCTTCAGAAGTAGTCTATATCACCTATGGCATTATAGTGATGAACAGCTGATTAATAATACACCATTGAAGAATGAAATAATGTATTATAGACATTTGTCATATATTTATTTACATTATTGTCAATAAAATACATGTTACATAAATCTTAATTTTGCCAATAAAATGCATATTTATATAAATCTTGATTTTGTTGAGATGAAGGCAAGCAAGTAAATGTTCAGTGAAAATATAATTGTATACAGCCAGGCGTGGTGGCACATGCCTTTAACCCTAGCACTTGGGAAGTAGAGGTAGGAGGATCGCTGTGAGTTCGAGGCCAGCCTGAGATTACATAGTGAATTCCAGGTCAGCCTGGGCTAAAGCAAGACACTACCTCAAAAAAAAAAAAAAAATCAACTAATAATTGTATGGTCTTATTTTATTACTCACCCAAATATCATTGGACCAGCAACATAACAGAGTCGTCAGATATGTTCTTCTTTTCCCTCCCTTTCCTCTTCCCTTCACATTTTTGTCTTTTTTAAAAAATATTTTATTTTTATTTATTTATTTATTTGAGGAGAGAGAAAGATTGAGAGAATGAGCTCGCCAGGGCTTCTAACTGCTGTAAATGAACTCCAGATGCATACACCACCTTGTGCATCTGATTTACGTGGGTCCTGGGGAATCAAACCTGGGTCCTTTAGCTTTGCAAGAAAGTACCCTAACCACTACGAAATCTCTCCAGCCCTTGTCTGTCTTCTTTACAAGATCTCATGAGGTAGCCCTAGCTAGCCTCATTTTGATAGCTGATACCTATGGTTGAACTTGAGCTCCTAATCTTCCCGCCTCTACCTGTTCTAAGTGCTGGGTGGATAACAGCAATGTGCCACTGCACCCAGGTAGGTACGCTTAGTAATTATTAAAATCATCATCTTTGATTTCTTCCATCTTTCAGATGCATAGACTGCTGCTTAGATATTTTTAAATGTTGTGGCATGTTGAAGGCATGTTAAAGTAGGTAATATACATTTTATCTAACAATATGTTGCCTTGATTTATATCTTTTAAATATCTTTATGTAATATGTAGACTCAACTTATACTCTTGACCTGGAGTTTTCAAACAGGAAGAGTAGGCTTGAGCTTGTTTATGAATGTCTGGAAAAAACTGTTCTCCATGGAACATGTTTGGGAAAAGTTGATATATAGTATTGTTTTTTATTCTGTTTCCATCTCACTTTAACATATTGTCAGCATCCCTTCACTAATATTTTTCTTTCCATTACATGTTACTTCCTCTACTCAACAGCGAATACTGCGCACCTTATATTTGGCCAGCCAGGCCAAATGAGCCAATGGGTGCAATAGTGGCACGTCTGTCATGGTGGAAACCAACTGCCCTCCAATTGGACTGGAAGCCCGCTCCTTGGGAAGGAATACACCCTGATACTGAAAACCTACAACAGGGGTAGTCATGAGCCCTAGGAGTGTAATGTCTGCTGCTGTCTGGCTAAATGTATGTACTATGCTCATCAAATTGCCAAGTAAGCAGTTAATGTTCATACCCTTATATTAATTCTATTCTCACTTTTGGTAGAGAACCTTCTCTTTTCAGATGGCAGTGTCCTTGGGATGACTCAGAAGGCATCATGGTGCTGGAAAGAAGTGACAGGAGTGCTCAGTACTGCAATATCTCTATCACACCTTCCAAGGCTCAGGGTCCATTGCAGAAAAGGTGGTGGAAAGAATGTAAGAGCCAAAGGAAAGGTAGGACTGCTTACAACGTGCTCCTCCAGACACAAAATGGCCTGGATATCCAAGACCTCACAGCACCTGACACTACCTACATAAGACCATCATAATAGAAGGAAAAGATCATGACGTCAAAATAAAAGAAAAGCTGATTGAGAGGGGCAGAGGATATGATGGAGAATGGAGTTTCAAAAGGAAAAGTGGGGGAAGGGAGGGCATTACCATGGAATATTGTTTACAATCATGGAAGTTGTTAATAAAAAATAAATTAATTAAAAATATTCACTTCTTCCACAGCAACTATACAGATCTATTTACTGACGTTTCTCTCATCCATTATTAGCTTAACATCCTTTTGCTCCTACCATGAGGTCCTGGACAAACAATGCTTTTAATCCAGTGCTCTGCTTCATCAGCCAAGATCTCTGATTGTGACTTACTTCTTGAAGCCCTGGATGGCTAGTATGAATGTAGGCACCACCTCTGCTCAGACACTGCTGAGGACAGAATTTTTTTCACTGACACTACATGTAGCTTCCGGTTGCATTCTTGTACAATGTTCCAGGTAGTTTGGAATTGGAATGGTGGGTGAGCCCTATTTGTTGCCCTGCCTGGCCCAAAGCTGAGTCAGTTTGATGATAGGTGTACAGTATACATAAATAAATAAAATAGCTTCTCTCTTTGGTAAATTCAATTGTTATTGGTAAGAGAATTTTAAGGACCTGAGCAAAATTCTGTATATTTTCTAAGAATCATTTTCCATTCCTAAAGTCATGTGAAATGCTACAAATCCATTCCATACTTTAGGGACTTGTTCAAGGAAAGAAACATTAGATATATGTACACTTAGATGGTATAAGTTCATAAATTTTAGACATGTTCCAAAAGCCCAACAAAGGTTTTTATTTTGAAATAAACTTTATTCAAGGATAACAGTTCTAAAGTGATGAAAATCTTGTGTGACTCTTGATGTAGTCTCAAAAATGAACATACCTGTTTAGATGCCCCTTCATGAGAAATAAACACTATTTAGCACCCAAATGTACCCTGTTCCATTTCAACCACTTTCCTGATTGGCAGTTATACAGAAAATTTTGAACTTAGTGTAAGTGGACTCAAATAGGATGTTTCTTTTTCATATGCCTGTATTGTTGCTCAACATTATATTACATTAATCCATGATTTTGCATGTACCAGTCATTTGCCCATATTCCCATACTCTATATGATGTGACTATCCCATAATGTATTCATTCTTTCTGTTGTTGGTAGACAACTGGCTTCTTCTCATGACTTAGCTGTTATGAATAATGCTTTAGTAAAATTTTTGTGCATGATTTTTGTTTTATGTATTCAGACATAAGAACTTAAGGAGCAAATCACTCTGTTTTCAACTGTAGCAGGTATCATCAACATTACTGAACACACACAAATTTATTTCAAATTGGTTGTACAGCAATCCTTTCTTTTTAAAAAAATATTTTATCTATTTATTTATTTGAATGAGAGAGAGCGGCAAAAAAGAGAGAGAGAGAGAGAGAGAATGGGAGTGCCAGGGCCTCTAGCCACTGCAAACAAACTACAGACACATGTGCCCCCTTATGTATCTAGCTTATGTGGGTCCTGGGGAATCAAACTGGGGTCCTTAGGCTTCACAGGCAAATGCCTTAACCACTAATCCATTTCCCCAGCCCCAGAAATCCTTTCTTAATGCATAGTTTTGTTGTCTGTACTTTAAGTTGTTGTAGTCAATGTGATCTAAAATTTTTATGGAAAATTTCAGAAATGATTTAAAGTTTAAATACCTTAAATCACAGCATGTTGTAATTATTTTCCTTTTAGTTGTTATTGTTAATCTCTTACCATGCCTAATTTATAAGTTAACCTTTGCCATAAATATGTGTTTGTAGAAAAAATTGCATGATATACACTGCTTAGTATTACGCAAATTTCAGACATCCACTATGGGTATGAAATATACTCCCCCAAGATAAAGGATAAAAGATGATTCCTGTGCTAGAGAGATTCAATTACTGCACATCCTTGCCAACGTTTGGTTCTATTAGTGCTTTTAATTTAGTCATTCTAGTGAGAGTGTAGTAATATTTTACTGTGACTCTAATGTGCAGCTCCCTAATAACTAGTGATTTGAAAAGCTTTTCATTTTTCTTTGCCTTATGTTTAACATCTTTTATAGAGTATCTGTTCAAATTCTTTACTCATCTCTCTTTTGAGTTGATTTTTTACTGATTATGATCATGTCTTGGTCATATTCCCATCAGCTGTAGTTTTCTAGTTCTGTATTTCTTCATATAGTCTAGATGTAAGCCCCTTATTGCTTATGTACCTTGCAAACATTTTATTACACTATAGCTTTTCTTTTTGCTTACTGTCTAAAGTTATGAATTGTAGTATACCTCATCAATCCTTTCCTTTATAGATAGTGGGTGTTTATTGTGATGGAAGCATATTCTATGTTAGGAAGTTTTTTCTTCCTAAAGATCATTAACTTGTTCTTTTATATTTTTACACATAAAATAATAATATAACCAGAATGGATTTTAAATATATCATATGACATAATATTCAAGATTTTATAGAGGAAGTATGAATATCTTATTGACTCTGGACCATTTATTTAAAAGACAATACAATTTCCAAAGTTCCATTTTGTCAGAGGTCAAATGTTCATATATCTAACAATGGTTTGTCTCTTAGTTCGTCTCGAGATGGGATCTTTTTATGTAGCTCCAGCTGGCCTAAACTAGCGGTGACACACACCTTTAATCCCAGCACTCAGGAGGCAGGGGTGGGAGGATCACTGTGAATTTGAGGCCATCCTGAGACTACAGAGTGAATTCCAGGCTAGCTTGGTCTAGAGGGAGACCCTACCTCAAAAAAAAAATAAAAAAGCCAAGAAAAAGAAAGAAAGAAGGAAGAAAGGAAGGAGGAAAGGAGGGACGGAAGGAAAAGAAGAAAAGCCATCTCTGCCAGATGTATGAAGCTGGGGCTGAGGAGATGGCTCAGTGGATCAAGTGTTTGTGGTGCAAGTGTGAGTATGTGAGTTCAGAACTCCAGCCCCCATGTAAAAGCCTGAAGCTGTGGCAGCATTGTAATCCCAGCACACCTACGGGGAGATGGGAGGTAGAGACATGAGCATTTCCTGGAAGCCTGAGGGCCAGCTAGCCTGCTAAATGGACCATGAACGTGAGAGACCCTGCCTCAAACAGGGTGGAAGAGATGGACCAAGGACCAACACCTGAAGTCGGCCTCTGCTCTCCACATGCATACTATGGCATACACCACACACACACACACACACACACACACACACACACACAAGCACACATTCCTACATACACCAAAAAGAAGTATGAAGTTGTCTTTTGGATTCAGTCTGATAATCTTTTAACTATAATTAGAGTATGTGTTCTTTTACCTTTAATGTGACCACATATATTTGAGTTTAAATCTTCCATGCAGTTATGTCATATCCTATGTACTTTTTTATCTCATTTCTTCCCATTCTGGAGAATATATTATCTTACTACTTTTAAGTATTAATTTATTGTTACTTCAGTGATTAGCCTAAAAATCACATGTATCTTTGACTTATTAAAATGTAATGTCTTAGTACTTTTGTCAACTCTGCATACCTAGAAATGGAGATCATTTATTACATTTATCCCAATCTCATTTGTTTTACACTTTTAATTGATGCATAATATTGCATGTATTTGTGGCATACTTTGTTATAGGCTGAGCTAGATATCAACCTATGGATTAAAAAGTAAGTTGAGGGCTGAAGAGATGGCTCAGTGGTTAAACTGCTTGCCTGTGAAGCCTAAGGACCCAGATTTGACTTCCCAGAACTCATGCAAGCCAGATGAACATGGCGGCACATGTGTCTGGAGCTTGTTTGTAGTGACTAGAGGCCCTGGCATGCCCATTCCCTCTCACTCTTTCTCCCAAATAAATAAATACATAAGTAAAGTTTAAAAGTATGTTAAATACCAATTAAAATAAATATTAAGATAATCATGGAACTGGAGAGGTGGCTTAGTGGTTATACACTTGCCTGTGAAGCCTAAGGACCCCAGTTCAAGGCTTATTCTCCCAAGATCCACATAAGCCAGATGCACAAGGTACCATATGCATCTGGAGTTCATTTGCAGTGGTTGGAGGCCCTGGTATGCCCATTCTCTCTCTCTCTATCTGCCTCTTTCTCTGTCTACCTGTCTGTCACTCTCAAATAAATAAATAAAAGTAAATTTAAAAAAGAAAAAAGATAATCACCTTTAAAATCACTAAAATGTATATACAAAAGAAAACATGGTGATGTTTCAGTACAATGTCACTGTACCTCCTATAATTTTTTTTTTTAAGTTTTTCGAGGTAGGGTTTCACTCTAGTCCAGGCTGACCTGGAATTCACTTGAACTCATGGTGCCTCCCAAGTGCTGGATTAAAGGTGCGCGCCACCATGCCCGGCTTATGAATTATTTTTAGAGCAACAGAGAGAGAGAATTGGTGTACTAGGGCCTCAACCACTGTAGTCAAACTCCAGACGCACCACCTAATGTGCATGCGCAACCTTGTGCTTGATTCACCTTTGCATGTCTGGCTTATGTGGGATCTGAAGAGAGATGGAACATGGGTCCTTAGGCTTTGTAGGCAAGCACCTTAACCACTAAACCATCTCTCCAGCCCTCTCTTATGAATTCTTATTTTCCATAGATAGTGGAAACAAGTGATCACTACCTAATTTAAACATTCAAGTTTTATTTTTATTTATTTATACTTTTTATTGACAACTTCCATGAGTATAGACAACATATCATGATTATAACCCATTCCCACCATCCTTCCTCCTTCCCCCAAACCTTCCACTGAATCCCTTATTTCTAACTAGTCTCTCTTCTACTTTGGCATCATTTTTCTTCCAACTATGCAAGTCGTATGTTGGTCATGTCAGTCACTGAGAGGTCATGAATACCAAGACCTCTTTATGTCTGGAAGCAGCAGTCCTCCCTTCCTTTGGCTCTTGCATTTTTTTTCTGCCACTTCTTCCTTGGAGGGTGTGATAGAGATGTTTTATTTGGTGCTGAATTAATTTTTATTTTGATTCACTCAAATATTTACTCTCTCAATTGTTCCTTCTTTCTTCACACATCACCTTGCTTCTATTTAGTGTCATTTTTTTTCCTGCCCGACTAATGACTAGCTCTCATTAGGGTTTCAATTAGTATAAGCCTGCTGTTGGTGAGGTCTCTAGATTCCTATTTCTCCAAAATGTCTTTTATTTCTCCCTTACTTGAATGATAGCTTGCTTCATTTAGAATATTAGGCTGGTAGCTATTTTCTTCTGTTGATAAATCATCTCTTATTATGGCTGTATCTCTGAAGATAATATGGTTTTACATGTCTTTTCCATATTTTTTCTTGGACATATATTCCAGTGATTTTATGATACTGTTCTTGAGAGCAATTGTCTTGACATTTAGTATAATTGGTATTTAGCATTCTTTTAAACCCATAACTTGATATCTAGCTCAGCCTATAACAAAAACACTTTAGCTGGGCATGGTGGTGCACGCCTTTAATCCCAGCACTCAGGAGGCAGAGGTAGGAGGATTGCTATAAGTTCTAGGCCACCCTGAGACTACATAGTGAATTCCAGGTCAGGCTGGACTAGAGCAAGACCTTACCTTGAAAAACCCAAAACACAACAACAACAAAAATAACACTGTAAACTGGTAGCTTAAGCAACACAAGTTCATTGTCACACTTCTGGAGGCTGGAAAGTCCTACAGCAAGGTGATCTTGTGGTGATCGCGTTCTTCCTGCTTTGGAGACACCATCTTTCCACTACATATCATCTGGTAGAGATTGGAAACAGACCTTTTCTTGTTTCTCTTCTCAGAAAGGCCATCATGAGGGCTCTGTCTTCATGATCTAATCACCTCCCAGAGGCCTCATCTCCAAATGCATCACATTAAAGCTTGAATTTCAACCTGTGAACAAATAGTCAATCCATAGTAAGGGCTTCTATTTTGGAAAACTCTTGGCCATCATTGCTTCAAAACCTACTTCTACCCCCATTCTCTCACTCATCATTTGGGACTTCATATTAGACTTGTAAAAAATTCCTATCTTGCAGACAGAAAAAGGGTCTCTTGGGCTGGAGAGATGGCTTAGCAGTTAAGCGCTTGCCTATGAAGCCTAAGGACCCCGGTTCGAGGCTCGGCTCCCCAGGTCCCACGTTAGCCAGATGCACAAGGGGGCGCACGCGTCTGGAGTTCGTTTGCAGAGGCTGGAAGCCCTGGCGCGCCCATTCTCTCTCTCTCCCTCTATCTGTCTTTCTCTGTGTGTCTGTCGCTCTCAAATAAATAAATAAAAATTTTTAAAAAATTTTAAAAATTAAAAAAAAAAAGAAAAAGGGTCTCTTACAAGTACTAGCAGCAGCACTCTGCCATAACTGTTCCACTTTCCTCTGTCTTTTCACCTTGTCTTTCACGTGGCTGTCTTCAATATATCTAATCTGTTATTAAACCTTGCTTTTGAAATATCTTTCTATATTAATATCCATCCCAACATTTTGCAGCATGAAACAACTACCACTGTGACCCTATTTATGAGTCTGTAGTCTGAGTAAGGTTTAGTGGGAATAGCTGGCTTCTGTCTCACCATACGGCATGGCCTCAGGTAGCTTAACCGGGTTTAGAGGATCCAACATGGCTTCATCCATATGTCTGGCCACGTAACTAGGAGGACTGAAAGAGTTGCAGACTTGGGCTGGAGAGATGGCTTGGCAGTTAAGCGCTTGCCTGTGAGGCATAAGGACCCCAGTTCGGGGCTCCATTCCCCAGGACCCACGTTAGCCAGATGCACAAGGGGGTGCACGCATCTGGAGTTTGCAGTGGCTGGAAGCCCTGGTGCATCCATTCTCTCCCTCCCTCTACCTCTCTCTCTCTCTCTCTCTCTCTCTCTCTCTCTGCCTCTTTCTCTCTCTATTGATGTCAAATTTTTTTTTTAAAAAAGGATTGCAGACTTGATAGAACTCTTTATTCCATCATTTTGTCTCTTCAGTATTCATTCACCCAAACCCATCTTCTTCCATATTCCTCGCTCCCTCTCCATGCCAGCAAGGTAGTTATAATTCTTTTTTTTTTTTTTTTCTTCTGTTTGTTTGTTTGGTTGGTTTTTCGAGGTAGGGTCTCACTCTAGCCCAGGCTGACCTGGAATTTGCGACGTAGTCTCAGGCTGGCCTCGAACGCGTGGAAGGTAGTTATAATTCTTTAGATGGTGGATCAGGACTCTAAGAGGGTGGAAAAGAAAGCATCTAGGTCTCTAGAAGTCTGGGCCTAGACTAGCAAAATATTATTTTTGCCACATTCTTCAATCCTCCCTGGGATGCTCAAAGTTACATATTGCAGCCTCTCCAGAGTCCTACACCACTTCTGGCGTGCGGTTCCTTCCTTCCCCATGCTCCTTGCCATCTGCGATCCCAGGTCTCTAGAACAATGACTGGCACATATCATTATTCAACAACTACCCGTTGAATAAATGAAGGACGAGATTAATGCTAATGCTGGCTGTGACGGTTCATATTGATTGTCAGCTTGACAGCTCTTCGAATCACCTAGGAAATGGCCTCTGGGGATGCCTGTGAGGGACTGACTGTCTTGATTAGGTTGAGGTGAGAAGATCCACCTTAACTATGGGCAACACCATTCCAGGGGCTGGGGTCCTGGGCTTACGCAAAGGAGAGAGCTGGCTTGAGCACCTGTACTCATCACTCTCTGCTTCCTCACTGTGGCTGAAATGTGCCCAGCTGGCTTCCTGCTCTTGCTGCCATGCCTTCCCTATCATGGTGGAATGTGCCCCCTCGTAGCTGTAGACCAACATAAGCCCTTGCCTTCCTAAAGCTGCTTCTGGTCAGGTCTCTGGCCACAGCAACAAGCAAAGTGACTAATACATTGACCTATTGCTTCTTTCAGCAGCATGCTCGGAAATAGTATTCACACTAACATGAGAACCATACTAGGAAAAATGGTAGGTAATTGTGCAAATTCAAGCTTCTAATATCTTCTACAAACTGAATGCCTTCTACCTTATTCATGAAAATGATCTAGTTTCTTTCACGGTCTGGCACAGGATGGAAATGATCGCAATAGAAATTGTTTTTGAGCTCAGTCTCAGAATTCCCAGGATCTTTGATAATCTCAGGTGGCTCAAGCAGTGTCTTCTGAGACGACTGACGTGTCTCTGAGATAATTAAGAACGTGTTCTCTGCTTCTTTTACTTGGTATTGTTGCTGCTGATACCCCTCCCTGCTCAGAAATGCTACCTGGCCCCAACCTTGGACCTCTACCTTCTCTCCTATTATGCCCATGTGGATTTTATGGTGCCTTTTGCCAATCTAGAATGGCTACTAAGGCTCACTCCATGTGAGAGTTATCTCACAAGGAGTGTATTATTCTATTTGACTTTCAATATGGATCGCTTATAGCTCCTTCTCTTTCAAGGGGTGTGAAACCAGCTCCCCTGGGATTGAAGTGGAGACATTTAAGAGCACTTCAAGTGGCAAAAGTAGAGATGGACTCTAAAGTAAGGTTCAGAGAGCTGTCTTCTGACCTGCTGATTGTGTGCCAGATTAATGTCATCTTTTCCTGACTCCCCTTTCATAGTTTTTTTTTCCCCATCAGCATATGCAAAACAAAAATATCAACTAGCATTTAATGAGCACTTACTATGTGTTTAAAATGTTTAAATATATATATATATATAATCCCATATACAATATTGGGCAAAGGAATAGATTTTAGAAAATTGGAATGGTTGGATTTGAGAGGATTTAAAGGAACTATTAAGAGTTCCATTTGGATGTTGCCTCCTGAAATGAAAGGCAAAAGCAAAATATATGGATGTGTATGATGATAAAAGTATGGCAAAATAGAGGAAGGAACCAAAGGCATGGAAAAGTATTTGGCCCATGGGAATTTCAAGACTAAAATTAAGAGCTATGAAAGGATGTTGATATTATTATTATATTTGAAAAGATTTCTTTCCAAATTTCAGAAAGAAAATTAATATGTTCTTCTACATATTTTTTTTTTTTTTGGTTTTGAAACAGGTCTTGTATATCCCAGGCTGGCCTCAAACTCATTATCAAGGCAAGGCTGGCCTTGAATTTTTGATCCTCATGCCTCTGCCTCCCAAGTGCTAATATAGCAAATAGAATAGCTCCTGAGACCACACTGACCAAAAGAAAATACACCAAGCTCTTTTGTATTTTCCTGATGATATCTCTAAAGGGCTACACATTATCTGTTAAATACTTGAATAGAGCTTTGTTCGAGAACAGCCACCACATCAGTCCTTTGTATAAAGTGGAGAAACCAGCCAGAAAGCTTGATCTTCTGTGAAAGCCACGGGACAATATCTCACCCCAGCAGCAGTGTGTTGGCAAGGTGGTCTGCATCTAACCTGGCTGCAGAGACAGATGGGCTCTCAGCCAGGCATATTAGGAGGCTCCTGATGATCAGTCAGAGACAGCCTATAGGGGATCCAATGTAACTGTGTTATTACATCTGACTTGGTTAGGGCAGGAGTCAGGCAAAATGATAGGTGCTGAGCAGTCAGACCACTGAAAACAAGTCTAGATGGAGAAATGCCCATCTTCTCAAAATAACCAAACTCCATCAATTATCCCCTTTTAGGCTGTCTTGAACCACTTGCCTGGCAGCTTCTCCTCCTTATAAACTCTCTAATACCAGCCAAATAGTCACAACAGATCAACTTCTCTTTATGCTTTTTTTGCTCCTGTTTCTTCATTGTTCGGAATGAGGGTTTTTTGCACTTCTGCCTCCATATTTTCTTCTCTCACGAACGTCTCAAGCTGCCATTCTGGTTTCTTCTCACCATTCAATAAAACAATTCCCAGCAAAGCCACCAATGACTTCCCACTGACCATAGTCAATGTATCCATCTCTTTCAGGAGCTTATTCGTTCTCCCTGTGGTATCAACTCAGACTTTTTCTTTCTTCTAGAAATGCTACTGGTTTCTACGATACTATGCTTTTGTTTTATTTAACCTGATCCTTAAATATTGGAGCTACCTGTCTCCAAACTTAGACACCACTTTTCTCATCCTAAGTCTCCTGCGTCATGGTTTCCATCACCACTTGCGTGTCAGTATCACTTAAATCTCGACATTCCGCCTTGACTATGCCCGGCTACCTTTTCAGCAGCCTACCCAATATCTCACTCACCCATGGAAATCTCAACATACCCAAAGCCCACTCATGATCTGATCTCCACCCTCTCCATTCTTTGTGGACTTCCTCACCTTGTTGAGTGTTAAAACTAATCCTGTTGCTTATAACAGAAACCAAGGAATCAGGTTTTAGTTCCCCTTCTTCCTATCCATCCGCCCTCAATAAGTCAGGTGAAACCCCTCAACACTGGTCACAGCTCCAAGCTCCTTCCATGAAACCCGCCTCCACACTGGCCACCAGAATACTCGGCCTAAACCCATATTATGATCATGTCACTCCCCACCGAGCTTCACTTCCTCCCATGGCTTTCAGCTTTCCCCTCAGTTCTCTTCTCCTCCCCATAATCACACTGTGCCCACAGCGCCATTGGACCATTACAGTTTTGGGCAGCTAGGACTTTGGCAGCTTGTTAGAAAGATTTGGCTTTGACATAAGGATCCAGCAAGTGTTCTTCAGATCCCTACGATGGATGTAAGACGATTTCTAGAAGAAAAACAAAACAAGATGTGAAGATCATCACAACTGAGGCAAAGGGACTTAGACTAATAATAATCCAGTGAGAAGAGATGAAGAAGTGAACTTGTAGGACAGGTGAGAAAGAGTGGAAGAGAGGAATCACGAGATGCAATGCTAAGGAAATGCACCAGTAAATAAATATCCAACCACTGAACAAAGTAGACGATGCATAGATATCTAGAAATTTTACAATCCACGATTGGAGGCCCACCGCTGAAAGCTTTGCATTAAAATATACACTTCTGTCACCACACCTTTCATCCCAACACTGAGGAGATGAGGTAGGAGGATGGCTGTGATTTCGAAGCCAGCCTGAGACTACATAGTGAATTCCAGGTCAATCACCTGGGCTAGAGAAAAAAAAAAAACAAAAACAAAAACAAAAACACAATTCTACAGGCAAATGAGGGAGGCAGATAATTGGAAGGTTTGAGATGACGAAAGACAGCATTCATTCGGTGGGCAGACCCAGAAAAGACCTAATTCTTTTATTTACTTCTCATCAAACAGAATATTATTGAAATTCTTGTTTGCAAAGTGTCTTTTGAAAGCACCCAGGCGAATTCACAGTAAAACGAAGGTGAAGACACAAGTTTATTGTAGACTTACTGAAATCACCAACCAGACATGGGTGCAAAATGTACCAAGAATTGAAAACAGCTGACCTGTCGGAGTAAGTCCTCCCCCCCAAAAATTGTTGGCCTACGAAGAAGGCCACACACGGGGAAGCAAAACCGCTATGGACGTTTGATTTCTCTAGATCCATGTCTGAAACTGACTGTGCCAATCGGCCAAGAAGATGCTCCCTATATGACTTGGGGTTAAGCAACCGGCCCAGGTAAGTCACAGCATTATGAAGGCAGACTTGGGGCCAGAACCCAAGGATGTCAGCCAGCGCTTGCCAATAGCCAGGTACGTAAGCAGCGAGTCCCCTCTTAAGGCTGTCCCCCCCCCCCCCCGCCAGGTCTGGGGTGCCTTTGTGCCCTACTCACCAGAGAGCACCCGCGAAAAGTAGCCGGCGGGGGCGGGGGTGGGTAGCCAGCCAGGCTGGGGTGCAGTCCGCGCGGGAGGTGGGCAAGGACTGGGGGGCGCGGGCAGGAGGAAGGGGGCGGCCGGTGGTGATTGGCTGTGCCGCTGTAGCTCAGCTCGAGGCCAAAGAACAAAAGAGAGCAGGCAGCGGGCTTCCTCGGAGTAGGGGCGCTTCTACCCGCGCGGCACGAGCTTGGCAGCGGCGGGAGGACGCACCCACCGTGTGCCCTGCCCGCCCATCCGTCCGTCCTCCGAGCAGCCGGGCGGCACATAACACACACACACACACGTACACGCGCGCGCGCGCGCGCGCGAGGTTTCTCCGCGGAAACCGGGCCGTGGACCTAGAAATTAACCGGCCGGCGCTCAAGGGGAGGGAAGCGGGGCGGGAGGGGTGGGATGCCGAGCGCGCGCGAGAACAATAATAAGATCGTGTTTGTGGTCGCTGCCCGAGGAGGAATTCGGAGGAGGCCCGGCGCTCGCGCGGAGCCCAGCAGCTCGGCGGGGAAGCGGCGGCGGCGGCGGCGGCGGCGGCAGCGGCATGAGGCTGGCGACGCGGCGCCTGTGAGCAGCGCTCGGCGGCGGGACTCGGCGCGGCCGGACCCCTCCCCCGCTGCCGGGCGGTGATTTGCCGGGCCTGCTGCTGCTGCTGCTGCGCCCCCAAAACCACCACCACCACCACCACCACCTCCCCCCCCCCTCCGCCCACCCGCTCGTCTCTCAGCCGCCACCTCGCCGCTTCCCCCCTCGTCTCACCGGAGCGCCCGCCCGCCCGGCTCCAGGCCCGCGGGGTGGGGGGAAGCGCGCTCCGTCGGCCCGCGGAGGTGGAGGGCACGGCCTCCGGGCATCTTTCCTTCGCAGAGACCAAGGACGAGCGGGCAGGAGAGAGCGGCCGGGATGGCGCGTCCGAGGCCCCGCGAGTACAAAGCGGGCGACCTGGTCTTCGCCAAGATGAAGGGCTACCCGCACTGGCCCGCCCGGGTGAGTACGGCGGCGCGGCGCGGCGCGGGCCCGCCCGCCCACCATTTTCCCTTCGCGATGGCGCGCCCGCCCCCTTTCCCCATCACCTCGAGCCCGGCCCGCCACGGCCCCGGCGCCCGGCAGCGCTGCGCAGGAAGAAGCCCCGGGCCGAGGCGAAGGGTTCCCGGCCACTGGGGCGGCCATGCATGCCGCCCACTTTTCGAAGGCGGGTCCGGCCCGGCAGGCCCGACGCCACCTTCCTCCCGGGAAGCCCGTGAGGACCGGGAAGCGGTCCCCAGGGTGGAGGGTGTCAGCTTCCCCCACACCCCCCCCACACACACACCCCGAGGGGTCCCGGGCGATCGTCCAGGCAGGTGTGTGTGGGGGGGGGTGCAGAGAGCAAATGGCTGTCTGTCGTTCCCCCCCCCCAAACCAGCGAAGGCTGGTGGCGGTAAATCCTGGAAAGGGCTAGTGGTCATCCAGAGGCCAGCGAGAGGCTCATGGCAGCATCCGTCCATCTCGCAGTTCATCCTTCATCTTCCAGACTTGTTGAGTTTTTCCCTGAGCAGGATTCCGTTTGCCCCGCCTGCCCTGTCATTGTCCGGTGGGTACGTGCTTCCTGGGTACCCATCGTTCTTTTCTACTGACACTAAATATCCTGTCCCTAGTGGGTCCAGCAAGCTCCTTGTGCCTTTTCACCTCCATATTTGTTTTAGGTCGGATCCCGAACCTTATTCTTGGCCTCGCACCACAACCCACAATAGGTCTCTTCCTTAATAGCGAGGCTGTCGCTGGGCTTTCTCTAGAAAGCATCAGCATAGAATGCATAGCATTGGACATCTTTATCGGGCTCTTTGAGGAAGAGACACAACACTACCATGTGCACTCTACGTTTTAAAATAAATCCTTTTGGTTCCTAATTTTGTAATAGTTGGCTATTGACTACGTGAAATAAATGTAATGAAAAGGAAGGTCAAGGCATTTTAGAGACTGTTGGTATCCTTGAGAACAGAAATAAGAGGAGAACTGGTATGAATTTAGTATGTTTTGTAATTGCTGTATCGTAATGAAGTGAAGATAGCAAGACTAAGGGGAAAAATATACTCATTCACAGTAGGAAGTGACATCATGACTGACCAGACTGAAATTCAGTGAAGTTGAGGTAATGGGTAGACATAATCACTTTTTAAACACTTGTTTTTGACAATGTTGTAAAATGGAAAGGACACTGGGCCAGGAATTGGGGGGAGGGGGGTCCTGCTGTTGTCCTGTGGTTCAGGCTCTGTTATGGACTAATCATTTGAATCGCCTGCACATCCATTCCTGCAACTATAATCATCTCCAGGATTCCTTCCAACACTAACAACCTCAGACATCAAGAGGAAAAAAAACAGTCTTATTCAGATTCCATTGGGCTGTGAAATAAGTTTTCCATGTCTGAACTCTGGGTCCTTAAATAAGGCAAAGTTTTCAAAGTAAAACTATTGTTTATTTTTATTGCTATAGTAGTGTATATTGTTTAAAGGGGCAAGATTTGTGACTTTAAGAGGGCTTTGGGGAATCCTTGTATGTATTTATCAAGTAGCAAAATACAGCTTTAGAATGTTGTACATACTCAGAAGTGAATTAAAGATTATCATCAAAACCAGGTGATTGCTGTGAATTTGAGGTCAGCCTGGAACTACAGAGTGGGTTCCAGGTCAGCTGGGGGGGGGGGCTTGAAGATAATCATCACAGTTGCTCATTCCTTATAATCTTACCTTTGAAAAAATATTTTCTCAGCATCAAAAGGAAAATAGACTTAAGATTTCATTAACATATTATTCATACAGGTTGGCCACCTGTGGTAATTTATAAAATAAAAGTACTCTTAGATGTGTACCTAATTGTACATAAGTTTCCTGGAAATTATAATTACAAACCAAAGCACAAAAAGGGGAAATAACATGAGAAAGAATCGATCAGGTGACTAAAAAATGCAAGAAAAAAATCTTAGGTCTAGTCTCATTTAACATGAACTTCTCAAGAAAATAACCTAAGACCAAAAACAACAACAACATACTGTATGAATCACATGTTATAGATGTAATTTTCAAAGAAAGGTGAATGTTAGAAGACAGTGTTTTGAGTCATCTCTGTACATGTGTAGTACATGTGGTGTGATGTGTGGAGTCTACTCTTGATTACATACCTTTGGTTCTAATATGTTCTCATTTTCATCTCAGCTTTATGAGTCACCAATCTTCGTTGTATATCCAGTTGTAACTTTGTTAGATAATGTTTTAAAAATACTAGCTGTAACAGAGATCTTATTCAGATTTCACATCTTTTCATTTGATATGAAGGCCAGTCATGTGAGGAAGAGTCCATAGGACCCCAAAGAATCACACCTAGCAAGTAGAACATGGAAGTACCGGTTTTAGTCCATTCTGCAAGAAGGAACTTCCAAGCAGTCAGAGCTGGTCCATATAGGCATGATCTATGTTGAAGAAAGATGTATTGGTTCAGAGAAGCCCTTGTAGGGAATGTGAATCAAGAGGATGCAGAATTCGAACAAGGTGAATCCAGCTCTTGGCTAGGCTTCACATTCTGTGACCCTGGATATAGGTTGTTTTATTTTTTTAATTTCAGTTTGCTAGTCTGTGAAACAGGGATAATTCTTACTACATACAGAATATAGGACTGTCCCCTTATTCCTAGTTTCACTTTCCATAGTCCAAAAATACAGTATAGTACCATAATATATTTTAGGACAGAGGAAAAGACCACATTGAAATAGCTTATTGCAACAAATATTCTTAATTGTTCTACGTTATTGTTGTTAGTCTCTTACTTTTCCTAATGTCAAGTTAAACTTTATCATAGTTATGTATGTACAGGAAAAAACATTGTATATGTAGAATTTGGTGCTATCCACAATTTCTAGCATCCACTAGGGATTTTGAAACATATCCTGAGGCTAAGGAAGGGCTCCTATATCTCAAAGCAGTGGTGCTTGAATGTTCCTACCTTTTTCCTCTTTGAATTTCTAACTTGCCTGTCTATCACTACACTATTTAAAATTATTAATTTTGGTCATTTTGAGCTCTTTAATAGATGTGTTATTTTTCTCGGCATTTTATGAAAAATTGCAGACAGAAAAGTTGAGAGAGTTACGCAGTGAACATCCATGTATCTGTCATCTAGATTCTATAAATTTTACTGTTTTCTCTATATGTCTATCCCTCTATCTATACTGTAGTCTACCTTATTTCAACACATCTCAAAGTTAGTTGTAAGCATTACGAAAATTTACTCCTAGACAACATTCATGTCATTAACTAGATGTCAGTGTTTTTAATGGATCCTGTTTTTTTTTTCTTATGAGATAAAATTTACATAGACTGAAGCTTATCTTAAATGTACCATTTACTTGATTCTGACATGGGTATAATAAAAATACCTTCCAAGATATAGACTAGTACCAGTAACCAGGAAATTCCCCTTATGCCTCTTCCTGGTAAGAACCTCTTCCTGGTTCTGTCCTGATTCCCTTCTCCCCTACTGTGTTGTTTTAGCATTAAGTAGCAGCTATCTATTTCTGTGGAATATACCTTATTGTATATGGCTTTAAAAATTGAAAGTTCACCTATGCATAAGTATTAGCTAGCCTAACACTAAGAAATACTGGTATTAAAACAAGAGAATCTGAACTCTTCATTGTGTCATGTTGGTAAAATTTGACCATGTAACCCTAATATACACAAATTTACTTTAAAATTATATAGTCTTCATTTTGTACTACTGTTTATATCCATTATAAAATAAAGCCCCCAAGAAACCAAAAGGATGACCTAAGATAAGGAATATTTTATGATTCAAATTTTTGTTGACAGGTCTAGGTAGATGGTTTGGTGGTTAAAGGCACTTGCAAAGTCAGCTAGCCCAGGTTTAATTCCCAAGCTACCTACATAAGCCAGATGTAAAAAGTGGTACAAGTATCTGGTGTGGCAAGAGGTCCTGGTATCTTCATACACACACACACACATGCAAATAAATATTAAAAATGTATTGGCAAAATACAGTAAAATTAAGTAATATTTTAAAGTTTTATCTTTTTGGAGTATTTGTGGCCTGTTCCTTTTAAGATCTGATTGGTTAGATAATCATAGATTTTAATCTTCAGATTTTTTTTGAAAACATAACCATCAGTTGAGCCTTTTTTTTATTGTTTGCTCATATTTGTTAGTTTCGTTGTAAGACTCTTATAGCTACTCCTCCATTTGGCAAGAGCCAGTTGAGTTAGGCATTCCAAAACTCTGTTCAATCAAGCATATCCAAATGGTAATAAATCACAGTTAGTCCAAGGTGAATAAACATAACTATCTGAATAAGGGCACTAGTTAGTATTCATTTATATATTAAATAATAGTAAAACTTATTTTTTTATCCAAAACAATAAAAAACAAATTAGAAGCATTTCTTACTGTCCTCCCTGGAGTCATCTCGTATGTCTTCTTTGTGAGCATTCTGTTTATGTTACCTCTACTTGCAGTAGGTAGAGGTAAAAATAACAAAGTCACCACAAAGGAAAGCCTCAAAACTCTTATGATGTAGCTTAAGGGTTTTTTTTTTTTTTAATTTAAAAACTGTATGAGGGACTGAGAGTCATTACTCAGAGGTAGAACATGTTCATACAGGAAGTTCAATACAAAATAAAGGTATTTACATGTACAATGGCACATGCCTATAGTCCCATTACTCAGGAGACTAACATGGGAAATTCAAGGCCAGCCTGGGTAACATAGTGAAACCCCATCTCTTAAAAATTAAATATAACGCTAAGTTAGAACTCTCAAACATTGCAAATGAGGAATTGATGCAGTAACTTTAGAAGTCCAGTCTGTTGTAGGCATATATGCAAAACAGTGAATGTTTATGTCAACCAAAAGGTCTATATAAGAGTGCTCGTGTGAGATGGCTTAGAGGTCAAAGCGCTTGCCTGCAAAGCCAAAGCACCTAGGTTCAATTCTGCACTATCCACATAAGCCAGATGCACAACGTGGCACATGCGTCTGGAGTTTGTTTGCAGTGGCTAGAGGCTCCAGCACACCCTTTCCCTCCTTCCCCCCTCTCTCTATCTGCCTCTTTCTCACTCTCTCAAAACAGTAAATATAAATATAAAAAAGAGTGCTTATGCAGAGCAGCTTTACTTATACAGCATTAGAAGCAATAACTCCTCCTTAATGGTGGAATAAATGGGTATGTAGTATATTCATACAGTAAAGCACTGCTTGGGTGGAGAGCTGGCTTAGCAGTTGAGGCGCTTGCTTGCAAAGTCTAGCTTAGCAGTTGAGGTGCTTGCTTGCAAAGCCTAACTTAAGCAGTTGAGACACTTGCTTGCAAAGCCTAGCTTAGCAGTTGAGTGTTTTCCTGTGAAGCTTAAGAACTCATGTTCAAATCTCCAGGTCCCACATAGCCAGATGCACAGTGACACAAGCACACCATGTCACACATGCACACAGGGGGTGCATGCATCTGGAGTTGGTTTGCAGCATGCTGAAGGTCCTGGCATTTGCCCATTTTCTCCTTTCTCTCATAAAATAAAATAATAAAAAGGTACTACTTGGCAATAAAAAGGAACATACAACTGATGCCCCAAAAGTCTAAGATTGAGGGAACGAAGCCAGACGTGAAAGCATATTCAGTGTTGGTCCACTACATAACATTCAGAAACAAGCAAAGCTGATCAATGGCGATCAGTATGCCGTGGGCAGAGGGGAGGATGGCTGGCAGGAAATGTCCTACTTGATCGAGTGGTGGTAGACTGGTGAATGCATTTGTAAAAGTGGATCACGCTGCACTTTTAGATTTTTGTACTACACTGTAATTGAGTTCTTCATTAATTTTTTTTGTGAGGTGCTGGGTATTGAACCCAGAGCCTTGTGCATGCTAGGCAAGCACTGTACCACTGAGCTACATCCTCAGCCCTTCTGTCTTAATTTTTAAACATGTTTTAAGGCTGGGGATAATAGTGCATGCCTGTGATCCCAACAGTTGGGAGTTCTAGGTCATCCTTGGATACATAGCAGATTTGAAGCCAACTTGAGCTTCCTGAGAACCTGTCTCAAAAAAAAAAAAAAAAAATCAGGGCTTGAGAGATGGCTTAGCGGTTATGGCACCTGCCTGTGATGCCTAAGGACCCATGTTCAATTTCTCTTCAGATCACACATAAGCCAGACAAAGGTCAGGCAAGCCCAAGGTTGCACATGCCCACTAGGTGGTACAGGTGTCTAGAGTCCAATTTCAGTGGTTGAAGCCCTGGCACACCAATTTTCGCTCTCTCTCTCTCCCTCTCTCTCTCTCTCTCTCTCTCTCTTTAAACAGAAACAAACAGAAAACCACACATACATTTTATATAAAATAAGAAGGATCTAATATGAGTATTTACATGGATTTGATACCACCATTTTTACTTTTCAGGTACCTCTTCCTTTAATTTTAGAAACATTTATTGCTGGAAATGTAGCACATGGGTGGTGCTCACCTACCATGTGAGGCCCTGGGTTCTATCCCTGGCACTGGAAAAGAGGGGAGAGAGGAAGAAAGAAACTTAGTTTACTACTTTGTAACTTTCTCTGTGGGCCTCCTTTCAGTTCTGGCTGAGCTTCATAGCTTATTGTATTCCAGCCTTCTGTTCCTTCTTACTGAATCACTGCTCATCAAGTCTACATCTGTCCAAGCTCCTCTCACTTGCTAGAACCCAAGCACCTCACCTTACTGACTATTCAGTATAGCTTGGAGACCTGAACTGTTTACTATGTAAGGCACAGTGCTAGGCATAATTCTGTTTTTTCTACCAAGAGATTAAATTCATGACACTTCTAAAACATGGTTATAATGTTTTTGTATCTTCTGTTACTATAAATACTTTTGGGACTTCCCAGCTTCTTGTCCATAACTCTTTCAAGATTTTTTAGATTATGAAACTTTCTGGAGAACAGGGTACATATTTTCAGGGAATCACTTGAAATTTAAGGTGATTTTTCATCTCAATATAAAATAAAGTGTTTATAATCTTCATTACTTTGGCCTCAGTCCAAAGAAGTTTTCTTTAAGTAGAATAGCACAGGCTCTCTCAACTGTCCCCTCCGGGATTACATGGACTTTGACAAGAAAATGGCAGGTTGTCTTACTTAAATTGAGTGCGAATAAGCAACTTAATCCCTTAATGCTAATATGTACATTAATTCTCTGAAGCCAGGTCTCTACTAAAAGAGATTATATGTGATTCTTTGGGGAAATTACTGGTAGTTTAAAATTGTACACAACTTTATTGAAAATGTCTACTTACATTAAAGCATTATAGGCTAGTAAATGTAATAGGAGAAAGTTTTCTCTTCACAAGAAGTCTCCAAAAGTGAGATCAAAATCCAGTCTGCTTGGTGTAGTTATTGGCATAGTCCATGGTAAAATCACTTCCTGAAACTTTAGGCAGTGCTACTGAAAGCATGGTTTCTAGGCTGTCAGCTGTTATTGATGAAATAGGTAAAGAAACAGAATAAAAATGTGAAAAGTTAATTTGATGGAGTAACTTTATGTTTGTGAATTTGAAATGCTTTTAAATCAAGGTTTACATTTTATGTGCCTTTTAGATTCCATTTTTCTATTAAGTCATTTTCACTGTATTTTATAAACATGTCAGTCTGCAACCAATTTGGCATTTTAACAAATACCAAAAGCTGGACCTTTACCATAGTTTGTAAAGTAGGAGTGCTGGCTATAAAGCGTTCTCACCAGCTACTAGTGGTCTTTTCATTGAAGACACCTAATACTATAAACCATTTGAACTATTTTCAACTACTTAAGAAAAGAAAGGGGCTGGAGAGATGGCTTAGTGGTTAAGGCACTTGCCTGCAAAGCTAAAGGACCCAGGTTTGATTCCCCAGTACTCATGTAAAGCCAGGGGCCCAAGGTAGCACGTGCATGTAGAGTTTGTTTGCAGTAGCTAGAGGCCCTGGTGTGCCCATTCTGTCTCTGTCTCTGTCTCTCTCTCCTCTCTTTCTCTCATGTAAATAAAATATATTTACATGAGAGAAAGGATTGGCTTTCATGTTACAGATATTAATTCCTCCTGAGTAAGAATTTTGTGCAAATAAGATTAATTATTGAAGTCATATGTGTGTGGATATAGCTTTGTATATCGCTCTACAGCCTTTGTTCCCCACTTAAATATTGTATCTTATGAGATTTCAGTGGCAAGAAATATATTTCTGTAACATCATTTGTGGTAGCTTTATGGTAATTTATGGTATATATCTATTCTAAATTATAATCACTTCCTTATTAGAACACATCTCAGTTATTTCTAGGTTAAACTACAAAACAAGACTCAGAAACATTCTTCTTGCTGGATCATTACTTCCTTAGGACAAGTCTGTAGAAATTCTGTTTTGGAGTTAAGGGGCATGTACACATTTTATAGCATTGGTTTTATATTATGTGTTGCCTTTCAGAAAGGTTTTGATTGTCTTACATGCTTATTGAGAAAAAAAAAAATACCTATGTTTTCACACATTCAGAGTAAATGACTCAAAAGTTTTAAAAATTGTCTAGAGTGCATATGACCCTCGGTTCATTCCTCAGCACCAAAAAAATAATTAAATCTTTCAATTTAATAAACTCAATTATTTAACTGAATTTCTTTAATTACAATTAAGTTGAATACATAGATAGACAGATAGATAGATATTACATACATGTCTTGGCACAGGTTAAAGTAAATATAATAATAATACTGTGAGGTAGATACTATTCCCAAGACTTAGCTTAAGAAATTCACTCATGGGCAGACAAGTAATAAATGTAATTTTCTTTTGAGATAGGGTCTCATGTATCCCAGGCTGGCCTCAAACAAGCTCACTATGTAGTCATGGATAACCTTAAACTTCTGATCCTCCTGCCTCCTCGACCTGAGTAGTTTATGCGTTTGAGATTTATTATAGGGCTTTGAGTGTGCTAGGCAAGTATTCTACTAGCTGTGCTACATTTTCAGCCCCAAATAAATGTGATAAACCCTAACTATAAGAATACCACAGCAGTGTAATTAATGTGATATTAGATTAGGTGGAAGGACTGAGGAAGCACTTGGCATTTTTAAGAAAGAGGAAATAAAGAAAAGAAAGGGGCTGGAAAGATGGCTTCGTGGATAAGCCATTTGTCTGCAAACCAAAGGACCCAGGTTCAGTTCCCCAGGACCTGCATAAACTATATGTACAAATTGGCACATGTGTCTGGAGTTTGTAGCAGCTGGAGGCCCTGGCTCACCCATTCTCTCTCCCTCTTTCTTGCTCGAATAAAAATATATTGGGGGGCAGAGGTAAAAGGATCACCATGAGTTCAAGGCCACCCTGAGACTACATAGTGAATTCCAGGTCAGCCTGGACTACAGTGAGACCCTGCCTTGGAAGAAAAGAAAAGGAAAGAAAGAAAGAGGGAGGGAGGAAGGGAGGGAGGGAAAGAGAAAGAGAGGAAAGAAGAAAGGAGGGCAGAATGACAAACAGGTTTCCTTCAGCTGTGAAACTGACGGTCTTAACTAGCCTTTATTCTAGTAGACAATATTATCTTTCTCTAGTGTATAGCTCTTAGACAGCCCATTGATTTAAGAGAATATAAAAATAATTAACAGATTAATCATACATTTAGGGAAAGCAGAGATCCTCTAAAATCAGTTCTGAGATAATCACATAGTATTGGCTTGCATCTAGGTTCTAAGAACCTATATGAGTGAACATCATCAGGTAGAGTACTGGTGAGAGTTTCTGGTTCAGTAGAGCCTAGGTGCTAAATCTTAAGACTGACTGCTAGCTTATATAGAGTTTGCATTACTATGTTACTGTTAACATACTCCTGTGTTTCCCTGACATGTATGTGGGTAACCTTTCAGCCCAATTAAAATAGAAATAGTAAATACAAGGAACCTAGTAAAGTCTCAGTAAATGCTTGCGTGGCTTGGTGGGTGTGAGCTTCAGCAGTTTCCTGTGGCGTCATAATAATCAGTTTGACTGTAGATTCCAGGAATTGTGGAGACATTGTAAGAATCTCAAGTGTAAATGGGCCCTTTCTAGAGGTTCTCTATAGCTTCAGGACTTGGAGGCAAGATAAATGACCATGCTGGTGCACAAAGTGGTCTATGAATAAACCAGTCTTCCTGCTTGATCGCTGGAATTCAACTAATTATAGTTTCTAAGACTACTTAGAAATGAGGTGTCCAGTTTTCAAAATATACTACAATCAGTGATAGCAATAAGGTTGCCTACACAGAGAATGACACTTCTTGATAACACAGTAGTAATTTCTCAGTTTTTAATGCTAAATATGTTTTAAGATGTGAGTTGTTAGGTGATTGGTTCAGTAGTACTTAGCACATTTAAAAATAAGTTTCACAGAAGATGTAAAATTTTTATGTAGGCAGGAATGTCAGAAAATAACTTGACTTTAGATCTTTCTTTTTCGATGCTGAAGAACAACCTTAGTACTCATGACATCTGTAATTTTTCATCATCTGTATGAGTTGTATGGGTTTCTGTGGAATAGTTGTTGAGTTTTTCAAGTAAGGATGATTTGTAAACAATCCTGTGCCTTTTATTCTGGTGTAGCCACAGTCTTACATGAAAGTCACGTGAATAAAATAAATTAAAGTAATATTATTTTAGATCATTTAACCATCCAGGCGAATAATTCCCTGATCTCAAAAGGCAAACTTTACATACTGGTCTTTTTATCTTTCTTGGTCCTTCTAATTTTTGAACTATAATACATTCATAACTGTCTTGAAACTGTTAGGGTTTTACATACGTGCCTTGTTAAAGGTAATAAGTTTTATACATTTGCTATATAGGTAGTTTTGTGCAACCTTGACTACATATGTTCCCTGGCTGATTCTGAGGCTCTAGAGTTACCTTGGGTTTTTAGGACTAATCTGTGAAGGTGTCAGACCATCAGTGATAAAGTAAGAAGAGATTTTATATTCAGAAAACTTACAGATCTATAAGGCAAATTTATGGTGTCCTCTAAAAAAAGCCTTTGGGACTTATGTGTTTTTAACAATTTCTGTGTTGCTGTTATGTCAGTTTCTGTCTAATTTCCTTGCTGTGAGATACAGCAGTCTTAGAAGCTAGTACTGATGATTAATAGGAAGGTATTCTTCAGTTTCTGAAAAGACAGATTTCTGAAGTTACAGTAGGTACAGTGTTCTGTCTCATATCTGGCTGATTGACTTACACAGTTAGTCTATTTCCACTAGAACACAACCACACTGTACTGAATGGAAACAGCGTGGAACAAAAGAGATAAAACTAAGTTAATTTTTGTGTTATACCAGATGTTAAGAATCCTGGTCATTCACCAGCTCAGCCTTTTGTTGTTACTTCTCTTGTATACTGGCCCTATCCTTTGCTATGCTGATGGATAAGAGTTATGAAATGTCATGTTTCCATTCTTCATGTGTGATAAACTTATCTGGGGCAAAGATTATTTAACTACAAAGAATCAGGTAACCCAGAACAAATGTGTTCTTGATTTTTATATTACTGTAAAAACAAATTCCAAAACTAGAGCAGCTTAAGAACAGGTGCTTGGAGTGGTTTGTTGAAGTGAAACAGGTGATGGTGACAGAAGACTTGCTTTGCACTAGGAGAATTGCTTTTCACTCAGTAACATTAGTAAGCTGCAAGTGAGCCCTTGCTTGACCTGTTCATTGTCTCTTGGTATGATAGTCTATTCTGGGCTTTATTTCTTATCCATATTAGATCTCCAAATGATAACTCAAATAGCTCTCTTGCCAATCTCCTTTTTACTTTAATGTGTTTATCCTATAAACGCTTCCCTAGTCTTTCTTTTTTCTAACATTCTTTTTAAAATTTAGTTATTTATTTATTTATTGAGAGAGAAAGAGAATGGGTGCAAACAAACTCCAGACACTTGCTTCACTGTGCGTTTGACTACGTGGTACCTAAAGATTTGAGCATAAGTTCCTAAGCTTCGCAGGCAAGCACATTAACAGCTAAGCCAGCTCTCTAGCCCTCCTGGTCTTTCTTAAAATCTACTTTCCTTGCTCCAGTATAGACATGTACACTGGGGCTGCTCTGGCATTAAGTTCACCTAGGTCTTCAGCAATGCTCACAGTACTTTTATTTATCCAGTGATCCTTCCTTGTACATCCCTCTCAGATGTTAGTAGGTGTCTTAATTCCTTTGCCCTACTTTTTCCAGCAAATTATTTTACCTTCATACATCATAATGAAATGTGTGCCAATACAGTTCAACTACAACTTCCTATCTTTGAAGATCTTTCTCCCTTTCCTCCCTCCTGTCCTCCCCTTCACTTTTCCTACCCGGCTGGAGGGTGTAAAGGAGCACACATTTGGCAGAACACATTACTGCCTTTTACCTGGAAAGGCAGTAATATGTAATGGAAGAGCAGAAGCTTTGTGAGCCGATGATGCCAAATTACCACCATCCTTCAGTGGGTCAGTGACTTTGAGCAGATGATTTAATCTCTTTTTGGATACATCCACAAGGATTATGAACATAAAGAGCCTGAAGCTTAACAGGTACTCAAAGAATGTAGGTTTTTTCCTTCATCCTTTATCCTGTTTATTATGACACTTTATCTGTTTTGCCTTGTCCTTTTCTTTTTTCCATTCAACATTTAACAGCTTATTTTATTTTATTTATTTTTGAGAGAGAGAGAGAGAGAGAATGGGCACACCAGGGCCTTTCAGCTACTATGAGCGAACTCCAAACACATGTGCCCCCTTGGGTATATGTCTGACATTGAACACTTGCATCACTGGGCATCTGGCTATGTGGAACCTAGAAATTTGAATATGTGTTCTTAGACTTCGCAGGCAAGTGCCTTAACCACTAAGCCACCTCTCCAGCCCCAACATTTAACCATTTTTAAAATGTGAGCTTTGTACCAGGCATCTAATATTAATATGTACTAGGAGCAAGAAAAAAAATCTAAAGCCAGGCATGGTGATACATGCAGGAGGCAGAGGTAGGAGGATCACTATGAGTTCAAGGCCACTCTGAGTGCACACAGTAAATTCCAGATCAGCCTGAGCTAGAGTGATACCCTACCTCAAAAACAAATAAGCAAACAAAAATCTAAACAAAATTTTCATTCTCCAATTTAAATAACATCTTTTCTTTTTCTAATTATAGACTGAAAATGATCTATCACCATTCCTGCACTGCTCTGTTTCTCTGGTAGCCAAATGGTATCAATAACTGGCTGTACTACATCCCCTGACGCCCCCCACCACCACCACACACCACCCAGAGGCCGTTTTGTTCTACCAACCCAAAGACCATTGTTTGTTCTTTTTTTTTTGAATTGTAGAAATTCTCTTTCTTTGGCTTCCTCTCATGTTTCTTTTATTTTCTTTGTTTTTTTGTTTTGTTTTTTCAAGTAGGGTTTCACTCTAGCCCAGGCTGACCTGGAATTCACAATGTAGTCTCAGGGTAGCCTTGAACTCACGGTGATCTTCCTACCTCTGCCTCCCAAGTGCTGGGATTAAAGGCATGCACCACCATTCCTGGTTCATGTTTCTTTTCTTGAAAGCTTCAAACCTCTGTTTTAGGTCCAAACTCACTATTCTGAGCTTCAAAATCATAAATTCACTCACCTAATAGACAAATCCATTTAGCTGTCCCCCAGGCACTACTGATTCATTGTTAAAACTGAACTACTTTGTCCCATCTAAACTGTCTTGCCTCTGCTGTTCAGGCACTCACCTCAAAGTCAAAAGACTTGAGATCATTTTTGATACTCGTTTTTGTTTACCCCAGCCCTCTCTGCACACATGCGCGCGTGTGCGCGCGCGCACACACACACACACACACACACACACACACACACACACTTTCTAATAAGTCAGGACAGGGTGCGCAGTTGGAGGCTTGGTAGCAGTTTCCATGGAGAAAGAGGTATGAGTTTGATTCATCACACAGCTCAGGACAATGCTAAACTCAAAAGAACCTGAAGCATATTTATGTTGTAAACAGGATACAGTTTCAGCAGAGTAAGATTAAATTAATATTTTTTTTTCACTGTCATCTCGTTTTATCTCCCATCATCCTATGGGAAGCAAAGGGAGTTTATCACCCTGTTCACAAATGGGGCAGAGAAGCTGCCTCAACCTCAAGCAGCGAGGGCACCTTACCCGGCTGTCATCCACTGTCTGTTCCTTGGAGCTTTGCTTCTACTCTCTGACCTTATAAGAAAAGGAGTAAGATCTTTCTAAACCAGGCTGAGACCCCCTGCACCTGTCCCATTTGGTGAAGAGTCCACTGTGTGCTGAGGACAGGGTGCTCATCAAGCTGAGGTCTCCCAAAATCCTGTTTCCATCTGGTAACAGCCCCAAATGGTTCTCAGGAAAAGCTCAGCCGGGCAGGCAGATGGCTCATGAGTGTAATATTATTAACTATATTTTATTGGTGTTGATTTTATTTCCATTTAATATATAGATTTATCTTGGTTTGTGTGTTGTGTAATTGTAATTATACTACAGCATAAGGAGTTTATACCTGTTAATATATTTCTATATGTTTCAGATCACTAATGATAAAATATATCAGTTACAGGTCTGTAAGCTTTTATTTTCCTTTAAAAAATAGTTAATTAGGGTCTGGAGAGATGGCTCAGCATTTAAGGCGCTTCACTGCAAGGCATAACAACCTGCGTTCAGTTCCCCAGTACCCACATAAAGCCAGTTACACAAAGTAGTGCATGCATCTGTAGTTCATTTACAGTGCCTGGAGGCCCTGGTGTGTCTATTTCTTCTGTCTTCTCTTTGCTGCTGCTGCTGTTGGTCCTCCTCTTCTTCATCTTCCTCCTCCTCCTTCTCTCTCTCTCTCTCTCTCTGCTTACAAGCAAATAAATAGAAATGTTTAAAAAATAGCTAGCTGGGCATGGTGGCACACACCTTTAATCCCCGCACTTAGGAGGCAGAGGTAGGAGGATTGCCATGAGTTTGAGGCCACCCTGAGACTACATAGTGAATTCCAGGTCAGCCTAGCCTAGAGAGTAAGACCCTACCTTGAAAAAAAAAAAGTTATTTAGAGCTATGGAGATGGTCCAGTGATTAAGGGTACTTGCTTGCAAGCCTGCTGGCCCAAGTTCAGTACCCTAGCACCCGTGTAAAGCCAAACACAAAGTGATACATAGATCTTTGATCTCAACATGCCAACAGCCAGGTAGAGCCAAGAGACTCGGAAGCTCATGGCCAGCTAGACTGGCACACATCCAGTGGTAGAAACAAAGGAGAACCTGTCTCAAGCAAGGCAGAAGGAGAAGACAACTAACCTGAGGCTATCCTCAGACCTCCACATGTGTGTAGTGACACACATGTCCATACACACATATTAATACAGCCATACACACTGATAGACCTCAACAAATTAGAATGGCTTCTCAACAGTGAGGGATTTTAGAAACAAAACATATAAAGAGATATTCAGAGTTGAATGTTTGGTCAGAGAAGAAGATATAAGGACTGTGATAGTGATAATAAATAGTTGCTGGACTCAAGTGAAAGAAGAAATAGGAAACATGGGATGTGCTTTGCAGCCAGGGAGGTGTGGGTTCATATTAAACGACCACTCACTGGTCGCAACCTTGGGCAAGTTAGTCTCCATTAGCCCTGGGTTCTGTTCCTGTCTCTAAAATGGAGATTATTGAAAAAAAATAAACCAGAGGGAAAGCTTAGGTAAAAAACATAATTAGTTGGCTACTATTAGTTTTATTGGTAGAACTGGAATCAAAGGACAGAAATTATGAGGGAACTGATTTAAGTAAGCTTTTCTTAAGGAAGGACAATTAGGAAGAGAAAATGTGAAGCATTAATTTAGAGGTTTGGTGCCATTCTTACACACAGTAGCCCTGTAATAGGTATTATTATCCCTGTTTTAGAGATGAAGAGTCGAGAGAGATTTTAAGTGTCTTCCTCAAGTATGATTATAGTAATTGATAACTTGAAATCCTGGCTCCAATACCTGTACTTTATTCCAATGCATTGTGTATTTTGCCTCTGGCAATGCAATTTTATTCATCCTTCTTTTGCATATCTATGTGTAGAGCATGTCGTGTGGTGTATGATGGGATGTGTGGCATATGTACATGTATGCACAGTTGCATGCACCCCGCCAGTATGGAGTTCAGAAGAGAACACTAGGTGTCCTCCTCTGTGGCTCATCTGCATGTTTCCTTGAGAGAGTCTCTCCCTGGACTGAAGCTGCCACTGAGGGACAGAAAGCCCCAGCAGTTCTGTGGTCTCCACCTCCCTCTGCATGGCCGGGGTTTCAGATAAGTAGCCATGCCCATCTTTTTATGTGGATGCTTGGGAATTGAACTCTGGTGCTCTTAGGCCCTCTCAGGTATTCTTGTTTGCATGGCAAACACTCTTAACCAGTGAGCCATCTCCACAGCCCTTAGGCAACTATTCACTGGGTGCTTACATCTAGACACTGTTCTGAAGGCAGGATTTTTTAGTACAAAACCTCACCAACACCTTCAGAGATGATAGAGTTGAAGGAAGATAGTTGAAGGAAGACAGGACATGCCTGCAGGGGGTAGGGACCACAGAGAGGATGTTCTTTTTAGAATATTTGGAGAAAATCCCTGTAATACAGTATCATCTAAATAGACACACACACACACACACACACGATCATTAAATCCAGAATGACCCTGCCTTTCCATTTTGTCCCATTGCTTCCCTCTCTGCAGACAATTTTGAATCTTTTTTAAAAAGTTAAATGATAGTACTTTCTGAACTATAAAGACAACTTCCAGTGTTGTTATTTTGGAGAGGATGAGAAAATTACAGTGTATTCTTATTTTCCTTTTACCAACTTCCTTAGTTACAGGGCAAGTTAATGGAAAGAGCTTTACTAAAATCCATGCTATCTTTCCTTATTTTCATAGGATAAAGGAGGAAGTGAAAGGAAATAAGGCAATCATGCTGGTTTTGGCAGTTAAAAATCTTGATTTAATTAGGAAAACTAAAAGCTTGTATAAGGAAAGGGTTAAATTAGACTTGGCATGAACTATTATTAATATGTACATTATAACATTTTTCTTTTTTAGTTTATATTTGCATGTGTGTACGCACATGCATAAAATAATACTAAATTCCAATGCTCTGCTAGATACTGTCCTGGGTGCTAGGGATTAAAAATGAACAATATAGAAATGTTTTCTGCCTTCATGATGATTACATTTTAGTTTAGAAGAAGACATGTGAATAAGCAAGCAACATCGCAGGTAATTTAATGTGGCCACGAGAACAATGGGCAAAGAAGCAAGGTTAAGAGAGTAGCATGTTGACATAATGCTCTGTGTTTGTGAGGGGGGGTAGGAAGAGGGGGGGAAGGGGGATAAGCACCCCGAGGATCCTCCTGTCTCCATATTCCCAGAGAGGGTTACAAGTGTGCCCTCTATACCCATCATTTTACTTGAGTGCTGAGGATCCAAACTTCGGTAGTTGTGTTTGCATGGAAAGCAGGCACTTCACCTACTGAGCCTCCCCCTAGCCCTGTCAATCTGATTTAGGTTCAGGGACTGAATAGCTAATTGCTGGGAGCAAAGTTGGGGATGGGCCAAAAGTAGGGAGACTGGATGCAAAGGGTCTCATTTGGAGACTTATAGAAGTTTATGCCGTAGCTGATAGAGTGAGGGCAGGGGAATAACAGTAGTGAGTGTGGAAAGTAGCCAGGTGATTGTTATTTTAGGAGGTACAATTGAAAAGGTGTAGTGATAAAAAAAAAAAAAGATGTGTCTGTGGAGATTAAGTCAATAATGTTTTCCTGGTGTCTGGTAGAAACAGCTGAGTGGACAGACTGTGATGCCATGTACTCCCATGGAAGCAGGTTAGGCCACAAGGTTGTTTTAGTACTGAAACTTGAAGATAACTCAATATGTACATTTTAAGCTCAGAGGAAAGTTCTGAGTTTGGGGACAGAAATGTGAGTCTCATCAACACTCCGATGGCACAGACGGTATTTCAAGCCATGGATCTCTGAGACCGGTGAGGAGTGAGCGGAGAAGAGCTGTGAGAGGAGGCCCGTGAGAGCAGGTGGTGCTGAGCTGCACCACTCAGAACTGCCTGTCTCCCAAGACCCAGGATGGAGGGAGGGAGATACATGTGCAGTGGGAATTGTAGATAGCAGGTCAACAGATGGTAAAGAATAGTTTTAAAAGAAATTCTGTAGAGAAGTGCAACAATGATATGAATAGACAATTCACTGAAAGGCAAATCCTCATAGCCAGTAACCCTACAAGTAGGTGCTGAACCTCACTATTTATCAGGGAACTGCAAACTTAAATGAGCAATAGCACTGATACCATCAAATATGGGAAAGGGGAGCATTTTCATACATTGGTGGAAATTTGATTTATTGCATCCTTTTTTGAAAGCAGTCTGGTAATATCGATTAAAATGAAAACTACCTATGATCCAACAGTCTCACATCTAGCAATCTATTTCATTTAAGCATCAGTACATAAATGTATGTTTATTATAGCCTTTTTTAAAAACAAAAACAGGGCTGGAGAGATGGCTTAGCAGTTAATCGCTTGCCTGTGAAGCTTAAAGGTTTGAGGCTCAATTCCCCAGGACCCACGTTAGCCAGATGCACAATGGGTGCGTGCATCTGGAGTTCGTTTGCAGTTTCTGGAAGCCCTGGCGTGCCCATTCTCTGTCTCTCTCCATCTGCCTTTTTCTGTCTGTCTGTTGTTCTCAAATAAATAAATAAGAAGTAACCAAAGAAATTAAAAAAGAAAACACTGAAAACAAGGTCAATGCCCATCCCTCAGGGAAATGTTAAACTATAGATTTCCAATCACTGGATTATTATCATACAGCCATTAAAATCAAATTAATTATCTCTGTGCCACTTGATCTATACCAGTTTCAAAGACTTTTCATGATGCAGAGAATCTTATAAAATATGATTACTTCTGTGTATTATAGATATTATAGACTCTGCCTCCCCCAAAGTTCTCTGTTTATAAAACCTTTGTTTATGATTATGTATACAGACATGGAGGAAAGCACTTTGTTGTAAGTAGTGTATATATGGGGGTGAGCGAATCTAGGGAAAGTCATGAAAGTAAGTCTCTATTTCCTCGGTACTAAGTAAACAATCATGTCTCTACCTAAAAAGAAAAAGGGGCCTGGGGAGATGGCTCAGGGAATAAAGCTTTTGCCTCACAACTCTTGAGTACCTGAGTTCAGATCTCAACCCACGTAAAAGGCAGAGCTATGGCGGACACCTGTAATCTCACCATACACAAAAAGGGAAGTCAAGACAGAAGAATTTCTTGGAAGCTCAGGAAGGGAGTGATAAACAGCAAGAGACACTACCTCAAAATGAGGTGGATGATGAGAACCAACCTGAAGGTTGTCCTCTGACCTCTACACACTCACTGTGGCACATGAACATCCACACACACTTACATATGAACTGGTGCACACACACATAACATTATAAAAATTTAAAAAGAAATAGGATCTCCATGATAAAATAGTTTCTATGACATGTCCCATTTACGTACAATGTATGCATGCATATACACACATGCACACACACACAGGCACACATGATTTGGCAAGAGAATTGCAGCAACAACCCTAACACATAATTTTAAAAATAAAATGTTAATTGGGACATGGGATATTTTGATGCCGTTTATTCTCCTTAAAGTGCTGGCTTAGATGGAGAATCTTTACGTAGATCAGATGCATTTCACAGAATAAAGACAAATTTGTCATAAATATACAGTATCATTGTCATTTTATGGTCTTCACCAATGTCTATTTCCATGTTTTCTTCCTATCTTAGCTTTAAAACAAATTATACAAAACTAAGAATAAGAATTTTAGGGGCTGGGGAGATGGCTCAGTAGTAAAAGATACAGCTTATAAAGCCTTGTGCCTGGGTTTGATTCCCCAGTACCCATATAAAGCCAGATGCACAATGTGATGCATGTATCTGGAGTTCATTTGCAGTAGCAAGAGGCCCTGATGCACCCATTCTCATCCATCTTCTCTTTCTCTCCCTCCCTCTCTCTCCCTCCCTCCCTCCCTCCCCCCCCCCCTCACACACACACACACACACACACACACACACATCTCCTTGCAAATAAATGAATAAAAAGATTTTAAGTAGTGTCAAATTCTTGTGGTCAAATCCACAAGGAGCTAGCAGTGCTTACTTGAAGGGTAACCCTAACTGAATGTGAAACATGACCATACTTATCTACATCCACTGTTGACATACACATGCTCAGCAGATATAGAGGTTCACATACTGTTAAACTTTAGCAACGTTACAAGGGTTTTGATTTCATTTTCCCAAGTTTGGCATGGTAGTTATTGGCTTCTTTTTTGGATGTATTATCTATTATCTTGGATCTTCAGCTAAAACTAACACGGTAGTACCATATTGACATCCTGTTTCATCTGTTCTGTGCCTTCTTCCTGCCCTTTCTTTGAAAGTATTTGCCAACAAGGTCTCTAGCAAGAACAGTGATTATTCACTAATTTATTAAACCAAACAGTAGACCACAATAAAGAAGAGAAAAGGTACATTAATAAAGAATGGGAAGAAAAACAACAGAGTAGAAACCACTAAATATCTCATTTCAGATTATAGTAAATATCTTCATATTGTTTAAATGCTACTTTAATATGGTTCTTGAAATATTTGAAGTACTTGTAGAGTTGTAAATGTGATACTCCAGGTATAATTTACATAATAGAGACACAAATAAAGAGAATATGGGTGTTTAAAAAACCAGATGTTATACTATTAACATTTATGGTTTTCATTTGGACTAATAAAATCCAACAATATAATTGTTATAAAAGACTGTCCTAACACAGAATTGAAGGAAAAATGAGCCCCACTTAGGGAAGATCTATTTATCAGACTCAAATAAAACAGATAATTAGATGGTAATATTTTATGTTAGCAAATGTCTTATTTTTGGCACCAAAAATTAAAAAGTATAAATTGACATAAGTATGTAAGCTGGATTCCCCAATATCAAAATTTGCATGGCCATCTTTAATTTTTTTCAAGCATATCAGGTCATATACTTAATATAATATGCTCTTTTAAAATTATTTATTGACGTGTGTGTGCACATACGCATTAGGGTTTTTTTGCTGCTGGAAATAAATGGACGTCTGGCTTTATGTGGGTGACTGGGGAATTGAATCTGGGCTGACAAGTTTTACAAGCAAATGTTGTTAACCACTGGAGCCATCTTCTCAGCCCCACCATCAAAACTGATGCGGGGGAAGGCACAGAATAAAAAAGTTTATTCTTCTCATTAAAATGTGCTGTGCTGGGCATGGTACTGCACGCCTTTAATCCCAGCACTCGGGAGGCAGAAGTAGTATCACTGTGAGTTCAAGGCCAGCCTGAGATGACATAGTGAACTCCAGGTCAGCCTGGGCTAGAGCAAGACCCTACCTCAAAAGAATGTACTATGTAAAATCTGCCTATAAATAGGAAATTTTCACTAAAGGAGGACCAGCTAAGAATCTCTCCTGAGGAGATAGGAAGGTGAAAGTTGCTAGAAATAAAGATTCTTAGAAATTCAAACCAAGTGTAGCACTGAAAACTTCTACCAGAAGCTCTCTACAGTAGATAGACATTTTCTTTCTGTCTAATCAAATGTCTCAATAGTTCTGTCCTTAGAGAACATGACTATCTGAAGGAAAAGTTCTCAACAAACAGATAGTAGACAGTGATGTTTGTCTAATCATTCTTTAACAATAACCTCATGCCCTGTACATCTATATTTTATTGGTTTGCTTTTGTTTGTTTATTTGTTTGTTTGTTTGTTTGTTTGTTTGTTTGTTTGTTTTTGAGGTAGGGTCTCCCTCTAACCCAGGCTGACCTGGAATTCACAGTGTACTCTCAGACCGGCCTCAAACTCATAGTGATCCTTCTACCTCAGCCTCCCAAGTGCCAGGATTAAAGGCATGTGCCACTATACCCAGCTTGGTTTACTTTTTCTAAAAACAAAAGTTTTTGTTTGGGGGCTGGAGAGGTGGCTTAGTGGTTAAGGCATTTGCCTGCAAAGCCAAAGGATCCCAGTTTCATTCTCCAGGACCCACATAAGTCAGATGCACAAGGGGGTTGCATACATCTGGAATTCATTTACAGTGGCCTAATGCCCTGGTGTGCCCATTCTCTCTCTCTCCTCCTGCTCAAATAACTAAATAAATAAAATATATTTTAAAAAAATTTTAAAGAAGTTTTTGTTTTTAATTTCAGAAGAGAATGTTTGTTTTGTAGTACCATCATCCCTACCCCTACCCCACAGAAGTTAGTGGCATTCATATGTTTGGTGTATGCCCTTTCTGGTACTTCTCAATGCTCACACGAACACACACATAAAGCAAGCAAGCACACAGTAGTTTTATGGAATTAGAGCTTTGTTACTTTGCAGTGTGTTCACTTGTCTTTGGTATAATGGTAGTTTTCCAAGTTAATCCAGATCTTGGCAGTGTGATGTATGGTACAGCATATAACATATGCACCATATACATGGATGGTCCTCTGTTTCTTCTTTTGGCCAGAAGGCTTCATTGAGCATGTTGGCTCATTAGTATATTTTCATGTTCTTCCTTCCATAGGGTAGATTGCTTCCTAGCAGTGGAATTGTTAGGCCTTCCAGTGTACATGTTTTATATTTTATAATATAAGCAATCATATCAATGTTTACATATTTGTCGCAACTTGTATTACCAGTACTTGTTTGCATGAGTGTCCCTACATCCAGGTTTGTGCACATTTTTAGCTTAAGAAAACAATTCATTAAAACTGCAAAAGTAGCCAAATATGACTCATGACACTAATTCTGGCACTTGAGAGGTAGAGGCAGGAGAATCAGGAAATCAAGGTTACCCTTGGCAACATGATGTTTGAGGTTGGCCTGGACAACAGGAGACCCTGTCTCAAAACCCAAAAATTAAAAATAAAAAAGCCAGGGCATGGTGGTGCACACTTTTAATCCCAGCACTCAAGTAGAGATAGGAGGATTGTGAGTTGAGGCCAGCCTGGAACTACAGAATTTGAGTTCCACATCAGCCTGGGCTGGAGTGCAATTCGACCTCAGAAAAAAATAAAATAAAAATAAAACATACATAAATAAAACATATGTAACAGTTACCTCCTCATTGCTGGAACAAAATATCCAACTAGAAGCGGCTTTTGTAAGGAAAGGGTATATTATTGGCTTATAGTTTTTGTTTTGCTTTGTTTTAAGGCATGATCTCACTCTAGCCCAAACTGACCTAGAACTCATTTCATAGCCCAGGCTAGCTTCAAACTCACAATGATCCTCCTATCTCAACCTCCTAAGTACTGGGGTTAAAGGCTGGCTTACAGTTTTGAAAGTAACTTTCACCATGGCAGGGAATGTATGGAGGAACAGACATCTGGGGTCATATCTCTTCATCAGCAGGGAGGAAGCAGAGACAGTGAGCTCAGTGTGTCAAGCAGGGTTAGGCTGTAACACATCAAGGCCTGTCCCCAGTGACACATCTCCTGCAGCAAAACTTTACATCCTAAAGGCTTCACCAGCTGAGGATTAAATATGAGACTTAACCACAGCCCCATGAGGGTTTGAGGGACATTTCACATTCAACTAACACATGTAAAACAGTGTTCTGTGTTGTACTCGCTACAGCCTCATTTCATGTTTACCACATCTCTTATGCTTGATCACCATGGTTCTAGAATCAGTAGATTCTGACTTAGGTTTGTAATAAACTATACCATAAAGACCTTTCTCAAACACATGTCAATCATTAGGAATCTCTCTGTGTGTCTCTGTCTCTTTACAACATCTACAATAGGCCTTCTCTCTGTGTGAGCTCTGTAATCTCTGGCTTAACTGAAAAGGAAAAATTTGCATGTATATTAGAGTATGTAGGCATTTTTCTTGCCATTACTTCCTAAATGCTACAACTATTTGAGTACCAATAACTGTAAATAATCTAGAAATGATTTAAAGTGTATGGGAAGGTTTGTTTGTGTATGCTGTATACAATTACTATGTATTTATCAGACCTGAACATTCATAGAGTTTTGATATCCAAGGAGACTCCTAAAACCAACTCCACATGGATCAAGGGGAAATTGCATGTGTGTGTGTGTGTGTGTATAAAATGAGGTTATACTAATGAATAATGAAAGACAATAACCCACTGAGAAATTAACACTGGATATGAAAAAAATTATAGAAAATAATCAAATTATTTAACATAAAAACATGCTCAATAACATCTACAAAGTCAAATGTTGTTTAAGGTTTTATCAAATGAAAACTATCTTTATGAAATTTCTGAAGCAAGTAGTAGTTGGTATTTTTTGTATGTCTGAAAATAACTAGAGGCTGACATTGCAAATATTTTTCAACTGCTTTGTTATAAGGTATTCTCATACCATTATGTTTGTAGTACTCCTAACAAATAGTGTCCTTTTCAGATATTAAATGGATCAGTCACTGAGTATTAAACCAAGTACACTTGAAAATTATTCTATATTATGTTTTTTCTTCTGCCCCAATGCTAAATTTGTTGACCTATTAGCAGACTTCATATAAATAATTCTTTTCCTCCTCCTCCTTCTTGAGGCAAGCCCAACAGATTGCCTTTTTTTTTAAATGAAGAGTGTGAGAGAGAATTGGCAAACCAGGGCCTCCAGCCACTGAACTAGAACTGCAGATACATATGCCCCATTGTGTGCATGTGCAGCCTTGCACACTTGTGTCACTGTGAGTCTGACTTACGTGGGACCTGGAGAGTCGAACATGAGTCTTTAGATTTCAAAGGCAAGCACCTTAACTGCTAAGCCATCTTTCCATCCCTACATTCATTTTTTATAAAAAGTACAATTTTGCTTCCTCTAGTTTACCACACCTCATTTTTTAATGGTCAAATTATTTTTTCTTTGCACTTTTTGCCAGCTAGTCCCCCCACCCCCCAAAAAATATCTCATTGGAGTATTCAGAGACTAGCTTACTTGCCCTCATATTATTTTCTCTAAAAATATGTACATAGGGCTGGAGAGATTGCTTAGCATTTAAGGCCCTTGCCTCCAAAGCCAAAGGATCCAGGTTTGATTCCCCAGGACCCACGTCAGCCAGATGTACAAGGTGGCTTATGTGTCTGAAGTTCGTTTGCAGGGCTGAAGGCCCTAGCACACCCATTCTCTCTATCAGCCTCTTTCTCTCATAAATAAAAAATTTAAAAATTTAATATGTATATATAATTATACTTAATAGTATGCATAAAATGTTTGTTTTTATAGCAAACTCATGAAGTTCTTGCCATACATTTTAAATGAACACAATTTTATCATTTGACAGCAAAGTTTAATTTTAAAAATTACTGTTTGACAGACCTTATGCTAGATAAGTATAGTTATCAGTTTTCTATGACTGTCTTAAAATATGTGAGATTGCCTAATTTGTAAAGGACAGAGGTTTATTTAGCCCACATTTGAGAGGCTGAAAGTCTAAATAGCATGACACCAGTTCTGACTGCGACCTGCATTACTCATATCATGGTGATTGTCAGCTTAGTGGTGGGAATGTACCAAGAGGGAAATACCACATAGCAAGCTAGGAAACCACTGGCTTTTATTAATGCTCATTCTTGCAAGAACTAACTTGGGACCCACAAGAATAACCTTGCTTTCTTCCCAGGAAAACCTCCCATTAGACCTAACTTTGAAAGGGCTCACTACCTCTTTACATTGCCTGCTGGGAACCAGGCTTCCAGCACATGATACTTTGAGGAACACAAGGAAACCATATTGAACAAGTAGCAGAGAGAAACTTCTAGGGAGATATGGCTCATTTTGATTTCAGTCTGGTGGTACTAACAGCATCTGTCACCCTATCACTTACTGAGCACCTGGTATGTGAAAGGGATTACACACTGCCCTTCATTTGTTGATCACAGCAACCCTATAAGTGTCATTAGCTCCATGTGAAGAGATGAAGAAACTGCAATTGAATGACAAGGCCAGGATCACATAGCCAACAAGTGACAGAGTCAGGACTTGTACTCAGATATGGCTTCCAGAGAGAAACATGGCCAACGATACCATGTACTGATGCTTATATTTCAGAGTCCCCCCCACCCCTGCAAATGTAGGGTACTGTACTATTCAAAGTGGTGTAGGGAAGCCAGGATATAACTAGAAAGTGTTTCTAGGTAAGTGTTTTGGGACCTTGTTTAAACAGTTATCAGAACAAAAGTGCTAGCGATTTCTTGTAATTTATTTGGTTATTATAAGTAAGTACTAATTTTTTAACTGGACAATATATGTCTCTGAAAGATAAAAAGCTCAGACATCATAGAAGGCTGTGAAAGAAGATAGCATGCTTATCCAGGGATGATGGTGAACACCTGAACTCCCAACACTCAAGAGGCAGAGGCAGGAGGACTCCAAGTTTGAGGGCAGCCTGGGCTAACATAGTGAATTCCAGGCTAACCTGGACTGCAGTATGAGACTCTGCACAAAAACAAAAAGCATATTTATAATTTCGTATTGATGAATCATGACGGGAGGAGCAAAAGAATGCCCATTTCTTGAAATAGTCTTAAGGAATTTTTCAACCTCAACGACACATATGAATTGGTAGGTTTTATCTGGGCATGGTGGCACATACCTTTAATCAATCCCAACACTCAGGAGGCAGAGGTAGAAGGATCACAGTGAGTTCAAGGTCAACCTGGAACTACAGATTGAGTTCCAGGTCAGCTTGGGCTAGAGTGAGATCTTACCTCAAAAACAACAACAACAACAAAAAAAAAAACCTGAAAAGTAACAATAATTGGATTTCAAAGCTCCAGAAGTGACCTAGACACAGTTAGTACTGCTGTAAGCCAGCCAGAGCTGTAGCAGTACTTGAAACAAGGAGTGGGGTAATCAAATATGCATCTTAAAGCCAATTCTGCTTAAGTGGCTGAGAAGCCTGGCAAAACATTGGAGATGATATCATTAAATGACTATATTTCATCAAATTAGTTTCCCATAAATTTCCTATTTGTATCTACTAGCTGTTACTCCAAAAAATGTACCTTTTGTTTATTTGTTGTTGTTTTTAGTTATTTCACTAAAGCAAATCCCAAGAGTAATTCTGTTGAATCAAAGGAAATGACTGGTTTTGGTTCCCGCCTATGAATAATCACTTTATTTGCACTTTTTACTTCATTGTAATAGACCAAATATCGCCTTTACAATTATTTTCAAGGAGTAAAAAGAATTTTATTTTTAAATTAGCAATAAATTATCAAAATAATATTTACATTGTATTTCCAGTAACTATTTAATAACTAAATTTGTTTTTAATAGATTGATGAACTCCCAGAGGGAGCTGTGAAGCCTCCAGCAAATAAGTATCCAATCTTCTTTTTTGGTACCCATGAAACGTAAGTTGACAAAGTTTTAAAAGCTCTAATTTGACTCCTAAATTAAATTGTTTATGTGTGAGCTATAATATTTTATATGTTGTTAAAGCAACTATACCAATGGAAACTAGCTTAATAATACATTTTATTAATGTAAGTGTACAAGTTACTTTTGCATTGCTGCAACAAAATACCTAGCAGAAACAGCTTTGGAGAATGCGTAAGGCAAGGAAGAAGAGCCTGACGCTGTAGGACAGTTAGCAATCTTGACAAGCTATGAATTTCATTTGATTGTAAGCAGAGTTTGCAGGAACCTTCTTAGCTGGCTATCTACCACTCTGGTATCTTCCTCCTGGCTCTGGTCTGGAAGGAACAAGAATAAAGCTCGTTCTTTATTTGAGAAGTACTTTTTTTTTCAGGAAGTTCCTTTTTCAGGCATCTTTTTCTGTTATTCTGGGATTTGGCTTATTTTTTTAAATATTATTTATTTATTTGAGAGAGAGAGGCAGGCAGAGAGAGAAAGAATAGGCGTGTGAGGGCCTCCAGCCACTGCAAACGAACTCCAGACGCATGTGCCACCTTATGCATCTGGCTTATGTGGGTACTGGGGAATCGAACCTGGGTCCTTAGGCTTCACAGGCAAGTGCCTTAACCACTAAACCATCTCTCTAGCCCCCTGACTTATTTTATTTTTTATCTTTTGTTGTTGCTTGGGATCAAACCAGGACCTCAAGCATGTTAGGCACACATTCTTCAAGTAAGCTATACTCCAAGCCCTATTTTTATCTAATAAGCACTGGCATATGCAGCTGATCACCTTTTCTTTTTAGAGAGATTGCTAGAAAGCTTGGAGGTAAATATTTTACTTATAATAAGTACATAGTACTTTTTCATGTATATGTCTTTATTTACTTCATTTTATGTGCATAGCATTATTCTGATTTTCCTTTAAAACAGCCTAACTGATCTGATTTCATTTTTGGAATAAAGCAAGAAAGCAAATTTATTATATATCCAATGTATATAACAAAATTATCCACTTACTAACATTACATGCTAACTTTCATTCCTTAATAAACATGTATTTTATAGGCATTTTGTAAACCACTGAAATTTTTCAAGTATCTTAAAGAGCTTGCTACCTGGCATATCACTGGCAATGTGAAACAAATTGTATAAAAGATTAAATAGAGCTGTTTCTAATAGTACCTTTAACATAGACCAATAGCATCATTTTAAAACTCAATAAAGGTAGTTTTAATAAGAATTAGTATAATATAATACATATGTGACTTTTTCTGGTTTGGTCATCCAGAGACAGATTTTGTAATATCTGGAGAATGAGCATCCAAAAACTTGCCATAATATTGTTTCTGTTAAGCTGTTTCTAAGTATTGGGTGTTGTTGAACCTGAGATTATACAACCCCAGCAACTGCTATCATATGTCCTCTCCATGAAGATAGAGATCATATCAGTGTTGCTTACCTCTGTATGTACTGCGGCTCCACGGTAGCTGTCTTACAAAATAGCTGTTGAGTGAATTAAAATCAATTACATTAAAAAATAAGAGAGAGAACATTGGAAGGTAAAGAATTTAAGAGAAAGGCTGTATTTGGCCCATCTGAGACTATCCCCATCTGTTCACAATACTCAGGAAAATTGGAGACCCAAGTTCTCCATATAACATAATCTCCCTGGTTTTAATCTGAACAATTTTCAAGAAAGCGTGCCAAGTAAAAAAAGTATCCCTAAAGCATTGTAGCTTCGAAAGATTTTATTTTCTGACCTACCCTTTAAGATTTATAAGACATATAGCAAAGTTAGCCAATTGAGAGTGGGATTTTGTTTATGAAATTATCTGTAGTCCATAGGGGGAGAAATCTAGGATTGTCAATGAAAAATAAGAACTTGTTTTAAAATAGTTAACTCAAGGGTCACTCTTGCTGACAATAGCTAACATGACCAGTTGTTAACTAAAGTCCTTGGGGAATTACAGTAAAAATGTGCTGTTTATTCATGGGCAAATGCTCCCTGTTCTCTGTGGAAGAGAATTGTGCCTCTTAGAAGCCTGAAGGTGATATTATGAACGAATAAATATAAAGAAACCCAGATATTAACACATCAAAAATATACCCATCTATTCAGACTTTCTGACATTGTTAAAAATGTAGGCATCTCAGTCTAGTTACTGTGCATAGTCACGAGTTGAAGAAGGTCAAAGTCAGAGAAATAGTTTATGACAGATTTCACTGAAAATGTAATAGCCATAGGCAAAGGCCATTTGTCTGTCAAAGACTAGGTATTAATATATGCCAGATTGGTTTCGTGCATACTGTAGCTCAGGTTGATTTGAACTTTTTTTTGGGGGGGGATTCGTGTGTGTGTGTGTGTGTGTGTGTGTGTGTGTGTATGTTTGAGTGTAGTGTGGTTTAGTGGTTGACATGTATGTGAAACTGCATGTGCCCTATGCACACAAAACATTGGGTATTCTCTTTTCAATTGTCTGCCTATTTCCTTTTTTTAATATTTTATTTTTATTTATTTATTTGAGAGAAGGAAAGAGGCAAAGTGAGAGAAAGAGAGAGAGAGAATGAGCATGCGAATGCTTCCAGCCACTGCAAACGAACTCCAGATGCATATACCACCTTGTACATCTGGCTTACATGGGTACTGGGGAGTTGAACCAAGGTCCTTTGGCTTTGCAGGCAAGTGCCTTAAGTGCTAAGCCATCTATGCAGCCCTTATCTGCCTGTTTTCTTGAGATGAAGTTTTTCACTCAACCTGGAGCTGCCATTTTTGGCCAGTGCACCCAGTGATCGATTCTCCATGGTCTCCTTCCCCTGCAGGACTGGGATTATAGCTGTGCATGGTCATCCCCAGCTTTTTACATGGGTGCTACAGAGTGGAGCATGAGATATCTCAGGCCTTTATACTGCACGGCAAGCACCGTTAATCACTTAGCCATCTTCCCCAGCCCATAACTTTGAATTCTGAATCTTCCTGCCTCCACCTCCTAAATGCTGAGATTATAGGCATGTACCACCATGCCCAGTGTAAATAGATTCTTTAGTTTGATATATTTTTAGTATTAAGATTTGAATCCGGAGTCTCACACATGCTAGGCAAGTACCCTACCACTGGTGCTACGTTCCTAGAGGCACATTTTTCTAGTAATCTTATAAACTGCTTCTAGGTTCAGTGATATTTAGTGACTTAGACTGACCAATTAATCAGGAAGGTCTGGTGGCTTTTCAAACATGTTGCTCTGGAGTCAGATAGATTTCTTGTATATTTTTTAATTAACTTCAATCTTTTAACCAGCTGGTCAGTGTCAGAGATGATTTTTAAGACCTAGTCCACAAATGAACCGTAAATACCTATTAACCTCTTGTCTGAAAGCTTCCAATATCATCTCTGCTGATAATTTCCTCACAGAATTAGTTATCTTTCTAGCTCCATATTTGAGATCTTCACTTTAATATCTAACTAGAATCTCACACTTAACACTTTCAGTAAGCTGTTTCACCCCCGTATCTTGTCCTCTAGCACATCTTCTCCCATTTTAGTAAATATTAGCTGTTTTTATTAGTTCTCCTTCTGAAGCTCAAGCTCACCCTTTGTCTTCATGTGCCATTTCCAACCATTGGCAAACCTCACTTCATCCTGAGAGTAAAGTCAGGGCTCTCCTACGACTTTACCACCTACGCTGGTCACGCCTTGGTCCAAGCCACCATCATTGCTCCAGTAGCCTTCTAATTACTCCCTGCTTGTATCCTAGTACCTAACCCTTAAGTCAGTTTCTAACACAGCAGCCAAAATGATGTCACTAAAGTATAACTTGGGGCTAGGGAGATGGCTCAGCAATTAAAGGTGCTTGCTTGCAAAGCCTACTGGCCCAGGCTCAATTTCCCAGTACCCACATAAAGCCAGTTGCACAAAACAGTGCATGCTTCTGAGGAGTGCAATGTCAAGAGCCCTGGTGTGCCCATTTACCTTCCCTCTCTTCTTCTCCTCCCCTCCACCGCTTCTTCCTCTTCTTTTTCTTTCTTACTTTCTCTTGCCCATTGCAAATAACAGGTGTATTTTTAGAAAAACATAAATTGTCACTTCTAAAATTTTTAATGGTTTCTCTTCTAACTCAACACCTTCATAGTGGCCTTCAAGGCCCTACATAATCAGTGTCCCTAACTTGCTTATTTCACCTCATCTTATTTTGGTCTTCTGTTATTCATTTTATTTGCACCACAGCAGCCTCTTTGTAGTTCTCAGGCATTCCAGCCAGTTTTCTACCTCAGAGCTTCTGCTCTTTCTTTTACTTTAGCTATTTGCACTGTTCTTTACCAGGGAAGTGCATGGGTTGTTCTGTCACCTCCTTTAGTTCTTTAGTTAGATGGTCCCTTTTTGCTGAAATCTTATCCAATCTTTATATTGGAAATAGTAAAAATCGTCCACAGTTCTTCTTGTCCTTCTGTCTTTAAAAAAAATAAGCTATATATTTTATTTGCCATTTTGTTATACTATCAGTAGAACATACATGTTCCATGAAGGCAGAGTTGCCTAAAGCTTCTTTTCTGTAGAGTCCCCAGCACCCTAGGGATAGAGCCTGGCACATGTGGCTATCCAGCCAATATCTATTGACTGAGTAGATAAGTCTTAGTTTGAAATGTAAGATTCAAGGTTTTGGCCAAAATTTGAGCCTTCAATTTCATTTAGCCAATTAAGCACATAGCTAATAATGCTAAATAAATCTGTTTTGAGATTTTATATCTGTGAGTCTGCCCCCACATTTAGCTATTTTAATATATATGGTTAATTTATAATAAAATTAAAATCAATAAGATTTTGTTTACTTTGATACAACTGTTTTTTCTTGCTTATTGCCCAATTTATAGAAATAATAATGAATAAACTTTCTAATGTACTATATGGTATTAAAATCATTCTTATTCCAATGTTTATACTTGTATTAAAAATTTTACAGAGGCCAGGCTTGGTGGCACACACCTTTAGTATCAGCACTTGGGAGGCAGAGGGAGGAGGATCACCGTGAGTTCGAGGCCACCCTGAGACCACATAGTGAGTTCCAGGTCAGCCTGGACTGAAGTGAGACCCTACCTCAAAAAACCAAAAAGAAAAAAAATTACAAAACCCTTATATACTATCAGATTAACATAGATAAATCTTAATTTAAGATGGTGATTTCAAAGGTCACAGTAGATATATTTTAAAACAAGAACATATTGGTGAATTAAACATCAAAATTGTGCATTCCAGGATTGTTGGATCATGTGCTCAGACAGCCATTTTTCTTGCCTTGAAGTATGTTTCTAAAACATCTTGTAATATGTACCTAACTCAGAGGGTCTGTATGTTCTTTAAATTTATTGTAGTATACTTTGACACTTTAATCAATACTGCTATTTAAAATATCTTCTCTGAAGATCACCATATCAATTCTGTTTCTGATATATCTCTGCAGTGCATTTCTAGGTCCCAAAGACCTTTTTCCATATAAGGAATACAAAGACAAATTTGGAAAGTCAAACAAACGGAAAGGATTTAATGAAGGATTGTGGGAAATAGAAAATAACCCAGGAGTGAAGTTTACTGGGTACCAGGTAATGTTTTACATCATCATCATCACTTACTATATTTTATTTCTTTGCTTTTAACTTTTACATATCTTTGCAGTATGTCCTTAATATTAAGAGTTACTATTCTTCCATTTGATCAAAAACATTGGAGGCTTTTGATATATTTTGGATTAAATACAAGATTTTTGCCCAGAAGCATTTGAAGTTAAGTGAACTCTGAAAACTTAAGCTTAGCAGCCGTTGATTGATTTAGTCAGAATTTCACTGTGTTGCTAAAGGTCACCTCTTACCTCACCCTCCTGAATAACTGGTGTGGGCCATTGCTTTCAGCTCTCACAGCCTTTTACCTTGAAAATGTTAAGAGTAAAATAGGGGCTGGGGAGATGGCTCAGTAGGCAAAATAGTGCTTGTTACACAAGCATAATAACGTAAATTCAGTCCCCAGCATTCACATAAGAAGTCATTGTGCCCACATGCCTGTTGGAGGCAGAGTCAGGAAGGATTTCTAGGGCTCACTGTTCAGCCAGTTTATCTAAAAACTGGCAAGCTCCAGGTTCAATGAGAGATACCCTTTCAAAAAAGTAAAGTAAAGTAGAAGAGTAATAGAGTCAGATATCCGATATCCTCTTCTGACCCTGTCTGTATACACCACACACACAAACACCAGAGACTAAAATAACCCCTCTCATACTAACACAGATTGACTCTCTTTACAATCATTGCTATTTTGTAATGTAATTAGCTAATATTTTTTCTTAGGCAATTCAGCAACAGAGTTCTTCAGAAACTGAAGGGGAAGGCGGAAATACTGCAGATGCAAGCAGTGAGGAAGAAGGGGATAGAGTAGAAGAAGATGGAAAAGGCAAAAGAAAGAATGAAAAAGGCTCCAAACGGAAAAAGTCCTATACTTCAAAGGTTCTTGAGAAACTCTCTGTTGTTATTAATGTTGCATGCGTAGTCACTAAAAGTTTTTAGATGGGGCTGGGAATGTAGTTTAGTGATAGCACACTTGCTGTATGTGTAAAGCTCTGCCACTACCAGAAATAAAAATGTTTTCAGTTTATTTTTAACTTTCTTATTGGACATGTAAAAATACGGTAGATTCTGGGGTATCTCCGCCTTCAGAGACAGAAGTGTACTGGATAGATACAGGTAGCTAAGAAGTTAGAGCTATATCAGCTATTAGCTCCTTGGGCTGACTTGGCTCTGAAAACATTACCTTCTTAGTCAAAGGAGGGTGTATAATCAACCATTCCAGACACTGAGCAAAGTGTACAGTAATGAGCAAGTCCAGCTCCATCTTTGCTCTCTTGTAACTTGCAACAATAATAAAATGTAACAAGCTGAGTATGGTAGTGCATGCTGTTAGTCCCAGCACTTGGGAGGCAGCGATAGAAAAATCTGATCTCTTTTAGTTCAAGGGCAGCCTAGGGGGCTACAGAGTGAGTTCTAGGTCAGCCTGGGCTAGTGTGAAACTCTTTCTCATAAAAAAGAAAAGAAAAAGAAGAGGAAAAAATACAACTTGTAAAAGGACTGTGAAGGAAATGATTGGGGGCAGGAGAACACAGAAAAGTGGTCAAGCCTTTCTTTAAAGGTGAGGTTTATGCTATGATCTAAAAGAAGGGCGGGGGAAGAGCGCCACCACTGACAAAGGAAACAAAACAGGGCCGTGAAGCTGACGGAGGGAGGGGCCTGCTCCTAACCTGAAAGAAGGCAGGTGCCCTACAGAACCTGGAGTACAGGGGAGAGGTAGGCAGAAGCTAAATAATGCAAGACTATAAGCCATTTTATGGAATTTGGATCTTACTCCAAATGTAGCAGTAATAGAAGGGTTTAAACAACTAGATTAACAAGGTGAAAAACTAGGTTTGTCATACAGTATTTCAGAAATACAGTTAAAATCAGAGAAAGTGATGACTTCACCATCTAGAAACTGAAAACAAGATAAATGGGTCCTTGAAGACCAAAGATGGGCTCAGGTGTCAGTGGAGTTTGTCACACAATTGAATATGTAGGAGAAATTATTTCTACTTAAGGTCTTGCATTTAGTGGTTGCATATACATAAGAAACGCCATAGAAACAAATACTGAAAGCTTATTAGACTGTTAAATTCAGTTTTGGCAATCTATAAAATCTACCCTACTGACATGCACATATTTCAACTATTAAGATATGTTTATTAAAACAAAAAAGATTACTTTTACTATTGTCATAATAGATTTTAACTTTATAAATGCTACATTTAGATTACTAAATCTTTATTTTCCCTTTACCTAAAAAGTGAAAAATGATAACATTTTAAACTTGGTTGGTAGTTTTCATTAAGAAAATAGAAGTAGGACTGGGTTGATGGCTTAGCAGTTAAGGCACTTGCCTGTAAAGCCAAAGGACATATGTTTGATTCCCCAAGACCCACGTAAGCCAGATGCACAAGGTGGTACATGCATCTGGAGGTCATTTGCAGTGGCTGGAAGTCCTGGCCTGCCAATTCTCTCTCTCTCTCTCAAACAAATAAATAACAATAAAATTGCTTATTAAAAAATAGAAGTAAGCCAGGTGTGGTGGCACACAGCTTTAATCCCAGCACTTGGGAGGCAGAGGTAGGAGGATCGCCATGAGTTCGAGGCCACCCTGAGACTACACAGTTAATTCCAGATCAGCCCGAGCTAGCCTGAGACCCTACCTCGAAGAAAAAAAAAAAATAGAAGTAATCTGAGGATGTATTCTACCATATAGCTGAAAGACATTTTTCTCTATGTATTCTTAAAAATGTATAGTATAGGGAAATTCCAGTTTGCTAATTCATTTCTGGAAGGCCAAAATGACTTGGCTAATTGAAGATTCTTCAAATTTCCTAAGAAAAAAAGATGTTAGAATGCTATATTTCACTGTTAGAAATATCAGTTTAATACTGTTCTGATAAGCAACTCTTGCTCTCAACAGTAATTGTATTGTCACCTTTCCCTGAGGTAATCTTGATTTCAAATTCAAGGTGACAAGAAAATGGGCTGGTTCAGCATTGTAGCCTTGGATTCTTAAGTTATTACCCATAGTTAAAGTTTTAAGTTTGTTTCTGTCATGCTGAGGTACAAGAACTTTGTCAAGATCTTTCTGTATACACTCTTTTATTGAAGTAATACTTATTGAGTTAAGTCAAACATTAAATTTCTTCAGACATTGCTTTTTTTAAAATGTGACTGCTAGTTAAAATGTGAGTTGCATTATGTTTCCACTGGATAGCACTATTTTAGAACATTGTGTATATCGAGAAGAACAATTGTGAATATAGTTTTTGAAGTTGCCATTTTTGTTATTGTTATTATTAACAACATTTCATATGGATGCATCATGTATTGTGTATATACTCTTAGTCAGATAGCTTCAAGTAGTATTCTAACTTGAATACCCATATGTTAGTTTAGAAAGTTCACCTTGTTTCTCTGGACCTTAATTTCCACTACTACAAAGTGATAGGGAAAGACAATGTGGCTTTAAAGGTGCCTTTCAGCTTCATAGTGTTCCTAAGATGGTACCAACCCAGCTGTGTTTATTCACTGTTTTAGTAGCTTCATCTTCCAGTTTCTGTCTAACACTCCTTGAAAGCATTAGGTGGTCATCTAGCTACAATTACTTTCTTTTCACCTCATTAAACTAAGGACCAGAGAGAGACAATAATTTGCCCAGTTCAGCTTGCTCAGCCTAGGCACACTGCATATCTTCTCTAGGTATGCTACTGATCCACAAAGACTGCACACAAGTCAGCTGATTCTGCATCTCTGGTGTACGCTTGGATCTCGGCTTTGGATTATAATTCTTAACTTCTCTAAATATTTAGAAATCTTCTAAACAGTCCAGGAAATCTCCAGGAGATGAAGATGATAAAGACTGCAAAGAAGAAGAAAACAAAAGCAGCTCTGAGGGTGGAGATGCTGGCAATGACACAAGAAACACAACTTCAGACTTGCAGAAAACCAGTGAAGGGGTAAGGATGACATGCTTACAACTTTTAATCTTATATTAACCTAGAAGATATTTTATTTCAGAATCAGTGTCCATGTCTGAACACTAGTAAACACTGTACTAGTAAGTGAAAACATCTTCAGTCTGATATATATAAAATCTCCACCCACCCACCCACTCATCAAGCCTGGATGAATGCTTGGCTGTTTCAAGTCTAAGGGCAAAAGAAAGCCAGGGGCTGGAGAGATGGCTTAGCGGTTAAGGCACTTGCCTGCAAAGCCAAAGGACACAGGTTTGATTGCCCACTACCCACATAATGTCAGATGCACAAGGTGGCACATGCTTCTGGAGTTTATTTGCAGTGGATAGAGGCCTGAGTGTGCCAATTCTCTCTCCCTTTTCCTCCTTTCCTCCCTCTCTCTCATAAATAAATAAATAATATATTTTTAAGTCCAGGCAGGAACTGGAGAGATGGTACAGTGGTCAAAGGCACTTGCTTGTAATGCCTGCAGGCCCAGGTTCAATTCTCCAGCACCCACATAAAGCCAGATGTAAATGTATCTGGAGTTTGTTTATAGCTACAAGAGGCCCTGGGTGGATCCATACTTTCTCTCTCTCTCCCAAATAAATAAGAGAAAAATTAAAGTCAAGTGGGAATTCCCTGCCAAATTAAAACTCTGTTAATAGGTTTATTCTTTTGAAAACTAACCTTAACAACTTTACTATTTTTTAAAGTAGATTGCAAATTATTAAAATTATGAAAGTTGACATTTCTATTTCTCCTAATCACAAAACTAATGGTATATTCAGAATAGGGTAATAGATATTGTTGCTTCTTTCCCAGAGCAGTATGTAATTTATTGTGTCCATGAAGAATCTAAATGTTTAAATATTCAAGCTGTATTTAAATACTGATATTTTAATATTTTTTATTTTTTTACTTTTATTTATTTATTTGAGAGTGACAGACAGAGAGAGAAAGATAGAGAGAGATAGAGTGGGCACACCACAGCCTCCAAACACTGCAAACGAACTCAGACACGTGCACCCCTTGTGCATCTGGCTAACATGGGTCCTGGGGAATCGAGCCTTGAACCAGGGTCCTTAGGCTTCACAGGCAAGCGCATAACTGCTAAGGCATCTCTCCAGCACTCAATACTGATATTTAAAATACCTTTTGGAACATATTTTTTCCACTTAGACTCTTATTAGCTTCTGTTAACTTTGGCATTACAGGCAATTCCATATTTGTGAAAGTGGTAGTAAAGACAAGATGTGCACCTAGACGTTTCCATGAGCAATTTCTCTGTGTGGGCTAGACAGTGTCACATCATTTTTAAAAAAATATCTGTAGGGCTGGTGATGTGGCTGAGTAAATGGAGTGGTTGCCTAGCATGCACAGGGTCCTGGCTTTGATCCCCATCAGTGCAGTCAATGAGTCAGTCAATCAAATAGCGAAGTTCATGAAATACATTATTGCTCTTCTGTTACATTTTGGTTTCAGCTGAGTACTTGCTTATTCCTGTCAATCTTCAGTGTTCATCTCAGTTATCTACACTTACCCTCAAAGTACTGGTTTTAATTCTCTTATTCTCATCAATCTTAGCCTTCCTCTCTCTTTTTCTCTGTTCCTTCCCCCCTCCCTCCCTCACTCCTTCCCTTTTCCCTCCTCTCTCTCTCTGTCTTTATCTCTCCCTCTCTCTTTTTAAGACATGGTCTTGCTATGTATCCCTGCCTGGCTTCATAACTCATTATGTAGCCCAGGCTGGCCCCGGATCCTCTTGTCTCATTCTCAGCCTCCCAAGTGCTGGGACCACAGGATGTGTCACCATTATGGGCCTATTTGCGCATCTGCCTGGTAAATACTCTTCTGATACTACCTGTGCCTGAAGCTTTTCCAGGGACTTGTAAGTACTCACTGTCACTGAAGGCTGGGATACTCGGCACAGTTGTTTTTATTTTATCTTCAATATCATGTAGCTAAAATGCCTAATATATTATATTATAATTAAATGCATTTTTAGGTGCAGATGTGACAGAATTAATTCTATTCCCATAATACTCAGAATGTGGTCTTTGGGCCAGTAGCATCCTTATCACGTGGGACTTGGTAGAAGTATAGATTCTTGGGACTACCTCATAACCCTATACTCTGATTAGAATTTGCATTTTAACTATACCTCCAAGTAATTAATAAGTACTAACCTATTATCTCCTCCAACATACCAAATCACCTGTCCCCTTTCTCTTCTATACTTACATCTTTCTTCTTTTCAGCTGACTCCTTCTCCTCTGTATAGTCTTGAGTCCCCTTAATGTTAAAGATATTGCCCATCAACCATATATTCTATCCTTTTTACCTTTTTTTGCATTTCTGAACTCCTTGAGTTCTGTTTTCTCCCAACCTTCATTTCTTCCCTCCCACTCATGGCTTAACCTATTGCATCTTGTGTTTTTTTGAGCCATTTCTTTGAAACTGCTCTTGCAAAGGTCTCTGGAGCTCCTTTAATTTTCATTTAGTACCACTTAGGCACTTGGTCTCCTGACTTTCCTTAAAAGTCACCAGTTACTTCTGCTTCCTTTTGCTGTTCTCCTCAATCTCTTCTAGAGCGCTCATTCTTTACCCTGTCTTGTTATACTTCTATTTAGTTTCCCATCTTACCACCTCAGTTTCAACAGTTGAATGTTACTAATGACTTCCCAATCTGGATCTCCTGTCCTGTACATTCATTTTTGCAACTGCTGTTTTCTAGTTAAGTATCATGAAAGCACCTCAGAAAGCATGCCACTAAGTACTGGCACAGCCTGTCATATGCCGTGTGCTATTACTGCAGTGCAGATGCGTTGTCTCATTAATCCTCACAGCAACACCGTGAGGTAGAAGCACTGTTTCCATTTTTGACTTGGAAAAAGTGAGGCTAAAATACTAGGCCATGTCAGGTGTGGTGGGGAATGCCTTTAATCCAAGCACTCACAAGGCAGAAGTGAGAGGATCGCTGTGAGTCTGAGACTATGTAGTAAATTCCAGGTCAGCCTGGGCTAGAGTGAGACCCTGCCTCAAAAAACAAAAACAAAACAAAACAAAACAAAAAACTTGGCTAAAGGACACAGAGCTAGTAAGAACCATGGATCCTTTTATTATTAATCTTGTTTAAAATATGTTACATATGCAAGAATACATATAATATAAAGTTATGAAATGAATTCTAGTTGCCCTATCACTCAATCCAACAAGTAGAACTTGTCTCTTTACATGTTCTTCATACTGGACTCTTTTTTTTATTAGATATGGACATATTTTGTATGTGAACAGCACATGTTGGTACCATCCTTTCCCTCCTCCCTGCCGCTTTTCTGAAGAGGCCTTCCTCGTTGGGGATGAGGTCAACCCCATGGGGATTGTGGGTCATGCACACTGAAGACTCCTTCATCTGGTTGTATGTAGCAGCAGGGTTTTTCCTCATTCCGTTGCTGTATAACTCAGTTTATACAGCATATGGTATGTTATGTGAGTGTACCACACACTATCCATTTTGCTATTAATGAGCACTTGGGTTATTTCCAGCTTTTGGCAGCACTGCGTTGCTGAAGTCTTCTCATGTTGTTTTCTAGGGCACATGCTCACATTTCCTTGGAGTATGTAACTAGAACTGAAAATGTTGAGTCTTGAGCTTATGATGCTGAACTTTATAGTATATTCTTCTAAGTATTTGGACCAATTTAGACTCACACCAGCAGTAATTAACTTGGACTTAACCACACTTCGGGTTTTGCCAATGTAATAGATATAAAATGATCATTATAGTGTTAATTTAAATTCTCAGAATAGTGATTAAAATCAAGCTGTTTTTTGTGCTTATAAACCACTCATGTTTCTTCTCCATAATGCTCATTCCTGGTTTTTTACCTATTTTCCCATTAGATTTTTTTTTTTTTTTGGACTTGTTGGGCTCTGCCTATCCTGGATACAAACATAAATTGTTATATGCCTTGCTTAATAAATTCATGTTTCTACTCAGTTTCTTTCTGATGTCTGTAAAAAGCATACTTCCTTAATGTTGTAAGTTAACTGTTAAAGTTTTTCTTTTTATGGCAAACATTTTTCTGTCTTCTTTAAGCATCACTATTGAACCAGTTTGTTGAAGAGTTCTTCCTTTTTTCTCATTTGTATTGTCATGCCATATAGCCATGGCTATCTGTCTCGTTTCTCTGTTCTGTTCTTTTTGTCAGTACTTTAAATTATAGTCACTTGGCCATATATATTTACATTTCATAGGGTTTTCAGATACTGAATTGTCATACTCTGGGATAAAATATCAAGAGGGGCCTTTTTTTTTAAAATTTTTATTAGCATTTTCCATGATTATAAAAAAAAATCCCATGTTAATTCCCTCCCCCCCACCACACACTTTCTCCTTTGAAATTCCATTCTCCATCATATTACCTCCCCATCACAATCATGGTATTTACATATATACAATATCAACCAGGGCCTTTTCTTGATAAGAGAATTTACATAGTACATATGCTTTAAGAATGATCAGAATGATGAATTGTCACAAAACATGAATGTAATAAAAATGCTGGAGCAGTTTTCCTCAGAAGGCAGGCAGGCATAGGATCAAGTGTACATTGTGAAGAAGGGTTTCCAGATTCCCTCCACGAGGGAATGCTGAGTGTTTGAACACAGATGCAGGTAAGTAGGTACTTGGGCTGATATCTTGTAGAAATCTTCATGTGATTGCTTCTACATTATGAGGAAACAAGGTTAGCAATTGAGTGAGAACAAGAAAAAGTATTGTCTCACAAAGAGGAAGAAGTCTAAAATGATCAGCTAGAATAAGAGTAAATGGACATAAGAAATGAATGTAAAAATTATAAAGCAGCAGTGAAGACCCACTTGAGGCTAGTCGAATTTGAAGTGAGAGTGGTGAGAATGATAGCATGTTTTGATCCACACGATGCTCAAGTGCGCAGTAACAGTGAGCACAGCAAACTGAATTGAGGTAGAATTACAGCTAAGGTGGTTAAAGGCCAGGGAGCTGAGGTGTGTATGGGGGTAGGGGAGAGCATTAATAATCATAGAATACAAAATATGTTAAGAGTGAAAATGGACATGAAGAAAAGATAGGCTCATTAGATTTTTTTAATATCAAAGTATTGGAGTAGATAGAAGAAATACACTGGAAGTAGAAATGGTGATTGAAAGCAAGATGTTTGATTCAAATTATGGAAAGATTACAATATAATAGCTATTCGTATTTTGGACAGAACACTTCTTTATCCTATAAGCACTATTCACATCACAGGGAAGTTAACCATGGTCCTGTGCCCACTAAATGCTGGTAGGAACCCTTTATGTTCTTATGATAACCTAAAATGCTTCCATAATTCTTTCCAAAACAGTGGCTTAAAACAGTATTTAGAGTATTCCCCAAAGCTGCAAATTATTTTCCTTAGAAATAACTATGAAAGTCAGTGACAAAGAAGATAAAATACCATTCATTCTCTCCCTCCCTATCTCTATCTCTCTCTCTCACTTACTCACTCTTGCTTTCTCAAATAATTTTTTTAATTTTTTTTATAAGAAAGAGAATACCAAGTACTTGAGATACCATACTGTTGGACCAGTTATCTACATGGATATTGTTGCAGTCAGGTTTGCATTGCTGGCAGAAATCACCTGACCAAGGGCAGCTTGGGCGGGGGGAGGGTTTATTTTGTCAAGGGGAAGCTTCACAATGGCAGGGGAAAATGACAGCATGAGCAGAGGGTGGACATCACCTCCTGGCCAACATCAGGTAGACAACAGGAACAGGCGAGTGTGCCAAATACTAGCAAGGGAAAACGGGCTATAACACCCACAAGCCTGCCCCCAACAATACACTGCCTCCAGGAGGCTTTAATTTCCAATTGCCATCAACTGGGGAACCTAGCATTCAGAACACCTAAGTTTATGGGGGACACCTGAATCAAACCAGCACTGTTATTGATGTGAAAGAAATTATGATACTAGCCAGAGCTGAAATTTTCTTCAAGGGGTAAGGTAAATAATCCAGAGAATTTATAAATCATAAATAGAATAAGGAGTTACTCAGAAGCAAAGCCAGGAAGACATTTCCTGCAGGGGAATGGGGCACAAGAGGGAGGAAGAGTGGCTTAGCACACACATAGCAAGCTCAAGAATACCTTCCCTGCACCCATGATGTGTCATTACAGGAGCTTTGAAAAATAAAAGGTCTATGGCTTGAGAAAAGGTCAAAGGGAAGGCAGCAGCACTGCACTGGTGGAAAACTAGGCATTAGAAGGGCAGTAAGGGAAATATATTGGAAATTCAGATTGCGAATATAGGTTTACCAATCGATAACTGCTTTCTCCCAGTGGAAGAGATTTATGCATGGCAAGGAGGCTATTAAGAGATGAAGAGGTGCTGAAGAGAAGCCTTAGCAATTAAGGTGCTTGCCTGCGAAGCCAAAGAACCCAGGTTTGATTTCCCAGTACCCATGTAAAGTCAGGTGCACTATGTGGCACATGTCTGGCGTTTGTTTGCAGTAGCTGGAAACCCTGGAACATCCATTTCTCTCTCTTTCTTCCTACCTGCTCGCTCGCTCGCTCTCTCTCTCTCGCTCTCTCTCTCTCTCTCTCTCTCTCAAATAAAGAAATTGCATTTAAAAAAATAAATGAACAATAAGGCTGGAGAGATAGCTCAATGATTAAAGGTGCTTGCTTGCAAAGCTTGCCAGTTTAACATTATACCAATTCTTTAAGTGGTGGTATCTTTTTAAATTTTATTGTCTTTTTAAAAATTGTAAGTTTGTTGGGCTAGAGAGATGGCTTAGTGGTTAAGTGCTTGCCTGTGAAGCCTGAGGACCCTGGTTCGAGGCTCAATTCTCCAGGACCCACGTTAGCCAGATGTACAATGGGGCGCACGCATCTGGAGTTCAGTTTGCAGTGGCTGGAGGCCCTGGCGCGCCCATTCTCTCTCTCTATCTACCTCTTTCTCTCTCTGTCGCTCTCAAATAAGGAAAAATAAAATTTTTTTTAATTGTAAGTTTGCATAAAAATCAATGGGTTTCAGTGATTGAGAAAGACACTGAGGACACTCAACACCTACCAAACCAGACATCTAAATCCTCCTAAGCTCCCATCACTGAAGTAGACTTAAAATGCTCCCAGCATGGCTCAGGGAAGTTTGCAGAAAAGGGGGTGGAAAGATTGTTAGAGACACAAGTTGGGACATTGTGCACAGAGACATTGCCTCTCTCCCATAACTGACTGCTGCCCCATAATGTATGACCCACAGTCCCCATGGGGTTGACCTGCATGGGGGCCTCTTCAGAAAAGAGTCAGGGAGGAGGGAAAGGACAGTACCAACATGTGATGTTTACATACATATGTCCATATCTAATAAAAAAGAAAAATCATAAAAATAAATACAAATAAACTGTACTTTGCAGTATTAAAAAAATCAATGGGTTTCATTATGGCATTGTGTTTATTTACCCATTTTTTTATGTATATGGTGTCTGTACACATATATGTATGGGTGTGCATGTTATAGTACATGCGTGGAGATCAGAGGAAAACTGGAAAGTTGTCTGTGCTCTACCTTTTTTTTGGTTTTGTTTTGTTTTTTTTTTTGGTTTGTTTGTTTGTTTGTTTGTTTTGTTTTGTTTTGTTTTTCGAAGTAGGGTCTCATTCTAGCCCAGGTTGACCTGGAATTTACTGCACTCTCAGGCTTGCCTTGAATTCACAGTTATCCTCCCTACCTCTGCCTCCCGTGTGCTGGGATTCAAGGTGTGCACCACCACACCCAGCTTGCTCTACCTTTTATGAGACATGGTCTCTTGATGCTGTAAATGAACTGTCAGACTAACTGGCCCAAAGCGTCCAAAGCGTCGGATTCTCCTGGCTGTACGTCCCCTAGTAGCCATAGCCACTTTAGGATCACAGACCACTTTGCATCTGGCTTTGCATGGGTCCCGCCTTTAATTAGTGAGCCATTTCCCCAGCCCCTAGAATTTTCTTTTTTCTTTTTAACCATTTTTTAAAAATATTTTTATGGACTGGAGAGATGGCTTAGTGGTTAAGTGCTTGCCCATGAAGCCTAAGGACCCCAGTTCAAGGCTCAATTCCCCAGGACCCACGTTAGCCAGATGCACAAGGGGGCGCATGTGTCTGGAGTTCACTTGCAGTATCTGGAGGCCCTGGCGCACCCACTCTCTCTCTCTCTCTCTCTCTCTCTCTGTCTGCCTCTTTCTGTGTCTGTTGCTCCCAAATAAATAAATAAATGAACAAAAAATTTTTAATATACTTTTTATTTATTTTCAAACAGAGGTAGAGAGAATGGGCTCACCCAGGCCCCTAGCCCCTGCAAACAAATTCCAGATGCATCCACCACTTTGTACATCTGACTATACATAGGTATTGGGGAACCAAATCTGGGTTGTTAGGCTTTGCAGTCAAGTGCCTTAACCAACTGAGCCATCTCTCCAGCGCCCCCCTTTTTTTGATGTGTAATGTGTATGAGTATAGACATGTGTGTGCCATGGCAAGCATATGGAAGTTACTCACCTTATTTTGAGTCAGGGTCTGTCATTCTCATTCACTGTTGATATGCTGGGATTACAAAAGCCCACCACTGCTTCTGGGTTTTATATGGGGCTGGGGATCCAAACTCATTTACACCACAAGCTCTTTATCCACTCAACCATCTCCCCAGCCCCATTATGGAATTTTTATACATATATGTAATATATGTAAATATACTTTATTCTAATCATTGCTATGTATTTATTTTTGGGCCTTCTGTTCTATTCCATTAATTCATATGTCTGTATTTGTTACTATAACTTATAGTTTGAGAACAGGTGTTGATGCCTCTGGCATTGCTTTTTCTGTTCAGGATTGTTTTAGCTATTTGGGGTCTTTTATTTTTTCATCTGAACTTTAGGATTTTGTCTTTCTAGTTCTGTGGAGAATGTCATTGGGATTTTTGTGGGACTTGATTTAATCTATGCATCATTTTGGATTATATACCCATTTTCACAATATTGATTCTGCCAATCCATGAACAGGGTAGATCCCTTCATTTTGTAGGATCTTTGTTGTCTTAAACTGTCTGTGAAAGCTTCCCACCTACTTGAGTAGGTTTATTCCCAGGTATTTTATTTTTCTAGGAGCTACTGTGAGTGGGATTTGTTTTCCTGATTTCTTTATTATTTACTATGTAGTCTCAGGCTGGCCTCAAACTCACAGTGATCCTCTTACCTCTGCCTCCCAAGTGCTGTTCACTGTTGAGGTATGGCAAGGCTACTGATTTCTGTACTGCTACTTTGCTGGAAGTGTTCATAGATAAAAGGGTCTTCTGGTGGAGTCTGGGGGCTTTTACATATAGGACCGTGTCAGCTGCAAAAAGTACTTTGGCTTCCTCCTTTCCCGCTTGTGGCCCTTTTTCTTCTTCCTTGTGTTACAAGTGTCAGTATCTTAAAAGTTAGTTGGAATCTCAACCTCTCATACTCTGTTACAGTAAAATCTGTTGGACTCTTTGGCACCTCAGATAGCTTTTACTTGTTTGAAAACTGTTTATTGATTTTAATTGGGTCTTCCATATACTTACCTATTTTATTCTTTTTAATCATAAACTATCACTATCTTCTCTACAATAGCCTGTAAATGTTGAGAAGCTGTCAAGTCATGAAAGATTCAAAATTATAATTTCCACTTAAAGGTTCAAATGTTATGATTGGCAACAAATACTGTCAGTTATTTGCTATGAATTACTAAGTCATTTTTTTTATAAAGTGCTAAATACCCAGATTTTTATTAGTGTATATTAGTTATACAAAATAATGAGTTTATTAAATGTTCATCCATGTATAATATACTTCATTATATTTTCTCCCATCTTGTATCCATCCCCCTCCCACTCATTTCCTTCCTGTTCCCAAATAGGCCCCTTTTTACATTCATGTTTTTATCTTTTAAACCTAGGGTCTATGTAGGAGAGAAAATGCGGTCTTTGTTTTTCTGAGTCTGGTTTATTTCACTTACCACAATGATTTCTACTTCCAACCATTTTCCTGCTGACTAACATTCCATTGTGTATATGTGCCACATTTTCTTTATCCATGTGTCTTGTGATGGGCACACTAGCTAAATTCATAGCTTTATTATTGTGAATAATGTTACAGTAAACATGGGTGTGTGAGTTTATTGTGTGATGCCTTTGATTCCTTTGTGTAGATACTCATGCGTAGCATAGCAGGTTCAATGGAAGTTCTGTTTTTAGGTTTTGAAGAAACTGCTGACTTTCATCCTGTCTGCACTAATTTATATTCATACCAACAGTGGGTATGGATTCCTCTTTACACTTGCAGCGTTGCCTGCTTTAGTTGTTTATTTTTTAAATTTCTTCATATAGCCATTCTGACTAGAGTGAAATGGAATTTCAGTTTTGATTTGCATTTCACTGATGGCTAAGGATGTTGAGCATTTTCCCCTACTTATTAGCCATTTTTACTTCTGAGAACTAACTGTTCCACTCACCAAATACCCAAATATTAATAGACATATTGAATATCATATTTTTCACATAAAAATGGTACCCCATAAAAAATAATCCTTACAAGTACCGCCTCATGGTTTCTGCCTAGTATATTCTAGGTACCTTTGCTTTCCTGCTATCCTTCAGCTGGTCCATGAGGCTCTCACTCAGATGCCTCAAGATAGATTCTATGCAATGTAGAGATGCATGACCATACATTTCAGCTGCTTTTTCAGAGCAAGCGTCAGGGCTGACTGCCATGTCTGGGTTACATATATATATATATATATATACCATTATGAATTAAAGTGTATAGATGTGAATACAGTGATGGTGACAGAAGTTTTCAATTTTTACAGTTTGCTTCTGCAGCCACCTACTTGACAGCACTTTAAAACAGGAATATTCTTGGAGTTGTAGCAACATTCTAGTCACCTCCGCTTTGTTTTTTTCCATCAGTAATACTGTGAGGCTACTGTTGGATCTGTTCCCAAAATACTGGCTAACATGGACTGAGTGTTTGTTAACTTTTAATTTTCTACCACTATAAACATAGAATGTATCCCTTTTTACATTAACATAAACAAAAAGATACTGTTAGAGAAGGGTTCTTTGATTAAAAATGGTAGCTTCTTCATTCCAGGGTTGAATATCATCTTAAATCTAATGTCTTTATTTGGTAATAATCAAGAGTTACCAGACACTGCATTTTCCTGGGTCACAGGTTTTAGATGTGATTTTATATTTTAAGATTAGCTTCCTCGTTTTGGTAGGGACAGAGAAGGCTAAGAAATGTATGTCTGCCATCTTGTAGAAATGATAGGTTTAATAGTCTTTCCTTCCTTAAAGGTCCTATACTTATGTAGATTTTGGTTAAGTGAGAACATCCACTTAAGTGTACATAGGTGTGCTTTACAAATAGGTTCTTTTGCGTAGTGGAGAAACTGAGAGATAGACTGTTTTTAGAAAAAAAAATATTGGGGGCCCAAGTTCCTTTTCTCATTTATACCATTAGAACTAGGAGGTGTTAATTTATTTAGGTCAATGATTAAGTAAGAAAAAAAATAACATTTCCTTGGTGAAATATAGCCTGATACAATTTAAAGTTGAATCCAAATTAAAGTATAATTCTTTTATGAAAATATAATTTACCTTTATCACATATATGCCTCATTTAGAACAAATGTAGGCTTTTTTTGTTTCGTCTTTTATATTTTTTTTTCAAAACAAAAGTTAAAAACCAGAAATTAATTTGGGTAACTCTTACACTTCTCCAAGCCATGTGTGCCTCATGTAGTTGAGTTTGTAAAGATCATGAAGATGATCACTGTGCGCTCCAAGTTTTGTGCAGCTTGCCTTCCTGTCTGATGGCCCAGTCCCACAAGACAGAGTGCAACTGTTTCTTCAGTGGTTTTCTATGTCCCAGCAGTAAGCATGTTCTTGAGTTGTATAGAACACGTACCTGTAACACCCTCTGTCCTGCCAGAGTGGACAGTTTACTCTTTGGGGCCTTTTGTTGAATGGAACGCTAACAACAGGCTTTAACTCGCCGTAAGCATAAGTAACTCTCAGAAGCTATTTGTGCCAAGCGGTGTTCCTGCTGAAATGCTGGTTAAATCCTCAGAAAGAAACAGTTACACACGCCAGCCATAGGCATGGGTGGGAAGCTTCATCGTTAGCATCCCAACTCCTCTAAAGACCTGTTTTCTTTCTTTTTTTTACAGACCTAACTACTGTAATGAGTGCTGCATATTAAGAGAGACCACGAGAAGGTTAAATGTTTGGTTGTGTAATATTCTTGGATTTGATATGAACCAACATAGTCCTTGTCGTCATTGATGGAACCCTAGTTTGTGTGCGCGTTATCCACATTCCTCTCTGTTCTGTTGGGAAAAGACATTTTAACCTTTTTTAAGGTTGATTTAAGTTCATATTATTTGGTTGCATGAAGTTGCCCTTAACCACTAAGAATTACCAAGATTTTTGCACAGACTTCTCCATGTCTCGGATCCTTTACCAAGGCAGAAAGTCTTCTTCCTGCCTTTACTCCACCATCACCAAACACTCAAATATTAATCAGCATTTTTAGATGACCACTCAATATAATACTCAAGGATTGGGTTTACTTTCTACTAGAATCCAGGATCCAATTCCTAGTTATATAATGTTGGTATACTGAGGATGAAGTCAAATTGTCTTTCAGTTTTGAGGCCGTGTGTAAACTTTAACCATGTTGTACAATCTCTCTTCCATATTAGAAACAGCTAGTCAACAACTAGAACTTCTCAAAACTCATGTGATGTACACAAACTGAGTTTTTAAAAGTGACATTAGTTGAGGCTTTTATGGTATACCAGAATAAATGCAATGATTCACTTTTCCCCCAATGCCATTTCAATTTGAGCTGATCACTGGAGGTGGTCACTTCACGCTCTAAGGCTGAAACCAGCAGTGCCCCTGTGGGAAAGCAGCCAGCGCATTGACGTAACGATGAACCTTTAAGTAAACCGTTTTCTTTTGGAACTAGAATTAGAATAGTTAATATTCATCTGAAAACCATTACTATGTGTACATGATTGTTGCTATTGTGATAATAGAGAATTTTATTTATTTTTATGCCAGCTTATAGTGTGAAAACACATTTAGTCAGTTTGGGTTTTATCAATCCTGTTATGCTTGTCCTTGAAACATCTTTCACGTATTCGAGGTTTGTAGTTGAAAAGTTTACTGTAAAAAAAAAAAAAATCAAAAACAAAAAAAATATGTATTGTTTTTACAGAATAAATTTATTGGAATGTGTACTGGGAGTAAGATTTGAGGTTGTAAACAACTAAGTTAGTGTAATTTGGCTTCATATATGTAATGTGAAGTATTAATGTAATTCATATATTAAAGCAAAAATTGTTAACAGCAAGTTGACAATAGAATCAAGTGCAGGTGAGGATTTTCTTTTTCTTTCCTTTTTTAAAAAAAATTAGGTTTTATCTGGTTTTTAGGTTATTTGAAAACATTGGGAGCATTGGAAAGGAATGACAACATGATTTGCCTGCACATCTAAGAAAGTACTTACCAGCTCAGTGACCCTAAGTTCACATGATAATTCTATGCATGCATTAATTTGCATCCCATTTTCTTTGGGTTTTCTTACTTTGGTGTTGAGCTAATGAACATGAAGAGAAAATGTAAGAAGACCTAAAAGCTTAGAGCCATTGGTAATGACGATGGTGATGGGGGCTGAGGATCTGAAGGCACCGGTCTGCTTACCACTGCAGGCACACTGAGGAGGCAGCTATGCTTCTGTTTTGTTTCTGTCATATAGAAAATACCATTTTCTCTATTTTACTTGCATAATTCCAAATGAAAAGTTCTTTATGAGACAGGATGTTAATCCAGTTCTTTTCCCTTAAAGGGTACTTGTAAATTTGTGAATATTTTATTTTAACATTAATGAAATTCATCAAAAGACCTCTTCATTACTCATTCTAAAGCATAAGGAGAATATAGATGACATTTTGAATTGAAACAGATTTCCTAAATAAGCCAAAATTTATCATGAAAAATATATATGTAAAGTGTATCAAATTTAATAAGGTTTGTCTTCATAAAAGGTCAAAAATAATTTTATTAAAAATACACACAGAAATACAATAAAAATATTGCCAGCCACCAATAAAATAATTACTCATTAAGGGTAATGAGCAAGTTGACTTATACCATGTTAGCTATTTAGGTTCACACAAAGTTTTAGTAAAAGCAATTTTGAAACAACAGTAAATAATATACTTTCCTTGGGAAGACATTTTTCAAACAGCATTTAAAAATACTCTAATCTGCCTTTTATATTAAGGTTGAAAATAAAGCATATACATTTTATATGCAGAAATAATACTCCAGCCTGTGATTTTTGTTTTGAATTGTTTTATATGCATAGACCAGATTCACTTCTGACTAGTTTCATTTTTATGCTATTTGTAGGCACTAGAATTGTAGTTTTCATTCATATGTGCAACAGAATGTTGAGATAGATTTATTCACAGATAAATGTGATATATTTCTTTAAATAAATTGCTTCTTCAATTTTCATTCAAAAAAGGAAAATTAACCTACTCAATACCATTGTTCTTGCTGTTCACACATACAATGCAAACAAGAACCTGTGCTTTCTTAAATATTCATGGGTGGAGAAGGGAGCAGAGTGAGGCAAAATAGTAGTACCAGTATAATGAGTCCGTAATCTCGAGGAAGCACATGAAGTGTAATTTTATTCCACTTTTTCATCTGCCTTTGTTTTTATGAAGAACTCTGGTTTGTAGATACAACGATAGGCCAAGAGCTGAGGAAGAACTCCATATGCTACGTTTAATGCTAAGAAAAGGATTTTCGCTTCTTCAGGGACTCTGTAGACATAAGCAGTTCTCGCATGAAGGGAAGCACCAATGTGAGAGAACTGAGCCTGTTACAGTAAAACAAAACAAAACAAAACAAAACAAAGAGTAGATAAGCACGAAATCTGTGTTCTCTTGGATCAATGCATTCTGAGAGGCTCATTTAGACCACGTTTCTGTGCCCTCAAAACCTGCCTCACAGGCACAGCAACTTCGTTCCACAGACTTCATATATTGGTCTTTCCTTAAGTTTAAGACCATTCTTGATATAACTATTCAAATAAAGTATACTTTCTTAAGTGTGGTTTTTGTCATGCCAGTTGTGTTTTTTAATCTATCTACTGACCCATATCAAGCATTAGTTACTCTATTCAGTAGAAAAATCTGAATGAAATCTCCATTTTATTTTTTTCTTAAATTCTGGAAAATCCTACAAAGACTTAGCTGTGTCTCACAAACTGTTCCAATAAAAAGAAGTCCTGCGTTTAAGAAGCTTAAGTTCAGTTAGCATTCCAGGCCATTTAAAGCAAAGCACCAGGGACCTTAGCTTCACCTGTCAGTCTTTTCACTGCTGAGAGCAAGACCTCAACCCTCTCACGCATTTTCCAATTGACTCCTGTACTTGTTTTATGCAGTTTGTTAACACTGGGGTTTTTTTTATAAAGTTGTTCACAACTTGATGGTGGGTAGGAGGAGTATGACTACTTTATAAAATGACAGACACACGGGCACATACTGTAGCTTGTCAGCATAATCTGAGTTTCAGCAAAGGCGAGGGCCTCCCTCTGTTTTCGTACACACAGACATTCATAAATGTGCCAGCTGCATTTCACTTGGGTTGTTTGTTTTTGATACTTTTACTAACTAAGCACAGCGGAAAACTATAGTACAGGCCATAGCAGGATTTAAAGCTCCTATATTTCCTCATTGCAGAATGCAAAGCCCAATTCTGTATGTTCTTGTCTTGCTGAAATTCAAGATACACATGAATAAAGGATGGAGAATTGGGAATTCAGACATAATTAGTTGTGAATTGTTAGTTCGCTGGGATTAAAGTACAATCTAAATACACAGAAGTGTAAGAATGAATCACTAAATAATTCATTTTAAATATATTTCCATTTCCTTTCATGTGAAGTCAATGAATTCTAAGTGGTTAGATGAAAGCTCGATTACCATTTGACTTTATCATCACAAGACAAGGGCAAGCTTTTACAAGCAGTGTGTTTATGAATTTCTATGGCCAATATTTTAATGGGCTACAATTTTACAAATTACTGATATATTCTGGATACCTCCAGTACATTTTTGCTCCTCTCTGGAGATTGAAATGTTGACAAGGACCAACAAGTGGATTATCTGCATTGTGATCCATGGGCACTCAGAGGGCTCTGCCCTCAGACACTCTCCCTGGGCCAGATGCCCAAATGACCCAGCAACGTTTTTGCCTCTCTGGGCTCCAAGGACAAAAGTCCTTGAGAATAAATAGCACTTTGGGTACTGCCTTGAGGAGCTGCTGTTGTGGACATTCAATGAACTCTCAACAGGAACTTGGCTCCTGGCAGTATTTTCCCTAGGACCTATTTTGAATAGCTGTTTTTCTGAATATATAACTAGACTTTTCTTCTGGACTAGAGGCCAGTTTTGAACCCTGGTTTTGTCATAAATGTGGGTTTAGTGGCTCTATCTTTATAGACAGTTGTACACATCACAAAATCACCAGAAAAAAACAAAATGACACTCATACTTAAAGAGAATAAGTAACAGGACAGTTGTGTGGACTTGTGTAGGGAGCCTGCCTAAAAAGTCTGCTTCTGTGGGCCCTTTCCTGCACTGAGTAGTGCAGTTAATACCTCATTTTCATGAACAGTAAGCTCATGGCAACATTAAAAAATGATTCATATCTTTAGATTGTAAGCCCACTGGGCAGGAACTGTGTCTAATGTTTTGTGTGGCATCTATCACATTGTTAGAGCTCAATAAACGTTCAACAACAATGGTCTTGTGACTGTCAGAATACAAAAAAGATTCTTTAAGGCATTTCTTAATACCTATATTAACAGGCCATTCTACTCAGAATTATTAAGATTTATTATTATTATTAAGGCCATTTCATAATTTTGTATTTGCTCAATACAGAGCAAATCAGCATTGGTAATATGCATTGTTTTGCTGTGGCATGTCTATATTTTCCTTAGGCTGACAGTAGAAATAAGTAAATAATAAAGCCCAACCAAGAGCTAGGAGGACCGACGACACTAAGTCTTAGATTATGCCATTCTTCACCTCAACTGGGCGAAGACTGAGGCTCTGGGTCTTGGCACTCACTAGCAAGCGTGGCTTCAGGCTACCTTGTCAAACTGGGCAGTGATGAATACACCCAAGGATTTCTGTGGCGTCACGGGCACACATTTAGAAACTGAGCCTCATCCACAGAGTCTGGGCTTAGTCTTACTGCTATAGGCTCTAAGCCCATGGCCTAGGGGCTGTGCCCTTCCTAAGCCTAAGTCAGCCACATGGCTCTGTTCCAAATGTCTGGTCCTTAACCCTACCTAGTTCTGTCATCATGAAACTTGACCCGCTCCTGCATCAGACCTTTGCCAGCCTCCTAGCTGAGGACACTCAAAGAATACTATCTTGGCTGAAGGTTCAGGGCAAATCAAAACACGGCATGCAGAGGAGGCCTGACTGAAGCAAAGCATAGATAGTGAGCAGCTGTTGGATTTGCTGGCTCGAGAGGTGAGGAGGAGGAGGAGGCCCTGGGTCCTGGAGGGTACAGGAGAAAAAGGGAGGGGAAGCTGACCAAGAAAACAAAAGCTGTGTAACTTGACCTGCACTCCCATATGGAAATGCTACTATCTGGAGAAGCTCAACCTAATAAAGTCCCATTCCACCCTCAGGTCACAGCTCCCATGTCACTGCCTCCCACTGCCATGCTCAGCCCACAGTGGTTCTCCAACTCCTCAATGCCACATTCGAAATTAGTAAGACCCCCATAGCTAATTGTTTGCCAGAGGAGATAATGCAGTGGAGAATATGGGCTTTGGAGTCCTATGGGATTTCTTATCCCTATTCTGCCATTTAGTGATGCTGTGACACGGAGCCCGGGCAGGTTAATCAAGCTATCCTGGACCTCAGCTTCCTCGTCTTTAGATGGGAATTTAAAATGAAAATTAAAAACACTTGCAAAGTGTTTCTATGCGTTCATCATACCATTGATTGCTTCAGAGACACTCATTCACTAGCCTCGATAGCTACTTGGTACCAGATCTGGCCCTTGAAAATATCCCATATGATCTTCACATAAGCAAAAACACATTCCCAGTATGTTTTTTATTAATGCAGCAGAGCACATAGCCCCACCCTTACCAACACAACAAATAAAACAGGAAGCGTGAAATGAGTTAATGGAAGCTTGGACTAGTGTAGTGGCAATGGAGCTGTAAGACCTAGGTGGACTGAAAAATAGTTGAAACACGTCTGACCTGGCCTGACCTAGAAATGGGCTTGCATGAAGATAATGAGAGGGAGGTTGGTATAGTTATTCCAGGGTTTTGGATTGACCTGCTTGATGCAAAGGTGCTGTTGGCAGAGAGAACAACCCGGAAGTGGGGGAGGATCTGGAGTTCCCCTTTGGTCTCTAGTGTTCAAGAAATCCCAATATCCTGGAGGTCGAGGCAAGAGGGTCATGAGTTTAAGGCCAGCCTGAGATACCCTGTTCTCAAACATGAAAACATACTTCCTTTTGTAGATTAATTTTGTCTTTACAAATGTACTTTTGCAACTAGTCTTATGTATGGTGTGTGTATGGGTATGTGCTTGCCACAGCATACATATGTGGAGGTTCAGAGGACAGCCATGGGGTGTTGGACCTTTCCTTCCACCTTGTCTGAGACTTCCCCTGTTTGCTCCTGTGAAGGCCAGACTAGCTGGCCTACAAACTTCAAGATTCTCCTGACTCCATCTACCATGGGTGTGGGCATGTTGGGATTACAGATACAGGCACCACTTTGCAGAACAGTTGAGCCTAAAGAAACTGAAAGTTGTCCATTTAGAGTTTATGTTAAAAGATGGAATTACCCAATGAGGAAGGCCTCTTCAGAAAAGGGGCAGGGAGGAGGGAAAGGATGGTACCAACATGGGTTGTTTACATACTAAATAAGTCCATATATAATAAAAATAATTTTTTTAAAGATGGGATTAAGGTCTGGAGAGATGCTTTAGTGGTTAAGGCACTTGCTTGCAAAGCCTAAGGACCCAGGTTTGATTCCCTAGTACCCATATAAGCCAGATGCACATAGTGGCGCATATGTCTGGAGTTTGCAGTGGCTAAAGATCCTGGCATGCCTATTCTCTCTCTCCTTCCCTATCTGCCGCGCCCTCTCAAATATTTTTTTCTGATTTATTTTTATTTATCTATTTGAGACACAGAAAGAGAATGAGTGCGAATGGGCACACCAGGGCCTCTAGCCACTGCAAACAAGCTCCACATGCATGTGCCACCATGTGCATCTGGTTTACGTGGGACCTGGAGAATCGAACGTGGGTCTTTAGGCTTCGCAGGCAAGTGCCTTAACCACTAAGCCATCTCTCCAGCTCTCGAGTATTTTTTTTAATTGACTTAAGAAAAAAAGATGGGGACGGGCATGGTGGCACACTAAGGAGGTAGAGGTAGGAGGATCGCTATAAGTTCCAGGCCAGCCTGAGACTACACAGTGAATTCCAGGTCAGCCTGGGCTAGAGTGAGACCCTACTTCGGAAAAAAAAAAAAAAAAAAAAGATGGGGTTGAGTGTTCAAGAAAGAAAAGAGCAAAGGAGGTGCCCAGTGCTTCCTCAGGCATCAGGTCTTCTGGTTGCTCTATCAGATCTTCTAGGAATAGTAATCCAAGCAGCCTGTGAAGGGCTGGACCCGGTGGCCTCATAAACACTGCAACTTCTTCAGCCCTGTAGACTCTAGTGTCCTTTTGCCACGATGATTCCTGCACTGTGAGTACATAATGCTCAGTTTCTGGATGAACCACTCCTCGTTCCCAGGTCACGGCAGTGGCTGTCAGGCAGGGCCCTGGCTAGGTGCCAGGACAGGGAACTGAATAGCAGGCCCAGCTCTCCAGAAGCAGAAAATACATTAAAGCGTCTGCCATGGTTCTGTGCCGCACAGTATAGCAGCAGCAGCATTCTGAACTCTTAAGTTAGACAGACTTCCTGAGGATTCTAGCTCTCAACTCCTTTATAGTAGTCCTAGCGTTCCTAGGTTAAGAAATCGTCCTGTTAACACTGACCTTGGGAATAAACCGAATGTCATTTAACCTTGGGTTTCTCATCTGCATAACTAGATGACAGCTACCAAAGGGTATCATGGTATCTTTTTTTGTTGTTGTTTTTCCTAAAGAAAAAACTGGAAAACTATTTCCCACTCCAAAACACTGAAAAATAGATTTTCATATGAACCTTCTCAAAAGAGGGTATTCTTAGTACCTGAGCTAGACCTCCAGCGTGCATGAGCGTTATGTCAGGCAGCCAGGAACATCCAGGGACCACCAAGCCATAAAGCGCAATCACGAAGTAAGGGACAGAATAGAACATGTAGGCCAGCATCTGTATTGAGCAAAGAAATAATCACAAATTAGCAGCCTGGCCTGAACAAAAAGCACAGAAGATTCACATTTTCAAAGATAAAATGCTAATTTCTATTTTCTACATAGAATCACATTTTCCCAGTTGAAAGAGAGAGAAAAAAATTAACTTGGCAAAAGCATCTTAGGCTTTGAAACTACTTGACCTGAATTTTAGGATAAGCAGCAGGATCTTTCAGGTAGGGCTCTTGAAATTGTGTGTATAATCGGCAGACCTCAGCTGGGCAATCCAAAGCAATCTAAGGACAAAAGTGACAAATTCATTATACAATCATGTCTGGTTCTGGGTTTGCTGATAAGGCGAAGTGTGCCAAGTTTAGTCACAAGCTATTCTGCATCTTACAGGCACATCACTGACAGAAAGCCTGCAGACCTCTCTAAAGGGACTGAGCCAAAGTTAATAGTGGAGCAGGAAATGGAAGCTGCTGCTCTCTGCTTGCAAATCATTCTGCTGACATTCCTAGTTTAAGTTTAGCTAGCCAAAGCACAGCCAGTTTCACGTTTCCTGGGAGTGACTAGTCAACCAGTCCCCGCTGGAAGAAAAATGCATTTCTGTGCCAAATTAATCTTTTTAGACTTTGCAAGATTCAAAATTAGCATCCTCGGGGCTGGATGGGTGGCTTAGCAGTTAAGGCACTTGCCTGCAAAGTCAAAGGACCCAGGTTCGATTCCCCAGTACCCACGTAAAGCCAGATGCAGAAGGTGGCACATGCATCTCGAGTTCGTTTGTAGTGGCTAGAGGCCCTGGTGCTCCCATTCTATCGCCCCCCCCATCTGGTCAAATAAATAAAATATTTTTAAAAAACATACTCGCCAGGCATGGTGATGCATACCTTGAATCCCAGCACTCAGGAGGCAGAGGTAAGAGGATCCCCGTGAGTTCGAGGCTACCCTGACACTACATAGTAAATTTCAGGTCAGCCTGGACTAGAGTGAGACCCTACCTAGAAAAACCAAAACACAAACACATAAAAAGTAAATAACATACACCTCTCTGGTTCCTTTGGGGGCAGTTAGGAACAATACTTTGAAAGCAGGGTTTTCTTGTCTGTCCACTTTGAAAGAGAGCAGGTTTGGTCCCAGCAAAATAGACTTTGGGCCATAGAAATAGACAAGTGTCTCTTTGGCACAGTACTAAGTTACCTCCGTCAAGCACCATTCCATATGTCATTGGCCATAAATGAAATGTCCCACCTAGATAACATTTAGATTATAGATCAGTGACAGAGATGGTTTAAAAAAAAAGGGCTCTTACCCAAAAGCCCACCCACCACGCATGCACACATCTTTCTCTCAGGTGCAAAAGGAAATTGGATACGGCTGTGCAGAAATATAGCTGGGTCTCATGTGCTGGTGTGTGAATTTTGGAAATTATAGCAAACCAGCCAAAGGCCCATCTTGTGGAGTATGACTTGGCCTTCTTCTCTTCCCTTCTCTTCTCTTCTCTTCTCTCCCTCTCTCTCTCTCTCTCTCTCTCTCTCTCTCTCTTTCTCTCCATACATATATATATTTGTATGGAAAGAGAGATAGATAATGAGGATGTGCCAGGGCCTCTTCTCACTGTAAACCAATTCCAGATACATGCACCACTTTGTGCATCTGGCTTTACACGGGTACTGGGGAATCAAAGCTGGGCTATCAGGCTTTTCAAGCAAGCATACTTAACCATTGACCCACCTCTCCATCCCTCTCTTCCCTTTTCTGAGTCTTTTTTCATCTCAGTCAACTTCTCTAGGAATAAACTGGCCACTCACAGGGACAACTCTTAAAACAACACCTCACCCTGATTCTTGAATGGCCTCTTTTTATAGCCAGAGAACCTCAGTACAATGGGTTGGTTACCTCAGTTTACACTGGCAGGTTTAGAATGGCAATTGTGATTGACGTGGATTATGAAACAAAATAATCATTAACCAAACTAATTCTGAGTTGCCCAAATGTGTTTCTGCTAAGAACAAGTTAAGAAGACTGGCTCACTGGGAAGGCTCACTGATTAGTGAAGACAGTAACAGCATTTGCTCAGTGAGTACTTTCTGTGAACAAGGTCCTGCACCAGGAGGTTGGCACCCATTATCTTAATCTTCAAAACAGTACTATAAGGGCTGGAGAGATGGCTTAGCAGTTAAAGTGCTTGACTGTAGAGTCTAAGGACCCAAGTTTGAGTCTCCAGAACCCACATAAGCCAGATGCACATGGTGGCTCACGTGTCTGGAGTTCATTTGTAATGGCTAGAGGCCCTGACATGCCCACATTAATCCCCCCCCATAAATAAAAAATAGTAATGAAATTAAAAACCTGTACTATAACGTGGTCACTGGTATTTTACAGAGGAGAAAACTGTGGGTCAAAGAAATTGGATCATTTTCCTAAGGCAACACAACTAACAAATGGCCAGAATTCCAACTCCAAAGCTTATAAACCTTGTTCTTAACCTTGACACTATAAAAGTGAAAAGGGGCAAAGAGAAAAACTTGAAAGGCCATGTGTCCTCATGTTTATCAGACTACATACCTGTTGATTTACTCAGCATTGCTCTGGCCAGTGAGAAGTTCACATAACCCTACGTAAATGTGAATTGTTGGTCAGGCTCTGTCCTCCCTCCCATGATCCCCACTCAAGACCATCTGCATGTCCCCCGTGCCACCACTGTACTGAGGTTTCATGGAATCACCCTAACCAAAAATATTCACATTTAAGCCAAACATAGTGGCATACGCCTTTAATCCCGGCACTCAGGAGGCAGAGGTAGGAGGACCTCTGTGAGTTCAAAGCCAGCTTGGGACTACAGAGTGAGTTCCAGGTCAGCCTGGGGCTAGAGTGAGAACCTATCTCAGGAAAAAAAAAAAAAAAAAAGCAAAAATATTCACATTTAAATTGAAAAGACAAAGCTGAGAGAATGAGATTTGACAAGTAATTTTTCTGGGGTCCTAAAACAAGGACAAGATGATAGTTTTGGATAGAGCTTGACCTAAGGACCTGAATGAGGTGGTAATCAATAACCCAGGATGAGCTGCCCCTTGAGGGTGCAGGCCTGAGGGAAGTGGCAGGAAGCCAATTTAAAGCTCCAGGTTAACAAGTCATTTGATTTGTGGACATGCACACATATTCACTTTGATATACTGTACTTACCAAACCTCTAAACAGGCAGAACCCAGTTGCCAGGAGGAGACACAAAACCAACATTAAATCAAGCGGTCTTCTCAGCAGGTCCTTTGCTTGGGCTTCTTGAATAACCTAAGAGAGAGTTTGTCGTTATAAAACAGCCCCACAGAAGAACCCGAAGTCCACTTAAGCAGTATATGGTATGATGTGAGAATATTGAAGATTCACAATTCATAGCCTAGGCCACTGACCACGGGACTTAGAGATTCCCAAGTTCTAGTTTCTTCTGTAAATGAAGAGATTGGACCAAATGATCTTGAAAGGCCCTTCTAAACTCTAGTCCATATTTTTTTCATTCATTTCACACACCAGGCTAGTGAGCTCGTGAGCCTCTGGAAAATTCTCCTCTCTCCACCTCCCATATCACCTTAGGTGTCCTGGGATTGCAGAAGCCCTGTCACAGCTTCTGGCATTACATGGAATCTGGGGGTCACAATCAGGTCCTCACGCTGTGTAGCAAGTACTTTATCCACTGAGCCATCTCCCTGGCTCCTATTTATTTATCTTGAAATAACATTTTCATGATTATAAGAATAAAATACATTTATTTGAAAAATAAAACTGTAGAAAATAATCCATACATCTGTTATAGCACTGTTAATAATGGAGATGTTCATTTTCCCATCATACATAGTTTTGTGGGGGTTTTGAAATGGGGCCTCAGTATGTCGCTGAGACTGATGTAGAAACTCTCTTTGTAGCCCAGGCCAGCCTCCAAACTCACAATCTTCCTCTTCTACCTCCCCAGTGCTGAGATCGGAGGCATAGACACTGCCCCCACACTGACATAGGGCCTTTCAAAGCAATGAAGCAGGGGCTGACGAGGTTGCTATTTGTGTAAGAGTGTACCAGCTGCCAGTATGCTTGCTTGAGTTTACACAGCACATCTAAATATTTACAAAAGAAATACAAATGTAAACTAAAATGTATTTTAGCACTGGGGGTACAGTTCAGTGGTAAAGTAGTTGTTTAGCATGCAGGTGGCCACAGACTCCATCCCTAGCACTCCCAAAAAGCTATTTAATGAACTCTACTCTTAAAATGTTTCTGTAAAGCCAGGTGTGGTGGCGCATGCCTTGAATCCCAGCACTTGGGAGGCAGAGGTAGGAGGATCGCCGTAGGTTCGAGGCCACCCTAAGATTACATAGTGAAGTCCAGGTTAGCCTGGGCTAGAGCAAGACCCTACCTCAAAAAAAAAAAATGTTTCTGTAAAGTGAATAATTAATTATGTCTATCTAGTCATTTATATCTTCACATAATAATTTTGCTTAAATGACCTTGCTCACGGATCTAATATTCATAAAAGAGGAAGAAATGAAGACTTTAACATAGTACAAGCCAGGCTACCTTAATCACTTTGTGAATGGTCAGGAGGGGTCACTGAATAGGTCCTGCAGCCAGCGTCCATTGGCCTGGATATCTTGGGCCCCATGGCTTTGTGGATTACCTTGAATAGCAGTAGCTCCCAGAGGTGCCTATGTGCTCTCATCCAAGCCATTAACAACTGAGGCAGGTCCCACACTGGAATTCACCTAGCACCCTAGTGCAGTATGGGGTGGCAAGAGCCAAGGTCCACTGACACAGAATGTTCCCAAAAGTGTGGCCTGGCTAAGAGAAGTGAATGCAGACCATCCACCCCATTAAGAAAAATGTCAACAAATGTTACACTTCAGCAGTCAGACTCAGTACCCACAAATGCCCTTCCCCTTGGAGGCACAGTGCAATTTAGTGACCAGGCAACAATAACCCTTTGAGAACAAGGTTACATTTAAACAAGAAAATTAGGGCTGGAGAGATGGCTTAGCAGTTCAGGTGTTTGCCTGTGAAGTCTAAGAATGTATGTTTGACTCTCCAGGTCCCACATAGCCAGATGCAAATTGACATAAGTGCGCAACGTCACACATGTGCACAAAGGGGCGCATTATCTGGAGTTGGTTCACAGTGGCTGAAAGGCCCTGGCATACCCATTCTCTCTCTCTCTCTTTCCCTCTTTCTCTGTCTCTCTTGTAATAATAATAATTAATAATAATAATAAAAGAAGAATTTAAAATCACCTTTGTGGGATAATTTTGACTTTCTGATGGCTGATTATAGATTCTGAAACCAGCCCAGACAGGAAGACAGGTATATAGTATGCTTAAGAAAAAGGCAGGGCAAATTCGTGTTCCATATTTCCCTATTTAAAAGAGAGAGAAAAATAAAGTCAAAAGTTTTCCCAAGCATATGTAAGTACAAGTAATATTTAAGATATCTCCCACCTCAAATCATCTAAAATTTTGCTATGGACCAGGCAATATGTTGTATAAGATGAAACCAAAAAAGTTAATTTAAAACTATTAGATGTTCACTTAACATCAATGTCTCATCTATACAATATTGGAAAAAAATATATTTGTATATCCTAATTTTCTCCATGTGTCAATAACCTCTTTTACTTTAGCCTTCAAAAATCTTAATCTCCAAATGTACTTAACAAGTTTTTCTAGTGTGTCAGGAGTTCTGTATAGGACAAAAAGTTGTAAAAAACATTTGCACATCAAAGTCACCTAACTGTTCAAGGCACTCTGCTGAAAGCTGTTCTCTCGGGCACTTCTGCAAAGGTGAAAGCGTAGAAGGGTAGAGGAATAATCTTGCAAACCCAGTGTTCATAAGGTTGGCATCCAATCACTTTATTATAAAGCTATAAAATGACTTCCCTGCTTAAAAGAGCCTATTAGTACCAAAAAAAAAAAAAAAGGAAATGAATGTTAAGGTGAAAATGCCTTACCTACGATATTTCCAGGCACAAAAACAACAATGCTCATTATAATGGATCCGACCCAATATAAGCCAATGGTTCTGTAACTTTCCCTGTAATAGCAAGAAGAACAAAAGTCTTGGTTTGGTGAATGTGTGTTTGGATACTATTGGCCAAAGGACGGTTGTCATCATTGTTTCTTATTCTAACTAGCAGAGCACATGAACAGAAATGTACTGAATCGAGTAATGCGCACCGCCCTAGTGACCATTTCCCCACGTGATCTACTATGGGGGTTTCTTTGTGTCCTTTGACTAGGAAATTACCCTTCCCTTACCACCCTGATCTGCTGCAGAACCGCACTGTACTCATCGGTGACCAGACTTCTGCATTTTCCCGTTGCGTGTGAAGTTCACAGCATGCAAGGAGAAAGAAGATTCAGAGAAGAGACACTGGACCCATATTTTAAATCACTGTATGTACAAGTAATAGGATGTAAATGGCTTCCTGTGGCAACATAGAGTTCTGACCAAAACCCCAGGGGTGGAGACATGTGTTCTGTGAGCTATCAGACATCTGCCCTAATGTCAACTATGACAAAATTTCCCTTCAACTGATAACCCAGCAACTGCATAGCAGAGGCTGCGAGGACTCGGGAAGTTGACGCTCTGAGAGAAACAGAGGTGGGAGCGCTGGGTGTTTTCTGCCCTGCCTCAGCCCACAAGCTGAATGGACCAGCCCCACGAGGATGTCTCAGGAAAATAGACTGTCCTTGACTGCATGATGGGGAGCAAGGGGACACAGCCGATGAAGCTGCATTTCAGCCTTCCAAGGGCCAGCACCGTGTGACTTTCTCTAACTTAGAGCCAAGTGGAGGCTGGGGAAGGTAGCAGCTACCTTGAACCTTCTCCAAAGAATCCTTCCTGAAAGACTGTGCCTTCTGGGCTATCTTCTGGATAAGATACGGCTATTATACTCGTGAGTTCACAAAAACTACGGTTTCCTGCACAAGACTGAGCCGGTTAACATTCCATCCTGGGGAGGGGCTCACAGGACCCCACTCCTCCCAGAGTAGCTATTGACAGCTAATGGTTAGTGGTGGAGGAGGAAGAGGAGGAGGTGTGTAAACTCTGGTAAATTGTCTGTACTCTATTAAATAACCCCACCCATGCTCACGTAAGCAACCCTACTCATCAAACTCAGTGAGCCAGTGTCTCCCTCTCTCTCTCTCTCTCTCTCTCTCTCTCTCTCTCTCACACACACACACACACACACACACACACACTCACACCACAATGGAATAAGATGGGATGAAGAAGCAATTTAGTGGGAAAGGGGATAAGAGGTAAGTAGTCAAAAAAAAAAAAAAATATATATATATATATATATGAAATTGTGAAAATTGAGAGAAAGACTGCCTTCTTGACACAGAAAGAAGCTATGGGTAAACCACACTGGTTGGGGTGTGAAAATTCAGACACTGCTTAATTCAGGGACTGGCATGATGCAAAGACCCCTGTCACAGAAGTCTCCAAAGAGCGCACGTGTGCCCATGAGCCACAGCAAGCATCTCACGATGGAGAGTATTAGTACCCAGAAAACAGCAACTTGCTGTAGACTTCATCCCAAGGACACTCACTCTCTCAGGGGATCCAGCCACACAGCTATGAAGGGAATGACCAAGCCCCAAGCCCAGGTGCAGCTCCAATACCTGGAGCTATCGCTGAAACTCTACACTGAAGAGAGATGGAGGCTTTGAATTGAACTTGCTGTACTTTGATTCCTAAAAATACGAGTGTTCTTATTAGAAAACATAAGCAGACCCTGATTGGACCTGAGATCGGCTTCACATGTGGGAATTCCTGCCAGGTACTGAAAACCTAGTCAGAAGCCTGTGGCTGGGAAGGTCATAGTCTTAGTAGGGAAGCTACTACTGTTGTTTGGCTAACTGGATATGTTATGCTCTCTAAATATTTATGTTTATGCCTAAATATTAATACCTCACTGTTGGTTAGAGGAGCTTCTTTTTTTTTTTTTTTGAGGTAGGATCTCACTCCGGCCCAGGCTGACCTGGAACTCACTATGGAGTCTCAGGGTGGCCTCGAACTCACAGCGATCCTCCTACCTCTGCCTCCTGAGTGCTGGGGTTAAAGGCGTGCGCCACCATGCCTGGCTCAAGAAGCTTCTCACTTTTAGACAGCAGTGACCACTAAGGAGACTCAAAACACATCAGAGTGCTGGGAGGAGGTGACAGTGGAGTGCTCAGCACTGAGACTTCTCAAGTCACACCCTCCACGGCTCAGGGACCTTTGTGGAAGAGGTGGTAGAAAGAATGTTAAGAGCCAAAGGATGGAGCAGAGTGCTTTGACATGCTGTCTTCCAGATGCAAAGTGGGCGTTGCATATACGTCCTCACAGTAGCTGTCACTGCCTATGCCAGATCTGCATAATAGGAGGGGAAAATGACAAAATAGAAGAAGGGCCAATTGGAAAAAGGGGGTGCAATGGAAGAGGGCACAGAAGGCAAGACAAAGGAGAGTGGTGGTGTGAGGGGATAACAGTCAGGGAACATTGCATATATGTATGGTGGTTATTAATGAAGTATATTTAAAATTTTTTTTATTTATTTGAGAGCGACAGACACAGAGAGAAAGACAGGTAGAGGGAGAGAGAGAGAATGGGCATGCCAGGGTTTCCAGCCTCTGCAAACGAACTCCAGATGCGTGCGTCCCCTTGTGCATCTGGCTAATGTGGGACCTGGGGAACCGAGCCTCGAACCGGGGTCCTTAGGCTTCACAGGCAAGCGCTTAACCGCTAAGCCATCTCTCCAGCCTAATAAAGTATATTTTAAAAAGAAAAAAAAAGGCCACAAACTAAAGGGTCACTCTGCCTGAGCTGTCACCATGGTCAGGGAGCAATTCAAAGGGATATGTTCAAAAAGGCAGTGGTACAAGGAAAATAAAGCCACACCCAACTCATGCCTATGCAATGCACACTCCCATCTAATATACCTGTTTATGTATTTGCCTCTATGCGCATGGCCCTTATCGGTTACTAAGGAGGCCCACACACCAAATGAATCAACTTACTCCCATGCTATGGCTGCCACCATCACCAGGTACATCAGGTAATGAACAGAGCCGTCCCAGTAGCAGATCATGTGTCCGTAGGCAGTGTTCAGATAGGGTTCGCCCTAAAGACAGCATTAAAAAGACATCTACTTCAAATACGACTCAAGCATTTAAGTGCACAACACCAGACCTATATGGCAAATAAAAGAGCAGAACTAACTGGTGTTACTCTAAGATGAAACTGCTGCTTATTGGTTGGTGGGAATGTGAGAATATAACTTTACCCTTGGGGCCAAAACCAAGATCTGCCTTGACATCAAGTAAGAGAATGCCTGAGTAACTGGCCTACGGGGGTCCATACAGGTTTGTAAAATAACACAAAGGCATCGGATGGTGATGGCTACATGGGCGATCCCAGCCAACTCGCTGAAGCCAAGCCAAATCCATACCTACTGGTTCTTGGCTGCGGCCAGACAAGCGGCAGGGGAAGAGCCAGCTCCCCAGAGCCCCGGGCTAGTGGTGATTTATTCATGCTGTTCCTACGGCGGTCCGGGCAGAGGATAGGAGAGGTGCTCCTGTCCCAGTTCTACACACAGACAGAAAGCACGGAAGCGGGGTTGCCATCAACCGACCCATCGTTCCACCTGACAGTTTTGTTTTGTGTACACAAATGAGGTGAGAAACTATGAACTCAGGTGGTTCTGTTTGCTGTGCGGGGTGTAGAGAGCTGTTCTGCCTCCACCCTGTCTTCCTTTCTTCCTTCCCCCCATGTGCGATGTGCGTGCACCCTGGCCCACCTCCCAGGGCTCCTTAAAGCGCCAGTGCCATAGGCCCTTTCCCCGACAAGGAAGCGTGAGCAGCCAGCCGAGCGAGCGAGGCACTCTCTGAAACTTCATGTTTCCCCGGGGCAAGGACTGTTCTGTCGTTTCCCCACCAATGCAATCAAATCAAGATCAAAGCCACAGTGGAGGAGGAAACAATACCAAACCTGGACTAGACCCATGCCTGGCCCATGCCCGTTCTCTCGGACATGCTCTGGCTGGATAATTGCTTCCCGGTTCATGGCTCCGGGCAGTAATGCCTCCACGCCTGGCTCTCAGAGCCGGCACTGGCCTCTGCTGGGGGCTGGACGGACATCTTTTGACTTGATGGTCCACAGGCCCTTTAGACTCACCCAAACCCCTCTAACTCACCCCTTCTCCCTCGGGCCAACGCCCATGCGGCCTCTCTACACTGGTGGTGAAACCATCAACTTCCCCAGCTCCCCCTCACAGGCTCACCCTTTACTTCTTGCTCCCATGCAGTCTTTTGGCAATTTGACCTCCATAGAGTCACCCTGGGCAACCCTCCCATTTCATCACAGCCTCCCCAGGCCCAGCGTCCCCCAGTGGACCGCCCGCTACATTTCCCAAAGCTCCTCTTGCCTTCCCTTCCTCCTGTCCGCCCCACTCCAGCGCAGATGAAGAGTCGTAAGCCTCCCGTGTGGCTTATTATTTCTCTACCCCACATGCCTGCAGGACAAAGGCCCCCCTCTGTGTAGCTACTGGGTCCCCAGACCATGCCACAGCTGTACTCCAGCTTTCCTTCTCATTTTCTCTGCTAGCACCAGGCCTCATAGATCAAGTCCTGAGCAGCCCAGCCGGCGGTGACATCTGCCAGATGTCCTTTAAGCACCCACAACGTCACCTGCCCCCAGATGAGCTCAACATGAAGCCTTCGACTCTTCAGGGGTGACAGGGCTGCTATCCCCCCACCTTCTAAACCTTTGTCCGAGCTGTCCATGGAATGCCTTTCCCTTCCCTGCTCCATCCTGAGAACACATGCTCCCCTTTCAGCCATTCGGAAATGCCCTGGGAGTGCCAGGCTTCCCGACTCCCCCCCAGAGTCTTTTCAGCTGTGCCTAACAGTGAGCCTTCGCACCGTACCTAGGACAGTGCCATTCCCCCGCAGCTCTGGACAGTGAGCTCCCCAGGGTGGGAGGCAGCACCTGCTTCAATGACGCTCTGCAAAAGTTAACCCGTCCTCCTGTGCGCTGGACTTCACACACACGGCCAGTGTTCTAACAAACTCCAAAGAGGAATCCAAACGTCCTCTTGGCCTTCACGCCGATCATACCCAACTGGTTCCCAATCCCTACTCATTCCAGGCACGCAAAGTCCCTGAGGCTCACCCCCTCTCTGCTTCCCCTGCGCTGCCTCCGGACACCATCATGCCCTTGCTGGCCCTGCAGAAGCAACCGTGCAGATGTCTCAGCTCATGCAAGGGACCCTTCCCTGCAAGCCTTATTGCTTGGTGCAAACTCTCCCCTCATAGACTGTACGCCATGTAAGCCCCTGGGGTGACATACAAAGCTCCTCACTATTTGAAACAGAGAGAGAATATACTTTCAGCTCCTTTCCTGTGGTGACCTTGAGTTGACTACTTAACCTTTCAGGGGCTGGATTCAGCTCAGTATATAATAAGACTGCTTTCTTCAAGTGTTATTTTAGATAGAAGGGTGTTAATTATCATAATCAAATAACTTAGGTACTTATGTAGTTATGTTTGATACTTCACAATTTTTTTTTTTTTTTGAGATAGGGTCTTAGGACATGTAGCCCAGACGTGCTTCAATTCTCCTACCTCAGCCTCCTAAGTGAGGCATGAGCCACCATGTCCAGCTTTGGTAACACAGAAATTTAAGACTGCTTTGGGATTTCAGAGAGCATAATCTAGTGACAGCTACCCAAGCGCTTAAACTCATTTTCAAGCTAGGTGCCTCAGGAGTGAGGGAGGGCTGGTAGGGGCAAAATGCCTTGTGTGGTTCACTTGTCATGTGAGTCCGAGCCTAGAATAGGAAGAGACCTGCTTCCGCTAAATGAGAAGACTAAAGGAAGAAATGCTGTGTCCGTGGCCTGTGTTTGAGTCACATGACCAAGGTGCAACCTCTTACCTCTCTCAAGTAGTGTGTCATGAACCCATCAATGATGCCGTCTTGCTCCAGTCCTATGATGAGGTTCACCACGCTGGTGAATCCAAACACTGCGTACACTAGAACAAAGGAGATGCAGGAGACAGGTAACAAGCTCGGCACATCCACCAGTCATCACAGAATGTTGCTGAGAGTGCTCCCGCAGCCCTCGGTGGGGCCTCCTCCTACCTGCGTGGACCACTATGTTCCTGCCCCTCACTTAGGGAATATGCTTCAGGGAGACAATGACAGCACCCCAGAATACACTGTCAGTCATCCCCACCATCCTCCACTTCCCTCAGGTGGATGCCCACCTTGGCAGCAGGAGCAAAGCCAGCAACTAGCTGGCTAAAGAGGCACACAGTTGACCACCGGGCTTAGAAGAATGACTTAAAAGGTGCCTTAAGAGTGTCATCTTAATGTCTGAGACAGACCAATTCAGAGAGTGTCCAACATCTTAACTAGTCCACCCTAGAGATCTTTAGACAGGTAACTGATGTGCAAGTGACAATGTGTGTGGCTTTAAGAAAAGGGCCAGAGGCTTTTTGTTTGTTTGTTTTATTTTGTTTTGTGTTTAGAGGTAGGGTCTCTCACTATCCCAGGCTGACCTGGAGTTCACTATGTAGTCTCAGGGTGGCCTTGAACTCACAGCACTCCTCCTACCTCTGCTTTCTGGGTGCTGGGATTAAAGGTGTGCGCCACCATACCCAGCCCCCAGAGGTTTTTAAAATGCATACACAATGCTACAACTGAATATTCAGGGTGGATAGATGTCCCATTAGAAAATCTTACCAGTTGTGAGACTTTCCTAAATGGATTTAAAACTATTAGTAAAAAAAAAAAAAAAAAAAAGATATTAAAGTAGAAGAGAGGGCTAGGGAGATGGCTCGTCAATTAAAGGAGCTTGCTTGCAAAGCCTGTGGGCCAGGGTTTGATTACTCAATACCTATATCAAGCTAGATGCACAAAGTGGCACATGCATCTGGAGTCTATTTGCAGTAGTAAGATGCCCTAACATGCCCATTGTCTCTCTCTCCCTCTTCCTCTCTCTCAAATAATTTAAAATGTTTTTAAAAATAAAATAATCCAGGTGTGGTGGCTCACATCTTTAATCCCAGTACTCAGGAGGCAAACATAAAAGGATTCTTGTGAGTTCAAGGCCACCCTGAGACTACATAGTGAATTCCAGGTCAGCCTGGGCTAGAGCGAGGCCCTACCTCAAAAAACCAAAATATATAAATAAAACAGAAGATGGAATAGCAGGAAATAAGAGAGGATTCAGTAGAGGAGTGTGTGAGGAGGGAAGAAGGAGGGTGCTGAAAAGGGATTATATAACTTTTTTATTTTAATTTACTTATTTGAGAGAGAAAAAAAGAGGCAGAGAGAGAGAGAGAAAGAAAACATGCCACAGAAAAAAATGTCTATTATATAATCACATTACACTATTAGGACATTACAGTGTACAACTGTATCAACCACGTGCCCAAATAGAACATCACAATAATCAACTGTGACATCACAAAACTTCTATGACATCACAGTTTCGTCCCTGTGACATCATAATACCCCCTAGGGCATCCCAATGCCCTAAAGTGTTACCACAATACCCCACTGTGACATAACAATGCCTAGATTATCATCACAAAACACAACTGTGACATCGCATTGTCCTATCATGACACCACAATGCCTCAGCAAGGGGGAGGGAGAACTACAGGTGACCAACAGCTGAGGAGCAGAGCTGGGTATCAGTGCAGTGGGCGATCAGGTTCAGGACACGTAAGTGTGTCCGGAAAACTTCGGTTTCAGGGCTGGGGAGATAGCTCAGTGGATAAAGTGCTTGCCTTGAACGCTTGAGAGCCTGAGTTTGATCCCCAGAACCCGTGTAAAATGCCAGGCATGGAAATGCCTGCCTGAAATCCCAGGGCTGGGGAGGCAGAGAAAGGAGGCTCCCCAGGACACACCTACCAGCCAGTCTAGCCTACTTGGTGAGCTCCCGACCAATGAGGGACTCTGAAAAAGAGGAAGATGGAGTTCCTAAAGGGTAACATCTGAAGTCTTCCCCTGGCCTCCACATGCACATAGCTGCATGTGCACTCACATATGTGAACATGCATACACACGTGCGTGCCACACACAAAATTTAAAAAAGAAGCAACATTTTCAAGTGGTGACAAATTGGAGTCTGAGACTATGGAGTCAGCAGGGGTGGTGGAAAATTCCAGTGGTGGGTAAGAGGAATGGCTCAGCGACTAAGGCACTTGCCTGCAAAGCCTAAGGACCGGGGTTCAATTCTCCACGACCCACACAAAGCCAGATGCACAAGGCACGCATGTGTCTGGAGTTTGTGTGCAGTGGCTAGATACCCTGGAGTGCCCATTCTCTCTCTCTAGCTGCCTTTCTCTCTTTCTCAAATAAATAAATAAAATATTTTAGAAAAAGAAAAAGAAAACTCCAGTAGTGAGTATAGAAAGGCTGTGAGAAAGAAGAGCGGAAAAGCCTCATCCGGCAGGAGTGAGGCCTCTGTGCGCCCCTTGCGGTGTGCACGTCCCTGGGCCCCTTGGAGGCTTGCTGTTCGTGTCATTTTGCCTCCAGGACCATTAGCCACCACGCATCTTCCAAGAAAGGAGGTACTGGGTACGTCATCCACTAGTGACTGCTGACACCCATGGAGGGTCAGATGCTCTCTTAGAGATGACAATGTGATCTCTGCCTCCTGGTGGTCGAGAAGCCTGACCCAATGCCTGACCCTGAGGCTGCAGGGTCCTCAAAGTGGGAACAGAGCCAAGTACACAGGTGAAGGATTCAGAATGGGGGTCCCTTCTTGAGGGGTATGGAGTTAAGTGTGGAGTAAGAGAAGGGACAGAGTGCAGCAGGAGATCATCCTAGGGGGTAGATTGGGGCCACATCTAAGCAGGTGGCATGGGACAGGAGAAAGGACCTGGGCTCCAAAGAGAGGCCCAGCTCATGTCCCAGCCAGACATGAAACCTTAAGCCTAATTTCTCTAAGCTTCAGTATTTGATGTGTAAATTAGGAAAAACTGGTCACATAAGTATTCTTTTCCTTCCCACCTTTGTCAAAGCCCATCACGGGCAAAGAATTCTCCCCACACCTTTGATGATAGGCTGGTCAGACAGCTTGTTGGCCTTACGTAGTCAGCTCCAGCCAAGGCTTAGAGACATCCCTTTGCTTCCGTTGGCCCTCGGCTCTGGATCTGCCATGAGGGAGGCATGCTCTGCGGACCCCTGAGGAGACCTAAGGAACAGCTCTGAATCTAGCCCACAGCCTGAAGCAGAGGGGCAGCGGCCAACCCACAGTCAGCGAGCAAGAAAAAGAGATGCCTATTGCTGTAGATGCTGAGATGTGGGAGTGTTTGACATCAGCATAACAAAAGTAGACACTTCATAAATAAAATGCCCAGTAAACTGGGGAACGTGGTGGCACACGCCTTTAATCCCAGCACTCTGGAGGCAGAGGTAGGAGGATTGCCAGCGTAAGACTACATAGTGAATTCCAGGCCAGCTTGGACTAGGGCAAGACCCTTCCTCATTCAAACAAACAAAGCCGCAGCAAAGTACCTGGCCACAGGAAACACGCCAAGGGCAGTCAGAGCTTTGCCTGAGACAACACGCTTCATGGAAGGGCAAGGGCATGGTCACGGTCATGACAAGGGGGTCAGTGTTGTTCTCACTAGCTCCATGACCCTCACCACATTTCTATTTTTTAATATTTTATTTTATTTATTTATTTGAGAGAGAGAGAGAGAATGGGCACATCAGGGCCTCCAGCCACTGCAAACAAACTCCAGATGCGTGTGCCACCTTGTGCATCTGGCTTACATGGGTCCTGGGGGAATTGAACCCTGGAGTCCTTTGACTTTGCAGGCAAGCACCTTGATCGCTAAGCCATGTCTCCAGCCCACATTTCTAGTCTCTCTGAGCTTCGCTCCATCGACCAGAAGATAGATATTTGCTGTGAGGATTAAATAAGACAACATTGTTGAAGGACTTTGAGCCAGCACACAACATACTCAGTCATTTTCGTTTATTTAACATACACGTTCCTTTGTCTAATCTGAGTCCCCAACGAATATTGATGTTTGTCCGACTCCCTCACGGTAAGTGTTATTGTCTTCCTCTTTACGCAAATGTACACACTAAGGATGGCACATTTCACCACCAGGCCAAGATACTGCAAGTGGCTGCCGAAGTTAAGAGCATACTGGGGACTCAGAAGAGTAGGTTCTCTGGCCCTGCAGTCCTCCTCCACCAGCACCCTACCTGAAAGGTGGGCGCTGCAGCCTGGGAGGGGCCAGCGCTTAGAAGGAAGGGCCTTGTTCTGTACGGTGCCATGCTTCCAGCCACCATTACTCAGAGCAATTGCAGCCCAGGAGGAGGAATATGTGCCTGAGGGTCCTGTTACTGAGTGAATGCAAACCGTTTCCCTGGGAAGAGGCCTACCATAGAATAGTGGGTCCCGGGGTGGTTTTCTTCTGACCAGGACTCGAGCCAACAGGGCCACCAGGAGCAGGATGAGGGCAGCAACCCCCACAATTGTCCAGGAACTGTAAGGACCAAAACAGGGCTGTGGTCACTAATCACAACAAACACAATGGTGCCTGGAATTTCCTGACTACTAAAGGCATCGCTCCCCTCCCTCCTCCCCAGCACTGAAGAGTTAGGGCAGCTTATCTGCGGCACTTTGACCTCTCTTGATACAGCCAGTGACACTCGGGGACCAGAGCCCGGGGTCATCGTTCTCCTCTTCCATCTGTATCTGGGCACAGATATTGGCCATCTGGTTCTGCCTCTTCCCCACCTTACCCAGCCCCTAATATGGCTGCTGGCCAGCTGCCTTAACCTTCCTGTTCCTCCAACCCTCCCCCTGGCAGCTGACAGGCCTAACCATTAAGTCTGCCACTTCCTCTGGGCCAGCCAGAAACCCTCACACTGGGCACCACGAGAGCCAGACCACACACACCTTTCAGGGAGACAAGTGCATGCTGTTCCATTATGAGGCAGGCCTGTTGCGGGCCCCGGGGGTACCAGATTAATACAAGGACTGTCTCCGTGGACTCTGGACTCTGCCTCCCATAGGGTCATGCCATTTCCCCAGCACTGACAGGGCTTCCATTCTACCCAAAGGGCTCCGTGGCCTGCTACCCCAGCAGCAATCCAGGGTCCCTCAGAGCTGCTAGAAGCACCACTCCTCAGCCGAGACCCCGCCGCACCACAGCCCAAACACTAGGATGTCCTGCACCATACACCCCTGGGAAAGAAGAAGAAAACGGTGGATGGAGGGAGGGGGAGTGAATGAATGGATGACGGGCAGATGGAGGATGGACGAACGATAGATGATGTAGGAAGAAGTAATTGCTGGAACACATCTGTGATGAGAAAGAGGTTGGTTGTGTCTACATGCTGGTTAGAAATAAAACATGGGGGTCTGGAGAGATGGCTTAGCAGTTAAGACACTTGCCTGCATGCTTAATGAGCAGGGTTCATTAGTACCCACGTAAAGCCAGTGGCACAAAGTACTGCATACATCTGGAGTTCGTTTGCAGTGGCTAGAGGCCCTAGCACACCCTGTCTGGTTTTCTCTCTCCTCTTCTCTCTTTCTCTCTCCCTCCCTCCCTTCCTCTCTCCTTGGAAATAAAGTATTGAAAATAGAAATAAGGGCTGGAGAGATGGCTTAGTGGTTGAGGTGCTTGCCTGCAAAGCCTAAGGACCTAGGTTGGACTCCCCAGAACCCACATAACCCAAACGCACATGGTAGCACATGCGACTTTGTTTGCAGTGGCTACAGGCCCTGGTGTGCCCATTCTCATTCTCTCCCCCTCTGATAAATATTAAAAAAAAAAAAAAAAAGAAGTAAAACATGGGTGTTTCTGGGCATGCACACCAGTGGATGATCCAGAGCCCTCCACTTTGGTCCCACAAGTGAGAGAACGAGGAAACTGCTATGAGTCACAAGTCTGATGCCTGGGCTGAGGCCTCTCCTGGGGAAGGAAGTGGCTAGGTGTGCTCCATATGCTGCAAGGCTCTGGATCATGAGGAGCCTGAGGTTAGTGCTGTCTGCTAGGCGACGGTGGGTATCAAGGGCTGAGCTCACAGCCAGAAAACTCACAGGCCTGGGGCTCTGCTGGAGTACAAGAAGGCAGCAGTGTAAACTGGTTCACGACATCCTCTCTTTCACAGCCCCTGCCTCTGAGGAGGACCAAGAGCAAAGGAAAACTAGGGTAGCAGGTCATCTCTGCCTCCCACCCCCTCCCTGGAGACCCTCTGGGGACAGCCAAGTGTAGCACCTGCTCAGTGCAGGCGGAAGCAGGTCTAACAGGGGCTCTGGGTGACAGTTAAAGAGCAACAACTTCACCCAAGGAGGAAAATGTTGTTAGTTTGGGGGGAATGGGAGAAGTTCTTGATGCCCTTTTGGGAATACTGATGGATGTCTGGATGAGAATGACAAGAGAGGAAGAGAGAGTGTGTGCAACCCTTTGTGGACCCCTCTATCTGCTCCGCCTGTTTCTCGGAGTTTTGGAAAGCCCTGGTGGGAAGGAAGCTCAAGTTTAAGAAAGGGAAGCGTTAACTGAAAGCTTGCTACACATCAGAGCTGCAGCTTGGGAAAGTGCGCTCTGACCGCAGGATGCAGCTCGTGTGTGGGAAAGGTAAAGCCCCCGGGGCTGAGAGGGCTCACAGCAGAGAGAGGGCCTGGCTGGGAGGACCCATCAAATTGACAGTCAGCAGCAAGGACAGGGAAGAGGGAGGGCGGGAAACCGGCATAGAGGAGCAAAGGTGGCTTAGGCCCCGCGAGTGGGCTGGGGTTGGGGCTGAGGGTTAGAGATGTGCAGGGGACTCAGACCAGAGAAAACTTCTGCTACTGTCCAACTCAGGGGGGAACCAATGCTGGGGGCACTGAAAGAATGGAACAGACATTAGACTTGTGTGGGGGGAGGGCAGGAGCAAGGTCCTGGAAAAAAAAAGGTGAAGATGGGGGAGTCATGGGCCAGTGGGACTTTTACCTGCAGAAGGACAAGAAAGAATTATTCAAGATTATTCACGGCAGGGCTGGACGGGGTGATCAGTACCACACAGCGATGCAGAACACAGTCCCTGTTCATCTTCCAGTGGCTGAAGACCAACTTTGGGGTCCATCCTCTAATCTCTACTCTCCTTCCTGGGCTGCTCTCCCTCCAAACACGTGCTTCCTCCACTTACTTCCGGGTCACTACTCACCCTTTCCCCTGCCCGGCAAGGCTCAGTTCCCAGATCTGGCCAAAGCTGATGTGTTCCCACTTCCCAGAAGCCTTCCCCAACCAGCTCCCTTCCTAGTCGCTCCCTTTCATTGCCTTGGCAGTGTGTACCTGGTGATGTCTGTTTCACTGCATGCCACCCCAGCCTTTTATAGCCAGGTTCCCAACACCTGCAATGGGACCTAAGCACATGGAAGTGGTCAATAAATGTCCACTGGACTGTACGTGATGCTACTTTAGGAGCTAGGATCCCCTGGCACTGTCCACTGATAGGCACGTGACATCTGACTGTCCAGAGTTACTTCTTCCAGGAGATGCACCAAAGGCTGGGTCAGCCCAAGGACAGACACAGCCCGTGCCGAAAGTGAGCGTTCAGTAGGGTGCTGGATAAAGTGACCACAGCACTGCCCAGGGTGTACACTCTCCTCACCATGCCCTCCCCCTACGCCGTGTCTGAAGGACTGGGGGGGGGGAGCGGGGGTTCAGGGTACTACTGATGCAATTTCCTTAGCACTAGCTGCTGTGCGAAACGGCGGGTTCCTTCCTCCTCCCCACGGACAGTAACCAACTTCAACAGGCGTGGAGGCTTGGCGCCTTTCCACTGTCTGCCCAGGCACTCAGCTGCCCACGGTTGGCGGGGACAGGGAGGCGGAGGGGGGGGGGGTCAGCCAGTAGATCCCTTTGGAGAAGTGAGAGACAAGCCCGGGACCCACAGCTCCAGCTGCCTCCTTCAGCCCCACCCATTTCCTTAGCATTGAACCGCTCAGCTTCTGTTTGGGCTGCGCCCAGCCTCGGTTCCACTCACAAGGCGCCTTTCACAGACGGTTCTCACCGGGTCCTTACGACAGTGCGCAAATACAGTCCATTAGACAGACCAGAAAACTGAGGTCAGGCCATTCCCCCTTAGCGGCAACGCCAGGCCAGAGCCAGCGCTATCCTGCTAGACACCCCACAACAGTTTCTAAAATTAAGAAGCATTAAGTATGTCAAAGTCCATACAAGGAAACGTTCCCGTGAAAATGGGAAGGGATCGGGGCGAGGGCAGGGAGGCGAGCATGGCCGGAGCGGGGCTCCCCACTGGCGCCTGGGCTCCTCGCGGACAAGGAGCATTGCGGTAGCTTGACCGCGGTCACCCCGACTCAGGGCCGGCGACAAGCCCGTCACCTCCCTCCCAGCGCTGGACCCGGGTCCCATCCGGACGGACAGACGGACGATCCTCCACGGGACGCACCCCCCACCCCCGGCCTCCGAGCCGGGACCCCCGGGCGCTCACTCACTCCTGCTGGGCCGCCAGGTGGTTAAAGATGTAGGTGACCGGGATGGCCGAGAGGGACAGCACGAACACGCCGGTGGCCGAAGAGGCACTCATCGCCGCCGCCGCACCGCTCGCCCTTCACCGCATGGCGAGAGCCGGGGCTCCCCGTGCCCGGGTCTCCTGCGCCCCTCGCGCCGCCCTTCCCGGCGCCCCCGGGCAGCGTCCCCTCCACCCGCCGCGGTGCGCTCCGGGGAGGCGTCCCCGCCCCTGCCCCTGCCCACGGCCGCCGGGGCTCGGTGCTGGCAACCGTGACGCCCTCCGCCGGGGACCGGTGCCGCCGGGCGCGCGCGCGCGCGCGGAGGAAAGGAGGCGGCCCAGAGGAGGACGCAGGTCCCGGGTCGCCCCGGGCACGGTCGGGAGCTGGGGCATGGACGAGCGGGGCGGGGGGGTGGGGAAGCGCTGGGCCGAGCTGCGGGGCAGGCGGAGGGTGGAGCCAGAACCCGACGGTGTCCTGCGCGCGGAGACCCGGAGGGGCAGATGCTCCGGGAACCTTGGAACCCTCCCCCTACCCAGCCTACCCAACAGTCATCAAGGGCCACAAAGCAAACGTGTGCCCAGTGGAAATCTGTATTTTTTTTTTAAACCTGGTTGGCTCCCTCACCGGCTTCTGACCTTGGTCAAGTTACTTAAACTCCTCACCTGGGAAATAGGGCAAAATCCCTGCTCCATTGTGGGATGGGCAAAGTTTATATAAGCATGGAGTGCTTGTCCTGCACTGTTCAGCATGCTGCTGTCTCAGGAAATCTTCCTGCCTTGTCTTCCTTTTCTGATCAAAACTGGCCATGATTTAAGACTCTGAGGGTGGTGGTGGCGGCGGGGAGGGGGCCCTGGAATTAGGCCTGGATTGCCCCGTATGCCTAGGAAGGAAAAGGGAGGGGAGTTTCAAAGTTAAAGCAGATCAAGCACTGGAGGGATACGAAGACATGTTCTTAGTGCCCACACCACTGACAGGGCTTAAGAGATCATTGGGCTCATTTTAGACACTAGAGTCAGAGAGACAATGGCCTGGTCCAGGGCCACTCCCCTGCTCAAAAGTCAGCTGTCCGATGGCTTAGCGGTTAAGCGCTTGCCTGTGAAGCCTAAGGACCCCGGTTCGAGGCTCGGCTCCCCAGGTCCCACGTTAGCCAGATGCACAAGGGGGCGCAGGCGTCGGCAGTTCGTTTGCAGTGGCTGGAAGCCCTGGCTTGCCCATTCTCTCTCTCTCCCTCTATCTGTCTTTCTCTCTGTCTGTCACTCTCAAATAAATAAAAAATGAACAAAAAATATTAAAAAAAAAAAAAGTCAGCTCTCCGAATCTCTCTTCTTGAAGGTTTCAGCAACTCTGAGCACGGAATGATAAAAGCCTTGGCCCTCTGGAGAGACGGCTCAGCAGTTAAGGGGCTTGCCTGCAAAGCCTAATGACCAGAGGTTGATTCCCCAGTTTACACGCAAAACCAGATGTAGAAAGTGACCCATGCATCTGGAGTTTGTTTTCAGTAGCTGGAGGCCCTGGTGTACCTGTTGCCTCTGTCAGTCTTTCTTCTATCTCTCTCTCTCTTTGCTTGCAAATGGCGTGGGGGTTGGGTGCCGCTCCCTAACCTCGAACTCCAGCTCCTAGATGTGCTCCGCCTGGAAGGCCAAAAAGATTGTTTTTCAAAAGTATTTTTTTTTAAGCCTTGGCACAAACCGCATTTTATCCAAAGTATCTCTCAGAGGTCTCTCAGCTGGAACCATCTTCCACTACGCCTCCTAACCCTTACTTACCACCTCCTTAAAGTCTCCTCCTGGACACTTTCTCTGCTCCCCATAGTCTCTTAGACCAGCCCAACTGTCCATCGCCACCCAAGCTTTGCAGGGCCCCTCCTCTTCTCTAGACCCTCTGGCTGCTCCTTTGCTCTGCTAGACCCCAGTTTCCCTCCAATTACCATCTGATCTCTTTTCTCATCTACACTCTGTTTTTAACTCAAAATTGCATCTGTTAAAATTAAAGCAGCCAGGCTGGAGAGATGGCTTAGCGGTTAAGCGCTTGCCTGTGAAGCCTAAGGACCCCGGTTCAAGGCTCGGTTCCCCAGGTCCCACGTTAGCCAGATGCACAAAGGGGGCGCACGCGTCTGGAGTTTGTTTGCAGAGGCTGGAAGCCCTGGCGCGCCCATTCTCTCTCTCCCTCTATCTGTCTTTCTCTCTGTGTCTGTTACTCTCAAATAAATAAATAAAAAAAATTAAAGCAGCCAAGGGGCTGGAGAAGATGGCTTAGCAGTTAAAGCATTTTCCTACGAAGCCAAAGGACCCAGGGTTCGATTCCCCAGGTCCCATGTAAGATAGATGCACATGCTTCTGGAGTTCATTTGCAGTGGCTGGAGGCCCATTCACTCCCTCTCCTTCCCTTCCTCCCTCTCTCTCTCTCTCTCTCTCAACTAAATAAATTAAAATATTTAAAAAATGGTGGAACTGATGTAGATCAGTTGGTAGAGTGCTTGCTTGTCATTCACATAGCCCTGGGCATGACCCCCGGCACCACATAAAACTGAATGTGGTGATGCACTCCTATAATTCTCACACTTGGGATGCAGGGGCAGTAGGATCAGGATTTAAGGTCATTCTTGGCTATATATTAAGTCTGAAACCAACCTGGGCTAAATTTGACCCTGTCATAAAAATAAATAAATAAATAATAACCATTAATACCCAAGGATGATCTTTTTAAAATGTTTGATTGGGGGGAAGAATTACCAGACTACATATAGGAATATTTCAATTAGGAGAGGGCATGTGTGTATGGAAGTGTGCATGCTATGGGGTGTGTGTGTGTGTGTGTAGTGCAGTGTGTGGGATGCGTTAAAAACGGTGTGGTATGGAGAAGATGATGCTAAGGATAGACCAGCCTTGAAGAACAGGCAGAAGCTGGCCAAGCACACAAGGAAGAGATGGGGTTTTCCAGCAAAGCGGACAGCAAGGTTAGAAACCGCAAAGCGGACAGCAAGGTTAGAAACCGTAATATGTCAAAGCAGGTCACCCCATAAACTGTAAGCAATTTGCTACCATTGGAAATATGGAAGTGTTGGGATGGGGAGAGGAGAGGAGGGTGAAGATGCAGAGGTGATCACCCCTGAAGTTTGGTCAGTGGAAGGAGGGGCTGACTTGATGGAGGAACATCTTAAAAGCATCTCGTGTGAGCCATGGAGTGAGTACTGGAGGGAAGACCGGGCAGACCCGTTAGAAGGCTACCACGGTTGGTCCTGGCAAGTCATGATAGGACCTGAACCAAAGGCACACAATGAGGGGGAAGAGGAGGAAACAGATGTAAAAGATCCTGGAAGGAATTAGACAGTGTAGGAGGAGGCTACAGATAAGCTATTTGGGACATGTTAGATTTTCAGTGCCCCTGAGACTCCAACTACCCCATTGGCAACTGCGAGTCCTATTTTGTGCCAGCAAGAAAAGCACAGGCTACTGACTTAAGTTTGGGGCTCATCAGCATAGAAGAGGTAACAAAGTCAATGTATGGAAGAGGCTCCCTGAGCAGGAAAAACAGGAACTCTATGAGAAGGACTGGTGAGCCCTGGCACCAGCAGAGCAGCCCATGGGCACCTCACCGAATGGCAGAAACATCCAACATCCCACAAGGGCCCCAAGAATGTGGCAGAACTTTAGGATTTGTGATATACACATTTGACTTCTGTTTTCTTTTCTTTCTTTCTCTTTTTGATACTGAAAATATGAGTGGCAAGAATATAGGTGGTTAGGAAGGATGTTTCACAGGAACCTCCCCTGGGATTTTGGTTAGGTCATAAACTCAGCAAACAGAATCCCAATTCTGACACACTGTGGCTGAGAGCCACTCCACTGACATTCCCTCCTGCCATCCTCACAACAGCTCTCAGAAGAATACAGAACCATGAATGGATGAAGAAGGTGAGAAATCAAAGATATTAGGCAAAGTGCAACCAAAAAACAGGTGCAGGGGCCAGAGAGATGGCTTAGCGGTTAAGCACTTGCCTATGAAGCCTAAGGACCCCAGTTTGAGGCTCGATTCCCCAGGACCCATGTTAGCCAGATGCACAAGGGGACGCATGTGTCTGGAGCTCGTTTCGAGTGGCTGGAGGCCCTGGCATGCCCATTCTCTCTCTCTCTCTCTCTCTCTCTCTCTCTCTCTGTTGTTCTCAAATTAATTAATTAATTAATTAAAAAAAAAACAGGCGCAAACTTGTAGCTATGTCTCTTGACTTTCAGTCCCGACCAGCAGCAGATCACCACCAGTGGCACGCTGCGTGGGCACAGCCCAGGTTGGCTCAGGTGACACATTGCTCAGGAGGTCTGGAGTCCCAATCAATTAGCTCAATAGTTGTTAAGCTTAAAAGAGGGTCAAAGATGGCTTTTTAAGAAGGCATTTAGGGATCCCTCTCCTGTATACAGGGAAGCAAGTGGCTCGTTTTTAAAAAGTGAGAGAGGAGATGGCTCAGCAGTTAAAGGCGCTTGCTCTGTAAGCTTGCTGATCAGAGTTCAAATCCCCAGCACCCATGTAAAGATGGATGCAAAAGCCATGAAGAAGCCAGGTGTGGTGGCGCACGCCTTTAATCCCAGCACTCAGGGGGCACAGGTAGGAGGATCGCCGTGATTGAGGCCACCCTGAGCTTACACAGTAAATTCCAGGTCAGACTGAGCTAGAGTGAAACCCTACCTCAAAAACAAAACAAAAGCCATGAAGGCTAAATAGTTTAGCTATAAGCAAGTATGAAATTTGACTCCAAGCTTCCTGGAAGAAAAACAGAAATAAACAGAAATATAGGGAGCTGTACCTTTCTGTAGTGTTATTTCAATAACCCACTAGCAAGGAATTAAACTGAAGGCTCCCTTCACCAGGTCTGTTTCTGCCAGGAAGAGGATATGACAGCAGAACTTGGAGGAACTTGGTCAAATGGGAAGAAGGAACTTAGTCTGCTACTTACTGGTGGGAGATGAGGTCAGGCAGATAAAAGAACCTTTAGAAAAGTACAGCAGAAATCAATCCACCTTCACTCATAGCCTGGAACTCACCGATTAGCATAAACTGGCTGAGCTGGCTGGGTAGATAGCCCCAGAGAGCTACCTGGCTCTGTCTTCCCATCCCAGGAATTACAAGCATATTACACATTACAAGCCAAAAGACCCAGATTTATGTGGGTACTGGAGATCAAACTCAACCTCTTAGGCTTGGAAGGCATGCACATGACCAATGGAGCTGTCTCCCCGGCCTCCGGGACCTTCTCTTCCTGCCCATTTCATATGTTCCATTTTATTTTTAGGATTCTGTATTTTGTTTGTTTGCTTGTTTTTGATTGAGATAGAGTCTGGTGTAGCCCACCATGGACTCAGAATTGTTACATGGCTGAAGAAGACCTTGAACTTCTGATCTTCTCACCTCCACCTTCTGAGTACTGGGATTATCGGTATGTGCCACCAAGACAGTATGAGGAGCCAGGGCTCAAGCCCAGGCTTTATCAGTGATGGGCAAGCACTCTACCAACTGAGCTAACCTCCCCAGACCACTTTTCTACTTTTTATTTTTCTGATAAAGGTTGAGTTGACCAGCATGCACAATGTCCTAGGTTCCATCCCCAGTATTGCAAGAAGAAAAATAGAGTTTGTGTTTTCTGGTTTTTTGTGGGTTTTTTTGGTTTTTGTTTGTTTTGGTTTGGTTTGGTTTTTGGTAGGGTTTCATTCTAGCCTAGGTTGACCTGAAATTCACTTTGAAGTCTCAGGGTGGCCTCAAACTCACAGTGATCCTCCTACCTCTGCCTCCTGAGTGCTGGGATTAAAGGCTTACACACCTGGCATGTTTTTCTGTTTTTGTTTTTGTTGTCAAGGTAGAGTCTCGTTCTAGCCCAGGATGACCTGGAATGCACTATATAGTCCCATCTGGCCTTGGAACTCACAGAAATCCTCCTACTTCTGACTCCTGAGTGCTGGGATTAAAGGTGTGTTCCACCACAACAGGTTTGAGTTTGTGGGTTTTTTTAATATTTTATTTTTATTTATTTATTTGACAGAGAAAGAGGGAGAGCGAGTGAGAGAATGGGCATGCCAGGATCTCCAGTCACTGCAAACAAATTCCAGATGCATCTGGCTAACGTGGGTCCTGGGGAATTGAACCTGGGTCCTTTGGCTTTGCAGGCAAACTCCTTAACCGCTCAGCCATCTCTCCAGCCTGAGTTTGTGTCTTTATGAATGATTACAAACTCTAGATGAACATGCAAGAGGCAATCAGACAGGTTGGTCTATGAGATCTATAGAGGCAAAGCAAATGTGCTGAGAGAGATCAGGGCAAGAATCATGTACCTTAGTGGGTAAGTCACTCACAAGAATCCTATTTAATGAAGGGAGAAGAGCCCAGCTGCCCACAAAAAAAACAAAACAAAACAAAAAGAACACTACTAGAAGAATCTCTCAGTTCATAGGTCCCCCTAACTTTTCAGCAACCATGAGAAGGCTACAGTTATCAGTATGGATCTTACAGGGCATAAAGGTGCCCTCCATAGCCCCTACCATGGCCAGGCATAGAATAGATGCTCAATTAATGTCAACCTCAGAGGAGAAAAGAGAGAAGAAAGAAAAAAAGTAGGAGAGTGTGGAAAATAGAGAGGAAGAAAGAGTATTGTAGAAAAAAAAGAAAAATAAGAGAATAGAATGGAGAGAGAAGGTAGTTTGTAAAGTGGTTTTCAAAGGTCCTGTGCAGTTGCCAGAGGAGGTCGGTAATGTTGTCCTGGTTTCCTAGCAACCAGATCAAGAAGGAAAACATAATCATTTGTAATGTTTACAGTGTCCATAAGATTAAAAACAGAGCAGCTGCCCAGAACTCCCTGTAGCTCCTCTTGAAGGGAACACTATGTCATATAGTATTTTCTGAGCAACATTCCTACAGTAAATATAGAGTCACATTCTGGACAGTTGTTCAGTACATCCTCATGCAGGTGACTGGTATGTTGCCAAGTGCCTCTCAAAATACTCAAGTGGCCAAAGCAATTTTAACTCTTTAAAGATTTGGCTAGGCTCAAAGATAGATATAATATCTGGGGACAAGGATTAAAAGATACCTTTCTGGCACCCACATTATCACTTCCAGTTCCAAGCCCAAGGCAGACATCACCAACTGATTGCTGAACTCTTTCCTGTTGAGACATCACCTCTTGATCCTTCCCCACAGGGCACACTGGCAAGTTTCTTCTCACAGGCCACCCTGAACTTGTCTGCCAACTCAGGCCAAAGGGAACTGATGAATAACCTTCAAGAACTACGCTAAGAATAATTCTTCATAGAAGACAGTTTCTAAAGTCAGGCACACTTTTGTAATACTAGCACTTGGGAGGTAGACACAGGAACATCAGGAGTTCAAGGACAGTTTCAGTATACAGCAGGATAGAGGTTAGCCTGAGCTACATAAGATCCTCTTTCTTTCTTTCTTTCTTTCTTTTTTTTTTTTGATGTAGGGTCTTAATTTAGTCCCGGCTGACCTGGAATTCACTGTGTAGTCTCAGAGTGGCCTTGAACTCACAGCGATCCTCCTATCTTTGCCTCCCAAATGCTGGGATTAAAGGAGTGCATCATCATGCTTGGCAAGATCCTGTTTCTAATGAGAAGGAAGAGAAGAAGGAGGGGAGGGAGGAAGTGAAGGAAAGAATGTTTTAATACAAACGAAGCAACAGGGAGTATGAAGTTATCACACGTGGCAAAAAGAAAAGAGGAAATGTTCTATGCTGATGAGTGAGAATATAGGTAGCAATTGGACATTCTGTACGAAATAGGTGAACTGGAGCCAGGCCTAAACCAAAACCAAAGATGACTACAGTGTTCAGACTTCACACACTGGGCTTTGGTCTACATAGAGCTGATGGGAGGGAAGTTGAGGGCTCAAAAATAATATGATATTTGAGGGGGAAAGGGTACTTCTGTTTGAAGAAGACATAGAACATTGAGGAGACTGTAATCTGGGGGAGGTGGAGTAAGCCACGCTTCCCCTGCCACTTGACTTCAGGCTTGGCCATGAACCCTGTTTCTCCTAAAGTGACACAAACACATGTGTGCTGAGGCTGAAGTATTGGTGCATTAGTGGTTTTTTTGTTTGTTTGTTTTTTGGTGGTTTTTTTTGTTTGTTTTTTGAGGTAGGGTCTCACTCTAGCCCAAGCTGACCTGGAACTCACTATGTAGTCACAGGATGGCCTCGAACTCATGGTGGTCCGCCTACCTCTGCCTCCCAAGTGCTGGGATTAAAGGTGTGCGCCACTATGCGCAGCTCATTCGTGGGTTTTTGCTTGGAGCTCAGCTACCATGCTTGAGGAAAGTTTCCATAACCATGTGGAGGAGGACCAAGGCCCCTGGCTGATAGCCACAGGGAAGATCCCAGACAATACCAACAGTGACTATGAAGAAGAGTTCACTTTCAATCTTCCAGCCCACCAAACACTGATACCAACTGAAGCAAAATTTCTTGGTCATGAAAATCACAAAAATGATGCATTTTTGGTGTCTTAAGCCACTAAATTTTGGAATAGTTTGCTATGCAGCAGTGGCCAACTAAAACAGAAAACAGTAATGAAGAAAGAGCAGAAGAGGGGCTGGGGATATGACTCAGCACAGAGAGAACTAGCCTATCATGCATGACTTCCAGGATTTGATCCAGAGCAACATACAGAGCTGGGTGTTTGGTGGGGCACACCTCTAATCCTAGCACTCTCCCACCCCTTGGTGGAAAGTAGAGGCAAGAAGATTAGAAGTTCAAGGTCACCCTCTGCTACATAGAAAGTTTGAGACCAGCTTGGACTATGTGATCCCCAGTTAGAAAGGAAGGAAGAAAGAAACAGAGGTAGAGGAAGGAAGTTAAACCCAAAATACCAAAATGTCTTCCAAGGGAGAAGAAGAGCAGGTTCAAGGACAGAGTCAACACAGAGAAGGAGGTGGTCCTGGCTGGCCCATCAAGATCAACACTGAGGGGCTTGAGAGATGGCTTAAGTCATTTGTGTGAAAAGCCTAAGAGCCCAGGTTCAATATTCCCCAGTCCCCATGTAAGCCAGATGCACAAGGTGTCACATGCATCTGGAGTTTGTCTCCAGTGGCTAGAGGCCCTAGCATGCCATTCTCTCTCTCTCTCTCTCTCATAAATAAATTAATTAATTAAAATATTTTTTTTAGAAAAGATCAATAATGGGGAGGGGATATGATGGAGAATGGAATTTCAAAGGGGAAAGCAGAGGGGTACTACCATGGGATATTTTTTATTATCATGGAAAATGTTAATAAAAATTGAGAAAAAAATCCTAAGTAACTGCAAAAAAAAAAAAAAGATCAATATTGAGGATAGCTCTGCTGACATGCTCTGTCCTCCCCCTCCCCCCATAAGCCTGGTAACAGCCAGAGCAAAGGCTTTACCATTCCTCAGTCAGGACCTATACTCTTAGTAATAAGCCAAAAGTGTTTAAGACCTCAGAATGAAGCAGGCCTCAATCTGAAGTGTTAACATGTTTAATCCCCTAGCAGAAAGCCCACTTGGCATACTGTGGGGACCCTGAATCCAACTTGCTTATTTCTCAACCAGATCTTCTAAAACTATCTTGCCTTCTGGTAGACCCCACCAAGTTACACAGAACCCTCAGACAATGCTATTAGCCAGAGGGCGCACCTAACAGTGACCCTACACATCTGCAAAGACACTTGTGAAAGATCTTCATACAGACCACCATAGTCCTTTGTTCAGGAATTGTCAAACATAAGAAAATCAACAGCAGAAAAGAGAAGGTCCAAATTGAGTCAACAGGAAAGTTAACATTGGAGGAAACAGAGAACTTAAGAAAAAAGGGATTACTCTATAAAAATCATAGTCACTGTCTTCAAAAGAATTTGAGATAATCTAGATGAGTGGAAAGAAGTGCTATGGGAAAGGAACAATCAAAGAACCAAAAACACATTTTCTTAAGGTTGGGAAAATGGCTTAACAGTTAAAGGTGCTTGCTTATAAAGCCTGCTGGCCCAGGTCCAACTTCATAGTATCCATGGTGCACAAAGTGGTGCATGTGTCTGAAGTTCATTTGTAGCAGCAAGACCCCTGAGGTGCCTATACACATTCTCTCAGGTAAGAATGCATACAAGTAACTAAACCAAAATTTCCTTTTAAAAAGTTTCTTGGAAGGCTAAGGAGATGGCTCAATGAATAAAGTGCTTGCTGTACAAGCATGAATACCTGAGTTCAGTTTCTCAGACTCCACATAAAAGCCAAAAGCTATGGTGCATTTCTATGATCCTGGCACACCTAGGACAAGATGAGAGGTGAAGATAAGAGAATTTTCCAGAAGCCTGTGATGTGAACAAGTAGCCTGGAGATCCTGCCATAAATGAGGAAGAAAGTAAGGATCAACCCAAAAGTTGTCTTTCAACCTCCATACACACAGCGTTGCGCGCGCGTGCACGCACACACACACACACACACACACACACACACACACACAAATGAGATTCAATATGTGGGCTAAGTAATTACAGATTAGACACAGCTAAAGAGCAAGCAGATGATCTATAATCAAGGCATCTCACAGAACAAAGAGTGAGTAAAACAAAGGACAGGAAGTACTAAAGGGGACATAATCCAGAGACCTGTTCTAATTAGGCAAAATAGAGAAAATATTCTAAGAAGTAATAATAATATATTCATTTCCTTTCTCTATTTTCTCTCTCTTTCTTTATTTACTGCTTTCTTTATTTTTGGAGGCATGTGTAAAGTGTCCCCCATATTCTCCTGTGTTTATGATTAAGCCTCATACTTGATCCCCAGCTGTGGAGCCTTGCCCTTGAGGTTCATGAGTCCAGCCCCATGGGGTGTTCATGGCTAGCTCACTCTTGCTGCTTTATCCCAGCTGATGTGACAACATATAACACCCTGGCTGTCTGCTCTGCCACACTTTCCCTGCCATGATGAAACTTCCCCTCAAAACTCTAAGCCGTGGATGAGTTCATACTTATGGGCTAATAGGAGGTGGGGCTTGGCTGGAGGAAGTAGCTCACTGGGGCTGTCTCTGAAAGGAATCGCTTATCCCTGGCACCTTTCTGTTCTCTCACTGACTTAGTCTGCTATAAAGTGACTTTGCATTCCACCACATGCTCCCTGCCATGATGCCCACACAAGGACTAGAAGCAGCAGAGCCAAAATAAGCTGATTTTCTCAGGCGTAGTGTCCCAACAATAGAAAACTCATCTAATGCAATCTAGCTGTTGGATCTTGCATAACAAATACTCAGACACTAAGAATTCTGGGTACGGGAATATTAACTGTCACATTGGCTCCTCTCTCACTGGTTGACCACTTCACTTCCTTGATTCTAGTGTTGGCAAAAGTGACCCAAAGGCAGGAAATAGAAAGGAGAAGTGGGAAAGAAGATATAGCATGAAGATTAAATCAACATACACTTTAAAACCAGCTAGTGCTAGAGAGCTAACTGAATCTCTACCTTAACAATCAAATTTAATAGTGATTAACTCTAAGGACACTTATTACATGATTACAACATGCTACTTCCTGTATGAGGCACTGTGGGTAAGTTGCCAACACTTTCACATCTACAGGGGAATCAAACATGTAAATATGTCATGATCATAGTTGTTAGGAAAGCCCAGTAGTAACAGTGTTGAATAGGATTCACTGTAGCATCACTAGGTTCATGGCTGAAGCACTGAAAATGAGAGACAAATAAGCAGGAGAAAATAATACAAATTGGTTTAATATAAATTTTCCATGACACAACCTTCAGAAATAAAGACTTAAAGAAATGCAGGGGCTGGAGAGGTGGCTTAGTGGCTAAGACACTTGCCTGCAAAGCCAAAGGACCTAGGTTTGATTCCCCAGTTCCCACATAAGCCAGATGCACAAGGTGACACATGCATTTGCATTTGCAGCAGCTGATGGCCCTGGTGTGCTCATTCTCTCCCCCTGCCCTTTTTCTTCTCTCTCCCTTCCTCAAAAATAAATAAATAGGGCGGAGAGATGGGTTAGTGGTTAAGCACTTGCCTGTGAAGCCTAAGGACCCCGGTTCGAGGCTCGGTTCCCCAGGTCCCACGTTAGCCAGATGCACAAGGGGGCGCACGCGTCTGGAGTTCGTTTGCAGAGGCTGGAAGCCCTGGCGCGCCCATTCTCTCTCTCTCCCTCTATCTGTCTTTCTCTCTGTGTCTGTCACTCTCAAATAAATAAATAAAATTTAAAAAATAAAAAAATAAATAAATGTTAAAGAAATATAAAAACTGTGCATCTTTGTGCCCTTTGATGAAAAGTAAATAGTCAAGAGCATTCTGTGGTAGTGATCAGAGGGAAGGAACTTAACCAGACCTGTTCATTCAGATTCTTTACAGCACTTCGGTGTGTCCAGGGCAAGGGAGGACGCTCTAGAATGGTTTATGACCTACTTCTGGGAAGCAGTGTGGGGGAAAAGATAATGATTTTCTTGCTTCTGCCACTGTCTCAAATGTCAAGATGCTATATTTTGCAGGCAGCATCTCCTGAACCCCAAGGTACAGGCAAGTCAGAGAATGTGATCCTAAAGGAGTAGAGTGCAAAAAGTTTGTGGGGCTGGAGAGACAGGTCAGCAGTTAAAGGTGCTTGCTTGCAAAGCCTGACAGCCCCAGTCCAGTTCCCCAGTGCCACATAGAGCCAGGTGCATGAAGTGGTCCATGTATCTGGACTTCATTTGCAGTGGCAAGAGGCCCTGGTTTTTTCTCTGTCTGTCTCTCTCTGTCTATCTGTCTCTCTTTCTTCCCGCCTTTCCCCCCTCCCATTTGCAAATAATAATTAAAATATTTTTTAAAAAGCATGTGGAACGGTCCAATCTAAAACCTGCCAGCTATGCAGCGGGGCAGGAGGACTAAATGAAAAGTTTAATGAGAGAAGGGACATTCTCAGCTGGGCCAGTTCAGTAGTTGGCCCTAGAAGTCATTCAGACAATGAGGGAAGTGGGAAGAGACCAGCAGCGAACAGCAGGGTGGTCATTTCAGCAAGTAATGAAGGGCTGTTGGGCTGTGCAGCCATTTCAGGAGCAGAAATGAGGGGCTAACTGGAGACTGGAACATAGAATTTGGTGATTAATTGGCTGAGAATGGCATGGATCGGGGAATCGAGGCATGGCAGCTGGAGTGGGACAGAGAAAGGGAATTAGGGACCCAAAATGAACTGAAACACATCACGTACTATCATGTTTGATGGTTTCTCTCTGAAACCTGTGTTAGGTTCCTACTTATTCGTAGGTGATGCTTCCCAAACAAGAACATAAACTAGGAAAGAAAGGGAGAAATCTATTGGGAAATGGCTGTAAGATAAAGCACTACTATATGCTTAACGCCTTATATTAAGTCTCTCTCTACGTATCTGTCTTCCCTTGCACGGTAGCTCAAGCTGAGCTGTAGCCCACTATCCTCCTTTCCCAGTCGCCCAAGGGCTGGAATTACAGGAGTTTGTGAGGTCACCACCATGCCAGGCTCAGTGTCTATCTTCATTCTCAAGCTACTCAGTTCTGCTTCACATCGGAACACATGGTGTTACATATCACCGCGTGTGTAACTGGGGGCTGGGATCGTAGCTCACTTAGTAGAAGGTTTGCCTAGTGTGCGTGAGGCCCTGGGTTCAATCCTCAGCACCACACACATTACTGACACTCAGGATGTAGAGGCAAGAGGATCAAAAATTCTAGGTCATCTTCAGCTACATAGTGAGTGTAAGGCCAATCTGGGCTACATGAGATTCTATATCCCCCCACAAAAAAATCCACAGTACATAAATCACACTGGATCAAGGAAGACATTTGAAAATATTACATAAAAATCTTAGAGAAATATTCGAGATTTGAGGCAGGGTCTCACTCTAGCCCAGGCTGACCTAGAATTCACTATGTAGTCTCAGGCTGGCCTCGAACTCACAGCGATCCTCCTACTTCTGTGGCCTGAGTGCTGGGATTAAAGGCATATGCCACCATGCCAGTGAGAGAGGAAAGGAGAAGAAATGGGTGCACCAGGACCTCTAGCCACTGCAAATGAACTCCAGATGCATGAGCCACTTTGTGCAGCTACCTTTACCTGGGTACTGGGGACTTGAACTCGGGTTGTTAGGCTTTACAGGCAAGCACTTTAACTGTTGAGCCAGCTCATCAGCCTCAGAAAGATTCTATTTTAGCTTCACGGGCTCAGGGGTGTCATTAAGAACACCACAGCCTCTTTATTCCTTCCTTATTCCGTCCTCAGCATGTCGGATTTTCACCTTTAAGCTTGCTAATACGAAGCTTTATCTTCTGAGACTTTATCTTTAACTAGACTACAAACCCTTTGCATAACGCCTGCTCCCAGACATTTCCATCTCATTGGCAAGAGATACTTAGTTCAAAACAAAATACCAGCAGAAAAAAAAACAAAAAACCTTTGCATGCTCAAGAACAACCATGGCTTTTCCTAAAGCCAGGGCTGGGCACTCCTTTCTGGCACACATTGCTGTCTAAGTGAAATCAGGTTCTATAACCTAGGAAATAAGGACTGACCATAGACTGTTGTTGGGGTATCCAGAGAGAGAGAGTTAACCAGAGAGAAAACCAGAAAAACCAGGTCAGTCTCCTAAATGCCTCTTGGTGTATGGCTGGCTAAAGTACATAAGTAAACCTGCTTGTAATGCGTGTATTTAGGGGCCTTAGCACATTGGAAAGCTTTGTAATTGCTAGAGAATAAGATAAAAGTGTTTTCCTGACCCACTGTTGTAAGTGGAGCCCTGAGTGCACATTTTAAAAACCTCTTTTGGAGCTGGAGAGATGGCTTAGCGGTTAAGCGCTTGCCTGTGAAGCCTAACAACCCTGGTTCGAGGCTTGATTCCCCAGGACCCACATTAGCCAGATGCACAAGGGGCGCATGCATCTGGAGTTCGTTTGCAGTGGCTGGAGGCCCTGGCATGCCCATTCTCTCTCTCTCTCTCTCTCTCTCTTTGTCGCTCTCAAATAAATAAATAAAAATAAGCCAAAAAAATTAAAAACCTCTTTTATTCCTTCTGGGCCAAAGTGCATTGTACTATGACGGTGAAGCCAGAACTCCATTGTTGGACCGCCCGCTTGGCTCTGGTCTCAGTATCTTTTGAAGATTTAGGAGATGCCAGTACTGGTTAAATCTCTGAGAATTTTTGAGTCAGAACAATCAATCTTGTGCCAACCCACGTAGGTAAATAACAACGTAAGCATGTCCATTTGACAGCTGAGGAGACAGAAGCTTGGTGAGGCTTCCAACCTTGCTGAAGCTCCCATCTGGACTCCACACACCAGCAGAGCAACCACGGCTCGGTGACTTTCTACCAGGGCGTGTGACCGACTGTTGGTGGAGCCATTTCCTGAGACAAGGAGGGTAGTCAAATGATTCGCTTCCTCTGTATGAACACAAGTACGTGACATATGTTGTATAATTCTGTTACATTGTTATAATTGACTGCTGAGACCATAAGCAAAAGTCAGATGGCCATTCATTGGTCAGTACCAGAAATTCGGCTAAAATATTTCAAGGTAGCAGTACTTGACTATATAAGGAATTGAAGGACTTTTGAGGGGAGGAAATGTGATCTGCTCAGTTTGACATGTCTGTGGAATACCAATAATAGGTTTCTCATAGACATTGGGATATCCAAAGCACAAATTATGCCACATATAACCAGGACTAGAGTAGATTGGGGATCACCAACGTTAGCTGAAATCATGCAATTTGAAGTGGCTTGAGGGTGGGAAGTCATGAGTCAAGGATAGAACCATGGGCAATAACAGTGCTCTGGAGTGACAGGAAAAGGGGCTTGTGATATAGGAGACTACAAAGCAAAGGTTAGGGCTGGGGACATGGCTTAGTGGTTAAGGTGCTTGCCTGCAAATCCTAAGGACCAAGGTTCAATTCCCCAGGACCCACATAAGCCAGATGCACAAGGTGGTGCAAGTATCTGGAGTTCATTTGCAGTGGCTGAAGGCCCTGGTGCACCCATTCTATTGCCTTTCTCCCTCTCTCCAATAAACAAATTTAATTTAATTTTAAAAATCAAAGGTTAAAAATCATATAAAGAATCAAAACTATATTATCCAGCTACATTCTTTAAGAAAACTAGTTTTAATTTTACCTATGCCTATACTTATAAAGAAAACTCTTTACCTAGACTTTAGAAGTACATTTTTAGATTATCTATATATTATCTATATTTGTTTTCAATTATCTAGAGCAATTTTATAGGGTTGCAGTTAACTCACCACTTTAAAAAATTTCTTTTGGGGCTAGAGAGATGGCTTAGTGGTTAAGCACTTGCCTGTGAAGCCTAAGGATCCCGGTTCAAGGTTCAATTCCCCAGGACCCACGTTAGCCAGATGCACAAGGGGGCGCAGGCATCTGGAGTTCGTTTGCAGAGGCTGGAGGCCCTGGTGCGCCCATTCTCTCTCTTCTCTCCCTATCTGCCTCTTTCTCTCTCTGTCACTATCAAATAAATAAATAAATAAAATAATTTTAAAAATTTCTTTTGTATAAAGCCATTTCAAATGTGCTTGTCTTTTTTGCGTATTTACACTGAGTCCAGTTCAGTAAGCTACATGGCAAGTGTGTACGATGTAAATAAATTGGGTTTACTAAATAAAAAAAAAAAAAAGAAAGAAATGGCATGAAAAATTATAAAACTTGTTCTTCCAAACCCAGGCAAGGGAAATGCCAAGGAATGAATATCAACCATCTCGTCCAAGAAGATGAATCTCACGGCAGGAGGAAAGTCCCTGAGTTTGGCAGTTGGGAGGATGCCAGCCAGTAGCCCTGGAGCCATGGTGGTGCCAAAGGCAGTCAATGGTGGCTTGAGAAGTGCGAGGACATGAAATAAAGAGACCTTAGTAGGAAGGAAGAAGAGAAAGAGAGACCAGGAGGTTGAAACAGGGTTTAGGGAATTTTTTTTTTTCTGGGGCAGAGAACAATTACATACTCATAGGCATCAGGAAAGGGAGCCATGGCAATGGAGATGTTAAAGTTAACAGAAAATGCATGGGCAGCGTTTCTCGGGACAGCAGGAGATGAATTAAAGTGCCATCAGAAATCAGACTTGCAAAGAAGGGGGGCTTGTGTAGCTAGCAAGAAAGAGACAAGCAACCTTGGGCTCATCTACTTTCTGTTGGCTGGGAAATAAGTAGAGATGGGCAGAGCTAAATGAAATGTGTTCACATTATCAGCCTGATCTATATTTATTTCCCTGTAACCTGAGAGGCAGTGTGTTATAGAGCTATGGACTCTGAAACCCAACTTTGTGCTTTGCATTTCATTGCTGGCCCTGGTGTGCTTTTTCGTGGAAGGTCACATTCATATGACTTTGGCACAGTCAGAACAACCGTGCTGTCTCCATGGCTTACTCTGAACGCGTAGCACAGATAAATCCAGCTCTTTAATGTCCTCGGAACCCTCCTGTTATTTTTACAAACACAATAGCCTTGATGATGTGACGTGAATGGGACTAATTTTAGTTATTTATCTTATATTTGATGGCATCAAAATTAGCTGTGGGACAGCTAATAATAAAAGTATAACTGGGCAATAAAAATAGAGTAAGAGGGGCTGGAGAAATGGCTTAGTGGTTAAGGCCCTGGCCTGAAAAGCCTAAGGACTCATGTTCAATTCTCCAGGTCCCACGTAAGCCAGATGCACAAGGTGGCACATGAGTCTGGAGTTCAAGTGTAGTGGCTGGAGGCCCTAGTGTGCCCATTCTCTCTCTCTCTTTCCTTCTCTCTCTCTCTCCCCCATAAAAAAAAAAAAAAAAAGGTCAGGCTGTTGGGCTTGCCTCAAAAACAAAAAATAGAGTAAGAACGGACAAGTAACAACCATACAGAAATCTGAACAGCAGCAATTACAGAAACATGCCTGCAACACCAGGCGCTGAGGAAGCTAAGCAAGGTGCTGGAGAGATTGCTTAGCGGCAAAGGTGCTTGCTTGCAAAGGCTAATGGCCAGGACTCAATTCTCCAGTACCCACACAAAGCCAGATGCATGCATATGGAGTTTGTTTGCAATGTAAACAGCCCTGGGACACCCATTTTCTTCCTCTCCTTGCAAATAAAATAATAAAAAAAAATTAAAAGAAACTAAGGCACGAAGATCAAGGATTCAAGGCCAGTCTGGTCTGCATAGTGGGCAATTTCCTTTAAAAAAAGGAAAAGAAAGAAAGAGAGAGAGAGAGAGAGAGAGAGAGAGGGAAGAAGGAGGGAGGGAGGGAAGGAAGGAAAAGAAAAAGAAACAAAAACAAATACCTAAGCCGGGGGTGATGGCACATGTCTTTGATCTATGCACTACAGAGGATGAGATAGGAGGATCACTGAGTTTGAGGCCAGCCTGGAACTACAGAGTGAGTTCCAGGTCAGCCTGGGCTAGAGTGAGACCCTACCTCAAAAGAACAAACAAGGGGTCTGGAGAGATGGCTTAGTGGATAAGCCGTTTGTCTGCAAAGCCAAAGGACCCAGGTTTGATTCCCCAGGACCCATGTTAGCCAGCTGCACAAGGGGGCACGCACATCTGGAGTTCATTTGCACTAGCAAGAGGCCCTGTTGTTCTCTCTCTCTCCTTGAAAATAAGTAAAATACTTTTGAAGATTAAAAAAGAAAATATTAGGGCTGAAGAGATGACTTAGCACTTAAGGTACTTGCCTGCAAAACCAAAGGACCCAGGTTCAGTTCCCGAGGACCCGCATAAGCCAGATGCACAAGGTAGTACATGTGTCTGGAGTTCATTTGCAGTGGCTGAAGGCCCTGGAACACCCATTCTTTCTCTCTCTCTCTTTTTCTCTCTGTCTCATAAAAATAAAACAAAAAAATCTTAAAAAAGAAAATATTAGAGCATATTACTGAAGTTAATCAAATTGAAGGCTATAAGATCAATACACAGAAATCTGTAGTATTTCTACATATGAGAAATGAACAAACAGAAGATATTTTTAAATATTCCATTTATAATAGCATGATAAAGAATAGAATACTTAGGAATAAATTCACTGATGGAGGTACAAGATTTACATACTGAAAACTATAAAATGTTGCTAAAACAAAATACATATCTAAAGAAATGGAAAGACATCCTGAGTTCATGGATTTGGAGACTTAATATTGTTGTTCAGATGGAAATTCTGGGGCCAGCAAAATAGCTTAGTCAATAAGGTCCTTGTTTCACAAGTATGAAGATAGGAGTTCAATCCCAGAACCCATATAGAAATTCTGGGCATGGTGGCATGGGTTTATAATTCCAGCACTGAGAAGGCAGAGACAGGAGGATCCTGGGACTTACTAAGAGGCAGTCAAGCCTAATTGGCAAACCCCATGCCAGTGAGAAACCTGTCCCTCTAACCCCCGCCCCCCACCACACACACACACGAAAAGGTGGACAGTATACCTGAGGAGGAGCACCTTAGGGTGTCCTCTGGCCTCCTCATATACTCACACATGCGCATTACTGCCCATAGACTTGACTTCAAGGGGCCCTGTTCTACCAAATGCAATCTTAAGAAAGAAAAGTGTCGGGCTGGACGTGGTGGCACACACCTTTAATCCCATCACTAGGGAGGCCAAGGTGGGAGGATCACCGTGAGTTTGAGGCCACATAGTGAATTCCAGGTCAGCCTAGGCTAGAGCAAAACCCTACCTCAAAAAAAGAAAAAAAGAAAGAATGAAAGAAAAAGAAAAAAGACAAGAAAACTATTGTATATGGTGGTTCATGCCTTTAATCCCAGCACTTGGGAAGCTGAGGTAGGAGGATCACCATAAATTCAAGGCCAGTAAGGGCGACTGTAGAGTGAGTAACAGCTGAGCCTAGTCTAAAGTGAGAAGCTGCCTCACAAAGAAAAAATAATAAGAAGAAAGAAAGAAAAGAGGTCTGGAGAGATGGCTTAGCGGTTAAGCCCTTTCCTGTGAAGCCTAAGGACGCCAGTTCAAGTCTTAATTCCCCAGGACCCATGTTAGCCAGATGCTCAAGGGGGTGCATGTGTCTCAAGTTTGTTTGCAGTGGCTGGAGACCCTGGCATGTGCCCATTCTCTCTCTCTCTCTCTTTCCCTCTTTCTCTCTCTGTCAGTCTCAGATAAATAAAGAAAAGGAAAAAGAAACTAAAACCAGTGTGGTACTGGTACAAGGATAAACATATAGATTAATAGACTAAAAGTCCAGAAACAAATCCAAATATCTGTGGTCAATTGATTTTCAACAAAGGGTGCCAAGTCCATTCAATGTGGGGAAAATAATAATAAGCCAAATGGATATTCACATGCTAAAGAATAAAGGTGGGGGAGCTGGAGAGAAGGCTTAGCCATTAAGGTTCTTGCCTGTGAAGCCTAAGGATCCAGGTTCGATTCTCCAGGTGCCATGTAAGCCAGATGCACAAGGTGGCACATGTGTCTGGAGTTCGTTTGCAGTGGCTAGAGGCCCTGGTGTGCCTATTCTCTCTCTCTTTCTCTCTCTCTGTCATAAATAAATTTAACTTTTTTTAATTTTTAAAAAAGAATAAAGGTGGGGCCGAAGAGATAGCTCAGTGCTTAAAGGCACTTGCTTGCAGAGCCAAATGGCCCAGAGTCAATTCTCCAGTATCAACATAAGACAGATACACCAAGTAGTGCAGGCATCTGGAGTTTGTTTGCAGTGGCAAGAGGCCCTGATTGCCAATTCTCTCTCTCCCTCTCTCTCTCTCTCTCTCTCTTTCTCTCTCTCTCTCCCCCCCCCACCCACCGTTTGCAAATTTGAAAGAAAAAAAAAGGCATGAAGGTGAACCTTCACCTCATTCCATATACAAAAGTCAACTCAAAGTGGATCACTGGCCTAAATGTAATAGTTAAAACTATTAAAGTTTTAGAAGAAAACACAAGGATAAATCTTCATTAATTTGGCTTTGGCAAGAGATTTTTAGAAAGGATAATAAAATCTCAGAGAAAAAATAAAAATTAGAGGCTGTGGAGATGGCTCAATCAGTAAAGCGCTCACTACGCAAGCATCCCGACCAGGATTCAGATCCCTTGTTCCCATATAAAAGCTGGGCATGGTGGCACATACTTATAATCCCAGTGCTGGCAAGGCCGACAGGAGGAGAATCCCTAGGGCATACTGGCTACCCTATCTTGGCAAATCAGTGAGCTCTAGGTTTACTGAGAGACCTGACTCAAAAATAAGGGGAACAGGGCTGGAGAGATGGCTTAGCACTGAAGCGCTTGCCTGTGAAATCCAAAAACCCCAGTTCGAGGCTCGATTCCCCAGGACCCACGTTAGCCAGCTGCACAAGGGGGCGCACGCGTCTGGAGTTCATTTGCAGTGGCTGGAAGCCCTGTTGGGTCCATTCTCTCTCTCTCTCTCTCCCTCCCTCCCTCTTTCTCTCTCTGTTGCTCTCAAATAAATAAATAAAAATAAACAAAAAAATAAGGGGAATAGTGGTTAAGAATGACAATCATCAACCTTTGGCCTCCACATATATACACACAAAAGTACTTGCACACACGTGTGTGTCCACTTGCATACAGCGTCCCTGTGTCCAAAGGCACTCTTCTTTTTATTTTCTTTCTTTTCTTTCTTCCTCACAAGTGCTGGGATTGAAGATATGCACCACTATGCCTGGCTTGGCATGCATTTTTGAACCAGGTCCCACATTTTCATTTTACACTGGGCCCTGCAAATTGTGACATACAGTCCCTGATGAAGTAATTAGCAGAGACATCTCAGCTCCATGCCTTTTATCTAATAAATCCAAAGAGTCAAGAGAAAATTATTCTAGACAAATGATTTCAAAGGGAAGAATATATAAACATGAATATAAAGAATGGAAATTAGTTTTTATTTTTATTTTTTATTTTTTATTTTTTTTAAATTTAAGTTATTAGTTTTCATTTCAGTGAATACAGGCAGTTTGGTACCATTATTTAGGCTCATCTGTGATCTACCCCCTCCCATTAGACCCTCCTTGTTAATGAAAATGGGTCGTGCATTGTGGAGTTAGCCCCCAGTTATTGGTATGATAAATGTCTCTGCAAATCATGACCCAACATGTAACTCTGACATTCTTTCCGCCCCCTCTTCCGCAAGATTTCCCTGAGCCATGTTGGGTTCATTTTTGGTCTGCTTCAGTGCTGAGGTGTTGGGGGCCTCTGAGGCTTTGGCTCTCTGATTTGGTAGGAGTTGATTTTTCTCTGCGTTGATCTCCTTCCCCTTTGTGCTGGTATCCGGTTCACAGGAAAACATCACCCTTGCTTATTTCGCCAGTTGTCCTTAGTTTTAGTTGGGCCCCTTTTGAGGTATGTTGGGGCAGCTCTCTTCTTAGGATCTGCAACTATCTGGAAAAGAGAAGCAGATTCTCCAACGGAGAGTAAGTTAGCACCTGGAAAATTGAGATAACACTTACTTTTTTGATAGACAGTTTGATAGGTGTAGGCCCTCTTATACCCCGTGATTGATGGTAGCTTGATATTGTAGAGTGGGCTTGTGTTTGGGTGTGGTTCTGACTTGTTTCCCAGCTCCAGCTAAGGGTCTAGTACCACTGAGTGGATCAGTTAGCCAAATCAAGAGCAATTGATTCCTCACCATGGCTGTGTATCACTATTGCACTTGTGTGGGCATCACATCCGATTATTTGTTGCTAATTAGGTTAAACAATGTGTTGCTTGGACAGATCTTGGTCATTTCCCCCAGTCGCCTATGTAGCGCCTTCTAGCACTAGACACGCTGACTGTCTGGGGACTGACTCTCTCCTGGCTTCCAGCCATGTCATTCCATTTTACGCGTCAGCTGTGTATGGAGTCTTCAGCAATAGGGTCTTATCACTGGCCTTTGGTGGGTCATCAAGTACTCTGACAGAAGTCTGTCATTGTTTTGGGAAACCTTGTAGGTTTCTCTGATCAAAAGCTCATTGTGGATGGTAGGCCCAAGCTGGAAGTGGGGGTTACAGGTCAGTGTCCACTAAGAAATTGAGGAAAAAGATAACTAATATACAAGAGTTAGAGAGGAGAAAGATAGAGGGGGGAAATTAGTTTTTAAAAAAACAACAGGTTATAAATTCATCTTTAATCCCAGCACTTGGGAGACAGAGGTAGGAGGATCACAGTGAGTTCTAGGCCACCCTGAGACTACATAGTGAGTTCCAGGTCAGCCTGGACTAGAATGAAACCGTACCTTGAAAAACAAAAACAAAAAAAATCTATAAAGGCATTAATGACAGACATCAAGTAGTCAAAAACAGAATCTAGGGCTAGGGATGTAACTCTGTGGTATAGAAAGTGACTGGGAAAAACAAAAACCGCCGGGCGTGGTGGCACATGCCGTTAATCCCAGCACTTGGGAGGCAGAGGTAGGAGGATCGCTATGAGTTCAAGGCCACCCTGAAACTACAGAGTGAGTTCCTGATCAGCCTGGGCTAGAGTGAGACCCTACCTCGAAAAAAATAAAAAGAATGTGCTTGGCCTGTGTGCAACCCTGGGTTTAATTTCCAGCACACAAGAAAGAAATTTCAATGTAAGTATTAATAGCTGAAAAATTTCTATGAAAAATTAGGTTTTTTTTTCACTTTCTAAAATGTGCTCCTCCCCTAATACTCTTGACTTCAGCTCCATCAGTTGAAAAGTCCCAGAAACAATAATGAACAGAGAGGAAATGAGTTCCCCTGGAGGCCAGGTACTGGTTTCAAAGTTCATATCCCATTACAGGGAGCCACGGCTCCTTGGAGAAGTGGCTGGTCTCAGGTGTGGGGTAGGAGATGTGAGTGTCAACATACTCCAGAGCAAGGACTCACTCTGAGACAACTGCCATCTTGCAGACAGACTCAAAACCATGCCTAGATGCCAGAGTGAGGCTCCCGTGTGACTGTGTGGAAGAGTGGCTCTTTTTTATTTATTAGAGAAAGAGAAAGAAAATTAATGCACCAGGGCCTCCAGCCACTGCAAACGAACTCCAAACGCACGCACCACCTTGTGCATCTGGCTTACATGGATACTGGGGAATTGAACATGGGTCTTTAGGCTTCATAGGCAAATGCCTTAGCCACTAAGCCATCTCTCCAGCCCAAGAATGACTCCATCTCTGTTGGAGAAGCATGACGTCAAGGAACATTCCCTCCATCTTCTTTTTTTTTTTTTTTTAAATTTATTTGAGAGCGACAGACACAGAGAGAAAGACAGAGAGAGAGAGAGAGAGAGAGAGAGAGAGAGAGAGAATGGGCGCGCCAGGGCTTCCAGCCTCTGCAAACGAACTCCAGATGTGTGCACCCCCTTGTGCATCTGGCTAAGGTGGGACCTGGGGAACCGAGCCTCGAACCGGGGTCCTTAGGCTTCACAGGCAAGCGCTTAATGGCTAAGCCATCTCTCCAGCACTCCCTCCATCTTCTAAGAACACTACGGATGTCTCCAACAAAATGCTGACTGCTTAGGTGAGTAGATCCAGTGAAAGTGTCAGAGAAAGTGTGAAATGGTTTTACTAATAGACAAAGGGCAGTGTGGAAAGTAGCCGTGCCAAGAGCTTCCTTCTCAAATCCCATACCAACATCTAGAACGATGCTGACAGTGAATGCGTCACTTTCACAGCAACCATTCAAAGTAGCTAAACCAAGGGGAAAATGAACAAAGGGGAGAGAGGCAAATGTACTCACACAATCCATGTACCTAAGGTGACCTTGTCTTTCCAGGTTCCACCTACTAGGTGACATGAAAAATGGTACTTTGATTTGTTCCAGTATGGTAAGTCCAAGGCAGGAAGGGAACCAACCCTGTGAGTGAGGCTGTCTCCTAGGCAAAACGGCAGTTTCTCAGATTCCACCTTCCCCTTCAGCTCATCTGTATGGTGGCAGGTCAGTGTTCTGGGAAGGTGCCCATGTGACCTCAGGATATGTGGGGATACTCAGCTTCCATGGTCTCATGCTGGGCCTGTGGTATGTGCAGACTGGCCATAGCTGGCACACACTGGCCCTGACCCTGGTATTCCGGTGTCCACAGCTGACCTCAGCAGTCCTCTAACCTGCAGCCCGGTTTTGTTTCTGTTGGTGGCAGCCGGAGGGCTGCTTTCCAGCTGGCTCAGCCTCGCCCTGGCTTCCCCTGGCCCCTGAGCTCCACTGACTCACTGCCACACTGTTCATCTGACCCCTGACTACAAGGTCCAGGCAAGAGGGTCACCTGACCACAGCCCCACAGATCCATGGCAGCCTATCTGCTCCCGATTCCAGTCCTGGGAGCTAAAAGCAGCTCAGGCCAGGTGTGGTGTGCACACCTTTAATCCCAGCACTCGGGAGGTTGAGGTAGGAGGATCGCCATGAGTTGGAGGCCAGCCTGGTGTATTCCAGGTCAGCCTGGGCTAGAGTGAGACCCTACCTCAAAAAATAAAAACATAAACAATAAATAAGACTGGGGAGATGGCTCAGCCATTAAAGGCACTTGCTTGCAAAACCTGACAGCCAGGGTTTGAGTCCCCAGTACCCATGTAAAGCCAGATATACAAAATGATGCATGTGTCTGGAGTTTGTTTGCAGTGGCAATAGGCTCTGGCGTACACATTCTCATCCCCTCACTGCTTGAAAATAAATAAACTTAAAAAACTTTAAAGAAAATCAATAAGCCTCAGACATGAACACCACATCTTCTCCCTGGCCTCCAAAGCTTTTCCCAGTCACCTTGAGGAGGAAAGATAAGTTTCCTATTTTTAAGAGGGAATTAAAATACATTACTACATACAAAAACATTGTCACCATTACACAAACAAGCAAAATGGCAAAACACCCAAGGAAAAACTCCGGACTAATCATTCAGAAGACTGCGAGAATTTGCAAACTGAATTTCTAACTTTTTTTTTTTTAATTCTATACGGGTGTCTTTTTCTAACCCTAGGACCATACCTGAGAATGTGTGTGTGTGTGTGTGTGTGTGTGTGTGTGTGTATGTGTGTATGTGGTATATGTGTGTGTGTATTTGTACATGTGTGGGCACACACATGTGGCAGAAACCAAAGATGGACAACAAGTGTCTTCCCCCAGCACTCTCCACTTTATTTATGGAGGCAGAGTCTCTCAGCCCTGGAGTTCAATGATTGGGCTTACCGGTGGCCTGCCATGCCCACCCAACATGCATGTGGGTGCTGGAGATCTGAACTCCAGTCCCCACTAAGCACTTTATCCATGCAACCATCTCCACAGCTCCAGGAAGGGGTTTTTAAGAAACTTCCCCATCCTGGACAGGGAAAAGTATTGTTTTCCAGGGCTCAGATCAACCACATATTTCTCAAGTGTTGCTTCTCAGTTGGAGAAAAGGAGATGTGTGGGGAGAAAATAACCCCAATGGGCTTAGAGATCTTAGAAATATGATAACTATGCATTCCTGCCATTAAAAGAAGCTGGGGGAGGGGAGGCAGAGCTTAAGGATTCACAGAGGGCAAGCTGGAGCCTTTCTCGCTGTTACCTTTCCCTGGAGCTCAAAGTGAATTGCAATCTTAAAAGCAGAGGATACGATTTCACATGCTTATCAGTTTCTGCGGAACACGTGAGCCTTTCTCTGCCTTTGGCTTCTTGACCTTGGCTTCTATTTATACCCACAACTCTCATCCTTTCATAGGGCACAGCTATGGTTTCATGCCCTCCCTGAAATACAACAATCCTGTTGTTGTATTTCTATTTGTAATCCCCAAATCCTGATGGTTGCCATTTAGGCTTTTCAGATGTCTTCTCTGCTCTGGGATTAAATCATTTGCCAGAATAGATCTCTTTCCTCCTGCCTTCCCCAGACTGCCTTTTCAAGAGTTTGGCTAAGCTTTTCTGCCCATAGGTCTTTTTCTTACAAGTCCTCGCGTTTGCTCTAATTATAAACTAGCACGCGTGGTGGCATATGTTACCTTCCCTCGGCTGGATTCCAGAAAGCCATGGCAAATAACGGAAGCAGCGTGCTGTAAGAAGTCTGAATTTAGTTCAGGGTGTGGCAAACTGCCTTGGCTGCTTTGTGAAGAGATCCAGCAAAAGAAGTTCGCGTTTCTAGCTGAGCAGGTCCCCGTGGGCTGGGCCCCTCCAGATGAATTGTGAGGTCCTCAGGACAAGTTGTGTCACCGCTGTCACCTCACCTCCAGCGCCGTGCAGTGGATGTGCAGTGAGTTAACTTACATTTAGTCAAAGACAAGGGGATGCCTAACAGGATTTCAGAGGAAGTCAAGGAAATAAATGGTATCTATGACACAGACATGAGCTAATGCCCCTGCTGGAGCGTACCTGGGGGCTACTAAAACTTTCAGTGCATCTTACAATATTGTCAATTACAAAAATTCTAGTCTTTTTTAGGCTGAAGAGATGGCTCAGCAGTCAAAGGCCCTTGCTTGCAAAGCATGACCATTTGGTATTGATGCCCCAGTACCCAAAACCAGATACACAAAGTAGTGGGTGCATCCGCAGTTTCAACTGCAGCGGCAGTAACCTTGGTTCTTCCTCTCCTCTCTCTCTCTCTATCTTTCTCTCTCTCTCTCCTTACAAATAAATATTTTTTTTTAATGGGGAGCTGGAGAGATGGCTCAGAGATTAAGGCACTTGCCTGAAAAACTTAATAAACCAGGTTTGAGTCCCCAGGACTCATATAAAGCCAGATGTACAAAGTGGGACACACATCTGGAGTTCACATCTGGAGATTTTTTTCTTTCTTTTTTAATTTTTGAAATTTTATTATTTATTTCATAGACACAGAGAGAAAGAGTGAGAGAGAGAGAGAGAGAGAGAATGGGCACACCAGGGCCTCTAGCCACTGAAAACCAACTCCAGACACATGCACCACCTTCTGCATCTGGCTTACATGGGCCCTGGGGAATCAAACTTGGATCCTTTGACTTTGTAGACAAGCACCTTAACCACTAAGCCATCTCTCCAGTTTAATGTAGGGTCTCCTAGCCCAAGCTGACCTGGAATTTACTATGTAGTCTCAGAGTGGCCTTGAACTCACTGCAATCCTCCTACCTCTGCCTCCCAAGTGCTGGAATTAAATAAAAGCATGTGCCACCATGCCCAGCTCATATCTGGAGTTTGTTTGTGGTAGCTGGAAGCCCTGGCACACCCATTTTCTCCCTGCTTGCAAATAAAGAAAATTTTTTAAGAAAAGACCTTAGGGGAAATCAAGTGTGGTGGCACACAGCCTTTAATCCCCGCAATTTAAGAGAGGAAGAGCTTGTTTCAGCTTAGAGGTGAGGGGTGTAGTCCATCAGGGCAGTGAAGGCCGGGCAGCAAGAGTGTGAATCAGCTGGTCACGTTCAATCCATAGTTAGGAAGCAAAGGCAGATGAATGCTGGTGCTCAGCTGCATTTCTGTTTTTTATTCAGTCCAGGATCATCATTCTCACCTTGATTAACCTAGTATAGAGAAACCCTCACAGACATACTCAGAAATTTGTCTCCTAGGTGATTCCAGATTCAACCAAGTTAATAATTCAGATTAACCATCATACCACACATGCTTTTTGTTATGTCATCTAAATTCAATATTCTTCTCAGTTTATACTTTTTATTATGCTCTACTTCTAGAAGTTTTAAATTTTTTATTTGATTTTTGAGAGAGAATGGGTGTGCCAGGACCTTCAGCCTGCTGCAAATGAACTCCAGATGTGTGCACCCCCTTGTGGTGCATGTGTGACATTGCATGCTTGCACCGCTGTGCATCTGGCTACGTGGGACCTGGAGATTTGAACATGAGTTCTTAGACTTCCCAGGCAAGCACCTTAACCGCTAAGCCATCTCTCCAGCCCATTTCTAGGCGTTTTAAACAGTTTTATGTGGTCACATTTGCTTACATCTTTATTTCGTGGATTTGGAATTATGTTTAGAGAGGCATTTCCTGCCTCAAAATTAGGTAATTTCCATTTGAATTTTATTCTGAGTCTTTAATGATAGCTTCTTCTTTTTGTTCTCCTTTTCTTCATTACCATTTGTTTTGTTTCTCTGAGACAGGATCTTTGGCATATGGCTCAGAATGGCCTTGAACTCATGATCCTCCTTTCTCAGCCTCCTGTGTACTGAGATCACATGCAAACATCATCACACTCATCATTTTTTAAATATATAGCTGAATTTTTTCATGTGCATATGCTACATAATCTAACTCCAATAAGTTAAAAATATTTATATACTAATGTTTTTACTAAAGAATTTCATATTGTCCCTGGTTAATATGAAATCTTAATTCCATCTCTCTGTCTGGTCTGTTTACAGTGAGGTCTCCTTCTGGACTACCTAGTCTGCTGTATTTATCTATATTTAATATATAATAGATGCCCTTGTTGAGCACTTACTGTACTGTGAGATTGTTTAATTTATATATATATATATATATATATATATATATATATATATATATATATATATATAAAACTTCATTTATTCCTTACATCATCTCTCTGCAGAGACACAATTATCTTGAAATGAATGAAGCTATAGCTCAGGGCCCTTGTCTATGACCCTGAGAGAGACTCTAGCTCTAGCAACATCTTCACATAATATTATGTTGTAAAATAAAATTTGAAAAATAAGATATTCTATAGCTGCTAGTTAAGATTTCTGCTTATAAAAGAAAAATCTTCCATGACAAGTCCCCTGCATCATTAGAGTAGCATCAGGCTAAAAAGGAAGCTGAGTGAAGGACACATTTATTTAGATTTAGTAGGATATTCTTATGTGGTTACCAGTCGGTTGTGTTAGATGATATTTTAGGAAGCGCTTCCTAGAATGTTCCTGCCTCCTACTGTGCTGATGAGCCAGCATCATGGCAGGAGGATAGAGGGCCAGGATTTTTGAATAATATAAATGGATCCTCTGGGGCCCATCCATAGAGCATGCAAGTAGTTGAGAAAAACAAGGTTAAAAATTTATAGCACCTGAAACTGGTCTACAAAAAAATTCTTCCAATCCATAAAAGTGCAAATATATAAATAGATAACTTGGCTCTATTTACACTCGTTCAAAATGCAGTTTCCTGCCATCAGGAATATTCTTGACAACTCATTGATTTAAACTATCATATTATACCTTTTTTTTGAAATAAGTCACACCAAATAGGATTCATCAACATCCTTGTGTTCGTAAGGAAGCAAATCAGTGCTATAAATGTCTGTTACAACTCACACAGAAGAGAAACATCAAGATTCCCTAGATTTCAGAGCCATCCCATTACCAATAGTAAGTTTGAAAGCCAAAGACATTTCTCTAAACAATTTCTGAACATTCTTCTGTATAGCTTTTTCTGTTCTTCCTGTAGGAAGTGATTATTTAAAAAATTTTAATCATGAAGAGATATAGCAACAGGAGAAATGAATTACAGAATTGTTTCAGGTATTGTTACTTCAATCCTCCTCCCTTTCCAACATGCCAGAAACTTTGAAAGATTTGTGCAACAAAGACCATATACCCCAGATTTTTATCCAACTTTGCATTCTTATTTCTTAAAAGTTATATAAAGTTTGGGTTGTGGAAGTATCTCAGTGGTTAAAAGCACTTGCTCACCAAGTTTGTTGGTTCCAGGTCAATTCCCCAATGCCCACATAAAGCCAGACACACAGTGACACATGCATCTGGAGTTCATTTGCTATGAGAAGCAGCCCTGGCACACTCATTCATTTTCTCTCTCTCTCTGTCTCAAATAAATATAATACAAATAAATACTTTTAAATAAGTTACATAAGCATCAGACCCATAAAACCAGGATCGAATCCTAAATCTATGATATAGGTATGAGTATTTCAAAATAATAAATTTACTCTTTGCAAGTTGTCTCAAGGATTTTCTAACAATAACAAAAAGTTAACATACTATCATCATGCCAGCACATTTGGTTATGATTACTAAATTTTGAAATCAAAAAGTATGAGTTTTCCAGTTTTGTTCTTCTTTTTCAAAGTTATTTTGACTGTTGGGAGAGGTCTTTTCATTCCCTGTAAAATTTTGGATTGTTGCCTGGTGTGGTGGCACATGCCTTTAATCCCAGAACTCAGGAGGCAGAGGTAGGAGGAGCATTGTGAGTTCAAGGCCAGCCTGAGACTATATAGTGAATTCCAGAACAGCCTGGGCTATAGTGAGACCCTACCTTGAAGAAAAAAAAAAGGATTGGATTTTAAGTTTTTGTCAAAGTCCAGTTGAGATTTTGAGAAGGATTGTGTTGAATATGTAGATGAATTTGTAGAATACTGCCTCATCAACTTTGATATTTTTCAATGATTTTTTTTGTGCATCAAGATGTATTTCTTCCAAAGTGAGGTCAGGGGAAGAGATTGACTAAAGGAAAGGTGGAGGGAGAGCTAATAAAAATCTAATAAGTCATATGGAAACCTACTATTTTGGACAAGGGAATACTCAGAAGCCATATATTGTTACTAGAAAATTTTCAGTGCCAGGTATGGGATAACTTCCAGTGAGTTGTTGGCCAGGGAGGTCCCTGATGCCCCCAAAACATTATAGGCCATTGCCGAGGCCTTTGGTTTCCCACCAGGAATAGATGGTAAGACCCTTTTGCTGAAGACTCCACATACTTGGGCTGCAAGGTCACTGAGAAATCCTGCTGGAGCTGAGCTAAAAACTTCCTCCATGTAGACTAGCTGACAGAAAGCTGGAAAGAGCTACACTGCATTCAGTTCAGTGAGAAAGAAAGAAATCATCAGTGAAGATACTCAACAGTGGACACTACAAGCCTTGAATTTGGCCATCCAGGCCAAATGAGCCAATGGGTGCAATAGTGGTATGTCTGTTATGGGGGAAACTAACTGCTTTCTAATTGGACTGGAGACCCGCTCCATGGAAGGGAATATGTCCCTGATATTGAAAACCTACCACAGGGATAGTCATGAGCCCTAGGGGTGTAACATCTGCCGGTGTCTGGCTAAATGTATATACTACGCTCACCAAACTGACCAGTAAGCACTTCACATAATGTTCATACCCATATATTAATACTACTCTCACTTCTGGTAGAGAACCTTCACTTTTCAGATGGCAGTGACCTTGGGATAAAAAAGGCACCATGGTGCTGAGAAGAAGTGACAGAGTGCTCAGCACTGAAATATCTCTATCACACCTTCCATGGCTCAGGGTTCATTGTGGAAGAGGTGGCAGAAAGAATGTAAGAGCCAAAGGAAGGGTAGGACTCCTTACAATGTTCTCCTCCAGACACAAAATGGCCTGGATATCCATGACCTCACAGTGCCTGACACTACCTACACAAGACCATCATAATAGGAGGAAAAGATCATGACATCAAAATAAAAGAGACTGATGAGAGGGGAAGGGGATATGATGGAGAGTGGAATTTCAAAGGGGGAAGTGGAGGAAGGGAGGGAATTACCATGGAATATTATCTACAATTATGGAAGTTGTCAATAAAAAAGATGTATTTCTTCCCCCCCCCAAAAAAAAAAATGACTGACTACTGCTCCCACAACGCATAACCTACAACCCCATGGGGAATACCTGCAACCCCACTGAGGAGCATCCCCAACAGAATAGGATCAGTGGCAAAGGAAAATAGGGTACCAATATCTGATGTACCCATAAAACATCTTGTTAGTAATAATAAACATAAAAAGATGTACTTCTTTCCTTAGTCTTATTCCTAAGAACTAGATTTTTATGATATTATAGGTTAAATCATTTAATTTCATGTGATATTATTCACTGGTGACACACAGAATCAATGGATTTTTGTATACTGATCTTGTAACATGCAATCTTGCTGAACTTACATGTGAACACTAAGAGCTTTATTTTTTTATTTTTTATTCTTTTTATTTTTAACTTATTTATTTGCTTGAAAGAGAGACAGAGATAGACATAAACAGAGAGGATGAGCACACCAAGGCCTCCAGCTGGTGCAATCTAACTCCAGAAACATGTGCCACCTGTGCATCTGGCTTATGTGGATCTTGGGGGTATTAAACCTGGGTCCTTTGGCTTTGTAGGCAAGCACCTTAACCGCTAAACCATCCCTCCAGCCCTCTCTTTTATTTTTTTAAATCAGAGTTTCACTCTAGCCCAGGCTGACCTGGGTCTCACTCTAGTCCAGACCCGCCTTGAACTCATGGTGGTCCTCCTACTTTAGCCTCCTGAGTGCTGGGATTAAAGGTCCATGCAAGTGTTTTCATGTATTTTGTGTAAGAGTCTTTAGGACTTCCTTTGTTCTCTCCTCCCCTCCTCCTCCCTTCCTTTTATTCTTTTTCTTTTAATTTTTTTATTTATTTATTTGAGAGCGACAGACACAGAGAGAAAGACAGATAGAGGGAGGGAGAGAGAATGGGCGCGCCAGGGCTTCCAGCCTCTGCAAACAAACTCCAAACGCGTGCGCCCCCTTGTGCATCTGGCTAACGTGGGACCTGGGGAACCAAGCCTCGAACCGGGGTCCTTAGGCTTCACAGGCAAGCGCTTAACCACTAAGCCATCTCTCCAGCCCCTTCCTTTTATTCTTAAGAGTTCTTAGTATGTAGCCTAGGATGGCTTAGAATTTTCTACATAATCCAGATTGGCCCTGAACTCACAATCATCCTACCTCGGCCTACCAAGTGGTGGGGTAACAGACATGCGCCACTATGGCCTGCTAGTCTTTAGGATTTTCTGTATACAAAGTTATCTCATCTGCAGAGGCACATAGTTTTGTTTTCTTCTATCCAATTTAGATGTCTTTATATTTTTCTCGTGACTAATTGCCCTGGCTGATCCTCCAGCACAATGTTAAATACAGGTAACTAATCAGACATTTTTATCCTATTCCTGAACTTAGGGGAAAATTTTTTTTTTTTAATTAAATAAGAGACTATGGATTTTTTCCTTATGTCCTTTGTCAGGATGAGAATATTCTGTTCTGTTCCTACTTTAATTTTTCAATAATTTTTGTTTATTTTTATTTATTTGAGAGCAACAGAGAGAGAAAGAGGCAGAGAAAGAGAGAGAGAGAGAATGGGCGCACCGGGGCCTCCAGCCACCACAAATGAACTCTAGACACGTGCGCCCCCTTGTGCATCTGGCTAATGTGGGTCCAGGGGAATCCAGCCTTGAACCGGGGTCGTTAGGCTTCACAGGCAAGCGCTTAACCACTAAGCCATCTCTCCAGCCCCATTTTCCTAATTTAATTTTATAATGAAAAGAGTTGGACATTGTCAACTCCTCCTTTTTTTTTTAAGGTAATAATACAACTTTTGCCCCTCATTCTATTTAAATATGTGGAGATGCATTTCACAGATGGTTTTAAATGTTAAGTCTTCGATTCCTGAGACAATCCCTCTTGCTCACGGTATGTGACGTGTTTGATATGTTTAGAGATGGGGTTTGCTAATAGTTTGTCAAGGATATTTGCCCCTCTATGTACCAGGGATGTATCAGTGACTTTCTTGTTGTCAGGACAACATACCCAATAGAAGCAGCTTAGGGAAGGAGAGAGTTTATTTTGGCTTACAGTTCCACAGGGGAGAGTTCATCACGGCAAGGAATTCATTGTAGGAACAGGAAACCAGCATCACAGCATCACATCAGCAGGATGTGAGCAATGAATACTACATGCTAAGCCAGCCTTGCCCTTTTTATACAGTTGAGGATCCAAGCCTATAGTACAGTGTCAGCAAGATTTAGGGTGGGTCCTCCCACCTCAGCTAACCTAACCATGAAGATCCCTCGCAGACATCACCAGGGTTTTGTCTCCATGGTGATTCTAAATCCGGCCAGGATGACAACCAAAAAGTAACCACCACAAAGGATATTGGTAATTTTCCATTCTTGTAACATTTGGCCTGATCTAAATCTCTCTGTAGTTCCCTCCTTTTTCCTCCAACCACTTTAATAGCCTTCAGTCTGTCTCCTTAGTTCTTTTGCTTAGGAAAAGCAACAAACTAGGAAAAAAAAAAAAAAAGCTGATCTGACTCACAGTTCTCTTAAGAATTCTACTCCCCCCCCCCCAGGCCTCACCTGTATTCAGTATTCTATAATATTGACATTCTCCCTTTGAGTATACTTTAGTCAGATTCCCCTGAGCCCTTTTCTCAGCCAGGCTTCAACCCTGGTCCCTGCCTGCCTTTGGTCTGCCTGACCCCATCTGTGTAAGCACCCTACTACTTCAGTTTAGCAAGATGCTCCCCAGCCTTCATGTTTCCTCACAGTAATTTTCCATCCACTGACCCCCTTATCTAGCTTGTTGGTTGCAAGTTCCCAGCTATCTGCTGAATTCAGGACATAATCAGATCTCTCTCTTTTGTGCCCGTGCCTCCAATGCACCAGTTTTGAAGAAAGCTTTTCTTAGTGCTTTAATAAGTGCCAGAATATTTTTCTTCTTTAATAATACCTTCAAGGTTATTTTTTCATGCTTATAGAGTTGTCAGTGGGAGTTATTTGAATTCAAGTTGTGGCTGAAACCAGAAATCTATCTATTCCTGCAACAAGCATGCATTATTTTACAACTTTCTTTAAACTAAAAGTAACATCCATGTAGGGAGCCAATGCAGACGCCATTCTCGCCAGTCTTGAGGTAAATACTTCCTCAGTTAGGCAGCAACCTCCCTTGAGGTTGTGCATGCGCTTGATGCACCTTGTCCTGAGCCTATCCCGTGGCTCCTGTGGGTGGGTGAGCCTATGGCAGCCAATCAGCAGGCGTCCCATAGTATTCTGCCCTATAAAAGCAGCTACACTCCTGCGCCCCTCGCCCCTCGCCATCAACTTTTCTGTTAACCAAGAGGCTCTCCAATAAAGTGTGATCGAGAAGGATCCTTGTTTGCTGGTCGTGCTTTTCCTGTGGGACAGGGGCTCGCCGCACATCCAGAACCAGATTTTCTTTATAAGTTAACTTTTAAAGTTTTTTTTTTTTTGTCATTTTTTTAAAAGATTTTTATTTAAGCCAGACATGGTGGTGCACGCTTTTGATCCCAGCACTCAGGAGGCAGAGGTAGGAGGATTGCTGTGAGTTTGAGGCCACCCTGAGAATTCAGAATGAATTCCAGGTCAGCCTGAGCTAGAGTGAGACCCTACCTCAAAAAACAAAAAAAAAAAAAAAAAAGATTTTATTTATTTATTTATTAGAGACAGAGAGAGATAGAGAGTGAGTGAGAATGGGTGCTCCAGGGTCTCCAGCCACTGCAAATGAACTCCAGATGCATGTGCTACCATGTGCATCTGGCTGATGTGGATCTTGGGGGAATCAAACCTTTATTCTTTTGCTTTGCAGACATGTGCCTTAACCACTAAGCCATCTCTCCATATTATGATGATGATGATGATGATGATGATTATTATTATTATTTGAGAGAGAGAGAATATGGGCATGCCAGGGCCTCCAGCAGCTACAAATGAACTCTAGATGCATGTCCCACCTTGTGCATCTGGCTTACATGAGTCCTGGAGAATCAAACCTGGGTCATTTAGCTTTGCAGGCAAGTGCCTTCTCTACAGCCCAACTTTGTAAGTTTTAATGTCCTATAATAGATAATTGTTCAGGTTTTCTAGATGATCACATTTCCTTGATATTTTCAACATTAGTAATACAGATTTTAATATTTTCAAACATCCATAATTATGTGTACTTAATATCTTGTTAAGTCTGATTCTATGTTTTCTCAGCTGCCTCCCTCATTAAATAGCTAGTACAGTATTCTGAATATAGTCTATGTATCAAAAAACCTGGAGTACGAGCTGGAGAGATGACTTAGTGGTTAAGCGCTTGCCTGTGAAGCCTAAGGACCCCAGTTCGAGGCTCAAATCCCCAGGACCCATGTTAGCCAGATGCACAAGGGGGTGCACGCATCTGGAGTTCGTTTGCAGTGGCTGGAAGCCCTGGTGCCCCAATTCTCTCTCTCCCTTTCTCTCTGCTTCTTTCTCTCTCTTTGTCGCTCTCAAATAAATAAATTAATTAAAATTAAAAAAAAAAAACTGTAGTACATCTTAAAATGTAGATTCTCAGGCCTTACCCCAGAACTACTGAGTTGGAATCTCCAGAGATGGAGCTAAGTAACTCACAGCTTTTTTTTTTTCATTTTTTTTTTAGAGAGAGAGAGGGAGGGAGGGAGACTGAGGGAGAGAATTGGTACACCAGGGCCTCAGCCTCTGAAATTGAACTCCAGACACTTCTGCCACCTAGTGGGCGTGTGTGACATTGCTCTTGCCTCACCTTTGTGCATATAGCTTATGTGAGATCTGGAGAGTTGAACCTGTGTCCTAAGGCTTCACAGGCAAGTGCCTTAACCACTAAGTCATCTCTCCAGCCCTCATATTCTTTTTTAAGATTTATTTTGTTTTGTTGAGTGTAGGTGCATGCATGCCATGGCATGAGTGTGCCAGGCAGAAGATAACTTTCGGGTGTCAGTCTTTGCCTTCCATCTCCATTAGGCAGTGTTTCTAGCTATCTTTGCTCCCCACTGTGCTTCCCCAGGCTAACTAGTCTATGAGATTCCAAGAATTTCTCCTGTCTCCACCTCCTATCTTACCATAGCCATGCTGGAATTATACAAGCCCACCAGAGTTTCTATCTTTTGTGTGGGGTCTGGGATCTGAACTCAGTTACTCAGGTTTACATGCCAAGTGCTTTATCCACTGAGCCATCTCCCCAGCCCAATGCTCTTTATTAGCATCCTGGATGAGTCTTAGATATGTTCTTTGTCGGGGAGAAAGTTATGCACTTTTTTTTTTTTTTTTAACTTCTAGTTTAAAATAAAGTTTCTATTTTGGTTTCAAAGAAACATTTGAATATGTTTTCCAATTCTATAGGAAACTTAGAAACTAAGAAAACATGTTTTAAAAAAGTTTTTAAATTCAAATACATATATAGATAGATAGATAGATAGATAGATAGATAGATAGATAGATGATGTAATCTCCAGCTTACCTTAATTTTGTTTTTTTCTTTTATAAAGAAATCATTTATTTGTTATTTATTATTTGAGAGAGAGAGAGAGAAAGGCAGAAAGGGAGAGAGAGAATAGGTATGCCAGGGCTTCTACCCACTGTAAACAAACTCCAGATGCATGTGCCACCTTGTGCATCTGGCTTACATGGGTCCTGAGGAATCGAACCGGGGTCCTTAGGCTTCACAAAAAAAGGTCTTACCACTAAGCTATCTCTTCAGCCCACATTTTGCTTTATTTCTAATGCCAACAAATACTTGATGAGGACATGCTATAGAATAGCCAGATATTGGAGTATTTACTTCATTTTTTCTTTTTCCCTGGTTTGGCAGTGACAGTGCTTTTGGCTACTTTTAGCTTCAAGTCCACCTTTAAGTACAGTCCATAAATTTTGACATGTAGCATCCAAGTTTTTTTGGGGGGAGGGTTCTTCTTTTTTGCTATTGAGTCATAGTTTCATTATTTCATACACGATAATGTGACTTGTCTTATTTTTGCATAGGTAATTTTAAGTTTCCTTTGAGGTTAAAAGAATGGTTAATTTTGGGTAATACATTATTATAATGTATTTTAAAAAGAAACCAAGAATCCACAGTGATACTCAAAAATATAGAAACAGGGGAGGAAGAAGGAAGAAAGCTCTTTATAGAATCCTGTTAGATGTAGAAAGAATTACAAAATTAGACAAATCTCCATTTTGCAATTCCTAATGCAGTAACTAGGAAGGCATAGCTGTGGGAGCATGATGCAGCAGGTCACGAGTCAGGAAACACAGAGAGATGAATCTTCCGCTAGCTTTCTTCTTGCTGTGCAGCCAAGGTCTCCAACTCACATTTAGAGTGTGTCTTCTCACCTCAGTTAACTTAATCTAGAAAATCCCTCACAGACAGGCCCAGAGATTTGTTACCATGGGGATTCTAAATCCTGACAACTGAGATTAACCATCACAGGTGCTAAAACCACTGAAAGGTTTTTGGAGGACAGGCTAAGGAAGAGAAGAGCCTTAAAGTATCACCCCATGAATTAGTTATTGCTTACACAGGAATCAATCTATCTTTATGATGGAGTTATCTGACAGCCACAGCCTTCACCAAGCTATCTAGTTATCAGGCTTAGCATCACCAGTCACATTAGTTATGAGAATAAACCTACCCCGCAGAAGGGAAATGTTTATTTTTGCTTACAGCTCCAAAAAGTAGAGTCCTTCAAGGCTGAGAAAGCATGGCAGCCGAGCAGGGAGCTGGTGTTACATCATGACATCAGCATGGAGGAAGTAGAGCATGGGGAAAAAAAAAATCACATATATGGGCTGGAGAGATGGACCAGCAGTTAGGGCACTTGCTTGCAAAACCTAAGGACCTGGGTTCCATTCCCCAATACCCATGTAAAGCCAGATGCACAGGCAGGTGCATGTATCTGGAGTTTGTTTGCAGTGGCTCGAGGCCGCAGCATGCCTCTTTCTCTTTCTCTCAAATAAATAAACAAATAAAATATAAAAATATTTTTAAAAAGCCCCACACATAGGACCTGGCTGTAACACCACAAAGCTTGGTCTCTCTAATATGCTTCTTCCAACATGGCTTCATCTCCTAAAGGTTCCACAACCTTTCTTAACAGTGCCACTGGGCTGGAGAGATGGCTTAGCAGTTAAGCGCTTGCCTGTGAAGCCTAAGGACCCTGGTTCGAGGCTCGGTTCCCCAGGTCCCACGTTAGCCAGATGCACAGGGGGGCGCACGCGTCTGGAGTTCGTTTGCAGAGGCTGGAAGCTCTGGCACGCCCATTCTCTCTCTCTCCCTCTATCTGTCTTTCTCTCTGTGTCTGTCGCTCTCAAATAAATAAATGAATAATTTAAAAAAAAAAAACAGTGCCACCAACTGAGGGTTAAGTATTCAAACACATGAGTCTATGGGGACATTTTACATCCAATTCACCTCACTGCCAACTGGACATCAAGCACTTTTTTTGTTGTTGTTGTTGTTGTTTTTGTTTTTTTCGAGGTAGGGTCTCACTCTAGCCCAGGCTGACCTGGAATTCACTATGGAGTCTCAGGGTGGCCTCGAACTCATGGTGATCCTCCTACCTCTGCCTCCAGAGTGCTGGGATGAAAGGCGTGTGCCACCACACCCGGAGATCAAGCACCTTTTGAGGTGAAACAATAAGCAGCATGTTGCAGCATGTCCATGGTGTTTTTGTCATAAATGTTTAACCTCGAATTCATCCATGAGTCATGGACAGACTGGACTTTTCAAAGAAGTCAATAAAACCCGTGCGACTGTGTGAACCTTGATTCACTCCTCCACTGGGGAGGAGTCCATGAAAAGGTAATTTTTTGAGATGACCTGAGACACTTAAGTATGGGCTGGGTACTAGCTCCTTTTCTTATTGTTGTGGAGAAATATCTGACAATAAACAGCTCAGGAGGCAGGAGTAAAACTCTGGCTTACCATGTGAGGGTGTGGGATACGATGGCAGGGAAGTCCTTCAGCTCAGCTGGCTTTCACCTCTCACTTATATGTGAGTGGGCGGGCCACGCACCTTCCCTGGCTCATGTGTAAAGGTCAATCTTGAGATATAGGTCCTAGTCCTCCACCCAGTTTGAGTCAGGGTCTCTAGTTCGCTGCTGTGAATGCTTAGCTGGCCCAAGAGCTTCAAGATTCTCCTGACTCAGCTGGGCCTGGTGGTGCACACCTTTAATCCCAGCACTCGGGAGGCAGAGGTAGGAGGATCGCCGTGAGTTCGAGGCCACCCTGAGACTCCACAGTGAATTCCAGGTCAGCCTGGGCTACAGTGAGACCCTACCTCGAAAAACCCCCCCCAAAAAAAAAAAAAAGAAAATTCTCCTGACTCCATTTTTCCCTCGCTGAGTCTGCCTTTATTTGTTTTTGTTTTTAGAGGTAGGGTCTCACTCTGGTCCAGGCTGACCTGGAATTAACTATGTAGTCTCAGGGTGGCTTCGAACCCACAGCTATCCTCCTACCTCTGCCTCCCCAGTGCTGGGATTAAAGGCGTGCGCCACCATGCCCGGCTGCTGTATTTGCGCTCTTTTGTTAAGCAGGCCATTCCTTCTTGTCTGAAGGGCAGGAAAAGGATAATTACACAGGTGATTTGGGCCATTTCAGGGAAATGACAATGTATTTGCAATTAAGATAGGTGGCCTGGGTCACCTGGGAAGTAGAAACTCATGCCCTGTAAAATGGCAATCAAGAGTACAAAAAAAATGAAGCTGTTCTGGGTCTAACACAGGGGACCTTGCAGATCTGGGAGGAGCTCCACACAGCTCTGCTAATGCGGCTTTCACAGGCGTGATGGCTACCTGGACCACCGTTTCATGTCACTCCTGACTGAGGGACAAGGCTGTGAGGACTCAAAGCCATTCCCTTTTCCAGCACCCTTACGCTTTAAGGTGAGAAATTATTCCTCCAGGAGCAGATGTGGTGGGCCACACTTTCAATCCCAGCACTCAGGAGGCTGAGATTGGAAAGATGAGTTCAAGGCCAGCCTGGGTTGGAGCGAAAGCTTGCCTCAGAAACAATAATAATAAGGGCTGGAGAGATTGCGTAGTGGCTGAGGCGCTTGTCTTCAAGGCCAAAGGCCCTGGGTTCGACTGCCCAGGACCCATGGTAAGCCAGCTGCACAAAGTGGTGCAATGCATCTAGAGTTTATTTGCAGTGGCTGGAGGCCCTGGCACTCCCATTCACTCTCTTCCTCAAATATATAAAGGAAATAAAATTTTTAAAAAAGGGATAATACTTCCTCCAGGAAGAGGCCCTGGCGACGTCAAACACACACACACACACACACACACACACCCTGGGTGTGTTGGAATTGGTGTACACACACACACACACACACACACACACACGGTGTGTTGGAATTGGTTCACACACACACAACACATATGGGGTGTGTTGGAACTTGGTACACACACACACACACACATACACATGGGTGTGTTGGAATTGTACACACACACATCTTGGTGCGTTGGAATTGGTTCACACGCACACACACGGGTGTGTTGGAATTATACACACACACATCTTGGTGCGTTGGAATTGTACACACACACATCTTGGTGCGTTGGAATTGGTTCACACACACACACACACACACACACGGGTGTGTTGGAATTGTACACACACACATCTTGGTGCGTTGGAATTGGTACACACACACACACACACGGGTGTGTTGGAATTGTACACACACACATCTTGGTGCGTTGGAATTGGTACACACACACACACACACACGGGTGTGTTGGAATTGTTGTACACACACACATCTTGGTGTGTTGGAATTGGTTCACACACACACACACAACACACATGGGGTGTGTTGAAACTTGGTACACACACACACACACATACACATGGGTGTGTTGGAATTGTACACACACACATCTTGGTGTGTTGGAATTGGTACACACACACACACACACACACACACACGGTGTGTTGGAATTGTACACACACACATCTTGGTGCGTTGGAATTGGTTCACACACACACACACACACACACGGGTGTGTTGGAATTGTACACACACACATCTTGGTGTGTTGGAATTGGTACACACACACACACACACACACACACGGGTGTGTTGGAATTGTACACACACACATCTTGGTGTGTTGGAATTGGTTCACACACACACACACATCCTGGGTGTGTTGGCATTGGTGAGGGAGGAAGCGGGCAAGGGGAGCCGGTCAGAGCCTCGCGGGAGCGGAGAGCCCGTGCCGCAGCGCGGAGCTCCAGCGAGCGTCCCCGCGGCTCGGGGCGGGGCGGGGCGCGCCGAGGCCCCGCGGCCGCCGGAAGCGCCTTTCCCGGAAGGCGGGGGGGCGGTGCCCGGGCTCCGGGGCGGCTTGGAGGATGGCGGCGGCGGCGGCGGCGCGGTGGGCGCCGCGTCCCTGAGGCCGAGCTGCGCAGCGCGAGGATGGCGTCGCTCGGGTCGGCCGCGGCCGGGGAGCAGGGCCCGCCCGGGGCCGAGGCGGAGCTGGGAGCCCCGGCGCCGCCCGCGCCGGTGCCCGCGCTGTCGCCGTCGGCGCTGGGGCCGCCGCTGCCCCTGCAGCGGGAGCCGCTGTACAACTGGCAGGCCACCAAGGCGTCGCTGAAGGAGCGCTTCGCCTTCCTCTTCAACTCCGAGCTGCTCAGCGACGTGCGCTTCGTGCTGGGCAAGGGCCGCGGGGGAGCCGCCGCCGCCGCGCCCGGGGGCCCGCAGCGCATCCCCGCCCACCGCTTCGTGCTGGCGGCCGGCAGCGCCGTCTTCGACGCCATGTTCAACGGCGGCATGGCCACCACGTCGGCCGAGATCGAGCTGCCCGACGTGGAGCCCGCCGCCTTCCTGGCGCTGCTGAGGTGAGCGGCCGGCGGGGGGGCGGGCAAGTGCCGGGGCCCGGCCGGCGCCGACGCTCGCGGTGACCTTGGGGCCGGGCGCCGGCCACCCTCGCTGCCCGGCCCGGCCCGGCCCTGCCCGGCCGCGGGATGCTCCCCAAGGTCGGCCCGGCCGGTGGTGGTGATGAACGTTTCGCGTCGCTTTCACATTCCCGCGCCGGGATGAGCGCCCACGCTTCTTCCGCATTAGGTCCGGGGTCAGCATAGAGGACGGGCCGGTCGGTGCCCACTGGTAAGACTGGATGGCTTTTGTGTGAAGGAGGGCAATTGGAAGAATCTTTTAAGACCGATCCGAAGGTTTCCTCTATACCAAAAATGAGCCGTCAAGGCCTGGGAAAGCGAATAACCCCTAACAAAGTAAGTGGCTAGCCTAACCCGTCCTTTCTGCAGACTAGGTCACATTTTGCTTAATGCTGGACCCCGATATTTGTGTGAGAGTTGTCCTTTTTCTTTTTTTTTTTTTGACTTAATAGTGTATCGACATATATTAATTTTAAATTAAGTGGACGGTGATGGCAGTGTGGCATTACTGACTTTTTAATCACAACAATCTTGTTAGGGAGGTTTAAGGTGTTGTTCACCCTAATTTTACTGATGGGACCGAGGCCCAGAAAAAAATCAAGTAACTCGCCCAGCGTGATGGAGCCAATTCCCAGAAGACCATGTGTGTTTCATTATACCAAGATCGTTTGCACGGACTGAGTAGTGTGTTTTTAAAATAGCAGAGTCTTGAGTAATGTTGACGCCAACACCAGGCAGGTCAGGAGAACGCGAGTCCACAAACGCTTGCAACTCAATTAGAAAGACAGCTAAGAATCTAAACATAATGTTCACACGTTAGAAATTAATAGTAAGGCTCCATTAATAAATGGACAAAGGACAGGATAATTACACTTGGGTAAATTTGAGTCGCTGATCTGAAAATATTAGGTACCCTTTAGATTGCTATGAAAGATGCGTGGGGGAGGGGGAGACCTATTTCATGTTTTCCCCTGAAGCTGCTAGTCCTTAATGGAAATTTAGCACAGTGCAGCTTCTCATTTTCTATTTTTAGAATATATTCTCAAGCTATTCAGCCTTCTGAAGGGGGTATCTAGACTAATTTTTAAGGTTAGGTGTTGACTGGCTATGAAACATAGAAACTGTACTTAATCTAAAATCATGGGACAGAAAGATACCTGATAGTTCTTACTGAGGTGGAAAAGTAGGGTAGCTGGGGCACATTTTTTATTGTTATGATGACTTGAATTAGGTAACAGTACTTAGAGGCTTATGAACTTAGGTTTGAAGCCCTTTAAGAAACTGCTTTCAGATGTGAGGGCAGTCAGGCTGTGACATCTGTCACCCCATTGATCGCCAGGGTTGATTCAGCTAATCTGGCTGGCTAGGTGGGTGTCCCCTTCCCCCCTCACCGCTCCATGGGCGTCCCTCCTGAAGCTGCGCAGTCGTGGAAGAGGATGACCTCACCCTCACCCACCAATAAAGGAGGACTGGTCTTTGGTCAAGGTTAATAGGAGCTGCACTCCCGTCGGCAAAGAGCTCCCGATAGAATCTCCAAACAAGCTCTCAAGAAACTGCTTTAAAATTATTTATTTATTTATTTATTTGCAAGGAGAGAGAGAATGTGTGTGTAGGAGAGAGAGAGAGAGAGAGAAGAGTAGAGTACACGGGTACTGGGGAATTGAACCCAGGTTGTTAGGCTTTGCAGACAAGTGCCTCAACTGCTGAGCCAACATTCCAGCCCAAGAAACTGCTTTCTTTGAGCTCTGGCCTTTATTTAATTTATTATTTTGGTTTTTCGAGGTGGGTTCTCACTCTAGCCCAAGCCGACCTGGAATTCATCATATAGTCTCAGGCTGGCCTTGAACTCGTGGTGATTCACCTTCTACCTCTGCCTCCTGAGTGCTGGGATTTAGGGTGTGCGCAACCATGCCCCACGAACTCTAGACTTTAAATGATGTTCTTCCATTGTTCATTTGACAAATACTGTGTATCTCGATCCAGTTCCTGTTTTCAGTGTATAGAGAACAAGAAAACATCCTTGACCTCATGAAGTGAGTAATCTAGTAAAGGGGAAGATAGAACATAACATAATGTCAACAGTCAATGACTGTTTTGAAGAAAAATGATCAAGCCATGAGGGCAAGAGTATTCTAAGCAACGGGAAGCATTGCAAGAGTAAGAGGAGAGTAGAGGATGAGGTTTTTAAAAGGCCAGGCAGGGTCAAGGCAGAGCTTAAGAGACGAAGGAAGGACTTTTGAGTTTCATCTGTGACATGAAGGAAAGCATGTGGAGGGTTCTGAACAGGGGAGTGCAGTGACTGTATTTACATTTTAAAATATTTATTTAATTTTTAGAGAGACACATGCACCACCCTATGCATCTGGTTTTACATGGCTACTAGGGTATGGAACCTGGGTCCATAAGCTTCACAGGCAAGCGCCTTAACTGCTAAGCTATTTCTCCAGCCCAGTGTTTACATTTAAACTAACTGGGCCGTATTGGGGATTGAGCAGTTAGTAAATTAGGAAGCAAGAAGAAGCATGAAAGAGGCTTGTGCAGTGTTAGGAGAAGATGATGTTGAGTTACCAAGGAGGCAGCAATGGACAAGGTGAGAAATAGCTGAATGCTGGATTTATAGATATATATAATCTATTTGTTTGAGAGAGAGCAAGAGCACAAGTGAGCATGGGCATACCAACACCTCCTGCCACTGCAAACCGAGTCCAGATACGGGCACCACTATGCGTCTGGTTTTACCGAAGTACTGGGGAATCGGGCCTGGGCCGGCCAGCTTTGGCAAGCAAGCGCTTTTAACTGCTGAGCCATCTCCTCAGTCCAAATTCTGGTTATATTTTGAAGGTAGAACCAGAAGGATTTTCAAGATACCCAAGTGGGAATGTAGAATAGACAGATACAATTCAAGTTTAGAGAAGAGTGTCTACCTGGAATCTTGTGGACCTAGTGAAGTCGCAGAGGAAAAGGATCATACAGTGAAGCCGGCAGCTGTGAAAATGGCAGAGGAAAGAAAGCAGGAGCCTGATGCCCTGAAGAAGGAGGGAGTGGAAAATTATGTCAGCAACAGAATGTGCTCAGCTATGTTAAATGCTATTGACAGATAAGCAAAATGACTTGAATTCACGATGAGTTTTGACAAGATAAAAGCTATTGATAACTGGGGTAGGGCTTAAAAAACACTAATATAACCAAGTGTGGTGACTTTAATCCCAGCACTTGGGAGGCAGAGGTAGGTAGATTGCCATGAGTTCAAGGCCACCGTGAGACTACCTAGTGAATTCCAGGTCAACCTGGGCTAGAGAAAGACCCTACCTTGAAAAAAAACAAAAACAACAACAGAAGCACTAATGTATTCTTAATTGTGATTCTTTGGGTCAGTGGGGAAATGACTTGTGGCCTTGCTCAGGTTGTAGTGTGATTCTAGTCTATTCTACAGGCTTTTCATTTTCAGACCATTCCTTAGAATTTTACACTCTTTTTAAAAATATTTTTTTATATTTTATTTATTTGAGAGGGGAAGGCAGAATGCACTCCAGATGCATGTGCCACCTAGTGCATCTGGCCTTACCTGGGTCCTTAGGCTTCTCAGGCAAGCATCTTAACCACTAAGCCATCTCTCTCCAGCCCTCTGTTTTGTTTTTGTTATGGTTTTGTTTTTTCTGCAGTTTCAACCAGGCTAGACTTATGCTGTTACCATTTCTGGAGTAGCATATTGCCTTAAATATTTCATTGGCTTCTTTTGTCTCTAGGCTGAAGCTTAGATACCTAGATACACAGGCCTTTGTGATGTGATTTTTCTCCTCGTTCCCCTCCATCTACTCCCAACCAAAACTACTGGTGACCTTTTTCTTGTTTTTTTTTTTTTTTTTAATTATTTATTTGAGAGCAACAGAGAGAGAGAGAATGGGCATGCCAGTGCCTCCAGCCACTGCAAACAAGCTCCAGATGCGTGCGCCCCCTTGTGCATCTGGCTAACATGGGTCCTGGGGAATTGAGCTTTGAACCAGAGTCCTTAGGCTTCACAGGCAAGCACTTAACCAGTAAGCCACCTCTCCAGCCCCTTTTTCTTGTTTTAATGCATGCCTTCTAAGGCCTCTATATCTTCCCACTGTGCAGTCTTTCCGCCTAGAAGACAGCAATTGTACTGTACTTGAGTTCATTTTTAGTGAGAGGGAGGGAGGGAGAGAATTGGTGCACCAAGACCTCAACCACTGAAATCAAACTCCAGGCACTTGCCTCACCGTTTGTGCATCTGGTTTATGTGGGATTTGGAAAGTCAAACATGGGTCCTTAGGCTTTGCAGGCAAGTGCCTTAACCACTAAGCCATCTCTCCAGCTGGGGTTTATCTTTCCGATAAAGCACCACTTCTTTTTCCCTGTAGCTAGAAGTGTGTGCTAACTCCTCTAATCTCTAATAGCATGTTTTGGTTACCAGTTGCCCTAAACAAACCACTCCAACACCTGGTGGCTTTAAACAGCCCTTTCATTATTCTTCAGAGTTGCGTGGACTGCCTGGGATCACCTGGGTGGTTTGCTTGGCCTCCTGAGGCATGTGGTTGTCCAGGTAACATCCGGGCTGGAGTCGGCTCAAGGTTGAACTGGGATTCTGGGGTGGATTTTCCGTGGAGTCTCAGGTGCTGTCTGTGTGCCTCCAGTTGTCATTTTAGCAGAGCGCCTTGTTTTATTAGACACAGAAAAGCACCGAAGCAGGAGCTTCCCGGGCACTAGGTCTGCATAAGGCATGATTTATTAAGGGCATCTGAAGCCATTCGTTATTGTATATTAGTGCCTAATGGGTACTTCTGTTATTTTTAGGACATTATTTTTTATAGGTAAATCCATCTTCCTCAGATTCATAGCTCTAATGTCTGTCATAATGCTTGATATGATCCCTTAAAAATGCTTCTAAGTTGAATGGATCGATTATGTCATGATTTTTTAAATTTGAAATCAAATTTTCACTTTAACCCTTTTTTAAAAAAATAATAATAATTAGCTAGGCACAGTGGCACATGCCTGTCATCCCTGCACTGAGAAAGTAGAGGCAGAAGGTCAGGAGTTCAAGGCCTGAGAGCTGGCTGCATGATACCCTATTTCAACAAAACAAAACAGTGTTTACTTAGATAAAGTGTAGCATGAATTTTTATCTTTTTAGAAAACTATCTTTGGGGGGAAAGTAGGAATAGTTTGATGACAATTATTTTTTGTGCTCTTGTCCGTAATGGTTATATATAAGAGCTTTAAGTAATCACTTTAAAATTCAGAGAATTTTGGTAATGTGTTTAATAAGTTTTTGTTCCTATTCTATAATTTTTTGGCTTGGTTTTCCTATGTAGAAATTATGGTAAGTAAGTACAGTGCAGAGAACACATATAAGTGAAATATGAGCCAAGATGATTCTTGGCTTTTTAGTAACTTTCTTACTGAAAATGAAAGATAACTTCCTTGTTGTTACATACAAACCTATACTGAACTGTCTAGTTTGTTAACATGTATTTATTGAAACTTAAATGTGCCCATGCTGCCTGGTGCTGTAGGGGGAAAAGTTCCCTTTTTTACTCATAATAGCCCAGGACTCATTTTTAACTAGATCACTCAAAGAGTCTAAAATGTCTTTCAAGAAACACAAAGGTAAAAACTAAAATAGGTTAAAAGTAAGAATAATATTTTTTGAAAGGATGTTATGCACAAGCCACAACTTTCATTGTAATTATCTCAGCAGCAAACTTAAAAAAAAAATAGAAACTTGATTGATTGCTTGGTCAGTGATAATTCATGATGTTTTCAAGATTAAAAATACGTCCACTGCTTAGGAGATGTATAATTTTAATAATTAGAGCAGCAAAGAAGTCAAGAGTCATGGTTGTAGTCTCCTTATGTAGATATAAAAGTACTACTAAGATGAACAGTGTCTGCAGGCTGTGGCTTTAGATACACATGCTTCTTTGTTCCTTGACGTAAGCTAAAAGTATATTAACAAAGTGGAATTTATTAGTAACAACTTTAATGTGAAGAATAATCTAAAAGCAATTCTCTCTTGTACCTGGAATGCTCTTCCCACCCACTTTTAATATTTTAAATCCTTTCTTACTGGTTGTTTTGGTGCATGCCTTTTTAATCCCAGCACTTGGGAGGCTGCTGTGAGTTTGAGGCCACCCTGAGACTACATAGTGAATTCCAGGTCAGCCTAGGTTAGAAAGAGACCCTACCCCCCCAAAAAAAAGTTTTTCAAGAGTGACTTTAAAAAATGTATTTATTAAAAAATGTATTTATTAATTTTTAAACATTTTATGGATTCATTTGCAAGCAGAGACAGATAGGACAGAGAGAGAATGGGCATGCCAGAGCCTCTAGCCACTGTAAAGGAACTCCAGATGCATATGCCACTCTGTGTATCTGGCTTTACATGGGTACTGGGGAATTGGAGCCAGGCTGTCAGGTTTTGCAAGCAGGCACCTTTAAGCAGTGAGCCATCTCCCCAGCTCAAGTTTGACCTCTTCTATGAAGATTTCTACATTTCTAAATTAGCATTCCCAAATTAGATTCTCATAGAACCATATACTTTATGGCACTTGTCTCCAAGTTTAAATTTACCTTAAATGCAGAGACGATCAATAATAAATCCCCTGTATTTCTGCTCTGTTTTGTAACTCTAGCAATTTTGCCTGGAAGTTTAAGAAGACAGAATTGAAGCCTGGTGAGGTGACATAAGCCTGTAATTCTAGCACTCGGGCCAGAGGCATGGGGACCCAGAGTTAGAGGCCAGCCTGGGCTACATAGCCAGACCTTGAAAAAGAGATGGGGAGGAGGTAGGGAGGAAAGGGAAGCACACAATTAGCCTCTCTTTAGCATTTAAAATAACTATTAAGAATTTTGGGGGCTAGAGAGATGGCTTAGCACTTAAGCGCTTGCCTGTGAAACCCAAGGACCCCAGTTCAAGGCTTGATTCCCCAGGACCCATGTTAGCCAGATGCACAAAGGGGCACACACATCTGGAGTTCATTTGCAATGGCTGGAGGCCCTGGTGCGCCTATTCTCTCTCTCTTCCTCTTTCTCTGTTGATCTCAAATAAATAAATAAAAATCAACAAAAATAGAAAAAATAAAAAAGAATTATGAACTAGGGCTGTAGGGATGGCTTAGCAGTTAAGGCGTTTGCCTACAAAGCCAAAGACCCAGGTTCGATTACCCAGGACCCACGTTAGCCAGATGCACGAGGGAGTGCACAAGTCTGGAGTTCGTTTGCAGTGGATGGAGGTCCTGGTGCGTCCATTCTCTCTCTTTCTCCTCCCTTTTCTGTCAAATAAATAAATAATAAAATATTTTTTAAAATATGGTCTAGATGTGGTGACACACATCTTTAATCCCAGCTCTCGGGAGGCAGAGGTAGGAGGATTGCCGTGAGTTTGAGGCCATCCTGAGACTACACAGTGAATTCTAGGTCACCCTCGGCTAGAGCAAAACCCTACCTTGAAAAACAACAACAACAAAAACAAACAAAAAAATAAAATACAAAAAATATAAATATAAATATGCCTTATGCTTGTTGAAATGTTTGGATTGGCAAAAGTGTAGAAAACAGACAAAGCTGTTAGAAGCTTATTGGATAAAATAGAGTGGCTGAATCTGGAGCCCAGATTCCAGAGCAGGAGAAGCTTCAGGGGAGTGAGGACCTGCTGTTTCTGGCAGAGCCCCAGAAAAGTCTAGGAGTTGTTAGAGGGTGGGAATGACCACATAGTGCTAAACACAGAAATTAATTTTAAGCCTCCTTACAGACCATCCTTCAAGTGGGTGCTGATGACAGCCAAAGGGACTTCTGGAAATCAGTTGAGCAAACAGCCTGACAACAAGTAGAACTGCCTGTATGGTTGTAGACTCTGGATAAAGCTCTCCTCATAATAGTATGGAGGTGGCCTTGACCTCAAGGCTAGTTTCCCACTCTAAGGCAAAAAGCTTTTCACAGTCTCAAATCTCTCAAGCCAGCCTTTCTATTTTCAAGACTGTTTTGACAGAAAAGAGACCACCTCCTAGGATACTGAGTCTAGACACTGAACACTTGACAGATAGGGAAAATCAAAATATGAATGATAAAAATAAACAGAACAAGGAAATATCAAGGAAACATAGAATTCAGGGAACAGAAGAAAACTTAAAATTTTTGTGTCTTGGAAACTTGAATAAGTTTTGGTATCCATAAAAGTAAGACATAATGCTGTGGAGTTAGAAAAGAAAAAAGCAGGGACTTTTGGAAACTTAAACATGTGGTTGCTGGGGAGGAAAATAGGAGAGCTTGAAGAACAGGGTGAAGCTAACATTTACTCTGGCAATTTTTTTGTCAAGTTCATTGAAAATGCTTTATGTGACTTGCATTGATTCTCACTGCAACACTGTAAAGAGTTTATTTTCCTCTGGATAATCACCCAATAACAATTTGCTAGTAAATCATAGCATAGACCCAAACCCTAGCAACTTCCCATCCCCTCCCTCCACTCCAAGGACTTTTGATCTGCATTTAGTTAAGGCCACAGATGTGGAACCTGCGGGCATGGAGGGCCAGTGGATTACTAAACTGTTTACTCCTCCAAAGCCGTAGCTCTCTAAGTTGTGGCTATAGTGCTAATTCTCAGTAACCATGGAAGGCTTAGAAGTGCCCAGAATAGGAAGGCACAGCTATTAAGAAATAAATGGATTGTTTAACATTTAGAAACATCTAAAATAGTGTTGATCATCTATTTTTCAATGGCTTTTCAGGTTTCTATATTCAGATGAAGTTCAGATTGGCCCAGAAACAGTTATGACTACTCTTTATACTGCTAAGAAATATGCAGTCCCAGCCTTGGAAGCACACTGTGTGGAATTCCTCACCAAACATCTTAGGGCAGATAATGCATTTATGCTGCTTACTCAGGTAAGTAAATGTAGCTAAGGTATAGCCCATCATAGATTAAATTGAGTTCAAGCATAACTACATGTGGATATTTAGTGTTTCCTAAAGATTTCTAGGTCATTAATGTATATATAGTTACTTCTGTGAAAACCATTTGGAAAAATATGCCAAATTTGTAAAATTTTAGAATAGTCATGTGACTGAGCTGCAGAAGCTGAAATCTTACGTCACTAGGGTGTTCTGGCCCTAAGCTATGTAGCCACTCTGGGTCGGAGCTGGGACGGACCTCCATTGTGCTGCCCTGATTGAGACAGTGACGCCGTGTAAGTTCTGGGGCATCTTGGGTCTCAATTTCTGCTGGGTTCAATTCCTGAACGATCACAGGATTAGTTGACTTTTTCTTTTGTGCATTTATCCAGAAGCTTGTTGAACTATTCCTGGAGCACTTAGAATTGTAGGTTTATATGAAATACTCATTCTGTTACATTAAGGACAGTGTCTATACAGAAAAGTAGACATAAGTGTACAGTCTGATTTTTATGAACTGAACACAACTATAGGATCATTAACTAGTCCCTAGCATATATTACTTAGCATTTTTATAAATGCTTATAATCTGAGCTTATTTAGATAAAAGTAAATTATTTTTCTTTTTAGATAATGTTGTAATACTTTTGTATCAATCATCTTGAAAATACTGAGTTGATAAAATCAATCTGTGGCACATTCCCATAGTTCCAGCACCAAGGAGGCTGAGGAATGAAGATCACTTTGCACTCAGAAATTAGATACCAGCCGGGGTAATATATTGAGGCCCTATGAAACAAGACAGAGCACAATATTGTCTTACTGGATTTTAGTACTGGAATTAATGACTGATGACCCATAGGTCAGCTCTTGTTTGGCAATTAGGAAATTAAAATCTGAACAATTAACTGCCTATCTAAAATCTCATAGCAGGTGATGTCTGGGTCCAGAGCTCATTTTTCCAGTTCATTGTTCTTTCAATCAAGTAGAAAATGTTTTGTGCCTTAGAACAAAAAGTCTGAGGCTGAGAAGATGGCTCAGCAGTTAAAGGTGCTTGCTTGCAAAGCCTACCAGCCTGAGTTAAATTCCAAGGCTACAGGCCAGCCTAGGCTACAGAATGAGAGGCTACAGAATTCCGGGTCAGCTTGAGCTAGAGTGAGACTGCCTTAAAAAAAAAAAAAATCAAACAAAAACCTTTCTGTTGCCAATTACAGAAATCTGTATATACCAGATGCTAAGGTAATAATAGCAGCAGCAGCAGCAAAACATTCGGTGGTGGTTGTATGTCCTGTACCTTTCGGCATTTGGTATATGTGTCAATTCATTTAATTCTGCCAATAACTTTATGAAGTGTTGATGTGCAAAATAAAGGCTTACTATTCTCACCATTAAGAAACTAAGAAATTGAAGAGGGCTGGGATGTGGCATGTGGAAGGTCCTCATTTCAATCCCAAAGGAAAGAGAGGGAAGGTCATGGAGGCTGAGAGAAGTAACTGAAGCCCGCAACTAATAAGTGCTTCTCCCTGCATTTTTCAAAGCTTGTGAAAACATCTAGTAAGTAAGTTGATAGTCATGAAGATTCTTTATTGTTCTTTTTTATTTGTTTGTTTTTTGTTTTTTGAGGTAGGGTCTCACTCTAGCCCAGGCTGACCTGGAATTCACTATGGAATCTCAGGGTGGCCTCAAACTCACTGTGATCCTCCTACCTCTGCCTCCCAAGTGCTTGGATTAAAGGCATGCGCCACCACGCCCACCCCTTCAATTTTTTTTTTTATTATTATTTCTTTGTATGAGAGAGAAAGGGGGAGAAGAGGAAGAGGGAAATAGAGAGAGAATGGGCATGCCAGATCCTATAGCCACTGCAAATGAACTCCAGACACATGCACCAGAGTTTAGGCAAATCAGAAGCAGTAAAATGAGTTTTGGCAATTAAAATGCATTGAATTCTGGTTTAGTCAACGTGGGATTGGGGCCTGAGAGCCTGCATTTCTAATAGGCTTTCAGATGATACTAGTGTTTTGGGGCCACACTTTGATTAGCAAGGGTCATTTAAGCAATGTCATGGGATGGGGGGAATTTTTCAGTGTTTTGTTGGCCCAAGAACCAGTATTAGATTAAAACTTTATCTGGGTCATCTGAGTTCCTAGTTCCTGTTATAAGAGTGATTTTAAAGAGAGCCTTCTCAGTTGAGCCTATGGAAGTTCACTCATACATAATGCTAGCATGTTTATTCTACCTGCGTGATTTATAGAGACCACTTCTGTGAAGTAATATCAGAAGTAGTGCTAAAGTAAGTTGTACTCCAAGCAGCAGCAGTAAATCCAACAGAAAGCTATATGTTGCCTGTGACATTGACAGTTGCTACCAGAAATAAAATAATTTTTATAAAAAGTTACTTTTCCTAGTTGTAAAGATTGTTTGTTATTATTATTGTTTTGTTTTGTTTTTTTCAAGGTAGGGTCTCACTCTAGCCCAGGCTGACCTGGAATTCACTATGTAGTCTCAGGGTGGCCTCAAGCTCACAGCGGTCCTCCTACCTCAGCCTCCCAAGTGCTGGGATTAAAGGCGTGTGCTACCATGCCCAGCAGGAAAGATTACTTTTTTGCATCCATACCAGCTGAAAATACAGTTGAGTGTGACAGTCAAAATACCTTCAAACAAGACTTTCATTCTTTAAAATGTACATTTTTCTTACATAAAAATGCATGGATTATGATTCTAGAATGGATCTTATAATAGAAGGAAAAATACATTACTGGGTCAAATAATAAAACTGGAATGCAGACTACAAATTAGGTAAATATCATATTTATGTTGAATTTGCCAAAGCTAATTGCAGAATGTATCTAAGATAACATCCTTATTATTAGGAAACTCAAAGGTAAAGGGCCACAGTGTGTGCAACTTACTTCCAAATGGCTTACTTCTACCAAAAGTAGATCTGTACACATATGCATGCATGTGTATGGAGGGAGAGAGAATAAGTAAATGAGGCAAAGTCATAGGTGGCTTTTGGATAAGTAAAGAATATGTGAAAGTTTTTTGTTCTATAAATTTAGAATTCAAAATAAATTTTAAAGGAAATAATATTCTATTGATTTGTATTATTTAAAATGAACAGTTTAACAAAGCAAATTAAACAAGCTCAATGTATAAGGAGAGCATTTGTTCAGTTTTATCTGCATTATTGAATACATTTAATTTTAAAGTAAAATTAAATAAGAGCTATTATATGCCAAGCTATGGGTGTCATTTCTGGTGCAGTTAATTAACTGGCAGAATTCTCAGCAGATTTTTGCATGGCCCTGCATGAGCATCTCTGTGCACTGATGTTTGTCTATGCTGTTAAATAGAAACCAAACTGATTTTAGGCTAGAATAAAAGCTTATGTGTGGAGGGCAGAGGTGGATATCATGTTTCCCTCCACCTTTCCTCTTCCTGAACCTACATCTCGCCGATTTGGATGGACTAGACAGCCAGCAATCCCCAAGGATTCTGCTGTGTCCACCTTCTGGGCGCTAGGATCATAGGCACGTGAGGCCACACTCAGCTTTTACCTTGGATCCTAACTCGGATATTCATGCTTGCAGAGCAAGTGCTTAACCACTGACCCATTTCCCCAGCCCTGCTTCAACTCCTTAAAGCTGAACTTAGCTTGGATAGAAATCACGTGCTTGCTTTTGTCCATTATGTATGTACTCAGGCTTCTTTTCTTCATCATTAGGTCTGTGGGGTTCAGCCATATTGTTGTAAATCATTCACCATCGTGTAACATTCTGTCATGTGGGTTTGTTTTTCTTCTATATTAGACCTAATTGTTGCTAAGGTTCACAGAGCTATTATGTATTTTCTTCCCTCCCTGCCCTGTCCCACCCCCAAGTCATGACAGGAAATGCTAAAAAACAAAAAGAAAGAAAAATCTGATGTATTTTTACTTTATAATCTTGAGTAAAACAGTACATATCGCTGAACCTCGTTTTTCCATGTAGAGATGGGATGTCTGCCTTATATAGAGGGTTTGGTAAGGATCCGATTACATAATGCCCAAGAATTGGGCTGTTATATATAAATGTGTATGCGTGTGTGCACACGCATGTAAAAGTACCAAAATTGTCATTTGTGACATGAATTCATTATTGAGCAAAGCTTTTATATTCTTAACTTTCCATTTCTAATTGTACAATGCAGAGTTTGAAGAATATGTCGAGTATAGTTATATAAGGTGTTTTTACGTAATTAGCAATTCTATTTATAATACCAACTTTGAATATGCACAGCCTTAAGGTGAAGTAACTGAAAGTAAGATAACTGTCTCTTTATGTTTAGGCTCGGTTATTTGATGAACCTCAGCTTGCTAGTCTCTGTCTAGACACAATAGACAAAAGCACGGTGGATGCGATAAGTGCAGAAGGGTTTACTGATATTGACATCGGTAAGTTCCTGGTGAACGAAACGTGTACATTTTAAATACAGTGGTACTTGTCAGCCGTGTTGGAGAACAACATTTAAATTAGTTGTTTTTCCAAATGATTAAAATCTACTTTCTAAGCATTCTGCTTTCTTTCATTTTGGTGAAAATATTCTAAAAGTCCCAATTTACTTCATTGCTTTTTAGAAGGTGCCAAAAAGATTAGTATGCTCACCATCCATGGCACCGTGCTGGAGCACTAGAGCAAATAAGTATAAGGGTAAAATGTGATTTGTCTTTGTAAAGAAATACCTCATTAGAGACATTAAAGAACAAAATATGTGAAAATTAAGATTTATGACATTAATAAATTAGATAGGTGGAACATAATTCCTTTGTAACTTCTCAAAATGGAGATATTAAACTTTGAGTAATAATGAAATTTGAGTTGTGTTAGGAAAATCTTGGTAGAAGAAGTTCTGATATGAGGCTTAAATTATGGACACGTGGGCTGGAGCTGTGGCTCAGGTGATAGAGCACTGGCCTAGCATGTGTACGTCCCTGGGTTTCATCCTCAGCACCAAAAAGAAAGACAGTTGGTGCTTGCTGTGGCTCAGGCGGGCGACAGTGCTGGTCACCCAAGCATGAGGACCCAAGTTTGATCCCTAGCAATCATGTAGAGAGCTGGACGTGGCTGCACATACTTGTAACCCCACTGCGATGGGGGTAAAGACAGGAGGATCACCGGGCAGGGCTCACTGAGCCATTCTAACTGCAAAAAAGAGCAGTGATCTCCGGGTTCAGTACAAGACGCTGTCTCAGGAAAATAAGGCCGAAAAGTGATAGCGGTCCACACTGAACATCTGCCTGGCCTTCGAGCGCGCGCTCACGGGCACTCGCTTCTGTGCACACGCCCATGTCAAAGAACAAGGAACCCTTGGAGAGTGCAGGTGCCAGAGCAGAAGAGCGCTGGAGGCACCACGTGAAGAAGCGTGCGCAGAACCGGGAAGTAGTGCAGATTGTGCCAGGTGCAGGATTTGAAGTTTATTTTCGAGGACAAGAGAGCTAATCCAGCCAGAAGTGGTGGTGCACACCTTCAATCTTACACACTCGGCAGGCAGAGGTAGGTGGATCACTGAGAGTTCGAGGCCACCCTGAGACTACATGGTGAATTCCACGTCAGCCTGGGCTAGAGTGAGACCCTGCATCCGGGGGCGGGGGAGGGGGGGGGCGGGGTGTGAGAGACAGAGAGAGAGAGAGCACACTAATCCAGACCTGTGGCTAAACCCAAAACATGTATACCTTTGGTTCCTAGCTTCTGGGTTCCAAATTGATATGCTCCTTTGTCTATTTGACATTTTTGTTTATAGATTTTGTAGTCATTCCAAACAAAACAGCCAAAAGAGATCCCCTTCTTACGATTTTCTTTTTTTTTGGGTTTTTCGAGGTAGGGTCTCACTCTGGCTCAGGCTGACCTGGAATTCACTGTGGAGTCTCAGGGTGGCCTCGAACTCTCGGTGATCCTGCCTCTGCCTCCCTAGTGTTGGGATTAAAGGCATGCGCACCACACCCGGCTCTTACGATTCTCTTTAGTCTTTCTTTCTTTCTTTCTTTCTTTCTTTTTTTTTTGGTTTTTCCGAGGTAGGGTTTACTGTAGCACAGGGCACAGGCTGACCTGGAATTCACTATTTACTATGTAACCTCAGGCTGGCCTAGAACTCAGAGCAATTCTTTTAACTCTGCCTCCCAAGTGCTGGGATTAAAGGTGTGCACCCGCCACCCTGTCTTTAGTCTTCATTAATGGCACCACCACAAATCTGATTGCTTAAGCTAAGCACCCAGAGGTTATTATTGACTGTTTTCATTTGTGCTCCACATGCAATGCAATCTTAACAAGTGCCCATGATTCTCCTTGGAACCATATCCTGCATCTGACCATTTCTTACCACATCTGCTGCTAATACCTATCTACAGCCAGCTATTCTCTCTCAGTTGGATACCTCTAGAGTCTATTCTAGCCTCACCTCCATATAGTCCTGCACAACAGCTAGAATGATCTTTATAAATAAAAATAAAAAATGCTGGGCAAAAGACGTCTCAGTGATTCCAGGTGTTTGTTTGCAGAGCTTGTCGGTCCAGGTTTGATTCCCCAGTACTCATGTAAAGCCAGGTGCACAAAATGGCACATGTGTCTGGAGTTTGTTTGCAGTGATGTGAGGTACTTGTGCACCTGTGCTCATTTTGTACTTGCAAATAAATTTTCTAAAAATCAGGTTAGGGCTGGAGAAATGGCTTAGCAATTAAGTGCTTGCCTGTGAAGCTGAAGGACCCCAGTTCGAGGCTTGATTCTCCAGGACCAACATTAGCCAGATTCACAAGGGGGCGCATGTGTCTGGAATTCGTTTGCAGTGGCTGGAAGCCCTGGCATGCCCATTCTCTCTCTCTCTATCTGTATCTCTCTCTCTTTCTCTCTCTGTTACTCTCAAATAAATAAATAAAAATGAACAAAAAAAAGTTTTAAAAAATCAGGTTAATGCCATTGTTTCCATTGCAATTAAATACAGTCCAAACTCTTTACAAAGCTTACAAGACCCTGCATGATCAGGCCTTGGATTAATCAGAACAAGTTAGGCTTAGCTATGGCAGCAAATAGATCCCAAAGTACATACTGGCTCAAGCAGAAAAGTTCATTAATTTTTCTGTTCATGGAATGGTCCAAGGGAACAGCATACTTAGGAGGTAGCTCCCTCTGATAGTCAATTTCTGTATCTTGCTGGTAGATGAAAGAAAGTGTGGGCAGGAAAAACACCCACATATTAAAATACATGATGGGAAACAAAACAAAACAAAACTCCTGGCCCTGATATTACACTGTTATTGTGGCCTTTTCTTTGGTCCAGAATTCAGTCACCAGACCCCACCTGACTTCCAGGGGAGCTAAGAGATGCAGAGTACTCACATCCTGAGAGACCGTGTTTGGTAAACAACCAGCAGTCACTGCTATAATAGGCTGGGCAGCCTATAGTTCTCCCCTTGTTCCTATTGCATTTACACTGGTCAAGATTACTTATGTTCTAGGGCTGGAGAGATGGCTTAGCAGTTAAGCGCTTGCCTGTGAAGCCTAAGGACCCCGGTTCGAGGCTCGGTTCCCCAGGTCCCACGTTAGCCAGATGCACAAGGGGGCGCACGCGTCTGGAGTTCGTTTGCGGAGGCTGGAAGCCGTGGCGCGCCCATTCTCTCTCTCTCCCTCTATCTGTCTTTCTCTCTGTGTCTGTCACTCTCAAATAAATAAATTTAAAAAAAAAAAAGATTACTTATGTTCTAGACCTTTATATTTGTTACTCTTTTCTGGTTGGAATCCTTTTCCTGTGAGTCTTTTTTTTTAAATTTATTTCCATTTATTTGTATTTACTTATTTGAGAGCAACAGAGAGAGAGAGAGAGAGAGAGAGAGAGAGAGAGAGAGAGAGAGGAAGAGAATGGGTGCGCCAGGGCCTCCAGCCACTGCAAACAAACTCCAAACTCATGTGCCCCCTTGTGCATCTGGCTAATGTGGGTCCTGGGGAATCGAGCCTCAAATTGGGGTCCTTAGGCTTCACAGGCAAGCGCTTAACCGCTAAGCCATCTCTCCGGCCCTCCTGTGAATCTTTGTATGCATACCTATTCTTGCCCTTAGCTCTGAGGTTACATGAAATCTGAATCAGGTTGTCTCAGACCTACTTAAGTAAACAGTTCCATTTCCTCCTGCATATTGCTATCGGAAAGTCTTATCTAGATATTTTTATGTTTCTTTGTTTTTGCGGAACAAATTTACTTTGAATTCTGAAAATATTAGGAACTTTGAAATCAGCCTGAGTATGACTATACCAAAAACAAAATGCAACTAAATATAATATTTAAAATTATATTCATTTTTAGAAAACACTTTAAAATATATTAAACTCTTTTCTCTATATGGCAAAAGTTCACTAACCCACAATACTGAAATTTTTTGCTTTTATTTTAACTACTGTACCTTTGAAAAAGGGAAGAAGAAAATCAAAAAACAGCATTCAATTCCTATCCATAAATTATTTATAAATAATATACTCAAATATGCGGGCAAATCTGAAAGCAGATCTTTCAGTAAAGGAATTCAGAATTCAACATCACAGAGTAATGTGCAGGTGGCAAATAGCCTGGGCTGCACTGAAGTCTTACTAAAGACACACAAATATAACAGACAATGAGAAACAAACCAAAGATCTTCCTGTCCAGCTTCACAAAGCAAAAAGAACAAATTAGTTCTAGAGTTACATGTTCTATGAGCAGTTGGCCAATTTATTTCTAGTCTTCCACTATGAAAAGTCCACTCGGGAGGCAGAGGTAGGAGGATTGCCATGAGTTCAAGGCCACCCTGAGACAACATAGTGAATTCCAGGTCAGCATGGGCTAGAGTGAGACCCTACCTCAAAAAACAAAACAAAAAAATGATTTTTATGTTTTTGAAAAATTGTTTTTATTAGCTGGGTGTGGTGGCGCACTCCTTTAATCCCAGTACTCAGGAGCAGAGGTAGGAGGAAGCTCACCATGAGTTTGAGGCCAGCCTGAGACTACAGAGTGAATTCTACGTCAGCCTGGGCTAGAGTGATACCCTACCTCGAAAAACAAAAACAAAAAGTTTCTATTTATTTGCATGTTTGTGTATGGGTGAGCCAATTCATGTGGGTGGCTGGGGAATTAAACCTGGAGCCTAGAAGCAAGTGTCCTTAACCTCTGAGCCATCTCCCCAGCCCTGATGTTTGTGTTTTCATATGTGTGTTTATTGTCTGCTTTCCTCGCCTGCACTATAAATTCCTTGAAGATAAGGGACTTTGTGATATTTACCACTGTGTCTCTAGTGTTAAAGAGAACAGTTCACTTTAGGTTGACCAGCTGTCTCTAGAATTAGGCCTCTCCTTCTCACCTTGTGTAGTTCTCATGCAGTAAGCCAGAGTGATCCTTTCAGAAAATAACATCTTGACTCAATTTATACTATTGCAGTGACTCAGTTCTTAAACACTCTACCCTTTTCCAGGACACAGAGTATGTTCCTCTGTTATAACATTCCATTGTGAGTGTTTCTGTCTATTGCCTGATGACGTGGAAAGACTTTATATATGCTGCTTGCACTATACTAAAGGGCGGGGTCTAGGAGCTCGGGTGTTGTTAGTGAAGAATTGCCTAATCCTAATTCTTGGTCTGTGCTCCAGTTGCTCTTCAATCTACTCTCATGTGAAATAATACTGGCTTTGTCTGAGTGACTTACACCTGGAAATTGTTTTATAAATAGCTCTTAGATTATTCATGCCATTTGAGCCTGGGAATCGTGAAGTGTGGGTGTCTAGCAGAGTAGATACTTGGTAAATATTTGCTGATTTGAATAACATCCAGTATCGTATTATGTTTATGTATCATAATCTGTTGTGTTTTTATGGTATTAGCCTCTTCAGCTATAATTTCTTAACACATCTGCCAATAGGAAACCTGTGTATTCATCTATCTTATTTCCATCTCATAGGCAGTTTGCCTAAAGTGTACTTGTTAAACTTTAGGAATTAGAGATACTGGAAGAAAAAAGACACTGCTAGATTTTTTTGTTTTTATATTTTATTTTTGCAGTTGTGTATGGTGTGTATGTATGGATATACACATCTGCATGTTGAGTCCAGGGATGACAGTAACTTGGACTATGAGGTAGAAGTGGACTGGTGAAAACTGATCAGTTTTAGGATATATCTTGAAATTACTATACCCTGTTGCAGTCAGGTTCACATTGCTGGCAGAAATCACCTGACCAAGAGCAGCTTTTGGGAAAAAAGGTTTATTTTAACTTACAGACTCAAGGGCAAGTTTATGATGGCAAGGGAAAACAATGGCATGAGCAGATGGTGGACATCACCCCCTGGCCAGCATCAGATGGACAACAGCAACAGGAGTATGCCAAACACTAGCAAGGGGACACTGGTATTAACACCCATAAGCCCGCCCCAACAATAAATACACTGCCCCAAGGACACGTTAATTCCCAAATCTCCATCAGCTGGGAACCTAGCATTCAGAACACCTAAGTTTATTGGGGGAGGGGTGTGGCACCTGAATCAAACCACCACACACTTTTACAGTGATTAATTTAGGGACTGTTAATCATTAATTGCTTTTCTGTTGTTGTTTTGGTTTATGTTTCAAGGCAGGGTCTTACTCCAGTGCAGGCTAACCTGGAACTCACTCTAGTTCCAGGCTGACTAGGATTAAAGGTTTGTGCTACCACACCCTGCTTTAATTTTTTCTTTCTTTCTTTTGGTATTTTGAGGCAGGGTCTCACACCAGTCCAGGCTGACCTGGAATTCACTATGTAGTCTCAAGAGTGGCCTTGAACTCTCAGTGATCCTACTACCTCTGCCTGCTGTGTGCTGGGACTAAATGCATGCATCACCACGCCAGGTTAGAATGGCCTTTTTTTTTTTTTTCTATGTGCACATGAATGCAAGAGAGAAAGTGAGATTGGTGCACCACAGCCTTTGGCCACTGCAATCCAGATGTGTGCACCATCTTGTGTGCATATGCCACCTTCCATCACTTGTATGTCTGGCTTTCCTGGGGTCTGAAGAGTTGAACATGAGTCATTAGGCTTCACAGGCACACACCTTAACCTAAGCCATCTCTCCAGTCCTGTATGTCTACTTTTTATACATTTTTTTCTTTGTTGCTGTTAGATTGTATTTTATCATGTGTTCTAGTGTGTTGGCCTCTAAAACCTATTTCTTTTGAATTGACTGCATTCTGGGCTGCAAGTGCTCAAAAATGACTAAACTTATTTAATCTTGTCTATGATAGGAGAAAAGGGAGTCTGACTAAAGATCTAAGGTATAGGCTGGCATATGCATTTTGGATATCACAAAGCGTTTCATAGTTAATATGTCCCAGATTAAAATAAAGAATCTCTCCTCCATCTTAACACCTGTTCCTCCTGTAGTCTTTCCCATGTCAATTAATGCCTTCCACATCCCTCGGCTTACTTTACCATGTCCTTGACTCTTATCATATGCCATGCCCAATCTGTTAGGAAGTATCCTGGTCTACCAGTTATCTCTGGCCTGGACTGTTACTTTTGGCTCCACTACAGTCTTTTTTCTCAGTACAGCCATAGCTAGATGTGTCTGTGCATACCTGTAATCCCACCACTCAGGAGACTAAGGCAGGAGGATAGCAAGTTTGAGGCCAGCATGAGCCAAGACTCAAATTAAAAAAAAAAAAAAAAATCTCCAAACAAACCCACAATAGCCCGAACAATTCTGTCACCCTCCAGTAGTTTCTCTACCTGGAGTACAGGACAAATGAGCTGGAGTGCTGTGTGATGATGTACCCCCCTCCATGGTTCCTCTCACTCCTCTGCTACATCAGTCTCCTTGCTGCTTCTCTAACATATGAAACATTCTTTCACATGGGAGCATTCACAGGGTTGGTTCTGGAATCATTTCTCTAAAGTGTGTGTTTGGTGTACTCCTTTGTCTCATGCAAGCCTTGGAACATGACACTTCTGCAGATCATCTTACTTTAAGCAGCACTTCTGGCTCCCTATTCTGCTATTTTTATCCACAGGTGTCATCTAATATATTATAACTTACTTATTTCTCTTCAAGCTCTTTCTCCCCAATAGAATTTAAGCTCCATGATGGCAATAATTTTTAACTTTCTGTTCAGTAATACATCTGTGCATAGAATGGTGCCTAGCACTATGTCCAAACATTCATGTAAGGAAGTGGTAAACTGGATCTTTGCTCAGTATTTATTTTTAAATTTTTTAAATTTTTATTTATTTATTTATTTGACAGAGAAACAGGGAGAGAGAGAGAGAATGGGCATGCCAGGGTCTCAAGCCACTGCAAACGAACTCCAGGCATGCTAACATGGGGAATCCAACCTGGGTCCTTTGGCTTTGCAGGCAAACACCTTAATGGCTAAACCATCCCTCCAGCCCACACTCAGTATTTCTTAGTTGGGATGAATGTGCTTTCTCCCTCCTGGTCTGTTTTGTAGCAGTCTGCAGGTAGAGGGGAAGGCTGTTAGTCTTAGTAATTCAAATAGGTGAAGTTGGACTAGAGAGATGGCCTAGTAGGTAAGGCGCTTGCTGGCAAGCCAAAGGACCCATGTTCAACTCCCCAGTACCCACGCAAAGCCAGATGCACAAAGTGGCACATGCATCTACAGTTTGTTTGCAGTGACTAGAGGCCTTGATGTGCCCATTCTCTCACCCTTCCTCCTTTCCTCCCACCCTGCCTCCCTAACTTTCTCTCTCTCTCTAACAAATAATATAAATAAATGCATATTTTAAAAAATAAGTGAAGTTACATGTCCTTGATGTCCTTGCTGAGAGGGATTTCTGTATAGGGACTTATTTTCTGCCAAAATTCTTAGGTCTGAGACTCCTACATGCCTGAGGGGATGTGGAAGGTCTAGCCACCCTTGTGAGTACCTTGGTCACTGGGTGCTCTCTTCCTAGCTATGTCTAGCTGAAAACTACATCACGTTCAGCATGCACTTTCCAGTCGCCCTGGTATTGTCGCTCACACAGGCATGGCAGGATGATTCCTTCTCAGGCTGTTCAGCGCAGGACCGTGGGGAGACTCTCAGCCTTGGACTTCCTCCCTGCACTGCTGCTCCACCTCCGCGGCCTTTGCTACTCTGGCTGCCACAGTGTAATCAGTGTATCAAGTCTATGATCATGTCACTGCAGCCTAGTCAGAATCTCTCCAGTTCTCTGTTGTCATGGCAACTGTGTCTAGGAGGGGAGAGCACTTCCCTGGCAACTTCTGCTAATCCCAGTGGATACCACTTGGCATCTGCTCCCGACTTGCAGAGATCTCACCTAGGTTTCTTTCTTCTTCAGCTGCTTATCTTGCAGAAATAGTCTGTTGTTTCACCCTGATTCTTCTCTTACGGAGGAAGCTTCTAAATCAGCATCTCATCTCATACTAGAGTCTATAGTATCTAACCTGGTTTTCTGCTGAAAGCATGTTTATCAATATGGCTTTGTTAAAGAGAAAAATACTCTTTATTTTTGTATTTTATCTGTAGACACACTCTGTGCAGTTCTAGAAAGAGACACGCTTAGTATCCGAGAAAGTCGGCTTTTTGGAGCTGTTGTGCGTTGGGCAGAAGCAGAATGTCAGAGACAACAATTGCCTGTGACTTTTGGAAACAAACAGAAAGTTCTAGGAAAAGCACTTTCCTTGATCCGGTTCCCACTGATGACCATAGAGGAGTTTGCAGCAGGTAAGGCTGTAATTGAACTGCTTCAAAACCATTCCCAGTCTCCCTTAGGCCGGAGTGACAAAGACACTTTGACTTATGAAGTGGCAATTACACAATGAGTATATGTGTATAATTTCACTTGATTCTTGTAAAAGCCCTTCAAGATAACATCCACATTTTATAGGTTAGATAAGTGACCCTGGAAGAGGTGTAGTGCCTTTCCAAGGCTATAAGGGCAGGTTTTTTTGGGTTTGTTTTTTTTTTTCACTCTTAAGGCTGATACTTCTGATTAAAATCAGACAAGATCTAGTTTTGAATCTCAAGTGTGTGATCAGTAATGACCAATTATAACCAGTTCCTTTATCATCATAGCTTGTTACATACTTTTAAATGATGACGAAGCTTTCTTAAAAGAAAGAAAAGTCTTACGTTTTGTTAAGCTGATTGGCCATTTGTATTTTTTCCTCACATTATTTATGTCTTTTTAGTCTCACTCTAGCCCAGGCTGAACTGGAACTCACTCTGCAGCACAGGGTGGACTTGAACTCATGGTGATCCTCCCTGCCTCTGCCACCCCAGCACTGGGATTAAAGCTGTGTACCTCTATGCCCACCTTGGCATTTTAATTCCCCCCCCCCCCCCCCGAGGTTGGTTTTCACTCTAGTCCAAGCAGACCTGGAATTCACTATGAAGTCTTAGGGTGGCCTTGAGCTCATGGTGATCCTCCTACCTCTGCCTCCCAAGTACTGGGACTAAAGGTGTGTGCCACCACACCCAGCTTGGCATTTTAATTTAATTTTATTTATTTGAGAGATGAAAAAGAGAGTAAGGGTGTGCCAAGGCCTCTTGTCATTGCAAAAACTCCAGATATATGTGCCATTTGGTGCATTTGGCATTACATGGACACTAAGGAATCAAATTTGGGCTGTCAGACTTTGCATGCAAGTGCCTTTAAGCCATCTCTGCAGACCAGTTTTTCTTCTTTGCTGAATCATGTTTTTTTTTCTCAATTTTTATAAACTTTTAAAATGTGGATATAACATCTATATAGTAAAATAAGCAAATAAAGCTAACACACTTGGCCAATACTTGACCATGTGTCCCAGAAATATATGCCATTGCCATGCCCCTCAAGGTCAGTAAACCTCTTTCCAAGTGTACAATTTTCTGCCTTCTCCTATTTTTCTGTATTTAAACTATAATTCTCATATGTATTACTTCCTTGTTTTATCATTGTGTCTCGTAGATATATCCATATGGTGTGTGAGGTGGTAGCCTTTCTTTTTTGTTGCTTTGTAATGTTCTGTTGTAACATGATTTTTCTATTTTTCTGTTGTTGGACACTTTGATTCCAATTTCTTGAGATGTCATCAAAAACACATGTTCATGTCACTTGGTATAGATGTATAAACATTTTTATTGGAAGTCATAGAGTGCATATGTTGATCCTGTCAGATTCCCAAAGTGGTTGTAATAGTCCACATTGAATAACAAGGTTAAGACAGTTTAGAGTCCATTCTCATTGTTCACATACAACATAATGTAATTGTCAGTTTTCATAGCCATTTTTAAAAAATATTTACTTGAGCGGGGTGTGGTGGTGCACGCCTTTAATCCCAGCACTCGGGAGGCAGAGGTAGGAGGATCACCATGAGTTCAAAGCCACCCTGAGACAACATAGTGAATTCCAGGTCAGCCTGTGCTACAGTGAGACCTTACCTTGAAAAAACTAAAAACAAAAACAAACAAAAAATATTTGAGAGAGAGAAAGGAGCAGATAGAATGGGTGTGCCAGGGCCTGTAGCCAATACAGACAAACTTGAGACGCATGTACCACCTCGTGCAGCTGGCTTACCTTGGTACCCGGCAATTGAACCTGGGTCCTTAGGCTTTACAGGCAAGTGCCTTATTCTAAGCGATCTCACTAGCACTTCATAGCCATTTTAGTTTTAGCTATGTCAGTAGGTATGAGACTACATATATCACTATATATAGTCACATATATATATATGAGAGTATATATCACTATAGATTTGATTTAAAATAATATTTTATTTTTTAGTAAGCATGCAGAATAGTTTTATTTGTTTATTTGAGAGATAAAGAGACAGAGAAAGGGGGAGAGAGAGAATGGGCAAGCCAGGGCATACAGCCACTGCAAACAAACTACAGAAGCATGTGCCACCTTGTGCATCTGGCTTATGTAGGTCCTGGGGAATTGAACATGGATCCCTTGGCTTTGCAGGCAAGTGCCTTAACTGCTAAGCTATTTCTCCAGCCCAGAGTAGGCTTTTATAATGATTTCATACTAGTTTTGATTAAAGATGTGGAACATACCAATATTTTGAAATCCATTTTTATTTTAAAAATATTTTTATATGAGAGAGAATGGGCATGCCAAGGCCTCTAGCCACTGCAAACTCCAGCTACCTGTGCAACTTTGTGCATCTGGTGTTACATAGGTACTGGGGATTTGAACCCAGGCTGGCAGGCTTTGCAAGCCAGCATCTTTTTACTAATGAGCCATTCCTCCAGCTCAATAACTTTTTTTTTGCTTTTCGAGGTAGGGTTTCACTCTAGGCCAGGCTGACCTGAAACTCACTGTGTAGTCTCAGGGTGGCCTCCAACTCATGACCATCCTCCTACCTCTGCCTCCTAAGTGTTGGAATTAAAGGTGTGTGCCACTACACCTGACAAAACAAAACAAAACTGCTTTTTATTTGGTCTAATTGGTTTATTTATACCTGAAATAATTCTGACATCACTGGATTTACATTCACTATCTTGCATTTTGCTTTGTTTTTCATTTATCAAAAAAATAAATTTTTTTTTTTTTTAAATCTTAACCTGCTTCTTTTGAGACTGAGTTCCAGCTAGCATGGTCTGGCCTTGAACTTTGTAGTTTAGGATAAGCTTAAACTCCTGATTTCTTGCCTCCACATCTTATGGTGTATGTCACCATACCTAGCTCTCTCACCTTTTTGAAGAGGAAGTTACTTTTATTGGGTGTTTTTTTGGTTTTGTTTTTTTTTTTGTTTGTTTGTTTTTTGTTTTTTTTTTTTTTGGTTTTTTGAGGTAGGGTCTCATTTTGGCTCAGGCTGACCTGGAATTCACTATGTAGTCTAAGGGTGGCCTTGAACTTTCAGCGATCCTCCTACCTCTGCCTCCCGAGTGCTGGCATTAAAGGCGTGCGCCACCGTGCCCAGCTTTATTGTTCTGTTTTTAATAGTGTCCCATTTTTCTGTTAATATGGTGAAGTACAAGTATAATGAAGTTGCTTTTCCTATTGAAACATCTTGGGTTCCTTTCACAAAGTAGGTTTATTTTGCATTGTCTTTTCTATGTATCCCTGGATTCAGTTTATAGGGTTTCATTTTGTTTTACTTTTTGGTTTTGTTTTTAGCATTTTTATGGCTATCTCATGGCAAATTAGACTAATTTTCCTTCCTTGTAATGAAATTATTAGAATGGCCTCATACAGAAGTTAGAAATCTGTTAATTTTATTTATCTAAGAACTAACTTCTGGATAGTATGCTTTCTATTTTGTTAGTTGCTATATTATTGCTATATTTTTATTATTTCCTCCTTTTATTTGAGTAGGGCTTTAGAGATTTTTTTGATATTTATTTATTTGTGATCAGAGAGAAAAGAGAAGAGACAGAGAGAATGGGCTCACCAGGACCTCCAGCCACTGTAAATGAACAGATGCATGTGCCATTTTGTGCACCTGGCTTTCCGTGAGTACTGGGGGCTTTGCAGGCAAGCCTTAACTATTAAGCCATCTCTCCAGCCCAGGTATTTTATTTTATTTTTTATTTTTTTATTTTTTGTGTTTTTCAAGGTAGGGTTTCATTCTAGCCCAGGCTGACCTGGAATTTACTATGTAGTCTCATGGTGGCCTTAAACTCACCATGATCCTCCTACCTCTGCCTCCCGAGTGCTGGGATTAAAGGTGTACGCCACCATGCCCGGCTTTTTATTTTATTTGATTTGTGGCTGAGGACATCCAGAACCTCATCCATGCTAGGCAAACACATTTTATCACTGAGTCACACCCCAGCTCTCCTTTCCTTTCTTTGATTATAGGTTTTACTTACTTAGTTCTTGTGTCTTACAACGATTTTGCAATTTGTATAGTGTGTGCATGCATGCTTGTGTTGGTTGTGGCTGGGGCACGTGGAGGCCAGAGGACAATTTCACATGTCATCACCAGGAACATCATCCAGCTGTTTTTGAGGCAGGGTCTCTCACTGGCCTGGATCTCACTATTTCAGCTAGAATGATTAGATAGAGTTCTCCAGAGATGTTCATGTCTTCAAATTCCCAGCCCCAGAATTATAGGCATGTCTCACCACACCTGGCATTTTTATTTGGGACCTAGGGGATAAAACACAGGCTTTCATGCTTGTAAGACAAGCACTTCGTGTTATTTTAAAAAATCATTTAGGGCTGGGGAGATGACTTAGTGGTTAAGGCATTTGCCTGCAAAGTCAAAAGACCAAGGTTTGATTCCCCAGAACCCACATAAACCAAATGCAAAGGCGCATGCTTCTGGAGTTCGTTTGTAGTGGCTAGAGGCCCATTCTCTCCCTTTCCCCCTCCCCTTCCTTCTCTCTCTCTCTCAAATAAATAAAAATTAAAATTTTCTGAACTCCTTTCATCTGTAAGCATCTTTATCTTGCCTTCGGGTTTTTGTTTTTTTTTTTTTTTTTTTTTTTTTTTTTTTGTTTTTTGAGGTAGGGTCTCACTCAAGCTCAGGCTGACCTGGAATTCACTATGTAGTGTCAGGGTGGCCTTGAACTCATGGTAATCCTCCTACCTCTGCCTCCCAAGTGCTGGGATTTTGCCTTCAGATTTGAAGCATATTTCTCTGGCTTCCTAAATAAAATTTCTGGTTTCAAAAGTCTCTTATTTCAGTTGCTTTTATTGTCTTAGAAGGGACCTCCTGTCATCTTTTATGAGAGAACCGTGTTAATTTTGGATGTTTAAGGCATTTTTTTTCTTCTAATTAGAAAATGAATGGGAAACTTGTGCCATATATGGTACCCTATTTCCATAAGCTTTTCCAGTCTTAGCACTTGCCTTCTGCTAACTTCTACACCTCAGAAGTAAAGTACTATTCCATTTCTTTCCATCTCTAAATGTGTTCCTTTGTTCAGATTATAACTTTAGGCAGATAGTAGGTGGAGAATGGAAGGTTCACAGTAAGTGACTATACTTGGAGGTCATTCTCCAGCAGAGAGAATGACTCTTTGCTGTAAGTAGAAGTCTGTAGTACTCAGGAAGTAAGTAAATAACAAAACCCAGACGTCATGTATATCAGTGTTTCATCTAAACTCTTCACTTAATGATTTTAACACATTCTCTTAGGTTAACCTAAATGAGGTTGATTAAAGCCTACAAACAGGGCTGGAGAGATGGCTCAATGTTTAAGGCACTTGTCTGCAGAGCCTAATGACCTGAGTTCAGTTCCCCAGTACCCTCATAGCACCAGATGCACAAAGTGGGGCATGCATCTAGAGTCTGTGAGCAGCAGTTGGAGGCTCTGGTGCACCCATTCTCTCTGTCTCTCCTCTATCGCTCTCTCCTTGCAAATAAAAAAATAGCTTGGGCTGGAGAGTTGGCTTAGTGGCTAAGTGTGTGTTTGTGAAGCCTAAGGACCCATGTTCCACCTCTCTCCAGATCCAACATAAGCCAGACGTACAGAGGTGAGGCAAGCACAAGGTGGCACATGCACACAAGGTGGCACCAGCGTCTGGAGTTGTATTTCAGTGGCTGAGACCCTGGCATACCAATTCTCTCTCTGTCTAAAAAATAAACGATATTTTTTAAAAGCTTGCAAATATATGTTAAAGTTAGATCTACTAGGTTGATACTTTTACTTCTACAGGTCCTGCTCAGTCTGGAATTTTGTCAGATCGTGAAGTGGTAAACCTCTTCCTTCATTTTACCGTCAATCCTAAACCCCGAGTGGAATACATTGACCGACCCCGGTGCTGCCTCAGAGGAAAAGAATGCTGCATCAATAGATTCCAGCACGTGGAGAGCCGCTGGGGTTACAGTGGAACAAGTGATCGAATCAGGTACCTGTCGGGGTATGGGCTCAGTGGGTTTGTGAAGGTAGCAATTAGTGGTTGGCCTTTATCCTCACATTGTGATAAAGAATTAACCAACATTTTGTTTTATATTTTGCTTAATTCTGTTTTTAAGGGAATTACAAAAGCCAAGAAGTCACTAAAACATCCTGGTCTCCTCAACGGACTATGAGTGAGGGTGACCTTAGAAAAATAAAAAAGGCAGAATTGGGTTGGGTCTTCTGTTACATGATGTTTACTTGGATGATGATGCTTTTGAGCCAACTTCTAGATCTCAGTTGATGAGCATCAGTTTTAATGGTTTAAGGCCATAGTTCAACCAGTTTAATCTTATTAAGTTTAGATAAAGTTTTTTTTCTTTGAATAGATGTTGCATGGAGAATAACCCGGTATTTATAAAAGCTTTGAATGGAAAAAAAAAAAAAACGAATCATGAAAAACATACTTGTAATCTTGCTTAAGAATTTTCCTTTGCACTACTCTACATTTTTAGATTAAATTTTGAAATAGAATGAGTACCAGTGCTGATGAGTCAGGCCTTTTGGACTTCCAGTTATTTAATAGCATTTTAGTGTAAAGCTGAAATCTAACAATTTATGTAGAACTTGTATTTAGTGGGGCATGTTAAAAATCTTGAGTTAGCCAGCTATGGTGGCACACACCTTTAACCCCAGCACTTGGGAGGCAGAGGGGAGGATCGCTGAGAGTTCAAGGTCACCCTGTGTGAATTCCAGGTCAGCCTGGGCTAGAGTGGGACCTTACCTTGAAATTCCTTCCTTCCCCCAAAAAATATTGAGTTAAAGTGCATTTGTAGACTAGTAACCAACCATTCATAATGAGAATGTTACAGGTAAAAATTTATAGAAGTTCAGATGTGTTATAAAAAGTAGTAATTAACTGCTCATTAAATAAGAGTGGAAGCAAATGACTTAAGCATTTACTCCAAATAATTATAAAATGAGTATAGAAAGAACCCTACGAGAAATTAAATAGGTAAATGAAGAAATTAGTTAAAATAGGAGAACTGATAAATTCATAAGGTGGTTTCTTAAAATAGCAATTAAACAAACCTCTGGCAAAGTAATTTTTAAATTCATATTTAGAAATCAAAATGGGGATATAATCATATGAGATTTTTACTTTAATTCTGGGTTTTCTCTGTGCTTAATAAATTGAACAACTTGGTGGAATGGATCATTTTATAGGCAAATATAAATTATCAAAATTGACTGAAGAAGAAAGCCTGAGTAGACCAATTACCATGGGAGGAATTTAAAGTTATCAAAGAACTGTGCATTCACAAGGTTTTTACAGGTGAGTTTTTAATCACACATTCAAGGAATAGATCGTTTCCTTGAAAATTGGAAGAAGAAAATACTTTGTGGTTAATTATTAAAAGAAGTAAATTTTTATATAGGAATCAGACAAGTCAGAGAGACCTGTCTGGAAAAGAAGGTGGATGGTGTTCTTAAGGTTGATACCAGAGGCTGTCCTCTGGCCTGCACGTGTGCACATACATTCTCTCACACAGTATATATGATATTCTAGATCAACTTTGCCATAGAGAAGAAAAAAATCTATATACAATGTTAGCATGTTGAGTATACTAGTACCTTGACAGACTGAATTATAAAAACAATAGTTTATTTGGAGATTGGGAAAAGGGCTCAGTGTTAAGAATGGGGGGAATTATATCTCATCACAGTAATTTACTAAAAGAAAATAATTAATTTTAATAGATAAGAGTGTGGTGAAACTGTTAAGAATAATAATTAGAATAATAATCTAGAATACTTTAACAGTAATAGACTATTGAAACTCAAGTTTAGGGTATCCCATGTCTTTGCTGAGTTTCAACAATGATATAATCTTAAGCAAATTTATTTACTTACTTGTGGGCACACCAATGCCTCTTGCCACTGCAGAGAAGCTCCATACACTTATGCCACTTTGTACATCTAGCTTTATGTGGGTACTGAGGTATCAAGCCCACAACCAGCTTGTTTTTCAAGCAAGTGCCTTTAACTGCTGAGTCATCTCCCCAGCCCACTACAGTTTTTTTTAATAAATGTTCTAGCTGTAATGTAATGCAGAAATAAACGTAACTGATAATAAAATTAACCCTTCAGTACTTAAACTTTGAGTAAGACACTAGAAGATAAATGAAAATAGCCCGATAAAGCACATGCATACATCTGCATGACAAGATGGCTTCAACTGCAAGGAATAGGCATGTTATATACACCTTATTATAACTCCAAAATCATTACTTACAGAGTTTTACCTAGTCATTTTCACCTGAAGACTTTAGTGGTCAGATCATCATGTTTCCAGGCAGGTTGAAACTCTGCCTTCCTATTTCAGCTTTCCTACAAATGTCATTGGGGCAGTGCAAAGTTGCACTAAACATTTTTGACTTACAAGTGAAATGTAAGTCGGATCCTAACTTGTAGTTAAAGAAATGTTTCACCTTCATGAATTCCAGCATGACCCTTGGAGGTTAACTGGGATTCTTTGTTAGGTACATCCCAGGAATTCTAGCATCCTCAACTGCTTGGAGGTAGGTCTCCTTTCAGAAAAACTAGTCAGTCTTAGCCTCAGGATCAGGCAAAAAATTATTATAACTAATAACAGAGAACAGTAGCTACTTAAAAGGGTATATTTGAATCTCTTGCTATTACAAAAACATAGTTAAAGACATAAATTGCGGTGACAGTTGTGCAGTGATGTCAGTGTATATATTGCTCCACACCTGTACATTTTAAATGGTGGCTCTTATGTAAGTTCACTACAATAAAAAATTAAAGTTATAAATGGAAAAATGGAGTGATTAAGTACATAAAACATCTTAAGTGCTATACATATTATGTTGTAGTAGATCACACGATACTTTGTGGACTGCCGCTGCGACACTGTGAATAGGCCCATTTGCAAGAGTAACAGGTATCATAAAGTAGTGGCACTCTGGAGACCTAGAGAGTCTCAGCTTGAACCACACTTAGGTAGGGATGGTGTCTTCCAATGAACCTGTATATTTTAGGCAACTCCTTTCAGAAGTTACATGTTCTTGATAGAAGGAGTAGCCTGGAAAAATCATTTTAAAGCTAATATAGATGAATAAATTCTAAAAAGAGTGGTGCAGATTCAATATGAAAGAGTGTCAGGGATCAGTAAGAAGTTAGTGTTGTCATATGGAGCACACTAGAGGTCAGAAACCACTCTAACATAGACGAGCATTTAGAGTGACAGAGGGAAGGATTGACTAACCACTGGGAAGTGTACCATGTGCCAGTATTCATAGAAATTAAAATCTTACCATTAAACACAACTGAAACCATGAAAGTGCTGGAACATCAGATGGTATAGGCCTCTCTGAACTTGGAGTAATAAATAATTAAGCATTTCCTGTCCAAAATCACCATGAAGTTAAAAGATAAGTGACAAATTTGAAACTTTTTGTAACAGGTATTGCCATTGTACCATTAAATAACCATGATCTATATAAAGTGCTCTTTCAAATCTACTTTAAAAACAGGTACACTGGTAAAGAAAAATGTTCAAAGACCATTAAAAAGAAAATCCAGTAGACAGCATATGAGCAAGAGCTTTACCTCCTGTGTAAGCAGGTATAAATAGAATTTGTCAATCATTGGCTTCTGAAAGGCAAAAGGAAATTACTCAGTGGTTGATAAGAGTAAGATAAAAATGGCCTTTATCTTCATGGAGTGTAAAGTGCTACATTTCTGTGAAGCAGTTTGGTAAATCTTACAGTGCCTGAGAATGTGCCTTTCATTTTTAACAACAGTTCTATTTCTGGTAATTTATTCAAAGGAAACAGCAAAGACTTTTTATAAGACAAACTTGGTCCAACTCATGCATTGTCATATAATTAAAAACTGAAAGCCAGGCGTGGATGTGCACGCCTTTGAACCCAGCACTTGGGAGGCAGAGGTAGGATTGTGAGTTCAAGGCCATCCTGAGACTACATAGTGAATTCCAGGTCAGTCTGAGCTAGAGTGAGATCCTACCTCGAAAACAGCAACAAAAATGAATAAATAAAAAAAATTTAAAAAAAACAAAACAAAAAATAACCTAGACTGTCAAACAAAGGATTGGTGAATCAGCTGTTAACTTTCTGCTATTTTACATGAAGAAGAGATTTAAAGAATGTTCTCATGCTGATTTCTAATGCATATATTTCATAGAAAAAATGTGATATAAGTAAACTTTGGACTTATGGATGCCTTAATTTGTTTCACATTTAGTTGTATCTTCTGATTTTTTTTCTTTTGTGCTAAGGATTGAATCTAGGGCCTTAACATGCTAAGCACACTATAATCGAGTACATGCCATTTTCTGATTTTTCTTTTGATAGGGTAGTCTTACTCTTACCATACGGGTATAGAGCACACCATGGTAGTGTTAGGAGTGGGCTTCCCCCCCACCCTTGGTATTGGAGTAAAATCCAGGCTTTGTGCGTGCCAGCTCTGTACCCTTGAATGCATCCCCAATCAGAGCATGGGCTTGTGATCCAAGGGGAGCAAAAATTGTGTTCCAGGTTCAAACTAGGCAATACCATTTCTCTAAACTACAGTTTGCTTGTTTCTTCCTTCCCACGCTTCCTCCTTTCTTTCCTGCATTCTAGCCTCCCTTCTTTTCTTCCTTCCCCTCTCTCCCCTTCCTTGTCTTTTTCTGTGTTGTTCAATCTGACCTTGAATTTGTGATCTTAAGTTACCTTCCTGCCTTAGCCTCCTGAGGAACTTGAACCATGGATACATGCCATCACATCTGGCTAAAGCTTATTTCTTAACTATAAAAAATCAGGATGGGAAATAGCAATAGGACTTCTGTGGTATTTAAAGGAAGTGAGTCACATAAGAACTGAAATTCATGGCCTGGTATGTAAGAAGGTACTTAAAAGTTGTGATGGGGGCTGGAGAGATGGCTTAGCGGTTAAGCGCTTGCCTGTGAAGCCTAAGGACCCCGGTTTGAGGCTCAATTCCCCAGGACTCACATTAGCCAGATGTACCAGGAGGCGCACGCATCTGGAGTTCGTTTGCAGTGGTGGAAGCCCTGGCACGCCCACTCTCTCTCACTCTTTCTCTCTCTTTCTCTCTCTGTCACTCTCAAATAAAAAAAAAAGTTGTGATGGTATGCCAATGGAAGCATTGAAATTGTGATGGAAAATGTTGAGAATTACTTGTCTTCATCACATATTATCTGTGATTATACAGTCTTTTAAGTTGCCTGTGTATTTAATGTTATATATAAAATAAATCAGTGTGTCTTATCTGTTATGACCAAAGTGAACCTGTTAATTCTCTTATGGAACCTTTCTTCAAATCAACAAGTGTGAATTAGATCCTATTTCTAGCCATCTACCAGACTTCTTCCTTCAAATCTTTTACTTCAACTTATTATTTATTCTCGTCTTGTTCTTTGATAGTGTCAACTGTTAGGCTATAAGAAATGTAGATAAGAACACTATCATGTTAACCATGTTTTCCTACCAGCCAAATTCAGTATCTAAGTATGACAGGACCTCAAAAAGTATTTATTGAACTGATAGATTATCCCAGTTTGGGATACTAGACTTTGGTCTTAATAGCTAGCATGTTCAAAGAGATTTAGATTAATACAGCATAGAAATTACCATTGTAACAAAACTGTTCAGGTTAGATTCCGTTTACAGTACACAAAATGAGTTGTACTTAGGGTCCTTTGAGTTCATTTACTCTAGGAAATTTTATAAGCAAACAAGGTGATAGTTTTAAAGGTGTCATTTGTGACAACTTTCCTTTTTATAAATAAATTAGATATTGTAGGTAATACTTTGGAAAAGCTGTACTCTTCTGAATAAAAACACTTCAGGAAGTGTCTGCATGGTTTTGTAACTGGCTCCTTTCTCTCAGGTTCACAGTTAACAGAAGAATCTCTGTAGTTGGATTTGGCTTATATGGATCTATTCATGGTCCCACGGATTATCAAGTGAATATACAGGTATGCTTTTCCTCCATTATTTGTCATCTGGAAATATAACAGTAATTATACAGTGAAATAATGTGTTGACAAGTCCAAAATATCTGATGGATCAGAAAAAGTCAATCAATAGCATTTTAAGCATGGAGATTTCTGTTCTCTGGTTGTTTTAAAAACAATCTATACCAGGAACTCTTGTTTTATACCTGGAAACACCTCTTATTACATTGCCTTAAAATGTCCTCTGCCCTTTGTGTGGTACTTTGATTCAATACCTAAAAGGTACCAAAACTCTCACTCAGGACTACAATGAGCACTTTGTTGACGCAAGAATATCTGACCAGGTGCTGCCTCTTTTGTTTTCAATTTGAGGCCAGTCTTGCCTGGTAGCCTTATCAGGCCTTGAAGTCATTATGTAGTCCAGGTTGGTATTAAACTTGTCATCCTCCTATTCTGCCTCCCCACTGCTGGGGTTGCAGGTGTGTGTGACCACCACTCCCAGCCTGCCTTGTTCTTTAGGTTTGCTCGACCTCAGCTCTTTCAGATAGGGCATACGTATCTAATCTGAAAGAAAATTAAACACCTCTTCTGCTCCATTCTTTTTTTTAAATATTTTTAAATTTATTTTTATTTGAAAAAGAGAGAGAGAGAGAGAGAGATGATGGTCATGACAAGGCCTTCAGCCATTGCAAATGAGCTCCAGATACATGTGCCACCTTGTGCATCTGGTTTTATATGGGTACCAGGGAATCGAACCTGGTCCGTAGGCTTTGCAGACAAGCACCTCAACTGCTGAGCCATCTCTCCAGTCCCTGCTCCATTCTTCCTAATAATCTAGGGTTTTCTCTTCTTTGAATAGCATATCCTAATAGTAAAATTTCTTTTGAGAACACATCTATTAAATTTTTTAATATTTTCATTTATGTATCTGTAAGCACCTTAACTACTAAGCCATTTCTCCAGCCCTGAAGTATTTTTTTTTAAGTGGAAGGGGCAAAAAAGGGTGGGGGGGGGAGAGTCAGGTGTTGGTGACAAACGCCTTTAAAAGATGTTTTGGTTTTTTTTTTTTATCTATTTATTTGAGAGAAAGAAAGAGAATGAACACTCTGATGCCTCCAGCCACTGCATGCACCACCTTGTCCATCTGGCTTATATGGGTACTGGGGAATTTAACCTGGGTCCTTTGGCTTTACAGGCAAGTGCCTTAACCACTAAGCCATTTCTCCAGCTTCATAAAACACCTTTAATATCAGCCCTCAGGAGGTAGAGGTAGGGTGTGTTTGTGGTGGGGTGCCAGGGTCTCTTGCAGCTGCAAACAGATGCTCATATGGCTTTAAGTAGGTGCTGGAAAATTGAACCAGAGATAGCAGGCTTTGCAAGTAAGCACCTTTAACCACTAAGCCATTTCCACAGTTCCCCGTTGTCAGTTTTCTTGATAACTTTTCTGACTGGGGTGAGATGATACCTATTTGAGTGGTTTTAATTGTCATTTCCCTGATGGTTAGGATGTTGAACACATTGTCAAGTCATTAGTTAACTCCTGCCAATAGCTGCAATGTGGAAATGAGTGCCCAAGGAGCCCAAGAAGCCAGATTTCATGTGAAATATTTCCAAGTGTTGACTAATATTTTACAATCTTTAGAAATACACCATGAGGGCCATCCAAAGCCTGTCTGACTCTAAATCATTATATTTGCTTTAACTCGGCTGCATAAAGACCCATATTTGTGGGAAACATCTCAATACCAAGTATCTAACAACTAAGTAGCTACAGCCCCTGACATGCTGATTATGCTTCCTTGGGACTGGCAAGTTTTATTACAAGCACTTAGTGGGCTTTTCCTTAAGGCCCACCCTAGGAACTTACCCCAGAGGCATGTGATGGAAGGAAAAATTGATAGTATTTTTAAGAGGCGGGTAGGAGCTGTGACAGTTCATGAGTGCAACACCTACATGCACTTATTTTGTGGAGATGTGCCTCCTCCTCCACTGCGTCGGCTCAGTTTGAATCTCAGATGAAAGAGCCAGAGCCCTGTTACACAATAGCAAGGAGGACGTGTTGGTTTGGAAGGTTTTGTAAGCAACCACATCCACTGCCACTAGCTCTGAGGACCAATAAGGAAAGTCGGCATGTTCCTGTCACTGCAGTTAGTTTCTTCAAAGACCCCGTTGTTCTGTCTCAACTCCTTTAGCCCCATGGGACAACAGTACTGGGGTAATGGCAACAAGGAGGTGTTGAAAATAAATTCATATGCTATTAATGACACCTTGTTTTGTTGTTCAGTGCTTTAGTATTTAAAAAAAAAATTATTCATTTATTTGAGAGAGACAGGGTTAGTATGGGTGTGCCAGGGCCTCCTGCTGCTGCAAATGGACTCCAGATGAATGTGACATCAGGTTTTGCAAGCAAGTGCCTTTAACTCCTCAACCATCTCTCAAGCCCCTGCTTTGGTATTTTTGAGGGATTTTCATCTATATTTTATAGGAGATAAGTGAATGACCTCTTTTTTGAAAATGAACAGATGTATATATTTCGTATTCATAAGCATTACATACGGCTCAGCTTTCATGATTTGTAACATCACTGTAATCAGTGCCTGGTCAAGGAACAACTTATAGAACCTCTTGTGGTTTTCCCAACTCTCCCTCACAGAAGAACCACTGTCCTGACCTTTTGCGACATAGGTGGCTTTTTCCTATCTCACTACTACTGTTTCCTGGAGTGTTTGCTGAAGAAAGGGAGGCTTGTGAAGCCAGAGCTGCCCACACATGGAAACCCTCTCTCTTATAACTTGGGAAGCTCTGACTCTTGCTTTTCAAACTCTCATCTCTGAAGCTTCCCCCCTCCTTAACAGACAGTGTTTCTCCTCTCAGTTCTTTCCCTCTCATCTGCACAGTGAACAGCACTGTCCGCATGTCTGCATACTCTTGGAGCATGCCGTCAGTGTCCCTGCACAGCACTTTGCACAGATGATAGAACTAAACTGAAAGACATTTGCAAACATGACAATGCACTTAAAGCCATTATAATTTCAGGCCTGGAGAGATGGCTTAGCAGTTAAGGCACATGCCTGCAAAGCCAAAGGACCTAGGTTTGATTCCCCAGGACTCACATAAGCCAAAAACACGAGGTGATACATGTATCTGGAGTTCATTTGCAGTGAGGCTGCAGACCCTGGCATGCCCATTCTCTCTTTCCCCCTCCCTTCCCCCTCTCTCGCAAATAAATAAAAAAAAAATAAAATATTTTTAAAAAGCCATTGTAATTTCAGTAAATAACATTGAAACCGGAAAGGCTGGGGCGGGGGGGGGGGGGGATTTTCCTATGAATAAGACATAGGCTAGGAAGGAGAAAAAATAAATTTCCCTCAGACTTCTAAGACCTACATATTCTAAAGCCCACACACTAAACTGCGCATCCTATATGGAAGTCCCTCCTCTTCTGTAGCCAAGACACAGTCACTTGACATCCTTACTGTGATGCATGCTACACAGCCATTTTCTGACAGTATACTTTGCATCCATCTTTGGTAATTTGAGATACCTAGAGAAAAATTCAACACAGAAAATGAGTACTCTGCAGTTTCAAAGGGCTTCATATTTTTTATAAAACTTGCTTCAGTTTAACCTAAATGGAATTTCTCTCTTAAAAATGACAGATCATTGAATATGAGAAGAAACAAACCCTGGGACAAAATGATACTGGATTTAGTTGTGATGGGACTGCTAACACATTCAGGGTCATGTTCAAAGAACCTATCGAAATCCTGCCCAACGTGTGCTACACAGCTTGCGCAACACTCAAGGTCAGTCGTTCAGCCCCAGGGGCTGTGCTCACTCGGAGGCTCAAGGCTTCCTCTCGGGTGTGACAGGAGCATGCTTTAGATGCTCTGAGCTGCTGACAGTCGAGCCCTTAGGAAAGGGAGAAGGGAACAGAAAAGTCAAGGCTTCCTCTGCTTTGGGAAAGATGTGCTGCTCAGCACTGCTTTGTTGTGAAAGTTCTAAGAACTGTCCAGCCCTTTCTCTGAAAAGGAAATTGAGTGTTTTACGAGGATATTTTATTTCCTGAAAACCTTTTTACTGTACTCTGATGATAGCTGAACTCTAGATGTTGTTCAATTATTTTTGAATAAAATTTTCATTTTTCACTAAATTGACTATATAACATTTTATACAGGTGCCATAATGAATATTATAGACCATTAGTCTAATTTTAACACCACATTAACTTGAGTGCTTATTAAATGAGTTGCTAATGAACTTTTATTCTCAATCAGGGTCCAGATTCTCACTATGGCACAAAAGGCTTGAAGAAAGTCGTGCATGAAACACCTTCTGCAAGCAAGACTGTTTTCTTATTTTTCAGTTCACCTGGCAATAATAATGGCACTTCAATAGAAGATGGACAAATACCAGAAATAATATTCTATATATAAGTTAGTGTTCCAGCCATTTAGTCCAACCTCAGCAGCATAAACAAATGGCCACTAATAGTCTTGAGTGTCATGAATATTTATGATTGTAGTATGAGAAACATTTTAGTTTCTTAGAGGAAGAAGAAAAATGCTGATTTAAATCTCTGTATGATTTAAAGACAGATTTTCCCATTTTCGTGGAATCCTGGGGGAAAAGGAAATTTGGTTTCATTGTATAAAAACAAGCACAGCCTTTTCAGCTTCATCTTGAATACCTTCATAGATCAGCTGACTTACGGTCTTTCATAGTTTTGGAATTGAAAGATTCTTCTTATACTTAGCAGATATTCTTTTTGTTATTTTGAAAGTTAGGTGACATGGGTCAGTATTCCTACAGAGTTCCTTTTAGCTCAACTAGTATCAGAATATTAAACTGACTTTGTATTTGGAGTTTTGAAATGTGGGGCTGTTATCATTTGGAATGATGCTAAAAACAGGCCTACTGAATACCCAAGAAGATTTTCAATGCATTTACAGAAAAGGATATTTTACAATAGTATAGCAGTGTATTGCATAGTTCCATTTTAAAGCTGTGAATTGTTTGTATGAGTTCACAATGATGTGATTTAAACAAATCTAAAGGGACAGTCTAAGACTGTATTCTTGATCACTGCGCTGCTCTGCTCTGCTACCATGTGGATGCTGCCCATAATTCCCAGGATTGATGTGATAGTGACACTTGGGTAGACAGCCTTCTCTTTAGTATTGTGATAGTCCTACACAGCAAGAAATGGAATAAAATACTAAGATTTCTAACAATAAAGCTATCCAACAGAATCATTCCTCCTGCAAAGTACACATTTCTATCTAAGAAGTATATTTAATATTTGTGACTTCATTAATGACTGGTGGAAGTGGATCTATATCTGGCAGAGTAACATTTATACACTTTTTTATAAAAAGCAGATTTTTAAAATACAAATGAAACAACATTTTCCCTAAGAAATGATTACTTTAAAAACTTTCTGTAATTAAGCTTAAGGTATGTTAGTTGTGGAAAATGATTAAAAATGAAAATTCTTTTAAGCATCAACTTAAAAAGAATTTTTCTAAATAGGACATAAAAATTTTCATCAAAAGCAATACTTTGTCTATTTAAGGAGGTCACTAATGGGTAATGTGTTAGTGGCCATGGGCTCTTGAAATTGCTGCAGAAAGGAGAGCTTTGTTCCATCTCTGGTGCCATGATCTTAGGGATATAAGCTTCAGTAACTGGAATACCTGTGGAATATGGTTCTGCTTAACTCAAGATTAGCAAATGCTGCAGTAACTGTTCAGAAAAGCACTTCTTCCTTAACAAGTATGGCATGCCAGAGGTAAGTTAGTGTTTCTAACTAGACAGTTGGGGCATTTCACATGTCTTGTGTTTAACTAAGAAATTGTAACTGAATATAGCCAAGGAAGGTATAAGAAATGGAACCACTTACTGACATTGTGGTATCACTTGAAATTAAAATAATAAATTCTCTTTTTATTTATTTTCTTGTCACTTGTCTTTTTTTAATTTATGGAAAAAAATGCAACACAAGAAAAGAATGCTGTTCTGTTCCTTGAAAGCAATCCATAGGAACTATAAGCACTGTTGTCTGTTTCTTAGTTTTTGAGATCATGGGTTTTTCTTGATTTTAATCTTAGGATGTGGAGAAAGAACAGAATGAAGAATTAACAGACATAATTGTTTATTGATTAGTGCTGTGCTGGGGATGTTGCTACATAGTAGGCAATTTGCCTAGCATGTGCCAGGACCTGGGTTCCCCCTCTAGTGCTAAAAAATCAGTCATGGTGACCCAAGTATGACCGAGTCCAAGTCTGGCATTGAGTGTTCTGCATACATCCGTGTTTATCGTGGCATCAGTGTGAGGTATGAGTACAGCACCTGCACAGAGGCTCTCCAGGGTTAATGAGTGGTGCTCGGTGTACTGTAAACCCCTTTCTCACCTCCAGGCTTCTACGTAAGGAAAATACAGCGTGGTGTTGAAGATGACATTTATAATCATTCTCAAACTTTATAAAGACCCAAATGGATATTTATTTGACTAATGAGTACCCACTGTGCACTGTGCTTTCTCTAGAAATGCAATGTTCTAGTACATACTCAACAACTGAGATGGATTGTGTGCATTCTCAAAGTACTCTTTAAGTCCACATAAGCAGATGTAAAATTTCAATGGGAAAAATTCTACCTGAGAATAGACAAGCTCGTGAGACATAAAAGAGCAAGGTCTTCACATGTGATACATTAAATGTCTAAAGCCTGTTGTTCCTCTTCCCTTTGTGCAGTTCTGACACTGAAAACCTGTGAATTCCAACCAAATTAGAGGGGCGGAAGCCATAGAGCTAGGCAAGTACTTACTCCTTAGTACATGCTTTTTATCCCTCCCTGGGCAAAACTAAGACAAGATGAAGGTTTTAAGCAACTCTAAAACTGGATAAAGGTTTAAATAAAGTGGGATCAGCATAAACATTTATAGTATGTTTTCTGCCATGTGGATTACAGTCCCTGTTCTTTCCCTCCCTATCACGTGGTATTTCTTCCCACTGCCTCCTGCAGGAGCACAGGTCCACGGCAGACACAGCTGACTTGATGAAGTCCTTTTATCCTTACAATGTACACCTGTGGGGAAAGCGCCAGCCACTTCTTCCCTCTTTCCCATCTAGCCACTTCCCAGAAACCACCAATAATTCTCCATGCCCAGTGTTTCCATTTACGACTGTACAAGCTCCAGTTGAGGCTATTTTAATGCCATCTAAAAATTATAAGTGACTGCAGTATAATTCTGGTTCTACTTTGTGCTTCAATTTTTAACTGATTTCAAAAAAAGGAAATAGGATTGTGATTCAACACATGGATCACTTCCACTGTAAGCCTTAATTAACACTGAGTGGCATCAGTGTCTGAACATTTCCATCCAGTTCCAGCAACCTTCAGCCATTCCTTCTCATGACCACACACACATACCATGTGCCTTGTCAGATGGAATTTCTCTGACTGTAAAATAATTTTTAAAAAAATATTTGAGAGAGAAATAGGCAGGGAGAGAGAGAATAGGCATGCCAGGGCCTTCAGCCATTGCAAACGAACTCCAGAGGAGTTCCCCCTTGATGACCCCTTGTGCATCTGGCTTGCGTGGGTCCTGGGGAATTGAACCTGGGAAGTATCCTTCCTTAACACTACTACCTCTGGCCCGTGTCCTAGGGTGGCTCCTCCCTCCTCTTCAGGCTCTGTCCTGGGCTCTCTGAGCCTTCTCTGATCCGTTTCTGTGGCTTTACAGCTACCATGCATTCTCAGAGGACCCTAGAATCTCACTACCCCAAGTCTCTGATGTGTCGGGTACACATATTGAATTAGCTCAGTATTTCTTTTCAAATGTCTCCAATCATCTCAAACATAACACACCAAAACTTAACCTTAAAACCCTCAACCCTATTCCGCCAGCCCCAAACCTGGACATCGTCACTCAATCTCCTCCCCACCGCTTCCCTCCACCCCCTGACCCCGTAGTCCCAGCTCAGATCATTCCAGTACCCTAGGATTCCCAAGGAAAATCTCTATCCACCGGTCAGGCTGGTCCTGTTGGGGTGACGGATCTTCCTACGTGGGGCTGTCTCAGAGTTCTCGGTGACCAGAAAGAGCCCGGTCCCCCTAGCGTCAACCTCTTCCATTACTGACTTCGGGATCGTGCCTCCGTCGGCTCCGGTCTCGCCTGCTGCCGGGCCACACCTTCCTTTCACGTGGTTGTTGGTGGATGGGATCGACTCGAGGGCCAAGCCTTGCACGAGGGTCACGGCAGGACCCGTCCTCCAGCCCGGAAGAGGAGCAGGATCTTACTTCTCCCCCCACCCCCAAAACCAGGAAAGAAGAGACAGAGGCGCCACAGCTTCCGGGCGGTCGAAGGCCACACGCCCCGCAGCGCCGGCGGTCCGGCGGCCGGGAGGGGGCGCTGTGGGGGCGGCGTGGATGCACAGCCCGCGCAGGCGCACGAGGCGCTTCCGGCCGCGCGGGGGATGCTGCGCCGCGCCGTGGGACCTGGCGTGCGGGTCTCCGCTCGGCTCTGTTCCGGCGCCGGGATGCCCAAGAAAGCCGGCGCGACGAACAAGGCCAGTGGCAAGTCGCGCGGCGGCGAGAAGGGAGGGTGACGGGGGCGAGGAGGAGGAGGAGCAGGACCCGTCGGGGCGGAAGACACCACCAGCCGATCATGCAGCCGGGGTGCGGACGGCGGTCTCGAACCCCCCCCCCACACACACACACCTGGGATTTCCCTGTAGTCTTTGCATGGCCAGCCGCACCCTCTCCCCCTTTCCCGGCTCGGGCAACGCCTCCTGCTGCCCAGGCTGGGCTGTCAATTTTCCTCTGTTTGCTAAAGTGAGGTGCCTGCCTCCGTGCACTTAGCATAATGTGTCTTGGCTCCCTGGAGCACGCCCCACTTCTTGTTTTGTTTTTCTAGATAGTCTGTCTGTAGCCCAGGCTGACCAGGAATTCACTGTGTAGTCTCAGGGTGGACTCGAACTCACGGCAGCCTTCCTATCTCTGCCTCCCGAGTGCTGGGATTAAAGGCATGCGCCACCACGCCCGGCCAGTCCTTAAGGACTTGTGTACGCTTACTCCCCTTCACTCCCTCACTGCCTGCAGAATGCCCTGGTGCTTAGTTCCTAGTAAGTGGATGAAAAGTTCATAGCAAGGCCTTTAAGTGCTTCTTAAAAGGCCTTCTGCTCCTCCAGCCCTCCCAGCAGCTTTAGGCTGCAGTGATACTATTATGAATAATAAATGGTCCCTCCTTCTGAGAACAGGAATTAGGAAGCAAACCTAGGAACTAGCACTAAAATACAGAAGCTAGCATCATGCCATCTTCCAAGGCATCTCTCACACACACAGCAAACGTTGTGGGGTTGATAGGAAAACTGATTGGAGTATTGAGAGATGTGGGAAAAGCATTCCAGGTGATCATCCTTGGACATGAATGATAGGGAAAGGAGGGCAGTGGGTCAGATCAACTGTGTGGGAAAATATTTTGTAACCTGTCAAATTGTGTTGTCATTTTAGGGTAAAAACCAAAGCAAGGAACCAGAGAGACCACTTCCTCCTGTAGGCCCTGTGGCGACTGATTCTAAAGGTTGTGTCACTATTGCCATACATGCCAAGCCTGGCTCCAAACAAAATGCTGTAACAGGTACATGTGAACACTGCTCTTTTGCCTTGTTAGTTGACAGTTTATCCTTTTATAAGTTGTTCATGACAGTTTTTATATATTACATATTTTCATGTAATACGTATTTTTGCATCTACATTTAGAGGCTTATCTATTTTAAAAGTCCAGGTTTTAAACTATTTTGTGTGTGTTTTTTTTTTTTTTCAAGGAAGGGTCTTGCTCTAGCATAGGCTGACCTGGAATTCACTCTTTAGTTTCAGGGTGGCCTCAAACTCTCAGTGATTCTCCTACCTCTGCCTCCCAAGTGCTGGGATTAAAGGTGTGCACCACCACACCTGGCTTCCAAATTATTTTTATAGAATTGGTGTGGTAGGTAGGCCTGGTTTATGCTAATAGTCATGTTAGTTCGTTGCTTGTCCACACCATCCTTAGATAGCATTCTCTAAGCCAAATCTAAGCTAGAATCAACTGTGAAGCCCACAAGCAGTTTTATGTACCTAAAGAAAAACAAAATCTCATCAATGAAACTCTTCTAAGACACATCTTTATTTCAAAGGTGTTAAAATGCGGGAAGTGGGCTGGAGAGATGGCTTAGCAGTTAAGCGCCTGCCTGTCAAGCCTAAGGACCCCGGTTCGAGGCTCGATTCTCCAGGACCCACGTTAGCCAGATGCACAAGGGGCGCACGCATCGGGAGGGCCTTTGCAGTGGCTAGTATCTATCTATCTGCCTTTTTCTCTTTCTGTCAGTCGCTGTCAAATAAATAAACAAAAAACAAAAATTTAAAAAAAAATGTGGGGAGTGGTGCCTCTGAGATGTGGCAATAGGATGGGAAGAGAGTTTTACCTTCTCATGCTGTGCACTCTGTGGCTGTTGTTGCAGAGGGTGTGTGTAGAAATGCCTGAGCGACCCCAGGCACAGGATGAGGTCAAGCTCATTTGTAAACTGCTTTAAGTAAATACATCACTTGTCCTACCTAGTAACAGTGAAGAGCACATATTTTTTTTAATTCCAGTAGCTTCATTTATAAAATGGGTCTAATAATGGTATTAAATAATTAAGAGGCTTAAGTCAGCATTTGTAAAGACCTATAATTATGGATTGTGTGTAGTTGCTACATAAATATTAAATAAACTCTGAGCGTTAAAACCATTCAAGATGCGTATCACCTGAGAGGCGAACCTAGCTTAATGCTGTTCTCTTCCTGACATGAAGCCCTGAACCCTGCACAATCCAGTCAGCAGCCTGTCATCTGTGCCCCTGCCTGGTGGCATTGCCGGAGTTGAAGCCCAGGTCCTCCAACTCCTTTTGGAGTTTTTCCTGTTAGATCAACACCAATTTCCATGTGCCTAAATCCAAGATGTCCCCTAGGACTCAAGGCCCATCTTGGTCAGTAGATAGGGTAAACATTAGTTTTCCCTTGTGGGGAAACTATAGAGACATATTTGTCATGTCTACATTTCCTGAAGTAGGGCTAATTTAATCATAAACTTGGTTAAACAGTAGTTCCGGAGTTATTAATTGAAAATCTACTATGCCAGGCAAATGTAAGTCTCTGACAGCTTCTCACTTCACCAAGAAAAAGAACACTTTAAGGATTAAGTTAACATCATTTCTTTCCAGATCTGACGACTGAAGCCATAAGCATAGCGATTGCAGCACCTCCTTCAGAGGGAGAGGCGAACGCGGAGCTCTGTCGGTATCTTTCCAAGGTCTTAGAACTGAGGAAGAGTGATGTGGTTTTGGATAAGGTAGAATCCCTTCCTCCTTCCCTCCCTCCTCTCTGTCTTTAAATACCTTTGATTACATGTTAATCATAATTCATAAAATATCTTCTACAAATAATTTGGAAAGCCAATTTGTTAACTCAGATACTCATTTTATTCACAAAAATTGTGAATTCTTCCAGTCTCTGTATTCTCTACTACCACAGTCCATATTTCTGGTTCACACTTAGTACTTATATTCCTTAGTCGCCCTCATTTACACCATTCTCTTCTTTCTAACTTCTTTCCTTTGCTGTCAGGTTTATCCTGCTTACTTCCTTCAAGGCTTCACTTACTAAAACAAACCTCAAATGGTTTGTTAACCAGAGTCCAGGCATTTCTGATCCTCCACGTTGGCTCTGCTCACTAGGGGGCGCTCATTAGGAAAATAGTGGGTTTATATGAAGTCAATACCAGAGTTCTGTACTTCAAAATCACCTGAGAACAAGTTCTAAGTACAGGTACCTGGGCATCACTGTAAACATATTGAAATAGAATCTGTAGGCATAAGACCTAAGACCAAGCCAGATACACACACACACACACACACACATACATAGACACACACATATGCATCCATGCTACATTATGTAGTTCATATCTATATGGCATTTAGAGTCCCTGTTTCATAAACTGCACCTACAAATCTTACCTGTTCAGGTCACTTCCCTCCCATTTCCCAGTGGTGGCAGGTTATGTCTGACCTGCTACTGCTCATGTTATGAAATTAGCCTAACGGCATGCACCGCTGCTCACCTCCTCCTCCTCTTCTTTTTTTTTTTTTAATAGATTTTTATTTATTTGAGAAATAGAGAGAGGCAGATAAAACAAAGAATGTGCATCCCAGGAACTCCTGGCTTCAAATGAACTCCAGATGCATGTGTGGGTACTGGGGAATTGAACCTGGGTCATTTGACTTTGCAACCTCCTCTTCTTTTAAAAATCTCTTCTTTAATACATGTGTTTGAACACAGATCCATTTTGGCATTGTTGTAAGTTACTGTAAAATTATAGTACTTGGATATGTGGCTACCTTTTGTCTGGAATTTCAGAAATTTGCACCAATATAAATAAGAGTAGCTTATTGATATTTCAGGGTTATAAAGTGTACCTTATTTATTTTTATGTGTGTGTGTATGTATATGTGTTCATATGTGTAAGGACACGCAGGTGTGCGCTAGTGTACATGCACGCTTGGCCAGAGGCCAATGTCAAGTGTCTGCCTCTTGCTCTCCAGCAGATTTTTTTGGAACAGTTTCTCCCTGAACCTAGAGCTCACCATTTCAGCTAGACGTGCTATCAGCAGACCCAGGGATCCTCCTGTAACGTACCCTTTGGGCTAGGAAGGTGGTGCCTTGAGTACAATGCTTGCAGCACAAGCGGAAGGGTCAGGGTTTCGATTCCCACTACATACTTTAGAGGGTCTGGGCTTGGTGGTGCATTCCTGTCTTTCCAGCTCTGGGGAAACAGAGACAAGAGGATCCTAGCTGGTGGGGCTGAATCAGTGAGTTCCAAGTTCAGTGAGAGACCCTGTCTCATAAAAATAAGGCTGACGGGCTGGAGAGATGGCTTAGCAGTTAAGCGCTTGCCTGTGAAGCCTAAGGACCCCCGCTCGAGGCTCGGTTCCCCAGGACCCACGTTAGCCAGATGCACAAGGGGGCGCATGCGTCTGGAGTTCGTTTGCAGTGGCTGGAAGCCCTGGTGCGCCCATTCTCAATCTCTCTCTCTGTCTCTTTCTTTCTTTCTATCACTCTCACACAAATTAATAAAAAATGAACAAAAAAAATTAAAAAAAAATAAGGCTGACAATGGGCTGGAGAGATGGCTTAGCGGTTAAGTGCTTGCCTGTGAAGCCTAAGGACTCCGGTTCAAGGCTCAACTCCCCAGGACCCACATTAGCCAGATGCACAAGGGAGCGCACGCGTCTGGAGTTCATCTGCAGTGGCTGGAGGCCCTGGTGCGCCTATTCTCTCTGTATATATCTCTCTTTCTCTCTGTCTGTTGTTCTCAAATAAAAATAAATAAATAAAAAAAATAAGGCTGACAAGTGATAGATGAAGACATCTGACTCCCCTCTGGCCCCCACATGCCAATACACCTGCACAAACGTGTGCCTACACACATAAATAAGAGAAATAAATCCATATTTATTTTAGCATTTTTAAATTATTTTTTTATTATTTTATTTTGTTTTGTCTTTTCAAGGTAGGGTCTCACTCCGGCTCAGGCTGACCTGGAATTCACTATGTAATCTTAGGGTGGCCTTGAACTCACAGAGTCCTCCTACCTCTGCCTCCCCAGTGCTGGGATTAAAGGGGTGTGCCACCATGCCTGGCCATTATCTGCATTCTTTAAAATATTTTTTATTTATGTTCAATTAGAGAGAGAGGTAAAGAGAAAAGAGAGAGAGAATAGGCATACCAAGGCCTCCAGCCATTGCAACCAAATTCCACATGCATGTGCCACTTTGTATATCTGGCTTTATGTGGGTACTGGGGAATCAAATCCAGGCCATTGGCTTTGCAGAAAAGCACCTTAACTGCTCAGTCATCTCTCTAGCCCAATTATCTTCATTTTTAATTTAAACAACAGAATTTCTTTAACCTTGAATATTAGCCAGGCACCATGGCAGGCTCCTATGATTTCAGCACTTAGGAGGTAGAGGCAGAAGGATCAAGAGTTCAAGGTCATCCTCAGCCACCTAGTGAGTTCCATGCCAGCATAGACTACAATAAATATATGAAAACTTGTCTTTAAAAACAAAAGTAGAACCAAGAATATTGTAAATGCTCATTTTGGATTTTTTTTTTTCCTTTGGCTTTTTTGAGGCAGGGTCCCACTCTAGCCCAGGCTGGCCTCGAACTCATGGCAGTCCTCCTACCTCTGCCTCCTGAGTGCTGAGATTAAAGACATGCACCACCACATCTGGCTCATTTAAAAATTTTAATGCCAAACTTTTATTATAAAAATTGAAGCATAAAGGTGAAAGCTTGTAGTGTGAAGATGAGGCCAGGAGAAAGTGTACTGAGCTACTAGGAAAGGCTACCCATGACCTCCCCATGCAAGCATGGCTGCAGTGTGGATGGCAGAGGTCTGCTGGTGGTGTCAAGCTGAGAGTGTTTAGTGTGTCTTTCTTTTTGGTTCAGGGTGGTAAATCTCGTGAAAAGGTGGTGAAGCTATTGGCCTCTACAACTCCAGAAGAGATCTTGGAGAAATTAAAAAAGGAAGCTGAAAAAAAATAAAGGCAAGAGATGAAGAGTACATCCTTGAGGGGCTTGTGGAGGTGGAGGGTGATGATGCGTGTGTACACGTGAGTTGAGTGCAGGCACACGGACGCCAGGGTGCACGTGTGGAGGTCAGAAGTCAACCTCGTCTTCATTCTTGTTGAAGGCAGACTCGTTTCACTGTTCACCACTGACTGCCTAGCCTCGGAGCCGCCAGGTGATTCTCCCAGCTGTGTCTCCCTGCTTGCTGTAGGCACACCGGGAATACAGACCCTAGTGCTGGAGCACCCAGCTTTCTATGGGATCCAACCTCAGGTACATGAGATTTACCTCATGGCAAATGCTTGTCCACTGAGCCATCTCCTCAGCCCTGGGACTATTTTTCTTTTAATTATTAGCAATAAAGAGGCTGCAAAATGGGAAGGTATATTTAAATGTACAGACTTGTGGGTGGAGGTGCAGAACATTATCTATATCTATGTATATACACATACATACACCAGACTGTAAAAAAAAGTAGATTTAACTCTATATATTGAACACAGGTTCTAAAAGCCCTAACTGCAAATAGCATTGCAAAAAAACATTGCTCTGATTTCGTGGCATTACAGCAAAACATGTGGAAAGGATATTCAACAATCAAGGCAAAAATGTCAGTTTTTTTAGAACATCTTCAGTCCCATAGTTTTTCTGAATCTTCAGAGATCTTAAAAGAAAAAAGATGACCTGGAAGTTACTTTCAGAATTTGTGAAAGCCCGCCAGAAGTCATACCTGTGGGTTGGGATGTCACTCAGTTGTTAGACAGCTTGCCTAGTTTGCATGAGGTGCTGGGTTTGATCTCCACAGCACATAAGCTGGACATTGTGGTGCATGACTGTAATCCCGGCACTCGGAGGCAGAGGCAGGAGAATCAGAAGTTTAAATTAAAGTCATCCTTGGCTACATAGAGAATTGGAGGCCTGCCTGGGATAATGAGACCCTGTCTCATAAAACACAGAAATCACATCAATAGCTGAGAAAAAAAAGAGTACATTTTACATATCAGTATAAGTTAAAGTAATGTGATTTGTTGTTTATTTTGAGATAGCATTTCATTATATAGAACTTGCTATGTAGCCTTGAACTGGAGATCCTCCTGCCCCAGCATCCCAAGAGCTGGGGTTCCAGGCATGTGTCATCTCAGCCTGGCAAATTGTAGTAATTTAGAAACAAAACCTTAATCAACTTTGCCAATTTGTAGTGTGTTCTTTGTCTACTAAGTACATGAGAAAAATGTATTGATGGCAATCATTAAAAACATATAAGCTGGGTTTGAGAGACATCTCAGTGGTTAAAGGTACCTGCTTGCAAAGGCTGATGGCCCAGATTTGATTTCCAAGTACCCGTGTAAAGCCAGATACACAAAGGGGCTCATGTATGTAGAGTTCATTTGCAGTGGCAAGAGGCCTTGGCATTCTCCCTCTCTCCCTCCCCCACCTCTCTGTCTACTTGCAAATAAGTAATTTTTTTAAAAAAGCTAAAAATAATAAACATAAAGCCACAAAAGAGACCATTAATAAAAATTCTTGATGCTTGAAACTACTTGCCAATCTCTTTACTGATAGGAACCAAAGGCAAGAAGAACTGGGAGGCCTAGCCAAGATCATGGTGTTCCTTAATTGACAAAACATGCCTTAAGTTCAAAACGTGCCCTTCTGAGCTGTTCCATACTGCCTCTAAATGTGCTTGTTCTACAGTCTTGGGAAAAGAGCTTTTTCCCTTTCCTTTTCCACACTTCCAGTAGGTGTCACAAGGTAAGACACTTCACTTGTGCCTTTAAGTGGCTCACTGCAGGATGCTTTCTTAGGTAACAAACACATTCCATCAGACTTCACCTGTGAAGGGCCGAGTACACCCCCACACCTGGAAAATTGAGAGGTGTGCTTGAGAACCAGTGTGACTCGGCAGCTCAGCGATAGCATAAAGGTCTCACTCTTTCCTTCCCTGCTTTAGTAATGCCAGTTTCATCCCCAGGCCACTTCCTTCCTAAAGGCAAAATACCAGGGACTCCAACTTTCATATCCAGTCTCCTGCAGTAGGAAGGAGACTGCTCAGAAGAGCTTCAGTTATTTGTCTTCCCAAAGCTCAACTCCCCTAATATCTTGGGCCAAATCAGGTCATGATGTTTCTAAACAAGCCTTCCTGATCATCTTAGGCAAATTAAGGCCCATCCCAGAGCTGGAGACAGGGTCAGCATACTCTGAAGCAAAGAAATAAGTAGACAGAAGTAAATATGAGAATCCTAAGTTACGTTAAACAGAGGCTAGCTAGGAATCAACATTTTCCACTACTAGTCTATTTTTTCCCCTCTGAATGGAGATCTTGATCCTTGACCCAAACTGGTCTTAAACTCTTGGCCTTGTTCTTCGAACTCAGCCTCCCAAGTTCTGCGACTATAGGCATGTGCTATTTAACTTAAGTGGCTATATTTTAACATGGGAACATTTGCCCAATAAGTTTTAAAAACCTTTATTGACAATTTTCGTATGTTATTTTGATCATGGACGCCTCCAACTCCTTTCTTTGGTCCTCCCTCCCTCCCTCACCCCCACTCCACTGGATCTCTCTCCGACTAGTCCCCTCTTCTATTGTGATGTCAGTTTTCCCATCATCCATGATAATATATTGACAGGTCCAGCATTGTGCAGGTACCAACAGCCACCGTGAGCTCATGAATGTCATGGCCACTTCATGTCAGGAAGGCAGTGCTCCAAAGCATCTCCACCCTCTGGCTCTTACATTCTCTACGACCTCTTCCACAGAGTTCCTGAGCCTTGGCAGGTGTGACGGGGATGTCTCATTTGGTGCTGAGCACTCAGGTTCCCTCTTCTCAGCACTTGGATGAGTAAATTGGGTGTGCCAGCAGGGGCCTGTAATCCCAGTAATGGGGAAGCTCAAACAGGATGATCAAACGCTTGAGGCCAGCCTCGGCTACATAGTGAGTTCCACACTAGTTAAACCTGTCTGTACACAAGGGAATAAGTAAAAATGTAAGTCACAGTAACAGCATCATCAGAAGCTATTGCTGACATGAGAAACTAGCCTAGAGACCATTCCTTCCTTCTCTGCAGATCGTCTTCAGCATTCTTTCCCACTAGTGACATGGCAGTGAAGGCTTGGGACTTTGACCTAGTTATGCCACTTCCTTCAGCTGGACCCCTATCTTCCCCAGAAAATACTGAAGAAGACCCAAAGTGCAAGGACACAAACTCAGCCTCCACAACACTTTTCAGATAGCATGATTCTAGCCCGGCCCCCGCCCACTGACTCTGAGTAGGGAATGTCAACTACCCAGTGTGCTGATTACACCCCCTTTTGCTTTGATGCAGCCATAACTGAGGTTTGAAATGCAGGCATAGTTAGTATCATGCTGACAGGGTAGCCATGCATCTGTAATCTCTCACTTCCCTTGTGATAAAATATGCTAAGTTAGGTGTTCCCATTTCTGTTACAGGGTTGGACCTGTGCATTGACTGAACTTGAGCTCGTTCTGCTCCGGAGGCAGGAGCAGAGATTTTGGACATCTGATGGGGGGGGGTGCATTCTATTCCTCATTCTCTGGAGAATGTGGGACCAGAGACTGTGGGTGGCACCTTTGCAGTGTTTAAGGTTCCGAAAGCTCTAGCAACACAAGCTTTAGGAGGAAGTTTTCTGGGTTGGGGACTGCCCACATTCTGTCTTACAGTTTTCACAGTGCGGTGGCAGTGTGGTGAGCCCAGCTGCCTTTCATCTTACAGTTTTCATGAATTTAAATTGTTCCTTAATTGTAAATACAGAATAAAAGTTTTAGAATCTACCATGGCCTCAAATTACTAGACTTTCAGTTTATATCCAACAGGTGGCACCATGATACAAGAAGAGAAAGTCATGCATAACTTAAAGAAGGGAATTCAGCTGCTTTTAGAAGTCCATTCTGCACTGCCAGTCTTACACTCAGAGTCTTCCTGCCTTTTCAGAGATGTTCTTCAGTCAGATGGTGTTAACTGGAGACCAGCTGGATACTCAGACTCAAATGAATGCCATGGTAGAGACAGCAGAAATCCCATCTACTCAGTATTTATGAAAATGGAATTGGGCTAGACAATGGGCAAGGAGCTGACACCCTATTTGAGTGACAAACACACCTGCCACGTGGTGAGATCTGAGTACATTCTGTCCCTCTGAGAAACTTCTGCAAACATTATTATCTGAAGGCTTCTTGGAGACCTTGGGACCAGAACCAGGAAAATAAAGGTCAGAGTCAGGGAGCTATTACCATCTGGAGCTCCCATTTCTGCTGTGGGACTGGACCTATTTTATCACTAACCACAGTTCCTTCTGGGACAACACTTGGGATAATGATCCATCTTGGCCAAGAGCTTATTTTTACTTTTATTTTTTGAGCTATAACAAGACCACCTACTTACCTCTACCTTCCTTGACTTTCTTCAACTAATACAGTTTTTAGCATTTTATATCTCCAAGGCCCATCCAGTCCCCTTTCTTGAAAAATAGTTTTAATTGCAAGGAGAAAGAAAGGGTGGGGGGAAAAGGAAAGAGAGTGAGCGTATTTGGTCATGCTAGGACCTCTTGCTGCAGACAAACTCCAGATGCATGTCACTTTTTACATCTGTGCTTTAAATGGGTAATAACTGGGACCATCAGGCTTTGCAAGTAAGTGCCTTTAACCACTGAGCCATCTTCCTAGTCCCTCCTTATTCCCTCTTATCCATCAAGTTTGGGCAGCAGAGAGTCCCCAAACATTGTAAATGTAGTGGGGTGCTAGGGGTCCAGGAAAGTCCTTGAACCCCGAATCCTAGGTTTATTTTAATCAAAAACAATTGAATTAAAAAGACGAAAAAGGATAATTATTATTTTATTTATTGAGGGAAGTACAGTGCCAAGGAAAGGCATCCACGTGGCTAGAGATCCCATGTGGAGGGCCAGGGGGAAAAACTGCAGAAAGAAAATTCAGGGAGCTCCTGCCATGGGGATGAAGGACCTGCATGGAGACTGAGGGCAGGACCAGCCAGCCCTGACACCAAGTTCAGGGTCTGAACTTGATCAACCACAATGTTACCTATGAAATACCTCCCTCCCAGGAGGGGTCCTGATTGTAGAAAAACAGATCTAGGGAACTAGGCAAGAGATAAGAAGTCAGATCATCTTCAATGTATAACAAGTGCAAACTTTTCTTTTAACTTCAGGGGTCTGGTCACCTTAATTGTACCCCTGTCTCACAAAGTTTAGAGACTGTGGTCATATCTACATGAAATCATAATGTGTCTTAATATCAAAAGTAGCTTTCAAGTTGTTTCAAAGCCTTAGAGGTTGTCAAAGATACCTCAAGGGGTGGGAACGCTGGGGAATAAGGAAGCAAGTGGGCAACAGAAGCACAGGCCTCCAATCCTCTTCTGAAGCTGTATCACCCAGATGCTAGCCGCTCCCCACGTGTGCAGGCTGCTCAGTACATGGAGCCATAAAGCACTTGAAGTGTGTCTAACGGAATTGAAAAAGAAAAGCATGAAAGAATTAAGAGCCATGTTGGAAACAATATAAAAGAGAAGAGGCTGAAAACATGAGAGCAAGACAGCGTGAGCCAAGGGAACTGGCAGCTCTGGGAATTACACAAAAGAAAACCAAACACGCGTATTTAGGGTACTGAAGGAGAACCAAAGAAATGGGACAAATATTTAGATGTGAGAAAATAAGAATAAATGATGAATTTACAGGAAGGGTGTGGTGTCCCAGGTTTAATTAACAGTGACAGCAGTGAAATGCTATCTAGTAAAGTTCTGATTTCAAAGACTGAAAAGCTGTGACCAGACAAAAAGTTGAAGTCATAGGGAGGGAGGACAGACAAACAGACACACACACACAATACTTGCATCTTGCTGATGGGAATTAAATTGCTAGTGTTTTTAAATATTTTTTAAATTTTATTTATTTATTTGAGAGCAACAGACAGAGAGAAAGACAGATAGAGGGAGAGAGAGAGAATGGGCGCGCCAGGGCTTCCAGCCTCTGCAAATGAACTCCAGACGCGTGCGCCCCTTGTGCACCTGGCTAACGTGGGACCTGGGGAACAGAGCCTCAAACTGGGGTCCTTAAGGCTTCACAGGCAAGCGCTTAGCCGCTAAGCCCTCTCTCCAGCCCAATTGCTAGTGTTTTTAACACGTCTCAGTGCTTAGTAGAACTAAAAGGCTGCAGATACAGCTCAATTGGCAGAGTGCTTGCCCAGCATGCACAGAGCCCTGGGTTCTATCCCTAACCTTCATAACGCTGCATGTGGTGGCACCTGTGTGTAATCCTAGCACTTAGGAGACAAAGGTAGGAGGGTCAGGAATTCAAGGTCATCTTCAGCTACATAGCAAGTTCCAGGACTGCCTGGGCTACATGAAACCCTGTCTCAAAAAAATAAAAACAAGCCTAGTATGATGGTGCACACCTTTAATCTCAGTACTTGGAAGGCAAAGGTAGGAGAATTGATTGCTGTGAGTTTGAGGCCAGCCTGGGACTACAGAGTGAGTTCCAGGTCAGTCTGGGCTAGAGAGAAACCCTACCTCAGGAGAAAAAAAAATTATATTTACAATTATTATTATTATTTTTGCAACCAGAGAGAAGGAATGGGCACACCAGGGCCTCTTGCCACTGAAAATGAACTCCAGATGCATGTTCCACACTGTGTCTCTAGCTTTATGTGGGTACTGGGGAATTGAACCCAGGCCATCAGGCTTTGCAAACAAATGCCTTTTTAACCACTGAGCCATTTCTTCAGCCCCTAAAAGTAGGTGTCTTTTAACCTAGTTCTACTCTTCACAACACACAGAAGCACCAAGAATATAAGAAACCCAAATGCCACACACCTTTAATCCCAGCACTTGGGAGGGAAAGGTAGGCAGATCTCTATGATTTAAGACCAGCCTAGGACTACAGAGTGAATTCTAGTTCAGCCTGTGCTAGGGTGAGACCCTACTTAAGAAAAAGAAAAAAAAAAGCAGTTAGTTTTGGAAAAATATACCAAAACAAACCCAAAAAACTCCCAAGTATCTACTGATAGAAGAGTCACTGAATCAATGAATAGCAAAATCATACTACCGAATATTATTAAAATTAAATCATTTAAATCATTGGTTTTTAACTTCTAATAATGACCTGCAGTGACATCTACTAAATACTGTTGTATATAAGGAGTTTTATGATATATGTTATTTCACTGCAGTAAGAAAAAAATGTACTTTCAATCTTCATATTCCTATATTCATATTATTGTGTGGACATGACAAAGAAAAACATTCAACAGTTTGGGTGCAGATTATTTTATACTACCTCTATATTTTGGTTTTTCACAAAGTGGACATAACTAAGGAAATTTAAAAATGAAAATAATAGATACAAAACAACGAACTCTGGCCTTGAGCAACGAGAACAGCTTTGTTTACCTCATTCAGAGGCAGGCTGGAGGCTGTGGGGAGTTGAAGACACTGGCAGTGGAAAAAAACCATGAGATCATCAACACATCCTCCCCAGAAGTTGTCTCTGGAGAAGTCACTGAAACCCAGAGAAAATCTAGCAGGTAATTAATACATGGGGCCCGCTGTGCCCTCAGGAGCAGGAATGTAAACACCACTGAATTAGTCCACCAGCCCACAAAGATGCTGGTGAGGCATTTGTGAACTGAACCTTTCCTCTCTCCCTCTCCCCTCCCTCCTTGTGAGACAGGGTCTCAGGCAGCCCAAGCTGAGGTGGGTTGTTGTTTTTTTTTTTTGTATTTGTTTTTGTTTTGAGTTAGGGTTTCAGTACAGCCCAGGCTGACCTGGAATTCACTATATAGTCTTAGGGTGGCCCCAACTCATGGTGATCCTCCTGCCTCTGCCTCTCATATACTGGGATAAAAGATGTGTGCCACCACCCAGGCCTTCTTTCTTATGCAGTGCTGGAATTAAACCCAGGGCTTCATACACGCCAGGCAAGCACTGTAACAACTAAGCTACATCCCAGCTCCGTGATTTGTACTTTCTAAGTCAACCCAGAAAGGCTCCCTCTAACTCTGGAAGCATAGCTTGATATTGTCAGCTATCCATTATGCATGTGCCTTGTCCAGGGCTGTAAGTGCATATGCATATGGTGTTTAAACTTTATTTTGTAATGTGTACTTTTTTATAGGGTATAGCATAATTTGAGATAGATTATATCTATGTGTATATATATATATATGTATGTATATACACACAATAAGAGTAATTAGTATTTGTCATCTCAAATATCATCACTTCTAGGTATTGGAAACCTCAGGCTCTTCTCTGGCTAAAATACAAGATACTAAAAAAAATCTAATTAAGACTTTTAATGAATAGTTTACTATACATGATACCTCATTTATTTGAAATTATTGTGAACTAAATTTCCCAGAAAGCAGCTCTATTTGCTGCACCGACTTCCAGCAAGGCTGAATGAACTGATAAAGCTCCTGTGATCACAGAGAAATGGAATGTTACAAGTCAGAGCCAAATTACCTTTAGCCCCTTAATAGTCAATTATTACCCACCTCTGTGTCTGAACTAACATCCACCTGACTATCAGTTGCTCAGGTGTAATCCTTTTTGAAATGCAAGAACAGACCCCAGCTTCCACCAGCCCCAGGGCTAGGAATGTCATCAGATAGCATCTGAGGCCTATGGGGGAGATTTCCCCTGCTTTGCTATAACCCACCTCCTTGATGATCAGCCAACCTGTTTGAAAGTGCCTTGATTTATGACTTTCTTTTGTACTATAACTATAAAACCTTTATGAAATTGTTACCATGTGGGAATATGGAATTTGAGATAACCTAAATCTGTGTTCCCAGGCCACCATGGTCACTCATTTGGCTCCAGAATAAACTATCTCCTATCCCCTTTGAGGTGAGAGCTGTGTCTTTTGCGTTGCCATTACCAACATAAATGCTTTCACAAGTATAATTCCAGTTAACAAACCCAATGTTGATACAAACTACCACCATGCCCAGCCTCCAAAAGTATTTTTTTAATGAAAAAGAAAAAAGATTCCTAGCTGGGCAAAGTGGCACACACCTTAATCCCAGCACTCGGGAGACAGAGGTAGAAGGATTGCTGTGAGTTCAAGGCCACCCTGAGACTACACAGTGAATTCCAGGTCAGCCTGGGCTAGTGTGAGACCCTGTCTGGGGGGGGGGGGGGTGGGAAGGTTTCATGATAAACAATAGTAATTAAAAGTCAATGACCCACAGAAGAGTGAAAGTTCAAGGTCTGCACAGGCTACAGAATGAGTTCAAATTTAGTCTAGGCAATTTAGTGACTCTGTTTCAAAAAGTGAAAACAGGATTAGAGATATAGCTCAGTTACAGAACACTTACTTGCCTCGCATGTCCAACCAATCCCCAATAATACCCCCCCCAAAAGTCAATAGTACAAGGTATAAATTTCCATACGCAGACAAATCTATATTTGTATTCTGTAATTTGGATCTTAGATGTCCCTTAAAAGCCCATGTGTGAAAGGTTTGGTCCCAGCCTATAGTGCCATTGAGAGGTGACAGCATCTTTTAAAGGAAGGTAGGTCACCTGGGCAGCACACCTCAAAAAGGGATAATTGGACCCAGAACTGGCCTCTTCTGCCATGTACCAGGGCTTCCAGCCACTGCAAATGCACTCCAGATGTGTGCGCCCCCTTGTGCATCTGGCTAACGTGGGTCCTGGGGAATGAGCCTCAAACCGGGGTCCTTAGGCTTCATAGGCAAGTGCTTTTAGCTATCTTTCCAGCCCTGCCTGAGGTATTTTTGACTAGGCTTGCAACTTGAGTCCCCAGCAGGCCAGGTGTCACTGTGGGTAGATCTGGTAGTCTGGCCGTAAGGTGTGTGCGGAGCGGAGGGAGCTCGGACAGTCCGTTTGCTGGCTGTTGGGTAGTGTCTCTCTACTTGGATCTATGGAAGTGCGCCAGCTTCTTCTGCCACTGATGGTGTTTTCTCTGGATTCTGTAAACCTGAAACCCTGTCTTTCCTCCCATAAGCTGCTTCTGGTCAGATGTTTGTCCAGCAACGCAAAAGTATCTGTTTCATTACTTTGAATTATACCATAAAGTCCTATATTTTCCTTCATGCAGATAAAATTCAAAAGTAAAACATCCTTGTCTATTGGACACTTTAAGGAATGCCAGAATGTGTTCAGTAATTGAATGGCATGTTGTAGTTTTAGTGCCAATAGCCAAACAGTAAGGGCTACTAATTTTAGCTCAAATTTCACACTCTTTCTTCCACATTTGTAAAGTGCTTTACTTCCTGGATACAATTTGCTCTCCTTTTGCAATTTATATGAGGAAAAAGCCACAAATGCTTAGCACTCAATGTCTCCTGCCCTCTCTCATCTGGTTCTGAAGTCAGCATTTCACTCAGGAGCCCAGACCAGCCTGGAATTTGTGATCCTCATGGCCCAGCCTCCTGACTACTGGGATTTCAGGCAACAACCACCAGGCCCAGCTCATCTACTGTGTTACTCTGTTTTCAATCAACACCCTACATCACAATTTACCAAATAGTTCCTTTTTGCTGATCCCACAGATTTTAAAATGAATCTTATTTGTGTGTAGGGGGCATGCGAAGGCTTCCTGCTGCAGCAAATAAATGCCACACACTTCCACCAAAAGCATCAGGCTTTCAGAGTGGGTAGAGTACCCTTAGACACAGTTCCCCTGCGGTACCCCACACAGACTCACTGAGGCCTTCATGACCCCACAGTGAATACCATAACCTCAGTGAGGGCTCCGGGGAAATGGGAGCAGGGATGACGGGATAAGAGTATAACCTGTTGTATGTAATTAAAAAAAAAGTGTCGGCCTTTGTTGCAGTCGGTTCGCATTGCTGGTAGAAATCACCCAACCAAGAGCAGCTTCTGGGAAAAAGAGGTTTATATTGGCTTACAGGCTCGAGGGGAAGCTCCACGATGGCAGGGGAAAACGATGGCATGAGCAGAGGGTGGACATCACCCCCTGGCCAATATTAAGGTGGACCACAGTAACAGGAAAGTGTGCCAAACACTGGCATGGGGAAACTGGCTATAAAGCTCAAAAGCCCGCCCCCAACAATAGACTCCCTCCAGGAGGCATTAATTCCCAAATATCCATCAGCTGGGGAGCTAGCATTCACAACACCTAAATTTATGGGGGAAACCTGAATCAAACCACCACAGCCTTCCAAGGCTCAGGTTCCATTGCGAACGAGGAATTTAAGAGCCAATGGAAGGGTAGGACTGCTTACAACGTGCTCCTCCAGACACAAAATGGCCTGGATATCCATGACCTCACAGTGCCTGACACTCCCTACACAAGACCATCATAATAGGAAAAAAGATCATGACATCAAAATAAAAGAGACTGATTGAGAGGGGGAGGGGATATGAAGGAGAATGGAGTTTAAAAGGGGAAAGTGAGGGGAGGGAAGGCATTATCATAGGATACTGTTTACAATCATGGAAGTTGTTAATAATTTTTTTTAAATATTTTTTGGTTCATTATTTATTTATTTATTTGAGAGCGACAGACATAGAGAGAAAGACAGAGGGAGAGAGAGAGCCACTGCAAACGAACTCCAGACGTGTGCGCCCCCTTGTGCATCTGGCTAATATGGGACCTGGGGAACCGAGCCTCGAACCGGGGTCCTTAGGCTTCACAGGCAAGCGCTTAACCACTAAGCCATCTCTCCAGCCCAAAAAATAATTTTTTAAAAAGTGTCAGGCTTTTACACAGGCAGCTAGGGAACTGAATCCAGGCTGACAGGCTTTGCAAGCACCCTTAATTACTGGCCATCTTTCCAGCCTTTCAACAGTATTTTGCCCCTAAAGGTTTATTGGTCACAATTCTAGTCTATCCTCTTTCTTTGGTCATTTATAACATAGAGCTGATAATCTGAGTTTAAGTGATGTTTTTCAAGGTCATATGTCTTTTAAAGCCAGAACTGGAAACCAGGGCTCCTTATGCCCATGCTGTTTTTAATGTAGAACATTTGAAATTAATTCTATTTAATTTTTTTTGTTTGTATTTCAAGGTAGGGTCTAGCTCTAGCCCAGGCTGACCTGGAATTCACTATGCAGTCTCAGGGTGGCTTTGAACTCATGGTGATCCTCCTACCTCTGCCTCCCCAGTGCTGGGATTAAAGGCGTGCACCACCATGCCTGGGTATTTTGTCTTTTTAAATTACTTAATATGGGTTGATTTTGTAAGGTTATATTAATTTCCAAATATGTGCCTTTGCTACTTCCCTGTGTAAAAATCCAATAGTGCTGCCACTTCCTTTCACATAGATCATTGTTGCAAATAATTTTAGTGGTTAATCAAATTTTATAAATGATTTATCCAACTTCACTCCTAAGTTTTGGCAGTTAGCTCATTTATATGGTAAGATGAGCTATTTGGGGTTTTATTATTCTGTTCTTCATATGTATTAATTAAGTTTAAGGGTACTATTCTAATAGTGCAAGTTTCAACACAGGTCAAAGGAATTAAAAGTTAGCTTCCTATGTTTCCCTTTTTTCTTAGCTCCCTATTCTGCCCTTGAGGTTGCCTTTCCCAGGTTCTCTCTGATCCAGATCTCTCTCTTCCCTGCATCCCCCTTCTTGAAGAGCCATTCTCACTGGTAATTGTTATTGGGAAGGATGTAATCAGTTAGTTATTCACACTGAGATTTACACACAAAATTTTAACTTAAGATAGTAAAGCTTTTCCCTGTATCTCTCTCTGTGAGCAAGCAACAATGAAGTCACATAAAGATAGATCTTAGAGTTTAAGGTGTTTCCCTACAAAGCCAAAGGACCCATATCAGCTAGATGCACAAGGTGGCACATGCATTTAGAGTTCATTTACAGTGGCTGTATGCCCTGGTGCGCCTATTCTCTCTCTATCCCTTTCTCTCTCAAATAAATAATTTTTTTAAAACTTTTAAAATATCTTTGTAAAAAAAAAAGGTAGGTCTGGATATTATACTATGTGACCTGGACTGTACCTCAGACCTTTGAGAGTGGAGGTCACTGATACGGTACTGGCACTAGCCAACTGGCATGAGCTGACTGGCTCTAGAGCATGATCCTGTGTTGTCAGTTCGACACCAGCTACAGCCATAAATTCAAGAAGGAAAGCTGCAGTAAGGAATGTTTCTCAGAAGCAAATACTATTGTTTGCCAACAGTGTTTAAGCATTTTATGTTAAATACACCTAAGTATTGATTGGCCTTACATGAAAAAAATGAGCAGTCTTAACCAGCAGTGTACCCTGAAAGCCTCCCAAATGGCCAGCTATACAAGATGTGACTAGTGTAATAGTACATGTCTGTTATGGAGTAACCAACTGCTCTCTAATTAAGACTCTAGGCCTCTTCCGTTGGATGGGTGTCATTCCTAATACTGAAAACCTGATCAAAAGCCTATGGCCAAAAGGTCATTAAGACCTAGTGGGGAAGCTACTACTGCTATTTGACTAAATGAATATATTGTACCCACCAAACTACCCTCTAAATAAATATATGCCTATGCCCATGTAGTGCATCCTCACTTTTGGTTATGGAAGTTTCTCTTCAAATGATGACGACTGGGGAGACTCAAAACTTGTCAAAATGCTCAGAAATGATAGTGTTCAGCATTGAGACATCTGTCACACCTCCCAAAGGTCAAGGACCATAGCAGAGGTCACGGAAGAATGTAAGAACCAAAGGATGGGGAGGCATGCTTTGGAACAGTCTTCCAGACACAAGCTGGCTGATATATTTAGGATCTCACACACAGTAGCTATTCTTACCTGCACAAGACCTGCATAATATTGCGTTCATCAACATGTTATTGATATGGGGGGGGAAGGACATCAAAAAGAAAAGGGACTTATTGGAAAGAAGAGAGGTTCAGTGGAGGGGGGGTTTACAGGAGGGATGTACAAAGGAGGGGATTACGTACATTTTTAATAGTTGTAAAATTAATTTTTAAAAATGTCTAAAATCAAAAATATTTCATTTTTATTTATTTAAGAGAGAAACAGGCAGAGAGAGAATGGGCACATCGTGGCATCCAGCCACTGCAAAAGAACTCCAGACACATGTGTCACTTTGTGCATCTGGCTTACATGGGTCATAGGGATTCAAACCTGGGTCCTTTGACTTTGCAAGCAAGCACCTTAACTGCTAAGCCATCTCCAGCCCAAGAAAACATTTTTAAAGAGTCACAATGCAGCATAAGTACTATAACCTTTTGTATAGCATGTCAATTTCTTTCCTGCTCTGTTTAAATTTATACAAAAGGAACTGTGGCCTTAATCCCACCTTCCACCAGAACAAGATACTAAACTGAAAATCAGCCTTTTCATCATTTTACACATTAATTTCTGATTTTGTTCTACAGAGACCAAATTAACTGTGAGACCAAATTAACTATGAGTCTGTCTGACTCATGCCTATACAGTAAGTAATCATAGTGTCATAGTCACATAACAAAAGTAAAAAGAAATATGGCTGTTTTAGCTTTTAACTGCTGCTGTTACATAATAAGACACCATAAGTAAACACAGCCATGTGTCCATGGACTGACTGTTCTAACTTCTGTAGAACTTTAGAAATAAGCACATCTGAGTATGTGGTTATTTATCTTATAAAGTAAAAGCAAGGGTTTTCTACTTTAAGGTTTTTATTTATGTGTTAAAGACAGAACTTCTAGAGGCCAAACAAGGAAAATACACCAACTTTAAAGCACTACTAAGTCATGAAACAAAGAAGTACATAAAGTAGAAGTCCAAACAATACAGTGCACCTTTTAGTTGGGTGGAGGATAGGGGAGATTTATTCCCAGAAACAATCACATCTCTTCAGTAAGATTTTTTTTTAATTTCAAGTTCTAAAAATTAACCAGTCTCAAAAATATGATGAAAGCTATGATCACAGATGACACACAAGCTTTGAGCATGTTTATAACAAAGTAGTTAGAACCTGCTGACATTTCAGTAGTAACCATATGGAGGCCGCTGGTTGTGACCATATTGTCCATACTGTTGTGGATAGTAAGGTTCTTGTCTATGCTGTGGGTAACTATTACCCCAAGATCTTCCATGCCACTGATTCGATCGGTTGTCACTTGGCCATCCCCGTCTGTTATCCCTACCTCTAAACTGCCTGTTGTCTTGCAACCTATAAAAATGAAACAGAAGGTTTTAAATTTATTTAAACTTAAATAATAGCACATGAGAAATCTATCCAGTTCATCAATTTCTCAATGTAATATACAGTAAATGAAAGTGAAAAATATTTTTCTCTATGGCATGCTATTGCACCAGGTAGTCAAAAGTTCCCTATGATTTAAATCATCCTTCCAGTATCATGCCAGATATCCTTTACAGAGAAAGAGGCAAATAATAATAAATTCACATCATGAGAGCTATGTATCATACTGAAATCTATTCAACTGTACAAAATTAGTATGGCAGTTTAGTTTTTAATTACTTTGAGTTATTGCACAGAATTTCCATTTCATTCTATGAAGCTTTCTAAAGGAAAATCAAGTTCTTTATGAAACCAAGCACAAAGACTCTGGTTTTAAAAGTATATTTGCAAAGAAAATATTAGACTGCAAAAGAACATGTATTTTCTATTTGTTCTGAGATAGGGTCTGACTATATAGCCCAGGCTAACCTCAAAGTCACCATATTCTTGCTTCACCCTCCCAAGCACTGAGATTATGGCATGTGCCACCATGCCTGACTTAAAAGAATTTATCAAAGCAAGTATTTATTGGTATTTACTATGTGCCAGGCACTGTTACAAGGCAGTAAGTACATCATACTGAAAACGATGGTTGCTACTTTCACTGGCTTTATAGGAAAGCAGAGGAAAGCTGTCCTCTTCCAGATCACCACCTGCATCTAGCCTCCTACAGTAATACTTACCAGTGGCCTCTATTTCTCTGGTTCCCACCAGCTCGGCTATTCCATTCCTCAACGATTGGAGGAGATTCAGGAGGGCGTTTCAAGTACTCCTGGTACTCCTTGTCATCTTCTGTGAATCTACTTGCAAACATCTCTTCAAAGTTTGGAACAGCTTCAGAAGTATCACTCATCTTGAAATTCTGTACAACTTTAAAGACACCTCAGTTAGAAGTTTTTAAAATTAACACACTTCTCAGATTATGAAAAACCAAGAAGTGAACAGTTTTTGACAGGGTGTTTACAAATAGTCCCTGTGTGTTTTTAACCTAAGTTTACACCCTCAGTTTATTTCTTGACTACACTGGGCTAGCTAGACTGTACTACTAAGGTAGCATGACTCTGACCCACAAAGAGTTCTCATTCTAGTAGAAGAGACAGATGTCAAGAAATGAGGCTGAAGAGGTAAGCAATTGTGGGAAATTTTCCATTTAATGGAAAATTCCCTCCCTCCCTCCTTCCCTTCCCTCCCCTCCCCTCCCTCCCTCCCTTCCTTCCCTCCCTCCCTCCCTCCCTTCCTTCCTTCCCTCCCTCTCTCCCTTTACTCCCTCCCTCCCTCCCTTTCTTCCTTCCTTCCTTTCTTCTTCCTGGCAGGCAGCGAGGAGTTATAGGAGGCTAAAAAAGGGAAGTCTCAAGATCCAATTTACTGCCATGTGTACTGGAACATTCCTGTAATCCCAGTGCTTAGGGGCAGAGGCAGGAGGAGCACTGTAAATTCAAGGACAGCCTAGGCCATATAGTAAGATACTGTCTCAACCAACACAAAAGACCCAATTTACTTTAGAAGGATTGCCTTAAAATATATACATATATAAATATAAAATATAAATATATAAAAAAAATAATATGAGAGAGAGGCAGAGGGAAAGAGTGAGTGAAAATGGGCATGCCAGGGCCTCAAGCCACTGCAAACGAACTCTAGATGTATGCACCCCCTTGTGCATCTGGCTTACGTGGGTCCTGGAGAGTCAAACTGTGATCCTTTGGCTTTGCAGGCAAAAGGCCTTAGTAGCTAAGCCATCTCTTTAGCCCCCTATTTTAGAAAGATTGCTTTTATAACTAAGTATAAAATAAAATTAGTGAGATTAAGCTAATAACAGATAACTGCAATAATCTGAAGGATTTTATTTATTTATTCCATTATTATTTTAATCTGAAAGGGAAGAGGAGGACAAGAAGGAGGTAGTAGTGGCAGCAAGGTGGGCACAGCACTACACCTGGAGTCCCGTCTACTGTGGCAGCTGAGGCAAAAAGCCACCTTGGGCAACATATCAAAACAGAAGGGCATTTATATGCACAGCTATTAATGTTTAGGGTAACTATTTTATATAAAGGTATCCAATATAATCTTACTCCAGATCATATGAGAAATAAAAACTACGACTACTGTTAACAAATAAGATACTATCTAACACTATAAAAATTGCAATCTCTATCAGCTGATTTCCATGCAAATTCATTTAAAAGCAGATTTCTTGGAGCCTGGAGCTCAGTTGGTAAAGCGTTTGCTACACTAGCACGAAGATGGGAGTCAGATCCCTAGAACCTATGTAAAAGCCAGACATGACAGCATATGTCTGTAATCCCAGCCCTGGAGAAGCAGAGACAGATCTCTGGACCTTGCTGGCTAGCTAATATAGTCAGACAAAGGAGTCCCAGGTTCAGTGAGATAACTGAGGTTGTCCTCTGGCCTTCACATGCATGATCAGACCCACAGGCACAATATTAACACATACATATGCAAAATATAACAGTAGTTCTAAACCATATTTTCAGACTGCCCTCTCCATATAGGAAACAATTGGCTTAAATTGCACAAGGTCTAATCCTTAGGAAAACCAAGGTACAAAGAGCTCAGTCAGGAAAGTGCCTGCTTCTCAAGTATGCAGACCTAAGTTCAAACCCCAGAACCCACATAAAAATGTTGGGTGTGGTGGTCTGAATCTGTAATCCAGCACTGGGGAGGTAGAGAGGCAGATGATGGGTCTGCTGACCAGCCACATGAGCCTAATTGGTGAGTTCCAGGCCAGTGAGAATCCGAGTCTCATAGGAGGTGGACAGGTTCCTGAAGTTACCAAAGATTGTCCTGTGGCCTCCACATGCATCCCTTGCATTATTGCATTTCCATCCCCTAGTTTTCCTAACCCAAACTCCATGTTTTTGCTTAAACCTAGAAAGAAAGGTGGACCATGCCTGTAGTATACACTAGGAGGCTGAGGAAGGAGGATCAATCCAGTGTAGGAGTATAAGACCAGCTTGGGACACAGAAGTAGATACTGTCTCAAAAGTAAACAAAGGGGATGGGCACGAGAGATGGCTTAGTGATTTCAGGCACCTGCCTGTAAAGCCAAAGGACCCAGGTTTGATTCCCTAGTACCCATGTAAAGCCAGATGTACCAGATGGCACTTTGTCTAGAGTTCATTTGCAGTGGCCAAAGGCTATGCCATATCCATTCTCTCTCTCTCTCTCTGCTTCTATCTCCATCTCAAATAAATAAAAAATTTTAAGTGAACAAAAGGGATGGGCTGGAGATGGCTTAGTGGTTAAGGTGCTTGTCTGTGAAGCCTAAGGATTCATGTCCCATTCCCCAGAACCAACATAAGCCACATGCACAAGGTGGTGCATGTGTCTGGAGTTCATTTTCAGTGGCTGGAGGCCCTGGCATGGCATGTTTTCTCTCTTTTGCCTTCTCTCTTTCATAAGTAGATAAAAATGAATTTTTAAAAAGTCAACACAAGGGACCTGGAGAGATGGATCAGGGGGTAAATGTGCTTGTTATAAAGCTTGCCCAGCTGGGACTCTAGTCGCCAGTACCCATGTGAAGCCAGAAGCACAAAATGATGCCTGAGCCTGGAGTTCCTTTGCAGTGTCAGGAGGCTCTGGGCTGCGCCCATACTCACTCTCTTCTGACTGCCTCTTTCTCTCTCCCCCTCAAATAATAAATAATTTTTTTTTAATTTTAAAAATCGCCGAGCGTGGTGGCGCACGCCTTTAATCCCAGCACTTGGGAGGCAGAGGTAGGAGGATTGCTGTGAGTTCAAGGCCACCCTGAGACTCCATAGTGAATTCCAGGTCAGCCTGGGCTAGAGTGAGACCCTACCTCGAAAAACCCAAAAAAAAAAAAAAAAAAAAAAAATCAACTCCCCTCATCAGTAGAATGGATGAAGGAGAGGACAGAATATCTAAACTAGAAGACCAGGTGGCAGATCTAATACAGTCCAACAAAGAGAAAGACAAACTTATAGAAAAGTATGAGTGGGAATTTCAAGATATTTGGGACACTATGAAAACATCAAATATAAGAATTCAGAGCAAAGAAGAATAATAATTCCACTCCAAAGGCATAGTAGGCGTCTTCAACAAAATCATAGAAGAAAACTTCCCCCAAATTGGGAAAGAGGTGCCAATGCAGATACAGGAAGCCTTTAGAACCCCAGCCAGACAAACCTGGAAAGAACCTCTCCTCGCCATATTATAATCAAACTTCCAAACACACACACCAAAGAAAAAATATTGAAAGCAGTTAGAAAAATCAAGTTACCTACAAAGGCAAGCCCATCAGGATTACAGCAGATTATTCAACACAAACTTTAAAAGCCAGAAGGGCTTGGAGTGATATATTCCAAGTTCTGAAAGATAACAACTGTCAACCAAGGTTACTTTATCCTGCAAAGTTATCCATTCAAATAGATGGAGAAATAAGGACATTCCATGACAAAAGCAGGTTAAAGGAGTATTTGAAGACAAAACCAGCTCTACAGAAAATGCTTCATAGGATCCTCCATGCTGAAGAAAAGGAAAAGCACTCATATAAGGAACCTGGAAAAAACAAGCAATACTCAAATACTAGTTAACACAAGAAAGCAAAGGTAGAACCGGAACCACAAAAAAAAAAAAAAGGCAAACATAAATACACACCTTTCAATAATATCTCTCAATATCAACGGCCTCAATGCCCGAACCAAAAGACATAGGTTTGCAGACTGGGTTAAAAAGTAGGATCCTTGCCAGGCATGGTGGTGCACGCCTTTAATCCCAGCACTCGGGAGGCAGAGGTAGGAGGATCGCCGAGAGTTCGAGGCCACCCTGAGACTACATAGTGAATTCCAAGTCAGCCTGGGCCAGAGTGAGACCCTACCTCGAAAAACCAAAAAAAAAAAAAGCAGGATCCTACAATTTGTTGTCTCCAAGAAACTCACCTTTCTACAAAGGATAAACATTATCTTAGGGTAAAAGGTTGGAAAATGGTGTTTCAAGCAAATGGGCCTAGAAAACAAGCAGGGGTTGCTATCCTAATATCTGACAAGGTAGATTTCAGTCCAACGTTGGTCAAGAAAAATAAGGAAGGTCAGTTTATATTGACTAAGGGCACACTCCAACAGGAGGACATTACAATCCTAAACATATATGCACCTAACATGGGGGCTCCCAAATTCATCAAATAAACACAATTAGAACTAAGGTCACAGATAACATCAAACACAGTGGTGGTGGGTGACTTTAACAACCCACCCTCATCAATTGACAGGTCATCCCCGGAAAAAATAAACAGAGGCATCTGGACTAAATGAGGTCATAGAAGGAATGGACCTAACAGATATATACAGGACATTTCATCCAAATGGTGCAGAACATACATTCTTTTCAGCAGCACATGGAACATTCTCTAAAATAGACCATATATTAGGACACAAAGCAAATCTTAACAAATTCAGGAAAATTGAAATAATTCCTTGCATTCTATCTGACCACAATGGAATTAAACTACAAATCAGTAGCAAGAAAGGCTATAGAGCATACACAAAATCATGGAAACTAAACAATACACTACTAAATGATGAATGGGTCAATGAGAAATCAAGAAGGAAATCAAAAAATTTATAGAGTCAAATGATAATGAGAACACAACATACCAAAATCTCTGGGACACAATGAAGGCAGTTCTAAGAGGTAAATTTATAGCCTTAAGTGCCTATATTAAGAAATTAGAAAGGTCAAAAATAAACGACCTAATGCTTCACCTTAAAGCCTTGGAAAAAGAAGAACAAGGCAAACCAAAAATCAGTAGACGGGAAGAAACAATAAAGATTAGGGCAGAAATTAATGAAATAGAAACAAAAAAAAAAATCCAAAGGATTAATGAAACAAAGAGTTGGTTCTTTGAAAGGATAAACAAGATTGATAAACCCTTAGCAAATCTGACCAAAAGAAAGAGAGAAGAAACACAAATTAATAAAATCAGAGATGAAAAAGGTAACATTACAACAGATTCCAGAGAAATTCAAAAAATCATAGGGACTTACTATAAAAGCATATACTCCACAAAGTATGAAAATCTGAAAGAAATGGATGATTTCCTTGATTTATATGACCTACCTAAATTAAACCAAAATGAGATTAATCACTTAAATAGACCTATAACAAACATGGAGATCCGAACAGTTATCAATAATCTCCCAACAAAAATAAGCCCAGGCCTGGATGGATTCACTGCTGAATTTTACCAGACCTTCAAGGAAGAGCTAACACCATTGCTTCTTAAGCTTTTCCAGGAAATAGAAAAAGAAGAAATTCTACCAAACTCCTTCTATGAGGCCAGCATCACCTTGATACCAAAACCAGGCAAAGATAGAAAAAAAGAGAAAGTTACACACCAATCTCCCTCATGAAAATAGATGCAAATATTCTCAACAAAATATTGGCAAACAGAATATAAGAGTATATCAAAAAGATAATTCACCCTGACCAAGTAGGCTTTATCCCAGAGATGCAGGGATGGTTCAATATATGCAAATTTATAAATGTAATACATTATATAAATGGGTTGAAGGACAAAAATCTCATGGTCATCTCATTAGACGCAGAGAAAGCATTTGACAAAATCCAACACCCCTTCATGATAAAAGTCCTACAGAGACTGGGAATAGAAGGAACATATCTCAATATAATAAAAGCTATTTATGACAAGCCTACAGCCAACATATTACTAAATGGGGAAAAACTGGAAGCTTTTCCACTAAAATCAGGAACAAGACAAGGGTGTCCACTGTCCCCACTTTTATTTAATATAGTTTTGGAAGTCTTAGCCATAGCAATAAGGCAAGAGACACACATAAGGGGGATACAAATTGGAAAGGAAGAGATCAAGTTATCATTATTTGCAGATGACATGATTCTATACATAAAGGACCCTAAAGACTCTACTAGCAAACTGTTAGAGCTGATCAAAACCTACAGCCATGTAGCAGGATACAAAATAAATACACAGAAATCAGTAGCCTTCATATATGCTAACAACAAACACACAGAGGCTGAAATCAGAGAATCACTCCCATTCACAATTGCATCAAAAATATAATGTACCTTGGGCTGGAGAGATGGCTTAGCAAGCGCTTGCCTGTGAAGCCTAAGGACCCCGGTTAGAGGCTTAATTCCCCAGGACCCACGTTAGCCAGATGCACAAGGGGGCGCATGCGTCTGGAGTTCGTCTGCAGTGGCTGGAAGCCCTGGTGCGCCCATTCTCTTTCTCTTTCTCTCCCCCGCCATCTCTCTCTTTGTGTGTGTGTGTCTTTTTCTCTCTGTCACGCTCAAATAAATAGATGAAAATGAACAAAAAAATTTAAAAAAAAATTAAAGTACCTTGGAATAAACCTAACCAAGGAAGTAAAGAATCTCTACAATGAGAACTTTAAAACACTCAAGCAAGAAATTGCAGAAGACACTAGAAAGTGGAGAAACATCCCTTTTTCCTGGATTGGAAAAATCAATATTGTGAAAATGGCAATGTTACCAAAAGCACTACACATTTAATGCAATCCCTACCAAAATTCCAAAGGCATTCTTCATGAAAGTAGAAAAAACAATCAAAAAATTCATTTGGAATCACAAAAAATCTAGAATATCTAAAATAATACTGAGCAACAAAAGTTAAGGCTTTATCACCATACCTGATTTTAACGATTTTAACCTGTACTACAGAGCCATAGTAACAAAAACAGCATGGTACTGGCAGGTCAGTGGAACAGAATAGAGGACCCAGATGTAAGTCCAGGTAGCTATAGCCACCTGATATTCAATAAAAGTGCCAAAAATACTCACTGGAGAAAAGACAGCCTCTTCAGCAAATGGTGTTGGGAAAACTGGATATTTATCTGTAGAAGGATGAAAATAGATTCTTCTCTCTCTCCATGCACAAGAATTAAGTCCAAATGGATTACAGACCTTAACATCAGACCAGTAACTCTAAAACTGCTAGAGAAAAAAGTAGGGGAAACCCTTCAACATATTGGTCTTGGCAAAGACTTTCTGAATACAAACCCAATTGCTCAGGCAATAAAACCACAGATTGATCACTGGGACCTCATGAAATTACAAAGATTTTGCACTGCAAAGGACACAGTGAAAAAAGCAAAGAGGCAACCTACAGCAAGGGAAAAAAATCTTTGCCAGCTATATATCTGATAGAGGATTAATAACTAGGATATACAAAGAACTCAAAAGTTAAATAATAAGGAATCAAACAAGCCAATCAAAAAATGGGCTATGGAGCTAAATAGAGCATTCTCAAAGGAAAAAATACAAATGGCATATAAGCATCTAAAAAAATGTTCTACGTCACTAGTCATCAGGGAAATGCAGATTAAAACTACATTGAGATTCCATCTCACTCCTGTCAGATTGGCCACCATCATGAAAACAAATGACCATAAATGTTGGCGAGGATGTGGAAAAAGAGGAACCCTTCTACATTGTTGGTGGGAATGCAATCTGGTCCAGCCATTGTGGAAATCAGTGTGGAGGTTCCTAAAACAACTAAAGGTTCATCTACCATATGACCCAGCTATAGCACTCCTAGGCATATATCCAAAGGGCTCATTTCATTTCCTCAGAAGTATGTGCTCAACCATGTTTATTGCCGCTCAATTTATAATAGCTGGGAAATGGAACCAGCCTAGATGTCCCTCAACAGATGAGTGGATAATGAAGATGTGGCACATTTATACAATGGAGTTCTACTCAGCGGTAAAGAAAAATGAAGTTATGAAATTTGCAGAAAAATGGATGGACCTGGAAAGGATTATACTAAGTGAGGTAACCCAGGCCCAGAAAGCCAAGTGCCACATGTTCTCCCTCATATGTGGATCCTAGCTACAGATGATTGGGCTTCTGCGTGAGAAGGAAAATACTTACTAGCAGAGGCCAGTAAGTTAAAAGGGAAGAGAAAGGAAGGGAGGAGGGTACTTAATAGGTTGGTATTGTATATATGTAAATACAATGACTGAGATGGGGAGGTAATATGATGGAGAATGGAATTTCAAAGGGCAAAGTGTGGAGGGTGAGGGAGGGTTATTACCACGGGATTTTTTTTTTTTAATTTTTATTTATTTATTTGAGAGCGACAGACACAGAGAGAAGGACAGAGAGAGGGAGAGAGAGAGAGAATGGGCGCGCCAGGGCTTCCAGCCTCTGCAGACGAACTCCAGACGCGTGCGCCCCCTTGTGCATCTGGCTAACGTGGGACCTGGGGAACCGAGCCTCGAACCGGGGTCCTTAGGCTTCACAGGCAAGCGCTTAACCGCTAAGCCATCTCTCCAGCCCAACCACGGGATTTTTTTTTATAATCATGGAAAATGTTAATAAAAATTAAAAAGATAAATAAAATAAAATCAACTCCCCTAAAACCTATTTTATGACTTGAGGCATGATAAACATCACGCTGAAAAATTGAAACCAAATCTTTTCCTTGCACCTGCAAACTGTTTCTCTTCCAGTACTAATTAAACTAATAAAACTTCTGACAGGATGATTTATTACACTATAGCAATACTCCTCAAAACATGCAAAATATTTCAACATTTATAGTGCTACCCTTATTGTAACAAAATAAAACCAGAAGTACTGTTTAAACACAGAAACAATATCTAGATCTACCTTCCTGGCTATTATTCTTGGTATGCCTTATAAATCATACTTTCAACGTGCCTCTAATTGGAAAACAAATACCCAATAATCAAACCCAAGAAATGAGAGTAAAATTAATTCGCCTAATTAAAATAGTGCCTAGGTTTCTGTATGATCCACAAGTCACTGAAAGGATTGCCCAGTTTTAATTTAATTGTTATTTATTTATTTGCAATGGAGGGGAGAGAGAGGGAGGGAGGGAGGGAGGAAGGGAGGATGAATGAATATGAATGGGTTGAAAGGGTCTCTTGCTACTGTTAAACTCCAGATGCATGTGCCACTTTGTGCATCTGGCTGTATATAGGTACCAGGGAATCTAACGCAGGCCAGCAGCAGTCTTTACAAGCAAGCACCTTTAACCGCTGAGCCATCTCTCGGCCAGCCTCAGCCAGTCCTAATTTAGATGGGCAGTAAATTCCCAAGGCAAAGAAAAAGCTACTACTCAACCGCTCCCCTCATCAAACACACAAAACAAATATTATCCTATTCACGAGAATAGAATTTACACCGAATTTTAATGAATGCAAGTTTTATTTACCCCCAAGGAGGCACCCATACTGTTTGATGTTGGGGCTGTTTAAATCTGAATGGTGATGGAGAAACTTGGAAGATGGGGGTGGGGGAAGGATGGGACTGGGAACGTACGGGCCTCAAGGCTACCGACGAGACACTCCAAAAGAAGAGCTCTGAGGACTTCCAAAGAGGAAACTAGCGCTTAGCTTGCACTGAAATCAGAAGCCCCAACACTTGGCCCGAGTCTTCAAAGCCGAGAGGCCAGCTCAATCTGCACCGCAACTATGCTACTCATTCACCACGAGGGCAGCCACAAAGAGCTCCGGCTGAAAACCGCGCTTGCCACCCCGTCTCCCGGTGCGGCCAGGCTTACCAGGGCTCCGCCGAGCCGCTGCTCCGCCGAGCCGGCGTGCGGGAAGAGGCCGAGCGCGGCGGCGGCGGCGCGTCCCCCCCACCGGGCAGACCGCAGCGCAGGCCGGAAGCACCTCCCGGGCCGCACGGCCCCGCTCGCCCGTTCCCCCCGCCGCCGCGACGGGCGACTCATCCGCCACGAACCGTGCACCCGACGCTCCCGAAGCTCAGCGACACGCCGCTCTCCAAGGTAACCGACAGCGTCCCGCAGGAAGCCCACAACTACACGACTTCCGCTTCCGGGTCGCAAAAGCCGCCGCTGCTCGTCAAGTCTCGCGACAGCTCGAGTTGGCTGCGGGTTTTTTGTTGCTGTTTCGTTTCTGCCACGCCCCTCCTTTCGAACTGTGGCGCGACTCCCGGGGCGCGGTGGCTCGTGCGCTGGGGCGTGGCGGCGTTGGGACGGCGCGGTCTTTCCGCCTCCAGCCTTCCTGCTGGGTGAAGGGAAGAAGACATCGCAGTCCTTTGACGTCCCCCGGGTGGGAGCCGGGAAGGGAAACCTGGAAGGACAGGATTCGCCGAGCCGTGCCCCACACCTCCCAGTCCTGGAGCAAGCCTCGGTAGTAGGTTTTGCAAAAACACGCCACTGAGCTGGAGAGATGGCTTAGCGGTTAAGGCGCTTGCCTGTGAAGCCTAAAGACCCAGGTTCGACTCTCCAGCACCCACGTAAGCCAGACGCACGTGGTGCTGCACGCGTCTGGAGTTCGTTTGCAGTGGTTTGAGAACCTGGCATGCCCATTCTTGTCTGCTTCTCTCTCTCTCTCAAACAAATAAAACACCACCTTCAGCGTCTGTTTCCAGCTACCTCCAAGTTTTGGTCCTTTCTCCTCTGATGTCTGCCAGTGCAGAAATGCAGTATCCCGAATTTAACATGGCCTTTTCCTTCCCAAATTGTTTCACAGACTGTGCATCCTTTTCCTTAATACAAGTTGAAAGGTTCAATATCTAAATTTCCTTGCTGCATTCAGTTATGAAGTTCTGTGGATTCTGCCCCTGCCATAATTTTGACATCAACCCACTGCTCCATACCCATTGCCTTCACCTAATCAAAGTTCTCATCACTCCCTGAACAGTACAAATACAGGATTTTCCTTTCTCCAAAAATCACTCCCCTACCTGCATATCTTATATATAGTTGCTATGAGGAGGGCTGGAGAAATGGTTCAGTAGTTAAGATGCTTGCCGTTAAAACCTAACGACCCGAGTTGGATTCCCCCCAGTACCCAGATAAAGCCAAACGCACTTAGTGCTGCATGCATTTGGGTTCATTTGCAGTGGCTAGAGGCCCTGGTGCATCTCCCCCGCCCCCACTCTCTCATTCAGCCTGAGACTACATAGTGAATTCCAGATCAGGCTGGGCTGAGGATGGCTTAGTGGTTAAGGCACTTGCCTGCAAAGCCAAAGGACCCAGATTCAATTCCCCAGCACAATATTCAGTAGGGACTTGTTGGGTGTAAACACCAAATTTATTTATTTTTATTTATTTATTTAACAGAGAAAGGTGGAGAGAGAGATCGAAAGAGAATGGGTGCACCAGGGCCTCCAGCCACTGCAAACGAACTCCACATACGTGCGCCCCCTTGTGCATCTGGCTAACATGAGTCCTGGGGAATCCAACCTGGTCCTTTGGCTCTGCAGACAAATACCTTAACAGCTAAACCATCCATCCAGCCCACCAAATTTATTAACCTGGATTGGAAACCCATTTTCACTCTTCCTTTTTCATTTTCCCTCTGTCCATGGTAAATATGAAGTATTTCATAAATTACTCATTACATTTCTCTAGATTGTCTATGTCCCTTCTGTTTGGAATTCTTATATCCTCACTCCTGCACACATGGCACACACATATCACCTTCATATGTTGAGTTCTATCCATTCTATAAAACTTTGTAAGGTGACATCTCCATCAAAATAATTTTTACTTCCATAATATTTTCTGAATGTATGTGCTGTTAACACTAACTTTGAGTTACAATTATATATGTACATATTTTACCCCTACTAGAGAGTACACAGACATTTAAAAAAGATTTTTTTAAATATGTTATTATTTGAGAGGGAGATAGAGAGGAAGAGAGACAGAGAGGGAGCATAAGCATGCTAGGGACTCCTAGCCACTGCAAATGAACTCCAGATGCATGTGCCACCTTGTGTAACTGGCTTTCCATGGGTACTGGGGAATTGAACCTGGGTCCTTTGGCTTTGCCAGCAAGCGTCTTAACCACTAAGCCATCTCTCCAACCTTAAACAGATGTTTGTTTAATTCACTTCTACATTTTGGAGTGTATCACAATGTGCTTCACATAAAGTAAGCATTCAGAAAGTATTTGTGGAATGAAGTATGATGGCACTATGAATGGTTCCTGCCATGCTTTACAAACAGTCTAACAAACGTTCATAGGATAGCATTGATGGAAAGAAATGCCAGTCTTGGTGTCAAGTACTAAGAGAGATATCACTATCAAGGTTGCAGTAATCGAATATCTCCTCTGAGTGGGTGATGGGAGAAAAAGATGGGTAGGAAGCAGTGACGATTCCAGTTCTTTGAGCATGGAAATTGGGACTGAAAAAAATATTCGGTTGTTTTATGCTAAAAAAAAAAAAATAGCTCAGAGCTCAGGAGATTGAAGAACTATACAGTGGACATTTTTTTTTCTCCTGAAGTAGAGTCTCACTCTAGTCTAGGCTGACCTGGAATTCACTATGTAGTCTCAGGGTGGCCTTGAACTCACAGTGATCTTCCTACCTCTGCCTCCCAAGTCTGGGATTAAAGGTGTGCGCCACCACACCTGGCCAGCAGTGGATATCTTTAAGAGGTTATTAGAAACACAGTACTAAAGCTCAGAAAGAGGATATGTCTAAATATGTAATTGTGTGAGAAATCCATGAAGAGCAACAGTTGAAATCATTGGTGTATATGATCTTTCTAAAGGAGAAAGTATAAGGAAGAGCAAAAGACCAAGGCCTAGGCCTTAGGAATTGTCCAAATATAGAAAGCAAGAATAGGATTTATGAAATTCGAAGAGGACCAATTTAACAGTTAAACAACAAAAAACAATGGTTCCTCAGGAGTCAAGGAGGATATTCAGAAGGAGGTTGTTATAGACAGGGTTAGTTTTGTTTCTCTGTGTCAGCGTCCCATCATTGTGACGAAATATCTGAGATAATAAGGGAAGTGGCTTATTTTAACTCGTGGTTTCAATCCATGATCTTGTGGCTGTATTACTTTTGGTAGGAAGCTGTGACAAAAAAAGACCTTTTATCCCATGGAAGCAGGAGAGTAAAGAGAGGGAGATTGGAAAGGGCCAGGGTCCCAACAGCATCTTTAAGGTCACCCCCACTAGGCTCCACCTTGTGAAGGTTCCACCATCTCCCAGTTGTGCCACAGTCTGGGTGTCAAGCCATTGACATAGAGCTTTGGGAGAACACTCCAAATCTGAACTATACCACCTTGTAACTAACATGACATTATTCATAAGTAATGAGCATTTGCTCAGAAAAGAATTTATTTCTGTTTTCTAATTCATATATGACCCATAGGAGCCCCTAGGCTCCTGGGAGTTCCTTGAAAAGCTCTATAGAGTCCAGCCATTTTTCAACTTTCAAATGAAGTTGTTTATGATTTTCTCGTATTGTGGTATCTTATCACTTACTGCGTATTATTCTGACATCAGAAAATAATCTGTTCAAAGACAAAATTTTCTAAATAACTGAGACAGACATTAAAATTCAAAAGCTTTCTAGGTGTGGTGGCACACGTCTTTAATCCCAGCACTTGGGAGGCAGAGGTAGGAAGATTGCCATGAGTTCAAGGCCACCCTGATAGTACATAGTGAATTCCAGGTCAGCCTGGGCTAGAGTAAGACCCTACCTTGAAAAACCAAAAATATAAAATTAAAATAAAAAACTTTTTAAGTGGGACTAATTTTATGGAAATTTAAAAACTAGTATTTTTCTATTATAACCAGAGTGCTTGGGCCATAATTTAGTTTTAGTTTGGCAACTAAAGGCCATTGTTTAGAGTGTCAGTTATTATATTTGGGCTTGCTGTTTGTATGAGAAGATTGCCTTTTGTTTTGTTGTTGCTTTTGTCAAGGTTGGGTCGTACTCTAGCCCAGGCTGACCTGGAACTCAATCTGTAGTTCCAGGCTGGCCTCAAACTCACAGAAATCTTGACACTGGGGAGCCGGAGGCAAGAGGATCAGAAGTTCAGGATCAGTATTGATTATGTAGTGAGCTTGAGGACAATCTGTCCTATATGAAACCCAGTCTCAAACAAAATGAAAATCAGGCCGGATGTGGTGGTGCACACCTTTAATCCCAGCACTTGAGAAGCAGAGGGAGAAGGATTGCTGTGAGTTCGAGGCCATCCTGAGACTACATAGTGAATTCCAGGTCAGCCTGGGCTAGAGTGAAACCCTACCTCAAAAAACAAAAAACAAAAAAAGAAAGGAAGAAGAAAGAAAGACAGGAAAAGAAAAGAAAAGAATCAGAAAGAATGGATCTAAGGAAATGGCTCGTTGAACAAAGTATTTGCCACACAACTACCGGAACCTGGGTTTGGATCTCCAGAGCCCATGTAATAGAAGGGAGCTGGAGACAGGAGAAATTCTCAGAGACTCACAGGCCAGCTAGACTAGTGAGTAGCAATAAGCATGGGAGACACTGTGTCAAAGAGCGTGTAAGGCCAGTGCTAATACCCAAGGTTCTCTGACGTCCATAATGCATGCCACTGCATGCTCACACCCACTTTCACACACATGGCCATGAACATACACACTATATACACACAAAATAAATAAATAGAACCCAAAGATAAAAATAAATCAAGTTGTTTCTCATAAATGAGAAATAGTAAATAAATGGCTGAGGTACCTTGTCAGCCCAATAGGTAGCATGTCAATCTCTGAAATAAATGACTGCTCATAAAATAGAGCAGTGACTACCAGAAATAATCTGTAACTTCTGTGAATAAGCTTTTTCCTTTGAGTATAAAACAAATACATTTACTAGCTGAAGACCATGTGTTTTTTTACTTATTTTTTTTTTCCCTGAGGTAGGTTCTCACTCTAGCTCAGGCTGACCTGGAATTCACTCTGTAGTCTCAAGGTGGCCTAGAACTTTTTGTGATTCTCCTACCTCTGCCTCCCGAGTGCTGGGATTAAAGGCATGCACCACGTGCCTGGCGACTTTGAGTTTTATAAATTGGTCTCTAGTTCTGGGTTCAGAGTTACTGAGGAGCATTAGAGATAGCTCAGAAATAAAGATTCAGTAGTGGTAACCCACTGTCCCACACCTCTGCAGAGAACACGCCAGGGAGAGGACCTCAGCCAGGTTGGGGTTCTCCCCCAAAGCTCATTATAATTTATTTGACTACTAAAACCTAAGTTATATATCAGATATCTTCTCTGAATACCCTATCTTATCAATTCTAATATGTTACCCATTGTAATGCAAGGTTACATCAAAATGTAAGTGCCAGTTTAAGCCAAAATACCACTTCATTTGGAAGGTATGTCACAATTTCAGAAACGTTAAAACGTGTGTGTGCTTACACACATCCATTTACAAACATATTCATGTATATGCATACATATGTTCAATATATTCAATAAGATACAGTGAATCCACTAGCCTGGAAGCAATTTTTTAAATAAATGCTATGAATCCTCTGAAAAGTTAATTTTGTCATAAAGAACAGAAAAGATGCCAGCCTGGAACTACGTAGTGAATTCCTGGTCAGCCTGGGCTATAATGAGACCCTACCTTGGAAGATAAGAGCGAGAGAGAGAGAGAAAGAGAAAGAGAAGAGACACACACATAGAGAATGGGCATGCCAGGGCCTCTAGCTGCTGCAAACAAACTCCAGATGCATGTGCCACTGTGCACCTGGCTTTAAGTGGGTACTGGGGAACTGAACCTGGGTCATTAAGCTTGAATTTCACACATCGTAGTATGTGAAGTTAGTAGACATATTTATTTAGAATATCAATTAAGAACTGATTTTAGCCAGGCATGGTAGCTCATGCCTATAATTTCAGCACTTGGGAGCCTGAGGGAGGAGGATTGCCCCAAGTTTCACATAGTGAGACTCTGTGTCAAAAAAAGGAAAAAAAGCTTCTTTTAAACCTGTGGGAAGCCATGCTGGCTTCGTCAGGCTTTGCCATGTCAGCTTGTTTACTGCTTTTGTATCCTAATTGTCTGCGCATGAGCACATGATGTTATTCTAATATGGTTGCTCACCCATCCCGATTGGGTGATGCAAAATCATCTGATGAGACTTAAGCCAATCAGACGACGCTATACAATCACATGACCATAAGTATATAAGCTTGGTGCTCTGTAAGGTCGGGGTCCTTCTCTCTTTCAGTTTGGAGCTCCCAATAAAGTGTGCTTGAGAAGAATCCTGTTGTTGTCGTTCTTCCTGCTGGCGGGAGGGGTGCAACATAAACCTACCTGTTTTAACTTTTGTTTATATTCTATATAAGTTAAGGAAAGCAATAATAACTTCTCATTCCAATCCAAAGAAAAACACGCCCCATTCTTAAAGACACAGCCGAAATTCTCTGGAATGAAAAAAGACCATCCACCTTGCAGAAGCGCACTCGGAGTAAAGAAAGCTTCTATTTAAATGGCTCACTAGAGATGCTCCACTTTCAGGCCCTCTTTTCTCTCTAAGCATGTCGCAATCCCATATGGTACCTGTCTTCTCTCCAGTCATGTGGTTCCACGTCCACTGTGAGAAAGGGAACCAACAAGCCACGACTGGCACATCCTAAAATTCAAATATCTTCCACAAATCTGTTATAAAAATTTGGCACAACCATGCACGCCTTCGCACTGTCATGACCCCTGGGATGCCAAACCAGACATGGGTTTAGTTCATAGCCAGCAGCTGTGAACCCTCCCACTGCAGCTGCGGTCACAATATGTCCATTGCCGATGCCGGTATCTACCACGGATCCTCTTCTGCATGGCAAAACGTTTACATTTTCAATCTATTAAGATGTTGTAGGTACAATAGCAAACATTTTATAGAGGGCTGGTGTGGTATATGGTGTAGCCATGAGAGAGCCACCAATAATTCTATAAATAGTAATTCTAAGCCGGGGTAGTGGCTCACACCTTTAATTCCAGCCCTTGGGAGTCAGAGGTAGGAGGATCACCATGAGTTTGAGGCCACCTTGAGACTACAGAGTGAATTCCAGGTCATCCTGGGCTAGAGTAAGACCCTACCTTGAAAAAACCAATAATAATAATGATGATAATCGCACTATAAAAATAAACTTCCAGTTTCTTTTCCTCAAACACAGCTTCCAAACTTGAGCGGACTTTTTTCTTTAGATGTTTCTGAGGGTGTCCTTCTTCCCCCTGTCATCACAAACTTTTAATACCAACGATTTAACATAGAAATGCTTTAGAAATCACATAACCTATAGCCTTCTCTAATTTACCTTGATAATACAGATTAGTCTAAAACTCATACTAATGAACATCCTTCGAACCAGAAAATACTTTGCTGCATGAATATTTATGCTTCTCCTTAAAAGACAAGTATCCTAAATTATTATTTACACCATCATGTCATCAAGGCTCTGTCTACACATAGACTAAATGAAATGGGGACTTGAATACTGTTTTTAATTGTAGCTACCCAAGCGTACTACCCCCTAACTTAATAATGCATGTGCGTGCTGTATCAATTTAATTACTACTCCGGAGGAAATTAATTAAAACTACAAACCAGAAAATAGCTTTCACTAGTTTTGGTGGGAGTTAATGGTTTAATGATTTTTAAAATTCATAAAAACTAGGGCTGCTAAGAAATAAAATAAGCCATTTATCATTGCATTTGGAATAAAGGATATGGCTAGTCTGATATATTTATATTCATACTCTTAATTTGATAATCTAACAAATTCAACACAAGTCAAATACCTTGTTTAATGTCATTAAATGCTTAAAGTAAAGCTTTTATTTCCTAGGTCTCTTTTTTAAACTTTATTTTTATTTATTAGAGAGAGAGAGAGAGAGAGAGAGAGAGCCAGAGAGAGGGGGAGAGAGAATGGGTGCACCAGGGCCTCCAGCCCCTGCAAACGAACTCCAGATGCGTGTGCCCCCTTGTGCATCTGGATTTCGTGGGTACTGGGGAGTCGAACCAAGGTCCTTTGGCTTTGCAGGCAAACGCCTTAACCGCTAAGCCATCCCTCCAGCCCATTTCCTAGGTCTCTTAATGAGTATTGTTTGAAAAAGACATAAAGTAACAAAGAAAGTAACACTAGGGTTAAATTTCTTGTGCCGTTGAGATTTACGATCAACTCAATCCCATCGTTTTTTTGGAGAAAATAGGGATGCTTTCTGGGGAGAATAAGACTGTCACAGTAACTTATATCTACTTTGTGTATCAGGAAATAAGATATGGTAAACAGGCTGGGGAGAGGGCTCTGGATAAAGCACTTGTTGCACAAGCATGAGGACCTGAGTTAGTACCCCTGAAATCCATGTAAACTTGGACACTGCGGCACTAGCAGCTGTGACCCCAGCACTCGACAGAGACAGGAGACTCTCACGGGCCACCTAACTTAGAGAACACACTAATAAGCAATAAAAGACCCTGCCTCAAACAAGGTAGAAGGCAAGGACCAACATCCGAAGTTGTCTCTGACCTCACTATGCCATGCACATGCCTGCACTCACACACATGAACATACATAGTAAACATGTGTGTGTATTTAAAATATTTTACCAGAGCTGGAGAGATGGTTTAGTGGTTAAAGCATTTGCTTGCAAGACCAAAGGACCCAGGTTTGACTCTCCAGGACCCACATAAACCAGATGCACAAGGTGGCACATGCATCTGGGGTTCATTTACAGTGGCTGGGGGCTCTGGCATGCCCATTTTTTTTCTCTCTCTTTCTCCCCTCTTTCTCTGTCAAATAAATAAATAAATAAATAAAAATAAAATATTTTTAAAAAGCAATAGCAACAGAAACATTTTACCTCCTATAATGATTTGCCTATATTCAATGGAAAATAAACCCTATAATTTTTCAAACACAGTTGAATCCATCTTGTTGCAGGTAGTGGCTTTTTAAAAAATATATATATTTAAAAATTTTTTTAGTTTATTTTTATTTATTTATTTGAGAGTGACAGAGAAAGAGGCAGAGAGAGAATGGGGCTTCCAGCCACTGCAGATGATTTCCAGATGCGTGGGCCCCTTTGTGCATCTGGCTAACGTGGGTCCTGGAGAATCAAGCCTTGAACCAGGGTCCTTAGGCTTCACAGGTGAGCGCTTAACCATTAAGCCATCTCTCCAGCCCTGTATTAATTTGTTGAAAGTATAAATGGTATCTATGAAAATAAATATTCATTTTTGTTGGTCTTAGGCTGTCTATTTAATTTTTAAATTTTATTTTATATATATCAGTTTATATTCTTTTGTTCTCTTAGCCTTGCTCCCATTTCCTTGGGGCCCTCCTCAGTGGTGTTATGGTATTTACTGTAGAATAATGGAGGCTTCAAGTCAATCCCCGCAGGGGTAGTAGGGGGACCATGCCTCAGGGTACTCCTGTCCACTCTGTGGCTCTTACAATCTTTCCATCCCCTCTTCTGTTCCCTAAGCCATGGCAGACCTATTGACAGTCTTATTTACTGTTGAGTTCTCTGTAGCCTCTGGATTTCTGCTTTAATGAGTTTTTATAGATCACTGTGTCTGTCACCATCACCCTGGAGCTGGTTGTCAGGCTAGCTGTAAGAGCAGTATTCATGTCACCATGTCCTTTACAATTTCTCATGGGCCCTGTGTTGCAGTCAAGTTTTCATTGCTAGCAGAAATCACCTGACCAAGAACAGCTTGTGGGAAAAAAGGGTTTATTTTGGCTTATAGACTTGAGGGGAAGCTCCATGATGGCAGGGGAAAACGATGGCATGAGAAGAGGGTGGACATCACCCACTGGCCAATATAAAGTAGACAATAGCAACAGGAGAATGTGCCAAACACTGGCAAGGGGAAACTGGCTATAACACCCATAAGCCTGTGCCCTACAATACACTGCCTCCAGGAAGTGTTAATTCCCAAATCTCCATCAGCTGGGAACCTAGCATTCAGAACACCTAAGTTTATGGGGGACACCTGAATCAAATCACCACACCCTGGAATATATGGTAAAAGTGGTGTATCTTTTGGTGGATAGTCAGCTATTTTCTTGTCTTACTGATGGATCTTGGTTCTCTTCCATTTTCTCTGTCATCTGTAAGACAGATTCTCTCATTAAGAGAGCAGCTTGGGCTAAAAAGGGATACAAAGTGATTTGAGAGATTTTGGTGTTCAAGTCCACTTTTCTTCTCCAGAGAGCAGTAGAGGCTTCTCTCTGAAGTCTATGAGTTTCCTGACCATGGGATTTTGAACATGGTTTCCAGTACCAGATATAAGTTCTTTCCCACTGAGCAGGCCTCAAGAGAGAACAGTTATTACTCACAGAGGCTGTGTGCTACCATTGCACAAGTGTGTACTTCTTGCCTGGCTGGTTGATTTCACACTCTGCAGAGTCCTGTGCTTATTCATGCTGTTAGTGACCACTGTCCTCTATGGGCCCCCATAGGGCCTTCCAGCACTAGGAGGGCCAGGAGGGAGCTAGTTTCCCTTTCTGTTCCAGTGTGATATTCTGATGTCCTGTGACCACAGCCTGTGCTGTGTTCAACATTAGGAACTTACCTTTTAGCTTTGGCGGGTAATCAAGTGTTTGGGCAATAGCCTATATTCTTTTAGGGACCTCAGGTGTCTCCCTGGCCAACAGCTCACTATGGGGGCGGGGGGGGGGTAACCCAATTCTGGGCCTGGGATTTACTGGCTAGACTCCATGATTATTTATTTATTTATTTATTTATTTATTTATTTGAGAGCAACAGACAGAGAGAGAAAGAGGCCAATAGATAGATAGAGAATGGGCACCCCAAGGCCTCTAGCCACTGCAAAGGACCTCCAGATGCGTGTGCCCCTTGTGCTCTGGCTAACATGGGTCCTGGGGAATGGAACCCCAAACCGGGGTCCTTAGGCTTGACAGGCAAGCGCTTAACCGCTAAGCCATCTCTCCAGCCCTAGACTCCATGATTTTAAGGTTAAGTTTTTCCACCTCCTACAGGGCACTTCTGTCTCACTGTTCCCCCTCCCCCTTTATTGGTGATTATAGGTGGTAAAATACTAGTCAAAAGGAGAGCTTCTATGGAACCGATTCATGTTGTCTTAACATTTGTGTAATTCCTTCCCTACCTTCCCTACCCCTTGCCCCTCCAAGCCCCTCCCACCCCTATGCTCTGTCCCTCATCCAGCCTGTCAAGTAACCCCTCCTTTCCTCTCCTCTCTCCAGTTCTTCTTTCTCCTGGTCTCAGTCTAATCTTATGCCCCTATTCCTGATGTTTACTACAGTTTGCACTCATATCCAATTGATCCCACTTAGAAACCGCAGATGAGAGAGTACATGTGGCATTTGTCTTTCTGTGCCTGCATAGTTCGCTTAGAATGATTTTTAAAAAAATAGGGCTGAACATTGTGGAAAACAGTGTGGAGGTTCCTAAAGCAGCTAGAGATTGATCTACCATATGACCCAGCTATAGCGCTCCTAGGCATATATCCAAAGGACTCATCTCATTTCCTTAGAAGTACATGCTCAACCATGTTTATTGCTGCTCAATTTATAATAGCTGGGAAATGGAACCAGCCTAGATGTCCCTCAACAGATGAGTGGATAATGAAGATGTGGTACATTTATACAATGGAGTTCTACTCAGCGGTAAGGAAAAATGAAGTTATGAAATTTGCAGAAAAATGGATGGACCTGGAAAGTATTATACTAAGTCAGGTAACCCAGGCCCAGAAAGCCAAGCACCACATGTTCTCTCTCATATGGGGATCCTAGCTACAGATGACTGGGCTTCTGCGTGAGAATGAAAATACTTAGTAGCAGAGGCCAGTAAGTTGAAAAGGAGACATAAAGGGTGGAGAAAGGAAGGGAGGAGGATACTTAATAGGTTGATATTGTATATATGTAATTACAATGATTGTAATGGGGAGGTAATATGATGGAGAATGGAATTTCAAACGGGAAAGTGTGGGGGTGGGGAGGGAGGGAATTACCATGGGATATATTTTATAATCATGAAAAATGTTAATAAAAATTTAAAAAAAAATAAAATTAAATTAAATTAAAAAAAAAGAAAAAAAAATAGGGCTGAAGAGATGGCTTAGCAATTAAGGGGTTTGCCTGTAAAGCCAAAGGATCCTAGTTCAACTCTCCAGGACCCATGTAAGCCAGATGCATGAGGGAGCACATGCAACTGGAGGTCATTTTGCAGCGGCTGGAGACCCTAACATGCCCATTTTGTCTCTCTCTCTCTCTCTCTCTCTCGCTCTCTCTCTGCCTCTTTCTCTTTCTCAAATAAATAAATAGAATATTTTTTTAAAAAAAAGAAGACTTCAATACCATTAATAACTGTTGTTTTTTAAAAAAGTATTTCATTTATTTATTAGAGAGAGAGAGAGAGAGAGACAGAGAATGGGCTCACTAGGGCCTCCTGCCATTGAAAATGATCTCCAGATGCATGTGCCACCTTGTGCATCTGGCTTACATGGGTTCTGGTGAGTTGAACCTGGGACCTTAGGTTTCACAGAAAGGCACCTTAACAACTAAGCCATCTCTCCAGCCCTAGAATGAATTTTTTCAAACTTCATCCATTTTCCTGCAAATTTCATTATTTTGGTTTTTTTCCTTACTGCTGTGTATCATTCCATTCACAGAGATTCTGTATCTCCGCCTCTTGAGTTCTGGGTGTATGCTGCCACGCCCCTGGGTGTTCAAATATAATCATCTAAACAATCATCTAAACAATCTCCAGCAACCACAACATGACACAAAATTGTGAGTAAACTGGAAAATACATTCTCCCTGAAGTCCCCATGGGAAATGTTCACTTCATCTACATTGAGTTGCAACACATTCCAGTGAAGCTTCCAACACAGCTTTTCAGTTTAGAAGCTCTATTTACTTCCTTCCTGGTCTCTTCTAGAAAACCACAAACTCCTTCTTCCGCTCCCTGCCAGTTCCCTTTGACATCAACAAACAATAGCAATGGACAGTGAGGCTTCCTCTTTCAACTTTCCTTTCTCCATACTTCCTAAAAGTCATCATTTTTTTTTTTTTCAACAAAAAGACAAACACTCTTCTGTGGACCTCAGGACCATTTTTGCCCATTTTACAAGGCACACTAAGCAGGAAGTCCACAGTGGCATGTCACTCTTACTCATGCTGCACTGCCAACTACAAGCAGCCACATCCAAATGGCTTATGGAATTCAAATTTACACACACACGCACACACACACACACACACACACACACACACACACACACTGGTTTTAAAGCAACTGGTTTTTCTATAGAAACCCTATGAAAATGTTTTATTGGATTACATTTAGTTTTTCCTAGTGGTTTTACACATTTTGTTTAAAAGACCTATTTTTTGAAATTTATTTATTTGAGAGACGGAAAGAGGCAGAGTGGGAGAAAGAATGGGCACGCCAGGGCCTCCAGCCACTGCAAACGAACTCCAAATGCGTGTGCCACCTTGTGCATCTAGTTTACGTGGGTCCTGGAGAATCGAAACTGGGTCCTTTGGCTTTGCAGGCAAGTGCCTTAACCGTGAAGTCATCTCTCCAGCCCTAAAAGACCTATTATTAAAAACTATGGTAGAACCTGGGTATGGCGGTGCACACCTTTAATCCCAGCACTTGGGAGGCAGAGGTAGGAGGATCCTTGTGAGTTCAAGGCCACCCTGAGACTACATAATGAATTCCAGGTCAGCCTGAGCTAGTGTAAGACCCTACCTCCAAAAACAAACAAACAAAAAAAACTGGTAGGGTACAGAGGATGAAATCCGTGGTACCTCAAAAGCCTGGCATTCACTCTTTCTCCTTCTCCTTCCCTGTTTCAAAAATCAGACAGTTTGGGCTGGAGAGATGGCTTAGTGGTTAAGCGCTTGCCTGTGAAGCCTAAGAACCCGGGTTCGAGGCTGGATTCCCCAGGACCCACGTTAGCCAGATGCACAAGGGGGCACACGCATCTGGAGTTTGCTTGCAGTGGCTGGAAGCCCTGGCATGCCCTTCTCTCTCTTTCTCTGCCTCTTTCTCTCTCTCTCTCTGTCACTCTCAAATAAATAAATAAAAATGAACAACAACAACAAAAAAATCAGACAGTTTAATATTCCCTATGAGGCAGGATAGAAAGGTAGAAAAAGGTTAAGAACACCCAGGAAAAGGAAAGAACCCTTCACCCACTTGGATGTGACTTACATCTTTTGCTGAATAGAGACTGCCTTACACATAAGCTGTACACAGACACTCTTTCCTTCCTCAAAACATCACAAACAAGAGTACTAAGACAAGGCTGGAGAGGTGGCTTAGCAGTTAAGTTGCTTGCCTGAGAAGCCTAAGGACCCATGTTTGACTCTCCAGATCCCACGTAAGCCAGATCCACAAAGTAACACAAGTGCATAAGGTCACACATGTACATAAAGTGGCACACATGTCTGGAGTTTGATTACAGTGGCTAGAGGCCCTGGTGTGCCAATTCTCTCTCTCTCTCTCTCTTGCTGTCATTCTCTCACATAAAAAAGACCAGTCTGTTGGGCTTGCTTTAAAAAATAAAACAGAATACTAAGACAGCTCATGGATAAAACCATGTCTTAGTTTGCTTTACAACCTGTGTTTAATTTTTTAAATTATATATATATATTTTTATTTTTATTATGTATTTGAGAGAAAGACACACACACACACACACACACAGAGAGAGAGAGAGAAAGAGAGAGAGGAAATGGGTGCATCAGGGCCTCCAGCTACTGCAAATGGACTCTAGATGCATGTGTCACCTTGTGCAACTACCTTATGTGGGTCCTGGGGAATTGAACCTGGGTCCTTTGGCTTTTCAGGAAAGCACCTTAACCATTAGCCCATCTCTCCACCCCTGTTTTTAAAATTTTTTATCTATGTCTTTGTTACATAAGCCTGCCCATTACCCTTATAATCACCCTATGATTTCATTTATTAAAAAAAAAACTTGTGATGAGGAAATGAGTTGTCCAATACATTATTTTCTTCTCCTTCCTCCACCTCAGTTATATATTAACTCCTTTAAACAATATAACTTCCCAAGCCCCAAAGACATAAATAGAGGTATTGTTGAGACCCTTAGGTGCATTGTTTCCCTCCTAATGCCCACACTTGACTCTCCTCAAATGTGTGTCTTTTCTACTCATTAGTTCTCACTCACTGTGACTCATCCTGAAATTCTCATCCCTTCTCTCTCTTTCTCGCTGGTGTGTGTGTGTGTGTGTGTGTGTGTGTGTGTGTGTCTGTGTGTGTGTATGCCAGAGGTAATAGCAAGTGTGGTTCCTTAGCTATGTTAAGAACCTTTTTGAGATAGGGTCCCTCATTGGCCTGGAGCTCACTGATTAGGCTAGACCTGGGCGGAGCTGCAGGTTCCACCTGTCTCTGCCTCTTCAGCTGGTGGGTGTCACCACACCCAGCATTTTTTTTTTGTTTGTTTGTTTCTTTGTTTTTCAAGGTAGGTTCTTGCTGTAGCCCAGACTGACCTGGAATTCACTATGCAGTCTCAGGGTGGCCTTGGACTCACGGTGATCCTCCTACCTCCGCCTCCCAAATGCTGGGATTAAAGGCGTGTGCCATCATGCCCGGCCACACCCAGCATTTTCAGGTGAGTATTGAGTATTGAACTCAGGTTCTCATGCTTACAAGACAAACATTTATTATTATTATTAATATTATTATTATTATTTTGGTTTTTTGAGGTAGGGTCTCACTCTAGCTCAGGCTGACCTGGAAATCACTCCGTAGTCTGAGGGTGGCCTCGAACTCACGGTGATCTTCCTACTTCTGCCTCCCAAGTGCTGGGATTAAAGGTGTGCACCACCATGCTCAGCTTGACAAACACTTTATTGACTGAGCTATCTCTCCGGATCCCTGACATTCTTTTCTGTGGAGTCCAGTAAACAATCCTGGCTCCATTTGTGTTGAGGCCCTGGGTCGTGAGAGGCAGCGTCAGGCGGGCAGCAACACACTGACCTTTGTTCGCCATGCACCTGATGATTATGAATCTTAATGACCTGCTAACTGTCAGTATCCTTTCATTTTCATGTACTGACATCCTCTTCACACTCAGAGCCCTCCACCCATGGAGCTTCTGATCTCCCCTAAAGTCAACCATCTGTCCTCTGCGCACCTTTAATGTTATGCGTATGTCTCCTTATATCAGCATCCAATCTAGGTACTAAAAGTAGAAAGAGAATTACTAAAGGAGACGGGGTAACTCAGAATCTTGAGGTGAATGGCTTAGAGGCCGTGTAGCCCGTGGATATCTCCCAAACTCCAATCACATCTTGAAACCAGATCAGCAGAACCCCCCCATTGATGTTGCTGCATATCCCAGACTCTGCCACTGCCTGGATAGGGAGGTTTCCGGGAAGCAGGGGCTCCTGTAGCCTCCCTGGAAAAAAAATAAAAAGCAGAACCCAAGTCATACGGCCAATCACCAGCTAAAAGAATGGCTAAGTGAACACCTAGCTTCCAGTGGGGAGAGGTGGGAGGATCGTCATGAGTTCAAGGCCAGGCTAGGACTACAGAGTGAGCTCCAGGTCAGCCTGGATTAGAGTGAGACTCTACCTAAAAAGAAAAAGAAAAAAAGAAAGAAAGAGAGAGAGAAAAGAGAAAAGCTAAGTGAGCTAGCTCCCACCTTGGAGAAGCAGGGCCCATAGGCATCAATTTCTCTCAAAGGACTTTCAAAAGGTGCTGGGTGCCCTTCCCTCAACAGTCATCTCTGTGAGAGTGACATTGTCTCCATCCTCTGTGTGGCACATCACTGTGAAGTTCTGGGAAAACAAGGTGACCTGAATGTCTCAGAACTTAAGGCCATCCAACATTTGGATTATTATCAAAACTGCTTCAATTTTGGCTTTAAGCAGATGCCCCAGATGCATGTATCTGTGTGAGAGAAGGTTGTGGTGTGGACGTGTAACACCACCATGATGTGCAAGAGCATCTCAGGTCAGCTGGGAAACAGCCCTGCTCAGGAGAAGTGGCTGTCTCATATCCAGGGAAACGTGAGCTTTGTGTAAACAGAGGATAAAACTTCACTGAGGGACTGGAGAGATGGCTTAGCCATGAAGGCACTTGCCTGAGAAGCCTAAGGACCCATGTTCTCCTCTCCAGATCCCATGTTAGCCAGACGCACAAAGGTGAGGCAAGCACAAGGTCACACATGCCCACTAGGTGGCACAAGTGCCTGGCGTTGGACTTCAGTGGCTGAGGACCTGGTGCACCAATTTTCTCCCTCTGTTTATCTCTGTCTCTCTCTCTCTCTAAAATAAAAATAAATAAATAAAATTAAAAAAAAATTAAAAACATTGAGATCAGGGACATGCTGCTGTCCAAGAAGGTGTCAGATGTCACCTGTGTTGGTGCCTGCCCTGTGAGGTCACTGCTGGCCCAAGCTTTAGGCATTACCACTACCAAAATCTCCAGGGGCATCACTGGACTCCCAAGTGGGGTGCACTGATAAGGACTGGAAACAAAGTGGGAGCCAGTGAAGTTGAGCCGCTGAGCATGCAGAATCTCCCTTGCTTCGATCTGCTCACCCAGCAGGTGTTTGACCACAGCATGCCCTACAACCCGCAAGCTCCTGACACCAGTGCAAACTGCCTTCTCGCCTCCTGGGGGTGTCCACAATGTTGCCAGGGTTTGTCTACAAATGCTCAGTGCTGTGTCGGTACCCTTTGTTTCATCAGTGGGTATAAGCTAGTCCTGGATTTCATCTCCCTCATTGCTGAAAGCATCCAGGCTTCTGTTGTTGTTGCTGTTAAATATTTTATTTATTTATGAGAGAGAGAGAGAGAATGGGCATGCCAGAGCCTCTAGCCACTGCAAACTCCGGACATATGTGCCACCTTGTGCATCCAGCTTTATGTGGGTCCTGGGGAATCGAACCTGGGTCCGTTGGCTTTGCCGGCAAGCGCCTTGACTGCTAAGCCATCTCTCCAGCCTGTGTCCAGTCTTTCTTAGCTGATCTGTCTGAGTCTGTGGCTGTTTCGCCCACAGCCATTGTTACCACCTCTACTTCTGCTGCCCCAGCCAACCTTGAAGACAAGGAAGGACTGGAAGTGTGAGGACACAGTCTCTTCAACTGATCATGAGAAAGAAACCATCTGAGCCAGCTTGGTTTGTGAACTAAAGAAAAGAAACAAAGGCTTATTTCTCGTACAGGTCCTGCCGGGTGACATGGTGGTTATCTACTGCATGCCGGCTTATCACTTCCCACACCCTGGTTCGCATTTCTAGTTCATAGATGCGTAAAAACTAGAGCATTGAAAGGGCTTGTCTGTTTAAACATTTTTAAATAGAAACCCAGGAAATGAAAAGACTTTTCCAAAATCATGTAACTGATTGGTGGCAGGACAGAAACCATAGGCATCCTTCGTGGACATGACATTTTCTTTTTTTAAATTGAATTTTTAATTAACATAAAATGGGCTTCATTGTGACATTTTCATCCAGAGAGATCATTGTAGTTTGCTGATATTCACCCTCCCTTTACCCTGTTGTTCCTCCTCCTTTCCACTGGACTGGCTCCCTTCTCCCCCCAAATATCCTTAAAAATGCTTTTAAGTTATATATATATATATATATATATATATATATATATATATATATATATATATATATATATATATATATATATTTAGATCTAGATTCTGCATATGGGAGAGCAATATATATGTATGTATGTATGTGTGTATATATATGTATATATATATAAAACTTGCATATATAAAATAACATATGTATACTTTTTTGGGGAGGTTGGGTCTCACTCTAGCTCAGGCTGATCTGGAAGTCACTGTATAGTTTCAGAGAGGCCTCAAACTCACCACAATCCACCTACCTCTTCCTTCTGAACGCTGGGATTAAAGGCGTGCCCACCATGCCTAGCTTGATATTTTGCTTTCTCTTTCCTATTACCCCTCTCTGTTTCCTTCCTCCATTTTACATATCTCCCCCACGGTCATTTCTACTTTCATGTCATATATATGTGTGTGTATATATATATATGTATATGTATATGTATATGTATATGTATATGTATATGTATATGTATATGTATGTATGTATGTACATGCATATATGTGGTTTATTTTGCTTAACATAATCTCCAGTTCTATCCATTTTCCTGCAAGTGGCATAATTTCATTCTTTAAAGCTGACTAAAATTTCATTGTGTGTATATACCACATTTTCTTTAACCATTAATCTGTTAATGGGCATTTAAGCTGGTTCCATATGTTGGCTATTATGAGCAGTATGACAAAAAGCACCAATGCGCAAGCATTTCTGTGATATAGTGATTTAGATTCCTTCAATACATACCCAGAAGTGGCATACCTGTATCATATGGTAGCTCTACTCGGGTTTTTGTTTGTTTGTTTTGAGGTCGAGTCTCGCTCTAGCCCAGGCAGACCTAGAATTTACTACGTAGTCTCAGGCTGGCCTTGAACTCACAGTGATCCTCCTACCTCTGCCTCCCGAGTGCTGGTACTACAGTGTGTACCACCATGCCCAGCTTCTACTTGCTTTTTTTTTTCTTTTTTCTTTTTTCTTTTTTCTTTTTTCTTTTTTCTTTTTCTTTTCTTTTCTTTTTTCTTTTTTTTTTTTTTTTTTTTGACGTAGGGTCTCACTCTAGCTCAGGCCAACCTGGAATTCACTATGTAGTCTCAGGGTGGCCTTGAACTCAAGGCGATCCTCCTACCTCTGCCTCCCAAGTGCTGGGATTAAAGGCGTGCGCCACTATGCCCGTCTCTTCTACTTGTTTTTAATGAACTTCCCAGGCTGATTTCCACATCAACTGCGCAAGTTTACATTCCCACTACTGATGTGTAAGAGTTTCTTTTCCGCCATAACCTCACCAGAATTTGCTTTTTTTTTTTTTTTTCTCTCCATCAAGGACATGAATCTGTTTTCTTTTTCTACTCTTTGGGTGTGTATATGTGTGAATGGTGTGCATGCACACACAAGTACGCACGTGCCACACAGCACTCTTGTGGAGGTTGGAGGACAGCTTTGAATCTCAGCCTTTGGCTTTTCACCTTGTTTAAGGCAGGGTCCCTTGTTGCTTGCTGACCAGACAAGCTGGCCCACGAATTTCTGATTCTGTCTCTGCCTCCCATCTAGCCTTAGATGCATTACACTTCAGACAGGCCCTGTCATTTGGCACGGGGGATAATAGACTTGCCATACTGAGTCACCTCCCAGTTCCTGTGTGTGTTTTTGTTTGTTTGTTTGTTTTGTTTTTGAGGTAGGGTCTCACTCTACCCAGGCTGACCTGGAATTCAAGATATAGTCTCAGGGTGGCCTCAAACACTCAGTGATCCTCCTTCCACTGCCTCCCGAGTGCTGGGATTAAAGATGTACACCACCACACCTGGCTTCTGTGTGTTTTCTTGACAGCCATTCTGACTATGCTGAGCTGAAATCTAAATGCAGATTTGGTGTTTTTGTTGTTGTTTTGTTGTTTTGTTTTTTGGGGGTAGAGTCTCACTCTAGCTCTGGCTGATGTTGAATTCACTGTGTAGTCTCAGGGTGGCCTCGAACTCATAGCAATCCTCCCATCTCTGCCTCCCAAGGGCTAGCACTAAAGGCATGCGCCACCATACCTGGCTCAATGTAGTTTTTTAAAAAATAGTTTATTTATTTGACAGAGAGAGGGGTGGGGGAAGAGAATGGGTACACAAGGGCATCTAGCCACTGCAAACAAATCCCAGATGCATGCCCCACCTTGTGCATCTGGCCTTACATGGGTACTAGGGAATTGAACCTGAGTTCTTAAACTTTGCAGGCAATTGCCTTAACTGACAAACCATTTCCTCAGCCCCACCCCCCTATTATTTGAGTATACATGGTATGCTAGACACTATTCTAGGACATGAAAATATCAATGAGCAAGGATTAAAACCCTGATCTCATGGTGTAGAAATAGTTTTATTGTTGTTATTTTTGATCTTTGTGTGTGTGTGTTTTAAGCAGGACCTCATTCTAGCCCAGGCTGATCTGGAACTCACTCTGTAGCCCAGACTGGCCTTAACTCATGACAATCCTCCTACCTCAGCCTCCTGAGTGCTGGAAGTAATTAGTTGTCAGGAAATATTTGTTTGTTTATTTAACAAACAGGAGGCTGAGGTAGGAGGATCACTGGGAATTTCAAGGCCATCCTGGAGCTACAGAGTGAGTTTCAGGTCAGCCTAGGCTAGAATGATACCTTTCCTCAAATCACCCAGCCCTCAAATTAAAAAAAAAAAAAAAAGATAATATGATGGTTGACATAAGGATGTTAGCTCAGTTGGTAAAGCGCTTGTCTAGCATGCACAAGGCCTTAGGTGTAATCCTCATAATCGAATAAAACTGAGCATGTTAGTACACTTCTGTAATCTCAGCCCTTGGGAGGTAGAAGCAAGATCAGAAGTTCAAGGTCATTCTTGGCTACATAGTGAGTTAGAAGCCAAACCAGAGACTACAGGAGACACTGTCTCTCAAAAGAGCAGAAGAAAAAGATGTGATGGTTAATCTTCATTGTCAACTTGACAAGACTTGGAGTCACCTGGGAAACTAATCTCCGAGCCTGTCTTTGAGGGCATTTCCAGGGACGTTTGACTGGTGTGGGTGTTGCCATTCCAATGTACTAGGGTCCCAGGCCTGAAGACAATACTGGAGCCCCAGTATTCATCGATTACCATGGCAACCGCTCTCTCAGCTTCCTGACTGTAGGCGCAATGTGACCAGCTGCCTTATAGTCCTGCTGCCATACCTTCCTGGCCAAATTGAGCCAAAAGAAACCCTTCCTGAATTTGCTTTTGTCAGGTATTTTGTCACAGCGTGTCACAGATGGCAAACATAATATACAGAAAACACAGCACGCACGCACGCACGCACGCACGGTCCTCTACGTCCTTGGTTGAGTCCTCATTCTTCTGCTTGCCCCTTACTTCCTTGCAATCTATTTATAGTCACCCCAGATAGATAAGGCAATAATAGACCAAAAATCAATTCCGCCCAAGTCGAGTTTCATGAGCCACTGAATTTATCAGGGTTACTTTCAAGAGCACATGGCCAAGGGATTAGTTATAGGATCATGGGCAACTTACCAAAGAGGCTCTCCCAGCAGTTCCTGCCTGCCTATAGACCCTCAAGGAATGGTGGGGTCCCATGCCTGTTGATAGGCCCCAGTCTTGGGAAGGTCTGGTGAAAGTGCTCATGGCTTCTCTGGTTCAAGATGGCAATGATTACACCCAACCCAGAGGACATAGCCGCACGGTAGCTTTCAAGGCCGGTGTCCCCATCTGTCCCTTTTTGGTGTCAGCTTCCACCTCTGAGCTGATGACTCAACCGCAGATCTCTCTAGCTACCCATCACTTCCAAGCTCCAGACTCATAAATACTCTTGCTTACCAGAACTTTCCATCTGGATATCCAACAGGCATCTGCAGTAGGTGTCTAAATGTGCATTCATCTTTCTTCTTGGACTTGCTTATCTGTTTCTGTTTCCATCTTCCAAAGAATTCTTCCTTCCAATTACCCATGCCAGAAACCCACCAGGCAGCCTGGAATCTTCCCTTTTCTCACCAAACAGACCTAGTTCCTTTCCCAGCCCTGTGAGCTTCAGTTCCTGTTCATCTCTTGTGTTGGCCCACAGCTCTGGCACTTCCTTTTCTTTTTGTTTGTGTGTGTGCATGCACGCACATGTGTGAGACTTAGTTTTGGCCTTCATCACTTCTCACACAGATCATGGTGATAGCATTTAACTGATCCCCATATTCAGTCACGTTCGTCTCCTTTATTGTTGTGAAATACGCAGAAATGATAGGGTGATACAAGCGTGTCTTGTGTGCCTACCAGTCAACTCAGAGTAGGTTTTTATTTTATTTTTATTTTTTCATTTTTATTTATTTTTTTGAGAGTGACAGAGAGAAAGAGGCAGAGAGAGAGAGAGAGAGAGAGAGAGAGAATGGGCACATCAGGGGTTCCAGCCACTGCAAACGAACTCCAGACGCGTGCGCCCCCTTGTGCATCTGGCTAACATGGGTCCTGGAGAATCAAGCCTCGAACCGGGGTCCTTAGGCTTCACAGGCAAGCACTTAAGCGCTAAGCCATCTCTCCAGCCAGGTTTTTTATTTTTTAAACATACACTTGGTTATATCTCTGCCTTGATCTCTCCTTGCAGTGATTTCTGCCCTGAGCACATAGCTGGAAATCAAACCCAGGGACTCACACATGCTAGGTGAGCCCTGAACCAACTGAGCTCCATCTTCAACCCCTTTATTGATATATAATTGCTCCTAGGATATAGTCCAAGGTTCTTAGTATAGAATGAATAGCCCATCAAGGTTTAGCTCTAGGGATGGAGAGATGGCTCAGCTGTTAAAGGTGCTTGCTTTGCAAAGCCTGGTGGCTTGGGTTTGAGTCTCCAATACTCACATAAAGCCAGATACACAAAGTGGTGCATGCATCTGAAATTCATTTACAGTGGCAGGAGGCCCTGGCATGCCCCCCCCCACATACTCTCTCTCTCCCCCTCTCTTAAATAAATGAATAAATAAGTCATCTTAAATGTTTTATTTTAATTTATTTGCAAGCAGAGAGAAAGAGAGAGAGAGAGAGAATGGGGCACCAGGGCCTGTAGACACTGAAAAGAAACTCCGGATGCATGTGCCACTTTGTACATTTGGCTTTACATGGGTACTGGGGAATTAAACTCAGGTCCTTAGGTTTGACAGGCAAGTGCCTTAGCTGATGAGCCATCTCTCTATCCCAGTATTTTTTTTTTTAATTTTTTGAGGTAGGGTCTCACTCTGGCCCAGGCTGACCTGGAATTCACTATGTAGTCTCAGGGTGGCCTTGAACTCACAGTGATCCTCCTACTTCTGCCCCCCAAGTGCTGGGATTAAAGATGTGTGCCACCACACCCAGCTTGTTTTTTTTTTTAATTTTTATTTTTAAATTCATTTGAGAGGGAGAGAGACAGAAAGAGGCAGATAGATAGGTGATAGATGGATAGAGAGAAAGAAAGAAAGAATGGGCTACCAGGACTTCTAGCCACTGCAAACGAATTCCAGGTGCATGTGCTACCTTGTCTCCATCTGGCTAACCTGGGTTCTGGGAAATAAAAACTGGGTCCTTTGGCTTTACAGGAAAGCATTTCAACCACTAAGCCATCTCCCCATCCCTGTTTCTTCTTTCATGGTTTTATCATAGCTATGATTTGTTTACATCCTCCTAGACCATAAATTCAACATTATTTTCATTTTTCTCTTTCTCCCCTTCCTTCTTCCTTTCCTTCCCCTTCTGCCCTTCCCTTTTTCTTTTTCTTTTTTTTTTCATTTACTTTTAGTTTCTTAAGGTAGGGTATCACTCTAGTCTTAGGGTAGCCTCAAACTCATGGAGATCCTCCTACCTCTACCTCTCAAATTCTGGGATTGAAGGTGTGCATAACCACACCTTCCTGCTTAATCTTAAACTCACCAGCTTTGCTCTGTCTAGCTCATCCTAAAATTGTTTCCTACTATGCAAGTCAAGATCTTGGTTGCACTTGAGTGGAGGTCTTTAGTGCTCTGAAAGGGAGTCAGCTGTACCATCAGCAACTTCAAGTTGCATTTCCTATTGCCAGTTATACACACACACACACGTGTGTGTGTGTGTGTGTGTTGAGATAGAGTCTTACTCTAGCTCAGGCTGATCTGAAATTCACTATGTAGTCTCAGGGTGGCCTTGAACTCACAGCAATCCTCCTACCTCTGCCTCCCGAGTGCTGGGCAATTACATATTTTTGCAAATGTATGTGTATGTGGTATACATATATGGTGGTATGCGTGTTTGTGTGGGTGAGTGAAGTTCAGGGATTGACATCAGGTGTCTTCCTCAGTGGCTCTCCACCTTTACTCATTGAGACATGGTCTTTCACCACACCTGAAGCTCATTGATTTAGCTAGACAAGACGGCTAGCAAGTACCAAGGAGCCTCCTGTCTCCACCTCCCCAGCACTGGAATTAAACTTACACACCACCATACCCAGCCAGAGATCCAAACTCGGGTCTGATTGCACTGGAAGCACTTTACCAACTCAGTCAGCACCCCAGCCTGCCAGTGACATCTTTCCTGCTAGAGTTTAAGTGCCAGGAGTCCAGGGACCATGTGTCATGGATGTCTGTGCAGCTCCAGCATCTAGTGACAGAGCAGTGAAACAACATTTGTGAGCATATGAATGTGGAGCTCAGACTTGCTGATTTCCAAGGCCTCCTCTAACTCCAAAGCTGTATTATTTGTGATTCCAAACACTGTGACATAATCTAAAAGTTCTCTCTGAGCAGATGGTCAGAACAGTTTAAACCCAAATTCAAACAGTTGGCAGCTATGAAGGTAAACATTTAAGAAAGTGAGTCAGAATGAGGGCGACCCCTTCAAAAGGCTTGGGAACATAAGCAAAACTGGGTAGCCAAGTGTCACAAGCACCCCCTTTGCGCCCGATGCTGTGGTCCATATGCTCCCTCTGATAATGCATGTGCTTCTCGGGGAGGTGTTGAACAATTTCTCCGTGACTAAACCCCACTGGCTAGAAATATGCTGTGAGCACTAAGCACATCATTCCTCTACAGCCAAAATGACTTTTTTCTTTAGTGCTTCCCTCGAATGTGCTCATCTTTGTAAACGAAACACAAAGTTGTGTCATCTATCGAATGTTTTGTGTCTGTTCTGATGGAAGTCTAGGAAAAAGTGAAGATGGAAAACACAGTCCTCAACCCAAGGGTCAACAAGGAGACAGTAATGATGTGGTGTTTGCCTTGTTATTAAATAGTTCATGGGCCAGGTGTGGTGGCGCACGCCTTTAATCCCAGCACTCAGGAGGCAGAGGTAGGAGGATTGCCGTGAGTTCAAGGCCACCTGAGACTACAGAGTTAATTCCAGGTCAGCCTGGACCAGAGTGAGACCCTACCTCAAAAAAAAAAACCACCAACAACAAAAAACAAATAAAATACCTCATGGCAACCTAATAGGGTTTGGGAGAAGTGCTTCCCACCAGAACCATAACTATAGAGGGTCTCCATTCAGGGTGAAGAAATCAGTGCAAAGTGAAATTAATGAGCAGGATTGTACTGAGGGAAGCGAGGACTTGAACAAGCTTATGCAGAGAACCCATACATCTCTGTGCAGAAATGACCAGAAACACAATATTGTCTATGATGGACACTGGCTGCTCTTCTGTTGACTATTCTTCAAAGGACTCCACATGCTGCTGCTCCGTTTCCCCGAAAACCAACTCGGAGCTCTTACCCAGTCCTTCCTCCCACGTCCCCTCCGGGAGCCCTTGTGTGATCTATCCCTGTCGCATTTGGAATATGAGCTGTGATCCAGGCTCACCTAGAGAAATGTGCTCTGCAGATTTCAGCATATCCCGTTAGATGTTGAATGTAGACTGTTTTCCCACCCCTGGCAGGTTGGTACTGAGCTCTTGTCCTTCAGTGTTTTTAGGTGTAGAGGACATTGGCTTTAGATGCAGAAACCTGCACAACTTTGGCCACCACACTTTAAATTTTTCAAAATATTTTATTTTTAATTTATTTATTTGAGAGAGAATGAGGGAAGAAGGAAGGGAGAGAGAGAGAGAGAAAATGGGTGAGCCACTACAAATGAATTCCAGATGCATGTGTCACCTTGTGCATCTGGCTTACATGGGTTCTGGGAAATCAAACCTGGGTCCTTTGGCTTTGCAAGCAAGCTTCTTAACCACTAAGCCATCTTTCCAGCCCCTAATAGGCTTTTCTGAGGCTCAGTCTCTGGAGTTATGGAGTGAGATGATTATTCTCTGTAGACAACATTGTAAGCATTAACAAATGCTGGTGCCTCACTGCTTTTCCAAAACAAAGGAAAATGCTCTGACTTGGCTAATTTTATTTTATTTTATTATTTTTTCTTTTTTAAAAAAATTTTATTAGCATTTTCCATGATTATAAAAAATATCCCATGTTAATTCCCTTCCCCCCCCCCACTTTCTCCTTTGATGACTTGGCTAATTTTAATAGGGAGAGGTTCTATTGCAAACATTTTGTCACAGTCATGTCAAAATCTGAAGCCCTGAACACTACTATTGAGCACACCAGGCACCAGGTGCCAGGCAAAGCTTTCTGTTTATCTTGTTTCTTTTTTTTTTTTTTGTTTGTTTATTTTTGTTAATTTGAGAACGACAGACAGAGAGAGAAAGAGGCAAATAGAGAGAGAGAGAGAGAATGGGCATGCCAGGGCCTCCAGCCTCTGCAAACGAACTCCAGATGTGTGCGCCCCCTTGTGCATCTGGCTAACGTGGATCCTGGGGAATGGAGCCTTGAACCTGGGTCCTTAGGCTTCATAGGCAAGCGCTTAACCACTAAGCAATCTCTCCAGCCCTATCTCGTTTCTTTTAATCCTCACAACAGCCCGCCTATATAGGCTTAGACCTGATGGATAACTTACCCAAGGTCACACAAGCCAACAGGGGAAATGAAATTTGAAGTTTTCAAAACTTGTGCTCTAGACATGGAAGGATACTAAGGAATCTACAGAACATGTTTGAGCTGTAGTTCTGAGAACTAAGAGCTGTGGAGCAGGTTTGTTCAGATTGATAAAGAGATTAGGATGTTCTATGGCACTGACTAAAGCAAGATCCATTTGCTTCCATATTAGACACTTGATCTAGAACTTGGAGTGTCCAAGTGACAACTTGAACTCAGTTCATAGTTACTTTTGTTTTATTCTTGAAGCAAGACAAAAGCAACTCAAAGGACATAAGTGAGACAAGAAGCAGAAGGTCCAAAACGTGTGGAATGTGTGTTCACTCTATTATGTCTCCAAACCACTTGTACCTCCATTCTGTTACTCAGGGGGCCACCTTACCTAGCCTAACACCCACCCGAGGACTTGAAATTCCTGCTGTGGCAGTCCTGGAGACAGTCTTCAATTCCCTACCCCTGGACTGTGAACCTAAGGATCTCTCACATAGGTCCACTTGGGTGGCTTCCATAGGCAGCCTGCCCACACCCTCCTAAGGCATATGAGCACAACATTATAAAACTGAAGAATGCAGCTGTTTATATTCTTTTTGTTTGTTTTTCAAGGCAAGGTCTCACTTTGGCCCAGAGAGACCTAGAATTCAGACTGGCTTTTAACTCATGTCAATTCTTTTACCTTAGCCTCCCACACCTGGCATAACTTTTTTTATTTGCAGCTAGGGGACACTCCATGCTGAGGCATGGGTGTAAGAGTTCCTGGATGGTTAAGGCCAACATTTGGTCCACAAGAGAAGCTCTGTGAGAGACCGAAAGCAGAGCTGGATTTGTTGGGAGGGGAGAGAAGGAAAGGAGAGGGGTTGACTAGAAATGAGTATGGGGGATCTGTTTTGAGTAATGAAATGTTCTAATGCCTACTGCACAAGTCCATAAGTTTACTAAAAACCATGAGCCCGCTTATAATTGGGTGACTTTTGTGGTGTGCAAATTATATCTTCAGAGAAAGAGAAGAGAGAAAGAGAGGGAGAGAGAGGGAAAGATAGAGGAAAGGAGGAGTAGTGGAAGGAGAGGGAAAGCTCTGGACTAGGTTCTATGATAAGAGCTTGAAGCACTTGGGTGAAGCCCAGGTAACCACGTCAGGGCACAGCAGACACAACCTCCAGGCCAGAACTTAATGATTAAAATCTTAGTGTCTAGACATCTAACTTTGAGTATACCAAGTCCCCAGTGTACACCTTGGAAAGATGATAGTCAGCATGTCAATAACGGCTAGTTCCCTCCTCCATCCCATATCAGTTTTCTTCTTCCTCAAGAAGCAGTTTTGAGATACTGGTCCAGGACTGGCCTGTTTTTAGCAGGCTTTTAGGAATCCTCCAAAATCTATCAGAATTTTTTTTCAATTATTTCACAGTAGAAACTACCAGTACTTGGAAGGCAGAGGTAGGAGGATCTCTGTGAGTTTGAGGCCAGCCTGAGACTACATAGTGAATTCCAGGTCAGCCTGGGATAGAGAGTGACCCTACCTCCAAAAAAAACAAACAAACAAACCAAAAAAAAACAGTTACATCTACAGAGCAATTACAGACTGAAGTTATATAGCCAACTAGAGCAGGGGATTTTAGTACTACAATCACCAAAATTTATTTTAAAATATTTTATTTTTATTTATTTATTTTTGAGAGAGAGAGAGATACAGAAATAGGCAGGTAGAGAGAGAAAGGATGGGCGCGCCAGAGCCTCCAGCCACTGCAAATGAACTCCAGGTGCGTGTGCCCCCTTGTGCATCCATCTGGTTTATGTGGGTCCTGGGTAATTGAACCTGGGTCCTTTGGCTTTGCAGGCAAGCACCTTAACCACTAAGCCATCCCTCCAGCACCCCCACATTTATTTTTAAAATGGTACCAAGTGGGCTGGGGCTATAGCCCACTTGATTATTTGCCTAGCGTGCATGAAGCCCTGGGTTCAATCCCCAACACCCCACAAAATGGGCATGGGGTATATGCCTATGACCCCAGCATTTGGGAGGTGAAATCAGGGGGATGAGAAGTTTAAGGCTCCCTTTTTCTTCCTCCCCCCTCTTCCCATCCCATACCCACAACCTGGTTTAGAATGTCTGAGGGGAAGGACAGAAATCACTGGTGTTTGAAGCAAGTGCACCGGAGAGGGTTAGAACTGTCGAAGGAGCCCATCCTTTCTAGATACCTAGGTGCTACTGGGGCCCATAGGCTGGATTTCCATCTCTTCATCCCTGCACAGGCTCTAGCAAAAGAATAGCTGGTACTTGCTAAATATTTGCCAAACACAATTGAATTTTTCCAAGGACAAGACTTTTTTTTTTTTTAATCTCGGGTGACTTTGGGTCAGATGGGAGCTGGCAGCATTTTAACCTGCATGTTAGCTTGGTTAAAGGCTGTTTCTGAGCAGTGGCTCTGTGCAAAGCTGCATGGCGAGACCTCTGTTTGGGTTTCCTTTCTTGTACGGCTGGGCTTGATCAGAAAGGAAACTCAGCTCAGAGAATTTACCTAGCAAGATGTCACTGTAATTCATTTCTTGTTCTCGTTCCCTTTCCCTTTGAAAGGAATGCTATAAAGGGTTGCGCCGCACCACAGGTGATAACAGCACACACAACTGTAGGCTGGCCACTGCCTGTCCCTGAAATAGATGCTCCAGGAGACAGAACGGCAGCGCTGTCATTTACCTACATGTGTGGGACACAGGGATCGGAACTGAAGGCGGAAAAAGCAGCATGAGTCAGTAGCTTCCAATTTAGCCTTGAGGATAGTATGAGGCACATTATCAGGTCCATTTTCGGGGAGAATTACATTGTTTGGAAAGGAAGCGTCCTGTGTGTTTGCCAGAACCCTGCTGATAAGATCCCTGGTTGGTAAACCAGGGCCCCCTTTTCAGTCTCTAAATCATAGGCCTCTCCTTAGGCACTCTCAAATCATTTGCTGAACCCCAGAGCTCCCCAAACCTTCCTGAGCACTCTGTCTTCTTCTGCCTCAGGCACAAAGAATTTCTGGCTAGAGGCTGAGGTGGACTTCCTCAGTTCTCTTAGTGGCCATGACACTGATCTTCCGAAGCAGGGGTGCTGAGGATGTTGCCCTGGGCCTCTCCTCACTCCACTGTCTCTCCACCTGAATGTGTATCTATTCCTACAATTTCAGTTACCACCTATATGCTAGAGGCTTCATCCCCTCGGTCAGAGAGGTCAGGTCTCCAGATAGTCCATGCAACAGTCCTCTCCTGCCCTTCAGACATTGGAGGTCCCTCTTCTTCCTGCTCCTATGTTCAGTTAAACAAATGTATTACGTGCTCTGGGCAGTATCTTTGGTGGGTGTTGAGGGTAAAAAGGTTCTATTCTAGCAAGGCATGGTGGCTCACACCTCTGATTCTAGGACTCCCGAGGCTGAGGCAGGAGGATTTCTGGGAATTTGAGGTCAGTCTGGGGCACATAGTGAGTTCCAGACAAGTTTGAGCTACAGAGTGACAATGTGTCAAAAAAAAAATCTATTTTAAACCCACACTAACAAAAGTTTTATTCTCTGTAAGTGAATCTTCCTCTAATTAATTTTCAGGGCTCTTGTATTTTTGTTATCAGTAATTGGTGTAATCCTAATGCCTTAACTGTTGGTGTGCTTTCTCTCTCTCTCTCTCTTTCAATTTCTCTCTCTTCTCTCTCATGTTTTCATGGCAGGTGCACATGCATGTGCATGTGTGCCTTTCTTCAGACCCATTTTGTGATAGGGCCTCTTGCTGGCCTAGAAGTTGCCTAATTAGTTTAAACTGGCTGACCACTAAGCCGCAGAGATCGGTTCATCTTTCGAGCCTAGCTCTAGGATTACAAGTGTCTGGCACCACGCTTGGCTATTTTTAAAACATGGGTCTGGGGACCAAACTCAGGTCCTCAAGTACTCTACTGACCAAGCTAGTTCCATGTCTTTCCTAGGCTTATTTGGCACGTGCCTTCAATTTCATGTAGATAATTTTTCAAATATACATATTGGGCTCCAAGTCTTACCTGTGTCTCATTCACTGTATTTGCTTAGATGTCTCTTGATTACCTGAAAACAAACACTTTCCTTCTGTTCTTAGATCTCTAAAATGCAGGAGTGGGTAGGGAGATCTTTTAATAAGTTGCATTGTATTGATGCAGTAACAGTTTTCAGCAGTTATTTAAAGTGCTTACAACCAAGTGTGGGTAATTTTTCTGCTTCTCTACACACTTCCTAAATTTTCTCAATGAGAATCTCTTTTCTAGTCTGGAAAATAGTAGAGAGGAAACAAGCGATATGATCAATTATGCGTGGTAAGGTGGAAGAGAAGCAGCAATTTGTGGTCATTTTTGCCAGCAGTAGCTTCCAATATCCTGATAGTTCTTTTCATTAAACACACACACACACACACACACACACACACACACACACACACAACAATTAGATGCTCCCTCTCAGACTCAGGGACCATTACAGAAGAGGTGGCAGAAAGAATGCAAGAGCCAAAGGAAGGGAAGGAGTGCTTATAATACTGTCTTTCAGATAAAAAGTGGCCTTGATATTCATGACCTCACAGTGGCTGACACTCCCTGCAGAAGACCTACATAATAGAAGGGGAAAAAATGATAATATCAGAACAGAAAAGAGACCAGATGGAAAGAGAAAGGGATTCAGTGGAGGGGGGATTTGGGAGGGGGAATAGGCAGGGTGGTAGGAGGGGATTATGATCGTCGTTTATACTTATGAAAGTTGTCAATAAAAAATTAAAAAGAGGGCTGGAGAGATGGCTTAGCGGTTAAGCGCTTGCCTGTGAAGCTTAAGGACCCAGGTTCGAGGCTTGGTTCCCCAGGACCCACGTTAGCCAGATGCACAAGGGGGCGCACGCGTCTGGAGTTCATTTGCAGTGGCTGGATGCCCTGGCGCACCCATTCTCTCTTTCTCTCTCTATCTGCCTCTTTCTCTCTGTCACTCTCAAATAAATAAATAAGAATGAACAAAAAAAAACTTAAAAAAAGAAAAAAAAATATTAAAAAGAAACAAAACCAGGGACTGGAGAGTTGGCTCAGAGGTTAAGGTGCTTGCCTATAAAGCCTAACAACCAGGGTTCAATTCCCCAGGACCCATGTAAAGCCAGATGCACAAAGTGGCACATACGTCTGGAGTTTGTTTGCAGTAGCTAGAGGCTCTGTGCCCCCATTCTCGTTCTCTCTCTGTGTCCTTGCAAACAAGTAAATATTTCTTAGCTAGAAAAGAAAATTAGGTGCTGGAGATTGAAGCCAGGGCCCAGCACATGCCAAGCACATACTCTGCCACTGAGCTCTGTCCCAGCCCCTTAAGACATTTATTTATTGATTGATGTGTTGTGTGTGCGTGAGTGCGCATGCCAGGGTTTCTTGCTGCTGTAAATGAACCCCTGTCCAGCTTTACATGGGTGGCTAGGGAATTGAACCCTGGCCATCGGGCTTTGCAAGCGAGAGCCCCTAACCACTGAGCAATCTCCCTAGTCCCCAAGCCAGTTATTTTAGATATTGCCTTTCCCTTGCTCATAATCTGGCCATAGAGGTAGCTGATATTGTGATCAGCCTTGAACCTAGATCCCCGTGTTGTCCCTTTCTCAAAAGAAAGTACATTTTAGACTGCACTGCTTGAGAAAAGGACTGTATTTTATTCATTCCTATAGGCTCAAAACACTTAAAACAGGGTGTTAGGCAAAGGCGAAAATAATCAGATACTACACCACTATGAAAAGGAAGAGTTCCTGTATTATTATGAAATCATCTCCCAGATGTAAGTGGAAAATGATCAATTATGGAACAGCATATAAGTGCCATTGAAATTCAGGCTTAAAAACAGTTAAAATGGTGAATTTTACCATGATTATGTATATATTGCTATAATATGAAAGAGTGAGTGAAAGAACAAAAGGCATATTCTATCTACAAGTTTACATTAAATGCTGTGCGTGTACTGTGAAATTCTGACTTTAAGTCATTACTGGGGAATTTAACCCAGGTTGTCAAGCTCCTTTAACCCTGAGCCATCTCTCCAGTCCCAACCTGAATCATTTTAAAATTTATTTACATTATTGTTCCTAAACTTAAACTATTCCTTAATATCATGAAAGTGTGCTGCTCAAATTTCCCAGATCATGTCACAGACATATAACTTAGATTTACTGCTTTGTGAGTTTTGGTTTTTGTTTTTATAAGGTAGGATTTCACTCTAGGAAAGGCTGACCCTGAACTCACTCTATGGTCCCACCCTTAAACTCACAGTGATCTCCTACCTCTGCCTCCCAAATTCTTGGATTATAAGCTTGTGCTACAATATCTGGCAAGTTTTCTTTTGTTGTAGGTTTGGTTTTGTCTTTTTCTTTTCTTTTCTTTTCTTTTCTTTTCTTTTCTTTTCTTTTCTTTTCTTTTCTTTTCTTTTCTTTTCCTTTTCTTTTCTTTTCTTTTCTTTTCTTTTTTTTTTTTTTTTTTTTTGAAGTAGGGTCTCGCTCTAGTCCAGGCTGACTTGGAATTCACTTACATAGTCTCAGGGTGGCCTTGAACTCACAGTAATCCTCCTACCTCTGCCTCCCAAGTGCTGGGATTAAAGGCATGCACCACACCAGGTATGAGTTTGTTTGTTTGTTTATATTTTTTGAGAGAGAGAGAGAGAAAGAGAATTGGCTCCAGGGCCTCAGCTACTACAATTGAATTCCAGATTCTTCTACCACCTAGTGGGCATGTGCAACCTTGCGCTTGCTTCAACTTTGTGCATCTGGCTAAAGTGGGATCTGGAGAGTGGAACATGGGTCCTTAGGCTTCGCAGGCAAGCACCTTAACCATTAAGCCATTTCTCCAGCCTGAGTTTTGTTTTTCAATGCCAATTTTCATACATGTCCGTAATGTATTTTGATCATAAGCCCCTCCCTGTTATTTCTTTAGTGCCTCTCCCCCATACCGTTTTGCTGAATCCCTTCCTCTCCCCAAGGAGTCCCTCTTCTGTTTTGTAGTCTTGTTTTGCCCTCCTCCATCACCCATGACAACATGTTGAAGGGCCCAATATTAGTGACAGCTGCTGTGCAATCAGGAATTTAGTAATGGACACTTCACGTGCTTGGTGGTTTCTAAAGAAACCAAACTAATTTTCCCAGAGCTGAGCACTCAGTTCATTCTTAGCCCCCATGAGATCCCAAGGGAGTTAAGGTTTCTTTTTTTTAATTTTTATTTATTTATTTATTTGAGAGCGACAGACACAGAGAGAAAGACAGATAGAGGGAGAGAGAGAGAATGGGCGCGCCAGGGCTTCCAGCCTCTGCAAACGAACTCCAGACGCGTGCGCCCCCTTGTGCATCTGGCTAACGTGGGACCTGGGGAACCGAGCCTCGAACCGGGGTCCTTAGGCTTCACAGGCAAGCACTTAACCGCTAAGCCATCTCTCCAGCCCAAGGTTTCTTATATAAAGATGACTGCAGGAGGCAGGAGGGTTTTTAAAATTTTATTTATTTATTTATTTATTTTTATTTGAGTCAGAGAGAGTGAAAGAGAGAGAGAGAAAGAGAGAGAATGGGCATGCCAGGGCCTCTGGCCACTGCAGACGAACTCCAGATGCATGTGCTACCATGTGCATATGGTTTACATGGGACATAGTGAATTGAACCTGGGTCCTTAGGCTTCACATGCAAGTGCCTTAAGGGTTAAGCCATCTCTCCAGCCCAGTCATGAGGTTTTTAAAATTCCATTCCTACACAAACTTTGTCCAGAGTGTATCTGAGGAACTCCTTTGCCTGCTGTGGCCCTCACTGCTATATGGCAGTGACGTCTACTGTGAAATATCAGTGAGACCCTTGGAATTCAGGCAGGATGTTCCAGTTCATGCCCAGGGCTTCACAGGAAGAATCTCTGTGTCCACCCTCTTTCTTGGTTGGACATTTCCTCACCCCTGTCCTGGATGACTGTCCTTTCCCTGCTAGAGATTCCATAGTGAAACTCACTTAAATTTTTTGTTCTGATTTATTTATTTGAGAAAGAGAGAGAGGGAGGGAGAGAGAGAACACGCAAGCCGGGGCCTCTAGCCACTGCAAACGAACTCCAGATGCATGCTCCACCATGTGCATCTGGCTTACGTGGGACCAGGAGAATCAAACCTGGGTCCTTAGTCTTCCCAGGAAAATGCCTTAACTGCTAAGCCATCTCTCCATCCCTGTTTTGATTTTGAGTTAGGGTCTTGCTCTAGCCCAGGCTGACTTGGAATTCACTATGTAGTCTGAGGTTGGCCTCAATCAAACTCACAGCAATCACCTCTGCCTCCTGAGTGTTAGGATTAAAGGCATGCACCACCATGCCCAACTACATGAAATTCACTCTTGCACACCATCCAGACTATTATCAAAGGTTGCCACCCTGCTGAGACAGCCAGGTAGCAGTGGAGTCTACATGGGTACCACAGGTGCCAGCTAATGCTGTCTGAAAGAAATTATGACATTTGAGTCTTTTTTCTCCCTCCTCTACCTTTTTTTTTAAAATTATTTATTTATTTATTTGAGAGTGACAGACACAGAGAGAAAGACAGATAGAGGGAGAGAGAGAGAGAATGGGCGCGCCAGGGCTTCCAGCCTCTGCAAACGAACTCCAGACGCGTGTGCCCCCTTGTGCATCTGGCTAACATGGGACCTGGGGAACCGAGCCTCGAACCGGGGTCCTTAGGCTTCACAGGCAAGTGCTTAACCGCTAGGCCATCTCTCCAGCCCTACCTTTTGTTTTTATGTGTGTGTTTGTAATGTACTTATTGACCCACATAAACATCATTTTCTTTCCTTTTATTTTTTTTTTCTTCCCAGTTCTGTGGATAGAGCCTAGGGCCTGGTGCATGTTAGGCGGGCACTCTGCCATTGAACCCCATAAGCATGCATTAAAAAAATACATTTAGGGCTGGAGAGATGGCTTAGCAGTTAAGTGCTTGCCTGTGAAGCCTAAGGACCCCGGTTTGAGGCTCGATTCTCCAGGACCCACATTAGCCAGATGCACAAGCGGGCGCACACGTCTGGAGTTCATTTGCAGTGGCTGGAGGCCCTGGCGCGCCCATTCTCAATCTCACTCTATCTGCCTCTTTCTCTCTGTGTCATTCTCAAATAAATAAATAAAAATGAACAAAAAAAAATACATTTATTTATTTATTTCAGAGTGAGAAAGAGGCAGATAGAGAGAATGGGCGCACCAGGGCCTCCAGCCACTGCAAATGAACTCCAGATATGTGTGCCCACTAGTGCATCTGGCTTATGTGTGTCCTGGTGAATCAAACCTGGGTCTTTAGGCTTTGCAGGCAAGTGCCTTAACCACTGAGCCATCTCTCCAGCCCAAGCCTGCATTTGAATAACCAATTTTGAGATTGACTTGCATCTTTTATTTTCTTCCTCCTATGTTAATGAGCTTTTCCCTTCACCCTGGGCTGGTCGTCCAGGCCTGGCTCTGCTCCGCAGATGCTCTGAGCTCTCAGGTAACGACCTTCTTCAGTTTCTTCTTCTTCTATTTGCACCTGATTCAACTATGCTCCCAATACCGAGTTCACTGCACACTCTCAAAACAATTACTGGCTCATCTGATGAGAAATAAAACCCAGAAGTGGGACTCCAGAAGACAGCGTTTCTATCATTAGAAATAGTAATTCCATGTGTACATTTATTTAATCTTCACCACAGCCCTGTACAGATGGGGAAGGTGAGGCACAGGAAGCACAGGGAATGTGTCTGGAGTTAAGAAGAAGAGGATTCCAGATAAACAACCACACAGCTGCTCACTTAACCCTAGGAAGTACACAGTTATGGAGGACAGTTCCCAAGAGGGAGAAGATACCTACTCTAAGTCAGCAAAAGGATAACTTTTGTTTCTTTTTAAAATTTTATTTATTTTATTATTAACTTTAACTTATTTGAGAGAGACATGCAGATGAAAGAGAGAGGTAAAGAGAGAGAGTGAGAGAGAGAATGGGCACACCAGGATCCTCAGCCACTGAAAACAAACTCCGGACACATGTGCCCCCTTGTGCATCTGGCTTACGTGGGTTCTGGGGAATTGAACCTGGGTCCTTGGACTTCGTAGGCAATTGCCTTAATCACTAAGCCATTTCTCCAGCCCCAACTTTTTGTTTCTTAAATCCCAAGGAGGTTATTGATAATAGTATTCTTCTTAAAAAAATATTACTTATTTACTTGCAAACAGAGAGAGAGAGAGAAGAATGGATGTACCAGGGCCCCTAGCTGCTGCAAATGAACTTCAGATGCATGTGTCACTTTGTGCATTTGGCTTTATGTGGGTACTAGGGAATCAAACTTGGATTATTAGGTCTTGCAGGCAAGTGCCTTAGCTGCTGAGCCATCTCTTCAGCTCTTGATAATAGTATTCTTCATTTCAGCATCTCCTGGAATGTGTTCCACAGAAAATGACTTATAATTTCATTGCTAATAAATTCACTTAACTAAAAACAATGTGGTACATTGTATTTACTTCAGGGAGTTTCCTAAGGCTACAATGACATATTAAAGGTTCTGCAAACAAACCAAAAAAAAAAAGCAATAAAGAATTCTATTTTACATTTTTTAGCCCAAGATTTCCCTGTCCTGTGGGGTGTGGAATCTTTAATGCATACAAGTTGTGAGTATTCTGTAAAAACACTGCCTCACATAAACTCTATGGAATGAGGATAAACAGGCTATTTCAGAAATTGTGTTTTTCTTTCAGCAAAGTCTTTCTGACTCCACAGAGGGGGAAAAACAAACAAACAAACCAACCTGTGACTCTTTGGCCAAACAGTATTCTCCAGTCAGTTTTGCTTTTGACTCAGTGCACTTTGAGGTGGTTGTGGGAAGAAAGTAGTCATCTTATGAGTACTCTGTGAAGGCATGGGGTCCACTGGAGCAGTCTTGACTGAATGAGCCATGTTCCATCGGCCTGGCTTGTATCAGAAGGGCCCCAGGGGGAAATTTAAGTCCTGACAGGTATAGTTGATGCCCAATGTCTCCTTCTATAAACACCGACCTCAGACTTGATAGTTGTAAAGCTTCACAACTTATTTCCATGAACTGATCCAGCTGGATCTAAAGGTAGCATGTGATGTCACCAGCTATCTGTAGCCGTTCCCTAATTAATACCTGGCCAATGAGTACATGGCTCTTTTGTTCTAAATTAGGACTATAGCTCATTGTCATCATTTACTGCAGGGAACCAGCCAAGGGATGGGCTGCCAGCATATGGGCTCATCCCAGGCCTTGGGCGGTGGAGGTGGAAAGGAAGAGGCAATAGGATTCTGGCCCTGGGTAGAGGAGATGGAGTGGAGGAGAGAGTACCAGAAGTCACACGGGAGTCTGGGGGAGTCTGGGACCTCAATGGGCCTGCCAGGGTTTGCGAAGCAGCACAGGGGTCTCCGTGGCTCCCGGAAGCTGGAGTGAGTCTGGCCAGGAGCCTTTACCTTGCAGCCTCAGGCAGCTCACTCAGCCTTTCCTTGCCTGTGGAACACTCCTGTTTATTCTTTGCTGAACTCGCCTTTCATGAGAATCACTCCAGGCTCTTATTAAACATGCAGTTTCTTATACCCTACCCCAGAAGTACTGAATCAGTATGTTTAATAAATGCCTGAATGAATCACATAATGAAGCGAGTTGGGGAAACACGGCTCCGGCTGTTAAGGGATCTTACTCAGCGGCAAGGAGCTCTGTGCATGCCTCCTAGCGCTCTTATTTCCTGTTGGCTAATTTTGTAGCCTGGCCTGGGATGCTGCAAGGGTGGGGTAATGATGCATGAGGACCTCATTCTGGGCTCCCTAGCTGTTTGGGGCACTAGCCCCCTCTGGACAAGGTCAAGGTTGAGCCTGATGTTGGCTCCAGTTTATAAATGTTTTGTTCCTTTCCCTAGATCTGTCTTACCCTTCTGGCTTTAATAAATAATTTTTAGGGCTAGAGAGATGGCTCAGCAGTTACAGTCATTTGCTTGCAAAACCTGATAGTTTGGTCTTTTTTTCCCCCCAGTACCCTACGTAAAGCCAGGTGCACAAAACTGGCACATGCGTCTGGAGTTCATTTGCAGGGGCAAGGGGCCCTGGTGTGCACATTGTCTCTGTCTTTATTTCTCTGTCTCAAATAAATAAATAAAATATTTTTTTAAAAAAATAAGTAATTTTAAGGCCAAGTGTGGTGGTGCACGCCTTTAATCCCAGCACTCGGGAGGCAGAGGTAGGAGAATTGCTGTGAGTTCGAGGCCACCCTGAGACTACAGAGTGAATTCCAGGTCAGCCTGGGATACAGTGAGACCCTACTTCGGAAAACCAAAAAAAAAAAAAAAAAGTAATTTTAGGGGCTGGAGAAATGGCTTAGCGGCTAAGGCACTTGCCTGCAAAGCCTGAGGACCCATGTTTGACTTTCCAGATCCTACTTAAGCCAGATGCACAACGATGAGGCAAGCGCAAGGTTGCACATGCCCACTAGGTGGCACAAGCGTTTGGATATGGAGTGCAATGGCTGAGGCCCTGAATTGCCAATTCTCTCTCGTTCTCTAAAAAATAATCAATAAAAACGTAAGTAATTTTACAAGAGTTAGTTTGAAGAACTGATATTGGTATCATTTTGATGTTTTTTCTATTAAGCTCTTACCTACTTTAATTAGCGAAGATTTTTTTAAGATTTATTTTTATTTATTTATTAGAGACAGAGAGAGGGAGAGAAACAGAGAGAGAGAGAATGGGTGCACCAGGGCCTCTAGCCACTGCAAACAAACTCCAGATGCATGCACCACCTTGTGCATCTGGTTTACGTGGAACCTGAAGAATCAAATCTGGGTCCTTAGGCTTTGCAGGCAAGCTCCTTAACTGCTAAGTCATCTCTCCAGCCCTAATTAGCAAAGATTTTTGGCCACTGCAAACAAACTCCAGATGCACGCAACACTTTGTGCATCTGGCTTTACGTGGGTAATGGGGATTCAAACCCAAGTCCAAAGGCTTTGCAAGCAAGCACTTTTAACTGCTGAGCCATCTCCCCAGCCCCTGCTTTTTCTGTTCTGTTTCTCAGGCTAGTCTCAAATTTAAGGTGTATCAGTGATTATTGCTGCGACAACTGATGCATACCACCAGGCTCAGCTTTAGCCAGGATTATTTATGTGACATTGCTGTGGTTTGGATAAAGTCTGACTTAGTGCCCCCCAAGAGCTTTCATGTTGGAAGCTTGATCCCCAGTGTGGTACCGTTGAGAGGCGGTGGGGCCTTTAAGAGGTGGGGCCTAGTGGGAAGTGACTAATTCAGGGACTCCAACCTCAGCAGGGATCACTTCCGGCTTTACAGAGTGAGCAAGTGCTCCTGGGAGCAGGTTGCCATGTCTTCATCAAGGCCACGTGCTCCTCACGTGGTATTTGCTAAAGAAGAGAACAGGGGGCTGAGAGAACCCCCACACCACCGTCCTGGCCAAGTCCCCTGCTACTTCTAAGGCAGTGCTTGGCCAGGATGCCAGCACCATGTTCTTGGTCTTCTAGTGCTGGGAGGTAAATAGACCTCCTCTTAATTTCTTTTTGCAGTTTTTAATGTTTTCAAACACAATTTGTTTCTGTTGGTTCGCATCCCTCCACCTGCCCCGCCTTTACCCCCCCTCCCCCAGCTCATCTCCTTAGACTCACTTTTGGTTCCACTTCTAATCTTTATAGGTTTTACTCACATTTGTCCCCTTAATAGTACATATGCATACATATTACACGCTAGACCCACACATCAGCAAGAACATGCAGTTTTGCTCTGAGTTGAGTCACTTCACCTAATATGATTCTTTCCAGATCCATCCACTTTCCCTGCAAATTTCCTAATTTCATTTTTTTTCTGTGGCTGCATAGTTCTTGACCTTGGTTACTTTGTCATAGCAACAGAAAAATGGACAAACAAGTACATGGTATGCACAGAAATAGCAATAAAAAAATCAATATGTCCCTACTTCCCGGACACATAAGAAAACTTTGTTTAGGTTGGGGATTAATGAAAAAGTTCTGAAGATGGGTAATATAATGGTTTACAATAATATGAATTACTTAATATCACTATATGCTTAAATGATTTAATTGGTAAATATTTTGTTTTATATACTCTACTACAATTAAAAAACTTTTCAGGAGAAGATAAAATACCCAAGAATCAGGATATTTACAAAGTGATAGACCAGTAAATGCAATTTAGCATGTCAGTTTAAAGGGATCTCTAAGTAGATCAAACTCTCAGCTTTGTGTGTGCGTATGTGTGTGTGTGTTTGGTTTTCCAAGGTAGGGTCTTGCTTGAGCCCAGGCTGGCCTCAAACTTATAGTGATCCTCCTATCTCTGCCTCCTGAATGCCAGAGAGAGAGAGAGAGAGGGAGAGGGAGAGAGAGAGAGAGAGAGGGAACGCAATGGGCACACCAGGGCCTGTAGTCACTGCAAAATGAACTCGAGTCAAGTGCTCAGGACCAACCTGAGTGTGGAAAGGGTTTGCTGGACACATGAGGGGAGAAAGATCCACAGAGAAAATGGTGAAAGGGGAGGTCTCTGAGGGTGGGCAGTGACCGAAGAGTTACCCAATCTTTTACTTTATGTGTCTTGTTCAAAATGATTTTCTAAGAACAGTTCTGGAATTGTGTCCCTGATGTGACAGTGAGGACAGTGATGGCCTTAACTGTTGGAGAGATGGGTAGAAACAGCCAGCTCCTTCTAGATGTGCCCAGCATGTCACCTGCACACCAAATGCAGCCTAGGATAGCTGTGAGTGTGGCCTAACACAAAATCACAAACTTATTTAAAATGAGCTTTATTGCATTTTTTTTTTTTTTTTTGGCAACTCAATTGCATGGTACTTGAGTGTGAACTTTATAGATGACAACATCATTTCACAATGTCAAAAGCCTGGCTCACCTGCTGGGGCTCTTTTCCTGGCCAGCAGCTCTTTTCCATGCCTCTCTGCCCTCCACAGGAGCTAGGCTACAGGTAGGCCTTAGAGCAGAAGCCAAGGATGACAGGGGAACCCAGCCCAGGCCAGGACTGTATGAGCTGAACAGAGGCCAAGCACACCAGCAGCTGTTGTAAAACAGGTGGCTTCCAGGAAAGATGTTACCTATCTCAAGGACCCCCGCTTTGCCAAGGACCTTACTCAGAGCAACTGGTGGATCCGCTGAGCATCATCAGAGGCAGATTCTAGAAGCCAGAACCAGAGGTCTCCCACACGGGGTTGGGAAGAGAGTGGGAGTGGGGCAGTGTGCCTGATGATGTGATCATGCCAGCCAAAGCCATCTGTGGCTAATCTGGCACATAGTAGGCGTTTAGTAAATATTTGCTACATTGAAATGAATTGAAAGCCTGTTCGTGTCTATTTCTCATTTGTCTGTTTTTTGTTTGTTTGTTGTTTCTTATGCTCTTCATTTGCTAGCAAAGAATCATTTGATTTTTTTAAAATTTTTATTAGCATTTTCCATGATTATAAAAAAATATCCCATGGTAATTCCCTCCCTCCCCCCCCCCCACCACTTTCCCCGTTGAAATTCCATTCTCCATCCTATTACTTATATTTTTTAAGCCACCACCCTGTATCCATTTCCTTGATTTTTCTACAGGTGTCTACTATAGTTGCACTCCCAGACCACGGTCCTCTGTATGAGGCTGCCTCCACACCCTACATGGTGCATGCTTAATTCCCTCAGCCACAGTGATGGGCTCAGGAATAGGCCTGTACCTCAAGACAAGCCAATCAGACATGGTGTGACTTGATTTCTAAGACTTTGGTTTGACCAGTTTGGGGAATGTATGCATTTCTTGTTAGACTTGAATGTGAGACTGGAACCCAGAAGAAAATCTATTTGGGTATGAGGCCCACATAGAGAAAAATAAACAAACATAACCCAGGGGAGGGATCCTGTTCTTGAAGACCATAGTCCAATAGAGGAGGTTCACCTGGTTACACATCCAAAACAGGAACCGTGCTGATGACAATCAGCATGACAGCTCAGGCCATCTAGGCAGCACAACCTGAATGACCCTATGGGCACTTTCAGATGGCTGGGCTGCTACGGTCATTTCTATTTTTGCCTCATAGAGTTGACTTCTGCTGGGAGGAAGATGGCAAGCTGCAGCCTCTCCTCAAGGTTACGGGATTGTTGGAAGATCTACCCCTCCCAGGAGCTGTATCTTCTAGGCTCAGGTTCCTACCTGAACTGGGCCCTGATTCAGACTCCTCTCCTTGTCTGGTCTTGGCTGAAGCCAATGTCATGTAGATCTTTGTTGTTGTTGTTCAAGGTAGGACTTGTTCCAGCCCAGGCTGACCTGGAATTCACTATGTAGTCTCAGGTTGGCCTCAAACTCACAGTGAATCTTCTGCCTTGGCCTCCCTAGTGCTGGGATTAAAATTGTGCCCCACCACACTAGAGAGACAGAGAGCGAGAGAATGGGCACACAAGGACCTCCAGCCATTGCAAACAAACTCCAGATGCATGCACCACTTTGTACATTGGCTTTACGTGGGTACTGGAGAATAAAACTGAGGTCGTTAGGCTTTGCAGGCAAGTGCCTTAACTGCCAAGCCATCTCTTTAGCCCTCATGTAGATCTTTCTAATAAGCTTCTCTTTTTTTTAAAAAAAAATAATTTTTTAAATTTATTTATTTGCAAGCAGACAGAGAGAGAGACAGAGAGAGAAGAGAGAGAATGGGCATGCCAGGGCTTCCAGCCACTGCAAACGAACTTCAGATGTGTGTGCTCCCTTGTGCATCTGGCTAACGTGGGTCCTGGGGAGTCGAGCCTTGAACCAGGGTCCTTAGGCTTCACAGGCAAGCGCTTAACTGCTAAGCCATCTCTCCAGCCCCAAGCTTCTCTTTAAAAAAATATTTTGTTTATTTATTGGCAAGGAGTGGGAGGGAAGAGAGAATGGGCATGCTCTAGGACCACTAGCCACTGCATTTGGACGTGATGCATGCCCCACTTTGTGCATCTGGCTTTACATGGGTACTGGGGAATTGATCTCTAGTCATTAGTTATTGCAGGCAAGCAGCTTAACCTCTGAGCCATCTCCCCAGCCCTGTAATAAGCTTCTTCCTCCAGTGTCTGCCTCTGTAGGCTGTTCTCTCCACTACTACCCAGAGGGTTTAAGACCCAAATCTGATCAGGCCATCTTTCTGTTTCAAAACCTCCACTAGCTTTTAGTGTGTGGCTTGCAGATTGAGTCCAAACTTCTCATCATACCCTGAGGTCTATCACAATGCAATGCCAATTTTCCTCTTAGCCCTGGCCCCTTTCCACCATATACCACTGAGCCATCCACATGGACATTCCTGCCATCCCTATATGTTTCACACCCATCAATGCTCGCACGTTTTACTATGTGCTTGTCTGTTGCTGAAAATGGCCTTCCCTCTCCTACCTCCTTTAAGAGCAACTCACGTGCACCCGTTGAGAGCCTCCTCCAGGCAGAGGCAATATCTCACAGGACTTTTTTCACTCCTTGTTACATTTTCTTTGACTGATTAAGTTGTGTGAGGTCCCAGACCAGCTCAGAACAGCTGCTCAGTTAAGATTAAATGAAAAAAAAAAAAAAAAAAAACCCTATCAAAATCCCTGGAAGCATCTAGAACAGATGAATTTTTCAAAAGGGACAGGACAGTAGAAACTGTTGGTAGCTGTTTACAGCTCACCTTTTTACAGATAGATGTTCTGCTAGATTTGAAAACTGAAGGACTTGAGGCTAGTGATCCAGTAGTGATCTAGGGTCCCTTAAGAGTCAGCCCACATGCTTTTGTGACTTCCAGGTTCCTTCAGAGGGATACTGAAACTGTGCAAGGGTCTGGACACTGGTGAACAGAATGTTTTGTGGGAGGGAGTATAAGATGGTATGTCTGATTCTAGAATACTCAAACTGGCTCTAGTCCATTAAAAAAAATATTGACTGGGGGGCTGGCAAGATGGCTTAGCAGTTAAAGCATTTGCCTGCAAAGCCAGAAGATCTAGGTTCAATTCTCCAGGACCCACATAAGCCAGATGCGCAAGATGGCGTATGCATCTGGAGTTTGTTTGCAATGGCTGTGTTGCAGTCCGGGTTGCATTGCTGGTAGAAATCACCCCACCAAGAGCAGCTTCTGGGAAAAAGAGATTTATTTTGGCTTACAGGCTAGAGGGGAAGCTCCACGATGGCAGGGGAAAACGATGGCATGAGCAGAGGGTGGACATCACCCCCTGGCCAACATAAGGTGGGACACAGCAACAGGAGGGTGTGCCAAACACTGGCATGGGGAAACTGGCTTTAATACTCATAAGCCTGCCCCCAACAATACACTCCCTCCAGGAGGCATTAATTCCCAAATATCCATCAGCTGGGAACCTAGCATTCAGAACACCTAAGTTTATGGGGGACACCTGAATCAAACCACCACAGGCTGGATGCCCTGGCATGTCCTTTCTCTCTTTCTCTCTCTCTCCTTCTCTCTCCCTCTGTCTGACTCTGTCTCTCTCAAATACATAAAAACATTTTTTAAAAAAATACTGGCTAGGGCCAGGCATGGTAGCGCACGCCTTTAATTGCAGCACTCGGGAGGCAGAAGTAGGAGGATTGCTGCGAATTTAAGGCCACTCTGAGAGTACATAATGAATTCTAGATCAGCCTGGGCTAAAGGGAGACCCTACCGCTAAAAAACAACAAAAATTTATTGGTTAAAGTGGCTATTTTATTCAGTCACATTAAGATAATTCAAATTTTACCTTACTTCTGCCATCAGACCAGTTATGATAATAATAACTACAATGTATTGAGAATATACTGTACTAGGGGCTGAGCTAATTACAAGTATTATCATACACACTACTCCTAAAGTCTAATGAAATAATGTATCCCCCATTAAGAGATGAAAGAAGTGAGGTTCTGAGAGAAGAAAACTGTCCAAGGTCACAGAGTTAGCCAACACCCATTGAGCTCTGAGTCTAATGCTTTTCCTTTCACATGGAAATCCTTCTGCCATCCTTGACCAGGAACTGTCTAGATGCACCAATTTTTACATAATTATACTCACAAAGCAGCTACAACGCAGATTATTTTATGAGTTTCATATTCTTTTTTATTTTTATTTTTCTTATTTATTTAAAAAATTTTGTTTATTTTTTTATTTAAGAATGACAGAGAGAGAAAGAGGCAGATAGAGAGAGAGAGAGAGAGAATGGGTGTGCCAGGGCCTCCAGCCACAGCAAACAAACTCCAGGCGCGAGCGCCCCCTTGTGCATCTGGCTAACATGGGTCCTGGGGAATCGAGCCTCAAACCGGGGTCCTTAGGCTTCACAGGCAAGCACTTAACCATTAAGCCATTTCTCCCGCCCGAATTTCTTATTCTAATACACATTCAACCCATCACCATGTCCTGTGGAATCTATCTTTGATATAGATAACCATCTTATTTTGGGGGTGGGATCTGGATTTTTTCTAGGGCCTCTTATGGGGTTTCTATTCTTTTACTCTTGTCTCCCATCTCCTCGCAGAAGACAGAATGACATTTTAAAAATGTAAACTACATCATAGGCTATTGGTAGGTTCTAACTGACATCACTGCCCCCGTAGATGTGGGTTCTTACTGCACTTGAATAAATCCCCGATCCTTAGCCCTGCCTAGGGTCCTTGCTCACCTCTTCCACTTCATCTCATGCTTTGCTAGGCTCACTTCCTTCTAACCCCACTGGCTGTCTTCCATTTATTTAAAATTGTACCAATTCCCAGGCTGGAGAGATGGCTTAGTGGCTAAGGCACTTGCCTGCAAAGCCATAGGACCCAGGTTCAATTCCTCAGGACCCACATAAACCAGATGCACAAGGAGACACACATATCTGGAGTTTGTTTGCAGTGGCTGGAGGCCCCAGCGTACCCACACTCTCTCTCTCTCCCTGCCTATTTCTCTATCTCTTTCTCTCTTACTCAAATAAATATATAAAAATAAAATTGTCCCAATTCTCTACTACCCAGGAATTTTGAAGTTTCCTGTACCTGAGACCTCTTACCCCAAATCCTTCCTAATGCTTCATAGTCTTCAGACTTCTTCTGAAATGTCTTGAAAGAGGCCATTATTTCTAGGTGTGGTGGTGCACACCTTTAATTCCAGCACTCAGAAGGCCGTGGTAGGAGGATGACTCTGAGTTCAAGGCCAGCCCGAGACTACATAGTGAATTCCAAGTCAGTCTGGGCTAGAGGGAGACCCTACTTTGAAAAACCAAATTAAAAAAAATAACTAAAACACTCTTCACCTAAATTAGGTCCCTTTTTTTTATTTGCACAGATCACAATTTATATATCCATGAGATGATTTGATTAATATATTTCATATCGTCTTATAATACCACAACAGAAGGACTATGGGTTTTTTTTAAAATTAATTAATTTATTTATTTGAGAGCGACAGACAGAGAGAAAGACAGATAGAGGGAGAGAGAGAGAATGGGCGTGCCAGGGCTTCCAGCCACTGCAAACGAACTCCAGACGCGTGCGCCCCCTTGTGCATCTGGCTAACATGGGACCTGGGGAACCGAGCCTCAAACTGGGGTCCTTAGGCTTCACAGGCAAGCGCTTAACCACTAAGCCATCTCTCCAGCCCCAACTGTGGGGTTTTTTGAGCATTTTATCCCTAATGCCCAGCATGGTGCAAGGTACATAGTAGGTGTACCTGTTGAAAGAATAAATATTTTATAACATTAAAATATAACCTAATACTTGCATAGTAATAGTTATCCATTAATTTATGATTTTCATAAGATATTTGTTTCATATGCAGTTGGGAGAACTGACCTTTCATGGTCAGAAGAAAAAAGAAAGGTTGAAATCCCTGCAACAGCAATGCCAAAACCCTGAGCTCACTAATTACAACATTTTGCATGTATACAGGAAGTCTAATTGTGCTATTGAAAGAAAAAAATATATATCTATAGATTACAGGGTTTTTTTTTTTTTTTTTTTTGAGGTAGAGTTTCACTCTAGCCCAGGCTGACCTGGAATTCACTATGTAGTCTCAGGGTGGCCTCGAACTCATGGTGATCCTCCTACCTCTGCCTCCTGAGTGCTGGGATTAAAGGTGTGTGCCACCATGCCTGGCAGATCACAATTTTCTTTCTTTTTTTTTTTTTTTTTTTATTTATTTGAGAGCGACAGACACAGAGAGAAAGACAGGTAGCGGGAGAGAGAGAGAATGGGCACGCCAGGGCTTCCAGCCTCTGCAAATGAACTCCAGACGCGTGCGCCCCCTTGTGCATCTGGCTCACGTGGGACCTGGGGAACCGAGCCTCGAACCGGGGTCCTTAGGCTTCACAGGCAAGCGCTTAACCGCTAAGCCATCTCTCCAGCCCACAATTTTCTTTTTTTACTGACAACTACCATAAAGATTACAGGTTTTAAAAAATATATTTTTTATTTACTTATTATAGAGAGAGTCAGAAAGAGGCAGAGAGAGCAGGAAAGAGTGAGCATGGGTGCCAGGGCCACTAGCCACTGCAAACAAACTCCAGACATATGCACCACTTTGTGCATCTGGCTTTACCATTAATTATAGAGCCATCTCCCCAGACCAGATTACAGGTTTTTGTTTTTAAAGAAGGAAGTGTCTTTTTCAGTTTATAGTTCCAGAGGGCAGGGCCCATCAAGGGGAGGGAAGCATGGCAGGAGCAGGCAGCTGTGGTAACATCATCACACTAGCAGGGAGGAAGCACAATGAACGTTGCTCAGTCAGCACAGGTTTTGAAATCAATTTAGTAGATAGTGAGAACTGTTTTCTTTAAAAATTGTTATTTATTTATTGACAGAGAAAGAGGGAAAGAAGGAGAGAGAGAGAGAGAATGAATGAATGACATGCCAGGGCCTCTAGCTGCTGCAAACAAACTCCAGACATGTGCGTCCCCTTGTGCAACTGGCTTATGTGGGTCCTGGGGAATCGAACTTGGGTCCTTTGGTTTTGTAGGCAATGCGTGCCTGAACCACTAAGCCATCTCTCCAGCCCTGTTTCATTCTATCTTTAAAAAACAGTTCTTCTGGGCTGGGTGCACCCACTCCCCTTCTCTCTGCCTCTCTGTCAGATAAATAAAATAAATATATTTTTTAAAAAGATAGGATGAAACCTGTCTGAATGTAGTGCAGATAAGTAAATAAGAATGGTTTTATTTTGTATAACTTGTTTCCACTTATATAGATAAAGGCACAGAGTGCTGAAGTGTGTTTGCCCAGTTGTAGTGTAAAGTATATTTCTTACAGCTTTTCAAAAAATTGAGAATCATTGATTTCAATGGCTTGCTTTTGGAGTCCTGCAAACATTTTAAAATCCTCAGATGCCTCCTAAATTGCTGCTTAACATGTTTGCCTTTCTGATACTGCTGACGGCTAATATATACTGAGGATTTGGAACATAGGATGTTCCCAAGGCTATTTCTTCTTTGATGAATGTTTTATTTTGGACTAATTTTAGATTTAGGGGAAATTTGCAAATAGAGTACGTTGCATTCCCATAATCCCTACACCTAGTTTCTCCTACTGTTAACATCTCACATTACCATGGATACTTGTCATAGTGAAGAGACCAGCAATGGTGCATTTTTATCACCAGTTCTAAACTTACCAAGTTTCATCTGTTTCTCTTCATGTTCCAGGGCCTAATCCAGTCACCACATTGAGTTCAGTCATCATGCTCCTTAGGTTTAGGTGGTCCTCCCATTTTTTCTTCCTTTTTTTTTTTTGTTTTTTCGAGGTAGTGTCTCACTCTAGCCCAGGCTGACCTGGAATTCACTATGGAGTCTCAGGGTGGCCTCGAACTCACGGCGATCCTCCTACTTCTGCCTCCCAAGTGCTGGGATTAAAGGCATGCGCCACTATGCCCGGCCACTTTTCTTCCTTTTTTTTTTTTTTTTTAGAAGAAAGGTTCTTTATTTTGGGGGGGTCATTTTTATTTATTTATTTGAGAGCAACAGACAGAGAGAGAGAGAATGGGCGCGCCAGGGCCTCCAGACCCGTGCGCCCCCTTGTGCATCTGGCTAACTTGGGTCCTGGGGAATCGAGCCTCGAACTGGGGTCCTTAGGCTTCACGGGCAAGCGCTTAACCGCTAAGCCACCTCTCCAGCCCTTTTTCTTCCTTTTTTTAAAAAATATTTTATTTAGTTTTTGTTTATTTATTTGAAAGAAAGAGAGAGAGGCAGACAGAGAGAGAGAAAATGGGCACATGTAGGGCACCCTGCAAATGAACTCCAGACACATGTGCTACCTGCAGCCCTCCCCCCCAATCTTTTCTTGTTCTTGATGACCTTGACAGCTTTGAGGAATACTAGTGAGGCATTTTGTAGTCTGTCTCTCAAAATTTGGCTTTGGGGCTGGTGAGATGGCTCAGCAGCTAAAGGCACTTGCCTTGAAAAGCCTAATGGGCTGGGTTTGATTGCCCAGTACCCATGTAAAGCTACATGCTCAAAGTGGTGCGTGCATCTGCAATTCATTCACAGTGGCTGGAGGCCCTGGAGAACCTATACTCATTATCTCTCTGTCTCTGACTCTCTCAAATATTTTAACATTTTAAAAATTGGCTTTGGCTGAAGTATTTCTCATGATTAGACTGAGGTTATTGGTTGGAGAAAAACTTCACAGAAGTGAAGTGTCCTGATTATACTCTATCAGGACACATACATGATGTGAACATGACATCACAGGTGATATGAACCTTAATCAATCACTCAGGATTGTATCCACAAGGTTTTTCTACTATAATGGTACTGTTTCCACATTCATAATCTATTCTTGGGAATCAAATCACAAAGACCTGCCTATCCTTAAGTGAGCCAGAGGTGGGGAAATGTTGAGGTGGTATCCTAAACTCCCCTCTACACATAGCATTTGAAATTATTCTGTAAGAAAAGGTTGTCTCTACTCTTCTTGATATTTAATCTCACTATTAATTCATGCGTATCTTTCTGTGTGTGTGACGGGTCACACTGTGTAGTTCAGACTAGTCTGGAACTTGATACATGGACCAGGTTGGTTTTGATCTTCACAGGCAAGCGCTTAAACGCTAAGCCATCTCTCCAGCCCTATTTTAGAATTTTTAAAACATTTTAGTGTGTGTGCATGCAGATGCATACCTGTGGAGGTGAGAGGACAACCTCGAGGTATTAGATCCTGTCCTTCCAACTTCTCTGAGACAAGATCTCTCATTGTTGTGCTGGGAAAGCCAGCCTAACTGGTTTACATCCCATCGCCATAGGTGCTTTGGGATTATAGATGCATGCGCCACTTTGCATAAGGCTGGGATTTTGAACTCGGATGGGAAGGCTTACAGAGCAAGTGCCTTTAGCTGTTGAGCCACCTTTCTAGCCCTACTGTTTGTTTAGAATACAGGGTCTCACAGTGCAGCTTAGCGGACTTGAGATTCACTATGTAACCCAGGATGACCCCAGACTTGTGGTGACCCTTTTAAAAAAATATATTTTATTTATGTACTTATCTGAGAGAGAGAGAGAGAGAGAGAGAGAGAGAGAGAGAAAGAAAGAAAGAAAGAAAGAAAGAAAGAAAGAAAGAACATGAGGCAGAGAGAGAGAATGAGTGTTCCAGAGCCTCCAGCCACTGCAAACAAACTCTAGACACATGTGCCACCTTGAACATCTGGCTTATGTGGGTCCTAGGGAATCGAACCTGGGTCCTTTGGCTTTGCAGGCAAGCACCTTGACCACTAAGCTATCTCTCCAGCCCATGATCCTTTTATCTCTGCCTTTCAAGTGCTGAGATTACAGATGTGAGCCACCAAGCCTGGCTACAAGCTATGGTTTTTGTGTTCTTCCTCAATTTCTGGAACATCTGATGTTCCGGAATGTTTCAGACTCGTCTGTGTCCCTCCCAGCCCCTTCAGATTTAGGATTAGCCATTTCTCCAGGAACTAGCTTGGGTGTGTGTGGCGGCAGGGTGGGGAGAGATACAACAGTGAAGGTGTCGGTCCTTGCCTTCTACGTCATTTGATGAAGCATTCCATTCATTGCTCTGTTCCCCAGGCTAGCTGGCCACAAGCTTCTAACAGATGCTCCTTTCTCCACCTCCCTTTTCATTCTAGATGAGCTGGGGGTTACCAAAGCTCGCCATAGCTTCATGTGGGCACTGTGGATCCAAACCTAGGTACTCATGCTTGTGAAGCAAACTTTTCACCCACTGAGCCATCTATCTCCCTAGCCCCAGGAGGTGGCTTTTGAGAAGCAAGAAGCTAGAGAGAAGTGGAGTGCTACCCTGCCAGACAGAGAGATGCTTCTCCGCCTGGGGGCTGTGGAGAATTAGTGGGCAATGAAGGAGAAGAAGAGCACAAGGGAGCTTGTTCTATTTTCGTTTGCTGTGATGCCAGGGATGGAACTCAAGGCCTTATTCCTGTTGGGCAAGTTCTCTGCCACTGAGCTACAGCCCCAGAACTCCATGTTCTTGTTTTCCTGGCTTGGATACAGCTCTCTGGTGGGTTATCCATGGTTATGTGATCTGGCCCAGTGAGCATGCAGAATGCTCCTCAGAGCAATGTCTATGGTTGGTGATCAGATTCTGGAAACTTCTGCTGCCATCACAGAGCGGCAAGCATCCTGAGTCTCTGAACTTGTTCTGGCCAAGGTCTGGGTTCCAGACAATGGAGAACATCCCTGCTGGCTGGGGTCCAGCTATAACCCAATCCTAACACAGGTCTTTGTTCTCTCAGCACCTGTGTCCCAAATTTGCACGGACTCGACTATCTACTCTCTCCGGCATGTTCAATGGATGTCCTTGCTTCTTTAGAAACAGCAGCCCATCAGGCGCGCTTTCTCTCAGCCATTCCTGTCTTGCCCGGGGCAGCACCTCTTCCCCTGTACCTTGGCCTGGATCGCATCCTCTCCCACCTTCTCCAGGGCCATGCCTCTCTCTTCCATGTCTGGCTCCTCTTAACACTCAGTGGCTCTCCTCTGCCTGACTTCAACCATCACCTGGCATAGAATCTCTTTTCTCACTTCATACTTTTTGAAAACATAGATTTCACCTATCATCTCCCTTGACAACAAGGGCCGTGGGAGACCAAGGGCAGGGGAGAGTTTCCACAGAAAAAAATGTGCCTGCATTGGCTTCTGTGGAGGGCCTCTGATAGAGAAATTATGTGGTCCCCCTCTTGGGCAGATTGCAAGATGATGAGATAGTGCCAATAAGGACTGCTCACAAGGAGGACAGTGAGTATGGAGCTATCAGAAAAAACTCTGAGTTGTATGACCCAGCTTGGCCTGTTGTCAAAAGGTTGAAGGAAAGGAGTAAGGGCCATATGTCTCTTCCCCCCAACCCCCAGGAATAGCTGCCAGACGGTGGAGGAAATAAAGAACATCCATTTCCAAATCCTGAGTCTGACCCACCCATCCTTTCTCTCTTCACTCCCCCTTGCTACACTCTGGGAAAGTCTTGGGTTCCAGAGTGACACCCCCTTTAGTCACAGAGCACTTAACTTCAGATGGGCTCACACTTCCAAGATGCTCCTGCCTCCCTCTGACTGTACAACCAGGGTGATTCACCACCCCGCCTGTTCTGCCTTCTCCTTGCATCTTGTCAAGGTGATGTGGGTGTGCCCTTTCCATCACTGTAGTGAAAGGAAACTCCCATCCCGGGCTTGGAGCCCTACTGGGCCCCTCCGCATGGAGACTCTTGTCAGCCTGTCAGCCGGTACCCTTAATCCACCCGAACTGGTCCCTGCTCTTTATCCCCCTTCTGCTGGTTCCTCTTCTAGATCCTATCAGCAACACCTTCCCCTCAAGCTCCTTGGCTGAGCTCTGGTCTGTGGAATTCAGTGTGTGAAAGATGTGCTTCCTCTAGGGCCGAGGGCTCATCAGCCTTGGCTCTAGACAGACTTGCCTGTGTGCACAGGCCCTGGGCAATGTTGTGCAGGTATGGCTGGCCTGGCCTATTTGCTTATTCTCTCAGCAAACATTTGTGGAGGACTTTGAGGTCCAGCTCAAGGTAGTGGGGGTTACAATAATGGGCAATAAAGGCAAGGTTTCCTGAGAGCTTGTAGATTGTCTGGGAGGCACACTAGACCAGTAAAGTTCGCACTGGATGCCACTAACAGGAAGGATAATGCACCTAAGCAGCGCTTGATCTCATCCAGCGCATTCGGTGAAGGAAGTGACTGTTGAAGCGAGATCTGAAGAACACGCAGGACTTAGGACTTAACTAGAAAAGGGAGCTGGGCTGAGAGGTGGGGGCGTACGTAGATCTTTCCAGACAGAGCAAGCGAGCGGCGCGTGCAGAGGCTGCGGGAATGGCCAGCTGGCCGGGGTGAAAGGGGCCAGGGCCGAGCGGGCGGAGGAAAGGGCAGAGGCAACTGTGGACTGGGCAGGCTCACCCTACCCAGTGGACAGCGGGAGGACAGCCACTGAGGGAGGTTTAATTCAGGAAAGTGACACGGCCACAGTTGTCTGTTCGGAAATTATTGGCCACAGTGTGAAGTACAGATTAGAAAGGGCTGGTGCTCCTGTGAGGAGACTGTGGAGGTCAGCAGGTGACAGTTGTTCCACGAGAGATGAGGTCAGGGTCAGGGTGGTGGCCCTGCTCCACCTGCTTGTCCCTGGCTTTTTTTTTTTTAAAACCCTGTGGAGATGTGGGTCAGGCTCTTGGGCTCTTGTGGGCAGAGTGCTCTCAGCAAAAGATGATCCCGTGGAAGGCCCAGAGGGGAATGAAGATTCCCATGTCGCCAGATCGGGCCTTTGGTAGGCATTCAGGACTTTACTCCCTAAAATCAGTGACCCTCTATGTAGGGGATCCCGGCCCAGGGAAGAAGCCGGAGCACCCCGCTTTGGGGTGTAGGCTCCTCCCTGCCGAGTTGGCTCTTATGAGCCTGGTACTACTATAAGATCATGCAGACTGGCACTGGGCAGGAAGACGAAGGTGGGTTTTAAGTGGAGGAGAGGGGTGCATGGCTGTGCCCAGCTCGCATGCTAGGGATTTGAGCTCTAACCTCAACATGTGACCTTGGACTTCTCCTCCAGGGACCAGCTCGCTTTTCTCGTCTGCAAACTTAAAGGTGGTCGCTAAGTCCCTTCCCGCTGCAAGTGGGAGTTCAAGTCCAGCAGGCGGGATGCTCTAGGCTCTGTACCAAGCCCCCCTCCCGGGGGGAGGTGTCCTCAAGGAGCCGGGGTGAGCTGGGGAGGGGGGCGCCAGTGCCAGGCTGGGCTCCACGGGGAGGAGGGGGCTGCGGGGGGAGAAGACGGCGACTGGCGCCGCGCTGCGGGGTTGGGAAGGGGGACGCTGCACACGCAGCCGCCGCCGCGCCCCCCGCCCCCCAGCCTCTCGGAGGACCGCGGCCCCGGGGCCCCGGGGTTACGTAAGGAGCGGGCCGGAGGGCGGGAGGGGAGGCTCCGCCCAGCCCCCGGCCGCCCAGCGCCCGCCCTCCCTCCCTCCCTCCCCGCCCGCCCGCGCCCGGCGGCGGCCGCGGCACCGGCAGACGAGCCGCGCAGCCCGCGGGATGGAGCGGCGCCGGGGCTGAGCCGGGCGCACACGGGCCGCCGCATGTGCCGCGCGGCGAGCGGACAGCGAGCGCCACGGGCCCCGTCGGAGCGGCCGTCCGAGCAGCGCCGGAGATGGGGTGAGCGAGCCCGAGACACCCCCTCACCCACCTCGCCCCCAAACCATCCCCTCCGAGGGGATGCGGAGCCAAGCCCGCGCTCGCGTCCTCCGGCCGGAGAGCCCCCGAGCGAACCCCGAAGCCCCGGCCTGGCTCCCCAGCCCGACACCGAGGCCCTGCCCCCCCTTGTCGGCCAGCCCGAGCGAGCGAGCGCGGGGGACCCCTGGCCCTCCTGCGCCCTGGGCCATCGCGGGGGGTGGGTGGGGTGGGGTGGGGTGGGGGGCCCGCGGGCTTCCCTCGTCCCTGGAGCCATCAAACTCCAGGGCCTGGGCTTGGGAGTGTGGAAAGCAGTTCGCTTGTTCTCCAGGGTTGGGTTCAATCACCAGCGGAATGGAAATCGAAGTTTTCCTGGGTGGGAAACACACCCAGTCATCACCCGCCTCCCCCCACCCCCTTGGGCGTAGGAATAGTGGACTCGCAGGCAGCGTGGAGATGGCTGAGGATGGTGGACATCTGCTAAAGGAACCGACGTTGAGCCGTGTGTGCTTGAGAGGGAAGTTGGAATCCTCGGTTGAAGTGACTAATGCTTCTGAGTCTATAAAGTAATTTAAAAGGCAGGATTGATTTCTCCCCCGGCGTCTCTCCCTCCTCCGAACAGTAGGCGCTGTGAGTCAGGGAACCGCTGTGCTATGCGCACGGTAACTCCTGACCTCCATCTATCCACCCGACGTGAGAGCAACCCGCGTGCTTTTCCGTTCACAGGCAGGGAGGGAATGCACCCATTGTGCTTGCCTCACAGATGAGGAAACTGAGTCTTGAAGTAGTTTGGTCACTTCTTCCAGGCTGTACAGCTGATAAACATCTGAAGAAGGGGGAGGCACCTAAAGCGTGGTCATATGCAGAGGCTAGGCCACTGCCTGATGGTGGGCATTGATGGGTTAGGGAACCAGAGCACCTGAATGGCTCTGCCCCCTTGCTGTGGAGCCCAGCATTCATCAAACAGTCTTTCCGTGGTGGGGCTAGAGACCTTGCTTTCCTGCTTGGGATGGGTGGGATGTGGATGGCAAAGGTCCCCTTGGAAAGGGGCAAGATTGTCTTGGCGACCTGACGGGCCCTTACAGTGGCTTTATTGTGCCTAGATCCAGGCACATCTGGCAAGCCCTTCATCCATGGCGCTGGCAGAGCATTTGGAGGAGTCTGGGCAGTCCAAGAGAGAAGTTGAGACAGGGGGATATGATGGCTGTGGGCCAACATGAGCCGAGGGTGGGGGACAGAGCTGGACAAGGAAGTTTGCTCATGGTGTCTGTACAAGAGACATCACGCTGACAGAAGGGTACCCTAGCTGGGAGGGCAGTTTTTCTGTAACATTTCTAGCCATCCTTCAGTGCACATAAAAAAAGGTGATCTTTGAGCAGCAGTGGGAACCTTTGAGAATCTCAGATTTCATACTTTAAAAAAAAAAATCTTTGGAAAGGAGTTGGAAAATGTAGGTCTCAAGATGGAATATAAAAGGGATCTGGTAATTTTAACTCTCTCTGTTCTCTCCCCCCCTCTCCATCACACACATGCCATCAGCTGACACAAAACCAACCCAGCCCACTTGCATGATCAAAAACAAATATTGAAACTGTGGTTGAGATCAAATAGATCTGTGAAAATGAAAATGTTTACTCATAAAAGCTTAAAGAAAATGTCAGAAAATAATATTTTGTTTGTGGGAAAGCAGGGAGGTGTAGCTTGGAGATTTTGTTTAAACACAGGCCACGTCGTTCATGTAATTTTAATATCATCTAATAAAGGTATATTACTCACACTCCTTATAGGTAAGGGCTGATTTGTAACTCTTTCCTACCCCTGCCATTTTTAACGTACCTACTTCTTTTGTAGTTTCTGTGAATGTACAAGCCATGGTTGTAAATTGAGATGGAGCTAAAAGCTAGATAAATAGTTTAGACAGAGGAAGTGGATGGAGGGAGCCATTTTAACCAAAAATAGAAACATTGCCATCCTTTCTGAGAGTTGTGTAGGACGGAGGGGAAGGACCAAGAGAGGTAGCCTGTAGTCAACCTGGCTGTGGTCCCTGGTAAAGCCTTGTCCTGGCTCTGCTGTGAAGATGTAACCAGGGTTTAAGGAAACGAAAAAACCCACTGAGTCTACCTCTCCCCACAAGGATACGTTTCCACCTTAGGTGTGTCCTGCCGTTTCCCACTTCGGTGAAGTGTTCTGCATCAAGCGTGTGCTCTCTCCAACGAGTTGAGGCTGTTGTTCACCAAGGGAGCACTTTCACACTTGCTCCTGGTTCAGACCTTGAGCTTCCCTTTTCTACACACTCCTTGCCTGCTTTTTCATTGAAAAGATAGCAGCCGCAGGCTAGGGGAACACATGCCTTCCTCTTCCCACCATGCTTACGGTTTGTGTGTCGCTGCATCCTTGCCTTTCCTGCCTGTTTGCTGTCCTAGCAGAGCCCCTACCCATCCCCTTCCACCTTTTCAGAGGACCCCTTTTCTTCCTAACTTTCTCTCAGCATCGGTGTGGGAGCGTGCACTATCTAGCTCAGTGCTGGGATGCATTTTATCTTCATGGTGTGGTTCAGCCGCCACCAGCTCCACGAGGCTCCTGGACACTTGAAATGTGGCCAGTGTGACTGAGGACCTTACCTTGTAATTTAAATACACATAGCCTCATGTAGCTAGTGGACGGTACAGTTTGGCCTCTCCCCCTCCATCCTGCATACCCCTCCTGCATCTAGATGTTCCACTTCTCTGTTCCCCTTCTGAAGAAATCGCAGACAGGTCAAACCTCTCTTTCCACCCTCTTTTCTTTTCCTACCATTTGCTGGCCTACCACACTGTACTGTGGCTCCTTCCTCCTCTCCTGCACCGAAACTGCCAGGTCTCTGCCCTCCTCTTACTTCACCTCTGGGTAGCATTCCTCACGGGGCCCCTCCCTCGTGTCCTTGAAACAGCGCCCCACTCCACTCCTCTGACACCACACCTCACTGCCTTCCATTACCTTCCTGAGGGCTCTGGTTCAGCTTCCCTGCCCATTGCTCCCTTGTCTGACTCTCAGTGGTGGGTCACTTAGGCACTGGTTCCTTTGCTCTGTCAGTACATCCTTCCTAGGTCATGTTATCCCATTCCCCCCATCTTATTCTCACCACTCCACAAAAGCTACTTTTTTTTGATGACAAATACTGTTATTATTTGAGGGAGAGAGAAAGAAAAAGATTGAATATGGCATTCCAGGGTCCCTTGCCTCTGTAAATGAATTGCAGATGCATGTGCCACTTTGTGCATCTGACTTTATGTGCATACTGGAGAATTGAACCCAGCCAGTTGGCTTAGCAAGCTAGCGCCTTTAACCTCTGGGCTACCTCCCCAGCTGTAAGATGACTCCAGTGTTTTTATTTCCAACACAGAACTTTCTCAGTGCTTCCCATTTTTGTCCATCCATGAAGCTCTTTCTTCTGCGCCTGTTCCCATCCCAGTCAGTGGCCCCACCATTTATCCACCCTTTGGCAAGAGTCATTTTTGGTCCTCTTCCCTGTCCCACATCCAGGCTTCATTGACCCTGTGGGTTCTATTTCCAGGACACATCCGGAGCTTGCGCAGTCTCTCCATAATCACAGTGCCCGCTTTGGTCCTGGCTATCATCACCTCTACCCTGGACAGACTTCTTAACCTGCCCTCCAGCTTCTACTCTGGGTTATCTCCAGTTCCTTCTTCCCCCAGGAGCTAAGTGACTGTCATTTAAGATCACCACGTCGCTCTCTTTCTTCAACACCCTTCAGCAGACTAGGCGCTGGCCCCTGCCCCATCTCCAGGGTCCCTCAGTACATTCTATGGATTCCTGGCTTCCATTCCTCTTCTTATCTTCTCTTCCTTCTGACTTCAGTCCCTTCCCAGGCACCTCCCCTCCAGACTACTCTTTCCCATTCCTCTAACATAGCCCCACCTTTGTGGCCCACAGTTGCTTGCCATGACCTGGGCAGTGTTACCCTTATCTCTACCCTGGTCCCTTCCAGTATCAGTGTCCAAGGCCTTTCCTTTTCACTTGTATCCCAACACACAGCACAGTGTCTGACCTCAGAGGCCCTCCTTAAATATCTTCTGATTGAGTTACTGTTTGCATGTAGTGGGAGCCTTGCTTGGACGCTAGCCTGGAAGTTGTGATAATTTTTGGATTACCTTTTATATAGTTTCCTTAATTGGGAGCCACCAGGGCCAAGAGAAAAAGGACTCACATTTGGATGCAGTTTTCTTTTAATGCTAAAGCAAGCCATTTAGCTTTTATTGTGATGGGGTTAATTTTCAGGCTGTCTGCTGTCACATGTATTGGGGTTGTAAATTATCTTTTTATCCTTCTGTAAAAGGCCAACAGAACAGCCAGCTTGTCTGCTGGGTGACTCTTAGATGATTTTGTCAGTGTTTACAAATAAGATCTACTGTATCATGGGCCTGGCCTTCAATTTACATTTACTTCTTGTGTTCAGCCAAGATTATCTCACAGCATATGAATGCCACAATCTTGGTCATTGGACACCACAGGCTGCCTTTTGGTAACCTATACTGATTAGCTTTCTTTGATGTTCTTTCCTTCTTTGTTTTTCCATTCCCCCAGAATCATAGCAAACGATGTCGCTTCTACAAGATGTAGGGTTTTGCTTCAGGTTCTGAGTTCACTAACATGGATGGGATCAATCTGCTCTTTGAAGGTGCGCTTGTCTTCCCTTGGTCGTGATACGGTTGTTCTGAACTTCACCAAGGTCCAGTCAAACCCCTCCACCTATGAAGAAGTTGTCCAGTGATCTTGGAGATCCAGAGAGGAACAGATCTACTACTTGGCTCCTATCTCTCTGGGGCTTATATATTTTAAAAATATTTTTTTAAAATATTTTTTGTTTATTTATTTATTGGAGAGCGACAGACACAGAGAGAAAGACAGATAGAGGGAGAGAGAGAGAATGGGCGCGCCAGGGCTTCCAGCCTCTGCAAACGAACTCCAGACGCGTGCGCCCCCTTGTGCATCTGGCTAACGTGGGACCTGGGGAACTGAGCCTCGAACCGGGGTCCTTAGGCTTCACAGGCAAGTGCTTAACCACTAAGCCATCTCTCCAGCCCTAAAAATATTTTATTTTTATTTTTATTTATTTTATTTGACAGAAAGAGGGAGAGAGAGATTGAGAATGGGCACTCCAGGGCCTCCAGCCACTGCAAACGAATTCCAGACATCTGCGCTCCCTTGTGCAGCTGGCTAACATGGGCCCTGAGGAATCGAACCTGGGTCCTTTGGCCTTGCAGGCAAATGCCTTAACCGCTAAGCCATTCCTCCAGCCCTTATATATTTTTAAAATGCAGATAAGCCCTAAATGCAGTTGCTTGTGCTGTGTTTAATTGCCGTGTCTGTTATCAGAATGTTAATAGAACTTGAAGGATGTAAGAGGCAGTGGTGGGATGCCCCTCTATTTGAGAATCGAGGGAAGATGCCCCACTGGGGAGGTGCCAAAGGGCCCTGAGCACTCTTTTAGAGTCAGCACTGTTAGTATCTGAGTTGGGAAAAGATGCAGAATGTGGCAGGACTGACTAAATATGTATTGGATGAATGTGAATAGAAATCTTTGGATTGATTTTTGTTTTGGTTTGGTTATAAACTTTTATTTATTTATTTGCATGCATAGAGATAAAAAGAAGCGTGTGCGGGGGGAGGGAGTGGGCACACCAGGACCTCCAGCCACTGCAGGTAGACTCCAGACGCATGCGCCACTTTGTGCATCTGGCTTTCCATAGGTACTGGGGAACTGAAACCTGAGTCACTAGGTTTTACAGGCAAGCACCTTAATCCCGGAGACATCTCTCCAGTCCTGTTTTGTTTATAAAATTCAGTTTAGGGCTGGGGAGATGGCTTAGCGGGTAATGTGCCTGTTTGCAAAGCCAAAGGACCCAAGTTCAATTCCCCAGGGCCTACATGAGCCAGATGCACAAGGTGGCACATGCATCTGGAGTTTGTTTGCAGTGGCTGGAGGCCCTGCTGTGCCCATTCTTGTTCTCTCTCTCTGCTTCTTTCTCTCTCTCAAATGAATAAATAAAATAACTTTTTAAAATTTTTTTGGTTTTTCGAGGTAGGGTCTCACTCTAGCCCAGGCTGACCTGGAATTCACTATGGAGTCTCAGGGTGGCCTTGAACTCAAGGCGATTCTCCTACCTCTGCCTCCCAAGTGCTGGGATTCAAGGTGTGTGCCACCACACCCGGCTAAAATAAAAATGTTTTAAAATTCAGTTTATTAGACAACTCTAAAAGGAAAAGGAAGCGGCCTAGAAGGTACTGAGGTAGAACAGATTTTAGGTAACCAGTTGGAAAGCCTCACTGAGGAGGAGGCATTAGAAACTTGAAGGAAGAAGGGTGAGACATATAGATACTTGAGGGAAGGGTATTCCTGGCCGAATCAATAACCAGTGCAAAGGCCCTGAGGCAGGAGCAAGCCTGGCATAATAAAGAACAGTAAAGGAGCAGGTGTGGCTAGTGCAGAATAAGTAGAGGAAGAGTGGAGGTGAAGAGGTCAGGGAGGTAACAAGAACCAGATTATCTGTTTTAGGGTGACTTTTATTTTGGGAAATGTCATCATTCACATGGGGAGCATCTGTCACTCTGTCCTTGAGGATTGTTAGGACTTTTCAGCTTCCATGTGTATCCCAGCCGAGCAGGGGTTTTGCTTTTTTTCTAATAGATGCAGTGATTTGTGGAAATTACCAGGTCTCTTCTGTAATGTGTCCTGAGGAGCTTACAGGCTAGTGTGTGGTAACCCTCAGCACATTCATCATAGCTCATTCATTACTTTCTTTCTAGCCGTACTTTGTGGCCTTACCCAGTAGTTGCCTTTACCCGTCCTCATCTACTTAGTTCTTTTTCTTTTTTCTTTTTTTATTTTTATTTTTTGGGTTTTTGAGGTAGGATCTCAATCTAGTCTAGGCTGACCTGGAACTCACTATGTAGTCTCAGGGTGGCCTCGACCTCATGGGGATTCACCTACCTCTGCCTCCTGAGTGCTGGGATTAAAGGCGTGCGCCACCATGCCCGGCTTTCTTTTTTTTTTTAAAAAACTAAATGAAAATAACTTTACTTTCTTTCTAATTATAAAAACATTACATGTTCATACTAGAAAGAAAATAGCATAAAGAAGGAAGTGAAAATGACTTGTCATCCCACACTTCAGGGATTGCCTCAATCAGCATTTGGATGTCTGTCTTTGCATGCTTTCCCCCCATGTATAAGTGACCCTCTGTGTCTGTGTCTACAAAGAGAAAAATATTTTTAACAAGACAGGATCACCTTATATATCATTATTTTTAACATCATTTTTGAAACAAAATGCCTTGAGTGGCCATCTTCCTATGCCAATAGCTATAAAAAAATACATCATCGTTGAAATCCACACCTATCTATAACTTGTCATTTTGCTAAAATTGAATACCTTTTTGCAAATCTGCTTAAGTCTTTCTAGAACAAGGTAGCATATTTAAAAAAAGACATTTTGACAATGCCTTAAGGCGGTTGTTGGCTTTAGATGAATTACCGAAGGAAATAGATGGTAGCGGAGACCAAGATCAGAATTAACACTGGGTAATTTGGGGAGCCTGTGTAGTTTTGCGTGAGTCACTGCTCCTTAGTGAATCTTGGTAAGAACACCAAGGATTCGTAGCTGTTGCTAAGGGTGGGTGGTAGACTGAGGCCCCAGCTGCTCAAATTGTTTCTTCTTGTTTGGAAATACCAGGACAGAGTAATCCTGCTTTCCAGCATGGGTGGGACAATAAACGCCCATGGCCCCCCTCCGTAGAAAGCCTCCCGATGCTTCAGAGTAGTTTTGTGTTTCTTTTCTTCAAAGAGGATTCTCTTGGGGAGAAGATTGACAACAGACATGTGCACAGGAAGAACATTATATTCCTTGCTTTCATCAAAAGGGCTGGGGCTGGAGAGACGGCTTAGCAATGCAAGGGGCTTGGTTGCAAAGCCCGTCATTACAGCTTCCATTCCCCAGGACCCACATAAAGCTAGATGCACAAAGTGGTGCGTGTGTCCGGAGTTCATATGCCATGACAAGAGGCCCTGGCGCACCCATTCTTTCTCTGAAATGAATAAATAAAAAGTTTAAAAGGGCCGGGGAGATGACTTAGTGGCAGACAGAGCATGTGTGTAGGCTTACTCACATATGTGAGGCCTTGCGTTCTGTTCCCAGTACCACAAACCATACATGGAGGTGGGGTGGGGTGCTTGCACTTGGGGTGAATTTAGTGGTCACCTCAGCCTAGGTGAGCATATCAAACCCTTAGAAAAAGGACTTTTCTTTGGCACATGGGGCCGGGGGTGGGGAGGATCATTTCCATTTGACAAGAGAAACTTCCTTCGGCTCTGGCTCCATCAAATGCAAAGCAGCTAGATCATTTACAACAGAAAAAAGAGATGTCTCAACACATCAGAAGTCCTGGGTGAACCAAGTCTTGACCTAATTGATCTTGAAATACACATTTGGCTTAATAAGATTGAGCAAAACGACGCATGGTGAGGGGTCGGAGCAGAGAGCTTGGGATGTGCTGGTTTTGACCCCCAGGTTCCGTCAGCTTGAACACGGCTTGCTGTGCGTCCGTCTTCTAGGTAGTGCGCACACAGACAGCCCCCGAGGCATATTTATAGGTTTGGAGGTGAGAGCTGGCATCGCGCACCAGTCTCCTAGCAGGGTGCGTTCTGTGTGGGAAGAGGCAGGATGGAAGCTTCTCAATGCACGATCAAGTCACCAGTACTTCTGCCACCAAGGTGCTATTAGTCATATGGTATCATTCTGGTAGAAATTATTTAAATTGTACTGCAAATTAGCTTGTTAGAAGAAAAATATGCTTGTGGGGAACACATTTAGACATTTGTCAAAGACAAGAGAATTTAAAAAAAATCTTTATTCACAAGCCTGTTTGATAGTCTACTTATTATTTCTTTGAGAAACTAGAGACCATGGGCTCTTCGGCCTCTGTGAATAAGCTTGGGGATAAGGTATGGCTCTCAGGCAAAGTAGTCAGTTTGAGCCAGGAATTAAGAAATCCTTTGGTACCTGGCTACCTCCTGGCCAAGGGAGAGCTACAGCAAGACTGGCTCCCAGCTGCGCCCGGGGCTGTAGCTAATGCCATTGTTTGCCCTGCCCTTTGGCACCTTGAGCTGAGGGGGCATCCTGTCTGGGTCCTGGGTTGGGGCTGTCCATGGGGACCTAATTAGTGAAGGGTATTGGAGACCCTGTTGCCTATGCATCGGAGCCCTCTGGGGATCTTTAATTGGGCAGGCTTTTAATTGGAGTTGTTTAGCTAAATGGAGAAAGGAGGGCTGCTCAGGTTGCCATGGTCCTGGGGGAAGAGGGCTGATGGCGAAGGTAAATTCCCCTGGGGAAAAGGAATGCAGCCCCCCCCCACAGGAGGAGGAGCTCCTGGTGGAGGAAGCTTGGAGGCACAATGATGGTTTGAGGAAGGGCTCCGCCTCCCCCAGGTGGACTCGGGATAGCCTCAGCTGGTTCTCCCATGATGAGCTTGTTCCCAGGAAGGGCCCGTTGTCAGCTAGGCCGGGCTGGGTGGCATGGTGTGACCAGATCAAACTCCAGCCCTCTTAGCTGACTCTGGGAGTTTGGATAAGTCATTTCATTTCTCTAAGAAGCGTTTCCCTCCCTTCTTCTTCCCTCTGCTTTTCCTCCCTCATGCTAGGCAAATGCTCTTTCACAGAGCTATACCCTAGTCCCAACTCACTGTCTTTCATCTGTTGAATGATTGAGATGGTTAAATACAAACTGTGTAACACTGCCCTTGCAGGACTGAGAAATCAAGCTAGAGTTGGACTGGAAGCTTCTCCCCTGCTGGTGAGCTTTCATAGTGCAGAAAGGTGCTATCCATAGCTGCTGCTGGCGAAAAGTCATCAATAGTCATGCCCAGCTGTGGTCCTGTGTGTTCTCCAACCTCCCTGCCAGGCAAGGTGTCACTGGTACAATAGTGGCATGATTATTATGGGTATAGCCAAACACTTTTTGGTTGGATTTGAGACCCACTCCACAGGAGGGAATTTGGGGTCAAAAGCCTGTGACTAGGAACACGGGCCCTAGGAGGGAACCTATTGCTGTGTCTGTGTTACATGGAGAAGATGTCAAACTATCCTCTCAATATTTATGTCTATTTCGATAGATTAGTGCTGCTCTCAGAGCCTTGATCAGAGTTTGTTGTTGTTGTTGTTGTTGTTTATTTTTATTTATTTGAGAGTGACAGGGACAGAAAGAGGCAGATAGATAGAGAGAGAGAGAATGGGCACGCCAGGGCTTCTAGCCACTGCAAACGAACTCAGATGCATGCGCCCCCTTGTGCATCTGGCTAACGTGGGTCCTGGGGAATCAAGCCTTGAACCGGGGTCCTTAGGCTTCACAGGCAAGCACTTAACCACTAAGCCATCTCTCTAGACTGAGTTTTGTGCTTTGTCTTGTTTTGTTTTCTGATTTTCCATGCTGACCTGGAATTCACTCTGTAGTCTCAGGGTGGCTTCAAACTCATGGCGATCCTCTTACCTCAGCCTCCCAAGTGCTGGGATTAAAGGTGTGTGCTACCACATCTGGCTTACTTTTTTTTTTTTTTTCCTGCAATGAACAGTAGTTAATGTGAGATGGCAAAATTGTTGAGAATAAGTGACTATTGTGTGCTCATCCCTAAACAGGACATTTAAACTGAGGCTCGGGGACCCTCACTGAAGCAGGGGGTAGAATAAGAGCAAGAGGATGGGGAGGAGTGCTGTGGAAGGCTGCCTTCTGGATAAGACATGACTGTTACATCCATGAACTTAAAGCAGCTGTGGGTTCTTGCACAAGATCGATCCAGTCACCATTTCCTCATGCACAGGGCAGGGGCTCATAATAACTCCCATAGTAGAGCTAACAGTCGCTAGGGGAGGAGGAGTCAAGCCTTTCAATGATGGGACCACTGGCAATTAACCCGCACTTCAGTAAATCAACTCCTACCCATGTTTATGCAAGCAGGCCTAATTTAACTCAGTGGATCAAAAAGGTGGGGGCATTAAAGTAGGGGGTATGGATTAGTTGCGAAGAAGAATCTTAGTGTGGGGGAGTAAGAGAAGTTCACTAGGAGGAATAAGTGTGTGTGAGTAGTAAAGACTAAAAAAGAACGCACCACGTTTGGAAAATACCAGTATAATACTTGGCACATAAGCACTCAGTAAATGGTGGCCACGTTTATTGGTAGCAACACCATTTCGTCTTCTGGGGTTGACTGGTGATTCTTGGAACCTTCTAGAGGCGGCAGCATGGGTTGAGTGTTCCATCTTCTTAGGCTCTCTGAGTCCTCAGCCGCTCTGTGCAGCCAGCACTCCTCTCCAGTCCAGAACAGTACCAGAGTGGCTCCCTGTTCTCACGTGGTCCAGACAGCATGAAAGTTGCCCTCTGAAGTGTAGCCTTGTATTGCTAAGCCTCGGGTGGCACAGATGGAGGAAGTTACTACTGTGTCAGGGGTCAACGAGCTGGCCATGTATGCCAAGAAAAAAACCAGTCTGCTCTCCTAGGGAGGTGTGAGTGTGGACAAAAGCTGAAGGGCTGCTCTCTTTTTGTGTGTTTGTACTAGGGATTCGTGTTGCTTATTGGGGGAACCCTTCATTTGATCAGCTGTGTATTGATTTATTTGTTCTTTCAGAAAACCATGCCCTGATACCAGGCACTCTTGTAAGTGGTGGGAGCACAACCACGGCCATCTTTGCCTGTGGTGGTTATGGTCCGGTGGAGGAGGAGGACACCAGTTTATTAGGCTACCCTAAAGGATGAGGGAGTGACCTAGCAGAGGCTGAGGGAGAACGTTAGATAATCTGTTGGAAGGCTTCACTGAGAAGGAGGCATGAAAGAGCAGAAGGAAGGAGGGTGAGACACATAGGTACTTGAGGGAAGGGTAGTCCTGGCAGAATCAGCAGCCAGCGTAAGGGCCCGAGGCAGGGTGCTTCAGGACAGGGCGCTATGGTGCCAGGGCCCAGGTGAGTCTTGGGTAGGTTTTAGGATCTCTCATCGCCGTGGTCCCTGACGGACTCCTTTCTGATGACCTTTCATCTGCTTATTAGCCTGGGTTCCTCCCTTAACCTTTTTACCAAAGGCCATTGCTTGGGTGCTGAATGTCTTCTGGCACCAGGAACACAGAAGTTGATAGAACAGGGTGGCTCCCTCCTGAGGATGATGGGTAGCCAGAAGGTAATTAGTGCAATGCAATATGCCCTGTTACTGAACTATTAATAAGGATGAAACTGCTCCACTCTGCGAGGAGTGAGAAATGGCTTCTTCTTCCTCCTCCTTTTCTTCTTCTCCTTCTCCTTCTTTTTTGGTTTTTTGAGGTAGTGTTCACTCCTCTAGTCCAGGCTGACCTGGAATTCACTATGTAGTTTCAGGGTGGCCTCGAACTCACGGTGATCCTCCTACCTCTGCCTCCTGAGTGCTGGGATTAAAGGCGTGCACCACCATGCCCGGCAAGAGATGGGTTCTTGAAAGCAGTGTCCATTGAGCTGAGTCTTGAAGGATGGATGCTTTGCCAAGCAGATTGTGTGAGGCAGCAGGGTGTTCAAGCACAGGGTGCACCTGAGACATCGGGAACAGGGAACTTGGCCATTCACTGACTGTATCATCAAGCAAGATATGGCGCCTTCTTTGAGTTTCTATTCCTTCTTCTGTGAAATGGGAACAGTAACAATGCCAGCACTGTGAGGTTGTCATATAGTCAAAACGTACATTCTGATGTTTGCTAGCTATGGTCATGGGAGCGAGAAAAAAAAATAAGTGAAGTTCAAGGTGAGTGGCTCGAAGCACAAGGAGAAAAGCCACGAGTGAGAGATCACTGTGGTAAGGCACTGGAACTTCATCCAGTAAGTGGCAGGGAGCCAGTCATGAGTGAGGCTGGAGGGCAGAGAATAGTTCACTGTGTCACAGCTGAGGCCTGACCTGGACCGTGTGTACATGGGTTTGCAGAAGAGGTGGCAGCGGATGGGAGACAGAAATATGCTATAGTGTGAACTTTAGTCTGTGGGCAATAAGGGCAGAATAATTATTTTAGGGAAATTATTCTAGAGATAGTGATGAAGGATGGGGAGGTTAGAGACGTTCTAGGAAAGAGCCACAGTCTAAACAAAAAATGTTGCAAGTAGAAGGTATGGAGAGGGGAGAGCAGAGAGAGCAGAGACTTACCCAAACCCGGCTTGGTTCTGCAGTGGATGCGAGGCAGCCTCCAGGAATGTGCTTGGCACAGTGAAAGAGAAAAACACTTATTAGGGAACCTCACTGGAGCTAGAGCTAGAAAGACTGAGTCTTTGCCATATAGTTGTTAAATTTGGACACAAGTAAAGCTGTTGTTTAATGAGTACACGGTGTCTCTATGTGGAGTGCTGTCTGTACACTCATTGTATCTCATTTAATTCTTGAAGCAATCCTCACTTTCTTAGTTGGAAAAACCAGATACAAGACAGTCAGTAACCTGTTTAAGCTCTTAGCCAGGAAGTGGCAAAGTTGGGAATTAAGCTTGAGTCTGTTCTAGAGTAAAATCCATGTCCTTGCACTCTTTCTGGAGGTCAAAGCCCTCCTGAAAGTCACATGGGAGGTGGATTCACAACCTGTGGTTGTTGGGGTGAGAAAAAGGGAGAAGCTGAGTGTCCAGAGGTGTGGATGTTTCTAGAGTCTGTGGCTAATCGTGGTACTGCTCATGTATTGGGATGAGGGGTGTCCTTAACAAGGCCAGAGGCTTCCGGAAGCTCAGAGGAGGGGATTGGGAGTGTTGGAGCGCTGATGAGTTTGAGAATAGCTCCAGTCAAGTGGGAAAACACAAACCATTTACAGGCAAAATACACATTAGGGATGTGTGAGGGAGCGGAGAATAGCTAAACTTGAAGGTGAGTTAGGGTAGAAGGAAGGTGTTTTCTTCTTGTTGATTTTAAAAAAATATTTTATTTTTATTTATTTATTTGAGAGAGGGAAAGAGAGAGAGCATGGGCACGCCAGAGTTTCTGCAAACAAACTCCAGATGCATGCGCTACCTGGTGCATTTGGCTTATGTGGGTACTGGGGAATCAAGCCGAGGTCTTTTAGCTTATCAGACAAACACATTAACCACTAGGTCATCTCTCCAGCCCTGTTGTTGATTTTTTTTTTTTTTTGAGGTAGGGTCTCACTCTAGCCCAAGCTGACCTAGAACTTACTCTGTAGACCAGGCTGGTCTTGAACTCAGGGCGATTCTCCTAGTTGTGCCTCCCGAATGCTGGGGCTGAAGGTGTGTGCCTTCATGCCTGGCTAAGGTTGATTTTTGTTTTGTGAGTAGAATGTGTTGGGAGGCTGAAAGCAAAGAAAAGGGGAGATCAGAGATACCAGGGAAAGAGAAGCAGAGAGGTTGGAGACAGGCAGGAAGTAGAAGGAGCTTAGGAGAAGGACTGAACCTCTTGAAAGACCATGGGGCATTCCTCAGAGACCAGCCAAGGAGCAGCTCCTGAGACATTTTTCTGTATTTGCCCATTTACTCAGCTCTCAGGGCTGTGGATGGAACCCAGGGCCTTACACATGTTAGCAAGGGCTCTACTCCACAGGCATTATGACACTGAGCTAAGGAATTGATCTGAGGGACGGGGCTAGATCAAGAAGAAAGGGAATGGGTTGGTAGAGTCGCCGTAGGGGTTGGGGGCATGGAGTTAAAGGAGGCAAACACAGATGTATTAGCCTTCAGGGGCTCTTTGAAGAATGAAGAAGGCCAGTTTGTAAAGGTAACCACAGCTAGGTGACTTGCCACCATGCCAAGCCACCTGGGTGCCAGAGCAGAGGCAGGCTGGTGGGTACATGGTGGTCACTGTGATCAGACTGTGCATACTGTGGGGGACACTGTGTGAAGGAGAGCCTGCTGCACCCTATGGGTCACCTCTTTGCCCTTGCGTCTCCCAGGAGCCGTGCATTGTTCCATCGTTAATATTCTTCAAGACTTTTTCCTTAAAGAAATGCATTAAAATTCTTGCTGGCATGACCTCGTTGAGTAATGAGATCTGTAAGTTTATTAACCTCTGTGAGAAGTGAATTTCCTTGCTCCATGGGAGCGGGTAATCTCTTGGAGGGAGTGAACGTTAATGTGCGGACCTGGAAGGTTAGCTTAGGCCAGAGAGCAGAGGCACTGTGGAGGTGGCCGATGTGTATCTGCCCTCTCCCTACTTCGTGTGCGTACCTGAAAGATGGACTGATTGCTGTTGGTTTTTTAAATATTTTATTTATTTATTTATTGGAGGAAGGGAGGGAGAGAGAGAAAGAGAGAGAAAGAATGGGTGCCCCAGGACCTCCAGTCCCTGGAAACAAATTCCAGCTGCCTGCGCCACCTTGAGCATCTGGCTTACGTGGGTACTGCGGAATCAAACCTGGGTCCTTAGGTTTCACAGACAAGTGCCTTAACCACTAAACTGTCTCTTTAGCCCAGCTGATTGTTTTTGTACATTGCTGTCCCTCAGCCTATTCACTGAACCTAACAACAGCCCAACATTGAGATAGTTGGAGAAGCCAAACCCTAGCAAATTCTTGTTTCCCTCTCAGTGTGTCCAGGAGAGCTGGAGATGGGAAGTATTGAGTCTTAAGCAGACAAGGATATCTACATGATGTGTCATTCACAGCGGCCTGGGAACCCACAGGCACGCTGGGGGGCTGGCAGGGTGTTTGCTGTATGACCGTGTTGGAACACATCTTCTGTCATCCCAGTGTTGGCTTCACATCTGAGCATGCAGTGGATACTTGACATTAGGTGCGCAGTAGGCATCCGGCTAAGTAGTGATGATTCATGACTTTATCCTCATTAGCTTGATATTTTGAGCATACTATGCTATTATGTAGCCTGGCCTGTCTGTCCTTTGTGTTTCCCTGAACACTTGGTTCATGTCCATACATACATACGTACGTACATACATACATACAGGGCCTCATTTTAGCCCAGAATAGCCTGGCTTACTCTGTTGTAGCTCAGGTTGGCCTTGAACTCATGGCAATCCTCCTACCTCGGCCTCCAAGGGCTAGGGTTATAGGCATGAGCCACCACACCCAGTCCTTTATGTTGTTTACTACATCAAGCGTTTTTTTTAGAGTGGCCGGGGAGTTGTTCAAGGTGCCTGCTTATAAAGCCTGTCATCCTGTGTTCAATTCTCCAGTCACCCATGTAAAGACAGACCTTCCCCTCCAAAAGAAAAAAAAAAACAAAACTGGCACATGTGTCTGGAATTCATTTTCAGTGGCAAGAGATCCTGTCACACCCATACACACGTGCATAAATAAATAAAAACATTTTAATTATTGAACTATGAAGAGTTACGTCAGCTAATCAGTATAATCTGAGGTTGGGCTCACCCTTACTAACCAAGCCAGTGCTCCCCCTTAGAAATGTGACAGTAATGTAAGTAATTTTAATTTTCTGTTACCCACATTGGAAATAATGGAAGAGATAGATAAGGCTAAATTTTTAAAAATTAATTTATTTTATTTGCTAACAGAAAGAGACATAGAGAAGAGACATAAACAGAGAGAGAATGGGCACACCAGGGCCTCTATCCACTGCAAACAAACTCCAGATGCATGCGGCCACTTTGTGCATTTGGCTTGATATGGGTACAAGGGACTCGGACCAGGGTCATTAGGCTTTGCAGGCAAGCACCTTAACAGCTGGGTCATCTCTCCATCCCAAAGCTAAAATTTTAATGTGTATCCAGAATATTATTTTGAAATGTAATCAATGGCAAAGAAAACAGATAGGGCCCTTGTCCCTTAAAATGCACATTCCAGCGAGGGAGGCAAGACTCCACTTGTCCCTGTGGTCTCAGCTCCTGTGCCCCTCCCCCATCCCTATAAACGGATCCTCTAATAAATCTCTGCAAATTGTGCTTAATGACAAAGGGAAAGAAGCAAAGGCCGAGGCTTTTAGAACACGTGGTTATGAGCCGCATCTCGGAAGAGGTGATATTTAAGCAGCCACCTCATGTGGAGGAGAGAGCAGAGTGCCCAGGTGGAAGGAGAAGCAGGTGGAAGGAGAAGCGGGTGTATGACCTGCAGTGAGAGGGAGTTGCCCTGAAGGTTTGAGAAGCTGGCAGCAGCGTGGCAGCATGGCACCGAGTGAGGGAAGGGGCCCAGTCCAGGCTTGGAGAGAGAAGTAGAGGACGCTGAAATTGCGTGGGACCTTGGAAGCTATGGCAAGGACTGAAGTGTGATGAGATCAGATAAAACTGAGCAAGACTGAAGGCTTACAAGAGAATCCTTATTAAACTCCTGGAAAACCTTGCTGGTGTTCTGTGGAGAATGGGCTGAAAGAGGTGGAGAGTTCAAGTGAGGTGACTCTAGAGGACAGAGTGAATGCCGAGGCCAGGAAGGTGTCAGAGGAGAGGGAGAGAAAGGGAGGAGTTTCCACTTACGGTTTGGTAGAACTTTCACACGACAACGCACAGCACGTAGGGGCAGAGAGAAGTAAAGAGGAACCCCTGGAGTTGGAGATTAGCTCCTAATAGAGGTGGGAAAACCTGGATGAGAGCATTGGGAGGGAAGAGAGGAAGCTGGGTCCGTGTCAGCATGTTCTCCTTGGGAGCGTGAGTGGAACCAGAAGGAAGCAGCTGATTATGTGACCCGGGCTCAGCCCAGAGGGCAAGAAGGAGACGGCTGGACAGGGTCACTCAAGGAAAGACCAGGCAGAGGGGAGGGCTCAGGGTGAGCCTGGAGTGCCCATCCTTTAGTTGTTAGGTGGCTGGAGTTAGCAAACGATGGAAGAGGAGTAGCTGGCTAGGGGGGAGGACAGCTACTGGAAAATCGTACCAATGAGAGGGACTCAGGCACTGGTGTTCAGTGCTCCTGAGAGGTGGCTGCTGAGCCAAGTCGGAGTCAAGCAGGTGGGCTGGAAGGCGCATGGGCTGCTGGGAAGAATTGTGTGAAGATGGATGGACCTTTTTTTTTTTTTGAAGTGATCTTTTAAAAATTTTATTTTATTTATTTTATTTATTTATTTATTTTTTTGAAGTAGGGCCTCACTCTGGTCCACGTTGACCTGGAAGTCATTCTGTAGTCCAAGCTTGCCTCAAAGTCACAGTGATCCTCCTATCTCAGCCTCTCGAGTGCTGGGATTCCAGGGCATACCACCACACCTGGCTGTGACGTGAGAAATAGGAAGATGGCATAAAATGGAAAGGAAAGGTTCTTTGTGATGGGAGTGCTGTCATGCATGTGGCAGGGGACAGAGGAGCTGTGCCCTTGAGAAGATGAGAGGCTCAGCGTTCAGAGGACCAGGGAAGGGCTGTCCCTTGGAGGGGAAAGGAGGGTATCTTCCCCTGGAAAGGCAGTCACTGTGGGGGAGATGCAGGTAGGCTTAGGTGTGGTGGGAAAATCTAGGGGTCCCATCAGTGGCTCCTGCCCTCTCTAACAAGTGTGAGGCTGGTCATGGGCTGAGAGGAGGGGCAGAGCACAGGGAGGAGGAGGAAACTGCAGGAGAGGAGGAAGGCTTTATTGTTTGCAAGTGGGTGGCAAGCCTCCCAGAGAAACACAGGCCTGTGCGCCACTTTAGATGACAGTTTGAGGTCAGGGAGCATGAACTTGACGTGAAACTCATCCACCCAGTTTTGCCCAGTGGCTTGGGTGTGAGCCGGTGCATCATGTTGTGGGGTGTTGCCAGGCTGGGAGGCAGGGTTTCTACTGGGACCCACCAACAGTGGCGGACCGTGGGTGGATATGCGCCACCCAAGGAGGAATGCGAGGCCAGCCCCCAGCTGGTGGAGAAGGCCTCTGCGAGGTGGGAAATGCCCAAGTGAACGAGCCAGAAGGATGAGGCGTGAGATGGTAGAGGTGGGCAGTTCACATTTCCAGGTGACAATCATGTGGTTGTGGGTGAGGGTCACCGAAGGGGCGTGAGGATTGAGGTATTGCAGAAGCCCAAGGAACGTGGTAGAGGGTGTTGGGATCATCTGTATGAATGGAGACACTGGTAAGAGGAGGAGGAGGAGGAGACTGAATCTCTTGGTGAATGACAGGAAGTGACTTGGAGGCTGGCGAGGGCCTGTGAGAAGCAGGTGCTTGGAATGGCCTGGTCCTCCAGGGCTTGGAGGGAGCCACGGCACACCAACTGCCTGCCTCTGTGTTCTGCACGTGTTAGGGCAAGAGGGACAGAGAAGCCTGCATGTTTGGCGAGGCTTGTCCTCAGGGGCCAGCTGTTTTCGGTTAAGGCATGAAGGGGAATATTCTGGCCAGGATGGCCGGTGCTGGCCGATTTCCAAGGTTTTCAGTGAGCCTGTGGGGACTTAGAATAGAGAGGAAGGGAGAAGTGGCTCAAACTTGGATGAATGCGCACTGCTGGATTGATGGACGCCCAGTGATGCTGGTTGACCCTCCCTGCAGTAGGTGTGTGGCACGTCTTCCATGAGTCTGGGAGGGACTTGGGGAGTTAGAGGGATAGTGAGCCACCCCTGAGTCAGCAGTCAGTGCAGACCCTGCGGACTTAAACTGAAATAGGGGAGAGCAGTGAGGCAGCATGCCCTGCTGGGTTTGGTTCTGGGTGTCGGAGGGCATCTAGGTGAGGATGGCGGGAGGGCTTTTGGGGGAGAAGCAGAGCAAGGTGGTCTGGACACATGCTCTCTGAGCATGCTTGCTTAGAAGGAGGGGTTCTGTCGTATGGCTCCTCCTGGGGAGAGGAGCAAACGTCTGTTTACCCCAGCAAGAGTCCAAAGAGACGATTCCACCCAAGTCTAGCTGCATGAGTTTCTCACTGGAGTTACTTACAGGAGCATGGGTGAGGGGCTCCTACAGTGCAGTGGGCCCTTCCCCTTTCCAGCAATTACTAACTACTTATGCAGCTTGTGGGAAGGCCAGGCCAGGGCTCCCTCCTCCCTTCCAGGAGGGGGCCCAGTCTTGTGAGGGTGCTCTGATGTTAAGAGGAGTTCTTTTTTTTTTTTAAAGTCATTTTTAAACTTTAAAAAATAAAATATTTTTTATTTATTTATTAGAGAGAAAGAGACAAAGGGCATGCCAGGGTCTCTTGCCACTGCAAATAAACTCCAGACACATGGGCCACCATGTGCATCTGGCTTACGTGGGTACTGGGGAATCAAAACCTGGTCGTTAGGCTTCGCGGGCAAGTGCCTTAACCACTAAACCATCTCTCCAGTCCAAGAGGGGTTCTTAACGTGAGGTCTCATATGCTCTCAACATGAGAGTTGTAGGTATGCATGTTTTTCTACAGGCGTCCATAGTTTTTATCTATTTCCAAAGGGTTCCTGGACCCAAAAGAGATTCGCAGTACTCATATAAAGGACCTAAGCATGTTTGGCCTAGAGGGAGGAGAACTTGGATGTGAGGTGTAGGGCCAGGAAAGAGCCATTAGAGGAAGGGGCTTGGCTGATGCCCACCCAGCTGGTGGGACTCAGGTCAGCCGGAGGGTGCATATGTTGGGTTCCATGCGATCATCCAGGGAGCCCGAGAACATTCGTCATAACGGGTATGCATGGGGCAGGTGGCAGAAGCAGCTGGACGGACTGTGGTACTGACAAAAGCTTTGCCCACAACTTTTTTGTTTTGTTTTATTTTTTTGTTTTTCGAGGTAGGGTCTCACTCTACCCCAGGCTGACCTGGAATTCACTATGGAGCCTTAGGGTGGCCTCGAACTCACGGGGATCCTCCTACCTCTGCCTCCTGAGTGCTGGAATTAAAGGCGTGCGCCACCACGCCCGGCTCCACAACTTTTTTTTTGTGGCAAGGAATAAACAAGTTTGGTATGGTCTTCATTCCCTGGTCCTCCGAGGCCGTTTGAGGGCTGAGAACCTGCAGCCACCCAGCCCTGTAGACACTCGGGCATGCAGCTCTGGGCAGCTCCCTGAACACCTTACCTGTGCTTCCTTTCTGGAGTGAGATTGCTAAATATCATCTGAGGGAGCAGGTAGCCCTCTGTGTCTATGGCTTCACCTGTGCAGTATGAAAACGTTTTAGGCATTGCTTTGTGGAGAGCTCCCCCATCTCTTGTTCAAGGTGGTGAGCTCACCGTCATGCGCCCTCAGTAGCCTCTGTTGTTGGGGTCACAAAGCCTGGGGTAAGCACAACTCTATCTCTTCGAGGTGACTCCCCTCACCACCACCCCACACCCAGTGCATACCCCATGATGGCTAGGGCTTCTCCCTTATTTCAGCACCAACAGACTCTGCACCACTAGATTTAAAGGTGGCTCCCATGGGGTCAACTTATGATTAACGCTGTGTGACTTTATCATAGATTCTTTCTCAAGCTCTCACAGTTTCTTTTACCTATTTATTTATTATTATTATTGTTTTGTTTTTTCAAGGTAGGGTCTCCCTGTAGTCCAGGCTGACCTGGACTTCACCATGTCGTCTGAGGGTTGTCTCAAACTCACGATGATCCACCTACCTCTGGCTCCCGAGTGCTGGGATTAAAGGTGTGTGCCACCATGCCCAGCTTTTATTTATTTATTTTATTTGTTTTTTTTAAGATAGGGTCTTGCTCTAGCTGGTGTTTTAAAAAATATTATTTAGGGCTGGAGAGATGGCTTAGCGGTTAAGCGCTCGCCTGTGAAGCCTAAGGACCCCGGTTCGAGGCTTGGTTCCCCAGGTCCCACGTTAGCCAGATGCACAAGGGGGTGCACGCATCTGGAGTTCGTTTGCAGAGGCTGGAAGCCCTGACGCACCCATTCTCTCTCTCTCCCTCTATCTGTCTTTCTCTCTGTGTCTGTTGCTCTCAAATAAATAAATAAATAAAATGAACAAAAAATATTATTTATTAATTTATTTGCAGTGAGAGAGAGAGAGGGAGAGAGAGAGAAGAGATAATGAAGGAATGAAGATGGGTGCACCAGGGCCTCTTGCTACTGCAAACAAACTCTAGATGCCTGTGCCACTTTGTGCATTAGCATTATGTGGTTACTGGGGAATCAAATGCAGGCTGGCAGGCTTTGCAAGCAAGCACCTTTAACTGTTGAGCTATCTTCCAAGCCCTGAATTCTTTTATTTATTTAACAGAGAATGGGGCGGGGGAGGACACACATAGAGACAGAGAGAGGGAGAGAGAATGGGTGCGCCAGAGCCTCCAGCCACTGCAGACGAACTCCAGACGCTTGTGCCCCCTTGTGCATCTGGCTAATGTGGGTCCTGGGGAATCGAACCTGGGTCCTTTGGCTTTGCAGGCAAACACCCCTACCGCTTAGCCATCCCTCCAGCCCCCTGTATTCTTTTATGTAGTCCAAGCTGACTTTGAACTCACTGCAGTCCTCCTGTGTGTCAGCCTCCCGAGGGATGGGATTGCAGGTTTGCTCCACCATACCTGGCTTTTTTTTTTTTTTTAAAGCAATTGTACTTAGGGGTAGAATATTCTGGAAACGAATTGGGGTTTGACTGAAAGCCATATCATTTGCTTCAAGGGAGGGAGCTAAAAAAAAAGCCACTGCTTGGCTTCTCCCATGAATTTTAAATACTCTGAAAGCTTTGCCCTGTGAAGGAAACAATGCCTCCTGCCTTAAATAATTAAGTGGATAACACCGGGCATGGCAGTTATCGACCCAGGCTGGTCACACTGTAGCCCCAGGAGCCTCTCTCTCTCAAGGGCAGAGCCAGCTAGGGGCCCGAGGAGGTTGTCCTCATAGTGAAAAAAAGGACGTAGCATCAAATGGCTTCTTTTTAAGTACTTGGTGAAATTGGCCCAAATGTGGAAATGTCACCAGAGGAAGAGGGTGACATGTGTCCCAATGCAGGCTTTTCTCTGGGCTGTCTGTGTCAGCTGTGAGTGTCAGACCTGTGACCTCTTGGTTGGTCTTCCCCACGTCTCCATTGCCACAGGCTGTCCAGTGAGATGACTGTGGCCCAGGCGCAAGGTGTCTGTCTTCCTCACCACTATGCACTTACCACTGGCTTCTCTCTACTTGGTAGACATTTCTAGAGAATCTGTGAGGTGAAGAGAAGGCCACTTTATTTTCTAACACATAGTCTCCCTTCTGGGGCAGTGGTGCCATTTCAGGATTGTCCCAGTATTTCCCGACTGCCTGCCCATCCTGGGGCTGCACAAGATCTTTGTCCCCAAGGCCACATAATGCAATGGTGTACAAGCACAGGGTTGTGCCACGAAGTCATTATGGGATCTTCCTTGGCCTGTGGAAAAATGAGTTCTGTCAGGATGAGGGAGCTACTGCTTATTAACTCCTGATACGTGCATCATTTCATTTCAGCCTCAAGTTTCACGGATGAGTTCCGAGAAGCTAAGCTGTTTGGTTCAAGTCCCCACAGTGAGAACACACAGAGAAGCTGGTGGTGGCTTTACATTTTGCCCAGCTCTGAGTCACTCTAAGATTCAAATTTTGTAAGATTTTCATAGTTCTGTATATTTTAAAAGTATGACTCGAGGCCTATTTTTTACTTATTTCAATTTCAATTTTGGTGTGTATGTGTACATGTGATATATGCACATATATGTGCACATGTGCACACCTCATGTATACACATGTGGAAGCCCAAGGAAAATGTCAGGAGTCTTCTTTTATTTGCTTCTCAGTCTTATTTCCCTGAGACAGTCTCTCACTGAGCTTGGAGCTCCTTGTTACACTGGCTGGCCATCAAGCCCCAATGAGCCTTCTGTCTCAGTCCTGGGGCATGTGAGACCATACTCAGGTTTGTTTTTTTTTTTTTTAAATTATTTATTTATTTATTTGAGAGCGACAGACACAGAGAGAAAGACAGATAGAGGGAGAGAGAGAGAATGGGCGCGCCAGGGCTTCCAGCCTCTGCAAACGAACTCCAGACGCGTGCGCCCCCTTGTGCATCTGGCTAACGTGGGACCTGGGGAACCGAGCCTCGAACCGGGGTCCTTAGGCTTCACAGGCAAGCGCTTAACCGCTAAGCCATCTCTCCAGCCCCATACTCAGGTTTTTTAAACTTTTTGAAATTTTATTTATTAGAGAGAAAAGAGAGAGAGAGAGAATGAGAATTGGTGTGCCAGGGCCTCCAGCCACTGCAGATGAACTCCAGATGCATGTGCCACTTTGTACATCTGGCTTACATGAGTACTGGGGACTCGAACCTGGGTCCTTAGTTTTCTCAGGCAAATGCCTTAACCACGAATCCATCTTTCTAACCCAATACTCAGTCTTTTTAAAAAAATATTTTATTTATTTGCAAGCAGAGAGAGAGAGCAAGAGAGCGAGAGAGAGAGACAGAGTAAGAATGGGCACTCCAGGGCCTCCAGCTGCTGCAAACTCCAGAGGCATGTGATACTTTGTGCGTCTGGATTTACATGGGTATTGGGGAATCAAACCTGGGTTGTTAGGCTTTGCAGGCAAGGACTTTAACCACTGAGCCATCTCTCCAGCCCATGCTGTTTTCTTTTTCATTGGTGCTGGAGATCCAACACAGGAGCTCATGCTTGTGCAGCAAGCACTGTTACCCATCTCCCCATCCCCAACTGGACATCCAAAAGAAAAGGCAGAAGTATACCTCAGGGAAATTTTGGGAACACAGTTTTAAAATGAAATAGTCACCTATAGTCTTCTTTTGAGCTATTCGCTTATCTTCCCTTTCTCATCCCTCGGTTTCCCAGCTTCTCCCTGGTCCTTTTCCTCAGATTTCAGTAGAGACTCTCGGAATGACTTCAGGCTTCAGGCTTCGGGCTTGCTAGATTGCATGTTACTGTCACAGTTATTAAGGCGCTGTGCAGGAGATTCTGAGTCTCAAGTAAAGTTGTGGGTCTGTGTCTCATCTCTTGACACAGAGCTTGGTTAGGAGCCCTCCTAAGATGCCACTGCTCGCTTTCCTGTTTGGCCCCAAGTCAGACTCTTTCCCATACTCCTCTGTGTCCACACTTTGGTAATCCCTTGTGTTGTTTGTCTCTGAGATCTGCCCCTCCCCCACTGTTGCACCTGCTTTGTTGGGAATTTTGATCCAGCAGGTGCATGGAGTGTTCAAGATTGGCTCCCCAGTCCTCCATAGAAGGTGGGGGTTTCAAGCCTGGAGAGGTTAAGACTGACTGAAGGAGTGAAATTTGGTTCTCTTTGCACATTTTACAAAAATTGTTTGTTTATTTGTACGCCCTTTCTTCCGCAGCATGTCTTTTAGCCACCACAGGCTAAATTAACTGAGTGAATGGCGAATGCAGCTTGGTGAGGAATCAAAGACTGAAGTCAAGATCTGAAACCTAGACAGGCTCTCATTAAATGCCTTTTGCTGGGGAAGTTCATGATTAAGGGCTTTTTAGTAATCTGTTTTTAAAATGAAATTTTTCATGTAGCCTCTGGAGCTTTTCTTGGTAATAGATAAAATTAGTTTTCCCTACATCCTTGAGATCAAATATTTGGGCGGCCAAGGCAGAATTCACCTATGTGCTCAAACCTCTGATGTTTTGAGGGCCTCTGATGTTATGTGCTTGAGCTTATCAGAATCAATAGTATTATTTAGGTCACCTGTGTTAAAGTGGCAGCCAGTGGAAACAGCTGCATGCAAGCAGCCCAGGTGGAGGTTGCCCTTATTAAAAACAGTAGGTTGGGCTGGAGGGATGGCTTAGCGGTTAAGGCGTTTGCCTGCAAAACCAAAGGAATCAGGTTTGATTCCTCAGGACCCACATTAGCCAGCTGCACAAGGCGGTGCACGCATCTGGAGTTCTTTTGCAGTGGCTGGAGGCCCTGGTACGCCCATTCTCTCTCTCTCTCTCTCTCCCTCTCTCCTTCCCTTACTCAATCTGTGTGTGTGTGTGTGTGTGTTCCAACCTGTTTTGACCAATAACCCCAACCTATCTACTATCTTTACTTCAAGGATCCCATCTCTGAAACTGACACATATTGTCCTAGCCGTTCAGGGTGCTACTACAACATACAAAGACACTGGATAGCTTACAATAGGTATTTCTCACAGTTTCCGAAGTTGGGAAGTCCAAGATGGAGATGGCAGCGGCTCTGGTTTCTGGTGAGGCTCTACTTTCTGGCTCATAGCTGGCACCTTCATGAGCATTGAGCACAGTCCCTAGGGACTGTTTGTGAACTACCACTTCCTGAATGCTCTTTATTTTTTTAAGGACATGTTCTTTTTTAACCCTATTTTAAAACTTTATTTACGAGAGAGAGAGAGTGAACACATGCATGGTGAACTGCTGCAAATAAACTCCAAACACAAGCATCTCTTTGGGCATCTGGCTTTAGGTGGATGCTGGAGAGAGAAAGATAGAGACAGAGACAGAGAGAGACACTGAGGGAGGGAAAAGAGAAGTTCAAACCTAATAGGCCAGTTGGAAAAAACATCTTTGTATGTACTGAAGTCCCCAAGAATCAAAACAAGGGTAGTCAGGGATTCCAGAGTGAAAAATCAGTAAGAAACGAAGTGACTCAGGGGTTGGTGGTTGACGTAGCAGTGATGGATAGTGACTGACAGTGTGCTGACAAGACGACCAGGATTTTGTGGGTCACTCCTTCTGGCTTTTATGTGCATGTGCCCTAGAGGAAAGCAGTAGCCGGGAGCTGCCAGTGGGGCTCTTGGGTCCTAATCCCGTGAACCTTTCCTCCCAGAGAACAGCTTAGTATGTTAGGAAACCTTTAGCCTGAGCTGGGCAAAAAGCAAAGATCCAAGAGAGTCGGTGGGGGCAAATATGCGGTACATAACTGGGGATCTTCACAGCAGATTAGAAAGGAAGCCTGAAGGGGCTGGAGAGGTGGCTCAGCAGCTAAAGGCACTTGCCTGCAAAGCCTAAAGACCCAGGTTCTGTTCTGCAGTGCCAGATGTACAAGGTGGTACATACCTCTGGAGTTTGTTTGCAGTGGCTAGAGGCCCGGGTGTGTCCATTCTCTCCCTCTCTCTCTCTCTCTCTCTCTCTCTCTCTCTCTCTCTCTTAAATAAATAAATAAATATTAAGAGCCTGAAGCATCCCACTGGGCTTAGGTGACACAGACACAATCACTTACCTGGGCAGTGTGTGGACTTGGACAAGTTAACTTAATCATTTTTTTCTCTTTGCTATTTTCCTCTATAAAATGAAGACACTGGAGCTGAGGAAATGGCTTAGCATTTAAGGCATTTGCCTGTAAATACTTAGGACCTTGGTTCAATTCTCCAGATTGCACGGAAGCCAGATGCACAAGGAGGCACATGCATCTGGAGTTCATTTGCAGTGGCTGGAGGCCCTGGCATGCCCATTCTGTCTCCCTCTCTACCTGCCTTTTCCTACCTCTCTCTCTCTCTCAAATAAATAAATAATAAAATATATTTTTTAAAAAATGAAGACACCAGGGCTGATCTCAAGGTTGTTGGGAAGACTAAGTGAGGTGAAGTATATGCCAGGGGCCAGCATGATGTTTAGCACTTGCAGATGACCAGTAAACATTAAAATCCCTATGAAGTACCTTTTCCTGGCCACTGCTGAGACCTGGGTGGGGGTGGATATCAGCATTGCTGTTAAGACCATGGGGAGACATTTCCTATTTAGAAGACAGACCTCTTAGGAGAGGAATACCAATTGCCCTGAAGCCCTGAGATAAATTGTGCTTGGACATATGCAGATCTGTGGGTGGAAACTTGAAGCGTGCTTGAAGGAGGTAAAAATGAAGTGGAGTCAAGTTGATACACACAGGCCATCTGGCCCTTTGGAGAGATGGGTGACACGTCCTTGGTGATGGGGATAAGCACCAGCTCTTTGGGGCTTGATTAAGGCCAGCTACCTGGGCCCTCCTGTTAGCTGTCTTGTTCTGGTAAAAGTTGAGCCTCAGACCTTTTCCAAAAGAAAGAGAGAGCTCTAGTAGTGCCGGGGTCCAGCCTGGCTTGAAGGAGGGTCCCCGAAGAGAGGCGTGAAAGGGAGCAGCGCAAGAATGACTTGAAGTCAAGTTCTGGTGCAAGCTAAAGGCAGCTGAGTTTCTCCATCTCTTTCTCTCTGCTCTGCTTTCTCTTTTTCTCTGCTTTTTCCTTTTTCCCCCTCTTTTTTCTTTTTCTCCCTTTCTCTTTTTTTTTTTTCCTCTTTCTCTCTTTTTCTCTGTTGCCACAGCTCTTAGCCTCAGTCTTTTATTTTCTGATCATGTCATGCAAGAGCAAACTTCAAGAGAGGCGCAGTTCCACAGAATTCATAGAAACTTTTTGCTATTTCTTTACGTCAAGCAATCCTATAATTATTTACCTCAAGTACAGTCATCAGGCCTCTATAATGATTAACTATTTTCACACTTTTCTCATGTATGTGCAATCAAGAACTTGCAGTTTCCTGAGCTCCTACTTTCAATTATTATATTAAAGGTGAGAGACAGAACAACCACAAAGTGGGGGTTCCCACCATTGATCCAATAAACCCATTTATCCCCCAACCATTTCTTTTGAATTTTCCTTTTCATGTCCCTCCAATACTTAGACTTTGGTCCCCCCGATTGAACTCTTTCTGACCTCAGTTGTTTTTCCTGTAAGGATTCTTGGTAAAGAGTCATAGTTTTCTGCCATTGCCACCATTCAGAATAATTAGTCATAGAACAATTTTTCATTGTTCCAGGAGGTTCACTGTTTTCTCCTCAGTGTACTGTACTCCATGCCTGACTTTCTTTAAGGCCTCAAGGAAAACAATTATTTCTGACCCATTTTCTTGTTTTTCCAATTGTATGCCAGAGCTTCTTTCAGATACATTGACCGACACTTCACTAACATCAATTTTTGCTGGAAAAGTAAACTTAGAGATTGGTGAATCAAGTGAAAGAGAAAAGGACAAACATTATACAGAAAACCATAGATATCTCTAGTGTAGAGAGCCAAAGATGTTTCTATAGAGGGCCCACATTGGACTCCAAGGAAGAGACAGCTGGGCTGGAACTCTGTCATGCAGCTCTTCAGCACTCGATCCCTCGTGATCCTGAAATGGCATGCTTGCCGTCTCCGGCATAGTAGATCCAGTATTATTAGTCCCATCTGGCTGTCACTCTAATGTGAGTTCATCCCAGTAAGATATGCTCCCAACTTCTCTCAGGCCAGACAGGGTATACTGGGAAGGGTCACTTGTGTAGGACATAGGGAACGGGTTGCTGGTGAGGAAGCCATAGACCAGGACACCAGCTGTTTGGAGCCCAGAGGGTCAGGCAATACACCTCAGCATGCCCATCTGCCTGTATATGTGCACTCATAGGTGTGTGTCTGGGAGAGAAACAGTAGCCAACAGTTCTGCTGTGGAGTGGGGTTCTCAGGTCCTAATACCATCCAACTAGGATCTGCTTTTTTGAATTGTGGAATTACACAGGGTCCCACTAGCTTGTCGTTGGTTCCTCTAAGCTCCCCGGACCTTGGCTTCATTCAAGGCTTGTGACCATAGCTTCAAGCACTTCCTCTAAGTAAGGGCTGCAGGGGGAACCAGAAAGGAAGACCTTATTCTTGCCTAGGGGGGCCTACCAAGTCCTATATCTTGGTAGGAGGGAGTCACCTATAGCTAGTCAAAGATAAGGCAGGATACAGGGAGAGATCCCCCAGTCTGATAGGTGGAGTCGGGTGCTCTGAAGGAGGAAGTAGCCAATTTGCACTTGGCCTTGAAGAATGGTAGGATTCTGACCAGTGGGGTGTGATTTGAGGTAGAGACATTCCTGGGGAGGGCACAGCTCTTGGAAAGGCAGAGGTATGGCCTACCAGGAGCTTCTGTTGTGTTGGACCTGCAGGCTGAGAATAGGGATTAAAGGGGAGGAGATCACAGAGGCAGGTGGAGACCAAGGTGGGTGAGGCCTCGGATTTCAGGTCAGGGACTGTCTTCACAACCCATTTATGAATAGCTCAACAGGGTGGATGTCTGTGATTGGAGTGAACGGGGCATGGCTGGCCCTGCTTAACACAAAGGAATGAGATACACAAAGGCCTCTTTCTTTCCTTATTTGAGGTCCATGAGGGCTTTTCTGTTGGACTTGGCCTCTGAGCCAACATCCACCTAGTGCCATGGGGGCTCTATAAAGATGCGGGGACCAACTATTTTTATGTTCCTTCAAATGCCTGTGTTTATTTTTAAACTCGAGCTTTGTAAAGCAGGGATGTAGCATGCAGTCTTTGCTTTTGAGTAAAAAGCTTCTCAGGCTGAGGGAACCTGTAGAAGTGTACTTGATTTAAGGTTTTTGTGGCACAATGCCTGTCTCTGGCATCATAGGGAAGAACTAATTTGCTTTAAAAAAAAAATCCTGGAAAGTGGAAACCCACGTACAATTTTCCAGTTCCTTAACATGTGCTGGCTGATCTGTGGCAGGCAGAGGTGCTCATCATAGATGGGCCATGTGTGCTGGAGATGCGGCCAGTGTGGCAAGCTGGAATTAAGTCTAAACCTGCCAGGCTCCACGGTCACCCACCGACAGGACCCTATGAACTTAGAATAGAATGTCGGTTATCTTTTAAGCACATGCAAGTTAAAACTGAAAAATTAATGCAATTAACTTGGAGTTCAAGGTGGATGATTTGGTGCTTCGATGTAGTTATACCTTCTCTCTCCAGAACCTATTAAAATGGTAATAAAGAGATTAGGAGAAGTATAATTCCAACACAGTAAAATGAATGGGAGGGAATTATCAGTAGCTGAGAGATTGCGACACACTTCTGGAAGGCAGCAAGCAAGGGAAGGAGTGGCAATGTCAGAACTAGAGCAAGAGGAAGTCAGAGTGTGAAGCAAGGAATCCAGTCCTCTGATGATCCCTAGATCCCTAGACCATCTGGACTGGGTCTGCACTGAGCCTGCAGGGCAGGGAGAAGAGGAATGAGAAGTGAGGCTACAGCTGCTGTTTCATTTGAGGTCTTGGAAGCACTGTGCTTATTAGAGGAAACAAGGATGAGCAGGCATCCATGACTGAGCCTGAGCAGGGCGCATGGGGTGGTATTCTAGAATAAAGTCGTCTTCAGTCTGCACGGATGTCCACCGTCCAAGAGGAGGAGCCAGCATATGAACTTCACATCAGGCAAGGGGTGTGTGAGGAGAGTGAGGCAAGGACTTGTAAGTGGTTTCTATGGGAAAATAAGATTTTTAATCTGTTGAACTATTTTATGTCTTTTGTAGCCAAAAAAGTGTCCCCCCCCCCCACAAAGATAAGCAGTCCTAAAACCAAGCCAGCAAATGCTTCCTTATATGGAAGAAGAGCTCTTGCTGAAGTGATTAAGTGAAGGACTCTGGCCTAGGGAGGTGATCCTGAGTTACTCAACCCTGTGATGGAGGAGAGATTGAGAAGGAATTTGCCACACCAGACCGAAGGCAGCAGGGGATGTGAGGACCACAGAGCAATTTGGAGATGCTTTGCAGCGGGTGTTGAGGATAAAGGGAAAGACCATGTGCCAGTGAGCCAGCCTAAGATCTGGAAAAGATGGGCTCGCGTCTCCCTCCCTTAGAACTTCTAGAAGGAGCAGTGCCCTACCAACACCTTGGTTTCAACCCAATGAAATTGATTTTGGATTTGTAGCTCCCAAAACTGCTTGGAAATAAATTTCAGTTGTTTTTAAGCCAGCAAGCTTGTGGTACTTTGGTACTGTAGGAAATGGATGCATATAGCCAAACCAATCAAGGGGAAGTGAAGGCCACTTCAGATGCGGGGACTTAAAGTTGACTTCCCAGTTATCATAAGGATTAAGACCAGCAAAACAAGAACGAAGTCTATGAAGGAGGAGGCAGTTAGCCGGCAAAAAGAATTAGTGGCTTCTTGGAATCTAATGAAAAGAACTCCCCAACAGATGGTTGTGAATGTGCCATGAAGCAATCAGTCTCAATTAAAACTGGAAGCCTCTGGCCCCATGAATATTATCCTTGGGACAGAGACCAGACTGGATTCCAGGCAGCAGGCAGAGTCAACATGCTAGAAGACACTAACGTTTTAGGAGCTGCTTCTTTTCTCTTTACAAAAAGGAGACAGGGGCTGGAGAGATGCCTTAGCAGTTAAGGCACTTGCCTGCAAAGCCTAAAGACCTAGGCTCTATGCCCCAGAACCCACATAAACCAGATGCACATGGTGGCACATGCATCTGGACTTTGTTTGCAGTGGCTAGAGGCATTAGCACTCCCATTCTCTCTCTAATAAATAAATTAATTCATTAAATTAAATATTTTAAAAGGAGACAATAGAAAAGCATCAAACATTAAAACTATCATGAACACATGCCCAAATAGGGAGTCCGTGAAGACACTGTCTGCTTTTGAACAATTGGGAGCATGCTAGAAAGGAGCTACTTCCTTTTGACCTTGAGGAGTACTCATTCTTGGCATTGGGACTGCACAGAAAGAACTCTAATCCCGACACGCTTCTTGCCTCTGCAGGGAACAATAGTTATATAGTCAAATAGCATCCTCTTTTTTAAAAAGGTGACATAATGCCCCATTGTGTTAGCTAACTGACTTGACTCTTCCTGGTGCCGGACTTTCCAGTTAATATTTGGTTGATCTGTCGTAAATCATGCTGGAATCTGGGGTCATTTTGATCCGTGAAGTTGGAAGTGGAGGTGAACTGAGCCAGCATGATGTATAATTTTGTGTAGTGGGGAAGGGCCCCAAGAGTGCGAATGACAGCTGAAGTCTGAAGGGAGGTGCCTGATTGGCTTAGCTAATGACTGTTCCCCCACCTTTTGTTGTTTTTTTTGGATTGTGGGTTGAGCTAGTTGTGCAGGGCATATATCCATCAATCTAGTCTGTCCGTGGTCCTTTATTGATGAGCAGCTCAGAGGCACTTCACTATGCGGGGCCTGTGGGCTGAAGTGAATTTGGGGTGGAACAGACATGCTGACTTGACAGAACGAGTGGGAGAAGTCTAAGGTTGTCTATCTGCCAACAGAGAAGATCCAGAAACAGAAAGGGAGGCTATTGTTGTAATCTAGGTCAGTGTTTCCCAATCTTTCTAGCGTCATGGACACATGGAAAATATTTGTACAGCACATGGGCAAGTGGATAGTACTGTTCTCAGCCCCAACCCTGGGACTCCTGTCCCCTGGGTCCTGCCCTGTTCCCTCAGGGTTGAGGCTATCCCCTTCTCAACAGGCTACGTCCTCCAAGCCCATATAACATCTTTGTGTAAGTTAGAAAAGGCCATTTCAGGCTGGAGAGATGGCTTAGCGGTTAAGGCACTTGCTTGCCTGTGAAGCCTAAGAAGTTATGTTTGCATCTCCAGGTCCCACATAGCCAGACACACAGTGACGCAAGCGCACAATGTCGTACGTGTGCACAAGGGGGTGCCTGTGTCTGGAGTTTGTTTGCAGTGGCTGAAAGCCCTAGCCTGCCCATGCTCTCTCTCTCTTTCTGCCTCTTTCTCTCAAAATAAATTAAAAAAGAAAAAGAAAAAGCCATTTCTTTTACAAGACCCCTTCCAGATAATCTGTTATCTGCCAGGCAATTGGCTGGCATAAAAGTATGCAAATCTCTTATGAGCATGATATGATGAGATCCCACAGAGCTGTGTACTACGAAGGCATTTGCAGGACCAGTCTTGGCACACCTGGGCCCATGGGAAGCCACTGCTAGAAAGGATGAGGGCCTGGGATGCTGGAGAGGACAGAGACTGGGCACATGGCTGTCTTGTGCTGGGTATGAGCCACGATTGCAGGGAGATAAGGTGTGATCTTGGGTTTCAGAAGAGACACCCGGGCTTGATGTTTGCATTCAGTTTTCATCATACAGAGAAAGAGAGAGAGAGAGTCCTTGTAGCTATGGAATTGAGTGTGGTGGAGAAAGAACATGGAGAAGAATCTGGGAAACAAGCCCTCTCCCCACCCTCTCCCCTCGTCCCTCCCCATCTACCCCACCCTATTAGGCCATAAGCCTAAAATGGATTCTGATATTTGAGTAGGATGGGAATTGAGGCCCAAGCGGGAGGGGAATCTGAGCACTGTGGGATCCTGTCCCTTGGCTTATGGGCGCTGTCTCAACAAGATCACACTGTCCGGAGGACGGCATCTGCTTGCCCTAGAGGATCCGTGGCTAAAATCTCTGGCTACAGTATCTGAGCCAGAACCCACCTCAGCATAATAATATGCACCCTCAGGTGCCAGGTCGACACCCACCTGTTCTGCCTCAGCAGCTATCACACCCTGATGAGCAGAAGGAGGCCTTGCTACAGCCTACCATGCCTGTCCTTATGGGTAAGATAAGACTGGTTAGACTTTCCTTTAACATCGTGGGAAATAATAGAATGGAGTCTTGCCTTTCTAGGTAAATGCCAGTTAACGTCTATATTATGTGTTAAAGCCAACTAATCATGTTTTTTTTTTTTTTTTAGGTAAGGTCTCACTCTATCACTCTAGCCCAGGCTGTCCTGAAATTCACTCTGTAGTCACAGGCTGGCCTCAAACTCACAGTGATCCTCCTACCTCTGCCTCCCTAGTGTTGGGATTAAAGGCATGTGCCACTGTGTCCAGCTGGTTTTTAAAATATTTTCTTTTTATTTATTTATTTGAGAGAGAGAGAGAATGAATATATGGGTATGCCAGGGTCTCCAGCCACTGCAAATGAACTGCAGACACATGCACTGCCTTTTGCATCTGGCTTACATGGGTCCTGGGGAATGAAACCTGTGTTCTTTGTGTCCTAACTGCTAAGCCATCTCTCCAGCCTTGTGTTTTTTTTTGAGACACGATCTTACTATATATCATAGGATGACCTTGAATTTGTGACAGTCCTCCTGCTTCACCCTCCCAAGTACCAGGATTACAGGTATGCACCACCAAGCCTGGCTAAATAATAGCTAAGCAAATACTCAGGACCTTCTTTATGCATAGGACTGCCACACATCAGGGGCTGCCGGTGGTCAACACACTGTTTCCTTGTCAAGTAAACTCATCACGTCGGTCCCTGACGGATTCTTACAGACTTGGCTGCCTTCTGGAACCCTCCCTTACGTGCTTCATCCCTGGCATAGCACATTCTGAGCACAGCACATTCTGGGGCTGGCAGCTGTACCTGTGGGGCAGAGACCTGCCTTGCTCCACCTTCCTACGTATGCCCAGTGTCCTTGGGTGTGAAAGGAATGGCTGTTCCAGCAGTTTTCGTCCAGGGTCCCAGGAGAACAGGGACAGGTGCCTGCACTAGTTCACTGTTTGGGACAGGTGCTCACAAAGGACAAAGGGCAGCTGTTCTACTTTTGGCTGCTTGAGCTGTAACTGGCTTACCTGCATTCTTCAGGCCACTTGGTAGATAAGCAAGCCGTTTGGCAATCTTAAGAAAAAAAATGAGAAAACAAATAAACATTTCTTTCATAAATATTGCTCGAAGTCCAAAATCTTTCAATAATGGGCCTGGGTGGGGGAGGAAAGGTCATAAATAGGTACTTCTTGGCCTCTAGGCTGGAAACCAGTGCATGAACTGTGAGGTAGAAATAAAACAGGATGAGAGCTCGACACAAGGGCCCCAGCTCTTTCCAGAGTAGTGTGTGGTTTGGATGTACTGAGCAAACTGCCTGGGTACTCTGAGGGGTAAGTTGGCTACTCAGCTCTTCGGGTGCCAAGTCCTTGTCTATCTCCTCCCATCTGCAGTGCTTTAGAGAGTTGACCTCTCTCCCTTCACCATCCCTGGAGTTCAGGGGCATGCGTCCTCTTGTTCTACTGGTCCAGGTGGTTTTGCACTTGGTCTTTAGCTTGGGAAGCAGAGACTGGCCTCTCCCTTGTTTGGACAGTTTCATGTTCCAGCAAGGTCATTGTGGAGACCTTGCATGCATTAAAAAAAAAAACAAAACTGTTTTTGGGCTGGAGAGATTGCTTAGTGGCTGAGGCACTTGCCTGTGAAGCCTAAGGATCCAGGTTTGATTCTCCAGTACCCACATAAGCCAGATGCACAAGGTAGTGTGCACATCTGGAGTTCATTTGCAGTGGCTAGATGCCCTGGTATACCCATTCTCTCCCCATCTTCCCCTCTCCTAAATAAACAAATATATATATACACATACATATATATATTAAATATTTTATTTTTATTTATTTATTTGAAAGAGGGAGAAAGAGGCAGAGAGAGAGAGAATGAACATGTGTGCCAGGGCATCCAGCCATTGCCACTCTTTGCATCTGGCTTATATGGGTCCTGGGGAATCAAACCTGGGTCCTTTGGCTTTGCAGGCCAGAGTCTTAACCACTAAGCCATCTCTCCAGCCCAAAATATATTATTTTAAAACCTGTTCTTTATAGAGAAAACTCGCTATCTGGTCAGCATTCCAGATGCCTTCTTCCCATGTACATAAGTACTCAAACATGGGCAGGTAGAGAGGGTTAGGGTTTTGAGACAGAGGCCATTGCTGTCCTATTTCCTTGGATACTCTTTGTACCCAGCACCATTCTTCTTTGCAATTGTATACTAAATATTTGTTAGTACATATTAATAAGCATATTTGTGAGGGCAGGAGCAGAGTATGATGTTATTTGTAATCTGCTCTTTTCACTTCACAATCCAAATCCTAGTTTGATTAATTTTGGAATTTTAGGTTTTTAATAAATATTTTTAAAATATATTTTATTTATTTATTTGAGAGAGAAAGAGAGAGAATGGGCATGCCATGGCCTCCAGCCACTGCAAACAAACTCCAGATGCATGCGCCCCCCTTGTGCATCTGGCTAACGTGGGTCCTGGGGAATTGAATTTGGGTCCTTTGGCTTTATAGGCCAATGCCTTAACCTCTAAGCCATATCTCCAGCCTGGAATTTTAGGTTTTGTTTCTGTTTTATCTTTTTCTCTCTGAGGCCAGTAGGTATCAAATGATATTCAAATCTTTTAAGGTCTGGTGAGTTCTGTTTGGTAAAAAAAAAAGGACAGAGAAGGTTGCAGCCAGTTTTGGACTTAGTGGTTGTTGGTGACCTCATTTTGTAATGATGAAGCCGAGAACAAACGTAGTGGGGGCTGGAGAAATGGCTCAGTGGTTAAAAGCCTGAAGGCCTAGGTTCATGTGTCTGGAGCTCATTTGCAGTAGCTCTAAGTCCTGCCATTTTTTTTCTCAATTTTTATTAACATCTTCCATGATTATAAAATATATCCTATGGTAATACCAACCCTCCCCCCACTTTCCCCTTTGAAATTCCATTCTCCATCATAGCCCTGCCATTTTTATCTTCATTCTCTCATTCTTTCTCTGCCTTGCAAATAAATAAATAAAATTATTAAAAAAAAAAAACATAGTAGGGGCTCTTGGAGATGGCTTAGCAGTTAAGGTGTTTGCCTGTGAAGCCTAAGGACCCAGGTTCAATTCCCCAGTACCCATATAAGCCAGATGTACAAGGTGGCATATGTGTCTGGAGTTCATTTGCAGTGGCTAGAGGCTCTGGCATGCCCATTGTCTCTTTCTCTCTATCTGCATCTTTCTCTCTCTCTAATAAATAAATAAAATATTTTTTTAAAAAAACATAGTAGGCCAGATGTGGTGGTACATGCCTATGATCTCTGTATTGGGACGGGGAGTTGAGGATCATGAGATCAGGGTCACTCTCAGTCACATATTGAGTTTAAGACCAGCCTGGACTACCTGAGGCCATGTCTCTGCCAAAAAACCCGAAACAAAACAAAACAAATTTAAAAAACCCATAATAAGCAATGAAGAAAATGACATCTTTCCATATGAGACAATACCCATTTAAATTTATTATCATTTTAGAAGACTAGAATTTTTTGTGTGAATATATACACTTTGTGTAACCATTGACCTACTTTGGGCCTATGTAGGTTATTGCTGGGTTTACTTTTGCTTTGATCTATCATCCATCCACCTATCTGTCTATCTACTATGTATGTATGTATGTATATATGTATGTATGTATGTATGTATGTATGTATGTATGTATCTATCTATCTATCTATCTATCTATCTATCTATCAATCAATCATCTCTCTGGAGACAGAAGCTCCCTATGTAGCTCTGGATAGCCTGGAACTTACTATGTACGCCAGGTTGGCCCTTAACTCATGGTGATCCTCCCACCTCAGCCTCGTGGGTGCTGGGATTGAAGGCATAAGCTACCATGCCCTGCCTCATTTTTATTTTTTAAAGTTAATTATTTATTTATTTGAGAGCGACAGAGAGAAAAAGGCAGAGAGATTGAGAGAGAGAGAGAGAATGGGCACGCCAGGGCCTCCAGCCACTGCAAACGAACTCCAGATGTGTGTGCCCCCTTGTGCATCTGGCTAATGTAGGTCCTGGGGAGCCAAGCCTCGAACTGGGGTTCTTGGCTTCACAGGCAAGCGCTTAACTGCTAAGCCATCTCTCCAGCCCCTTATTTTATTTTATTTATTTATTTATTTATTTTTTATTTTTTCAAGGTAGGGTCTCACTCTGGCCCAGGCTGACTTGGAATTCACTGTGGAGTCTCAGGGTGGCCTTGAACTCACAGCAATCCTCCTACCTCTGCCTCCCAGTGCTGGGAATAAAGGCGTATGCCACCACGCTCGGCTTCCCTTATTTTTATTCATAATAAGTAGCTTTTCAGTGATGTTCCTTTGCGACCACATCTCCAGAGCGTCTCATAGTTTTGTTTGCTTTGAACTTGAATTTGATGATGAAAAGGATCTTATTCACATTTTTTTTTTCCCTGAGGAGGTGTAACTCTCTTGGCTTTGGGAACAGAACCCAGTGCCTTGTACTAAGCCACACCCTAACCACTGAGAAGACTTGTCAGGTCACACTGGTAGCCAATTCTGTTTCTTTGGACACTCTCCTGTTCTCTCCTGCTTGGTGCCTTCAAGTCTCCCTCCCCTGCAGACTACGCCCGCTCAGAAACTCCGGCCTTCCCAGACTTCCAGACTGTCTCTGCCCTCTCCCATTTTCCTCCTGTTTGCCCAGCTTTCAGTACTGTACTTTATATTCTGCCCTTTCTCCACTTCTCTCCAACCATAGCCATTCCTGACCTCATCTGGAGTCAGAACATGGCTGTCGTAAATATACAGAATGCAAAATTATTATTTTTATCATTTTTTTTTCAGTACATTTCAATGACATTAAGTCCGGTCAATGCTGTTCAGTATTGTTCCAGTCTCAGAGCTGCTTCGTCATACTATGGAGAAACTTTGCACCTATAAAGTAATAGACCCAGCCCCAGCCCTGTGGATCTCTATTTTTTTTTTTTTAATAAGAAAGAGTGTGCATGCGAGAAAGAAAATTGACACACCAGGGCTTCCAGCAAGTGCAATCAAATGCCAGATGAGTGTGCCATCTTGTGCACATGTGCGACCTTGCACGCTTGTATTACCTTCTGCCTGTGGCTTACATGGAGTCTAGAGAATAAACATGGGTCCTTAGGCTTTGCAGGCAAGCACCTTTAACCAGTAAGCTGTCTCTTCAGCCCATGGCCTTTTTTTTTTTTTTTTTAAGAGAGAGAGCATTGGCATACCAGGGTCTCCAGCCACTGTAATCAAACTCCAGACACATGTGTACCTTGTATGTCTGGCTTACGAATGATCTGGAGAGTCAAAACAGGGGTCCTTGGGCTTCACAGGCAAGCACCTTAACCTGCTAAGCCATCTCTCCAGCCCTATTCTTTGTCTGTATGAATTTTATTCATATAAGTGGGCTCATAGAACATTTATCCTTCTGTGAGTGGTTTGTTTTAGTCAGCACAATATTTTTAAGGTTTGCTCACGTTTATAGCATGTATCAGATATTCATTCATTTTTGTAATATATTTTATTTTTGCATGTCCATGTGTACTGTGTGTGGTGTGTATGGTACACACAAGGCAGGTATGTGTGCAGAAACGTGTACCCCATGTGCATATGTGTGAAGGCAGAGGGGAATGTTGAGTGCTCTCTGAGGCAGAATCTCTCTCTGAAGCTGTAACTTCCAATTTTTGCAATCCCCAGTCATTTTCTGGTTTTCACTCCCTATAGCACTGGGGTTACAGGAGTGCGCAGACGCACCCAGCTGTTTATGTGGGTGCTGGGGAATCAAACTCACAGCAAATCAGGCCCTCACAGGCCCTCCTGATTGTGCAGCAAGCACTCTGACCTGCTAAACCATCTCCCCAGCCTAAGAAGCCCATTTCTTTTTAAGGACTCTGTGCCATATTTTCATTGATCTATTTATGTATTGATGGGCACTGGGGCCATTTTTGCTTCTGGCTGTTGTGACTGGCGCTGCTTTGAACTCGAGCACATAAATACCTGTTTGAGTCTCCACTTGCCATTCTTGTGTGTCTATATCTAAAAGTGGAAAGGCGGGTGCGTTGAACATCTTTAAAACCACAAAACTGTTTTCCATAGTCCTAGCACACTGTTTGGACAAATGACCAGAAAGAGGTGGTATGTCAGAGTTCTCAGACAGACAGACAGATGGACTCTGCCTCGTAGTGGGTGTGGAGAAAGGGAACTCCCAGAGGGACTGCGGCCGGCATTTCCTAAGGGAGCAAAGCTTGAATGTGTGGCTGGCCGTCTGCTCATCCATCGGTCCATCTACTCACTATTCACATGCTCTTCTCTGTCTCTCCTGTGTGAGCCAGAAGCTTTCTCTGAACCTGGAATTCCCTCCTGAGCAATGGCTTCTGTTGCTTTCAAGAATATGGCTCAAAGCCTGGCACGGTGGTGCATGCCTTTAATCCCAGCACTTAGGAGGCAGAGATAGGAGGACTGCCGTGAGTTTGAGGCCACCCTGAGACAACATAGGGAATTCCAGGCCAGCCTGGGCTACATCAAAACCCTACCTCGATCTGCACCCCCAAGAAAAAATGTTAGATCTGGACAGGCTTCCAAAATGGAGTCACCAAGGACAACAGGATGGTGACAGAGACTTATCCACATCCCTTCCTGGCCTAGCAATGCCCCCAGGTCATGGTTTCCTGCCCCCTTATCTCATAAGTCACCTGCTCACTGTTCCGGTCTCACACAGTAGCTATTTGAAATGGCTAATGTAGGCTGGAGATACGGCTTTGTGGTTAGGACACTTGTCTGAAATGGCTGATGTAAAGAACAAAGGAGTTCTTTTCCCTTTCTCACCTTCCCCCAATTGAAGAAGCCCTATAAAGCGCACTATCTGGAATCTCAGGTGGGTTGTGCTCTGCTCATGGGAGCCAGCCCTGGCAGCTCATGTTTTTTTCATCTTTGCCTCAGAGTGGTTGCATTGGTCACTCCCGAACCTTACAAAAAACAACTATGGCCCAAGAGAGTGTTGGTGCTGGGATGAGATGACAGAGGCCAGATGGGTGGGGGTAAGAGTTGTCGCTCCCACGGCAGACCCTGCTGACGGGCCCCACTGGTTAGGAGAGCAGGGGAGTTCCAGCCGCCCGGGGGCAGTTTCAGAAGGACCTGGCATCATTCTTTTTCCCACACAGCTCGGGCCTCCTTGGGAAAATTTGAGCAGCTGGGAGGCACAGTAAGAAAAATGGATCTTCTCCTTGGGCCCTGAGGTTTTCGTAACCACCCCTCCCCAGGGTCCAGGGAAGCTGAGCTTTACCTATGCCCAGGTCACTTAGTACAAGCAGAGAATGGCAGAGCCAAGCAGGGCAACTTCCTGGTCTTTGAAATGTGCCCTGTATGCCCTCTGCAAGTTTGCACATCTCTGCCAAGCTCACACGGCATAAAAAACACTTGCTTCACTGGTTCCTAACTCTTGTTGCCTCTTCATCCCCAGTTCTCCCTGCTTCTAATAACTTCAAAGATATTAAAAAATTCTCCTGTTAATAAAGGGCTCTGCAATAAGCAGCCCAGTGTGAGGTAAGGTTCCTCCCGTTTACAGCAGCTGCCCTAGAACGGAAGTGAGGGCGCAGGGCAAACACACGTGCTAACTGCCTGATTGGGTTTCGGGTCACCCTTACTAGGTACGTGACTGCCTTCATCAGTGTGCTAGGTACCCCTTGCCTTCAGTCCACACCCCCTAAGAGCACTGTACAAAACAAATATGTTAGAACCCTGGTACATTGCTTGTGGAAGGGCAAAATAGTGCAGCCAGCAGTCCCTCAAAAAGCTAAGCAGAGAGTTATTAATCACCCAGAAATTCCACTCCTAGATATATACCCAAGAACTGCACAGTAAACCTAATGCATGAATATTCATAGCATCATTATTGATAACAGCCCGAATGTGGAAACAACCCAAATATGCATCAATTGAAGAACGGATAAACAAAATGTGGCATATTCATACAATGGGATGCCATTCAGGCATTAAAAAAAATAACATGGGGTTGGAGAGATGGCTTAGTGGTTAAAGTGCTTTCCTGCAAAGCCAAAGGACTCAGGTTTGATTCCTCAAGACTCATGTAAGCCAGATGCATAAGGTGGTGCATGCGTCTGGAGTTCATTTGCAGTGGCTGGAGGCCCTAGTGCGACCATTCTCTCTTTCTGTCTATATTCCCCTCTCTCTCTCTCAAACAAATAAAATAAAAGGTTTTAAAAGAATGACATGGTGTTGGGAAGTGCTTCAGTGGGTAAGAGCACTTCCGTTCCAAGCCTGAGTACCTCAGAGGGCCTGAGTTTGATCCCCAGTGCCCACGTGAAAAGGTGGGCGTGACCACACAGACACACATAACCCCAGTCCTGTGTGGAACAGAGACAGGAGAATTGCTGTGGCTTCCTGGTCAGCCAGTCTGACTTAAAAAATAATGCAGCTCCAAAGTCAGTGAGAGACTCATCTCCAGGAAACAAATATAGACTGCACACACATGTGCATACCTATACATACACATAACACACATATACACACACACCACACACACGCACACACACCATATCATATATGCTGCACACACATGCCAGAAAAATATAATAAAGTGCTAATACATGTTACATCATAGCTGAAAACATGACTAGTGGGAAAAATTCAGCATGAAGGTCTACATGTTGATTGGTTTCATTTATATGAAATATTCAGAACAGGCAACTTTACAAAGTTACAAAGTACATTAGTGTTGCCACGGGGGAGAGAAGAGAAGCTTGGTGACTGGCGGTGAACACGGGCTTGAGGGTGTTTGCAAATGGGCAGTGATTATGGTTGTGCAGTTCTGTACCTGTGAGCCACTGGACTCCCATGATTTAAAAGGATGAATCTGGGTTGGAGAGATGGCTTCGCAGTTAAGGCACTTGCCAGCAAAGCCAGGTTCTATTCCCAGTACCCACGTGAAACCAGATACACAAAGTGGCAAATGAATCTGGAGTTCATTTACAGTGGCTAGAGGCCCTGGTGGCAAAAATTCTCTCTCTCTTTCTGTGCCTCTTTCTCTCATAAGTAAAATATTTTTTAAAAGAATGAATTTAATGGTGTCTGAATTATGTCTTAAATAGTTATAAAATTATTCGTTGTTTATCTGAAATGTAAGTGTAGCTGGAAATTCTGGCTTTTTTCTTTTCTTTTTTTTTTTTTTTTTTGAGGTAGGTTATTTCTCTAGCTCAAGCTGACCTGGAACTCACTCTGTTGTCCCAGACTGGCCTCAAACTCATAGCAATCCTTATACCTCTGCCTCCTGAGTGCTGGAATTAAAAGCATACACCAACATACTTGGCAAAATTCTGTATTTTTTTTTTTAAATCTGCCAAATCTGGCACTCTATTCTTATCACTGGTTTTGTAAATAAAGTTGGCTTGTTGGTTTTTTCCTTCCAGATGGGGTCTTGCTCTAGCCCAGGCTGCCCTGGAATTAGTCTCAGGTTGGTCTCAAACTCACAGCAATCCTCCTACCTCAGCCTCCCAAGCGCTGGGAAGAAAGGCGTGCACCACCGAGCTTGGATTGTAAATAAAGTTTTATTGGCGTGCACACACATAAAATATTCCCTTGCCTGAGAGGCATAGTGATAGAATAAATGAAAACATAAGCAGTCATGAGGCGTGTCTGTGCCTTTGGTTTTGTGTCGCACCTTTTATAATTGACTTGGCAGGTCGCCAGCCCTTTTCACACCATGCAAATCTAATTTTAAATAAGTACGATTCCAAGGAAAACAAAAATAGCTTGCTTCCCAATCCCAAGTTCAGGGTGGTAGCCATTTCTTGCAAGAGTTGTCTTGTTGAACGAGGCCTAGAATCCTCCTTGCCCAGGAACCTAACAGGCTTAAAATGGGCCATAAAAACCCAATTGTTGGGCTGGAGAGATGGCGTAGCAGTTAAGCGCTTGCCTGTGAAGCCTAAGGACCCCAGTTCAAGGCTCGGTTCCCCAGGTCCCACGTTAGCCAGATGCACAAGGGGGCGCACGCGTCTGGAGTTCATTTGCAGTGGCTGGAAGCCCTGGCGCACCCATTCTCTCTCTCACTCTCTATCTGTCTCTTTCTCTCTCTGTCACTCTCAAATAAATCAATAAAAATCTTAAAAAAAAACAAACCCAGTTGTTGACATTAGTCCTACTCATTTGCTAGTCCAAGAAAAAAAGCCCCAGACTTCTACATTTTTAAACAGAAAAAAAAAAAAAAAAGTTGCAAAAGCACATACTTACTCTTTTTGAAAATTTCCTTAATTTCTGATAAAACTAGGTAGAGGAACTCCATTCTTTGAGCAGGTTCAGCTGTCTAAGGTTAAAAGAGATTCTCTGCAGTACTTCTCCTGACTATAATTAACATATGATATTTCATTAGCAGGTTGCTATTAATATGGAAAGGGCGTTTTATACATATTATCACCTCTATTTCTTTTTGTCTCCTTGTGTTTGGTCTTATCTTTTTGAGACAGTGTCTCACTGCATAGCCCAGGCTGGCCTGTAGATGACCTTGAACATGTGGTCCTCCTGTCTTAAGTCTCCAGAGAGCTGGAATGACAGGTTTGAGCTACCATGTCCACCTCACATTCAATCTTAAACCTTTTGAGGAGGTTGAACTAATTAACACCCCTCCTCACAGGGTGAAATGGCTTGTCCCAGGTCACAAAATCAGGCTCAGTGTCCTAGAGCAAACCAACTATGACAGGTTTCTGACTGCTCCTCCATTATTAATTTCTTTCTTGTTTTCTTTTTCTTTCTTTCTTTTTCTTTTTCTTTTTCTTTTTTTTTTTTTTTTGTGAGACAGGGTTTCAAGCTGTAGCTCAGGCTGGCCTGGAACTCCCTTCTCCTGCCTCAGCTTCCTGAGTGTTGGGGTTACAGGTATGGGTCCCCATACTTAGCACCACTTACTCTTATTCTAGAAAGAACAGAAACAGAGTACAGAAGTCGTAAATTTTATGTAGAACAGTTTGTAATTTTTTAAAATTTTATTTATTTGAGAGTGACAGACACAGAAAGAAAGACAGATAGAGGGAGAGAGAGAGAATGGGCGCGCCAGGGCTTCCAGCCTCTGCAAATGAACTCCAGACGCGTGCACCCCCTTGTGCATCTGGCTAACGTGGGACCTGGGGAACCCAGCCTGGAACCGGGGTCCTTAGGCTTCACAGGCAAGCGCTTAACCGCTAAGCCATCTCTCCAGCCCCAGTTTGTAATTTTTAATTGTTGTTGTCTTACTATTTTGAGACAGGGTCTCATGTAGTCAGTCCAGGCTGGCCTCCAGCTTATTATGTAGCTGAAGATGACTTTGAACTCCTGATCCTCTTGCCTCCTGCTGGGATTATAGGCTAGTGCCACCATGCCTGGTTGTTTTATTTTATGTTATGTCCCAGGCTGGCCTCAAATTTGCTATGTAGCCAAGGTGGTCCTTGAAATCCTAGTCCTTCTGCCTCTCCCTCTGAGGTGATGGGTTTGTAGACACACCACATCTGCTGCAATTTACAGCATGTCCTGCTTATGCCATGTCTGAACCATTAGCAAGTTCTCTTGATGTCATAATTTTCTTTTTTTTTTTTAATTTAACTTTTTAGAGCAGTTTCGGTGTTTTCTGACTCTACGGAAGAATACCTGACAGTTAGCTTATAAATAGGAAAGGCTGGTTTATTTGGATCTCCGTTTTAGTGGCCCCCGTGCATGAGAGCACAGCATGGCAGCGTTGCGCTGGGCTCTGGCACTGGCGGGGTTGGATGGACGTGGCAGGAAGGAACACCTGGCAAACTGTTCACCCCACAGGAAGGTAGCAAGAGAGACAGAGGAAGGGCCAGTTCTCTCCGGCCTCCCACTAGGCACCCCTCCTAAAGGTCCCACCATCTCTAAGTAGCATGACTTTAGGGGATGCTCATCATCCAAACTTCAAGCATTTAGGTTCTCAGAAAAATTGAGCTTGAAGTCCAGAGAGTTCTCCTACACCACCCTTCACTCCCTTGTCCCTCAGTTAATCTTGATTTTCAGTTTAGAGTCATCCCAGAGACACACCTGTTGATGTGTCTGTTAGGGTATCTCCTGAGAGGTTTAGTTGAGGAGGGGAGACTCGCCTTAAATGAGGGTGGAACCACCGATGGGCTGAGGTCCCTGACGGAGTGAGAAGAAAGCAAGCTGAGCATTAGCATTCACTTCCCTCTCTTTCCTGTCTTGTCAATGCAACGCAACCGGCTGTCTCATATCCGTGTCGACACGTCATCTGCATGAGCCAAAGTAATCCTTCCTTCCCTAAGTTGCCACTGTCAACACAGTAACTCTTGCATTCGTTATCACCTTCCTGCTACAATCAGTGAAGCTACGCTGACAGGCCATGTCCCCTCAAGTCTACCATGTCCATGAAGATGTACTCTTGGTGGTGGACATCCTAGGGGTTATTGGTTATTTACTTATGAGAGAGGGAGAGAATGGGCATGCCAGGGCTTTTAGCCTCTGCAAATGAACTCCAGACCCACATGGCACTTTGTGCATTTGGCTTACGTGGGTACCGGGAAATCACACCTGGGTCCTTAGACTTCACAAGCAAGCACCTTAAATGCTAAGCCATCTCTCCAGGCCCCTGTGAGTTTTAATCTGTGCGTCTGTGTGTGAGTGTGTATGTGTGGGGGGGGGGGAAGCAGAGGGCAGTCTTGAGTGCCGGGCTTTGTCTGAGACAGACGGCGTTTCTTGTCTATTTTTGCGTGGTCCAGGCTAGCTGATGTGAATGCTTACAAAGATTCTCCTGTCTCTTACCACCCACCTCATCATGGGCGTACAAGGTTGCCGATGCTTGCACCACTGCATCTGCCTTTACGTGGTTGTTGAGGATCTGAACTCAGGTCCTTACACTCGGGTGGTAAGCACTGTCCCATTAAGCCATCTCCCCGGCCTCTATCCTATGGGTTTTGATAAATGAATATTGATAAGTATTTACCATTGTAGAATCATACAGAATAGTTTCACTGCCCTCAAAGTCATATGTGCTCTGCCGTACCATTCCTCTTTTCCCATCCACACTGGCAATCACTGATCTTTTTGCTACCTCTTCATTTCTCCATAGGTTTGCACTTTCCAGAATGTCAGATAGTTAGAATAATACATCGTATAGCTTTTTCCATATTGGTTCCTTTCATTTAATAATATATATATATATAGGTGATTCCTCCATGTCTTTTAGAGTTTGATAGCTCCTTTGCTTTTAGTCTGGTTGTACCTATAGTTACTTCTAAAACTGCAAGATGTGTATTACCATACCCAGTTCCTATCCGCTCATCTTAAAGGATATCTTAGTTGCTGTCAAGTCTTGACAGTTATGAATGGAATGGCTGTAAACACCCATGTTCAGGCTTTTTTAAATAAACCTTTTTATTTTTATTTTTAATTTATTTATTTTTTAGTTTTTTGGTTTTTCGAGGTAGGGTCTCACTCTAGCCCAGGCTGACCTGAAATTCACTATGGAGTCTCAGGGTGGCCTTAAACTCATGGCAATCCTCCTACCTCTGCCTCCCGAGTGCTGGGATTAAAGGCATGCACCACCACGCCCGGCAAATAAACCTTTTTAAAAATTATTTTATTTTTGAGAGAGAGAGACAGAGAGGAATGGGTGCACCAGGGCCTTTCAGCTGCTGTGAACAAACTCCAGATGCACGCGCTCCCTTGTGTGCATATGCAACATTGCACACTTGCGTCACTTTTGTGCCTGGCTATATGGGACCTGGAGATTGGAACAAGCGTTCTTAGGCTTTGCAGGTAAGCACCTTCATTGCTAAGACATCTTTCCAGCCCCATGTTCAGGTTTTTATGTGGACAGTTTTCCATGCACTTGGGTAAGTGCTGAGGAGCACAATTACTAGATCATAAGTAAAAGAATGTTTAGCCAGGGCAGGAGAGATGGCTTAATGGTTAAGCCTTGCCTGTGAAGCCTAAGGACTCCAGTTCGAGGCTCTATTCCCCAGGACCCACATAAGCCAGATGCACAAGGAGGCGCATGCATTTGGAGTTGGTTTGCAGTGGCTGGGGGCACTGGTATGCCCATTGTTTCTCTCTCTCTCTCTCTGTCTCTTTCTCTCTCTGTCACTCTCAAATAAACAAATAAAAATTAAAAAAAAAAAAAGAATGTTTAGACAAACTGTCTTTCAACATGGCTGTACTAGTTTCCATTTTCAACAACAATAAATGAGAGTTCCTGTAGGCCCAAGCCCTTGTCAGCATTTCATGTGCCCTAATAGGTATGTAGTGGTATCTTATTTTCATTGCAATTCTTTGATGATACATAATGTTGCATATCTTTTTACATGCTTACTAGCTATCTGCTATGATTTGTTTTTGTCCCTTCTAAAAACTCATGTTGAAGCTTTACCCCAGTGCAACAAAATTAGAAGGTCTGGCCTTTCAGAGGTGAGGAATGCGCCTTCATGGATGGCATCACACTTTTATAAAATAGCCTGAGAGAGGGAAGTCCCTTTTGCTCTTCTGTCAAGTGAGGAAGAGTGTTCCTCTCCACTGGAGGACATGGTATTCAAAGTGCCATCTTAGAAATAGAGACTAGACCTTTATCAGACTATAAACGTGCCCTATTACCTTGGTCCTTGACTGCCTTAGCCTTTAGAATTGTGAGAAATAATATTTTGCTCTTGGGTTGGAGAGATGGCTCAGCAGTTAAAGATGCTTCTTGCAAAGCCTGATGGCCCTGTTTTGATTCCTCAGCACCCACATAAGCCAGATGCACAAGGCGGCACAAGTTCTGGAGTTCATTGGCAGTGGCCAGAGGCCCTGGTGTGCTCATTCCCCCGCCACACTCTCTCTTTCTCATAAATAAATAAATCCCAAAGCCTGTCCCCAGTGACACACCTCCAGTGGCTCAACCTCCCAAAGGCTCCACCATCTGGGGACTCAGTGTGAGGCTTAATCACAAACACATGAGGCTAAGGGGGACATTTTACAGCCAAACCACGACAGAGGATCACACTGCTAAACCCAGCTCCTATTTTTAAGTGGGTTTTCGTGTTCTTAATGTTGCGTCTTAAAGAGTTCTCTGTATAGGGCCTGGAGACATGGCTCAATGGGTAAGAGAGCAAGTATGAGGTCTTGAGGGGGCCTGAGACTGGCCAAGTTTGAGTCCCTGGAGCCTGTGTGAAACAGTTGGATGTGGCCATGCACATCTATAACTATGGTCCTGTGGGCAGGAGAGAATTTCTGGGGCTCAGAAAAATAGCAGCTCTGCAACCAGTGAGAGATTCCGCCTCAAAGAAACTTAGAGATGAGCGATGGAGGAGGAGCACCTGTTCTCCTCCGGCTTCTGCATGTGCACATAGGATGAGCACATCTGTGCGTGTGTGTGCACACACATGTGAAATTACCATACACATGCAGGTACCACACTTGTATCTATCACACACACACAAAAGTTCCCTGTGTATTTTTTATAATAATCCCTTATCAGATGAGTCTTTGGAAATATTTCCTCCAAGTTTATATGCCCCACCACTGAGCTATACCCCGGACCTCTGCAATAAGTTTTTAAAGATGATGATGATAGGGGCTGGAGAGATGGCTTAATGGTTAAGGCATTTGCCTGCAAAGCCAAAGGACCTCGGTATGATTCCCCAGGACCCTCTTAAGCCAGATGCTTCAGGGGGCCCATGCATCTGGAGTTCTTTTATAGTGGCTGGAGGCTCTGGCATGCCCGTTCTCTCTCTCCCTCTCTCTGCCTCTTTCAATAAATAAAAAAATAAAATTTAAAAAAATGATGGTGATAATCTTTTGCCTCTATGTTCTAAATTTCAGTATGTTTCTCAATATCTACAAAATAACTTGCTGACATCTTGATTGGGTTGTATTGAATCTAAATTTGAAAGGATGTCATGACATCTTGATAATATTGAGAGCTTGTTTGGAGGTTCTAGCAAGGGAGCATAGCTACTGGTTTACCCCTGGTTAAAGAATGGTCATCCTCTTTGACCAAGCTCACAGATTGGGAAGGGACGCACACGGAGATACCATCCAGCCAGCTAGATCAGCTAAATCAGCCCTGGTGATCAATGGAGTAACAGATGTGGCAGCCAGATTACCTTCATATCTGATCATTATAATACTGAGTATTCCTATCCATGAACGTGGGATGTGTCTCTGCTATAGTTTGGATTCGCTTTGAGTGTGTAGACTAAGTATTCATATGCTAGAAACTTAGGGGCTAGTGAAAGGTGATTTGATCCTTAGAGGCACTGCCATGGGAGGAAATTACTTCTGGTGAAAGTGAGTGTAAAAGAGCAAGCCTGTCTCCTGGAACCCTCCCTAACTTCCCATCTTACCATATGTTCTCACACGTGCTCCCAACTTGATGTGATCACCATGTGTGGTCCAGCTGTTGGAGCTCTCACTAGAGCTGAGTAGATGCTGGCGCTCTGTTCTTGAATCTCCAGCACAAGACCTTTTGTTTCAACAGCAGAGCTACAATCCTACTCAGACCTTATTTTTCTCCTTGTAACTATAAATGATAATGTGGTTTTAGTTCCAACCTTTATTGTTTGCTGCTGGTATATAGGAAAGGAATTGCATTTGTGTATTAACTCTGTATTCTGTAACCTTACTATAATGGCATATTTTTTTCCCCAGAAGTCTATTTTTTTTTGATTGTTCTATATAGACTACACTTATTTAAAGAAACTTATTTAATCTTTCCTAATATACACACCTTTATTTCCTTATCTTGTTATATCAGGCAGGATTTCCAGTATGTCCCGGTGAGTTGGGATTATCTGTGTCTCTCTGTCTGTCTCTCCAGTTTGAGGTCTGTGATGGAGCTAAGAAGCATTGTTGATTGCTCAATTTGTTCATCTTTTTACTGGTTAGAATGGAATGGTGGCATCCAAGTTTTTTATGTGCTGGACTGGAAGACAGGCTAATGCCACTTAAAAAAATATTTAATTTAATTTATTTATTTGCAAGGAAAGAGAAAGAGAGAGAGAAGAGAAACGGTAAAGAGAGAATAGGTGTGTCAGGGCCTCCAGCCAGATGGTCCATTTTGTGCATCTGCCTTTACGTGGGTGCTGGGGAATTGAACCCAGGTCGTTAGGCTTTGTAGGCAAGAACCTTAACCTCTGAACCATCTCTCCAGCCCTAATGCCACTTTTGAAAGCTCACTGACTGCAGTGAGTCACTCATCTCTTCATTTCTATATTGTGTCTCAGTAGTATCTTCTAGACTTGTCCCTTTTCTGTCAAATCAACATTTCCTGGATGTATTTTACCATGAAACAATTTACTAACTTAAAAATTTTTTTTTGATGTAACTTTATTTTTGGATTTTTGAGACAAGCTTGTGCTACATAGCCCTCTGGCTTGGAACTCACTTGCCACATAGCGCAGGTTGGCCTTGAACCTCTAGTGATCCTCCTGCCTCTGTCTCCCAGCTACTGGGATGACACACAGAATTACATACCCAGACCATTTTGAAATATTAAGATTTAGGGCTGGAGAGATGGCTTAGCGGTTAAGTGCCTGCCTGTGAAGCCTAAGGACCCCAATTTGAGGCTCGATTCCCCAGGACCCACGCTAGCCAGATGCACAAGGAGGCGCACGCGTCTGGAGTTCGTTTGCAATGGCTGGAGGCCCTGGCGCGCCCATTCTCTCTCTCTCTCTCTCTCTCTCTCTCTCTCTCTCTCTCTGCCTCTTTCTCTCTCTGTCACTCTCAAATAAATAAAAATAAACAAACAAAAAAATTTTTTAAAAAGATTTAACATACTCTGAGGTCAACGTGGGCAGTGGGCAGCAGGATTTGATCTCACTGATGAATTATTGCTACAAATTGTTCATATTTATTTGTAAGTACTGTTTAATTGTAACAGAATAAAACATCAAAGAAAATTATTTCTTCTTTATCAAGAAGAGTACCTGAGTAGTCAAACATCTAATTTCATTTTTGTTGTACATGAATATAAAATCTTTTGACATTTAAATTTGAGAACATCATTTTCCCAGGCTCTCTCTTTATTTAAAATAAATCTTTGGTAAGGTTAGAAATCATCTTGCCAAGTCACAGTTTCCTATCAGGTACGGCATACAGTCTTCCCTATTTTGTCTCATTGTCGTATAATATGAAAGTCCGCATGCATGGAGGTGTTGTAGCAACAGGAAGAACACAAACTGTTCCTTCAGCAAGATTTTGCACTCTCTTGAATTAGGCTGTCCCAGAAATCATTAATCGTCGTGACTCTGGCAATCCACCACCTGCTTTTTTAGAAATCATTACTTGGATATTTTCCAATTCTTGGCTTGTGGGATTCATAGTATGTGAATCATGAAACTGCTTCATTATTTAAAACTTGCTCTGCTCACCATGGGTTGAGGTGCAATGAATTCTTATGTATCAATGTCCACCCAGATATCTACAGAATAAAATGAATATATGCTGAAATCCTAAGACAAGATGCCTTCTGGGGACAGCAGCAGTGAACACACTGGTCCCTTGGTGTCGTGGCTGGTTGAGAAGTGGCGGTCACACGCCTCTGTGCAGCTCACGTGGCTGACTCGCGTGTCATGCAGCCCCCGTGTTATTTTCCTGGCAGCCTTGTGATGAGAGTACAACTGCTTAAAGGTGATCTTGCATAATTATTGGAACAGCAATCCAAATGCAGTTAACATTTTCCCTGCATATGTATTTTTTGGAATGTATTTGGAAGGAAAAGTTACTTTGATGTAAATTTTTCACAGAGCACAGCTGAAAGATGTTGGCCCTAAGATAAAAACTGATTTTCTTAGCATGGGACCCGGGATCCAAGGCTGTCTAATGTGGCCTGCCCTCGGGCCTCATCTCCCATTTCCTCCCATAGATGCACAGTAGCCCCAGCAGATATGCTAGTCTGTGGTCTGTGTGGAGGTGGAAGAGCTGTCCATGCAGGGGCTGAGGGGTGCCATTTGAACATGGGACAGCACTGCAGATTTGCCAGTTTTATTTTCTCTCTTGACTCTCTGTCCTTGATAAGACTCACCCTTCTCTTTCCCTCCCCGGAATCTCCTTACACCCACGCATCCTTGGAGAAGTCTCGCTTCTACCCATGAAAATACTTGCCTTCTCTCTGGGCTTTGCTCCTCTACGACTCAGCCTCTGTCCTACTGACTGTCTAGATCGTCTCTTACTGCTTTGGGCCCTTCCACCTCTTCACCATAGTAGGGAATGGATCTGATGGCCTCATTGGGGCAGCTCAGGGCTATGAAGCTTAATTAGATCCATATCACAACAGGAGAATGTGTGTTGAAAGCTTCTTAAACACCATCAGGCTCTCTAAGGAATAAGTCACATCATTAATAAATCCTGTCAGTGTTCATCAGGGGTGCTTGTCTGTTCAGTTTCATGGCATAAATATGACCCAAAAGAGGAAACTCTAGTCAGCGAATGAGGAGGATTTATGGCAAATGTTTCTTCTATGAGACCTCTAACTTAGGA